>NC_045765.1:60459949-61704080 GCF_008692025.1 Phocoena sinus
TGTTGTCTAAGAGGCAAGGTAGCAGGTGGAAAGGGCAGGGAACACAGAGGTAGATGCCTGAATTCACATCTCTCGTCCAGCACTTGCAAAGTGTGTCTCTCTGTGCTTCGGGTTCCCCATCTGTACAATATCCATATCTCATAGAGATTAAATGAAGTAATATTTGTGTCTGCTAATATGTTTTAAAATTAATGAAGAAGAAAACAAAAGACAAAGGCGAGCATGTTCCTAGACCAAGGCTTTTCAGGAAAGCCGGCTTTTGTGCCAGGCCAGGGCTGCTGGCCCTCGATCTCCTTTGGACTACTGCCAGATTGCTGTTGGGCCAGACTCCTGAGCTCCTGACTAGCCCTCAGTGACCAGAGCCAGGGCAGGGGCGGGGGGAGGTGTGGGGGGTGGCACGGGAGGAGCAGAGGAGGGCAGTGGTAGAAGAAGAAACCCTCAAAATGCCGCAGCAGGGTTGGGAGGTGGATCTGGTTCCCAAGGGGTTTGGGGAGGGGACACCCATGTGCAGGGGTGCCCTCAGATTCCTCAGTCCAGCCATTCCCATTGTCTCCGAGCCTAGGACACCCTCTAGGTGTGTCTGGACCACACAGAGGAGGGCACCTGGGCCAGAGAAGTCCAACAGTGAGCTCCAAGCTAAGCCAGGACCAGGACCAAAGTTAGAAAGGAGGAATCAACCTACACACAGTTCTTAACTGTCCTTGCCTCATGCATCAAACCTGATGTAATCTTTTTTTGAAAATTTAATTTTTGGCTGCGCTGCGAGGCTTGCGGGATCTTAGTTCCCCATCCAGGGATTGAACCCATGCCCTCGGCAGTGGAAGTGCAGAGTCCTAACCACTGGACCACCAGGGAATTCCCAAACCTGATGTCATCTCAAATGTCATTTATAAACACTTTTCCAGGTAATATTTATTCTGGAAGCCCTGAGGTCCTGCTTTTAACCAAGAAACAACCCTTTTGGCCCCCGATAGCATGTGGTCCAGCCCTGACCCAGGTCCAGAGCTCTGAGGTCACGCCCAGAAGGGGAAGTAAGGGCCAAGTCTTTCCTTGAGGCCAGAGGAATTCAGCTCATAAACTCAACAGGAGTGGGTTCAGCTTTGCAGCCTGCAATGCTCCCAGTGAGCTCCACACAATCGAGACCAAAGGGACAGAGCAGAGCCTGGGCTTTGGGGTAAAACAGACCTGAGTCCAAGTCCTGACTCTGACAAGTACTAGCAAGTTCTTAACCTCTCTGAGCCTCAGTTTCCCCATCTGTAAAATGAGAGCAATAATAGTATCTACTTTCTTGGCTTCTTGTAAGGATCTTGCTATTAGGATTAAGTCCCCAGCACAGGTCTGGCACTTGGGAAGTTCTTGACACATGCACTATTACTGTGGCTGTTGTTATTTTTGCGACAGTTTATGAGCACCTACTATGGGTCATGCGCTATGCTGGCCGCTAAGATTCTAGCAGTGAAGAAGACAGATGTGGCCTTGGCCCTGTAGATCCTCTCCAGCCCTTTTGATCCCAACCACCATCCCTTAAACCCCACCTCAACACGGCCATCAACGCTTGTGGCCTCTGCAATCCCAGCTTCATCTGGCCCCACACCCTTTGGTCTATGTTCACCCCCCAGCCCCACCCATGGGGTTGCCGACCACAGCTGGGGGGCTCCCAGGCTGTAGCCTGCTTCAAAGCCTGTCGGCAAGCTCTGGGGTGGCTGCTGCAGCCCGGCGCACACTTGGGGCCGCCCCGCCTGGACCCTGGCTATAGCCGCAGAGACCTCACTGCCGCTGCTGCAGAGCTCTCCACAGGCTGCTTCTCAGCATCCCTAAGTGCCCACCCACCCCCTGCCTGCCTGGCCACCGGGCCAGCCACAGAGCCATCTGATTTGAATGAAACTTCAAACTTAATGACTTTCATGCTGGTTATTTAAAACGCAATGTAATTTTCTTAAACACCCTATTATTTCCTTTGATAGCTACAAAGCTTCCCCCAATCCCATAAGCATGTTTATTTTTAGGGAAAAGAGTGGTTTTGCAGTTGGTCATAGAGACTATAGGGAAAAGGAGCCTGCAGAAAGTAGGGCAAAGAGTCAACCGTAGCAGCCTGGAGACCCACAGCTGCCGTGCCTTCGTGCTGGGGCCGACTCCACCGACACCACGGGGTCCAGGGCAGGACCCTGCCCTTCTCATACCAGCACATCCACCAGCGGCCCTCCTGTCTACCATCTGACAGTGGCCAAGTCCCCCTTCCTGTGCTTCCCCTCCACAGGGCCCCAGTGTCCTCATCTGTAAGATGGTTCCACTGGCTTCCCACAGACATGCCAGGCATCTATGGTCTGGGGAAGGGGTCCTGCGGCCACCGACATGCTCTCAGCTGCCTCCTCCAGACATTCTGCCCTAGTTAAGGCCTTGAGGCCTGCAGCTTTGACCAGCTGGACGAGATCTGTGCCCAGATAAAGTGGCCTCCGGCAGTGGCTGCCCACACTGGGAGGGTGGGTGGGTGTGGCCCTGCCAGTCGGGGGCCCCCTGGCAAGGGAGGTGGCCTACTGGTGGGTGTGCGTGCAGAGGTCAGCTGAGCCCCGCCAATGCGGGGTGTCCTCTGGGAATGGCTATTTTTAGATCCCAGGCTTTCATGTGGCCGAATGATGTGCAGTTTACAAAGCATTGGTAATGCGTTTCAGATGGCGGCCCAGCAGACCGGGAGGCTGGGCCTCCTGCCACCAGAGCCAGGTCAGAGTTAGTCAGAATACCCTCAACTGGACTTCTGTCACCTGTCTCTCCCTCCCTACAATTCCTTCTTGCCTGACAGGGAGACTAGGCCTGGAGCAGTTCTTGCAATGCCCAACAAAGCCCCACCTGAGACCCACCCGAGCAGCAGGCCTCTCCAGCTGACACTTGTCTGAACTTCAGAAATCCTCACGTCCAGAGCTCCCCATCCCCGTTTACAGAAGGAAACTGAGACCCAGAGAGGTTAACAGATTTGCTTGAGGTCACACACCCAGGGAAGGAGGTGGCCTTGGTCCCTGGCTTCCTTACCCATCATAGCCCCCTCCCCTCATGGGCAAATTGGGCTTCCTGGGAGGGGTGATTGGCCAGCCCTGGCTAGGCCACCCAGACACGGTGGGCTGGGGCAGCTGTAACCATGCACCCCCAGAACGCACTGTTCCCTGGGGCCACATCCTGCCCATGCACGCCTGCAGCCCCAGCCGCACACTCGCCATCAGCTGAAAGCAGAGTGTGTGGAGCCCAGACACCTCTCCGGTCCGTGGAGAGAGAGAGAGATGGTTGTTTTAATGGGAGGGGTAAAGGGGTTGGCAAAGCATCTGCTTCCTCTCATCTCCAAGGAGCTTTTGGCTGTGGAGCTGGCTGTGACATGAAGGCTGTGTGTCACCATCTCCCTCTGGGCTCTAAAGCCGTATCTGCTGGCACAGCCCAGGCAGGCAGGCAGGCTCCATGGGTGGGACAGGCTACATGGCTGCCTCCCCACAAGAGAGGGCCAAACTCACCAAACTACTACCTTGGGCCAGGGACCCTATCCAGCAGGGGACAGTCCCTCTACCCACCAGGGGACTGAGCCAACGGGAGCCCCATGTTCTGCAGGACCAGAAGGGGCCAAACCCTCTGACCAGGACAAACCCTCCCGGGCTGCAGCTCAGAGACTACACATGCCAAGGCTGATGTGGGCCACACCTCTTTAAGGGAGGGAGGCGGCACCCACGTCCAAACCCCAAGCATCAAAGGTCTGCGAGCTGAGACAGCAAACTGCCTGAAAGAAGAAGCTAACAATGTCCTGGGTTCTCAGAGACCCTCCGTTGACTCCTGGGGCCTTGGAGTCCTGCTACAGACAGTGCTGATGAGACGTGCTCTCCACACCCTGGCTAAAGCACCAATGGGCTGCACAACCTGACCTCTGGGGTTCAGCTCCCCTCAGGAAACAGTGGACAAGACCCTGGACTCATGACCCTGGAGTGAGACTGAGAGTCAAAAGAAGTAACACAAAACTTCCACCTCTGAGGCACTCCTGCCTTGCATGTGCCAATCCGCTCGGGTCTGCCCTGCCCAAACCCCACCCCCTCCCTGCATCCCAGCATCCACCTGCCCCAGCTGCCGGCTCTGCCCGCCTCACCCTCTATGTTCAACTCAAACCATCTCCTGTGGGCACCACACTGCCCTTCCTGCTGCCAACACACTGCAGGTACCCACCAGCCCCTCCTGGGCTCTCGAACCAGCACCCCCGGGTATTAAGGTCACGTGCTGGGCCTTCAGTGCTGGCCCTTCTCCAGCCTCACAGACCCTGGGCTTCGGGTGGCTCTTCCAATGACCAAGAACATACTAATTTCTGCCTCTCCTCCTCTGCTTGAGCTGTGCCCCCGACCTAGAGCATTCTCCCACTCTCACCTTCGCAGGTTCTGGGCCAGCCAGAACTCTCCCCTGTCAGGAAGCCTTCCTGGCTGCCCCCACTGGCCTCCCTCCCTCCTCAGTGCCCTTTATCCAACACGGCCGACTCTGAGCCCCAAGGAGAGTCTCTTTGCCTTGCCAGAACTGAGCTCTGCGGGGTGGGGCAGAGGCAGCCGTCCCCTCTGTGCTGAGCCAAGGCCAAGTGGGGCTCAGTAAATACCGGTTAAGAGTCGGACCAGGATTCTAGATACAGCTGGCACTATGTCGTCGACCAGCTGAGGGCCCGAGGGCTGGCTGGGCCGGACAGCTGTCCTCTTTGCTCTGCCCCAGGGGAACTGGCTGCTGAGCTGAGGACGGAGAGCATCAGGGGCTTCAGTCCAGCCGCACCTTCAGGAGCACTGCACCTACTGGCCCCGCGTCCTTTACAAGGGCCATTCCCACACAGTGTTAACAATCCCTCCCACAGTGGCTTCCACTCATGAAGCACCTACTATGTGCCGGGAACTCCACATACACTATCTCGTTCCATTCCACAGTAACCCAAGGAGGTAGGAACCTTCGCTATCCTCATTTTTAGATGAGAAAGCTAAGGCCCACAGGAGTTAACTTACCCAAGGCCACTCAGCCAAGGAGTGGAAGATATGGTATTTGAGGGTGGAGCTTCCCGACTCAGGCCTTCCCCCTTCACTCCTCTAAGGGGCCTTGGATAAGTCCCTTCCCTGACCTGGCCTTACTGTCCCCACCTGCAGAGGAGGGTTGTTACCCAAGGATCTGTGCACTGTACCGTTTGGGGAGGGGGAGCCCTGTGACCTGATAAAACACCTGTTTCCTCCAACAGAGTCTTGTTTGTACACAGTGGCAGGAAGCAGCCAGTCACAAGGTATGAGGGAGTGTGACTGTATGGCTTCGGAACCGCAGGTGCCCGAGGAGGCTCAGAGGGAGGCTGTGGCTCCCCTCGTCCCCTCCATGTGGCTCTGTGCCCACCCTGATCCAGCCTGACCTCAGCAGTTATGCGACTTGAAACCAGTGCCCCTGCAGCCCATTCTTGCAGCTCCGCTAAACCTCCCTTCACGCAGGAACGGGGGTTGGGTGTGATCTTAGGAGACCCAGGAGGGCATGGTCTGCCAACTGGCCATGAGAGGGGACCACCAAGGCCCCCCCCTTTTCAACTCCACTCACGCCTAAGTCTTGGAGCACTTGGGGAAGTAGGCAGAACTTGTATGGATATCCCTGTTTGCGGGCTATGGAAGCTGGCTCGTGAAACCCTGCTGGGGCCGGGGAGAATACCTGGGTCCTGGTGACCAACTCAGGGCTCTCTGTCAGCCCCTCTACCCTGCTAAGCTGGAGGAGTGGATGGCAGCCCTAAAACAGCAGCCCCTGGTGACAGGGTGGGGCAGGGGTCTGCAGGATAGGCCTCCTTCAGGGTGCTTTCCTGGCCCTGAAATGCATCAGGGAAGCCCCCAAAACGAAGTTTCACCTTGGGAGCAGCTGGCGGTGAGGGGGTTGCTGCAGATTTTCCAAATACCACACAGCCTTCCAAGTCAGGAAGGAATGCAAGTCAAAGTTACTTTTAAGTCTCACTGCCCACCATGAACCTATAAAATGAACAACAAAAAAGGGGAAACTCCACGTCAGCTATGCTTGGGCACCGCAAGGAACCCTCAGTGAACTGGGGCCTTGGCTCTTCCTACCTCTTGAACCCATAATTCTCTTTGAACATTATGCTCCAGAAAAATAATCAAAATGGAAACTAAGGAGTGATTTGTATAGAGCATCATTCCCACTGGTAAAGAAGGCAAGCTGCGAGCAAACCAGAAGCCACATGAGGGAGAGATGAATAATAAACATGAGGGAAAACAAGCAAAGAAGCCGTGCATGGGCACTGCCTGGGGGCCTGCACACCAGGGAAGCGTCGGAGCAAGACACAGGGGTGTTGCACACGGGGCACCATGTGAGAAAAGCTCTGGGAGTGGTTCAGAGGCTAATGGCCATGAAAGTCTTTTCCCTTTTTTTTCTTACAAAATAGCTTAAGCCCCTAACATCTTGTGTAAAGGGCTTCTATATGGCTGGGGAAGGGGAGCCTCTTTCCGAAAAATCTCTGGGCGGTGGGAGAGGATTCTCAGGATGGAATGAGTGGCTATGGCTCCCAGTCTGGCCCCAGGAATAACACTTTTCCTCCCAAGAATGCCTGGGTGAGGCAGGCATTGAGGAGGGGGCCTGTACACCTGAGTCCCACCTGAGGGCTGGTCCCCAGGGTTCAAACCCCCAAACCCCGTGGCCCAAAGTGGAGATATAGTCCTCCAGACAGAAGTGCACATGGAGCCTACCACTGAGCCACCCCTGGTCCCAGAGGAGCCAGGACAGCAAGGGCAAGGGATCACTTGTGGCCAAACCCCGACCCCCAAGCCCAGGGCACGCTGGCACCTTCCTGGGCACGTCCCTGGTACTGCTGCCTCCAGTCCTCAGTCCAACTCTGGGAGGAGGGCTTGCCACTCCCATTGTGCAGATGAGGAAACTAAGGCTCAGACATACTTCTGCCACATGGGCTGCCTCTGGACTAAGCATGGCACGTGCATCATAAACCAGTGCCAGCCACCTTGGCCTGAAGAGCTGCTGGGGTGGGCAAGGCAGTCGAGGCCCGGTGGGGATGACGGAAGGCCCCACTTGGATGGTCAGAGCAAGTCTCTCTGAGGAGGTGACATCTGAATAAGCCCTGAGTGAGGAATGAGAAGTGGCAGCTAGGTGAAGAGCTAGAGAAGAGAATGCCGAACTGCGGGAACGAGCACAAAGGTCTTGAGATGGAAAGAACTTGGTGGTTGTAAAACCTATCAGGCCACTGAGGTGGCTGCTTTTTAGGGAGAAAGGAAGAGTATGGTGCAGACGAGGAGGGGCGGTCAGCAGGGGCTGGCCACCCAGGCATTCAGGCCGTGGTGAGTGGCTTAGATTTTACTTCAAGAGCAATGGGAGCCTCTACAGGGCTTCATCAGGCGAGAGGTGGGATCTGACTTATGTTTGGCTGCTCTGTGGATCCTGGATTGAGGGTGAGGGTTAGGGTAGGGTTGTGGGGAGGGACCCAGGTCCACTGCAGGGACCCTAGTGGAGGCTGCCTTCCTGGGGGAGGGATGGTGATGGTTGGGGCTTGGAGGTAGCGAATGAAGTAGAGACGTGGAAGATTTGGGATGTCTGGAGGGAGCCCAGATGCCTGCCAGCCCCCTATTTGTCTTCATCTGGCAGACAACTCTACTCCTTCAGGAAGCTGCTCAGCAGACCCTCCTCACAGCCTAGGCAGGGGCCAGGTCTTCCCAGGAAATGCCAGCAGGACCTTTTGTGACAGTACTCCTCTGGCCAGGGATTCAGGTCTATTCATCTGTCTCCTCCACTCAGCTGGGCACTCCAGGGGCAAAGGCTGGTTCTGCTCTGTCTGGTGGCCAGGCTGGTGCCAAACTCTCTCCTAACAGGCTTCATCCCAACCAGGGCTGGTGACCAACCATCACTACCCCTCCTCCGCGAGGCCCCACTGCTCACCCTCTGAGGGGTGTGGAGGGTTGGGTGGGTGCATCTCTGCAGAGCCCCCCCGGACCGGCTAGCCACGCGTCAGCAGCACTTCCTTCCTCTGCTCAAGTCTTGCTCATACCCTCACCTCCTGCTCCCCCAGGGCTCGCTCCCCTCACCTGGACCTCAGACCTTGGAGTCAGAGAACATGAGCCCGATGGCCAGAAGCCCACTGCTTCAAGTGGGCTCCTTCACATCAGATGTCTCTGGGCATGCCCAGACACCAGGACGGCACAGGGAAACAGCCCCAAGTCCCTGTAAGAGCCAAAAGGCTCAGCTCAGCTATTTATTTTTTAAATTGAGATGTAATTCACATACCTTAAAATTGACCATTTTAAAGTATACAATTCAGCGGCTTTTAATATATTCCCAAGATTGTGCAACCATCACCACTACCTAATTCCAGAACATATTCACCACCCAAAAAAGGAAACCCCATACCCATTAGCAGTCACTCCCCATTCTCCTCTTCCCTCAGTCCTCGGCAACCACTCCTCTACTTTCTGTCTCTATGGATTTGCCTATTCTGGGCATTTCATCTAAATGGCAAAAGGCTCAGCAGCCTTCCAGGCCACAGATACCAAGCAGAGCCCATAGAAGGGGTCGGAAGAGTGACATGGCCTCATATCCTTTTTGAGATGGGGATTTGCACCAGACTGTCAGTTCTGCACTAAGACTCTGAGTTTCCCTAAGGAGTGATGCCTTACTCATCCCAGAAATCCCTCAAAGTCTGGCGCAGGACCAGTCATTGCCCCTCCCCACCTCAATCCCAGAGCGGAGCAAACAAAACAAAACAATAGTGGCTACTGGTCTAGGCCAGTAACTGTCTGCAAGCCTACATTAGATGCCTCAAAGACACCAGCTATGAAATTAACTTTGACCTAATTTCCACTTCCAAAAACAGAGTTTGCAAGAAACCAAGTACCAAAAAGAAGGAACCTTTTGGGAAAAAAGTCCCTCTGCCCCCCTGGCAGTTGTCTGTGAGGTGGTCATTTGGCCCATTGCTCCTGACAACGTTCAAGTCTGCCTGCTTTAAGGTGTCCAGTGTAGCAGCCGCGTGGGTATTCCACCTACACAAGGGCAGATGAGGTCCCTGGCATGGGTTTTCCCGAAACACTGTCAGGGGAGGTCAAGTGTTCGGCCCTGAGCTCCCCCGCACAACTGTTGACCACTTGGATTCTCTCAGAGAGTGCAAAGAGCAAGAGGGGCCAAGTTCTAAGGCTCAAGGGGAGGGGCTGGGCAGTGTGTCATCTGTCCCCTGAAGAGGGGCTCAGGAAAGCAGAGCTTTGGAAAAAAACTTCCAAAGGTCATTTTCCTCAGGTCTCCTACAAGGGACTCCTAACCCATCGTAAGAGTTTCTTTTCTCATTCCAGACACATGAACCTTGGATCACATGATAAATGTGCTCCCAAAACATGGGGTCAATTAATTTTGCTTTTTAAATCCTCACCATATTTTATATGTCCACACAGCTCTGAGTAACACAAAGAACTACTACTCTTATTTGCTATTTGGTTGTAAGTATCAGATTTGCTTAAAGGAGGCTCCCCTATATTCACGTACATCTTCCTCACCCAGCATCTCCCCACCTTAGGCCCTTGCCTCTGTCCTTGTCCCCAGCCCCACGGAGCAGCCGATGCCAGGGCACAGCAAGTCAGCTCCAGAGCCTGCTCTCCTCCTGTGTTCCCATAAGCCAGGCTGCGGGAGGCTACAGCTGTGTGGGGAGGAGGACAAAGGGATCTGCCCCTGTAAGAGAGGGTGCGACACATAGAAATGCATCTGCTGTACCTTGAGAAAGAGCCCAAAGTTGAAAAAATGAATGATCCAGGCCAGGGGAGTGATGGTGTGCCTGCCCTAGTTCCTACTCCCCCCACAATCCTGACTGCTAGAGGCAGCCATCCATCTGCCTACACTTTGACCAGTGTAAGCTAAAGGACACCAAATGGTCCCATCACCACACCCTTACAAAGAACGAGGCACTCCCACTCTGGGCACTCTCCTACCACTTGCCCGGGCTGTGAAAGGAACTCAGAAACACCGCCTTTTCCCCGCACCTCTGTGTAATCATAAGATGCTGGAGGGAATCTGCTGCTAGGTCTGCTTTGGGTCCTAGGCCTTTTGTTTAGTCGTGATTATCAGGGACGCCAGCCCCTGTCAGCAGCTCACGTGCCTGTGGTTTGCCAGTGGTGGGTCATGTCCCACCACTTGGCCCCAAATCTAAGAGTTTACACCTTGTAGGGGGCCCCCAAAGCATCCTTCAGTATCAGCTCATGGAGGGTAGAGGTCTCTGGGGAGAGCTGCTGCGTCAGGTGGCAAGGTCAGAAGGTGAGCCCCTTGCCCCACAGACTTGGAAGGAAGCGAGTACCTCACAGATGGAGCCACCCCAGAGCAGAAAGCCAGACAGACCACTCAACCAACATGTTCCTTCACAGATGAAAGAATGGGGTTCCAAAGGGCAAGGAGCTTATTTCTAGTCAGCTGCCTGCCACCAGGTTTTCCATCCTGGGTTTCTGGAGAGAAGGCTCAATCTACTTTCTTATGTCCCACCAGCTTCAGCATGAAACAGCTTTCAGAACCAACCCTCCTCACTCCTGATCTGACACAGCCTGGCAGTCACTCTCCGCCCTCTGGGTGGCCCCCACCACTAGCCATGTGAGCCTCCTACTGCTGGCCTGACCTGCCCTGGGTCTATTTGCACCCAACACCCACCCACCACAAACCCCAAACCCTTACATGAACTCTAGAAGCTCTAATCTCACCCCTGACTTCGGCCAGCTGAGCACACTCTGAAACACTAATCTGAATCTTTTGTAAGTGCAGCTTTACGGCTGCTCCACAGCACTCAGAAAAGGCTCTTCACACCTTAGGTCATCTGCACCAGTGGGCAAAAAGCATGGTTTGTAATGATCATGGAATCTTCTCAAAGCACTGGGTACTTAAATTTAATTTGCAAATTCATTAAACAGGCCGCTTACTGACACTACTGATTTGAAACACCTTTGCAAACCCTTCCTGGTGCATTTGAGACCAAGCCAGCTTCATAAAAACCCACTTTCCACACATCGTGTTCGGGTTGTTTCTCTGGTAAGGCCACATTCATGCCAATAAGGACAGAGCGAGTAGAGCATGTTTCTCCTGTACAACCAGGAGACCTGAAGCAGACCAGCTTTTCTGCCCGTTCCTCCAAACACTGAGGATTGGGGCTTAGTGGGAGAAGGCTAACAGCAAAGCTCACAACTCTGAGCACACCACATACACCACCGTTGGGAGGGGTGGGTGGTCTCAGCTTAACCGTTCTCCAAGCCGACTCCATCCCAGCACCACCTAGCACCAGGACAGGGCCCACGCCTGCTAGTGAGCAAGCTGGAAGACAAAAGCCGACCGCTGGAGGCAGGTGGGGTGCCTAGGGCAGCCCTCCTTACTTCAGGAAAGTTCTCTTTCTGGTTCAGATCCCGCTGGGTGTGGATGGGGAAAGAGACAAGAACAGAGTTCTGTATCCATTTTGTTCTAGGCAAAAGTCACTTCTTGCCCATGCCTCACATACCTGATCAAGAAGGTAGCAGGCACAAGGCGGGCTGGGCTGCTGGGGCCACTTACCAGCGAGGGCTGCGGCTGGGGGTGCTGCCCTGCTCCCGAGGGGGGTGGGTAGTGCATGAGCAGATTGAAGGCGGAGTAGACGGTGTCTTTGTACATGCCGCTGGCGCACTCCGGGGTCTTCAGGCCTGGAAAAACCACAGCCGGTCAGAAGCGCCAGCCCGGGCGTCTCGGGCTGAAGGCTGTCTGCTCGCTCGAGAGAAAGTCGTAATTGCCAAGGGGTCCCCTTCAAGTTCGTGACTTGAATGGCTGGGGGTGCCCGCAGTACCAAGTTTCGACGAAGGACCCCGAGTTCGGGCCTCCCTTTCTCGGCCCCCACTCCGCCCTCCCGCCAAGGAACCTTGGCCAACGTTTTCTCCTCAAGTCGGGGGATTAGTCAGTCACCTGGGCAGGAGGGGAGGCGGAGATGGCGGGGGTCTGTTTACTCCTATAAAGGTCAGGGCACCGGAAGTGACTCGAGCCCGGCGGCGCCCGGGAAACCCGCCCCCCACTCCCCCACCCCCTCGGTTTTACCGCCTCCTCGAGCTGCAGTTGCGGGGAGGCACCCCATCGGCTCCCTCCCGTCCTCAAAGGCCCCGCTCTCCCACCGAGGCCGGGCCTTAGCGGGAGGAGGGGAGCCAGGCCGGCAGAAACTCACCGTCTTCCAGAGACTCTGGAAGTTTGTCGGGGAAAAGTCTCTGCGAAGTGTGTTCCCGCCCGAGAGCCTGCGGGGAGATCCAGAGGGGCCTTGAGAGGGCTGGGAAAGCTGGGGGCTCGGGGCCCGGGGCAGGAGGGGTCTGAGGGATGCGGACCCCCGAGGGCCGCGGGAGGGAGGGGTGGGGTAGCGCGAGCCGACCGCCGGGGCCGGCGGAGCGTGGCGGCTGCGGGGGAGAAGCGGGGCGCGGGCCGGCGCTCACCTCGGCCCCGACCTCGGCCTCGCCGCGGGCACCGGCGCCCGCCCCCGGGACCCCCGCGTCGCCGGCCGCGCCCTCGGACTCATTGACGAGCGACGACTTGAGCTCGGCCAGGTCGCGCTCGGGGCCCGCAGCGCTGTCGCGGCTCTTGTCGTCCTGCTCCTCGCCCTCGTCCTGGAAGGCCAGCAGCTCGTCGGGCGCGCCGAGGTCGTCGCCGCCGCCCGCGCCGCCCCCGCCCGAGTCCAGCTGAGGCATGGTGCGCTCCTCCCTCGGGGGCGCGGGGGTGCGGGGCGCGGAGCCGGCCCGGGAGGCAGCGAGCCCGGAGTCCGGACCTCCGAGCCCGGAGCGCTGCGGGCGGAGCGCGGGCTGACTCCGCCTGGGCGGGCTGCGGGCGCGGGGCGCGGACGCAGGGCTGAGAGGCTCGGGGAGCTGGCGGGTCCGAACATCAAAGGCGCCGCCGGCTGAGTGCCGGGGGCGGGGCGGGGACGCCGGGGGCGGGCCCTGTCGATGGGCGGAGCCATATCGCCCCGCCCCTCCTCTCCCGGGAGAGGCCGGACGTGCCCAGTGGGTAGAGACTTAAAGGGCTCGCTCTGCCAGGCATAACCTGAGTGAGGCGTCGGAGGAGCCCGAAAAGCATCACACTTCTGCTGAAATGCGGGGACTCTAAAGGAGATTCTTGACCTTGATTCCTCACCTACAACAAGGGAGTCCCTTCCTGCGCCCAGGTTTCTCCCCCAGCTGCGGAGGGCACGGAGTTTGTGGGTGCCTTGGAACGGGAGCCAAGGTGTGAGCAGAGTCTGTGCCCCGGGCCCAGTATGTCCTGGGCTTGGAACTGGGGGCTTCCTAGAGCTCGGGGGCTGCTCGAGGCTGTGCTCGAACACCGGGACGGCAGAGTTAGGACTCCTCAAAACTCCATTCTCTGAAGCATCTTGCAGCCTTCTGCCAATCTGGGCCCTCCTTCCAGGTCGCCCGCACACAGTGCTAACGCAAGCATATACCCCTCACACATTTACTGAGTGCCTGTTGTATGAGGGACTCATACATTACACATGTGATGGGCCTCTCAGCCATGTGGCGGCTCCGAGGCACGAACAGCCAAGAGGGCAGGGAGGAAATATCCCGCCAGACCCCATTCTAATCCTCCAGCCCCACCCCCCAATCCCACCCCCAACACCTCGCTCAACTGAGTACCCTGCCTGGAACCTGCGGCCGGGGGAGGGGAGACTTTGGGCAGCTACGTGGGCCACGGGATTCTGACGAGGGGTCAATGGTCCCAGCAACTTAACCGGGAAGTCGCATTCCCGCAGAGCCTATTGACTCTGAGCCTGGCGCAGGCGGACCCTCCTAAGATCTAGGCTGCAGGGTCTGTAGCCGGAGGAGGGCGGGAACGTGAGACACCTTTCATCGCATCTACCAGGCACCTTGTGTCATGTCCACGCGGGCCTCCTCAGCACACTTGACCTCAGCTCAGCCACTGCATCTAGGAAAGACACCGGCCCTTTTGGATCGCGGTGCAGTAAATCCAGCAGGTTTCGGTGCTGGATTCAGTGTAGACGTTCCCACGTCTCCCGAAAGCAGCTGGTGCAGAGGGTATTTAGGAGGTGAGAGCGTCTTGGACGCATGTCCGGTTCAGAGTCCCACAGGAGTCCTGTAGCGGCGCAAAGCCTGGCCGGAAGAGGGCCGCGCCGCCCCTGCGGGTCCAGGCCCAGCCGGGCTGGCTGCGGATCAAAGAGCCACGGCCCGCCCTTCTCTGCGTTCAGATCCTATCTGCACCCGCCCAGCGGGGCGCCTCGGCCCCTCCACCTCAGGGCTAGAGTGCCCAATTTTCCTCCCTTCCCGGTGCTGGAGGGGCGAGGCGGGGTGGGGGTGGGGGTCGGGGGGAGGGGGTTGGGCACTGGTGCTCAGCTTGGTGACGGAGATGTGGGAAGACCCTGCCCGTTAGGTCTCCCCCCGCTCCTTTCTTGGCTGTGAGCTTGCTGCTCAGTCTCACTCATCCCCTCTAGAGTGTGTGGGGGGGGAGGGTTGTTCCAGCCTGACTTGGCCCAGTTGAGAGGGGAGAGGGTACAGGAGGAGGGGCCCACAGCTTCCCCCCATCCCCTGCCCCTGAGGTTGCAGGGTCTGGCTTTGGATTGAGCGTCCTCTGGGAAGTTGAATGGGGATACAAATCTGCCTAATCCAAAGGCTTTGGAGGTCCTCCTCTGTTTGCGGGTGACCCCAGCTTAGCAGGAGCCTCCTTCCTCCAGGAGAATGTCCGAAGACCCATGCCGTCACAGTGGACATAGGCCAGTGGGGATTGAAGTTTTCTCCATGGAGAAAGGAGAGAAGTCAGGGCAACAGTGAAGTGGTTGGTTTGTTTTTCTCAATAAGGCTAAATTTTTTTCAGCTTAAAGTATTAGCCTTTAATCAGAGATTATGAACTTTCTGTTCTGTTGGGATGAAAACAGCCTTTCTTTACTAAAATCATAGTAAGAATTGATTTTTTAAATATTCTTATTTGGCAAAAGAAAAACTTGGCCACTCTCTGTTCTCTCTGCCACCCCAAATTTCTTTGGACATTTTATAGGGCTGTGAAATCCTAAGGTCTGGGATCTGCTGCCCTATGGGGTCATGGCCCCAACCTCTTGCCCTGCTGGGTGGAACCGGGGGAGGGGGTGTGTGAGTAGGGAGAACAGAGGGGTGAGGTGGGGTAAGGTTGGGAGAGAGAAGCTGAGGCTCAGACATCCACAGCCACACTGAAATCAGCCTGAAGGCTTGCTGAGGGAGCCTCTACCCTATACCTGGACTCAGGCTGTGGAGAAGGGAGGGGCTGAAGTGAGGACCTGCCCTCCAGGAGGCATTGACTGTTTGAGAAGCTCAGAAATTACTAGAGCTGAGTTTGTTACTGTATTAATCTGTACAGATGATGGGCAGAAGGAGCTCAGATATGGGGAGGTCAATGTGGCTGGAACGGTCAGGCTGGTTTCCTGAAGGAGGCGGATTTCGTCTGGGCCTGGAAGGCTCTGTAGTGCTTGGAGAGATAGAGAGGAAAAGGTATTCAGGCTTGTCCCCATAAGGTATATACCCACCTCTGCAGCAGCCCCTTGTCTGGTCAGCACTGAGTCCACCATCCACGCCGTGACTTCATATTACTGAGTGATTACTATGTGCCAGGCATCATGGCAAGAGCTTCACACACATTATCTCATTTATTCACCATATACCAATCCTATGACATAGGGACTATTATCCCCATTTCTGAATGAGGAAACTAAAAAGCTCAGAGAGGTTGAATAAGTCATTGCAGGTCTCACAGCTTAGAAGTGAGGGTATTAGTATTCCAAACCCTGGCAGTCTGACTCCTGAGCTACCCTAACCACCACACTCTAGTGTGGTGACTTCTAAAATTCCAGAGGGTGTCCTTATCTGCCTTGTGATCTTTGCAGACAAATGCTGATGAATGAGCTGTCACTAATAGAATCCCAGCTTTCTGGGTGGCTCACGTTGCATACAGGGGCCACCAGGAGGATTGGGGAAAGTTCCTGGCTGGTCTGAATAGGGTGGCTCAAGCCCTTTGCTGGTTGAGAGGGCCCAGAGCATCTGCCTTGAGTCAGACAGACCTCAGCCCATACCATCTCTCCCTTGGGCCCGCCCTAGACTGCTTGCTCTGGTTGCTGACTCAGATCCCAAACAGAGATGATAGGCCCTGGGGTTCCTCTGTGGGGTGGTGAGTGGGATCTGCTGTGGCTGCCCCTCCTGGAGGTGACCAGGGAGTTTGGGGACCAGGGCCAACTGCAGGGAGGCCCCAGAATCTTCTGGACTCACGCAGCCCAGGCTTCATTTTCACACAAATGAACTAGGTGGATCGCGCTGTCATCAGATGCTGAACGCAGGACAAAATCAGAACTCTTAAGGGTTGAGGGATGGAACAAGAGAGCTCTAGGTTTGGATTTAGACAGACCTGGTTTCCATCCCTGCCCTGTCATTTATTAGCTGGGGGACCGCAGATAAATCACCGACCCTCTCTGAGCCTCAGCTTCCTCAGGGGTAAAATGGGTGTCACCCCAGAGCCTGCCTCGCACTGTGGGAGCAAGGCTGAGATGACTCATGTATCCTAGGAAAGAGCTTAGCACAACACCCAGCACATTCCAAGCACTCTGATAAATGGGTGCTCTTGAGCTAGATATTTTTCAGAAGTTGTTAGGCTAATTGGCTCTTCATGTAATGTCATGTAAATCATCTAAATGTTCTCATGGCCTGAGCTCACTTAATCACAACTAAGGCTGAAAATATACATTTCCTTTCCTTTTTTTCAAGTTCCTTTAACATGAAAGGCCCACATGAACTCTCTGACCTTTTCTAACAGGGAGACCCTTGAAATGTGGTGTTTCCAGAAAACAGCTCAAAGGAGCCCCAGATGGATTTGGTAAATTACAACGGGGAGAGAGGTTCAGAGTGGGTCTCTTCCTGCCCGCCAGCCGCCTGGCATCCTGTTGGGGCTTGCTGAACGCTGCCTGGAGGCTGGGCTGCTGGCTCCAGGCAGGAACACTTACCATGGAGCTTTCTCTCTCGCGGCAAAGCCTGGTCACACGTCCTAGAGTCAGACTGGTTTGTTACTAGAAACACAGTTTGCTCTCTGAAAACTCTGTGTAGTTTCACTGCACGTCTGTGCATGTGTGTCTGTGTGTGTACATGTGGGAGGTTGTGGCCTGCAGAATGGCAAAGACACACAATTGCTGGGATGTGACTGATCTGGCAGCTGCCTTTAAAATGAAGCAAGAGTGGTTAAGACTCCGCCTGCCAATGCAGGGGACACTGTTTCGAGCCCTGGCCTGGGAAGATCCCATATGCCGCGGAGCAACAAAGCCCGTGCACCACAACTACTAAGCCTGTGCTCTAGAGCCTGCGAGCCACAACTACTGAGCCCACGTGCCACGACTACTGAGCCTGTGAGCCACAATTACTGAAGCCTACGCGCCTAGAGCCCGTGCTCCACGACAAGAGAAACCACTGCGATGAGAAGCCCGCGCACTGCAACGAAGAGTAGCCCCCACTCACTGCAACTAGAGAAAGCCCGCACGCAGCAACAAAGACCCAGTGCAGCCAAAAAAATATATATAAACGAATAAATTTTAAAAATAAATAAATAAAATGAAGCAACAGGGTTTGGGGTCATTTTTTCCATCTTTATAATCTTCTGTGTTTCTCCCCCAGATCCCCTCCCCTGCAATTAATGCACTAACCGAGAATTACTCTTTTTTTTTAATATAAATTTATTTATTTATTTTTGGCTGCATTGGGTTTTCGTTGCCGCGCACTGGCTTTCTCTGGTTGCAGCGAGCGGGGGCTACTCTTCGTTGTGGTGCGCAGGCTCCTCATGGCGGTGGCTTCTATTGTTGCGGAGCACGGGCTCTCGGCGCACAGGCTTCAGTAGTTGTGACATGAGGGCTTCAGTAGTTTGTGGCTCGTGAGCTCTAGAGCACAGGCTCAGTAGTTGTGGTGCATGGGCTTAGATGCTCCGCGGCATGTGGGATCTTCCCATACCAGGGCTCGAACCCGTATCCCCTGCATTGGCAAGGTGTATTCTTAACCACTGCGTCACCAGGGAAGCCCAAGAATTACTCTTAAAATATAAAGTTAATAATGAAGCTCGATGTTAGCTTTTCCTGATGAAAACCCAAGGAAGTTTGGCCAAACTGGCTTAAGGGGTCGTAGTGGTGGTGAGATTATAAAGAGAGCTGCCCCACAGGTTCAGAGGGCTCATTATGACAGTTTCCCTGGGCTAATCTCCCATATGGGACCAGCTATTGTTCCCAGTGATTGGGGCTGGGATTTGCTCACCCAGAGGAATAAAGAGTCCTGGGTTTCCAAAGGAAGGGGTCTGGAGTCAGAGGCACCAAGGTGTCAGCAGCAAAGGCAAGCTGGGAGTGGCTGCTGCGTGCCAAGCACTGTGCAGCCAGGGTGCACTGGTCTCCCAGGAGCTCAGTAGTGGGAGGCTGTGTCCCGTACCCAGCTCCACCATTGGCCTGCTGGGTGAACTGCCTTCTCCGGGCCCAGTGCCCCTTACCTAGTTTCAGGGATGCAGTGAGGAGCCTGTGGCGATGAGTCCAGAGGTGAGAGACAAGAGGTGCCCCAAATGCAACAGGAAGTGGGGGACACTGAGGCCCAGTGTCCATGTGAAAGTCGCCGGCAGTTTCACGGAAGAGTGTGCCCACGTTCGCTCCTGTTTGGGGTGTGGGAACGGCCCGAGACACGTTGACGTATGAACGTCTTATCAGGAAAGTACCATTCGATATCTCTTTTTGAAACAGGGCTGTCAGGGCTTTGCTGCTTATCACTAGGGTCTGACACAGAGCTGGCGAACTGCAGTGCTCAGAAATTTTTGGATGGATGACTTACTTGATGGATGGATGGATGAGTAGGTGGATAGATGGATGGGTGAATCATTCACAGCAGTGACCACTTAGAATTCAGGGAGAAAGTAGCAAGCCCAGTACCCGCTTTCTAGGAACTTGCCATCTTGCGGGGGACATCAGGCCAATAGAGTTCCCAGGAGCCAGGGGTTTGGAAACATGGCTGTTGTACGCATGTCATGGTAGACACGGAGGGCTTCCGGAGGATGAAGGTCGGCCTAGGAGGCAAGTAGAATTTAGGAGGTGGGGCAGTAGCCCACACTCTGGGTTGTGATGAACTTTGACCCCATAGGGTCTCTGGAGCCTAGGTGAGCCAGGATCCTGGGGGAGAGTTTGGCTATCTGTTGAGCCTTGCCCAGAATGGCACATCTTCATGCTCCAGTTCCTACAGTCCCCTCAGCCCCCCACCAACTGGGACAATTTCTCCCAAGTACTACCTCCCCAGACACCAGCTCTCCCTGTTTACCTCCTCTCCTAGGACAGACTACTTCCTGGGTGCATCATCCACCATCTTGCACTGGGCTTCAAGGCTTTCTGGCTCAGTGCCCCAAGTAGAGTGCCCCCTCTTTTCTAGCAGCTGGGCGGGGGGAGGAGCAACAGGACATGGGCTGTAGGGAGGATTAAAGGGGATCTGGGCCAGACCCTGGAGTCACTGCCAGTCCCAATGTACACGGCCAGTAAAGATTCTGAGAAGTCCTGCACCAGGAAAATCCTGGCTAGCCTTCATTGGTTAAGTGCCTTCCAAACTTATCTGACCGTAAAACTACTTTTCCATGTATGATTTTCCAAAGAACGTGGCTCCCCTGAAAGTCTTTTGGGAAATGCTGTTATCCCTGGTTTCAGGAGGCAGAGATGGGCACTCCTTATCCAGAACATATTCCAATTTGTGTCCCTGATATGGAGGAAATTAGCAACACTTGCACCCCAAACTGGTCTTTACAGCTCTAACCAGGCTTCACTCTAGGCCTACTGGAGTCTCGGCTTCTTGGAATCACGGAACCTTCATCTGTGCCATTGCTGAGTGCTAATATGGACCAAGCATACTGTGGCGCTTAATAAGTGCCTGCTGCCCATGGGATGGGGCTGTTGGGCAAAGGTCCAACCCACCTCGGTTCCTCAAACTCCCAGGGGCTATTCCCATTGGTTTGTTAGCTGGGAATTCTGCAGTGTCTGAGATGCCTTGCTTTTTCAAGGCTCATCTGTGGTCTCTCCCTTATCCAGGAAGCCTTCCCACCTACTTGGGTCCACAGGGATCTCTCTCCCTTCCAGACTCCCATTGCCTTTAGAATTGGAACCCCTCAACTGCTCCTGAGCTGTTCAGTCCCTGTTTCCTGTGAGTGAGTCTCCTGTCCCTCGACTGCTGTCTGTGTTGTCTGGTGGTCAAGAGAGGGGCTTAGAGCTCACAGCCTGCGTGTGAACTAGGCCTTCTGCAATTACTCATTGTGGGTGGGACCTTGGGCGAGTCCCTTCTTTCTTGGAGCCTTTGGTTCCTCATCTGTTAAATGGGTGCAATGATAGTATTGTCTCAAAAGCTGGGAAGATGCGATGAGTTCCTGCTTGTAAAGTACTTTGCATGGTGTCACGTGTGGAGTAGGTTCTTGCTAAGTAGCGACCAGTTTCAATTATTATTATCGATCCCAGCCAGCAGGGCTGAGCTCAGGACCAGACCTTCAAAGTGCTTAGCAGAGGCTGTCCTGCCATCTTGCAGTCCTGCTAGTCATGAGTGGAGAACAGGAACCAAGGTGGGGAAGGCACCAGGAACCCTGCCTTCTGAGGCCAGGCCGAGGCCACTGAGTGTTCAAGTGGGGACTCCTGAGTAGGGACTCCTCCTGCCAAGAGATGGCCATCTCCAGATGTCTGCAGGCTGGAGGGAGCCAGCTGGCCTGTGGCGCCTGAGGGCAGAGGCAGGACTAATGGGAGGAAATTACATGGAGAGATTTCATCTGGCTTGAGGAAGCATGTCTACCAGGCAGAACTGGCCAACCGTGGGCCGCCCAGGCCACCGACAGAGCCAGTGAGCTCTCCCTGTCACCAGAGGTGTATGAGCAGAGGCTGGGGGCTTCCAAGGGAGGGAAGCCACTGAGGAGATTTCTACCCTTGAGGCTCCTCCGAGGCTGTGGGCAGTCCCTTGTACTTCCTGAGTGGGCTTGCCCCTCCCTGGCCCATCTGAGTCCACTGCAGGTGTCTGAGAGTGAGAGCAAAAGCTTGGATACTTCTGGCTCCAAACTGGGGCTGGAGGCTGGAGGGGAGAGGCTGTTGCTATAAGAGGCTGACCTCAAGGGGGTTAATAACCACAAAGTCACCTTTTTGAGGCAGCAGCTTAGTTCAGTGGCTGACATCATGGAGCCGGAGCTTGTTCTGTGCCCAGGCACCTGCCTTAGGCCTGCTGGGGTCACGGAGGACAGAGCTTGGTGGTGGGAGGGGTCTTATTCTTAAATCAGCCTCCCCTCTCTTGCTGCAACTTCTAAAACCAGGGGCTGAGGAGAAAGACAGGAATAAGCAGGAGAGGAGAGAGCCTGGGTTTCAATACTGGTTCTGCCACTTGGTAGCTCTGTGACTTTGGACAAGTCACTTAACCTCTCTGTGCTTCAGTTTTCTCTGTAAGACGGAAAGATAATAATACCTCCCTCATTCGGTTCTTGTGAGGATTAAGTGAGTTATTGTTTGTGTCCCATAATAGTCCATAGTAAGTACCATGTATTTGTTAAAGAGATAAAAATTAATTGATAAACTCACCTATGCCTAGCCTAGTACCGTGCAAAGGTCTTTATATCAATCACCTTGTTTAGTCTCCACAACAGCCTCATGAGGTTGAAACTACTATTATTAGGGAAATTAGGGAAGGTGAATCTGAGAAGGTCAAGTTCCTTGCCCAAGGTCACACAGCTGATGAGAGGCAGGGTGAAGGTTTAAACTCCGGATGGTCTGGCTCTCCATCACTCAGCTCTGCTGCCCCACAGTTTTGCAGCCTCTCTAGGGAGGTAAGGTGCCAACGAGAGCAGGGTAACAACAGATCAGTGGGCAGGAAGGGGTCGGAGGCGTCCCCCAATCCCCATCCGCCTTGGTCAGGCTGGAAGCCCCCTCTCGTGGCTGCTTCCTGGGAGAGATTTCTCTGACTAATTTGTGGAAACGTTGCTGGGTGACTCCGATTACAAATTACAGCCCTGCTTCCTCCAGCTGAGTAATCTCCATGATGGGGAGGAGGGGGCCTGGAAGTAGCCAGAGTTCTGGGCTGGCAGTGTTTGCCTTGGCGGTGACACTGCTGAGGGAGCTGGGCCACCCCAGACAAGCTCCAGGGACAAGGGACAGGAGCTGGACAAGGACACAGTCTCTCAGGATGGTGTGGGACTGTGGGCCTAAGGTGTCCTGCTCACTCCCATTTTCTCTTCTGTCCCAGCTGGACTCCTCTCTCTTGCTCATGACTGTGTGCCCTGGGCTGAGCCAGGGCCTGGCAGAGAACAGATGTCCAATAAATACCTGTTGGATTCCAGAAGTCTCCAGACACTGCACTTCACTGTTTACAAAATTCCTTCCCCTCTGTTATCTCATCTGATCCTTACAACAACCCTGAGAGGTAGATGAGGAAACTGTGGCTCGGAGAGAGGAAGTGACTTGCCCAAGGTCACACAGCTCAAACCCGGGTTGCCGGGCTCCAAATTATCAGTAACTCCGCAGCCCACAGAGACATCTCCCCTGTCCTTGTGTGAGGACAGTGGGAGGACAGAAGGAACCCCTCGTGGATGGAGGTTCCCCCATGGCCTCCTTCGGCACAGAAGTACTCCTCAGAAACCGTCAGGGGAGATGGCCTTATTGTCTACTGGGACACAGAGCTACAGCCTCTGGGGCTTCTGACTGGGATGAGGAGGCTCAGGGATGCCAAGTTCCTACCCAGCCTCTCCTGGCTGTCAGATAGGTCCACACAGTCAGAAGCTCTTTACCAAGGAGGTGCATCCAAGTCACTGTCCCAAAGGCCAGTCTCCATTCTGCAGCGGTGAAAGTACATCTCTTCACCTCTGGATCACTGGTGGGCCTCTGATGACAACTGCGGTTTTCCTTGTCAGCTCTGCTGTTTTTACTTTTTGTTCACTGCTCTATTATTACTGATATCTTAAAGGGTTTCCCCTTCTGGTCAAGCTTTGTCTTTAATATAATTTTGGAACTTCTCTCCTCTCCTCTTTTCTTTCTCCTCTCAGCCTGTGGTTTTGGAAGATGCTGAAGCAGGAGGTAGGTGGGAGGCAGTTTAAAAGCAGCTTCCCCTGCCTCCCTCCTCTCCCTGTCCCTGCCTCTAACAGGCTTGAGGGGCCACCAGGGTGGACCCAGCTCTGAGGGCAGCACTTGGGGGAGAAGGCACCCCTTTGAACTGGGAATTCTTTTTCTTGTTCTAAGTGGCTTTGGTTCTTCTAGCCCTGCACATACAAGCCCCCTTGGTGCCGTGACCCACCCCTTCTCTTTCTCTCCAACATTCTCCCCATCTCGGGGCTGTCCCCACTGCTGAGGGAAGCTTCTAGCACAGCTGAGACCACTGACCATAAACAAGTCAACTTACTTCTTGGGGCCTGTAGTGCCCTGGGAAAATGGGCACATGGCAGAGCCTGACAAAATAGGGGATGGGAAAAGGCTTTCGTGGGGCCCCTCTGCTTATCTTGATTCATTGCGGGACTAGGTCTAGGCAGAAAACTCCCCTTCCGAAATTTGCAGCCGCTCTGGCTGGGGCGGGGGTTTCTGCAGCTGCAGCACTTGAGCCATAGCCACTGGCCCATTGCAGCAGATTCTGGGCCTTAGGCAGGGGCTGGGATGGCCCTTCCATCCTGACTGTGGGGCTAGCGCTTGGCAGCTGGTTTTGGGAGGGCAGGACTGCAGAGCTCTCAGAGATTAACTTGAATTCATACCTCCACCTTGGAGCCAGAGAAATACTCCTGGCCTCCTGCTGAGCCTTGTACGCGGGGACCCCAAACTGGGAAGGACAGAAGTTCCAAGGCTTTTTGCTTCAGCTCCTCCCCCTCCAAAATAGTAGGGGCGGGACCTGGCTGGTTCTAGAACTACTCTTGCTTTTGTGGTTGAGCTCTAACTTTTTGTTTTGTGTTCAAAGATGAGATTCAGATCTGTAGGGGGAAAGCACTTGAAACCCCTTTGGTTGCTGAGACCTGTACCTGAGACAGACCCACGGCATACCAGCGTGGGAAATGCTGTCTTGGTCTTCCCTTTACACCCACAGAAAGTCCCAAAGGTGCCCAGGGCACCAGCTCACGGGCTAGTCAGGGAGCTGAGCTGTGGTGCCGGCACAGAGAGGACCAGGACTGTCTTGTTGACTGCCGGTGCCAGAGCCCCCAGAAAATGGGGGATCGTCAGTGGGAAGTTAAAGAGTTCCACTGTATGGACGAGGGCCTGGTGTAACTCCAGGCCCCAGACAGCTGAATCTAGCTGTGCAGGCCTCAGAGGGTAGGAGAGCAGTGAGGACCAGAGTGGTCAGGGAGGGTCCCTGGAGGAGGGGCCAGAGCTACACTGGAGGGCAATGAGATGGGAGGCAGGGACGGGGGCCTTTGGAGCAAAGGTTAGGAGGTGCTCGTCATCCTTTCTTCCCTGGACCAGCCCTGAGCACTGAGGAAAGCCAGATGGCTAGAGCTCAGAGAGACTCAGGAGATTGCCAGGACCCCTGTATGTGCAGGCAGGGAAAGAGGCCTAGAGAGGCAGGTCTCACAAATCATTGGCGCTCCTTCCTCTACTCCATAGCTCAAAGAATTTAGGAGCCCCCTGCCCCAAGCTCAGGACATCGTGAAACGTGCACCAAAATAAACAAAAATCCAAAGCTCACATTTAGTATATTGAGCACGAGCTGCTTTTGTAATAAAAAATAAACCACTTAATGTCATTAAAAAAAATGCAGGTGTAAATAAACACTTTCGGGGTAGAGTGGGGCTTGGGAGCTTGCTGCATTACAAGTAGTTCACGCCCTCGCTGCCCGGGCCGGCCCGGGTGACCAGGCGGCTCCTTCCACAGCCTCCTCCCTCCCAGTGTTGGGGGGAGACTGGATCCTGCTGGGGAGCAGCCGGACCCGCGCACAGCGCGCCCTGGTGGCTGGATCTGGAAGAGGCTGTGTCTGAACGGCAGGGGTGGGAAGTAAGGAGGTTGGCGCGCGGACACTGGATCCCCGCCTCTCGCCATAGCTGCCCCCACCGAATACTAGAGTAGACGGCAGACGCTCGGTCTCACTGGCAGAATTCACCTCCCTCAGTTATCAGGGAGCTGTGACAGGGTTCTCACCTGGGCTCTGGAGCAGGCCTGGCGGCCGGATGTGCAGGTTCAACTGAGCCCCAGAAGGGGGTCTTTTAGAGCAGAATCGTTCACACGGGACCTGACGGGGGTGGCAGGCTGCATGAGAGCTCGGAAGCCTCCAGTTTCTCCTGAGCCTCGGTCTGAGCCCCACCTTCAGTGCTGCTGACAGACCTGTGGTACACAGCTGGTGAGGTCCCACGGTGAGGGCTGCCCCGAGAGTGACAGGGCCACGAGGCCCGGCTCTACCCCGGCTCGGCTGCTCAAGCTGGAAGGATAGTAGCAACAGTAATGGCGGTAAGAATGTCACCTGGCATTTACTGAGTGCCTCCTGTGGGCCAGCACAGCCGAAGCCTCACAACAGCTCCATGAGGCAGGTGGGGTCTTCTTTTTACTGAGAAATCTTAAAGGTAGAGAGAATTGTATAATGAACCCACCTATATCCCATCGTCCCAATTTCACTATTATCAAGATTTACCACAAATGTTTTGCTTTTCCTCCCTCCCTCCCCCTTCCTTCCTTCCTTCCTCCCTCCCTCCCTCCCTCCCTTCCTTCCTTCCTTTGCTTTCTTTCTCTCTTTTTAATTAAATATTTTAAAGCAAATCCCAGATATAATGTCATCTCACTCTTGCATGCTTTTAGTATGTATTTCTAAAAACATGGACATTTTCTTTTTTTTTTTTTTTTTTGCGGTACGTGGGCCTCTCACTGTTGTGGCCTCTCCCGTTGTAGAGCACAGGCTCCAGACGCACAGGCTCAGCGGCCATGGCTCACAGACCCAGCTGCTCCACGGCATGTGGGATCTTCCCGGACCGGGGCACGAACCCGTGTCCCCTGCATCGGCAGGCGGACTCTCAACCACTGCGCCACCAGGGAAGCCCTGGACATTTTCTTAATAACCACAAAGCTGTTATCACATACAAAAAAAAATGAGTAATAATTCCTTGGTGTTATCTAATATCCAGCCTGTGAGGCAGGCACTCTTATTGCCCCCATTTTATTAGATGAGGAAACAGAGATTCTGAGGGGACCAGTAACTTGGCCCAAGGTCACAAAGCTTGTTAGTGATGGGGATGGGACCTGAACCCACAGAATCTGACTTGGGAGCCTGCCCTCTAAATCACTCTCTCTGGTCCTCAGTTTCCTTCTCTGTAAAGTGAGGAACAATAATGACTGCCTTACTACTTCACAGGGTAATGCCTGAGTGTACCATGTTATTCTTGCCTCTGACAATAACAATGAAAATAATGACGACATAAAGCAATCAGAAGAATTAATATAAAGTTGGTATGACTGCAAATACGGCAATTAAAGGAAATTAAGGTCTGCTGAGTCCCCACTCATCTCTCAGCTTGTGCTTATCTCATGGAGTCTTTACTCCAATCCTATGCTTCCTGATTAGCAGCTTCATTCTGCAAGTGAGGGAACTAGAGGCTCAAAGGGAGGAAGTGCCTTTCCAAGGTCAGGGTACTGGTAGCTGATAGGAGAAGGACTTGGAGCCAGGCTGCTCTCTTGGGGATGGCAGATATCGCTGGGGTGTGTCAGGAGCTGAAGATGATCTTTGCTAAGGACTTCAGGGCCTTCTGCCGTCATGGGGAATGTGCCAGTTGGGATTACTGCTTGTAAGCAACAGAGATCAGCTTTGGTAATTTGGGGGCAGAATAGGAGTTTATTGGAGGGATATGGGATGGCTCACAGAATGGATTAGAATGAGAGATCCAGGCTGGGAAAAGATGAATGTGAAGTAGCCCTGTGGCCTGGAAGGCAGCAACTGCTCAGAGGTCTCAAATGACCCCTCCAGCTCCTAACACACATCCTGGGATAAATCCACTTCTGCCTATTTCTCTGCTTCTACCCAGAGGCCCAGGAGAGAGCATCAAGGAACCCAGCCTGGTGGCACAGCCCCTGCCCATCATGGCTGGGAAAGCATGGCACTTACCTGGAGGGTTCCAGAGTGCTGGCTGGTGCCAGGGCTTTTTAAAGGAGTGAAACAGAAGGGAGCTGGAGGGGATTCCCCAGAAAAGGCTCTGCTATCTCTGGTTTTCACACTGTAATTTTGCTTTTAGCGCTTGGTGTGTGAGTCACATGTGAAAGTCTCTTGTTTTTCAAGGCCTGTGTCTGCTGCTGCTACCACCTTCACAGTGGCTGCCACCTCTAGGTAGGAGGCCCAGATCGCAGGCAGGATCCCCTGTCTACCACTGGGTGCTACAGATATGGGAGCAAAGCATTAGGGACTGTAATCTTGGGGCCCACTGTTGGGGAGGGGTTTTCCACCCTTTGCATCGTATGCAAATAAATGCTAATGATGTGCAAATGACTGGGTACCCTCAAAGCCCAACTGAGTAAGATGTGAAGGCAGGGGACTTGGCTCTGGCTGGCTTGTGTCCTCCAGAAAATGCTTTCTTGATCCAGCTTGCCCCCAGAGAGAGCCCTGGCTTTGGGCAGCTCTTCTGACACCTCTTTCTAGAAATGTGCCCTGGGCAGTGTTAGAGTCTGTACCCCTGGGCACTAGGTGCTCCCTGAGGGGCCTCAGATCCTTATGAGAAGTAGGTGGGGAATAAAGTCTAAATTAATAAATAAAAGACTCCACCTTGGCCTATGCACAGGGCTGGACGCACAAAGCCTGCTGGATTGGCCCAGGGCCAGCCAAGGGGCCGGGCTGTACCAGCAAGGCCTGGGAGATGTGGGACAGCCCCCTTCCCACTGGGCCTGACCCCTGGGCCTTGACAACAGTTTCTGGTGAGGTGAGGGAGGCAGCTGGGAAAGGCTGACTCCAGGGAGAGGGTGTGAAGGCTGGTTAATAGCTGGCAGAGCCCCTGGAAACTTCCCAGACAGGATGCCCTGCTCTACTCAAGCTGTGCCAGGTAGTTCAGATGAGAAGATGAGCCAATGGGGGAAATGGAGAGGAAGGGAATGAGAGGGACCCCCGTGGGCCTTCAGGGCCCCAAGAGGCAGGAGGTCTTTAACTTCTGGTAACTCAAAGGGCCGATCCCATCGAGGGGCAATTCTGCGCTGATTAGAGGGCAAGCCAGAACAGTCCCCTAAGCCAGGCTCAGACAGATGCTGACTGGCCCAAATTACAGCCTCCCCAAAAGCCCTACTTCGAAGAGTCTGGCCTCAACCTGAAACACTGCAGGCTCTGAGCTGGTGAGTTTCAATGAGTTCTGTCTTTCCTGCCTGTCTGTTCACTTCCCCTCCTCCTCTCCTTTCCCTCTCACGGCTTCTTTTCATGAGGCTCCATTTCTCCTTGGCCTCAGAATTTTACCCCCACTGGGGCAGCCTCAGCAGCATCTGACCATCTTGCTCATCATAGCTGCAGGATCTGAGCCTGGAGCCGTCTGGCTTGCCCCCTGCTCCTGAATAGATATAGGCCCCGGAATCACAGGCCCTCAAACACAACTTTGAATCCAGTGCGGCCCACCTGGGCTGTTTTCCTGTCCCTTATGGACCCAAACTTGGCCCCTTCGGACTTGGCTCCCTCCCCAGTGCCTCAGTCTCTCTAGGGGAGATTCCAGGAGCGAGAGTAGGCACTGAGCCTGCCCTGGTCACCATGACTTGAACCCCCTACTTATGCAGGCTGCAGATACCTCCAAGGATAAGGTTGGGCCGAGCTCATTCAAGAAGCCTCAGAGGCCTGGGGCCAAGGATCTTCATGTGATGGAGACGGGGCTGGTGGTCAGGGCCACACAGGGGACCACTACCTGTCCAGGCACAGAGGACTGGAGGGTGAGAGGGGAGCAGTGTCAGAGGCTGGCGGAGGATTGTCCAAGAAAAAGAAATCCTTGTGCTGGTGAGACCTGTCCTGTGAAGGTTCCAGTGGGAAAGTCCCCAGGAACCTGAGCCCCGGTTGCAGGGGAAATGAGACAACTATCTCCTTGATGGCTGTGACCCTTATTCCGGACAAACACACACTGCTGCTCCTGTCCCGCTACCACCCAGAGGGGCACTGCTGAGGTCCACTCACCAGCAGCCCCTCCATAGGTGGGGGTGTGTAGAGCGGCAGGGACCAAGCGCACTCGAGCCACTGGAATGAATGACCTCTCCCTGGTGAACCGAGGAGGCTGTGGGCTTCCAGGAAGAGATGGCTTCCCTATGCCTGTGCCCAGCTGCCAGTGTAAATGCACCCTCACCGTTTCATCATCCAAAGATTTATTTAAAAGAGTTTTGTGTTGTGGCTGTCCTGGGTGAAGTTCTCAGCGATCTGATTTTAAAAGCCTTTTTCTCCGCCTGGACCCTCAGTGAGTACCCCTAGGGATACTTTAGAAGCAAAAACAGAGCTAATGAGCTTGGTTGTGCCCTTGTGATCCTGAATGTTTTCCATTCTGAGCCCTTAACATATAATTAAAGATTATTTAGCATGGACTTTTTCTTTTATTGTAAATTAATTTCAAAACCAAGTTCTGAGGTTAAATAATGATTGTATTTGTTAATCAATCCAACCTGGGTTTCCTTCCAAAAGAAAACAGGATGCCATTGTTGAAACGCTGGGAACGGGACGTTTGAGAACTTGGGGGTTTCACTGATTGCAGCGATGTTAAGGGTTCTGACAGTGTTGATATGTGTTGAGGTCTTTTCGTTAGACAGGGATGGGCTTTGGGAAAAGGTGAAACTGGAGAAGCTGATGGGAATATGAGCTGGGAGCTGTGAACCTCCAGCTATAGTCTGGGCCCCAGGAAACTCACAGCTTCCTGAGAGGGGGCCGTTGGCCCCTTGGCCAGGCCACAGCTTGCCTGTTGGAGAGCCCATATATGTCTACTCAGACATGGAGAGGTGGGTGAGAAGGGATTGCCACTCGGCCCGTGGGACAGGCTAAATCGGCTTGCAGTGCCTCAGGCTGCCCCACCCCAGTCTCTCTGTTAGAGAGACTTCTGACGTTTTCCTCAGGGTTTTTCAGTCTTGGCACAATTGACACTTCAGCCAGATAATTCTTTGTTACCAGGGATTGTCCTGTGCATTGTAGGATGTTTAGCAACATCACTGACCTCTACCTGCTAGATGCCAGTAGCCCACATGCACCCCTCCCCCACTGTTGTGACACCAAAAGTGTCTCCAGAAGTTGCCAAGTGTCCCCTTGGGGACAGAATTACCCCAATTGAGAACTGCAGAGTTAAAATATAATACACATTCATGATAGAAAATAAGATAAAAATAATCTATAATTCCAGTATCCAGAGTTGGCCTCTTTTAAGGTTTTTGTTGGTTTGCTTGGTTTCTCGCCATGCCATGCGGCATGTGAGATCTTAGTTCCCTGACCAGGGATTGGGCCCATGCCCCGTGCAGTGGAAGCCCGGAGTTTTAACCACTGGACCGCCAGGGAAGTCCCCCCCTTTTAAGGTTTTGATGTTCTTCTTTCAGACTTTCTTTTCCATGCATATATGCATTTTGGCTTTTTTTCTGAAACCGAGGCTACACAGTACATTGTTTTGTCACTTGCCAAGCCATGGGCTACACAATGGATATTTCCCTTCATCGCCAGATCTACTCTACCGCACCTCTTTCCAAGCTCCGTTGGAAGCATCCCCCCTTCGGTAATGGGCTGGAGGGCCTGGAAGTGTGGTATGAAGCTCACCACGATCACATCTTAAGCTTTCAGGGCCCAGGGGGTCAATGTGCTCATTCCCCCAGAGGTGATGTGCTGTGGGGACGGACCCACACTCACACCAGTGCACTACTTACCAACAAGTCACCACAGACCCACTTCCACCTGGCCCAGAGCCTGGGTTGTGCTCTGTTGGGCTTGTGTCTTAATGGGTAGCCCTGGTGGAGAGCCCACCTTTCAAGGAGGGAGATGGAGGGTAGGCCAAGGCAATCAGAAGCTGTCAGGTACCAGGCAGCAGGTGGAGGAGGGTTCTGAACTTGTGATGGATTGTGGCCCCTTTGAGGACCTGATGAAAGTAGGAGCCTTTCTCAGGAAAAACAGCCCCATCTGCCTGGTTCTGTATCCAATTCCATAGATCACCGGTTAGGAACTTCTGGGAGCAGCGATTTTCCTGAGGACTGGTGGTGACCTACAGGCTTACTCCTCTCTCTTCTAGGAATACATGTTCAGGTCCTGGGAAGGCTGTGACCTCAACCCTTCCCCATTACACAGGGCAGGGTGTCCTTCACAGAACAACAGGCAACAGGTGGATGGATGGGTAGATGGATAGATGCACACATGCACGGATCCGGAGAACTGAGACTAAGATGTGAGCTTCTCCAATGATAATGTTGATCAAAGCTAGCATTTGCTGAGCCTGTATCATGGGCCAGGCTACTCATCTCATATGCTCGACTACATCCAATCCCATGGAAAGGAAGGTACCATGATTATAAGTGAGTTGACATTTTACTGAGCTGGAAACAGGCTGAGACTTGCCCAGGGACATACAACCTTGTGAGTGGAAGGCTGGAATGTCCATGCTCTCAACCTTGAAAATATGCTGCATGTATGGAGGGCAGGATGGGGTTGCCTGAGCTGTGAGTGGTGTGTGTACACTATGCCGGGACCCCCTGGGAACTTTGGCCCTGGACCCATCTTCCCAGCAGGGATCATGCCTCGGGCATAGAAGCAGAATGTAGAAAGGTGGTTGCCAAGGGCTGGAGGGGAAGGGGGGAGATCGGTGTTTCACGGGCATAGAGTTTGAGTGTGGAAAGATGAAAAAGTCTAGAACTCTGTTGCAGAATAATGAGAATATTCTTAACGTTACTGAACTGTACACTTAAAAATGCTAAATATGGTAAATTTTATGTTATGTGGTTTTTACCACAATAAGAAAATGTGGGAAAAAAGTCAGTTGTGGAAATCTGAATGCTGGAAGAAAAGAAAAGAAGTCTGCTTCCGGCTCTGGCCTTGTCTCTTTCCCCTGAAGGTGGGCAGCACCCCACTCGTTCCTCCATCTGAGTTCCTGGGGGCTGTCTCCACATCGTCTGCAGGGTCTAATGGGGCCAGAGGGAAACTAGCAATTTGGGGGAAATCTATGAGAGGGTGGAGCTTGGATGAGCCTGAGGGCTGAGAAATGGGAAATGTGCACCCCAAGGGAGCTTTATTATATTTTATTTCATTTATCTTTTGAAAAGACTACATAGGTAGTGGGACAAACTTCAAAAGGTACAAACAGATATGCAGGGAAAATTGTCTCTTTTCTACCCCCTTGCTTCCCCCATCCCCTCCCAGAGGTAGCCATTGCCATCACTTTTCTGTATATCTTTTCAGAAATAGTCGATGTACCTACAAGCACATACGAATGCAATTTTTTTCTGCCATAAATGGCATATTAAACATATTGTCCTGCACTTTTTTTTCACTTAACAACATATCTTGGAGATCACTTAATGTTAGTATAGGGAGATGGCTCTCAATCTGCTTTAGTAGTGACACAGTATTCTACTGTATGAACCATATTCAAATGTATCAGTCTTGTATTTTTTTTTTTTGCGGTACATGGGTCTCTCACTGTTGTGGCCTCTCCCATTGCGAAGCACAGGCTCCAGACGCACAGGCTCAGCAGCCATGGCTCACGGGCCCAGCCGCTCCGCGGCATGTGGGATCCTCCCGGACCGGGGCACGAACCCGTGTCCCCTGCATCGGCAGGTGGACTCTCAACCACTGCGCCACCAGGGAAGCCCGATCAGTCTTTTCTTGATCATCATATGGATTGTTTTGGATATTTGTGGTCATAAACAATGCTGCAGTGAATGATCTGGTACATTCACCATTTCACACATTGGCAAGTATATCTGTGGGCTAATTCCCAACCGTGGAAGTGCTGGGTCAAAGAGGATGCGTGTTTGTAGCTGTGATGGCAATAACCAAGTAGCCTTCCCACTTAGGAAGGTGCCAGGCCCACCACTGCCTCACCAATACTCAGTGTGATAGAAATGTGTCAGTCTTTCCTGTTCCCATGAAGAAAGATGGCCTCCTGTTGCAGCGCTCTTTTAAGTTCTTATCTGTGTCCTCTGTGTCCTTCTGCCTATTTTTTCCTTTGGGTTGTTAGCCTTCTTATGAGTTTATAAGAGTGCTTTTTGGACTACAGGAGTATTCCTGTGATTCAAATCGTGGCTTTTTAGAGAAAGAGCTGAAGAACCATGAGGCTTTCGGCCTCTCCCAGCCCCATGTCTCCTGCTAAAGGTATGTGTTGGGCTCATTGAGGAGCTGGCTGGGGCCGGACTCTGGGTTGAAGCGGCAGCTCCTGGGGAGGAGGGGCAAACTCGCTGCCGTGCAACGCAGACAGCGAGGCTTCTCCTCAGGATGTGCCCTCCCGTCAGCCTGGTTCTGGGGTTGCTGCATGTGGTCAACAAGCTTAGCCTGCACAACTCCAGGAGGCGTTGTTTATGTGGACTGTCATGTGAATGGTGACCCCGGGAGTTCTGTGACATGGTGGCCCTTTTGGGGTCCAAATGGAACCAGTGGTAGGCGGCTAAACTCGTCTCTACTTTCTTGACGTGGAGCAGACCGTGTGACTTCCTGAGCACCCAGGTCTGGGCAGGGCCAGTCCACAGCCATGTGTGCACTGACCTACATCGAGGCAGCATAGGACCACCACGTGGGGTGTCTATGTTGTCACGGGCTTGGCTTTCTACAGAGATTAGCTCCCCAGCCTAGCAAGCTCCCCTGGAGGGGAGTACCCAGGATCCCTTGTCCTGGGGCAGGGCTGATGCCCCCTGGGAAGGAAGCCTTAAGGGGAGCCTGGAGATCTGAGGACAGGCACAAGGAGCCTGAGTAGATCTGGTGGCTGCTCTGGGCATTGCATGGAGCCCAAGTCCCCAGGGAGCTGAGAGGTAGGGGCAGATTGTCCAATCCCTGGGTCTACAGTGTCCCTCGGCAGAGAGCGGGTGGTGCCTGGGCCTATTCCCGGATGTATTGAGGAAGCAGCGGGCAGGGGTTTTTGGCACTGCTTGCTGGGCGTCAACCCCCAGACCAGCTCCCCGACCTCCCAGACTGCCAGCCTCAGAGCAGGACTGGCCTGGGCAGCAAGGAGTCTGGAGGTCCACAGGGAAGACAGCCCCTTTCCTGGTTTCCCAAATAGCCAACATTGAGGGAGGCCTGTGGTGTCAGCCTGTGGCATCACCCTGGGGGAAGGAGGGGCATGGAAACAGAGTATCCCTTGTTCCCTGGATGAAGGAGAGAGCTGGGTGCTCTACAACTCCCACCCCCAGAATAGGGATTTGATAATGCTGAGAGTCCTGGCAGAGGAAGCTTCTGGAACCTGCTCAAATCCCAAAGCTAGGGCTGCTCAGTCAAGCTGCTGGCGTGGGGCCTTGACTGGGGGCAGAGGCAACGTTTTAGTTGCCTTGTCACCTGGCATGGAGGGCATCCCAGGACTGGGACTCCTCTGGGGAGCGTGTGTGTGTGTGTGTGTGTGTGTGTGTGTGTGTGTGTGTGTGTGTGAGAGAGAGAGAGAGAGAGAGAGAGAGAGAGAGCGAGAGAGGAGCACAGCCCCTCCTTCCCCATCCAGCAGCAGTGAGGCCTGGGGAGGAGTTGGGAAAGAAGGCTCTGGGAGGGAACAAGAGAGTGGCAGTCAGGCCCTGGGTGGAGGAAGTGTGCCCCTCGCTGCCATTCCCGTGAAATCCCTGTGAAATACTCGGGTAGAGGCTGCCTCAGTGGCTGATGCCCCATGGCTGTTCAGGACTCAAGGGAGGCTTGTTCTTGGCTTCCTCGATAGGGCAGAAGTCCAGAGCTCTTTTCTAGAATTACTGTGTGGCTCTGGGCTGTCTCCTAGCCTCCCTGAGAGTCTCATCAGCACCGACCAATAGAATTTTCCAGTGATGGAAGTGTTCTCTGTGCTGTTCAGAAAGGTTGCCACTAGCCGCATGTGCCTACTGAGCATTTAAATGGGGCTCGTGTATAAAATAGGTAACTGGTGAGAACCGACTGTATAGCAGAGGGAGCTCTACTCAGTGCTCTGTGTTGACCTAAATGGGAAGGAAATCCAAAAATGCGGGGATATATGTATACGTCTAGCTGATTTACTTTGCTGTACAGTAGAAACTAACACAACATTGGAAAGCAGCTATACCCCAATAGAAATTTTAAAAGAATGGGGCTAGTGTGACTGAGGAGCTACATTTTAAATTAAATTAAATTTTAGTAACTTAAAATATAGATAGCCGCCAGTGGCTAGTGGCGACCTTCAGGACAGTGCAGCTCTGGTCCCTGGGCCCCATTAGCCACTTGCAGCTCACTGGAGCCCCTGTGAGTGGGAGCGGATGGCAGTATCAGGTATGGAAGCAGGTCCCCCAATGATTTCAAGAAACCACAGTCTTGTGATAAAGGCCATGAAACACCCTAATCTCTCCTCCTCTTGGATTTTTGAGATGCATATTACCATGTGAAATAAAGGCTCTGAGATGTTTCTGCTCAGAAGAAACCCATTGGTTTCATTTAAGCTCAAATGTTCCAAATGCATGTGAGCACAGCGCCTTTTTCACATGGCACATCTAGTAGTATTCTGGGAACCCTTTGAAATGCTGCGAGAGGAGGCTAGACTCCCAGAGGAGCTAACACTCCCAAATGGGGCTACTTCTGGTTCAAGCAGCGTGTGTAGGGAACCTGGAGCTCTTGGTTAAAATTGAAGATGTTCCCATGGGTTGCCCCAGGGCTTCCCGGCCTGGGCAGGAACACAGCAGGGACCCTGGGAGGCTCCATCACTGTGTGATCTGCCCTGGACCTGGCAGCTGCAGGCCAGGGCAGCCCCTCCCCACTCCATCCATTGGCCTTAGGGTGTGGGATGTGGGCCTCTTGGTGGGGAGCACAGAGGCAGCTGCCCCATTTCATGCCTTTCCAACCTTCTACTGCTTTGACTGACCACGTGTCTGGACTGGGAGAAGCTCTGTTGTTCTAGTTTCTGAGCTGGACCCTGATGAGAAGAGAGGGGAGATGGGGCAGGTGTCTGTCAGGGGTTCCCTCCATCTGCCCAGGCAGGCAGTGACCCAGAGCTGGCCAGGACTTGCACCTCCACAGGGAGACTCCAAGAGCTCCTACTGGACACTCTCCATGCTGATTCGATAAGCCCTGTCACCTGCATCAAGCCAAGCAGGGAGGCAGCTGCAGCCCACCCCCACTCCCCATGGGCCCCAACAGTCTGGTCTTTGGGGCACCTCAGTGGGGTTGGAGCTCTGCAAATGCAGGAGAGTGACAGTTACTCTCTGGTGAGGCAGGGCATTCCTGCTGGGGACATTCAAAGGTTTCCTATGTGCTTATCAGAATAGGGAACTGGCCAACAGGAGAGGGGCTGCCATGGCCACTTTCTATCTCTCTCTGCAGGGCTGTGGCCCAGCAGCCGTCTCTCGCTCGGGAGATGGTTCAGTCCTCTCTGGGCAGCAGGGAAGAGGGCCTTCCCCCTGACTCCCCCTAGAACTCTGTGGGTGCAGGTCTCTGCCCTGCATGAAGGCCTATTCTCTCCTACTCAGATACATTCTTTGAGCTTGATATGAGGAGCACTGATGGGAGATCTGGAACACTTCCTGCTGCCTATTCTGGGAAGTCTGAAGGCATGCCTGGGAGGCCTGGTCGGGCCCTGTGATAAGATATCACCAGCCACCTAGGCAATTACACGTCTGTAGGGCTTGGGCTGAGGTGGGATGCTCAGCTCTGCCCCAGCCTGGAGTCTTGCGTCTGGGCCTGTTTTCTGTGGGCTCACTGGACACACATGCAGGGCTACCATGGAACAACTCTGGGGGCACCACTCACAGGGGACCCATGTGACTGTGCTGGGGACACATACATACATACGTGTCAGTCTTGTCACCATGCACACTTCCTCACCACACCTCAGTATCCCCAATACACAAAAATTCAACTTGATTAAAAAGAACAGGCAGTGATCTTGCCCACCCTTGGAAATTAATGGCTTCCTTCAGAGCATTTGAAGTGGGTTCCATTTACATCTAACTTTGCAGGACCACATCCAGCTCTGTCAGGTGAGGTGCACCTGTGCTCCAGTGACTCACACATACATTCAGGCTTGCCAAGGGCCAGGGCAGCTGCTGTTCCCAACTACAGCCGATCGCTGGTAGATTTAGGAATCCATAAATCACCTTTATTCCCTGGAAGGATGATTGTGTGTTAGATTGAAAGAGGCCTTTGCCACAGGTGTCTTTGGCAAACCCTGGTCAAAGCTATTAGCCATCATAAGGAAACTCCAGCAGTTCGGCTGGTCCCTGAGAAGTGGTAAAGCGCTAAAACCAAGAAAGACTTGGATGCGAATCTGTGATAACCTAAGCCCCAGGAGAGAATTTACTGAACTATGTAGCAATGCTACAAGTACAGTACCTTTCTTCCATCCTTGTGGTGGGCCAGAGGGGGTTGGTGGGGGGAACTGGCATGAGTGGGGGGACTCTAGAACCAGTGTTGGAGATCACCCAGAGAAACCTGCCCATCTTCTAGATGAGGAAACAGATCCAGAATGATCAAGACGTTACCCTAGCATTTAACAGAACGTGAGGGGCAAAGCCAGGACCCCAACCTTGGTCTTCTAAGCCTGACCCCTGTCCTGGAGCCCTCCCACACACAGCTTCCTCTCCAGAACAGAGAGAAAGCCAAGACGGTGACTCACACCCGCTTGGCAGTTTTGCTAATAAATTCTTTGTTTTGAAGCGAGATGTTCTGCCTCCATTAAAGTCTTTAGGAAATTATAGTGATTTTGACTTTTTGAGACATGTTTGAATTACTCACAGTCTGGAATTCCCAGGCAGAGGGTGAAACCCAGAGAGGCTGCAGAGAAGTTAGGGGCACAGGATCCGGGGTCAGATGGATCTGAATTCAAATCCACGCTCTGCCACTACTGTGTGAGTTAACCACTCTGAGCCTCAGTTTCCTTGCTGGTTTTGGTAACTAACACCAGGATTAGTTCACGAGTTGCTGGGGGACTAAATGAGGTAGTGAGCAGAGAAGGCTTGGCCCCCAGGAGACCTGAATAAATGGGCAGTTGTGTTATTCCCTGACTGAGCAGGAAGGGAATAACCCCTGGGGTCTTGCTTAGCAAGCACAGAATCAGCCTGCACTGAGACCTCAAGCAGAGCCTGCTCGGCCTTATGAATCACAGGCAGGGCTGCCTGACACTGACCTGGGGCCAAAGGACTCGTCCTCTCCGAGGCTGTTTCCCTGAAGGAAAAATAAAAGTGGATAATGATAGCGCAGGTCTGTTGCAAGGACCTCCATGTTCAGGTCTTAGGACTGGTGCCGGGCGCTCATGGATGGTCGTTTTATCACTGTCCCTATTCTTTCTGCCTGCGTTTCCGGCAGGGCAGTAACGGCTCATACAGTAGTAGTGGGAGAGTTTCCATAGCTCTGTTTCTGCCAAATATGGTGCGAATTTGAGCTTCTCTTGTTCAGTACGTGGCTGAGCCTTTGCCCATGCTGTTCCATTGCTAAGAAGCCCCTCACTTCTCCATCCCTATCTATTAGCATCCTTCCAAGGCCTAGCTTGAAAGGCTGTGGGAAGAATGGGAAGAGCTTTCCTGATTCCTCAGTCAGTATATGCATTGAAAGTTGAACAGATATTACGGAGTGCCTGCTCTGTCCAGCACCGTGCCGGTGGTAACGTCTCCATTCTTTTTTCCCAGCCCATTTTTGCACTTGAACACTTGTGTATTCTGCCTTATCCTATAGCATGAATATTTTAGAAGGCAAAGGGCCTTAGAAAACTGCATAGGGTTTGAGGGCCAGTTTGTACCCGGCAACCTCTCTGTCTTTTCTGACTTTTTCTGACTTTTCTCCCTGACCACAGACTCACCCAGGGGGCAGATGTGTCAGTCTTCCAACCCCAGCCAACAGCAGATAGATCTGAGCATGCTCAGTAGGACCGTAGGGGGGTACCACCACCCAGTTGGGGATTCAAAGCCCGTGAGAGGTAGCCCCCGAGGGAAGATGAAGGCTTTAAACTGTTATTGTAAGTGTGTCTTCTCTCCGTGGGTTGCATGGAGATCAAAGTCTGAAGGAAGTAGAAGGTTGCTCTCTGACAAAAACACCATATTTTTAGAAGCGCTTGGTGGTTTAGGATGTTTGCCCCAATGCTGCCTCTCAGTGGCAGGGGGTGGGGCTGGGGTGGAGGCCAAGGGATACGAACTCAGGCTGAGGGTTGGTGGGAGTGGGTTTCCTGGCAGCAAAGGGCCTGAGGGTGGAGGCTGAGGGTGGGAGGACGTTCCATCATCACTTATCTTTCCTGAAAACCAGAGCCCCCAGACCTTACACTTGGGGAGCGGGCAAGGGAGGGGGGGCCTTCGAGGCCTCTGACTCCATCTCCTTTCAAAGATGGGAGCACAAAAGCCCGGAGAGGAGCAGAGAACTGGCTAATCTCCACCTCCCCACCCCCTCCAGGCTTCCCCATCTGGGGATTTGGGACTTGCACACATGAAACCGTTAAAGAACAATGTATGCATTCTGTAATCAGCGCTAATTGGTGTGGTTCAGAGGAGGGGGAGGAATGCCAGGCATTTGGGGGCAGAACACCAGTGGGTCTCTGAACCAACTGCCCACGAATAGTCCGTGGAGAATTGGAATAACTCTTGGGGTCTGGGAAGGGTGAAACGTGGGTAGCTGAGAGGACAGCCCAGCAGTATGGGCAAAAGGTAGGAGGTAGAAACTCACTGGGCCTGAACATGGGGAATGATGGGGGTCTCCACGCTCCCAGGGCTCGGAGCCTGCCTCCCTACGTTCTGTTGAGCCTCATTTTCAATGGTGGCGGGGAGAGGTGAACTGGCTACTCGCCGCGCCCAAAGGGGAGCAGGGAGAGGCATGTTGGGGGGCTTCCCAGCTCTCCCCACCTCCCCCCAGGACCTCTACCTTATAATCGGGGTGGCCCTTCCTTAATGTTTATGCCCAAATCCTAAACAGCCAGGCTGGGATAGTGAGCTATAATTTATATCATTTTTCATACGGGTTATGGGCTCCAAAGGCTCAGACTCCTTCAAATGGGAACAACATTGAAGACGGGGTAAACCGACGTTAAGAAATCTGGTCCCAGGAAGCCACCTGCCTCTCATTTGGGATGTGTCTGGGTTTATTGTTTGTTTCCAAGGCCCAGCTGGTTTCGAGAGACGGCAGGGCAGCCATGGATCACTACCCTTGCCAGGCATCCGTGCTGAGGCTGGGGTGGGCCTCTGCTGTGAGTCCCCCCAGGCTCCAGCGTGCCCCCATGTGAAGCTCTGCGGGGGAAGTTGGGAGCACACTGCTCTTTGTCTTTGCCTGTCCCCACAGAGCAAAGCCAGCTGGAGACAACCAAGTCTGGGCAAAGCCCCATGGCCTGTGGGAGGCCTGGCGCCCCAGGCTGGTTCAGGGGAGCGAGGACTCTGGGCTCCCCCAGCCACTACCAAGAATCAGGGCACCAAAGCAGGCCAGGAGGCCGGCTGCACTGAAGATGGATGAACCGAAGCTCCACACAACAGCACGGGTGGATCTTAAACGTGTGGTGTTGAGTGAAAGAATATGAATGAGGGACTCCTCATTCATATACAGTCCCAAACCAGGTAAAACTAGTCTGTGGTGGTAGAGAGGTAAGCTTAGGAGATAAAACTAAAGTTGGAAGGGATTACCCTGGAGGTTGGGATGATGGTAGCCTTTAGTGAGGAGGTTGGGGACTGGATTGGGTGGGGCAGGGGGATTCCAGGGGGCAGGCCGTGTTCTAGTTCTTGATCCTGAGGTAGCTACAGGAGCGTTCTCTACAATCATTCATTAAGCTGTACATTTATGCTTTATGGACTTTCTGAACGGGCTATTTCTCACGATAAAAGAGGCTAAGAGGGACTTCCCTGGTGGTCCAGTGGTTAGGACTCTGAGATTCCACTGCAGAGGGCATGGGTACGATCCCTGGTCAGGGAAATTGGCAGGCCGCGTGGTGCAGCCAAACCAAATAAAACAACACAACAACAAAGAAAAGTTAAGAAAACAAAAAACAGGACATTGAACGAGTGAGCATGGCACTCACTGCCCTCCCTGGCTTGTCTCTCCTTTCCATCCCACTTTGTCCTCGGGGCCCTGGAACACTCCCTCCCTCTTCTCCCCCACTCCAACTCCCACCCCATGAGCCAGCGGTCAGCCCCTTCCCACTTGTCCTACCCAGCCTGGCTCAGGCCCAGGCCTTCCTTGGTGCTGATGGCATCACAGGTGAGGGGGACTTCCTGATCCCCAGAGAGCCCTGAAGCCCAGGGGGCTGTGGAGCCCTCTTCTCAGTAGCCCCTGCCCACTCTGGGCCTAGCCCAGCACTGGCCCCTGGATCGATTGGCACGACTTTCCTGGCTCTGAGAGATTCCTCATGGTCGCTCATCAGGTCGGGAATCATCAGAGCCGCCTGGACTTCCCTGCCTCAGCTTCTGCAGGAACAGCCTGCAAGCTGAGTAGCTGGTCAGAGGACCTCTGTGGACAGTCGTCGGGTGGCCTCTGGTAACAGGCCTGCCCTGACAACCTCAGCTCTCTCTGAGGGATGCCCTGGGGCACCCTCACTGTGAACGAAGGGCAATCTTTAGAACAAGCATAGTTTTTGAAAAAAAAAATCTCTGATCTTCAAAGTTCTGTTTGCTCTTTTAAAGGGCATTGCCTTTTCATGGGTGAAATGGATCCCTCAAAGTGGATGCTGAAGAAACTGTAGGAGAAACTGAGAAGCATGGGGTTGGGGTCCCTAATTGGGAGGGGCCGGACTCGGGGGGCTGGCTTCCTCCACACTCCTAATTTCTGGGAGCAGATGACTCTCCCCCAGGGTGCCCAGGCCTCGGGGCTCTTCCACAGAGCTTTCAGGTGAGAAACTTTCCATTGTTGCCTTATCTTGTGGCAATCCCCGCCTCGCTGCCCCAGAAACCACAGGTGCACGCAGATCTGAGGCCCTGATCTGTTCCATTCTCTTTGTGCCACGCGGAGCCGGGGACGTGAACCCCGGCATGAAACGGCGCCCACAACCGCAAGGCCCGCTGTGCGCCCTCTGAAACTGTAGGTAAAGACAATTACCGGCAATTTCCACAGCATGGTTTGTTTTTTGTTCAAAGGCCATGAAGGCATTCTCAGCAGCGGGCCCAAAATATAGTATTCCCACCGCACGCCGCCCTCATAAATGTGCGATAAAAGCTGTGGTCACTTTGTCCCGGCTCTTCCTTTTCAGAGTCAACCCTTCAAGTCTGATGTTGAAACTGCTTTTTTCTTAATGTGTACTTTGATGGCCCAGATAACGCTCCATGATAAGGAACTGCCTTCAAAACTACTCACTGTACCTCGTGCTCACCAATAGGATGTGCGTCACAAGAGAAAATCAGGTGCCTGTACTTATGAGAAGTGGGATAGTAACGTGCTGAGTCTGTGAAATTCTCCTCTCTGATGCCTGTATTGAAGATTTTGCAAAGAGGGAAAAAAAAAAAAAGAACCAGGCACCGATCAGAAGAGGAGAAAATGGTGGGCCATGTCCTAGAAAGAGCTATTTCCCCTTGGCAACAGTTGCCAAGAATCTGTGCACTCAGGCCCATCAGTTTTCCTTAACGGAAAAGACTCCCTGAGGCTGCTGTTAAGCGGCCCAGAGAGCTGGGTTGGGTATGTCGGAGCTCTCCTGGAGGAGTCTTGAGGTTTTGGATTCATCAGGTGTTGTACCTCCTGTGGTTGACTTTAAGCTATTCCCTTCGCTCATCGGTATTTGGAATCTACCAAGAGCTGCCCACACCTGGAGTCATTACCTCACAACTGGAACAGACCCTTGCGTTGTATAAGCAATGCTTGCTTTTTTTCAAAGCACTTTCATGTCCGTTATCTCATCTCCAAACCCATGGAGAAGGTTGACATCAATATGGCGGCCAGCACAAACCCCAGTAGGGTACTAGGCCCATTTTACAGAAAAGGTAAGAGTGACTAAAGTGACAATTGCAAAAAATACTCCAAGGCCAAGAGAGGGGCTTTTCAGTGGAGGTCTCATAATTGTGTCTGCAAAGACCAGGCATTTTCAAAGACTTCTAAGATTCGGGCTAAAATCAGTGGCTTCTCAAGTCTCTTAAGAGAGATCATCCTGGCTCTTGACTTCATTTTTAGCTTTGCCTTGTTCCCAGGGACCGCTAAGATCCCCAGCCTGGGAGGCAGAGGGATTAGAGCTGGCTTGGATCAGACAAACTGAGGCTTGAATCTGCTTAACCAGCTGTGTGACTTTTGGTGAGTTACCTTACCTCTCTGGGCCTCAGTTTCTTCATCAGGAAAATACAGGTGTCATGGTTAAAGCTCTTCAGGGTCCCTGCTAGGCATGAGTGTCTGTGATTTTGTGATTCTATGAATTACCTGGATTTGCATAAGCATAACATCTTACAGGTTTCGAAGCACTTTCACATACCTTTTAGCAGTTCATTTGATCTCAGCCACAGCTCTGTGGGGTAGGCAGGCAGGCATGCCATGTTTTCATATCCCCATTTGAGAGATGGAAAAGTTGAGGTACAGAAAGATTAAGTAGCTAGCCGCAGGAACTCTGGCAAGCTGGTGCTGGCCAGGACCTGAGCAGACATGTGGAGATTTCTGGACTGTCTGTGGGCAGCCCCTTCTGTCCAGGGATCCCTACTGTGTTATCCTGGAGGGGACTGAGAAGCACCAGAACTTCAGGGTCTGGTTTAGAGTGCCTGGCCCTCTGGCCCTCCTTATCATGTGCAGCTTCAGTGGCTGGACCCTCGGCCTCACACACAACAGCTGGCAGCATTCCAGGAGATGCTTCGGGAGGCAACTACAAAGGCCTTTCCGAGGCGGAGGCAAGGGAATCACTGCTCTAGCACAGTCTTCTCCCTCAGCACCTCGCCTGTGTGTCCACGCCCTCTGTCTTGGATCACACAGGTTTCCCCTGCTGGAATCCCCTCATTCCTCCTGCCAGTCAAACTCTTAGCTATCCTTAAAGCCGAGACCAAAAAGCCCTCCTTTGAGCCAAGTGCTCTACATACATTTTCGTATTTAATCCTCTCTGTTTCCTTGCCTGTAAAATGGAAATAGAAATATACACAGCCAACATCATTTATCACCCATTTTGCAGAAGGTGGGGGTAAAATGGAAATAGAAATATACACAGCCAACATCATTTATCACCCATTTTGCAGAAGGTGGGGGTACTGAGGCTCAGAGGGTTAAGCCACATGCCTGAGGTCATGCAGCTGACAGGGGCTAGAGCCTGGATATGAACCTTATGACCTAAAGCACTCAGGGTTGTAGGCACCACACAGCACTGACTTCTTTGTCCCCTTCACAAAGCACGTGGGGACCACCCCTCCGTCTTCTGAGCACTCCTATCCTCGCTGAGTGTGTGTTCCATGGATCTCACTTATCTCCCTCTCTGGGCTGAGCCTTGCAGGTCAGAGGTTGCATCCTATCGCTCTGCATACCTGCCTGGCACATAGTTGGTCTTGGTAAGCCCTTGCTAGTTGAAGGTTCAGAGAGTGAAGGCACCTGGTGTGTGGAGGGGTACCAAGGCCAGTGGGGCCTGTAAGACCAGGGGCTGGGACTTCCCTGGTGGTCCAGTGGTTAAGACTCTGTGCTTCCACTGCAGGGGGCGTGGGTTTGATCCCTGGGGGAGAAGATCCCACATGCCATGCTCCTGGGCCAAAAAAAGAAAAAGAGACTGGGGGCTGCTTTTCCTTCCATCTGGTCCCACTGGGGGCCAGGCTACTCCAGTGCTCTCTGGCCTAGCACTTAGAGCACAGCATTGCAGTACGGTGACCCACTTTGTTTTTCTCACACTGCCCACAAACTTGGTCCTGACTCTTCTAACAATGTAGAATAAGGTGCTATTTAAAAGCACAGGGTCAGTGTTGGACGCTCTGTCCCCCATCTACTGTATGACCCAGGGCAAGTGACTTCATGTATTTTATGAATCTGATTCTATCCACCGTAAGGTGTACCATATTTTATGTCCCAGCAAGAAAGGGAAAAACACTCCCTGCCAGTTAAGCTATGCTAAGCCACCAGCTGTAAGATGTATCTCAGCTTCAGAGATATTAAGATTTGTCTAGACACTTCACAAAAGAAAATATTCGAATAGCTAATAAGCACATGAAAAGATGCTCAACATCATTAATCGTCAGGGAAATGCAAATTAAAACCACAGTGAAAAGTTAAACATATACCTATTATATGACCCAGACATTCTACTTCTAGATATTTACCAAGAGAAATGAAAACACATGCATACAATAACTTGTACATAAATGTTTACAGCAAACTTGCTTTGCAATAGTCCCAAACTGGAAACATCCCAAATGTCTACCAACAAGTGAGTGGATAAACAAATTGTGGTACATCCATTCAATGGAATAGTACTCAGCAATTAAAAGTAGTTAACTATTGCTACATGCAACAACATGGATAAAACTCACACTAAATATGTTGAATGAGAAAATCCAGAGAAAAGAGAATACATACTGTATGTTTTGATCTGTACAAAACTCTAGAAAATGTAAAGGAATCTACTAATAAATTGACAGCAAGTAGGTCTGTGGTTGCCTAGGGCTGGGGTGGAAGGAGGGAGGAATGGGTTATAAAGAGGTAAGAGGAATCTTTGGGGGGGTGATGGGAATATTTGTTAAGTTGATTGCATGGGTATAAACAGGTCAGAACTTATTAATTGTACACTTTAAATATGTACAGTTTATACCTCAATAAAGTTGAAAAATATCTGCATTTAGGAGAGAATGCTTTCCTTGTCTGTAACCCAGGAATATTGTTATGAGGTTTAAATGAGATAAGGCATTAGCCCGGTATCTGGTGCTTTACCTCTGTAGGTGGCTTGTAGATTTTATTTCACTGTGAGGTCCCTTTAGAGACAGGGACCTGGGGTGGGAGAGTCCAAGGACCCTGCCCTAGGTCCTACAGGGAGTTGGTACAGCGCAGGCCAGCATTCCCAGTCAGAGTGTGTCCCCGGTCCCATGCATCTTGCACTGGCCCAACCCCAAGCAGAGCAAAAGGGAACAATGCCAGCCTCCAACTGCTTGAGAATGGTCTGGCTGGTGGGAGCCAGGGCCACTGGGGGCTGTGACTTGAGAAACCCTCAGCATCTGCTCTTGGGTCCTTCTCCAGGGTGACTGCCTGCTGCGCGCAGAGTGGATGTCACCCACCCAGCCACCTGCCCACATCGACGCAGTGGTCCTTCTACACAGCCTGCCCTGGCCGGGCCCCAGTTCCCCTGCAAGTGAATGATTCAAAGCCGCTCTTCACAGCAAGTGTGAGAAGCCTCCACCGCAGGCCACCTTCGCCTTCTGGGCGGGCCGAGATTCGACATTACTCACAGCTTCCAGTACCTGCCTGAGTTCAAACAGGAAGCCTGGTTTTCCCTCTTGGGTCAACAACAACCCTTCTTTCTCTCTTTCTGTTCCGGCCTCTGGGATCTCCTGTGAAGTGGGTTTCTTGGGGTGAAAGTGGGGGCGTCAGTGGGCCCCACCAGCAGATGTCAGAACCTCCTCACCTGGGGAAGCTTGGAAGAGGGCTTTGTGACAGCAGGCTGTGAAAATGACATTGCTCATCTATGGCTTTGTAAACCAAGGGAGCACCTGGCCAGGCACATAGTAGGCCCTCAATACATGTTTGTTCGACTGATCTAGATTGAAATGTAGTGTGTCTCTAAACAAATGCAGCTCCTCCTAGCTTCCTGGCTCAGCAAATATCACCTCCATCTGCTCCCTTGGCTCAGACACGCTGGAGGCACCTCTCTGGCTTTTCTATTCCCTCATTCCCCACCCCAAGTGGACACTAAGTCCACCTGTCCTTCTACCTCGATGTTTCCCAAATCCATCCCCTCCTCCCCACACTCTCTGTGATGGTCCCCTTCTGGCCCCTGTCACGCGAGGCTGTCACTTTCTCCTCTGTCTCACCTGGCCCCGTTCCACCCACAGACCACACAGCCACCAGAGCCATCCTTCCTAGACGCTTGAGGGACCACATCACAAATGGATCTTCTTTGCTGACTATCCTTGCACACCTCGTGTGGCACATCTAAAGTCCCTACAGTGGCCTACAAGGCCCATCTCTCAGAAGTCATCCTGCCCCCAGGGCATTCTCTGTGTGCTGAGGATACCCAGCCACTTGGGGTTCCCTAAGCAAGCCTTAGTCTGCCTGGCCTTCCGGGTTTTGCACAGTGCTCTGAAGAGACCCCTGCCAGCCCCTGCTCTCTCCACGCCAGTGCAAATACTCTCACCCTTCAGCTGAATTCCCACCAACCCCGCACCACCCATTCCCTGTAGCCTTTCCTGAGGGATAGTCAGAGTTCGTTTCCCTCCTGTGCATGTGTGCGTGTGCAGCTTGGTTTTGCATGCATCACCCATGTATATTTCCAGGCTCTGAAGGCAGGGGTCCAGTTTGTCTCTGTGTCTGCAAGCCAACCCAGGCTTGTTGGGTCAAGGAGAGTCCAACGTGGAGCAGGGGCTTGGCAGGTGTGTGCTGGACAGCCATCCCTTTGTGCACTTCTTAACCTCAGGGGACCTGACTCTAGAAGCAGCTGGCAGGTGGCAGTGACTCCCCAGTTCTCCCTTGCTCCCCAGGCTCCCTGATACAGGGGCAGGGCCAAAGAGGAAGGATCTCTTTCTAGGGCAAATTTCCACGAACACTGAATGCCTTTTGTGTCCATCTCCGGCTTTAGCTGGAGATCTGACCTGTGGCCAAGGCTGGGACACTCAGACAACCATATTCCATTTCTGCCGAGTTCTGAAGACAGTATTCCTGGATTCCTGGAGAAATGGGCCTCCCTGGGTTGGGTGGGTTCTAGGAAGGCAAAAGGGAGGCCTAGTTCTTCTCTGTGGTTATTGTGAGGATTAAATGAGTGAATATACATGAAGCTCTTAAACAGAGATGGACACACAGTTAGTGCTGTGTATGTTAGTCTTGATGATGATGACGATGGGGGTCCGTGGGTGCCCCAGTGTGGTGGGAAGTGCACAGATCCCAATGTGGGGGGGACAGCCTTCAAGTACATGGGCCTGGGCCATACATCCCTCTCTCATGAGGGCTAAGCTCTGTGAGGGTAGAGGCTGCAACTGGCACATGGTGGATGCTCAGTAAGAGTTCGTTGAAAGGAGTTAGAGTTTTTGTCTTTTTGGACCAGGTGGAGGTGAAGGTTTTTTTCCTGTGTCAGGGAAGGCAGACTTTGTGAAGCAATTGAGAGTAAGGAGGTTTAAGGATGAATGTTTAGTCTCTTAAAAGGAGAAACTCTTTAAGTGCTTATTTTACAAGGGTAGTGCTAATTAGGAATCATTATTATCTGGTTATTAAGTCAAACCTCCCCCTAGAACTGTTAGGTACCCACACAGACCCAAACTGAGCTAAGAGCAGGCAAACTGCATTCCTTTAAAACAACCTGACTCAGCTCCCAGAGAGTCAGGTTCTTGTCTCTCCTGCCTCTTCAGCCTCCTGCACCTAATGGCCCTGGGTCTTTGGATGGGATGATGCCCCACAGAGGCCATCTGGTCCAGCCCTCTGCCTCATGACCAGGTGCACATGGCTACCGTGGAGGAAAGGCCGTGTCTCGAACACTTTGAAGGCTGCTGTGCTGTAAGGACTCTCAGCCTGGGCCTGGAGTCCCCCCACCCCCGACACCACAGATCCTCCTTGGACCTGAATCCACTGGGTATCAGGTTATGCTGGGTGCTGGGGAGAGAGCAATGAGCAAAACTGACTCAGCCCTGCCCGCATGGGACTCAGCGGGGAGGGGAGACGGGGAGACAGACATTGTACGAACATTAGACATATATAAACATCATTGCAACATGTACTACCTACAAAGGAAATGGCCGAGATGAAAATGAGGGCTGACCTCAGCAGGAAATGACCTGGTCTGAGGGAAGCCCTCCGCAAGAAGTGAGGCTTCCACAGAGATCTGAAGCGAGCATCCAAGTTGTCTTTGTGAGTGGGGATTTGGGGAGAAAGCCTCGTAGGCCTAGGGAACAGTGTGTGAGAAAGTCCTGGGACCTGTTGAAAGACAGAAGGGAGGAGGAGCTGCATGGCTGAGCAAGGTTACAGGGGATCTGAAGGAGGGGTAGGGACCCACCCATGATGGCGCTGTTTGCTCTGTCTAGGTTTCTGCGGGAAATGTGTCTCAGGTGGTGGACATTTTCACGGCATATGTGAAGACTATCTAATACCAAATCTCCGCTCGCCGGCTTGGAGTTCCCTCCAACAGCCCGAGATCCTTGCAGGGTGGGGTGAGCATTGTTCTTCTTCAGGTTTCTTGAGAAAGGGGAGCCAACAGTCCTCCCACTGTTGAGCGGTTGTGGGTGAGGCTGCTACAGACGCCTTATAGGTTAGGTTGACATGGCCTGACTAGCAGCCCCTCGGGCAGCAAAACCTCCTGCTTTCCATTTGCAACATCCGGTGCTTCCTCCCTCTCCTCTCCGTGCCCTGGTGTCTGTGAGCCAGGGTGGGACCTCTGGCACCTGACTCCCACCCAGGCTCTGTGCTGACGCCGGCTTACAGGAACCCCACCTCAGCATGCTTGCTTCTCGAGGTAACATCCTTTATCAAATTAGATTAATTTCAAAATTTTTATTCATTCTTTAAAATTGACTTGATGGGGCCTCCGTGGTAGCGCAGTGGTTAAGAATCCACCTGCCAATGCAGGGGACATGTTTTCAAGCCCTGGCCAGGAAGATCCCACATGCCGCGGAGCAACTAAGCCCGTGCGCCACAACTACTGAAGCCTGTGCGCCTAGAGCCCGTGCTCCGCAACAAGAGAAGCCACTGCCATGAGAAGCCTATGCACCGCAATGAAGAGTAGCCCTCGCGGGGCTCCCCTGGTGGCGCAGTGGTTGAGAATCTGCCTGCTAATGCAGGGGACACGGGTTCGAGCCCTGGTCTGGGAGGATCCCACATGCCACGGAGCAACTAGGCCCGTGAGCCACAACTACTGAGCCTGCGCATCTGGAGCCTGTGCTCCGCAACAAGAGAGGCCGCGATAGTGAGAGGCCCGCGCACCGTGATGAAGAGTGGCCCCCGCTTGCCACAACTAGAGAAAGCCCTTGCACAGAAACGAAGACGCAACACAGCAAAAATAAATAAATTAATTAATAAACTCCTACCCCCAACATCTAAAAAAAAAAGAAAATAAATAAAGAAAATAGTTGCATAGGAAGATATCACTCTAAAAAAAAAAAAAGAGTAGCCCTCGCTCATTGCAACTAAAGAAAGCCTGAGTAGCAATAAAGACCCAACGCAGCCAAAAGTAAATAAATAAAAGTTCCCTTAAAAAAAAAAAATTGACTTGATGATAGTAATACAGATATTGGAAAAGAAAATAAACAGCGTGGTTAGAGCTAGAGTTCCCGCATCCCAGGACCCTCCCTGGGGGGTTATCAGTCTTTTTCAGTGCATTTTTATTTATATGTCTATAGATACAAAGACACTTTTCTTTGGTGTACATTGACTTTTTTTTTTAATTGAAGTGTAGTGATTTACAATGTTGTGTTAGTTTCTGGTGTACAGCAAGTGATTCAGTTATACATATATATTATTTTTCATATTCTTTTCCATTATGGCTTATTACAGGATATTGCATATAGTTCCCTGTGCTATACAGTAGGTCCTGGTTGTTTATTTATTTATAATTTTTTTTTTTGCGGTACGCGGGCCTCTCACTGTTGTGGCCTTTCCCGTTGCGGAGCGCAGGCTCTGGACGCGCAGGCTCAGCGGCCATGGCTCACGGGCCCAGCCGCTCCGCGGCATGTGGGATCTTCCCGGACCGGAGCACGAACCCGCGTCCCCTGCATCGGCAGGCGGACTCTCAACCACTGCGCCACCAGGGAAGCCCCCTTGTTGTTTATTTTATATATAGTAGTGTGCATCTGTTAATCCCAAACTCCTAATTTATCCCTCCCCCACCCTCTTTCCCTTTGGTAACCATAAGTTTGTTTTCTGTATCTGTGAATCTGTTTCATAAATAAGCTCATTTGTATCATATTTTAGATTTCACATATAAGTTATATCATATGGTATTTGTCTTTCTCTTTCTGACTTACCTCACTTAGTATAACTTCTAGGTCCATCCATGTTGCAGCAAACAGCATTATTTCATTCTTTTTTATGGCTGAGTAATATTCCATTGTATATGTACCACATCTTCTTTATCCATTCATCTCATCTCATAGCTTTCTCTGGATATATGCCCAGCAGTGAGATTGCTAGATCATATGGCAACTCTATTTTTACTTTTTTGAGGAACATCCCTACTGTTTTCCATAGTGGCTGCAATGACGTTTTTTAAAACATACATCTGAGTTCTTTGTATTGTTTAGTAACTTCCTTTTTTACTTAATAGTACATCTTGGAAATCTTTGCACATCAATGTATGTAATCCCACAATGTTCCTTTTTAATGACTGCACAGTATTCTCAAGTGTATATTCCCATAGGTTGTTTACCCATGTTCTCACTGATGAACATTCATTCACATTGTTTCCAGATTGTCACCATCACAAGCGAACCCTCGTATGGGACCCTCAGTCTAGCTCAACACAAGGATAGCTGTCTTGACTGGTGATGAGATCTCCATCAGAGGTGGTATTCAAGTAAAAGGTGAAATAATGTCTTCCTCAGCCCAGAACAGTGATGCTTAAACTTTATGAGAATCACCTGGAGAACTTTTTAAGCTACAGAGTGCTGGGTCAGACCCCGGAGTTTCTGATTCAGGAGGTCTTGGATGGGCCTGAGAATTTGCATTTCTAACAAGTTCCCAGATGAGGCTGCTGGTTCAGGAACCCTGCTTTGAGAATCATTGCCTCAGGGTGTTGGCTACTCAACCTCCTCGCATTTGAAGAGCCACCTCACCCTTGGGAAACAATGTTCAGGGAGAATTCACCCTGGGCCCCTCCCTCTACTGAGAAGTGGGTTTTCTACCTGACATCCCTCTGGGAGGTAGGGCCCTTCAGGGCTCCGGTTATGGGTCCAGAGGTCTGGCTAGCAAGGTTGTTGGGCAGATGTTCCAGCTCGGTCTGGAAGCCCAGGGGCTTCTTGACTGGACACAGCCTGCAGCACCAGCCTTTTCTGGGCACCACCCCCCTACTCCTGACCTCACCCCATTCTTCCCGTCGAAGTCTAATGAAGAGCTGAGACTGGCGGTGAGCTGTTTACAGAGAGTGACTGGGAAGTGCTCTGGGGTTTTCATAAAAGAAACAACAGGAGACCACATTCCCAGAGAGGGTCTTCTAAAGGTCTTGAGGTTTCAGGACCCTAAGGCACTCTTTGTTTCCAGCTGGACTACAGGAGGTCACACTGGGGTTGGGGGAGAGCATCTCTGGGGTAAGGGTGGGTGGACCAGGAGCCTGGACCTTAGGAACTAAAAAGCATCCTCCTTCCCAGACCTTCCTGGTGGCTTTGAGGGGGACACTTCTGCACCTAAGGATGGTCAAGTTGCAGGCTGAAGGTCAGACCCCAATGGGCGTTTGGCTCATACCTCCACCCAGAGCTGAATTCTGACACCCTAACGCTCACCATGCTCCTTGCCCTTTGACCTTAAACATGCTGTCCATAAACATGAGCAGCCTCGGTCATCAGAAAGTAGCTTCCTCTAGACTGCTGGCTCCTGTGTTGGCAGGTAACAGAAGGGAGGAGGGAAGATGCCTCAGCCACAAATCTGCTGATTTGTGGGCGGGATGGGAGGGCCTTTGGAGCTCAAGGAGAGCTGCTCCAGGCGCCCTCGTAGGAGCAAAGTTTAGATCCAGTTCTCCCATGCAGGAGTGCTGTTTGAAGCAGGCTGGCATGCCTGTGTGCTGCTCTCTCTGGGGCTATGTCTAAAGTCTCGAATGTTCTACCTGATTTGTTTGTAGTTGTAATCCCAGCATCTAGCACATGGTAAGAGTCTAATAGACCCTTGTTGAATAGATGAACAGATAAATATCTTAGAAGGTGTCCGCAGGATGGGCTCAGGCTGTCATTCGCTGGATGTGAGGCCAGCTATTCAGCTATCTGAGGCCCTTTCTGCAGCACAGCAGCTGCGAGGGGCTGGTTCCCACCACAGGTACAACCTCTGTACAACCTCAGGTATGAAAGGGGCCCTGGGGAAACTCTGCCTCCTATGCAGGGCTTACCTTGGGACAGGCCAACCGCGGAGGAGAGTGTGGAGAGGAGGACTGGCTTCCCGTTTCCCGTGGGGGAGCAGCTGGAATGATCTTTGAGCCCGGCCAAGGTCTGGCGGTGCACGCACCCACCCCTCCACCTGCCCTCTCTCCAGAACTTTACAGTAATACTGGAACTGGGGGGTAAAGAGAGAGACTTTTCATCCTTTCAGACTCAAAACTTAATTTCTCATTTCTCATTTCTCTCAAGATACCCGCTCCTAACCCAAAAAGCGAAAGCGAGGCTGGGGGAATCCTGCTTGGTGGAAAAGCTCAGTGTGTTACTTTTGGTCTGGGCGGGGCCGGTCTTCCGCGTTCACAACCCACTCCTTGCACCAAAAGTGCCCTAGGCTGAGGGCACCGAGGGTCTGCGGGTCGGGTTCCTGACCCGGGCCGAGCGGGGGCCGCGGAGGAGGGCGCCCCCCAGGGGCTGGGCGAGGAGGCTGTCTTCACCTGCACCGCGTGGCACAGCTCGGCCACGAGTGACCTTCGCGGCCTCGTGGGAAGGAGCGCATCCCCTGGAGGCTTGGAGGCTTCCCTCTGCGCCTCCCCAAGCCGGGCCCCTTTCTCTGCCCGCCCTAACGGAACGCTTTGAAGTGGCCGAGTTCGCAACCCCGGTCCCCAGCGAGGCGCCGCCCCCGCTGCGCCCGCACCTTGGCAGTGGCCGAGTGCTTTGCATGGGAATGGGCCCCGTGGCACCCGCTGGGCACTCTTTGTAAATTCATCCGCATCCCCAGGCAGGCCCGGCCAGAGGCCTCTGGAGGAACTCGACTCCCGGGTCCCAGGGCCGAAGGGTGTAGGCTTAGGCTCTTGCAATCCCCCAGACCTCTTTCAGGGTTAGATAACTCCTCCGGACTTGGGGTGGAACAGTCAGAGCCCTCACAGGTTCCTCTGGGGGAAGTGGGGCGGGCTGGGCAGGACCTAAGCGCTGAGGAGTCCGCCCGGGCAGGGAATCAGTGCAGGAGTTTTCGATGAAAATCCAACAGGCTGTTTGGCAACATATTTGTACCGGTGCTTAAAAACGCTGCAGACCTTTGATCCAGCAGCTCTGCTGCTGCTAAGAAAATAATCATAGATCTGTGCAAAGATGTCCGTACATACAACACATTGGAGCGTTGTTTAGAACTGGGGCACTGTGAACATATAAGCTGTAGAGATTGCTTATATTCATTAATGAGTTAAGTTTGCCGTGGGCCGGTTACTGTTGGAGGAAATCCGTGATTTCAGATCATTAGCAATGATGATATAGAATATTTACTACAAAAAAAATGCTCTTAATGTTAAATTAAGGCACCAGTTGTGGTATATACGTGTATGGAAAGAAGACTGGAAGGTAGAGGATACCAAATTATTAGTAGCGCTTTTCTTTGGATGCTGAGGTAAAGGATGTCTGTTATTGTCTTAGGCTTTTCTGAAATCTGTTATAATTTATTCTATAATCATGTATTTAAAATAAACTTTATTTAAATAGAATTTCAGTTCTAAGAATTTAAAACAAAATTTTGCCAGACTTCTCCATAATCTCTGAATTTGAACAGCACGCCACAAGACTCACAGCAATTTAACGTGATTTTCTCTTTGGTTTTCAAAATAGGCCTCCAGCACCGAGGTGAGTGGGCAATTATTGTTATCCCCATTTCACAGAAGAGAAGGCTGGTGCCTTGGGAGGCGATGGGTGGCTTGTAGGTAGGAGGCAGAGCAGGGCCAGACACCAGTCCTTCCATGGTGCAAAGCTCCTTCTAGTTTGCAGAGCATGCATGGAGTCATGGAGTGGAAAACGGGGATGGGGTGGCGTGCAGAGCCTCCTGAGCAGACTCCCTCGGGCTCTGCCTGCTGCAGGCCAGATGCCTCTTCAGGGTGCGGCCAGGACCCAGGCAGTCTTGGTTTCCACGCTACCATCAGCATGCAACATCCCCACCCCCAATTGCACCCCAAAGCCTTAATAGTGGAGAAAATGAGATGTGTTAGAAGTGTTAGTAGATAGGAACATGACCCCCAGACCGTAGTCTCCCAGAGGTCCTGGGTCTGGTTCTTTTCACCCCTCTCTTCTCTCTGATGCTACTCAGGTGCCCTGAGGTGATGGAAAGGAGCTTCTACAGGACTTGGAGTTGTCCAACGTTCAGCTTTCTTCTTAAAAGGGGATGATTAGCTAGCTGTGGGAGAATCCCTCCACCTTTGTGTGGTAATCCCCCGACCTCCAGCAATCCATTCATGGCTGGCCCCTCACGTGGTAAAGAACAGCCCTGAATTATTAGGGCATGGGTATTGGGGGAGACATATTGAGGAGAGGTCTGTTGCCTTGGGATGTATTCAGAGGGCTGGAGGCCGACTGAAATGGCTACTGTGATTGAAATGTGTGTCTCAGTCTTCCCCATAAAGTTTAGAGAACACCAAAAAAATTTCTCTTTTCTCTAGTTAGCTTTGGTGTTCTTTTGATGTTCTTGTTTCTAACATGGCAGTTTATTACTCTAAGTCATTCTACGCTTCTGGTTTCTTTAACATTCATCTTTGTTTTCTTCTGGAAGCCCAGTAAAACCTGGGGGGTGGCTGTGTGGGCCGCAGTTCTGCTGGGGCCCCCAGGGGTTACTGCTACTGAGTGAAATTTGGTTTACTAAAACACACAAAAACTACATCCCAGAGAACTTTTTTCTGTTCTAAATTCACTTTAGACAAATGTACCAGTTTAACACAGAGATTTTTAAAAGATTGAAAATAAATGAGAAAAGGAGACCAAGAGACACAGAGGATAGAAAAGCAGGTAAAATACCTCTAATGTGAATTTCAGAAGATGACAATGGAGGGAATGGGAAAGAAGCAGTATGCAAAGAACTGACAGCTACTAATTTTCCAGAACTGATGGATACACAAATCCTCTGACTGAGAGGCACAGTGATTTCTGGGCAGAGAAAATAAAAATCGTTCTATACTTTGTCCCATTGTAGTGGAACTTCATGACACCAAAGATAATGAGAAAATCCCGAGAAACCACAGAAAAAAGAAAAATTCTCTGCAAAGAAATGATAATTAAACAGCAACAAAGGAGGTGAGAATACTAGCTTCAGAGTGCTGAGGGCAGAGAATGATTATCCTCAAATTCTATACTGAACTACTTGTTGTTCAAGAATGAGGGCAGGGCTTCCCTGGTGGCACAGTGGTTGAGAGTCCGCCTGCTGATTTAGGGGACACGGGTTCGTGCCCCGGTCCGGGAAGATCCCACATGCTGTGGAGCAGCTGGGCCAGTGAGCCATGGCCGCTGAGCCTGCGCGTCCGGAGCCTGTGCTCCGCAACGGGAGAGGCCACAACAGTGAGAGGCCCACGTACCGAAAAAAAAAAAAAAAAAAAAGAGGGCAAAATAAAGATCTTTCAAAAAAAGACAGAGAGGGCTTCCCTGGTGGCGCAGTGGTTAAGAATACGCCTGCCCATGCAGGGGACATGGGTACGAGCCCTGGTCCGGGAAGATCCCACATGCCGTGGAGCAACTAAGCCCGTGCACCGCAACTACTGAGCCTGCATTCTAGAGCCACAACTACTGAGCCCATGTGCCGCAACTACTGTAGCCCGCACGCCTACAGCCTGTGCTCCACAACAGGAGAAGCCACTGCAATGAGAAGGCCGTGCACCGCAATGAAGAGTAGCCCCCGCTCGCCGCAACCAGAGAAAGCCTGCGCGCAGCAACGAAGACCCAATGCTGCCAATAAATAAATAAATAAGTAAATTTATAAAATTAAAAAAAAACACAAACTGACAGAATGCTTGAGCAAGGAAACAGTTGTGCACTCCATTGTCTCTTTTCATTCCTGAGGCAGTGTTAGTAAAATCAAAAGAATGAAAAAGTTGATTAAAAAAAAAAAGCAACAACAGTTAATACCGGCAAATGATGGTAGAGGGGTTAAAAGCAAGAAAAAAAAAAGTACTAGACAATGAGATGGAAGAGGGTAATTGGAGGAAAGCATTCTAGGATTCTTTTGTTATTTTGGAAGACAGTAGAGCAGAAAGTGAATTTATCATGAAGCTAAGGAAGCATAAACTGCAGGACTAATTCTTTTACTCTTTTAAATTTTTTTCTTAAAGAGGACTCCCAAATTGAATAAACTTCAGGTCCCATAAAATCTGGATCTGCCTCTGGGGTAGGGTTAATGTTTTAATATTTATATTTTATTAAAACAGTATGTTTTTAGAGACTTCCCTGGTGGTCCAGTGGGTAAGACTCTGTGCTCCCAACGCAGGGGTCCGGGTTCAATCCCTGGTCGGGGAACTAGATCCCTCATGCTTCATGCTGCAACTAAGAAGTTCACATGCCGCAACTGAAAGATCCTGGGTGCAGCAACTAAGACCCGGCACAGCCAAAATACATAAATAAATAAATAATTAAATTTATTTATTTGCGTATTTATTTCTTTTTGGCTGTGTTGGGTCTTTGCTGCTGTGCGCAGTCTTTCTCTAGTTGCAGTGAGTAGGGGCTACTGTTCGTTGCGGTGCGTGGGCTTCTCACTGCAGTGGCTTCTCTTATTGCAGAGCACGGGCTCTAGGTGCACAGGCTTCAGTAGTTGCGGCACACGGGCTCAGTAGTTGTGGCTCGCGGGCTCTAGAGCGCAGGCTCAGTAGTTGTGGTGTATGGGCTTAGTTGCTCCGCGGCATGGAGATCTTCCCGGACCAGGGCTCAAACCTGTGTCCCCTGCATTGGCAGGCAGATTCTTAACTACTGCACCACCAGGGAAGTCCCATAAATATTTAAAAAATAAATAAAACAGTATGTATGTAAAAAGTTGTAAATACAACTACTAAAAGTGTAAGAAACTAAATTTGTATTTTCTAATGTGGTAGGGAAATTAAGATAAGAAAATTTGATCAAACCAATGAAAAGTAGGTAAAGAGGGGGGAAAGAAACAAAGAAAGCACGTTAGAAATAAAAAACACAAACTAGAATGGCAGATATGGCCTAAATTATTATTTAACCCTGATATCTGTTCCCCCTTCTCACATGGCAATGTAATTTTTAGCCAAGCAGTTTAAAATCTACATCTCTCATCCACCCTTACAGCTGGATATGGCCAATGGTATGTGACTAGAAGTGGTGTTGCAGCTTGTGGGTTGCCATTAAAAGGAAGGGAAATTTCCTTCTCTTTCTCCTTCTCCTCTTCCAGCTGGCTGGAATTTAGATGTACTAGCAGGAGCTAGATAATCTATCTTGTACCACAAGTGAGTAGGATGCATATCAAGGATGACAGAGCAATAAGAAAGGAGACTGGCCCTGATAATTTTTGGAGAGCCATCCTACCAGCTAGGACTTTTATGTGAGAGATAACTTCCATCTTGTTTAAGCCATTGTCCTTTGATAGCTTGGCAAAAGCAGCTGAACCAATATACTGACTAATTTAGTAGGTATAAATAGAAGTATGTTAGAAATCATAGTAAAAGTAAATAGATTAGACTCACTGGTTAAAAGACAATGATTTTCAGATCAGAATAAAACAAGCAAACAAAAAATAAATACAGCCACATTCATTTGTTACATGTTGTCTCTAGCTGAGGTATATTCACAGGATATTGCCAGAGTTGAATAGTTGCAGTAGAGGCTGTATTGCTTGCAAAATAAAAAATAATTACTACTTGACCCTTTACAAGAAAAGTTTGATGACCCCTGAACTAGGTCATAAAGCAAATTTTTTTTTTTTTTTTTTTTGCGGTACGCGGGCCTCTCACTGTTGTGGCCCCTCCCGCTGCGGAGCACAGGCTCCGGACGCGCAGGCTCAGCGGCCATGGCTCACGGGCCCAGCCGCTCCGCGGCATGTGGGATCTTCCCGGACCGGGGCACGAACCCGTGTCCCCTGCATCGGCAGGCGGACTCTCAACCACTGCGCCACCAGGGAAGCCCTCATAAAGCAAATTTTAACAAATATCAAAGAATAACTATCATACTGGCCGTATTCTCTGATCTTAATGAAATAAAATGCGAAGTCAAAAGCAAAGAGATAGCCAAAATAACCTCATTGCATTTGGAAGTGTGTTAAAGAATTCACAGGGTAGGTCTTCCCTGGTGGCGCAGTGGTTGGGAGTCCGCCTGCCGATGCAGGGGACGTGGGTTCGTGCCCCGGTCTGGGAGGATCCTGCGTGCCGCAGAGCGGCTGGGCCCATGAGCCATGGCCACTGAGCCTGTGCGTCCGGAGCCTGTGCTCCGCAGCGGGAGGGGCCACAGCAGTGAGAGGCCCGCGTACCGCAAAAAAAAAAAAAAAAAAAAAAGAATTCACAGGGTAAAGAAGAAATCATAAAGGAAATTATAAAATATTTGGAAGTGGAGAACATTGAAACATAATATAAGAAAATTTGTGGAAATCAGCTAGAGCAATGATTAGACATTTATACCCCTTGAAATATATATTAGAAAAAGAAAAATACTAAAAATTAGTAAGCTGAGTAGCTGAGTATGCTCAACTCAAGAATTAGAAACAGAATAATAGAATAACCTGAAGAAAGCAGTGAAAAGGAAATAAGAATGGAAGCAAACAAAATAAAAAACAAAGAAACAATAGAGAGATAAACAAAAGCAAAAGTTAGTTCTTTGACGAAACCAAGTCAAACCTCTGGCAAGATGCACCAACAAAAAAAAAAAAGAGAGAGAGGAAAGGAACAAATAATAATAGGTTAGTTTACTAAATTAATTGACTAAATGATTTAATTTAAAATAATTGAAAAGTGAATGTAATAAAAGGTACTGTAGAGATTTTTTTTAATTATGAGAGAGGACTCCAAGCAGCTTAATGCCGACAAATTTGAAATTTCAAAAGAAATGAATAATTTTCTAGAAACGTGTAAATGTCCAAAATTGATTCGAGAAGTTATAGAAAAACAGACTAATTTTCTATCCTTTGTATCAGTTACCTATTGCTAAGTAACAAAATCACCCTAAAACATAGCGTCTTAAAACAACAACCATTTTATTTGCTCATGATTCTGCAGGTCAGCAGGTTAGCTAGGCACTTTGGTAAGAACAGGTCTTCTGCTGGTCTTGCCCTGGGTAACTCAGGCAATGGCATCCATCTGGCAGCTCTACTGGGTCTAGATTGTTCAGGATGGCCTCCCTTAGATGTCTGGCAGTTGATATTGGCTGTCTGCTGAGTCATATGCCTCCATCAGGTTATTCCATGCTTCTCATGTTAGCAGAAGGATTCTAAGCAAGCAGCAGAAAGGGGCAAGCTCCAGTGCACAAGTATCTTTAAGCCTCTCCTTGTGTCACATTTTTCCGCGTCTCACTGGCCAAATAATAACAACTCGTGGCCGCAGCAAGTCACTGTGTGAGGGATTATACATTGGTAAGGATACAGGGATAGGCATTTATTGGGGGCTTGTTTCTATAACAATCAACAAAAACTGTTAACTCCCTAAATATAACGTGGTATTCCACATTGGATGCTGGAACAGAAAAAGGACATTGTGGAAAAACTGGTGAAATCCAAATAAAGTCTGGAGTTTAGTTAATAATAATGTGCCAATATTAGTTTCTTATTTTGACACATGTTCCATGGTTATGTACTCTTATATTAACATTAGGGGAAAGTAGGTAAGAGGTATAGGGGAACCCTCTTTGCTATCTTTGCAAAACTTTTCTGTAAGTCAAAACTTATTCCAAATTAAAAAGTTTATTTTTTAAAAAAGCAACAACCCTCCAACATACTGAAGTGCAATTGGCCCAGATTGTTTTATGGGTGGTTTTTTTTTTTGTTTTTTTTTTTGCGGTACATGGGCCTCTCACTGTTGTGGCCTCTCCCATTGCGGAGCAACAGGCTCCGGACGCGCAGGCTCAGCGGGCATGGCTCACGGGCCCAGCCGCTCCGCGGCATATGGGATCTTCCCGGACCAGGGCACGAACCCATGTCCCCTGCATCGGCAGGCGGACTCTCAACCGCTGCGCCACCAGGGAAGCCCGATATCCTTCTTTTATTTAAACTGTTCCAGAAAATTGAAAAAGAATGTATGTCTTGTAATTAACTTTATGAGGTTAATATAGTCTTGATATGCAAGCTGGTTACGGACAGTATGAGAAAAGAAAATTATAGGCCAATCTCACTTATGAAGAGAAAGGCAAAAACCTTAAGTCAAATATTAGCAAGTTGACTATATATATAATTGATCCAGCAGGGATACAAGAAGAGTTTAAAATGAGAAAGCCCAAATTAACCAAATTAACAGAGTAAAGAAGAAAATCCAAATAATCATCTTAATAGATGCAAAGGTAAAAAGCACTTGATAAAAATTTAACATCACTTATTATAAAAACTCTTGACCAACTCGGAATTGAAGGAAACTTCCTGAACCTGTTAAAGTTTGTCTAGCAAATACCAACAGCAAACAATATCCTTGATGGCAAAATATTTGAGGGATTTCCTTTAAAATCATGCATGGGAGAAATCTACCTGCTATTGCTGATACCATTCAACATTGCACTACATATTTTAGCTAGCAGAGACAAGAAAAAGAAATAAAAAGAATGAAAATTACAATGGAAGAAAAAAATTGCAGTTTTATGTACAGTTGACATGATTATCAACATAAAAAATTCAAAGAAATCTACAGGTAAACTGTTTGAAGAAAGAAGCGTTAAGTAAGATGGCTGGATATAGGGTCAATATACAAATGGGATATGAAAAGCTTAACAATTGTCTCCAGGAGGAAAGATGGGGAACAGGATGGAGCATGGGCTTTAGACACATGTGTAATGTATATTTCTTTTTTTAAAAAATTCTTTTAATTAATTTATTTTTGGCTGCATTAGGTCTTTGTTGCTGTGTGCGGACTTTCTCTAGTTGCAGAAAGTGGGGGCTACTCCTTGTTGCGGTGCGCAGGCTTCTCATTGTGGTGGCTTCTCTTGTTGCGGAGCACGGGCTCTAGGCACGCGGGCTCAGAAGTTGTGGTTCACGGGCTCTAGAGCGCAGGCTCAGTAGTTGTGGCGCATGGGCTTAGTTACTGCGCGGCATGTGAGATCTTCCCGGACCAGGGCTTGGACCCGTGTCCCCTGCATTGGCAGGCAGATTCTTAACCACTGTGCCACCAGGGAAGCCCTGTAATGTATATTTCTTAAAAGACAAAAAGAGGAAGGAGGTCTGAAGCAAATATCTTATTTGTTAAATCTGGATGGTGGGTACAAGTATATGGTTTTCTTTTTAAAAATTTCTGTGTAATATACATAATACACATAGAGTGATTTATGCAACAAATATATAACTTACGAAGTATAATTTAAAAATGAGCCTGGTGACCCTTCCAACACCATTTGGCTACCTGTGTCCCCCTTCCCCATTCCTTGTCTTTTAGCCCAGAGGTAAACCCTATTCTGAGTGTTGCACTGATAAATTCTTTGCTTTTTAAAAATGGAATTTGATCTATCATATTATTTTCTGTGCTCTTCCATGTGTTTGAAATACTTCAAAATTAAGATAAAATAAACAAAGCAAAATGTGTCTGTTCACAATCTCCAAAAGAAAAATGATTATAGGAAAGAAAAGTTTGGAAAGAGTACCTTGACGGAGAGGAGCTTTGGTTTATCCGTGTCCACCTCACTATTCACGCAACAACATTCCTGAGCGAGCGCCTCCCTGGTGCCAGGGACTGGGGATGCAGGCCCTCAGCGTTGGGGTGAGTGGTTGAGGCTGGGATCATGTGTGTGAGGTGCATCAGCATGGTGGCTGGAGCATGGTTGCCACTCAGTATATGGGGACCATTACTATTACTAGTTCTTAAGAAATGGCACAGCTGCCAAATTTTCATCTGCCAAGGTTTGTCTCCCATCGATCCTACCCTGGGCTTCATTGTGCCCAGTGCCTGCTCATTAGAGTCAGTATTCAGCCTGTTCGACGCAGTTCTGGAGGCTAGCAGCCCAGCGTGTAAACCAGTCATCACCAGTAGAGCCGCTGGTGCAGCAGCTTGGGCACCGGCTGGTATGTAAGTTGCAGGGAGGCCTGTAGATTTCATGAGGCAGAGAGTGAAGGGCAGAGCCCTGGTGGGGTATGATTGTTTCTGCAGGCGACACACAGTCTCCCTGGGCCTCTGCCCAAGCCTGGCTTTACCCTCATTCCTTGCTGCCTGTGCCTCTCTGCGTCACCTTCAGCCACCCAATCAAACATTTGTAACAAAAGAAAACAAACAAGACGTGGAACTTGGGTAGCATTTACATTTGCTGTTGCTGAGAATCTGTTCTTGAACAAAAGGCACAGGGTATAGGGGTTACAGGGTGTGTCTGGCTTCATTATTCTAGAACAAAAGAATCACCCAGTTGTCTGAAAACTCCAGAAGACCTTGCATGCTAAAACGGCTCGGGGATGTGCCGATGCTCAGGAGGCCCGAGGTGTCAGCTCCCACTGGTGACAGTGATCACGGCTGCTCAGGCGCGGGGTGTGGGGCATAACCTGGAGGGCAGGGGAGCCCCTCCCAGGGTCCAACACCCACTGCACGTGGCAGGCGCCCTGGCCCTGGACTCTGCTGTAGTTTTGGTTGGGAGATGCAGGCTTTGAAACTCCACTAGGCTCTGACGCCAGCCAGTTTCCTCCTGGTCTGGAGCTGGGAAAGGCCTGGGTCCAAGCACCTCCAAGCCTTCCACCTGGGCTCGCGCCCCTGAAATTGGGCCTTAGCTCTGTGGCCTGGGAACCTGAGAGCCTCACGTTGGCTGTGGGGGAGGAAAGACGTAGGCGTGCCCCGTCTGCTGGTCCTGTCGGGGCCTTTCTTTCCCCATTGCCCCGAGCCTAGAGCTCTGCAGCTCCCTGCCAGCGTTGCTGCCTCACAGGTTGGCTAAGCCTTTTCAGACCGGCAATTTGTGAGTCATGGCCCGTCTCAGACCAGGGGCCATGGGCAGTGCTGAGTCACTTGGGCCTGTCTGTTCTGCTGAGGACTGCTGGGAGGGCCAGCCTCACAGGCACTGGGGAGAGTGATGAAGCCCACATTCGACAGCTGGGTGGACTGGACTCAGCCTGGGGGGGAAAGTGCAAGGGGTGGGGGGACCAGAGCCTGTCCACTGGGGTCACAGTCCCCCTGGAGAGAGGCTTGGGAGAGCACACAGAGAAACAGTTTATTTCTTTAGGTCAGAAGCAGGGGTGGAAAAACACACCCAGAGAGGAGTGCAGACGTCCTAAATGAGGAGCGCAGTAGAGACGTGATTGAAATCACCTATATAGGACAGTCCTTCCGGGTCTTTGTTTACATTTGACCAATTATCTTGTTTCTTTTTTCACACCTGACTGGTCCTAGGACCTGCCCCAAGATGTGTGCACAAATTTTTGCTAAGATGGATCCCACTGCAGAGGCCTGTGGGCGTCTGTCCATACTTATCATGCAGTGGCACCCCATCCGTTTTTATTTGTTTTTGCGGTACGCGGGCCTCTCACTGTCGTGGCCTCTCCCGTTGCGGAGCACAGGCTCCGGACGCGCAGGCTCAGCGGCCATGGCTCACGGACCCAGCCGCTCCACGGCATGTGGGATCTTCCCGGACTGGGGCACGAACCCGTGTCCCCTGCATCGGCAGGCGGACTCTCAACCACTGCGTCACCAGGAAAGCCCCTCGTCCGTTTTTGACCCCCAAGGAGGCTTCCTGCACATATGCAGACAGGGAAGTTTTCCTTGGTCTCAGGGGTGGTCATCATATCTCTTTATTCCAGCAGAGCTCAGCTTCTGCCCCTAGCTTTGTCCTTGGAGTGTCTGGGTGAGAACAAAGCTTCAATTTCACTTCACTTGACAGACAGCAGCCATCTGGCCCAGGGGCCCGATTATCTCCGACCTCAGAGCCGCTCACTCAGCCTTCCTGCACTACTTACTTAGAAAACAAGGACAGAAGTGGCAACGACAAGGAGCACCTTTTGATTTTTTTTCTGCTCGCCAGATTGGCAAAAAATTTAAAGGACTGATAATACCCAGTGCTGAAGAGAATACAGGGAAACAGGTACTGTCCTATGAATATGGCAGGGAGCAAGGGGGCCCAGCCTGCTCCTGAAGGGCCACTTGGCAGCATCTGTTAACATTTAACCAGCAGCACACTTCTGAGAACATTTCATACGGAAAAATTTACAAAATGATACAAAAACATCTTGCAACTCCAAGTATGTCTACAAGGGTAGGTAACACAGAAAGTTAGGTTCAAGAATGTTTCCTGCAGCTTTGTTTGCAATTGTTAAAAATAAATAACAAGAGCCTTAATGTCTGTCAATAGGGTGATATAAAAAAACTAGACTCTGGGGCTTCCCTGGTGGTGCAGTGGTTGAGAGTCCGCCTGCCGATGCAGGGGACGCGGGTTCGTGCCCCGGTCCGGGAAGATCCCACATGCCGCGGAGCGGCTGGGCCCGTGAGCCATGGCCGCTGAGCCTGTGCGTCCGGAGCCTGTGCTCCGCAACGGGAGGGGCCACAGCAGTGAGAGGCCCGCGTACCACGAAAACAACAACAACAACAACAACAACAAAAACTACACTCTGCACTATTGAATACTCATAGCTGTTTAAAAAAAATGAGGTAGATCTGTATGTACCAACTGATGTGAAAGAATGTTTGTGATAAGTCGTAAAGTGAAAACAAGTCACAGAACCATGTGTTTAATATGATTTTGTCAAACAAGCAAAGCCCCGGGTGGTCCAGTGGGTAAGACTCTGCGCTCCCAATGCAGGGGGCCTGGGTTCGATCCCTGGTTGGGGAACTAGATCCCGCCTGCCTGCTGCAACTAAAAGGTCCCTCATGCTGCAATGAACATCCTGCATGCCACAACTAAGACCTGGGGCAGCCTTAATAAATAAATAAATTAAAACAGACAAACAAAAAACCAAGCAAAGCCCAGTGTGTGTGTGTGTGTGTGCGTGTGCACACACGCACATAGGAAAAGGTCTGGAAGGATGCCAGTGGTGGTTTTCTCTGGGAGGGGGCTGATAACTGAGATAATGGGAGACTTTCACTTTATAATCTATATATTCCTATGCTGTGTGACTTTTTACTAGTGTGTGTTTACTTTCAAGTAAAAAGAAAAAACAATTAAAAACAAAAGAAACAATTGTCTTTATGCATCATGAGGACCCGAATGATTGCGTGAAACACATGTGCGTGCGTGAGAGATTGGGACGTGTCTGAGATTTCTCCTGCTTCCCCCAGTGCTGAAAACTCTTCCCAGGGTCCCTCCTCCCTCAGGTCAGATCACCCAGCGGGTGCCACAACTGGGTCTAAATCCCATTCCTAAACAACTTCCCACATCTACCTTCCAACCCTCCCAGTGACTCCCTTGGGGGTCCTTCCTGCCCCCACCCTGTGTCCCAGAGCCCCCTGCCTGTCTCCTTTGTGACCTCTTCACACTGGTTATCACCCCCTCCACCCCATGCAGTTTGACCTTGGGCACCACCAAGGCAGGAACCTGCCCCTCTTTGCTTTTCATTTATATGCACAGAGAGGAGCCTAATAAATGTTTGGTCAGTGACATAAGAATGAATAATAAAGGGACCATCAGAGGGACGCTGGACGGGAAGGGACCTCTGAGATCAGCCAGCCCACTTTCCTACCCAACACCCAAATGCCCTTGGCTTGACACCTCTGGTGATGGGGCAGCCGCTCCCATCCAAGGCAACTCACACCCCGCTTCCTGTGAGGAGTTAGTGGCTTCCTTGGGTTAATCAAGAGCAGGGGCAGTGGCTGAGGCATTTCCCAGGTAAATTTAAAGTCTGTGGTCAGTTCAGCTGGTAGTTTAGAAGCTGGACAGGGTGAAATGAAACCCCTCCATTTCTCCAGCCAGGAGAGACCATACCTGCTGCATATTGCACCTCATCCAGTTCCAGCAGGTCAGCCCCACCCTAACCACCACGCTGGCAAAGTAAATTAAGCATTAAAGACAAACTAATTAGTACTTCAGGGTAGCTTCATTCAGAAAATTACCGCACCAAGGAGGTGTCTCATTTCGAACCGACTAAATTAAAAGACACTTGGTAAATTCCTGTAAAGATGAAGACAGCACTTCCCAGAAACGTTTAACTGAAATGTTTTACTCTGTATATCAAATGGTTATTAAATCTTTAATATCATAATTCCTTAAGAATGCCATCGTCAGTGACAAACATCAACCCTCGCAACGAACGAGTCAACTGTTTGGCTCTGCAAAACTGCAGGAAGTCGTAATTTCCCTGGTGTACTCTGTTCTGTGCCTTTTTAATGCCTGTGAGTAAATGCCAGCTCTGGGAGGAATCCACCATAAAGATAAAGAATGGGAAGAAGACTGTTTCTGACTGTTTCTGACTGGTTGACTTGTGGTTTAGAAAAAACCGCATCTTTCCCAGGTGAGACGGCAGGGGTTGGTTGAATATCTGCCATGGTTGGTGGGCTGTGGTCTGGGGGTAGCACAGAGACGCTGAGTGAGTTGCCTAAGTTGCCCAGCAAACTGGAGGTTGGAGAGAAGACCCTGCCCATCAGTGTGGGATGACCAGGCACTGTTCCTGCCCTGGATGTGGCCTGAGGTAGGCAGGATGGTGTGAGCAACCTGCTCTGTCCTCCCACTCCCCACCTTGAGGGTTTCCTCCCAGCCCAGCTCTTGGGGGACTGAGCAGGTCTTCCTACAGGATGGGGGTCAGGCCTTCTCCCAGAGCACCTGGCCCTGGCATGGCTCAGAGGAGGAACCTGGCAAACGGTGGAGGGTTGGGCAATAGGTCCACTGAGCCACGGGAAATTGACAAAATGCAGAATTTCTCAGGCTTTGCCGGGGGGGGGGGGTGGTGGTGTGTGGGAGCGGGGACTGAGGGAGTTTGTGAATAGAGTAGGGGCCTTCTCAGAATAAACTGAAAGTTACCTTTCTGCTGACTTGCTGTGGGGCTGGGCAACTGGCATGCCCACTCCTTGCTTCCGTTTCCCCACTTACAAAAGAGGTGGAAACGTCATGAGGGCCTGTGTTTGGAGACAGCACGATCTGAGTTTGAATCCTGCTTAGTTATGTATTTTGGGATTTGGAACCTCTGTCCCTTCACCTTGCAAAATTGGGAGCGTGGCCCCAGGGCACGCAGGTCAGAGTTCAGTGAGTGAGCACAAGTACATTGACTGGTACCACTGCTCAATGCATTGATTGGTGTTGACTGTTCTCACCACTTCAGCTGGGTTTACAGAAAGAGGAAAGGGAGAAGGTGCGGCTGGTGTCACATCCAGATGACGAGCAAGGTGGACCTGCTGACTTACTCAGTAGGGCTCTGACAAATAATCAAGCCCTCAAAGTGGAGCTGAAGACGGTTGCCCTGACCTGTGCAAGCACCCTAGTGAGTCTTCTCTCTCGTCCCGGCAGGCGGAACGCACAGTGGGTAGTGCAAGGGCTGCTTGTAGATTCTGAGAATAGACTTAGAGCGCAGAGCTCCGTGGGACCATCGGAATTGGCTAGCCAACCCCCCTCCTCAGACAGATGGGGGTACTGAGGCACAGAGAAGGTATTTCAGGTTCCCATCTGGAGAGCCATGGCCGAGTGGGAGTCAGGGCCTGGACCCCTGGCTCTTGGTCCAGGGCTGCTGCAATTCACTGCTCCAGTCCACGCAGCCGCTGGCCCTTCCAGCACCTTTGGGAAAACTGCAAGAAGGTGTTCCATCCCCCTCGCTGGAGGGTGTGGGCTGGATTTCAGCATCCCTGGCTCCCTCGACTGCGTGCTCTTGTGCAGGGCCCAACCCACACACTTTATGTGGCGTCTACGCAGCCCACTCTTCCTGCAGCCAGGATCACGCACACTGTCAAAACCTACCCAGAGGGCTCTTCCACAGGGGCTGCAGAGTGAGGGGGTAGCTTCCCTGGCCCTCCAGACGCCCCCCACCCCTGCCCTTGGTGCTTCTTTTGCTGGGGAGGCAGGGAGGTCTTTATCTACCTGGGTCACAGCCCCCTGCGACTTACCCTGATTCCCCCACCCACTCACACAAAGCCCATTCACTAATGTGCCCAGCAACAACCTCATTCCCAGTTTGACATATTTCTAATATTATGTTTGAAGAATTTTTTGCATCCTGTGAATTTTTCGGGGAGTTTCTTAAGCCAGTTCTTATTGGGACAGTGCTGCCTTAACTCCAGGTCAACCAGTGCACTTCAGAAGCTTCTAAGAACACATGGAAGACCTCCTGCATCCTGTCCTAATTTGCTGAGGGAAGTTGTGTGAATTGTCAGATTGGTACTCTGGAGGAAGAAGAAAAAATGCCCTTCCTCCTTCAAAATACAGGACAAGTTATAATAATATAAGTAGCAAGAATAAAACAATGCTGTTTCCTGGAATAAGCTTTTCTTTTTTTTTTTTGGAATAAGTTTTTCTTATTCCTAGTTGTAGGGACCCCCGTTTTCACCTTCTCTTACATTGTTGATTCATAAGAAATACTGTTACATACAGGAAAACTTCATCTGTATGGGGTATTTATTTGCAGTGATGTTTGAGCACTATATTTTTTCTGTGCATTACCTTAGTGTCAGAATGTTGTCTTTATTTTAAGATCATGTGCATGTTCTCCTGCCAAAGAACCTTTACCCAGACCCAAGCAAACAAAAATTCCTTCATATTCTGAGAAAATGAGGCACGGCATGGGAAAGGAATAGGAAGGAGAAATCAGTCGCAACTTGGGACACAGACATATGTCTATAAAGCCAGTGCACACAGGAACAGTGGGCCTGGGTAAAGGGTGATGTTGGTAGGACCAGTAAATAAAGAATAATAAAAGACAAAGGGAAAGAAAAAGAAATGGAAGACCTTGGGAGAAAGTCATTCATGTGTAGAATAAGGGGCACTCCTTCCCCTGTAATTAGGAGAACATCAGTCTCAGTAGAATTTCTCACTTTCCTTATTTTCCATTCCCTTTCATCTCTCCCCCTGCCCAGAGGAGGGGGGATTACTGGGGGGACTTGGAAGTGTAAATGGGGGCCTCTCTCTAGCATATCCCCCAAAGGATGCACTGAAGAACTAAAGGGTTGAATAATTTAAAAGCAAACTGTACAACCAGTAGAAAATAGAATTAGTAACTTCTCTGGAAAGGGAAGGTGCTTCAGACCTGGAAACAGTGGATGAACATGCAGAAGGGTAGGTGGTGGATTGAATAGGTCTACATTTCCATATGTAAAACAAAACAAAACAAAACATAATTGAAAGGAAAACACGCCTGAAAGATTTTAAAATGCACCATTTGAACCAGTAATTCAATTTCTGGGGAGTCTTTGCTAATGAATAGACATATATAGAATTTCATTATGCAGGAAGTTGTTTATTGTAGAATTATTTATGAAAGTAGGGGAAACAAACAGAAAATAACCTAAATATGCTGTGATTGAGGAATGGCTCAGCTTATTTAAAAGAATACCAAGAAGTTATTTTAAATGCTCTTTCTAAAAATGTTCACCGAGAGGCAGTGATACAAGGCATTAGCAATATAGGCTTGGGATCGGCTAACTTGGGTGAGAAACCACACAACCTTGGAACTTAATCTCTCTCTCTCTAAACGTTAGTTTATGCATCTGTAAAATGGGGATAATGATAGTACCTACCTCATAGGGTTATTGTGAGTGTCACATGAAATAATATATATAAAATACTCAGAACGAAGTAAACCCTAAACTGTCACATATCATGATCATTATTACTTTTGCATAACATAGAAAAATTATCTATGTTCATTCATTCCTTAATTCAGCAGATATTTATTGAGGTCCTATTTGTGCCAAGCACTGCACTAAATGCTGGAGATATAGCAGTAAATGAGTTAATGCTAAATGAAGAAAAATCAGAAGGTATGCATGCAGCCTGAACACAGACACGTTAAAAATAAAAAGATGCCGTGGGGGAAAAAAGATGAGACACAAAAAAAAAAAGGTATTAACTGTAATTTTCCTTGGATAGTGAGGCCATTGGGTGGTCTGTCCTTACCACCCAATTTTCTTTAATGAGTATGAACTTTTTTTTCCCACATTTTATTTTATATTTTTAACATCTTTATTGGAGTATAATTGCTTTACAATGGTGTGTTAGTTTCTGCTTTATAACAATGTGAATCAGCTATACATATACATATATCCCCATATCTCCTCCCTCTTGCGTCTCCCTCCCATCCTCCCTATCCCACCCATCTAGGTGGTCTCAGAGCACCGGGTTGATCTCCCTGTGCTGTGTGGCTGCTTCCCACTAGCTATCTATTTTACGTTTGGTAGTGTATATATGTCCATGCCACTCTCTCACTTTGTCCCAGCTTACCCTTCCCCCTCCCTGTGTCCTCAAGTCTATTTTCTAGTAGGTCTGCATCTTTATTCCCGTCCTGCCCCTAGGTCCTTCGTGACTTTTTTTTTTTATTAGATTCCATATATATGTGTTAGCATACGGTATTTGTTTTTCTCTTTAGGACTTACTTCACTCTGTATGACAGACTCTAGGTCCATCCACCTCACTACAAATAACTCAATTCCGTTTCTTTTTATGGCTGAGTAATATTCCCTTGTATATATGTGCCACATCTTCTTTATCCATTCATCTGTCGATGGACATTTAGGTTGCTTCCATGTCCTGGCTATTGTAAATAGAGCTGCAATGAACATTGTGGTACATGTCTCTTTTTGAATTATGGTTTTTTCAGGGTATATGCCCAGTAGTGGGATTGCTGGGTCATATGGTAGTTCTAGTTTTAGTTTTTTAAGGAACCTCCATACTGTTCTCTATAGTGGCTGTATCAATTTTCATTCCCACCAACAGTGTAGGAGGGTTCCCTTTTCTCCACACACTCTCCAGCATTTATTGTTTGTAGATTTTTTGATGATGGCCTGAACGTCTTTTACGAGTGGTGACAAAGCTCCTATGCTTTTAAAAAGTCAGAGAAAAATGATGGAGCATACTGATGAACATTTTATGACCCAGTATCATGCCGTGATGTGGGCGTTGTGAAGAGCAGGGCCGGGTGGTGAAGTTGCCTCTGAGACCCTCATACGTGTCCTGCGTCACTGCCAAGCCAGCCTCGCCATCCACGTGGGAACACCACTGAGTCGTGTGCTGATTTGCTTCGCATATATCCACATGGCACAGAAAAGTGTGCAGAATCAAAACAGAAAACAGCAAAGGCAACGCCAGAGGGCTGGTTGCAGCTGATGGCAGGGTCTGCAGTATCACCAGCTAAGGAAATACTTCTTGGGCATATGACAGTGAGGAGGCAGCCTCAGGGGAGAGGCCTGGGAGGCTCTGCAGTCTTTTTTGGCCCTGAGTTCCCTACTGCGGGGCTGAATGAGGACCCTGTGGCCTGGAGATGGGCAGGAGAGCATCTTTTCTCTTTCCTGCAGGAATGGTCCTCGGGGGCCTGGCTCACACCCCCTGCCCGGGAAGCCTTCCCAGTCCCCCGGGAACCTCTCCTTACCCCATCCTAAACTCCTGTTTGGAGAGACCTTGGCAGCACCTCTGACGTCACCCCTCCCCCCCAGCTATGGGGACACTTATGAATCTCTGTTGCCTCTGTGTGGGCACCGCGCCCCTGGGGGACCCCATGGACTGCTTGCCTGTGTCTGCAGTCATGCAACACCCAACTCTATGAAGCAGGGTTTCTTCCCTGCACCAGCAGGTGGCTTTATCATGCAAAAAGTATCCCTTTGTTCCCTTTCTGAGACCCAGTTAGGTATCAAAGGCTTCCTTCCCTGGGGAGATTCCAAGAAAGTGGCCTCCCCACTGCTCTGGGGAGGGGCAGGAGAAGGGTTCCAAGGGTCAAGGGCACTTGTTTGGTTACCAGGCCTTCTGGGTGCATGTGTGCCTCCCTGCCCTCTCCTGGCCTTCACTTCTCGCATTTCCAAACAGGATGAGTAGGGCAGTAGGGGGCTGCTGAGATCACTGCCACAGCTCTGACAGTGCAGCCATAACGCAAGCTCATTGTACCCTCAAACCAGGCTTCGTGGTGGCTCTCCTCATCATCCCCACTTCACAGATGCAAAGATCGTGGTGCTGAGACATTAAGCCACATGCCCAAGGTCACCCCACTAGTAGGTGGTGGAACTGGTATGAAAAACAAACCAGGTGCTATTGACCAGTCTGCACTGCATATTTTAGGAGACTAGCTTAAGTTTGGGGGGCAGCTTCTTTCTCCTCTATCCTGAGGTGCTGCCCCAAAGGACACAGAACCAGGGGGTCTGCAGCCTGAGTTCTGGCCTTTACCCGACCGCTTCAGACCTTGGGTAAGTCCTTGCATTTCTGAGTGTGGGAAGCAAATGATGTTCCCCACCTGCCTGAAATGCCTGGGTCCTAATCCCCAGAACCTGTGAATACATTTCCTTACATGGAGAAAGGTACTCCACGGATGTGTTTAGGTAAAGATCTTGAGATGGGGAGATGACCCTGGATTATCCCAGTGAGGTCAAAGTAATCACCAGTCTCCTTCAAGTGGGAGGCAGGAGGGTCCGTCAGAAGAGGCGACACAACAAAAGCAGAGGTGAAGGAGGTTTCGAGCTGCTACGTGGCTGGCATTGCAGACCGTGGATGAGGTCAAGACCCAAGGAATGCAGGCAGCTTCTAGACTGGAAGAGGCAGGGAGATGATCCTCCCCTAGAACCCCCTGAAGGAAGGCAGGCATGCTGACACCTTGATTTGAGGACTTCTGACCTCCAGAGCTGTAAGTTAATAACATTTGTGTTGTTTTGAGTCACTGCGTTTGTGGTAATTTGTTATAGCGGCAACGGGAAACAGATATACAGGGCTTCAGCTGTGCCCTCTGTAAACAAGTTGGGGGCTGGTCAGAGGGGCCAACACACTGTGCTTTCTCCACAGGCAGCCAAGTCTAAGCCAGCCGGGCCTGGAATTGTTTTGATTGATTTTGTGGATTTTCTTTGGGAATCTTTTTGGCCATTCTTTTTCCTCCATAGAAGGAGCTGTTGCTTTGTCCCTCATTGACACTAGGGGGTTGGCCTGTGAAGAGATCAGGGATGAAAAGAGTGGGGCTTTGCCAGGCGGGCCTTGTTGGGGGTTGCTGGGCCTTTGCCTTGAGACCAGCCCCCCAAAGGCTAAAACTGCCCTCTGGCTCCCACGTAGAATTAGAGCCCTTTCCCCAGCCTCCCTTCCCCAGAATGGCCTGGGTTGAGGGTTCCCTCTATCAGGGCTCTGCTCTCCATGTGGCCCAGGTCTCTCTTGTGTTCCCAGAACTGGTACAGTGACTCTCATGGAGCAGGTGGTCAAGAATTGTTTGTTGAATGAATGATACAGTGACACAGACACACAGCTCAGTAAATCACAAGGTCTTCGCTATACCTGGACACACGCTTCTATAGGTACCTGAATACAAGTGAGCACACTAACACACACACAGATAGGAACGTACACACACAGACACCCAGAGGGGAATGTGCGCACACACGTGCTGTTGAGCCCCTCTTCTGAAGGAAGAGGAACCTCTCTTCTGTGGAGAGAGTTGAAATGCCAGCTAGCTTAGCAGGGCCCTGGAAGTTTCTATGAATCCACAGGCACTGGGGGCTTCCCTGAGGGCCCAGCAGCTGAGGAGGACCAGGCAGGAAGGAGGGGGCAGATCTCCCATTGATAGTCGGTGGGTAGCCAGATGTTGGCTGCCGTTGGTGGGCACACACACCTGCACACAATGCGAGCTGGAGCTGGGCATGGGGAGGGACTGGGGCCCCTGCACAGATGTCTGAGTCCACCTTCCTCCAAGGGGAGATGAGCCCCTGAAGGTTAGGCCCCAAACCACAACCCACCTGGGATCCTGGAGGAGACCCAACTTTGGGGCAATTATCATGGAAACGAGGAAGTGCAAGCTCGAAATTCCACTGGTAAAGAGATAGGGGAGGGAGGCAGGGTACTGAGCAGAAAAGAGCCTGATCTGGAGTGGGAAAGGCTGGCTTTGCGTCCAGGCTGCCACTGACCAGCTGGGTGAACTTGGGCTGGTTGATGAGTATCAGCTTCCCGATCTCTGAAATAGGCTGATGAAGGCGCCGACTCCTCAAGGCTGGAGAGGGGTTTAGATGAGAGAATGAGAAACAGGTGCTTAGCTCATTGCCAAAGAACTGCAAAATGGTCGGAGCTGAAGAAAATGGGGTCACTCAGTACAAAGTCTACTCAACCCATCCTAGACCAGAATAACCAAGGAAGGAGGTGAGGAGTCCTCTCCAGCCGCTTCCCACCAGTCAGTGCCACAGCCTAGAATCCTGCTCTCGTTGGGCTGATTCCTGGGAGGGGTATGGCCCATGCTAACCAGGTGCTGGCTTACTATGTGCCCTTTAGTAAATTTTTAGTTTTTTTTGGTCGCACCACGCGGCATGAGGGATCATCGTTCCCCGACCAGGGATTGAAACTGTGCCCCCTGCAGTGGAAGCGCGGAGTCTTAACCACTGGACCGCCAGGGTAGTCCCTTTAGTAAATTGCTTTGCCTCTCTGAACCCCAGCCGCGTCATTTTTCTCCAGCCTGGAAGAGTCGTGAAGCTCAAATGAGCTTCAAATGACAAGCTGTGCATCTGAAAGTTTTAGGAGAAGTGAGGAATTCTCAATCAGTTGGGAGCATCTCTGGCTATCCTTGGCCATTCATTATTGATGATACCACTCTGCCAGGCCAGCTGACCCTTGAGTCTCTGACCACGGTCCTCCGGCCACCTCTCACACCAGGCTCATGGGTGTTCACTGAGGCTGTTGACAGGATCCAGTAGCACCAGATGGGCCTCTGTGGGCCTGGCTTCACATGCTCCCATTCCCTCATCCAAACTCAGGAAAAGGCCCAGGCAGGGTCCCCAGCCAGCATGTCTCCCAGGGCCCACACACCCTGGGTATCAAGACAGGGGAGTCCCCAACCACTTGGAGCCTCCTGGTTTCTGCCCTGCTGTGTGCTACCTCCAGGGGGAGCCCAGTTTCATCAGGAAACAAAAGTCCTACAAGCAGAGCCTGTCCGGACATGACCTGAGGCACCAGTGCTGAGTGAGCCCACACTATCTCACCTGCTGACCAGGAGCTCCCACGAGGCAGGGCCCGGGCACGCTTCACCTGGTCCTCGGCACTCAGCACGGGCCTGTGGGCTGCTGAGATGGAGGGTGGGCTGTGAGGTCCACAGTCACTGGCTCGGTTTCCGTTGCCATGCCCTGTCTCCTCACCCCTCCTTGCTAAGGGAGGAGACCTGGCCCCATCAGGGCCTGGTCCCCTGCCAGGTCCAGTCTGCCCAGGGTGAGTATGGGGTGAGCAAGGGGTGGCCATGGCCTTGAGCAGCCGCTGCTGTCGGACCCGGGCTCACCGGAGCACGGTGCCGGGTCAGTGGGCAGCCTTGTTTCTGAGCCTGCCACGCCCTCCCTTGACTCATCTGGAGAGAGCATTGCCGTGAGGGTTTCTGGCCTCTGCATTCACCTTTGGTCTGGTTTCTGCTCGGGAAGCTCAGATCAGTTTTGTTTTTAAGTGCAAACCCACAGAACTGCTTTCCCCTTTCTCTGATGCCCCAAAACAAACAAAGGATGTTGGTCTGCATTTTGGTTTGTTTTGAAGCTGAGGGAAACGGGTCACCTCAGGAGCTTCAAGGGTGGCCAGGCCAGTCAGGGAGTGTGACGGTGTCTGAGGAGAGCTGGGTGGTGGCTAGGTTTGTGCCTCAGTCCCTTGGAGGGTGGGCTGGCTAGCTCACCCCGTGTGGGCCCTGCTTCCACGGAGTCCCCTGTTAGCAACAGGGAGGCTTGGACCTGGGAACTCCTCATGGGACCAGGGCAGGGTCCGGTACTGAAGGCAGGAGGCCTGGGGCAGAGGCATGGCTCTGAGGCCCCTTGCTGTGTGACATTAGGCAAGGCCTGCCCCTCTGTGAACTTTAGTTTCCTCCCTGGTGAAATGAGGTATTGGGGGTTGGTTTTTTTCCAGAGAGAGGAAATTTTTATTTCATTTAGTAATTCACTTTCTGTTTTTTTTTAAAATTATTTATTTATTTATTAATTTATTTATTTATGGCTGTGTTGGGTCTTCGTTTCTGTGTGAGGGCTTTCTCTAGTTGTGGCAAGCGGGGCCCACTCTTCATCGCGGTGCGCGGGTCTCTCACTATTGCGGCCTCTCCTGTTGCGGAGCACAGGCTCCAGACGCGCAGGCTCAGTAGTTGTGGCTCACGGGCCTAGTTGCTCTGTGGCATGTGGGATCTTCCCAGACCAGGGCTCAAACCCGTACCCCCTGCATTGGCAGGCAGATTCTCAACCACTGCACCTCCAGGGAAGCCCTCTGTTGTTTTTAATTTATGAAAATTAAAAAGGAAAATAAATACAATATTGCTGTATAAATTTGAGAATCTATTAAAACTTTTTACATCATGTTAACTTTTTGTTTCATGTGCATGTCACTTCATCAAACCAATACTCCATGTGGCTCTCTGGGGAAGTTAAGGTAATTCAGGGAGAAATGCCTTCTAGAGTCCCCTCTTTCATATTTGGGAAGTAGGCACACTATTGGGTACCTGGGTTTTTCTTCAAAGGGCATTTGGAGATGGGGAGCCAGTGGCTTCTTTTAAGGCATGAGTGCTGCATGCTTAGGGGTTTCTCTTGGTTGCCAAAAGGGGCAGTAATTTTCCTGTGGACTGAGGGAACTAAGGTCCCGCTCCCCATCCTGAGAGGGGCCTGTTTTGGTGGTCCTGGTAGGCTCACCACCTACAAGGGCTGTGCTGGCACCCCTTGTTTTCTTAGTTGACAGGCATGGGGGAATTTGCTTCGTATGTGTGTGATGGGGTGCTCTTTCTGGGATCCCCTGTAGCCTACTAAGGCCCACGCAGGCTCCAGCCAGGAGCAGTCTGAAAGTTTTGGGGAAATGTCTGTGGGCAGACACCCCACACTCTTAGGGTGAAAAAAGCCCCTGGGGGCTGGAGGCTAGCGCCTGCCCCCTTAATCTGGAGGACTCTGTCTCCTTCCAGGAGGGTTTGAGAACAGCCCTTTTGGGCCTGATTCTAGTGCCACCTGGTGGCTAATTCTCTAATAGCAACCAGGTCTCCACCTGGCGGTAGAGGGTTCTCAGCCCTCGCTGCGTCCTAGATTCACCAGAGGGAGCTTTTCAAAGTACTGCTGTCGGAGGGCCATCCCAGACCAATTAAAGCGTCATCTCTGGGGGTGGGGCCGGCATCAGGGTTTTGTAGCCCCTCTGTCGCACTTCTAACTCTTTGAAATGTATCGTTTATGTGTTTGTTTTGTTTATTGTTTGTGAACCCCATATGTTGTAATTCCTTGAGCATAGAGGCCACATCTAGAATATACTACAATACCTCAGTCCCTCACACAGAGATGTGATTTAATAAATACCCTTAAAAAATTCCTTTATTTTGAAATAATTTTAATTATAAAAATAGTACTGAGGGCTTCCCTTGCGGTGCAGTGGTTAAGAATCTGCCTGCCAATGCAGGGGACACGGGTTTGAGCCCTGGTCCGGGAAGATCCCACATGACGTGGAGCAACTAAGCCTGTGTGCCACAGCTACTAAGCCTGTGCTCTAGAGCCCGCGAGCCACAACTACTGAGCCCGTGTGCCACAACTACTGAAGCCCACGCGCCTAGAGCCCGTGCTCCACAAGAGGAGCCACTGCAATGAGAAGCCCGCGCACTACAACGAAGAGTAGCTCCTGGTCGCCACAACTAGAGAGAGCCCGCGCGCAGCAATGAAGACCCAGCGCAGCCAGAAATAAATTTAAAAAACAAATTTCCTAAAAAACATTGTACTGAGAGTTCAGATATACTTTGATTCTGCTTACGCTATGTATCATTTATAACCATAATACAATCATCTAAGAAAAGGAATTAACACTGATACCATACAATGTGCTAATCTACAGATCTTTTTTAAAAATTTTACTGAAATACAGTTGATTTACTAAGTTGTGTTTAATTTCTGCTGTACAACAAAGTGACTCAGTTATACATATATATATTCTTTTTCATATTCTTTCCATTATGGTTTATCACAGGATATAGCACAAGATCCTGTGCCATATGGTAGGACCTTGTTGTTTATCCATCCTATATACAATAGTTTGCGTCTGCTAATGCCACACTCTCAATCCTTCCCTCCCCCACCCACCTTGGCAACTACAAGTCTGTTCTCTATACTTGTGAGTGTTTTTGTTTCGTAGATATGTTCGTTTGTGTTGCATTTTAGATTTCACATATGTGACATCATATGGTATGTATCTTTTCTCTTTCTGACTTAGTATGATAATCTCTAGGTCCATCCATGTTGCTGCAAATGGCATTGTTTCTTTTTAGTGGCTGAGTAATATTCTGTTGTGTATATATATATATATATATATATATATATATATATCAGTATATATATCACATCTTCTCTATCCATCCGTCGATGGACATTTAGGTGGTTTCCATGTCTTGCCTATTGTAAATAGTGCTGCTATGAACATAGGGGTGCATGTATCTTTTCAAATTAGAGTTACGTCTAGGTATATGCCCAGGAGTGGGATTGCTGGATCATATGGCACCTCTATTTTTAGTTTTTTGAGGAAACTCTATACTGTTTTCCATAGTGGCTGCACCAATTTACATTCCCACCAGCAGTGTAACAGGGTTCCCTTTTCTCCACACCCTCTCCAGCATTTATTATTTGTATAATCTACAGATGTTAATAGAACTTAAATGGACCCATTAGTGTCCTCTTTTTTCTGGTTGAAGTTCCAATCCAGAGATTGCATCCTGTGTTTAGGTGTCATGTCTCTTCAGTTTCTCCAAATCTGGGACTGTTCCTGGTCTTTCATGACCTTGACACTTCAAGAGTTTTGGCCAGTTATTTTGTGAATGTCCCCCCAAACTGTCACAATTAGGCTGAGGTTATGCATTTGGCAGGAAGACCACAGAGGTGATGCTGTGCTCTTCTCAGAGTGTGACAGCAGGGGGCACATGTGTCTCCATGTCTCACTGCTGGTGATGCTATCTTTGATCACGTGGTTAAGGTGGTGTCTGCTGGGGTTCTCCACTGTAAAGCTACTATTACTAAAAAATATCTTGAGAGGAGACACGTTGAGACTATGAAAATATTCTCTTTCTTGTCATATTTTCGCTCACTAATTTTAGAACCCGTTGATGATTCTTGCCTGCAACATTTACTGTGGTATTTGGCAAACGGTGACTTTCTATTTCCATCAGTACGTCTACATTTATTAATTGGAATTCTAATGTAAGGAAGAGTTGTCCTTTCTCCCCCATTTATTTATTTAGTATTTATTTATATCAGTATGGATTCATGGAAATTTATTTTAGTCTGTGGATTATAATTCATTAATAGCACTACTTTTTTGCTCAAATTGTCCCAGGTTTGGCAATTGAGAGCTCTTTCAGGTGGTCTCCTGGGTATACCTATCCTTTTTTTTTTTCTTAGAAAATTTGTAATTTCTGGAATCACAAAATATACCAGGCTCACCTTGTACAGTCCCTGCCTCAGCCCAGGGGCAGCCATTTCTCCAAAAAGCCCTGGTCCTCTCTATTGGAGCCTGGTGCTTAGAAACCAAGATCTGGGGGCTAGGTGGACTCATTGTTACTGGAGCATCATTGCTTCTAGGCCCTGTCAGTGGACAGAACTAGGAGATACATGGACATGTAGACACATACACGTACATCTCAATCTCTTTCTTTGATTTCTCTCTCTTAAAACAATCATGACTTTATACTGATAACTCTGACCCAATTCAGTACACCAGGGTTTATTTTAATTTATCCTCTTACTTATTTGTAATTCCTCTCTTCAAAAATGACAGCCCTGGTCCTCTTTATCCACATATGTTTACTTATTTGCTCAATCCCAGTATACACATTTTATTAATTTCGTAAAGTCACTGTAACAAATTACCACAAACTGGGTGGCTTAAAACAACAGGACTTAATTTTCTTCCAGTTCTGGAGGCCAGTAGGCCAAGATCAAGGTGTCAGCAGGGTTGATTCCTTCTAGGGGCTCTGAGGGAGCAACTGTTCTTTGCCTCTCTCCTAGCTTCTGGGGACTGCCGGCCACCGTTGGCGTGCCTGCACAACTCCAGTCTCTGTCTCTGTTTTCACATGGCCTTCTTCCCTGTGTGTCCAATCTTCCTTTTCATTTTCTTACAAGGACACCAGTCATTGGATTTAGGGCCCCCTCTCATCTCGAGATCTTTAACTTGATTACACCTGCAAAGACCCTATTTCCAAATCAGGTCACATTCATAGATTCTTGGACACATATTTTTTGGGGACACAACTCAATCCACTACATACACAAAGTAGTTTTAGAATTGCTAACCCATACACTCCTGAGAAACAAATTTACTAACTGAAATATATATGTATAGTTCTTTTCTGGTCTAGCCATGTACAGTCAAAATCATGTTTTCCAAAGTTACTTAGATTAGCACTTTTCTTCTTCACTTTCTGGTGTGACTGGTTCCATTTGTTTCTAATATAATTAAATTCATTTGTTACTGTTTTTATTCCATTTGAGGCTCCCCCATATCCTGGTTGATTTTCATTAATTTTTTTGGTATATGAAATATTCGCATGGTTTTAAGACTCAGAACGATACAAAAAGATAAACTCCGAGAGGGAGCGCTCCCCCATCATGACTTCTACCCATTTCCCTTCCCTCCTTCTTACCGTCCATTCCCATCCTCCCGTGTAGGTAAGCAATCTAATAGTTTCTCCTTCCTCAATTTTACTTCTTTGCAGAATGAACAGATTTTCTTATATCCCCTTTTTCTTTCAAGAAAAAGTAGGATACCATAGATACTCCTTTGCATTTTTCTTCCTTTACTTAATATCTCTTGGGAATCAATTTGTACTAGTTTCCTCATTTTTATGTATAGCTGCATACTACTCCATCATGTGGTCATACCAGAGTTTATTCAACCACTTTCCTGTGCATGAACACTTAGTGGGTTCCAGTGTTTTGCAATTACACACAATTCTACAATGAATAACCTTGTGCATGCATATTTCACATTGGAGGTGTAGCTTCAGAGTAAATTCCCAGAAGTGGGTTGCTGGGTCAAAACTTAGGTGCACATGTATGTGGGAAGCCGTTGTTCTGCCATGCCGCAGATAACGTGGAAGCCGTTGTTCTGCTGGTCGCAGATAACGCTTATCAGGGAGTAGCCCAAAGGCTATGTGCCACACATGCGCCACGACGAGCCAATATGCTAATAAAGGCTCAGAATTGCAACCAATAAATTGTGAACAGCACATATCTTGTTGAGTTAACCAGCCAACCACAGATTGAGTTAACCAGCCAACCACAGGTTGAGTTAACCAGCCAACCACAGGGTGCCACAGGTTATAGTGCATTATAAAAAGCCAGTGTGAACAAAGCTCGGGGTCTTCCTTCCATCTGTCTATAACCAAGCTGTACTCCAATAAAGTGTGATACGAGAAGAATCTAGCGTGTGGTGACTCGTCATTCTGCTGGTCAGAAGCGGCTCGCCGCAAGTGGTGCCGAAACCCGGGGACTTCGCACCCCGCGTGGGGGACCGATTCAGAACTCGACACACGGAGTGGACCGTCGGTGAGTAGTCCAGGTATGTTTTTTTCACTTTAGTAAGATGTTTGTTTAGGAAAGTGAAAATATAGGGACTACAGTAGATAGGCCTAAGACTCCTAGGAAAAGGAGAGAAAAACAAACAGAAAAATCGGATCCAAGAGAAAAACAAATAGAAAAATCGGATGCAACGCCAGGATTGTATCCACTTTTAGATGAATTTAAAGCGCTTTATTTGTCTCAGGATGAGTTGAATCCCAAGGAGGAGGCGGATCTGGAAGCTATGCTAGATTTAATTATAGAAGGAAAGGTATTTTCCGGTCTGGTTGATACCGGGGCTAATCGCAGTATTATTACTGCCACCTATTGGCCAAAATCCTGGCCTTTACAGACCTCCTCTCAGACCTTACAGGGTTTAGGATACGCCAAAGCACCCCAAATTAGCTCTAAAATACTGACCTGGATTTTTGAAGATCAGAAAGGGAAGTTTCAACCCTTTGTGGTTGAAGGATTGCCGCTTAATCTGTGGGGAAGGGATGTGCAAAGCCAGATGAAATTGAAACTTACTAATGATTATTCCGAGACTGCACAGCAAATGTTGCTTAGGTCTGGTTTTATACCGGGCAGAGGGATAAGAAAAAATTTACAAGGTATTGCTACTCCTATAGAAGCTCAAGGAAACCCCAGTCGCAGGGGGCTGGGTTTTTCTCAGGGGTCACTGAGTTAATGATTCCTATTACATGGAAGACCACGATGCCCGTGTGGATTCCTCAGTGGCCGTTGTCTAAGGAGAAATTGGAAGCAGCGTCGCAACTTGTGGAGGAACAATTACAATTGGGACACCTAGAACCCTCTCAATCACCCTGGAATACTCCTATTTTTGTTATTAAGAAAAAATCAGGGAAATGGCGCTTGCTCCATGATCTAAGAGCAATAAATCAACAAATGCAAATTATGGGACCCATACAGCGCGGTCTACCGGCCTTGACAGCCATCCCGCGAGGGTGGCCTGTTATAGCTGTTGATATAAAAGATTGCTTTTTTTTCCATTCCATTGAATAGCAAAGACAAAGAGAGGTTTGCCTTTACATTACCCTCAATTAATCATGAAAGGCCTGATAAGAGGTATCAATGGGTCGTGCTTCCTCAGGGTATGGCCAATAGCCCTACCATGTGTCAACTTTATGTTGACACTGCCTTACAGCCAGTACGGGAGAAGTTCCCGGATGTTAAAATTATTCATTACATGGATGATGTTTTGCTGTCAGCCCCTAGCATGACACTGCTTGAGCAGGCTTTAGGAAATTTATCAATGACTTTGGAGACTAGAGGTTTATATTTGGCCCCTGAAAAAATTCAAAAGGGAGATTCTATTAGTTTTTTGGGAGCCGTTATAAATAAGACCACAATAATACCTCAGAAAATTGAAATTAGAACTAATCATTTAACAACTTTGAATGATTTTCAGAAATTGCTTGGGGATATTAATTGGCTTCGACCGTATTTGAGTCTGACTCGCTTTGAATTACAACCCTTGTTTGCTGTATTGGAAGGTTATCCTGATCTTAATTCCCCGCGTCAGATGACCCCCGAGGCCCAAACAGCTCTTCAGAAGGTGGAACAGGCTCTTATGAAAGCACAATTACAGCGTTATAACAATGCCTTGCCTATTTGGATGTGTGTTCTTCCAACCTTAGGATTTCCAACAGGTGTTCTTTGGCAAGATGGGCCTTTGCTTTGGATTCATACCAAGTCTCTGGGGATGAAGACGCTATCTCACTATCCATCTATGGTTGCTGAGGTTGCCTTCTTGGGTATTAAACAATGTGTTTCCGCCTTTGCAATGTTGCCGGAAAAACTTGTAGTTCCCTATACTAAGGATCAAATAGAAATATTAACTGCTACCACCTCTGAGTGGTCTGTACTTATTTATACCTTTTCTGGAACTATTGATAACCATTTGCCCAAGAGTGAAATTTTGAAATTCGTTATCCAGCAACCTGTCATTTTTCCAAGGGTCACTGTAGAGCGACCACTAAATGATGCCCTGACCATTTATACGGATGGATCAAAATCCGGAAAAGGGGCTTATATGGTTCAGGGTCAGCATCCTGTCGTTATAGACTATCGACCTGATGCTCCTCAAGTGGTGGAATGTCATGTGGTTTTGGAAGTTTTTCAACGATTTCAAGAACCCTTTAATTTGATCTCTGATTCATTGTATGTGGTTAATGCAGTGAAACATCTTGAAGTGACCCCCCATATTCGATCATCCAGCACAGTGGCATCCTTGTTGGCCGGGATAAGGTTTCAGATATTGCGCCGCCAACACCCCTTTTATGTTACCCATATACGGGCTCATTCCCTGTTGCCTGGTCCAATGGCAAAAGCCAATGAACAAGTTGATATGGCAACGCGTGTTTTCTTATCCTTGGATCAAAAGCAGCAAGCACAAGAATTTCATGAGCTATATCATGTATCATCTACAGTGTTGAGAAAGAAGTTCTTCATTACTAGAGCCGAGGCCAGACATATTGTTAAGTCTTGTTCCACTTGTGCCCAATTTTTGCCGGCCCAAAAGACTGGTGTGAATCCCAGAGGTTTGTCCCCAAACGAGCTGTGGCAAATGGATGTCACTCATGTTCCCTCCTTTGGGAAGCTCCAGTATGTTCATGTGTCTGTGGATACCTATTCCGGGGTGGTACATGCTACCCCTCTCTCTGGAGAACGGGTTCAACATGTTATTACTCATTGCCTTGAAGCCTGGGCAGCCTGGGGCAAGCCTGCTAAACTAAAGACAGATAACGGCCCAGCTTATAGTTCCAAGAGCTTTGCTCTCTTTTGTCACAAAATGCAAATAGAACACGTTACGGGCCTGCCTTACAATCCACAAGGCCAAAGTATAATAGAGCGAACTAATCGCACACTTAAAGAATTACTTTTAAAACAAAAAGGGGGAATAGCGGAGAATTGCACCCCGAAGCAGAAATTGTCGCTTGCCTTATTTACTCTTAATTTTTTGAATTTACATGATGAGAAAGAAACTTCTGCTGAACGCCATACTATACATGAACAAAAGGAACATGGTATAGTGATGTGGAAAGATGTGTTGTCTAATCGATGGAAGGGCCCGGATCGCGTTGTCACGCGATCCAGGGGATCTCTTTGTGTTTTTCCGCAGGATCAAGATCCGATTTGGGTCCCAACAAGATTAACAAGAGTCATGGAAGAGGATCCCAAGGGCGATGCAGGGCGCTCAAGGGATGATGCTGAGCTGGATGGTGTTGACGGGCCTTTCCCTACTCAAGGCGGAAGACAAGATGCCCTGAACCGGAGCAGGGAGATTGGCACTTTCCTGAGAGGCAATTGGTCCCGAGAGGCTGAATTGATGCTGTTAAACCAGAAGATACAGATTAAGACTTTAAATGCTACTAGGCTATACCCCGTTACGCTTGGGGACTTTACTACCTGGCTGTCCTCTGCCTTTACCTTCTTTAAGGAGTGGGTCGGTGTAGGGATGTTTGCAATGTGTTGTATGGCGGGACTTGTGGTGTGCCTGTGGTTGATATGTCGTTTGCGAACTCGGACAAAGCGAGATAAGATGTTGTTCACGCAGGCATTGGTGGCCATTAGTAAAGGCGACTCCCCTGGCGCCTGGCTCTCCATCTTGAACGACCCGTAGTGATTGCCCTTGCACAAAAAGGTTTATGACCATTGCACTTTTGATGGGAATCACGAGGAACATCAGCCCCTGCACTCCGCGGTCTGTATGGACATTGCACGACGGGGAGGGTGATGAGCCAGCTTCTCGAACTAACTCTTGCTCAGCGAGCATCCCATGGGGTGAGCGCTTGTGCGGGCATTGTTCGAGTTTAGCTCCTGGGTCTAAGAAAACAAAAAGGGGGAGATGTGGGAAGCCGTTGTTCTGCCATGCCGCAGATAACGTGGAAGCCGTTGTTCTGCTGGTCGCAGATAACGCTTATCAGGGAGTAGCCCAAAGGCTATGTGCCACACATGCGCCACGACGAGCCAATATGCTAATAAAGGCTCAGAATTGCAACCAATAAATTGTGAACAGCACATATCTTGTTGAGTTAACCAGCCAACCACAGATTGAGTTAACCAGCCAACCACAGGTTGAGTTAACCAGCCAACCACAGGGTGCCACAGGTTATAGTGCATTATAAAAAGCCAGTGTGAACAAAGCTCGGGGTCTTCCTTCCATCTGTCTATAACCAAGCTGTACTCCAATAAAGTGTGATACGAGAAGAATCTAGCGTGTGGTGACTCGTCATTCTGCTGGTCAGAAGCGGCTCGCCGCACATGTAGTTTCGTTAGGCAATATGTTAGTCTCATAATGCTGCTGTAACAAATTGGCATAATTTTTGTGGCTTAAAACAGCATGAATTTACTGTCTTACAGTTCTGGAGACCAAAACTCGGAAATGGTTTCACTGAGCCCAAACCAACGTATTGCAGGGCCATGTTCCCTCCAAGGTTCTAGGAGAGAATCTGTTTCCTTGCCTTTTTTCCAGCCTCTAGACCTGCATCCCTTGACTCATGGCTTCTTCCTCCATCTTCAAAGCTAGCACGTAGGCTTATGCAGTCTACTACAGGTAATTCATGCTTGTTTGAACTAAGTGAATTTGATACTTATAGATTTATTCCAAGTCTTCATTTTCCCATCTATAAAAGGCAGGGATAAATCCAGAAAGTCTTTAAGGTTCCTCACTCTCTAAAATCCTATACCTGTGTTTAGTTCTTTCTTGATCAGCTGGAATGGTCAGTAATGGCTGCTTCAAAATCTGACAAGGTGGTCATCCAGGGCTGCATTGGGGCAAAGTGTGAGGTCCTTGTAGTCTGTCTCATGAGAGACAAGTGATAGTAATGAAAGTGGTGGGTGACTGGAGCACTTTTCCTGTTGCGTCCCTTGGGCTCCCTAGAGGTGAGAACTTGATCTAGAACGTCTGGGCCTAATTCATGATTCTAGCACAAATGGAGAGGTGAGGGGGTAACTATCTACCCTGAAACCTGCTGGCCTGAACTTTCTTCTTATTAGAGCCACCGAACAGAACCTTGTGAGGCAGTGAGTTCCCTGTCGCTGGGAGTTCTGAACAGAGGCTAACTGACCAGAAGATATTCCAGGGGGATCTGTGCATTATACAGGGCCTCACTGTCCAACGTGGTAGGCACTAGCTACATGTGCTATCTGATGCGTTATGCTTATATTTTAAATTTTTAAAAACTTTTTATTTTGAAATAATTATAGATTTGCAGGAAGTTGCAAAAATAGTGCAAAGAGGTCTCATGTACCCTTCACCTAGTTTCTCCTGATGGTTACATTTTATGTCACTGTGGTACAATATCAACCAGGAAATTGCTGTTGGTACAATGTGTGCATAGTCCTATATCATTACATGTTTAGATTTATGTAACCACCAGCACAATCAAGATACAGAACTACTCCATGACCACAAAATTCTCTCACATGCTGCCCTTTTGTAGCCACACCCATCACTATTTCCCCCACCATCTGTAACCCCTGGTAACTACTAATCTGTTTTCCATCTCCATCATTTTGTCTTTTTGAGAATGTTATATAAATGGAATCATACACGTGTGCTATTTAAATTTAAAGTTGAATTCGTTAAAGTGAAATCAAATAAAAAAATCAGTTCCTTGGTCTTACCAGTCACATTTCTAAGCTCAGTAGCCACAGCTGACTAGTGACTATCACATTGGACAGCACAGATATACCGCTGTTTCCTCGTTGCAGAAAGGTCTATTGGAAAGTGCTGCTTTGGGGAATAAGACCAGATCCATGGTTCACAAATGCTGATTCATAGCCCACGGCACCCGGGAGTGTCATGAAATAGAGAGTCCTGAGTATATTACTCATCTGTTGCTGTTTAATAAATTATCCCCAAAGTAGTGGCTTGAGACAACAGTCAACCTTTATTATCTTGCATACTTTCTGTAGGTCAAGAGTTAAAGAGTGACTCAGCCGTGTAACTAGGCCCAGAGTCTATCACAAAATTGCAGTGAAATGTTGGTCAGGGCTGCGGTGTCTGGATGCTTGGCTGGGGCTGGAGGACTGACTTGCTCACATGACTGGAAAAGTGCTGCCTATTGGGGTGACCACTCGTTTCCACTTGCCCGGGACTAAGGGGTTTCATGGGATGTGGGACTTTAGTGTGAACACTGGGACTGTCCTGGACAAGGAGGACAGTTGTTGGCAGGAGGACTCAGTTCCTCCCAACATGGGCCTCTTCCGGGGCTGCTTGAGTGTCCTTATGACATGGCCATCGGCTTCTGCCAGAGTGAGTGATCCTAGGGAAAGCAAAGCAGGAGCTCCGATGTCTTTTCTGACCTGTCTTGGAAGCACATGGCGTCACTTCTACTGCATTTTTTCATTAGAAGCAAGTCACTAAATCTTTGATCCACAATCAGGAGAGGAGAATTAGGATCCTCCTTTGGAAGGAAGGATTGTGAAAGAATTAGTGGGCATATTTAAAACCCTCTACACCGGCCTATACTTGGGATCCTGATTGGGCAAATGGGGCACAGCCCAGGAAACCATACCAAGGTTCCCTGTTGACCCCTGATGTGCAGTCACATTTGCCCATCTCAAGGTCCTGTCCCACCATAAGATAGCGGTCATCCCACGTACCTCAGTGGACACTCACAGGAGAGAAGAGGGGGAGGGCAACTCCAGGCTAGTGAGATTGGCGAGCTGAGCGTGATTCCTGAAGCTCTGTTAGATTGCTTGGATGTCCTTTCCCACAGGATGAGGGAACAACAACTGGGGAACCATTGAGAAAATTTAAAAAATTCTCGCCACACTGAAACATTGAATGTTTTACAAATGACCGTCACCAAACTACATAGCAACAAGGGAGAAACAAACTTATGACACAATATATACACTCGTGGGGTGGTTGAAATGCTATAGCAATACAGGGACAAAGTCTGGAGATGAATTTATTATACAAACAGCAACATCGTTGCAGTTATGGTAAGCGGGTGGGGAGAGAATTGTGAGTAATGTAAAGAAATGCATGTTAGTGTTACTTATACTGTCTTTTCAATAAAAGAGAGTGGTTCCTTTTTCAGACCTCACCTGTCACCTTTCAGAGGCCTTTCCAATCTTGGTTAAAGTTGGGCCCCTCTAGTTTTTGGTATCTCAGTGCCTTGTTTGTGCCTACGTAACACTCGTAACATTTGAAAATATGTTGTCTCTCCCTGCAGCCTCTGAGCTCCTTGAAAAAGGCAGGGACTGTATCTGTTTTGTCCCCTGTGGTCTCTCCAGGGCCAGAACGGTGCCCTGGACATGTTTGCGGATCAGGAACTGTCGAGTGAGGCATGAAAGAGGTGATGTCTGTAGGAAGGAGGAGGGAGATGCTGCAGGTGAAGGACGCAACGGGAGGCCTCTCATGGCTGCCTGGGGGAGGGGGGCTGGGAGTCAGCCTAGTCCAGTAGCCCCTGGTCCGCGGATGTCCAAGACCCCACGAGCCACCCACTCTTGAGACTCTGATTAAATTGGTTTTCTCACGCTTGGCGCTGTTGCTCATCTGGGCTAGATGGTCCTCCTCGTTGTGGGCGCTGTTTTGTGTGCGATGCTTGGCAGCTTCCCTGGCCTCTCTCCAGTCTTTGCCAGTAGCACGTGCTCCCCTGTGGTGACAAACATATCCCCAGATGCTGCCAAATACTCCCTGGGGATCACCCTTGGAGCTGGATCAGAAAACCAACCCAGCACCCTAGTGGCCTGAAATCTTTGCATGAAGATGAGCTGGGGGTATAAATGAGGGAGACTGATGCCTGTCTCACCGGAAAAGCTTCTTTGGTTTTTTTTCTTTTTTTGGCCGCACCACGCAGCGTGTGGGATCTTAGCTCCCTGACCAGGGATCAAACCCGTTGCCCCCTGCAGTGGACACGCGGAGTCTTAACCACTGAACCGCCAGGGAAGTCCCCCGCCTTTTTTTTGTTTGTTTGTTTTTGGAAAAGCTTCTTTGAGAATTTGTTGTTCAGAGCCTCTCGGTGATGGGCACAGAGTGTGCTGCCACCTGTTGGTGGATGGGTGGGAGTGCACCCTTGGCTCAGCCAGCCCAGAGCCAAGTGGAGCAACTTGCCTTGGCAGGTGGGCTGCAGTCGGGCTAGTTAAGGGCCACTCCTTAAGGCTGGACCAGAGAAGCCCCACATAGGGTGTGCAGCAACCAGGGAAGTCAGCGAGAATGGGACATTTTCCCATCATTTTGGTTAAATGTTTAACGATGTACTTGTTGAGAAAAAATCAGGCCAACTTCATTGGTTGCTCTCTCCCCTTTTCCTACAGACGTGATGATTCCTCCTCCTCAGACTCTCTTTCCCACCAGGCTGGGCTTGGGGAAAAAGGCAGGAGGTTGGCGCCTCCCATGGTCAAACCCAAACTCACCATCCTTCCCACACCTGTCCCTCCTCAGTGCTCCCAGCTCAGTAGAGACAGTACCAGCCCCTCATTACACAGCCAGAAGCATTACCTCCATCACTGAGCCCTACAGGTTCGTCTACTTTCTCCACTCTCCCCATCTTCACTGCTGTTCTCACCATTGTCTGAGCCACATTCATCCCAAGCCTGGGCTAGTGCAGTGGCTCAGCTGCTCCGTTCCTCTGTTCCATGTTGTGTTGCCTGGGGTCACACCTGTGGCCTCATTTAGCTGGGAGCTCGGCAGAGCTGGAGTGTTCTAGATGGCTTCTGGGGGTGGGGGTGTGGAGGCAGCTGGGCCTCTCTCTCCAGCAGAGTAGTTGAACTTATTTTGGGGGGGACCAGGCTGCAAAAGACAGAGAACGGCAGTTGACTGGTCTCTAAGGTCTAGACTCAGAACTGGCACAGTGTCTCACCCACCACGTTCTGTTGGCCATAGCAAGCCCCGAGGCCAGCCCAGTTTTAGTAGCAGGAGAAGCAGACTCTACCTCTTGATGAGAGGAGAGGTTGGGATGAACTGACCTCCATCTTTACAGACAACCCACCACGCCCACCTTCCTCTGGTCAGGTCAGGCCCTCCATTCAATATCCACTTGCTCACTTCATTCTCATCCTTCATTTCTATTCAGAAGTCACCTTCCCAGAGAGGCTTTCCCTGACTGTCCTGAGTAGATCACCCCCCTGCCATTGGTCTCTACCCCAACCCTGACTTAATTTTCTAAAGAACACTTACCAGCACTTGACATTGTAATTCATATTTATTTGCTGTCAGTCTTGCCCACTAGACAGTAAGTCCCAAGAGAGGAAGGACTATATCTGCTTATTTTAATGCTGAGTCCCCAACATGTAGAACAGTGGCCGGCCCATTGTAGGAGCTCAATACGTAGTTGTTGAATGAATGAATGAATGTTTCTTTTTTTTTTTTTTTTTTTTGTTTTTGTTTTTTTTTTTTGCGGTACGCGGGCCTCTCACTGTTGTGGCCTCTCTCGTTGCGGAGCACAGGCTCCGGACGCGCAGGCTCAGCGGCCATGGCTCACGGGCCCAGCCGCTCCGCGGCATGTGGGATCTTCCCGGACCGGGGCACGAACCCGTGTCCCCTGCATCGGCAGGCGGACTCTCAACCACTGTGCCACCAGGGAAGCCCCATGAATGTTTCTAAGAATCTTTCTTCCATAGAACTTATGAAAGTTCATCTTTACATGTTTATTTGTATGATGATCTGAGCAAAGTCTATCTTTTCCACAAGGGAAGGGACAGTGTCTGTTTCTACCAACCATTATGTTAGATCCCCAGTTCTTAGGGCAGTGTCTGGAAAACAGCAACCTGCAATGAATACTGGCTGAGTAAATGAGTAGGAGGGACAGGACAATGGCAAAAAGTGAAGCATCTTCCTAGAGAGTCACATCCCTCTCTACAGCACACAGATGTTGCATCTTGAAGAAGAGCAGTGTTAAAAAAAAATCTTCTGAATTTATTTCCTTTAACACCCCAGGGGACTGATGTTCAGAGCAGCCACACCCCGTATTTCTTCCTGTGAGGTTATGTAAGGTCACAGCCATTCTGTGAGCCTGCTGTTCCAGGATCAATTGGGGTGCTTGTGAAAAATGCAGGTGCTGGCCCCACCCTGGAAATAGTAATGGAGAAGCTTGAGAGGTGAGGCCCCGCTCCCTTCATGGTCCACCAGCCCTGCAGGTGACTCTCATGTACACCACATGTTCAGAAGCATCACCTTTCCATTGCTGTGTTCTAAGTTTGGATTTTCTTGGACTGCTTTTTCCTTTAGGCTATCTTGTGTCTCTTAAGACCTTGGTAGCTTTATTTACTTATTTCCCCAGGAAGGCTTTGTAAATAAGCAGCCTGTTCCATAATCCCTGGAAAATAAAGAGTGTTTCCTTACTTTTGCTGCGCCTGATGCTCAGGGTCATGAAGAGGTCATGTGGTCCAGTCCTCTGTGGTTGGGCAGGATGATGCTTACACCACACCAGACAGGGAGGAAGCTAAACTTGGTTCTCTCCTACTTCAGATTTACTGTGTATGGAATAATGAGGTTTGTGTTGTGGCTTAGGGAGAGGAGGGGTGAGGTCCTTGGGGGTAGGGGTGTTTTAGCACACTTAAGGAGAAGCAAGGATTTCCCCAGGCGTTAGGAGGAGCTGGGGAGGAGTGAGGGAGGGAATAAAGGGCCTAATCTTCTTATGTAAGAGTCACGGATGAACTTGTTTTGTAATACCAGGGCAGCAGGGCTGCTAAGTTTATTTTATTTTTAAATTTTATTTATTTATTTATGGCTGCGTTCAGTCTTCATTGCTGCACACAGGCTTTCCCTAGTTGTGGCGAGTGGGGGCTACTCTTCGTTGCAGTGCACGGGCTTCATTGTGGTGGCTACTCTTGTTGAGGAGCATGGGCTCTAGGCGCGCAGGCTTCAGTAGCTGTGGCACGCGGGCTTCAGTAGTTGTGGCACACAGGCTCAGTAGTTGTGGCACACGGGCTTAGTTGCTCCACGGCATGCGGGATCCTCCCAGACCAGGGCTTGAACCCGTGTCCCCTGCATTGGCAGGCGGATTCTTAACCACTGTGCCACCAGGAAAGCCCAGGGCTGCTAAGTTTAGATTTGAACCTGAAACTTCTAAACTTCCGAGAGGCATCCAAAGCTGCTGCTGTCTTGGGCTCTGCTGACTGTGGCTGGAAGTGAAACAGGAGGGAAGGAGGCAGGGCACAACCTCTGAAAGAGTGACATAGCCCGAGGACATGACATAAACTGATTAGAACCAAATGCGTCCAAGATGGCAGACAAGTCGACTTCCACTAGACCTTGAGCCTCAGTATACACTCACTGTAACACATCAGCAAGCTAAATGACGCACCCACAGGCGCTGTGACAGTTCCAAAACAGACCTTAAGGATCAAAAAGTGGTCGGTGGCCCAATTCCTGGAAATCCCCGCCCCTTCCTGAAATAGCTGGAATGCTCCTCCCACTCATTAGCCTATGAAATTACCCACCCCTATAAAAACTGACAACCCCATACCCTGGTGCCTTTTCTCACCTTCTGAGATGGCCCACACTCTGTCTGTGAAGTTGTGTCTCTCTAAACAAATCCACTTCTTACCCGTCACTTTGTCTCTCACTGAATTCTTTCTGCGATGAGACATCAAGAACCTGAGCTCCATTAAGTCCTGAAACCAGGTGTGTGATCTCAGTTGAAAGACTGTGGGTTTTGGCCGGGTTCGAGTCCCAGCTGCATGGGTTCGAGTCCCAATCTGAGTTTAGGCTAGGTTCAAGTCCTGGCATGTGTGTTTAAGTCCCAATCTGAGGTGCACGGTTCCAGAAGGACTTTGTCTGTGGCTCTGCAGTCTCCTCCTGGGCAGCTGGGGGAGCTGGTGGGCAGTAGAGAAAGGAGGGTCCTAACAAGTTTTAGGAAAGCTCCAGCATTTCCAGAGAAAACCCTGTTGGTCAGCCCGCCCTCTACAATCTCTTCTCCAGCACAGACTAGAGTAGGTCACAGAGGAGAGGGCTATGAGAGACTGGGGTGGGGACAATAGCAGGGACACTTGAGTTCCTAGCCAACTTGGTTGCTGGTTTGTTGTCTGTCTACCTGTCACTGCCCACACTGGAAAGAAAGTTCTTCCCAGCAGCCAGGAAAGAGGAGCAGAGGAAGCAACTACTCTCCAGCTCCTGGAGGAGGCCTTGGGGAATAAAAACCAGTAGGCAGTGTGCTCCCAGCCGGGGCAGATGCCTGGTGGTCTGACAGCAGACCTCAGTCAGCCAGGAGAAACCAGGAAAAGCCAGTCCTTGGGCAGTGTGTGTGTGTGTGTGTGTGTGTACACGTGTGTGTGTGTGTGTGTGTGTGTGTGTGTGTGTCAGGGCAGTGCAACATTAGAGGGAGGACAGTCAGCAGGACGACCCCCACTGCTGACACCAGTTGCAAGTTTGGGGTCTCCAAGACCATCCTTACATTCGATAATTCAGTAGAAGGACTTGCAGAACTCACTGAGGGCCGTTATGCTCACACTGATGGTTTGTTACAGGGAAAGAGTACAGATTAAGATCAGCCAAAAGGGCTTCCCTGGTGGCTCAGTGGTTAAGAATCCGCCTGCCAATGCAGGGGACACGGGTTCGAGCCCTGGCCCGGGAAGATCCCACATGCCGCAGAGCAAGTAAGCCCATGCACCACAACTACTGAGCCTGCGCTCTAGAGCTCACGTGCCACAACTACTGAGCCCGCGTGCCACAGCTACTGAAGCCTGCGCGCCTAGAGCCCATGCTCTGCAACAAGAGAAGCCACCGCACCGCAACCAAGAGTAGCCCCCGCTTGCTGTAACCAGAGAAAGCCCGCGCACAGCAGCAAAGACCCAATGCAGCCAAAAATTAAAAAAATAAATTAAAAAAAAAAAAGATCAGCCAAAAGATGAGAAGCGTGGGGCAGAGTCCAGGAGGGCTCCAAATGTGGAGCTTCCAGCCGCCCTCTCCCAGTGGACTCACAGACACTGTTAATTCCTCCAGCAACGATGTGTAACAATACACATGAACTATTGCCCACCAGGGAAGTTCACCCAAGCCTTGGTGTCCAGAGATTCACTGGGGCTCTGTAGTCGACTATCCACATAGCTGACATCAGCCTCCAGTGCCCCTGGAGGTTCAGTTGATACCGTGTGAGTCAAAGCACCTGCCCTAAATCACAGTTAGTTTATCCTGTGTGGCCAGTCCCCACCCTAAATCACACTGTTAGTTTATCCTGTGTGGCCAGCCCTTGCCCTAAGTAAAGATACTCCTATCTGGCATGACATTGCAAGGGCTCAGAGGTTTCTTTCCAGAAGCCTAGGGCAAAGCCCAGACCTTCCTTTGGGTGAGGTTAAATTCTTTACATGGGCAGATTAAACAGTACCACTCCACACCATGGCTGTGAGTCCATTCTTCCTGGAGGATTCACAACGCATGGAGCATGATTCCTAGATGTCTGGCCATTAGGACAGAAAACAGCGTTTGCCAAGGTGTGCAACCTGCAAAGAGGGGCGGTAAGGGACTCCAAGTCAGTCCTCTTTCTTTCTTTTTTTTTTAAACAATATCTTTAAAAAATATATTTATTTTAGGCTCCATTGGGTCTTCTTTGTTGCTCACGGGCTTTCTCTAGTTGCGGCGAGCAGGGACTACTCTTCATTGAGGTGAGTGGGCTACTCATTGTGGTGGCTTCTCTTGTTGCAGAGCACGGGCTCCAGGTGCATGGGCTTCATTAGTTGTGGAGCATGGGCTCAGTAGTTGTGGCTTGCAGGCCCCAGAGCGCAGGCTCAGCGGCCATGGCGCACGGGCTTACTTGCTCCGCAGCATGTGGGATCTTCCCGGACCAGGGCTCGAAACCGTGTCCCCTGAATTGGCAGCCAGATTCCTAACCCCTGCACCACCAGGGAAGCCCCAGTCCCCTTTCTTTATGCTGCGTGTCCCTCGTCATTTATTCAGTCATTTATTTACTTACCATTTACTGAATACCTGCAATGTGATCAGCACTCATTCTAGTTGGGGAGACAGATAACAAAGAGCAAAGCAGCTGTTAAGTCATTTTAAAGTGTGCTGCGTGCTGCGGAGAAAACAGGGCTGAGCTCCGAGTAAGGACGGAGGGGAGAAGGGAACCTGCCTTAGATTGTGGGCGGGGAAAGGCAGCTTTGAGGTCGTCCAACTGAAGCTGAGGCCCAGAGAATGAGAAGGCACCAGCTGTGGGAGAAAACAACAGAAGTCAATGCCTGGCAGAGAGACACATGGGCCTCAGCTGCCAGCTGACGCCTCCAAACAGATTGTGAAAAGGTGCCCAGAAGCAGAAACACAGTCCTTTTCTTGTGGCTGACACAATCTTGTTGGGACCCAAGGCTCCGTGAGCTGTGGCAGAATTTCAGCCCCACGCATCCCCTTGGCCTGTGCTTGTGCAGTGTGTAAACCACTCCACCCTACATGGCGGGCTTGGACAGACAGTGTCTGGAAGCCAGCATCCCTGGGCAGCCCTACAAGGTTGGTACCAGATATTAAACTCCATTTGACTTCACCCACCATTTAAATTAAAAAAAAACCACGTTGTGCCTCTTAGCAGAGTCCATGATGTAGAAATTGGGAAATTCTTCATCAAACCCCAGACCCTTGGGCAGTGAAGGCAAGTCATGGGGAAGAGGCAGCTCCATTTCTGCCTTTAGAGAAAAGCACATGTGTCCACTTACTGATAAGGTCTGGAAAAGGGGTTCCCTGCAATAAAAGGGGATCCCAGTTGAATTTCCGCCCCCCCCCCCACCGTTTTCTTCATCTCTCTCAGGAGCCAGCACATGCTGAGCAAAGGAGAAACTCTTGCTTCTCTTAGCTCAGAAGTCTCTGGTAGGATTCCAGCCCGGGTCAATTCTACTCACCACCCTCACAACCCACACCCATGTGCGCAGGCACACACACTGATGTCCCTTTTAGAGGACCGGACAAGTAACAGAGCCGGGCCTGGACTGAGGCCTGGGTTGGCTACACAACGATAGGAAGGTCCGTGTTCCAAACTGCAGTTGGTTTTATATAGCAGAAATCCCTGCCTCTTTTCATGATTGTTTGATTTTAATACGTTTACCACATTATTTAAAAGTTGGAAGTAGAGAATATAAAAGAAAAAAGCCACTTGGAACCTTGCCATTTATTAGGGACCACGTATTTGTGTTTCCCCACCCCAATTCCATTGTTGAACCACCAACGGGAAGGTCTTAGGATGTGGGGCCTTTGGGAGGGAATTAGAGCTAGATTAGGTTATGAGGGTAGGGCCCTCACCATGGGATTAATGCCCTTATAAAAAGGAGAGGAGACAAGGGATCTCTCTGCCTGCACACATCAAGGAAGACCATGTAACCAGGCAGAGGGCTCTCACCAAGAACCCGATCATGCTGGCACCCTGATCTCAGACTTCCAGCCTTCAGAACTGTGAGGAATAAATAGCTTTAAGCCACCTGGTCTTGTTACACATAGCAGCCCGAGCTGACAGCATTCTAACAAATCATTTTTAATATTGTCTTCCAAAGGTTCACGTATTAGTTTCCTACTGCTGTCATAACAAACTACCACAGATTGAGTGACTTAAAACAATTTAGATTTATTATTTTACATTTCTAGAGGTCAGAAGTCCAAAATCAGTCTCAGAGGTCTAAAGTTAAGGTATCAGCAGGGCTGGTCCTTTCTAAAGGTTCTAAAGGAGTATACATTTCCTTGTCTTTTCCAGCTTCTATAGGCTGCCTGCATTATGTAGCTCACGGCCCCTTCTTACATCTTCAAAGCCAGCCATGTAGCATCTTTTGGCTTCTCTCTCTCTTTCTCTCTGATCTCTTCTGTTGTTACATCACCTTCTCTCACTCTGAGGCTCTTATAAAGATCCTTGTGATTACATTGGGCCCAACTGGGCAATCCAGGTTAATTTTTCCATCTCAAGATCCTTAGCATAATCACACCTGTTAAGTTCCTTTTGAATTGGAAGTCTTGTGTGATGAGGGCAAGGACCTCTTGTGGAGGTCATTATTCTGTCTACTATTTTTAAGGTTTTTTTTTTTTTTTTTTTTAAGGTTTTTAAGCTGTGGTTGCAGTAATACTGAAATATGATTGTGTTCAATGAGCCCTGTAACAGAAATATTTCCCCAGAGGAAGTCTTTGTAACCTTCTTTCCTCAAGGTCATGAGTGCTCCATCGAGGGGATGTGCTTCTGTTTGCTCATGCTGGAAACCAGTCTGTATTGCATTCTGGGCTGCTATCCATCTTTCTGAAGCTAGCATTCCCCATACTTGGGATTGTTGCCTTAGCATAGGTTTTCAGGAACAGGTCAAAGGGAGCAGGTTTATGATTTGTATTACATATTGCCTAATTGCTATCCCGGATTGTATCACTTTACGTGATCTCTCCTAATCAACCTCATTTGGCTTTGTTAAAAATGAAAGAAAGTTCTTTTTATAGGAAATGTATTACATCCTCATTAAAGAATATCTGGGAAATATAGAAAGAGCCAAAGGAATAAAAATACCTCATAGTCCCATAAACTGAAACACAGCTTTCATTAGTATTTAATGCCATTCTTTCTAATATTTCTGTCTTTGAGTGTCTATATAAACACCACCACCACCACCACCATGGTTATGATATTGGAACTTCTTGGAACTATTTTAGTTGTAGGACACCTCATGGTTTTGGATATGGGGGAGAAAAACTTTTATTGTTCTTATCTTGGGATGGTTACCATCTTGTTTTTCAATTGATTTCTGCTCTCTGTGTCACTCAGAACCTGGAGGCCTGGTCAAGTCCTTTCCTGGATAATGAGTGACAGGGCACATTGTAGGGAGTATGGACTGGGATTCTTGACCACAAATCCTCAGTCTTGACTCCTCCTACCCAGTCTCTAGCCTGAAAAATGCTTGGAAAGTTTAAGTTTTATAACAATTCAGCTTTATAATCCAATTCATTGATGCTGGTTACAAGTAGAATATTTTTAAAGAATAATTTATATATATATGTTCCATCTTCCATCTTCCATTTCTATTTTCATGGACCTCATCTTCAAGCTCTGGTTACTTGACAAAGACAGTATTAAGAAATCATATTGGCGACTTCTCTGGCCCCCTTTCTCTCGGACCAGTGAACCTCGCCCGGGAGTGCTCCCTAATAAAGCTCACTTGAAGCCTTAAAAAAAAAAAAAAAAAAAAAAAAAAAGAAATCATATTGAGGAAGTCCTGGCCACAGCAGTCAGATAAGAAAAAGAAATAAAAGGAATCCAAATTGGAAAGGAAGAAGTAAAACTGTCACTGTGTGCAGATGACATGATACTATACATAGAAAATCCTCAAGATGCCACCAAAAAACTACTACAGCTCATCAATGAATTCAGTAAAGTTGCAGGATACAAAATTAATATACAGAAATCTCTTGCATTTCCATATACTAACAATGAACTATCAGAGAAACATCAAAAAGAATACAATACCTAGGAATAAATCTAAGAGGTAAAAGACCTATACTTGGAAAACAATAAGACACTGATTAAAGAAACTGAAGACAACATATACTTACACTGATCACCCATTCCAATATTAAAAATGAAAGTAAAATCTCTTTCCTAGATGTTGTACATTGCTCTGCTTGCACAGAGGAGAGGAACAGAGTTAGGACCTGGAAGAAAACCTAATCCAAACTGGACTAAGCAAAAAGGGAATCTTTCATTTCAGAGAGCTAGAAAGCACAGGGGGTAGTCAGAGGCAGGGCTAGATCCTGGAGCAAGATGTCTCCAGGACCTGGTTTCTGTCTCTTTTGTGGGCTGGCTTCATTTTTAGGGAAAATCTTTATTTCAACAGACCCAGGAAGTCTGGGCGGGTCTCACTGGTCCATCCCTATAACCAGGGGAGTGCAGTACTCTGATTGGTCAGGCTGAGCCAGGGTCACCCCAAGGACAGCCCTGGAGTTAGGGATGGAGTCAGCTCCATTAAAGCTTGTGTACTGAGAGGAGAAAGAGAAGGGTCATTCCCCCAAATGAAAACTTTTAGACTTGACCTGGATTTCTTAGTTTGCAAGAGAGGACCTGATTGGCCACTCTTGGGTCAGGTTTCTATCCCCAGCCCAATCAGCTGTAGCAGAAGGAGTGGAGGCAGGGCTGGCAGTGTGGCTCTTGGTGGTGTGGTAAGCCTGGTAGGACAGGCTGCCTTTGCTCAGCTCTTCCCTCAGGGCTGCGGTCGGGAGGGGTCAGCACTAGGTCCTGAGGCTTCCGTGTCCTACCTGATTTCCTTCACTGTTTTCTGAGTGCTTATTTGTATGTGTCTCATTTTAAAATCACAACAACCCTCTGAAGTTGAAGCTGAGAGGTTGTGCCTCTTGCTCAGGGTCACACAGCCGGTAAGTGACTCAAAGGGCACTCAGGTGATTAATCTGAAAGTGAAACTGTGCACCTCAGATTGGGACTCGAACCCATGCAGCTGGGACTCGAACCCGGCCAAAACCCACAGTCTTTCAACTGAGATCACACACCTGGTTTCAGGACTTAATGGAGCTCAGGTTCTTGATGTCTCATCGCAGAAAGAATTCAGTGAGAGACAAAGTGACGGGTTAGAGAGACACACACTCCACAGACAGAGTGTGGGCCATCTCAGAAGGTGAGAAAAGGCACCAGGGTATGGGGTTGTCAGTTTTTATAGGGGTGGGTAATTTCATAGGCTAATGAGTGGGAGGAGCATTCCAGCTATTTCAGGAAGGGGCGGGGATTTCCAGGAATTGGGCCACCGACCACTTTTTGATCCTTAAGGTCTGTTTTGGAACTGTCACAGCGCCTGTGGGTGTGTCATTTAGCTTGCTGATGTGTTACAGTGAGTGTATACTGAGGCTCAAGGTCTAGTGGAAGTCGACTTGTCTGCCATCTTGGACACATTTGGTTCTAATCAGTTTATGTCATGTCCTCGAGCTACGTCATTCTTTCAGAGGTTGTGCCCTGATCCCTTCCCTCCTGTTTCAAGAGTAGCACCTAGGGGAGCCCCAGAAGGGACCCAGAGAAGGTGGGGCATGGGGAACTCTCCCCAGGCTGAAGGTCAGTGAAAGGGGGGTTGACAGGGAGGTGCTGGAGGGGAGGGAGCACCTTGGACATTTGGTCCAAGTGTCACACCTGGGCTTTACTGACCTTGGGCAGGCATCTGCTCCTAGCTCGTGAGGTTTCTGAAGCTGCATCTTCTAGAAGAGCCACCTGGTCCTACCTACCTCTCTGAGGTCCTGTCCTCCCAAGTTCTTCCTCACTGCATTGGTGGGTAACTCAGTGGCTTTCCAGGAGTGGGCTGGGGCCTTTGTATGGGGGTGGGGATGGCCAGGTTGGGGAGCTCCAAGTCTCCAGTCAGTCATGGAGCAGGTCATGGGCCTGGGGAGAGTTCTGGTATTAGTCTTCTACTCTTCAGGACCTCAAGGCATCCAGGAGCTCCTCCTCACGTTTTCAGTCAGACCAGAGCCCCTACAGGGGCAGGGCACTCTGTTCACACCCGCTCCCCCACCATAAACTCCTTTCTTTCTCAACACCCCTAGGGCACTGGAATACTACTTGCCACTTTCCTCATTGAAGCTGCTGCCTCTTTCCAGCAGCCTGGCCTGATTGCCTCTTTGAACGCCCCAGTTGCTTACTCCTCTAATTCGTGCCACAACTGCTGCGAGCAGGTGTCCTGATTCTGTAGACTGGTGCCTCCTCCGAGGGGCCCTAGACGCCTCAAGCCTTGGAGAACGTTTTTTGGCCAAAGGCGAAGGATGTGCAGAATCTTCATCCAGCCTGGCATTCATTAATTCTCTAAGTCTGCTAGGGGTGGGTTGCGTAGGCCTAGGGGGGAGACTGCGCAGGCTTTAACCGAGCCCCGCGGGCAGGCAGGCCCTGTCTCAACGCGGGTTCCCGAAGGGCCCTAGGCTGGTCCGCGCGCCATAGGACCCAGCAGAGGACGTTCTTGCAAGAGGCAATTTACTTTTCTCACTTCTCAAATGCTCCGAAAATGGCTGCTAGCAGCTTCGCTATAGGGGTAAACTGTCTACTCATCTTGAGGGGTTTTCTCGGCGCGTTCCGTTCCAGGCCCCTGCAGGGATTTGCGAGCCTGGAGCTGCAAGACGGAGGGTCGGAGGCGCCGGAAACATTGTGTCTGGAGCCGGGAGCCGGTAGACGGGAGACGAGGGCCAAGGAGCAGCATTCGTGGGCGCTACTCTGTATCCGCGCCGCCTCGGGCGCCCATTCCCCTCGCCGAGTCTGTGACTACCCTCAGGGGCTCGGAGTCTGATTTAACACCCTGAGCAGGTTTTGCTGGGGAGGACCCGGGGGTCACCTCGTCCACCCAGGCCAGGCCTTGGTCCAGCCACCCGCCACATCAACTCCCGGGGGAGGGGTGTTGTCTCCCAGCTCCGAGGCCGAGCAGGAGGCCCAGGTCCCCGCGTGTCTTCTGTTAGCGCAGGGGACCTCGGCCACTGCTCAGCTAACCGGAAGACCCCTCCCTCCCCGAATGCTTCAACCTGGAGGGACCTCCGGCAAGGTCGGCCCGCGCGGGTGGCGACACGCCTGTCCCTGCGCACGCACACAACTCTGCACACGTCAGCCCCACGCTGTCCCGCCGCCCAGTGCCCGGGCGCACGCAGGCAATCACGCGTGTCCCCGCACTCGCCCGTGGGCACACGCGTCCGCCGCGGGTACCGAAGGGCCCCGAAAGGTCCGCGCGCGGATCAGGCGCTGGAAGCGAACCTGGTCGGGGCCCGGGCGGTGTCCCGGGAGGGCCCAGGGGGCGGAGCTCGCGGGGCCGGCCTCGCTGGGTCGGGGCGGGTCTGCGCCGCCGCCGTCTGTGCCGCCCCGCCCTCGGCCCCGCCGCTGGCTCTGTTCCTCACGCTGCAGCCCCCGCCGTAGCCACCGCTGAGCCCACTGCCACCGCTTCTGAGGTAGGCGCAGCGGAGAGGGGCCAGGCCTCTGACTGCGCCCCGAGTCGCGGGCCGGCCCGTGGGGAGTTGGGGGAGGAGATGGGACGGGGAGCGGGTGAGGGCGAGGGGCCCAGAGCCGGGCCGGGGCAGGGAACGGGAGCGGCCCGCCAGGGCCTGGCGGGTCAGCGACTGGCAGAGCAGGCCGCGCGGGGCGGGCGGGCGGCGAGCAGGCCCGGGCGGGGGAGCGGGTGGCCGGACATCCGGAGGCGCCTGCGGCTGGGGACCGAAAGCCCGCGGGGACCTTGGGGCGGAAGGGCACGGGCCGCCGCGTGGAGGCCCGGCCCGCCGCAGGTCTAGGTGACCTTCCTTGGAGGCGACCTCTGGCCCTCGATCCCGCCAGCGCGGGTCGGGCAGGGACCCGCCCGCCACCTAAGCTCGCCAGGCTGGGCTCATGGACCTGTGCGGGCCACGCTGTCGCCTCGGGGATGAGCTCATGTGACGACCGGGGTCCCGCGCCCCCGGCCCTGCACGCCCTGTCGGGTCCACGCCCGGAGAAGCTGGCTCCCGGCACTGTCTGCGCCTGCCAGCACCTTCCGGGCGGAATGGGAGGCTGACAGTCGACTTAGGCCGCAGGGACCAGGGCCGGAGCTGGGGGCTGGGCAGAAGGTTAGGCCTTAGAAAAAGAGGTCCCGCGGGTAGTGATGTGGCCTTCTTGGCCTAAGGAGGGATTCCTGCCTGATTCGGTTGCTCATTCATTCATCAAATGCAGCGGTGCCTGCACGAAACTGCTTCCGAGCCCTTTGGATTTGAGGCACGCAGCATTAGTGATTTGTCCAAGGTCACACAGCCGGGAAGATACTAAGCCTCTGTTTTTTCATCTGTAGAACGGGAGCAATCATACCTGTTCTTCATTGGGTTTTTGGGAAGAATAAAATGAGTTGATTAACTTCAAACATTCAGAACAGTGCCTGGTAGGGAGAAGGTCTGGGCAGAAACCTTGACACTTACCCTTGAGGCTTTTAGGGGAGGATCTAGCCCATCCCCTGCAGACTATTTTGCTCCACGTGGTGCTCTGGAAAGGGTTCAATAAAGGTGGTCTTTGTTATTTTAAACGTTATTATTAGGCATTTGTGTGCCAGGCTTTCAGTAACTTTTAGGGTAATTTAAAAAACCTTTAAGTTTACAGACAGACAGGGTCAGGCTGGAGCAGAAAGTTGAATGGGGGTTCAGACCTGGGCTAAGCCTAGGCCTGTTTCACCTGAGGCCCCCAGCCCCTGGACCAGCCTCCCGTCTCCAGAGGAGATAGGGAAATGAACACCTCCTTTGCCTAATGTGCTGTAGGCAAGGGCAGGGCAGACTGCCCAGGGTCTGCCTTCTTTCCACCCCAGCTCTGGACTGAGTTCCTACAGGGTCAGGCTTAAGCCTTATACAACTTTGTTTTCAGTGCGTGGGGTGGTGCCACCTGGCAATACTAGGTACTTGAGAATGGTCTGTGGGGGTGAATGTACTCTTGCTGACAGAAGGATAGTTTTCACCATTCCAGCATGTGGCTTATAGTAGGTGCTCATTAAGTATTTGTGGGATTATTGAATGGGTATATGTAGTGACTGCAGGCCCAGACCATAGTCCCTTGATTTTGGACATCCTTTTTGAGGGACACACATCTCATTCACTTTCAGAAAATAGCCTTGCCTAGCAGAGAGTCACAGATAAATAAAGGGCTACAAGGGTGTGTACAACCCTAGAACAGTGATAGGCAGAACTGTTGCCTAATTTGAAATAATTGCTTTGAACATGTTATCCTCATTCTGTGACTTTCCAAGTCCTTTGGGAAACTTGTTGAACTGGTGTTTCTGGGCTTGCGGGGCTGGGGGTGACACTGGTGAAGGGGATTCTCCTAAAGCCCTTGGGCCTGGTGCCTCTTCCCTCTCGGATGGTGAGGGGGTCAGTGGCTTCTACTGGAGTTGTCCTGAATAAAGTGCTTGAGCCTGGGTATGGGGGGCTGCTCTCAGTCAATTAGTTTATTTCTGCTATTCTATAGGCAGGGGCTGTTTGTAGACAAACAGAGGGGCTCAGGGGGACCATATAGTGAGGATTTGCCTTTGGGCCTCTGGCCCCACTGGACAGTAGGCACACGTCGACAACCACCTCCAAGCTGGTGGTCATGGGGAACATTCACTGCCACCTTTACTGGTAAGGTGCTCCCCAAATCCATTTTGCCCTTGATGGGATTTCTCAAAGTGTGACATCTTTGGTAAGAGAGAGGCATGTATGGCTGAGAGCCAGCCCAAGCCTGCAGGCAGCCCCCCAGGGTGCTCAGGGTCTCCCCTCTGGTTGCCACTGAGGAAAGGTGATCAAGTGGTCAGCTGGGCCTGAGCACAATCCTCCATTTCACTGCCTGCTCTCAGAGGGGTGAGGGTAAGTGAGAATCTTAGCCCTTTACCCAGAACTCTGCTGGCAAGAGTCCAGGAGAGCAGATTGAGCTCATATAACACAGCTCTGACATGAGCCATAGGGTCTAGTTACAGGCCAAGTTACTTTCTTGTTCCTCAGTTTCTCCACTCTAACTGTGATCGTCATCATTACAGTCATTCTTTATTGAGGGCCTGCCCAGCACTCTCCTGGCTGGTTGACGTATGTATTATGACGTTGAATCCACTGTCCTCCAAGCCCTGGGAGAGAGGTACGGTCGTTTCCATTTCACGGGTCAGGAGACTTGAGTACAGAGTGGTGAGGTAACCATCCCAAGGTCACACAGCTCAGCAGGAACGGGGTTGGGATTCAGGGCCTGGACTGGCTAGCTCCAGTGCTGATGCTTTCACACTGCAGTTGCCACTCCAAGGGGCCACTGTGAGGAGCTAATAGATTTGAGTGCCTTTTGAAAGGCAGAACTTGCTATTCAGAGCGGCACTGTTACCCTTTTACACTGATCACAGGGAGCATGTGCATGGCTGGGTGTAGTCTAGCTGTCAGTGGACAGCAGTCAATGGAGTTACCCTATTTGTTGTGAGGACAGTGGCACAGGGTGTTTATCAGGAGAAGGGTCAGTTTTCCGTGGGATGAGGTAGGAGGCATTCTTCCAGGACCTGGCTGGGCAATATTCAGCTAAACAATACCTCATTATGGTTGGGGAGAACTCTGGACCCTGTGGTTCAGCGTGACCTTTCGGCAACCTGCACAGCAGCTATAATTATGATAAGAAATATATAAAATGAAAATCTGTAATAAGTTCTCGCTGTGATTGTTACATGTTTACTGGGTACCAGCCACTGTACTAAGTGCTTTGTACTAGCAATCTCATTCAGTCCTCGGAATGATGCTGAGTCAGGGACTCTTCTCCTGTACTGGAATTGAAGAAAAATGAGGGGCGGATAGGTTGTGACTTGCCCAAGATCTCATAACAAGAGAGTGGTGGAGTAGGGTTGGAACTCAGGTCTGCTGGACTCCCGAGTCTACCTGCCCAAGCACCGTCTATTTTATCTCCACTGGGTCAAGCCAGGCAGCGAGCAGGAGCCCTAGGTGCACCTGGGATCCAGACCTTGGCATGCTGCCTGCCAGCCCCGGTCTTCTCCTCTTGATGGGTGGGTGGGCAGGCAGGGTGTCCCCAAGTCAGCTGCATTCTCTTGAGGCTTGTGGAAGGCTGTGCCAGTGGTGGCCCACCTCCCAGGGTGTTTTAAAATAGAAGCAATACCTGGAAAGCCCAGCTACCCTGTGTGAGACATTCATGGAGGGGGGTGGGAGGACAGATGCACTGAGAGGACAGACCTACCAGAGTCTGGAGTGGATCTGGAGGGGCAAACAAAGAATGTCCAGAATAATGGATTGTGGTTACACTGCCACTTATTGAGCCCGGGCATTGGCTTTGCCAGCATCCTGGAGATTCAACCAGGGCCCTTCTCCTGGGCTGCCACTTCTGGTGAGAAAGTGTGGGGTAGGGGTATAGGGAGGCTCCTGATGGCGTTGGCCTCACATACTGGCTTTCAGAGCAGCTCTGGCCTCCTGCGGGCGAAATTGCTTTTCCTGGTCCCCAGAGTTAGGAGTAGTTGCTTTTGCTCTAATCCCTGGCTGGTCTGATGCCCCTCTTATAGGCTGGCCCAGTTCTGCCCTGACAGACTACCTAGAATGGTGTTAGAAATAGCAGAGCCAAAGGCTTTCCTACAGTTCTTCCTTCCTAAGGGGAACCCGGGATGGTGATGGTGAAGGCGATGATTGCTGTGTTGGTTGGGGTCCTTGCAGGAGTCAGATGTACACTCCCATGGGTTAAAGAAAGCGTGATGAAAGGATCATCTGCAAAGGTATGGGCAGAGTGTGGGGGGCCTGACAAGGGGTGTGGTCCCCTTGGTCCTTTAGAACAGGAGGGGGTCCTTTGGCAGGAGCTGTGGCGTTGGGTAGAGGAAAGTCACTGCCCACCTGAGGACCAACAGGGAGGCAGCCTGGGGGATGAAAACCCCAATTGCACTCTCCCATCTTCTGCTGGTGCCCCCTGTTTGCTGAGTCCAACCCATAGCTCACTGAAAACAGTCCATAATGATCAGCTCTTGGGGCATAGAGCAGGACGGAGGAGGAAGGTGGATCTGGAGGGGGAAACAAAAAATCTCCAGATTAGGGCTTCCCTGGTGGCGCAGTGGTTGAGAGTCTGCCTGCCGATGCAGGGGACACGGGTTCGTGCCCCGGTCCAGGAAGATCCCACATGCCGCGGAGCGGCTGGGCCCCGTGAGCCATGGCCGCTGAGCTTGTGCATCCGGAGCCTGTGCTCCACAACGGGAGAGGCCACAACAGTGAGAGGCCCACGCACAACAACAACAACAACAACAAAAAAAATCTCCAGATTAATGGATTGTGGTTACACTACCATTTATTGAGTACTCACTGTGTGTCAGACATTTCTGCATGCTCTGTTTTCCTTACTTAATCCTTGCAGCAACAGTGGTAGCAAAGTGAGCAAAGTGAGACCCTAAGAGTATAAATGGCTTGTCCAGAGTCACACAGCTAGAACCTCTGCCAGGCTCATAGCCCCTTCCATTCGTCACTGTGCCCTGCTACCTGGGTACTCGGATGGGTGGAGAAATGCCATGGCAGGGTGGCTCTTGATGTTTAGGTCCTAGCCCAGTTATACCCTTGCCATTAAAAATGTTGTCTGTTGACCCACTGGGTGTTCCCTGTGTTCAGAAAACTTTTCCTCTCCACTGTTCCTGACTCAGCCGTTTGGACCCATGGCCACCCTGCTCTCTGTATCAGCCATTGCAATGGTTGTTGGCTTTCTGAGAGCACCAAGGCTCCCCTGCCTGGATCCTTCTGAGGGAGCTTCTGCAGAGAAAAGAACACGCTTCAAAGTGGGGGTGCTGGGGGATGCTTGGTGCGGGGAGCCAGCCCACTCTTCTCAGTGGCATCTGAGGGCTGCCCTGCCTGTGCGATAGGCAATGAAAGACTGAGAGGGAGGAAGGAGGCTTTTGAAAAAGTGCCTCAGGTGACTCTCATGCACACTGAAGTTAGGGAGCTCTGCCCTACTCCTACCTTCTGGGCAGGGTGGCCAAAGCCATCAGTGGTAACCTGAGGGTAGAATGTGCCCCCCACAGGCCTTACCTGTTAACCCCGCCACCTCGGTGTGATTTGAATCTGTTCTTGGAACCAGTATAGACACTTTGATGGTTTTCCCTTCTGGCACCTCTGCTGCAGTAGCCTTTTGGAATGTGACTTGTGGCATCATGAATGCAGCGTGGCTTAATTTTGAACACATTCGTTAGGTTTTTAAATTTTCTGTCCTTAGTTTAAAAAAAAATTATCAAGTACACAAACAACTTAAGTGATTAAGTAGCATCAAAAATGAAAATCCTATTTTAACTTCACTCCTTTCCTAAACCCCCTTTCCTTTCTAGAAGCAGCTCCAAGGCAGCCACAGTTTACAGGTTAGCTCATGTCCTTCCCTTTCACATGCTTTCCCATCCATTCACAAATGTGGAACATATAAAGATGCATATGTAAAATGGTTTTCCTCCAGTCACATGGGATTATACATTTTCTGTGGCTTGCTCTTTTCATTGAACTATTATCATAGGTAGTAGCTTCCTATGCCACCACGTAGAAATCCACCTCATTCTTTTTGATTACCACATGGTATTCCTTAGTTTGCAAGCACCTTAATTTTTATTCATTTGTTTCCTTATTGGTGGACATTTAGGTTGCTTCTGGGTTTTGTGTTAAAAATAACCCTGCAGTGAGCATCCTCCTGTATACATCTTTGGGTGCCTTGGGTGCCACTGTGAGTGTGTTCCTAGCAGTAGAATTGCCGCTAGAGTTACTGTGTGTTCACTTAGGCACTGCCCACCAATGGGCTCCTCAGGGGCTGTACTGTACGTAGTATTCCTACCTGGGGAGAATGGGATTGATCATTTTCCAATGCAACAGTAGATATTGTCATTTACATTTTTGAGAATCCATTGGTTGAGTGAGCTGCCCAAACATAGATGTGTCAGACTTTCTAATGTGGCTCTCTGAGGCCCTTTTAATAAAGTCCGTGCTTGGTTCTGATGTCAGAAGTGGCAGTACTCTCTTCTGAAGGCGCTTGGTTGGTCTCCTCAGCTTGAGTTCAGCTCTCCTTAGGCCATCGTGGCGGTGGGGCATGCTAGTTGTGTGTCTCCCCCATCCCTGGTGGTGCCGCAGTTTCCCTGTAGAGGGAGCTCCTGCCTACTGGTTACATTGTCATTTACTTAGTCCCTATTGTCAGATACTGTTTCCTTTCTTTTTCTACTGTAAAAATACTTTGATGCTTACTGCGCATATACTTATTAGACAGTGCTGTCAGAACACCCTGCTTCATGCTCAGCCTCTAGAAGCTGAGTTTCTTCTTTTTTTTCCCTTTTTTATTGAGGTAACATTGGTTTATAACATTGTGTTTCATGTATGCAACCTTATATTTCTACTTTTGTGTGCACTACAGTGTGCTCACCACCAAAAATTTAGTTTCCATCCATCACGATATCAATCCCTTTACCCATTCCCACCCTCTCCCCTGCTTTTCCTTTCTTGTAACCACTATTCTGTTCTCCGTATCTACGTGTTTGTTTTGGTTTGTTCATTTATTTTGTTTATTTATATTCCATATATGAGTGAAATCACAGGGAATTTGTCTTCTCCATCTGATTTATTTCATTTAGCATAATACCCTCAAGGTCCATCCGTGTTGTCACAAATGGCCAGATTTCATCTTTTTTTTTTTTAATGGCTGAGTAGTGTTCCAGTGTGTGTGTGCGTGTGTGCGCCCACATGCGTGCGCAGTATCCAGTATTATCCATTATCCATTCATTATCCATTCATTTGTTGGTGGTCTCTTAGGTTTTTTTCCATTTTTTTGCTATTGTAAATAATGCTGTGACGAGCATAGGAGTTCACATGTCTTTGCGAATTAGTGTTTTCATATTCTTTAGATAAATACCCAGAAGTGGAACTGCTGGCTCATATGATAGTTCTAGTCTTAATTTTCTGAGGAATCTCCATGCTGTTTTCCGTAGTGGCTATACCAGTTTATATTCTCACCAACAGCATATGAGGGTTCCCTTTTCTGAAGACACGTGGGGTGCATGCTGCAGAGACAGATGGGGAGTGATTTGGAGCTGATTGAGGTGGTGGGAGGGGCCAGGACCAGGGTTCAGTCTCCAGGTCAGTGCAGGCAGGGTGTTAAGTGAGAAAGCAGAATGCTGAATTCTCTCCCCATCTAGTCCTGGCCTGAGAAAGTGTGGATGGCAGTCATTGTTTTTACATTAAAATTGTTTTTGAAGCAGGTGCTGAGAACTGTGCTGGGTGCTGTTTGCAGCTGTAGGAAAGCTGGGCTTCTCAGAGAGGCAGAGCTGCTTCAGTCCTGTCAGATAAGTGCAGCAGGAGACGAGAGGTACGGAAAGAGGAAGACTCTATGAAAAGCAAAAGGGGAAGCTACAGCCACACAGCCTTTGGTGCAGGGGAGTCAGCGTCTTGCCCCCCTTGGTGGGTGTTACCTCGGGGCCAGGAGTGGGTTTGGCTCCACTCAGCTCGTGGCTCCTGTGCACTTCCCCGCCCGCTGCTGCGCTGGGGATGCAAGGAGAGCCTGGCCTTATGTGAGCTCCCTCTGCCATCCCACCTCTCCTGTCCTTGCATGGTAATCTCCTCAGTGGCCGCTTTAGGGTGATTTTTGCTGTGGGTGGAGTGTGTTTTGACAGGTGGCTTTGCTTTTCAGTTTTGGGGATTAGGGCTAAGCAGGGGCATTTGGGGAGCATTAAATGATGAGTGTTCTGACTTTTTCCTGAGGGATGGACCAGTCCAGACGTGAAAGCCACGTGTGCCACGTGTGGTGAGGCGGGTCCTGGAGCCAGGGGAGGGTACTCGGGAAGGCCCTGACCTCTGAGGTACAGGAGGTCTTAGCTGACCCGGAGATATTGCCACTGGACTGCTCTCCCTGTCACCCGGCTGGGGCTGAGTTTGTGGCCCAACTGGGAAGGGGACAGCACTGAAAAGGGGTGTTCTGTCCACTGATAACTGTTAGCAATTGGTGTGTGTGTGGAGAATGTTCTGGGCCCTTTGCTGAGATGCTTTGCACGTTTCCTTGGGGCTCTGTTACCTCAGCCTTCAGTCCAGGGTTGTTTCATTGCTTCTCCTGGGAGGGGCCCAGGCCCATCTGTGGCTGGGGCGTGTGCCTAAGGCAGAGGGTGTTTTCTGGAGGACCTGGTGGATGGTTTCCTGGTTTGTCCCTGGGGTGGGTGTGCCTATGGGGTTCATTTGGGGTGGAAGGGGAGAGGGGAGAGAGCCTTGAAAGAGCCAGTGGGAGCAGCCTGAAATGGGTCTTCCACCGTGTTCTTTATGCCCTGATCCTAATGGGGACTGAGTTGCCCATGGTTCTGGCCTGATCATGTGTGAGAAATACAATAACAACAGCAACAAAAATAGCGCGTAAACAGCTTACTGGGCTGCTCCTCTCTGCTCTGACACAGAAGGGAGCTGGGACAGAATTAGCAAAACCTCTGAAAAAAGTAAAATAGGACCAGGACCACAGTTTTATAATTTAAAATTGTGCAAGTTTATAGTTTTTTAACATTATACTCATTGGTTTTTTGGGCTCCCTGCAATGTCTTTGAAGTTGAGGCTTTGGTCAGGATGCAACTTCCAGGTGTGATATTGTTCCCCTGAGATCACTTGCACCACTTTTCATTGGGTTCCCATTTAACCAGGAATATGCCATGTGGGTGTTAATTTGTGCGAATACATTTATATGTGACTTTGGGTGAGGTGTATGCAGGTTGGTAATTTAGGTATGCTGTATTTAAAATGGATGGAACCATCCTTGGGTTAATTGAATTTCTGGCTGAGGCTAACAATTTTGGAGATGGAGAAGATGCAGAAGATGGTGCTTTCTCGCATTCCCCTCTCCTCCTGGGTGGAGCACAGAGTGTGTGCCATCTGGATTAGGGTTTTAATTCTGTGTACATAATGTATCAGTGCAGAGCCTCCCAGCAGCGCAGTGTGGTCCTTAGGGCAAGGACTATTTGAAGTTCTTGCCTTCCTTGAACAGCGAGGTGTTTAATAAATGCTTGTTGACTGACTTAGTGATGTGCATCAATCCCAAGTAGTACTTTGATAGTTGGTTTTAAAAGTCAAGTCACATTGAAGCTGAATAGATGTTTATTTGAATTAAATTTGGGGGGGATGTGGTTGCATTTCCTTCCATGTGAAGAATTGCCTAGTCAGGTAGGTAGGTTTTACTGTTTTCTCTATGAGGAATATGATACTCTAAAAGTGGGTTCCTGTAGCAAAGGTTTTGTGAAAAGTTGGGTCCATTCTGACACATAGTAGGTACTCCATAAATATTTGTTGAATGGATGAAATCAGAACTGTATAGAAAATACGTTGCCATGTATTTAATGTCCTAGCAGTTGATATTTTGTAAGAAGATATGTTTTATTGGCAAGAGTCCTGCAGTTCAGTAAAGTAGCTGGCTTATGGGACTGTGTCTTTGCCAATGAATTCATTTAGAAAATATTGACTGACTCCTACCATATTCTGGGCCTGTGCTCAGTTCTGGGGATGCCTAGGAGAAGAGGTCCAAAGTCAGGCTGGTCTGCTGTCAATAAAAACTTACTGGGTGTTTCAAGCTCTGGCCACAGATAGAAGCAGGAGATAGCACAGTCTTCTTTGTCCACACCTGGGGGAATAAGGTATGTGGAACTCAGTGCTGATGATTTTTATTGGTGGAAAACTTACCAATGTGTTTATTCTGGTGGTTCTTTTATTATAGCAGAAGATGGCTGTGCCTCCCACGTATGCTGATCTTGGCAAATCTGCCAGGGATGTCTTTACCAAGGGCTATGGTGAGTGTTGCATGGAGTGGCCTTTCAGCTCAGAAACTGGGTTGGCATGTTTGGTATTTTACCCATTACAGTTTGAGAGACTTGGGTCAGTCAGCTCTCAGAAACTTCATGTCACTATGGCTAGTGAAGCAGTTTTGGTTGTGCACCCCGTACGGGTAGGCTTGTGAATTGCTGCAGACAAGTGGACATTCTTGTTTCTTCTCCTAGGCGGGAGCAGGTCTGTGGATGCTGCTGCAGTGGAGTGCGGCTTCTAAATTTGGAGCTCGTCTTTAGGCATGTGCTCACGCTGTCATGCACCCTTTTCTCAGACTCCACTGGGAGTGCAGGTGGGGCCTGTGTCTGTTCTGCCTGCCACTGTTCCATGGCAGCCGGGCTCCACACACAGAGAGGCAGGCAGCAGTGGAGACCGGTGCCCTCTGCACCCATCTCATTTTTAAACAACCTAAGGGAGGCAGAGATGCTGCTCTTGAGTTAGTCATTTAACCTATTAACAGTTACCATGTTCTTTCTTTAGGGTTTGGCTTAATAAAACTTGATTTGAAAACAAAATCTGAGAATGGACTGGTAAGTTGTCTGCCTATATGGAGCATGGATATTTATTGTAGATCAATAAATAATCAATAACTTCCATCTGGGTGGCAAACAAAGGGACTTTTCTGATTGTGGCAGCTTGTGGTTGTCACATTCATTGCATCCTCTGTGGCATGGGTCGTCCAGGGGAGCCATGTGACTAGGTCCCCAATTCAGTAGCTGTTAATACTCATAGGAATATGGGGCAGGCCTCAATTTTATTTTTCCTCATGTTTCTTATTTCAAAATTGACCTGTGTTCCATACCACATAATTATTGAAAAAAAACCCCAAATCTTAGTAATCCCTTTTAGATTGTGAATTGTTGGAAGGAGGAAGTTTTGGGTAGAATTACTGCAATGTCAGCTTTAGCTCAAAGCTTTTTCTCTGTACGAGCCTGGAGGTAGGACAGAAGGAGAATTGCCTTCCTGTCCAGACTAAAGAGTTACAGGGGAGGAAGGAATCTTTCTCCTGATAAAGAATTCCCTGAAAGATTCCTTTAATTAGCAGACTCCATCTGTACTTCAAATATCTAACTGAATTATAGAATGAGCTTTTGCACCCACACATTCAGGGTCTCACCTCTTGCATAAAGGAAAGTACAGTGCATTTAGGGGTGGAGCAATGCAGAATGAAGTGCTGGCATGCAGGCTGTGACTCTCTTCTTTAAAGGAATTTACAAGCTCAGGTTCCGCCAACACCGAGACCACCAAAGTGACGGGTAGTCTGGAAACCAAGTACAGATGGACCGAATATGGTCTGACGTTTACGGAGAAATGGAACACTGACAACACACTAGGCACGGAGATTACCGTGGAAGATCAGGTAATGGTCACTTGTGAAAAGACACAGTTTTATTAAGTGACATCGGCTGCCTGTCTTGTGACTAAACCTGTGGGTAAATTTCTTTTCTGTTCAGCTTGCACGTGGCCTGAAGCTGACCTTCGATTCATCCTTCTCACCCAACACTGGGTAAGAATATCATCTGTTTTCTCCATAAGGACCTTTAGTGGTGTTTCATAGTAAGATTTAAGATTCATTCTGTGCTGTTTGTTATTGTTCTCCTGGCCTCCGCTGTGGAGGCTGTAGGATTTCTGGTCCAGTAATTCTCCATTCCATGTGAGTGAGGCTGCTCACAATGTAAGTGGCCAAGGCTCTAGGGCAGCAGGCAGTGTTTGGAAGCAAGGGTTGTTGGTCACTGTTGCCAGCCCCATTTTTCACGCTGGAGGGCCTCTTCCCTAGCTTCCTACTTAGGGACACTGAGAGTGTGTGGGCTGAATTGGAAGGTGGCTCCTGAGACTGCACTTTCCTGCTTTAGGCCCTCCAGTCACAGACAGATTAGGCTTGCTGGTTATTGGGCACATCAGGAGGCAAGAGGACATGTTGATCTGCCTCAGCTCCTGGTGCTTTTCAAAGTGGCTAGAGGGAATCAGTCTCTTCTAGAACACACTCTTGTTTTTTTCCATTCAGAGCAGTAGGTCTCCTAGGCCTTGGGAAGGTTGTTTTGCACACTGATGACAAGGCCAAGGGCATGTACTGAATTTCATTTCATAGTTTTTTGAGTTTTTAAAAATTGTGGGGACTTCCCTGGCAGTCAGTCCTGTGGTTAAAACTGCACGCTCCCAGTGCAGGGGGTACAGGTTCAATCCCTGGTCGGGGAAGATCCTGCATGCTGTGTGGTGTGGCCAAAAATAAAATTTGTGGTAAAATACACATAAAATTTACCATCTCAACCATCTTTAAGTCTTTGTTTTTCATGACTCTGACACTTTCAAAGATGATTGGCCAGTTATTTTGTAGAATCCTTGATTTGGATTTGTCTGATCTTTTCTCATGTTTAAACTCAGGTTATTTATTTATTTATTTTTTCAGGTTATTTATTTTTGATAGCTGTAGATAGGATGTTGTGTTCTGTCCATCTTGGTGCATGACATCAGCGGGTATATATCAATGTGCCTCATTACTGGTGACGTTACTTTGGTCGCTTGATTAAAGTGGCGTTTGCCAGATTTCTCTGTAAAGTTACTTTTTTTCTCTTTATAATTAACAAGTATCTTGTGGGGAGATGCTTTGGGACCATGCAAATATTCTAATTTTTATACTTTGACTCACAAATATTCGCATCCATTGGTGATTCTTGCCTGCAACAGCTGTGTTTGGCAAATGGTGAATTTCTTTCTTTTTTTCTTTTTAACTTTTTTTTATATGTTATTTATTTATTTTTGGCCGTGTTGGGTCTTTGTTGCTGCACGCAGGCTTTCTCTAGTTGCAACGAGTCAGGGGGCTTATTGAGGTGGCTTCTTTTGTTGCAGAGCATGGGCTCTAGGTGCGTGGGCTTCAGTAGTTGCAGCACATGGCCTTCAGTAGTTGTGGCACGCGGGCTCCGTAGTTGTGGATCACGGGCTCTAGGGTGCAGGCTCAGTAGTTGTGGTGCACAAGCTTAGTTGCTCTGTGGCATATGGGATCTTCCTGGACCAGGGCTCAAACCCGTGTCCGCTGCCTTGGCAGGCGGATTGTTAACCTCTGCGCCACCAGGGAAGTCCCCCAAATGGTGAATTTCTATTCCCATCATTCCTTCTACATTTATTAATTGGGATTTTACTGAAAGGAAGAGCTCTTTCTTCTCCACCTTTTATTTATTTGATCAGTTATCTGTATCAGTATGGATTCTTGGACATTTATTTTATTCTATGGATTGTAATCCATTACTATATTTTGTTACTCATATTGTCCCAGATATGGCCATTGGGAGCCTTCAAGTTGACATCCTGTGTGCTTTTGACAAGCCCCTGTCATTTTTTGGGAGCACTTCTTCAGAAAGTGTACTTGTTCTTCCCTAGTCCTACTATCAGCTATTTCTCTGAGGAGCCTTTGTTCCTTTTATTGAAGAATGGTGTTTAGAAACTAAGACTGTGGGTACAAGATGTACTCATTGCTACTGGGTATTTGAGGAAAGTTTTGATGACTCGGTGGAGATTGGAAATGAAAGCTGACTTTCCAAAGTGTCTGAGGGGTACAGCCTGGGAAAGTATCCTGGCTTCCTTTAAAGAGGTAAGCATATACCACATTTGGATGAAGCTGCAGACAGACCTCATCAGGGGACTGGCACCCACACTGAGTACTTACCACAGATAAAGCCAGCTTGTTAACCACAGATTAAGAGTACACCTCTCTCAGGTGCTGTCAAATTAGCACCATTATTTAAATAGCTTTAAAAAATCCCAATAATATTTGAAAGAGGAAAAGCTCCAAAGGCATAGAATGCTGCCTTAGAGCCAAGCCTGGAGAGAAACCTAGTCACTGCCCCACCAGTGCCTTTCCCTGGGGACCTGGTGCCTCTGGCCAGAATCCAGTGGGGTGGCATGTGGAGGCACTGTGTAAGTGTCTAGTGTGGCTTGTGCACACCACTGGTCAGAGGCCCTGGTACAGGTGTCACATTTTGTGTCAGCAGCAGCATTTTACCCAGTGGTTAAAAGATGCCTAATTTTTACATGTCTTGATTTCCCCTTCTTTCTAAATGTCAGCCTCTGAGCAGCTGTTTTTTTCATCAATCATCCTACCCTGCTTGGTGCCAACTGGATACTTGGTCGTAACCCAGGTTTCTTCCTCTAAAGAGCCGGCAGACCAAAATAGGTTTATTTTAAGTTTTTCTTATTGAGAGTTAGTTTGATTGTCACTCCTTTCCTTCAAAGCTTGCAAAAATGTACAGAAGCACCTTGAACAGAAGTTGTAAGTTTCATTGTCACTAGGGAAGGGTGTTAACTTTATTTTCACCTATGACCTCTGAAATTCTGACTCATTGGAACTTGGAGTGTTTAATCTTTAAATTTTTTATTATGGAAAATTTCAAACATGCAAACGAATACGGAAAAGCATATTATACCTTCATCATATTCTCATCACTCAGCTTTAATAATTATCAACCCATGGCCAATCATGTTTTATTTATACATCCATAATCAACCCCTCCCACCCTCAGATTATTTTGAAGTAAATAACAGATATCACATACTTTCATCTGTACATATTTTCATATGTATCTTTAAATAAGTTTCCTTTTAAAAAAAGCATAGCCACAGTATCATTACATTGTGAAAATTAATCATAATTTCTTAATATTGTCAAGCCTAGTCTCTTCAAATTTACATGATTTCATGAAAATTTTTTAGAGAATCAAAAATTGTCCATGCAAAATTGTAAAAATTGCTTCATATGGCTCCTAAATCTTAGTTTTTAGGTTCTTCTTCTGTTTTTTTTCCCCTTGCAGTTTGTTTGTTAAAACTAGATCATTTGTCTTCTAGAATTATATATAGAGTAAATTTTGCTGTTTGCATTCTGTGGTGTTGTTTAACTTGTTCCCCTGTCCCCCACATTTCCTGTGAATTGCTAAGTCTGGAGGCTTCATCACATTTAGATTCCGTTTTGGGGGGTGCTGAAATCTGCTTCCATAGGGAGGCACACAGAAGGCCTGGTTTTCTCTTTGTATGTTAGTGCCATTCATGATCTACTCATAAGGGGTTACAAATTGGTGATAATTCCACCTTTATCTTTCTTTCTTCATTTTTAAGCTGGAATATTTCTATAAAGAGAAACTTATCAAATCTTTGGTTATTTTGAGATATAGTTAGTATAGGAAAGGTGGGATACATGTTTGATTCCTTTCTTATTTACCCTTTTCAAAATAACAAATTGATTCTCTAGTCTCTAAAGATGACCAATGTGTGTGTGTCTTGAGTGTCATTATGAGTTCATAGATTTAAACATTTGATGTACTTCAGTCGCTGCTGATATTATTCTTGATGCTGATATTGTCTCATATTTGAAGCCCTTGGGAGCCTGTTTTTTTTTTAAAAATATATTTACATATTTAATTATTTGGCTGCGCTGGGTCTCAGTTGCAGCACGCGGGATCTTTTAGTTGCGGCATGCGGGATCTTTTAGTTGCGGCATGCAGGCTCTTAGTTGTGGCATGTGGGATCTAGTTCCCTGAACAGGGATCGAACCTGGGCCCCCTGCATTGGGAGCATGGAGTCTTAACCGCTGGGCCACCAGGGAAGTCCGTGTGGGAGCCTCTTCATCTTAGCTCTCAAGTCCTTTTGCCCCAACCTCAAAGTCTTTGATAGCTTTGATAGATGCTTCAAGCTCATCTTGCACCTTTCCTGCCCCAACCTGTAATCTGCAATTTTCTGAGGAGTGCTGGTTCCTTTTAGGAGGGAATGGTGTTTAGGGCCCCCAGTTTGGGTGCTGGGGATGAAGCTTTAATCTCAGTGTGAATGAAGCTGGGCTGGACAGGGCTGTGTGGTCCTTGAACCTTGAAGCATATCTGGTTTACTCCTGTGGTCTCTGCTGAGAATGTTTCTCGCTGTGGAAGATGTCCATTTTGCAGTTGAATGACAGAAACAATCAGGTGAAAATAGTCGAAATTTTATTTGATAGATGTGATCTTGTCTCTAATGCTGACTTTTGGTAAAAGTCATTGTGATAATATATTTGCAGGTGACATGACTCACCTGCCTTTCCTGAGAAATGCTGGGTCTTGAATAATAGTCAAGGGAGGCACTATCTGGCCGTATACGCAAATCTGGGATCAGCAGACTAGACCTGGGATCTTGTCCAGTCCACCAGGGCTTCCTGGCCCCCTGTGACTGCAGGGCCCCAGGTTCTACCTCACTATCCAGTTCTCTGAAATATATATTCATTGGGATCTCATAGATACTGAATTAAAAGCTGTCTAACTGTTGTATTTACTTAGAAGGGAATTAGTATATGTTTCTTTACTAAGTGAGCCACAAAGTAAGAAGATGACCATCTCATTAAAAGCTGCTGTTTAGATAGCTGCCTTCATGACAGATGTATCTTTTCCACAGACTTGGAAAATGGCAAAGATGCATCTGTTTCATGATTACATGGTGGTGCTCTGCATAATGCATGCCTGTGTAGGCCACTGTATTAAGCACAGGGAGAGGATAGTAAAAATTACTTAGCGCTTCTTTTTCCAGCTTTTCTTGCCTGTGTTCTCGCTTCGTTATGGTGGTGTTTCTTCATTATTCTGGATTCCAGTTGAAGAGAGGTTGTGTTCTGCCCATTGTGGCACAGAAGTTGCTTAAGGGAGATCTGGGGCCCTGGCTTTGCCTTCCTACCCTCCTATTCAAACGGGGATTATTATTTTTTTAAATTTGTGTCTCTTGGCATGCTTGTTGCAAGATGAGTGAGCTTCTGATTTCAATACAATTTCTTTTCCTCCAGGAAAAAAAATGCTAAAATCAAGACCGGGTACAAGCGGGAACATATCAACCTGGGCTGTGACGTGGATTTCGACATTGCCGGGCCTTCCATCCGGGGTGCTCTGGTGCTGGGTTACGAGGGCTGGCTGGCGGGCTACCAGATGAATTTTGAGACCGCAAAGTCTCGAGTGACCCAGAGCAACTTTGCAGTTGGCTACAAGACTGATGAGTTCCAGCTTCACACTAATGTGTAAGTGTATGTGAGTGTGTGCAGTCGGGGGATTGTTTACCACGATTTTTTCCTAAGCTTAATTTTTAATCACTGGCAAGTGAGTTTGTTGGAATCAGATGAGCCAAATGGCCTGCTAGTATTGTTCTTGTTTCCCACCTACCCGTTTCCTGAAGTGATGTAGTTTCTTACTGTTCTGTGAACAGTAAATGTTGTCCCTGGTACACACAGAATGGCTGATCACTTACAGCAAGGGCATGATGTCAGTCCACAGGAGTGTTCCTTCCCTGCAGCTTTGTGGACGTTGGAGGGCCTTTCATTTTAGTTAACACAATGGGGGTGGGGAGGTGTAGCTCTCTTTCTCTGTATACTGCCTGAGGACCAGCTTGCAGTGCTTTAATGAAATGTAGGCATGGGAGCCAAATTAGGAGTTGATTATCTCAGTTAAATACTGAGTGTCTTCTCTGCATGGCAGAACATTTAAAAGTTTATTAACTGGACAGTATCATGAAGGGAAGAGGAAATTACAGGGTAGGTTAGAGAGAGCCCTTTGTAATCAAACTTGAGGGTTGAAGCAGAGTGCTGATTTAGATTTAAGGGAAACAGATTTCATCCATGAAATCTTTGTAGACATGAAGAACTAATGCATGGTGCAAGTTGGGTACAAATTTACCAAATTTCTCTCTTTCCACTAGAGGTCACTAAAGTGACTTCTAAAATTTAGAGACAAGTAAATGGTATTTGGGTCTAAACTAGTGACATTTCTGTAATAAAAAATTTTGAGGAATTTTTATAATTAATAAATTAATATAATACATTAATATAATAAATTAATAAAATTGGAGTCTTTTAAAACTAAAAAAATCACAAGAAAACTATGGAGATGGACAGCCCAGTGGTTGGGGGAAGGGAACAGGGAGGGTATCACTTTGAAGGGGTGGCACAGGGAAGTTTGGTAGTGGGACTGTTCTGTATCCTGGATACAGGAGTCTTTGTATTAAAATTCATAGAAATGTTTACTGAAAAAGGTCAAAAATTTAAAAAAGGTAAATTTAAAAAAGGTAACATGCAAAAAAGCCATAGGAAAAATATCACATGCATAGAAGTGTTTTTTAATTGAAAATTTTGGCTGACATGGAAAGTGCTTCCTTGGTTTGGAATTGGGAACTTGCACCAGTTCCAGGAAGAGCAATGACTTTTAGGTTTTACTAACCTGAGTTTCAAGATTTTTAATAAGTGGACATGGTTTATTTTTGGAACTGGCATGGAAACAGCTGACACAGCTAATCTGGGTTGCCCTGGTCTTGCAGAGGCCCAGGTGTGTAACAGGTGTTCTGTGTGCTTCATGTAGATGGCTTTTTTGTTTTGGTTTTTGTTTTTGTTTTGGCGGTACGCGGGCCTCTCACTGTTGTGGCCTCTCCCGTTGCGGGGCACAGGCTCTGGACGTGCAGGCTCAGCGGCCATGGGTCACGGGCCCAGCCACTCCATGGCATGTGGGATCTTCCTGGACCGGGGCACGAACCCGTGTTCCCTGCATCGGCAGGTGGACTCTCAACCACTGCGCCACCAGGGAAGCCCTAGATGGCTTTTTTTAAACAAATTAATTAATTAATTAATTTTTGGCTGAGTTGGGTCTTCGTTGCTGTGCGCAGGCTTTCTCTAGTTGCGGCAAGGAAGGGCTACTTTTCATTGCGGTGCGTGGGCTTCTCATTGCAGCGGCTTCTCTTGTGGCGGAGCACGGGCTCTAGGCGCGTGGGCTTCAGTAGTTGTGGCGCGTGGGCTTCAGTAGTTGTGGCGCGTGGGCTTCAGTAGTTGTGGCACGTGGGCTCCGGTAGTTGTGGCTCACGGGCTCTAGAGCACAGGCTCAGTAGTTGTGGTGCATGGGCTTAGTTGCTCCACGGCATGTGGGATCTTCCTGGACCAGGACTCAAACCTGTGTCCCCTGCATCAGCAGGTGGATTCTTAACCACTGCGCCACCAGGAAGCCCTAGATGATTTTTGTTTGTTTGTTCGTTTGTTTTTGTTTTTTTGCGGTACGCGGGCCTCTCACTGTTGTGGCCTCTCCTGTTGCGGAGCACAGGCTCCGGACGCACAGGCTCAGCGGCCATGGCTCATGGGCCCAGCTGCTCCGCGGCATGTGAGATCTTCCCGGACCGGGGCACAGACCTGTATCCCCTGCATCGGCAGGCGGACTCTCAACCACTGCGCCACCAGGGAAGCCCCCAGATGATTTTTTTACAACGAGTTCCTTTGTGGTTTTAAGAGTTCAGTACAGGAAGGCAGTGTTGCTGGTTTTAGAATGTATTGAAAAATCTAATGTTTAAACACATTTAAGCCCAAGGAAATTTCCCCATTTGAGTTAAAATCTATTATTTTTGACAAGCTGCTGTTTTGTAGCATGCTCAAGACTTTCTGAAGAAGTCAGGATTCTCTGTGAATCGGGTGGTGTCTATGCTCTTCCTGTACTTTCTGGAAGCACAGTGTCTGTCTGGCTGAATTTCAGGGAAAACTTAAGAATTTAGAATGTATTTAATGAGCATCTACTTTAGGGAGAGTATATTAGTGAAGAGCAGAGTTTGCAATGAAACAGCAACAATTTATTCATGGGTTAGTGAGTTCTAAGCTCTTTGCTGGATTCCAAAGCGTATGGGACCTGCCTTAATAGTTTCCAGTGCTATTTCCACTGGAGACACCCAGAATGATGAGGCAGAACTTTGACATTGTATTTTTTTAAAATTTCTTTGTTTTATTTGTTTATTTTTTGCTGCGTTGGATCTTCGTTGCTGCACGCTGCCTTTCTCTAGTTGCGGTGAGCGGGGGCCACTCTTTGTTGCGGTGCGCATGCTTCTCATTGCGGTGGCTTCTCTTGTTGTGCAGCACGGGCTCTAGGTGTGTGGGCTTCAGTAGTTGTGGCACACGGGCTCAGTAGTTGTGGCTCACGGGCTCTAGAGTGCAGGCTCAGTAGTTGTGGCGCATGGGCTTAGTTGCTCCGTGGCATGTGGGATCTTCCTGGACCAAGGCTCGAACCCGTGTCCCCTGCATTGGCAAGTGGATTCTTAACCACTGCGCCACCAGGGAAGTCCCCTGACGTTGTATTTTTATGTTAAAAATGTTAGAGTGGGGAAGGGGATATTCCCAGAGGCTGCGGTCAGTACGGTGTGTTTGGAAGAGAGGAAGGAGTTTGGCTTGCTGGGTTTCATTCCATTTTTGAAAGACAGAAACATCTTGTAATGTAGCAAGTTGCTCCTTTTCAAATCTCACCAGGACCATAGATGTTGCAGCATGGGCCAATAGTATGCATAGGCCAACAAGTCTGAATAATAGGTTAAACTCTCTTGTAATTGCTGTTCCTCCTAGGGCCTGGGTCAGTTCTGGCTGTGCACCCTCAGCAGTGGATGCAGCTAAGGGTGCTAAGGGTGCTGGTGCTAAGGGTTATAAGCTGCCTTCTGAGGAACATGAGTGGCCCAGACTTTCTTGCCATTTCTGGCTTTGTTCTCTCTTTCCATTTTTATAGTAGAGCATTTATAAAAGTAATAACCTTAGCAGCAGAAGAAAGAAATCACTCAGAATCCAGAATCCCAGTGCCCTAGTTACTGCTTTTATTTTAAAGATTAATGTAGAAGCAAACTTCAAGTTCCATGCAGCCTGAGTAGTTGACTGAGCTGCCTCTGGGTGTTCCCAGTGATGGCTGAGATAGCCTTTCCCTTCCTCTGAACCTTCCTGACCCTGGTGTCTGTGCCATTCCTATCAGGCTTGCCGTAATTCGGTGCCTGTTTTGTGATCAGTTGAATCCATTTACAACATGCTTGTCCTCTGTTAGACTTGGTCAGCTCTGCCCAGCTCAGGTCGCCTTCCTGGGCTGCTTGGCATCTGTGCTGTGCTTATTTGCAGAAATGACGGGACAGAGTTTGGTGGCTCCATTTATCAGAAGGTGAATAAGAAGTTGGAGACTGCTGTTAATCTGGCCTGGACAGCAGGAAACAGTAACACTCGCTTTGGAATAGCAGCCAAGTACCAGATCGACCCTGACGCCTGCTTCTCGGTGGGTACCTGTGCAATCATGTATCTCTGAGACCTTACCCTGACCCTTAGGTTGGAATCCTTTTGGATTGATGGAATTCCATGCTTTGACTAGAGATTTTCTCACTGTGAAAGGGTTCACAATGAGTAAAACGATCATAGTAATGGTATTTACTATGGCTGCCAGGCACTGTATGGAGACCATTATATGTGGATTACTGTATTTAATTCTTATACAACCCATTTGAGATAGGTGCTTTTTTTTTTTTTTTTTAATTATCCCATCCATGTTTTCACAAATGAGGAACTGAAAGCTTAGAGTGGTTGAGTAACTTGCCCAAGGGCAGGCAGGTGGTAAGTGCTGGGGTTTGTGTTTGACCCAGACTGCCTTGCTATGGAACCTCCTTCTCTAACCAGTCCCTGGTCCATGCTGCAGACTGTAAAGGGGGTTACCTTGAACCTGAAGGTTTTAAATGTTCCTTTCCCCCTCAGTTTTCATTCTCTTGCCCAGCTCCTGTACTGCATATTAAGAAATCAGGCCCTGGCATTGGGTGGTTGGCATCTTATCTTGCAGACCCTGTAGCATAGCTAATGGACCCTTGCGTTGCTGCACAGTTTTTGCGTTAAATCTTGTTGAGCTCATCTCTGTTGTCACAGGGCACTGCCGGCTGTATCCTTTTTGGGGTGGAATGAGGAAATCTCATGTTGCAGGATGGTTTCTGGGCTGACTTGTGTAATTTACAGACAGCCTATTTTAAGTCTCCTGAAATAGGAACTGAATTTGGCTTCCTTAATGTTAGGCACTTTAAAACAAAGGAAAAGGGGCCTTATTATTTGGAGGGCATGGGCAAAATGGAACATCTAGATGGGGCACTGACTGCCTGGAGGCCTACCTTCCTGTTTTCTCCTGTGGGAGATGCTGCGTCTAAAAGCAGCATGTGAGCAGGAAGACACACACCCTGGTAGCTCTGGCTTTCGCCAGCTGTTCTCACAGCGTGAGCTTGCTCTGCTCCTGACCTCTCCTTACTTCCCCAGAAAGGGGCCAGGGAGAGGCCCAGATTTCCCTACAACTCAGGCAGAAGAATAAGGGCGAAATTATTATCGACTCAGCTGCTTTATTGATTAATTTATTAATCAGCATTCAGTAAGTGCTGACATTTAAGTGATTGTCTAGGTTATTGTTTTGCTCCAAAAATTCAGGCTTGTCAGTGCCAAATTTTTTTGATTTTTGCTTCTCTTTTTCATGAAGAAAAAATTCGAACAATGTTCTGCTGTTTAAAAAAACGCTTTAAAACCCCATCTGACATTTGGTCTGTTTTTCTTTATCCCAACAAATACAAGAAAGTCTTTTATGTCTCTGGCCATAAATGAAGGTGTCCTCACCTGTTATAACTTAAAAATACAGACCTACTATGTATAAATGGAATTGGGCACACATACTGTAAGGAATCAAATGTAAATAATAACTTTCTTTTACTTGAAAATTGTGTTGTTTCTTTGCGTTACCCTTCTGAGACCTAGTTCCTAAATTTGATATATTTCATATTGAATTTAATGAATCCTATAAACAAAGTGGTCATGAAAAAAGAGAATTTGATACTGAAGTCCAGAGTTGGTTGATTAAAAAGCTCTTATTCAGTTTGGAGACAGAAATGTGAAGTACTTAACATTTTCACTCTCTTATCTTTTCCTTGACTAGGCTAAAGTGAACAACTCCAGCCTGATAGGGTTAGGATATACTCAGACCCTAAAGCCAGGTATGTGTTCGTTGTGTGAAATTAGTTCTTTGTCTTAAAAAAGATGTGGTGCTGGTTTGCTGCTTTATGTTATTGCTTGTAAAATGACTGTGTAGTACATTGTAAATGAGTGTATATAAAGTTTTATAGTTGACTGTAAAGGAGTGCAGAGTCATTATAAAACGGTTGGCGAATAGGAGAAGTAGTAAGTAGGAGGAAAAAGGCCAAGGCTAACATGTATTACATTTTTGGTTATTTTCTTCCATTCTTTTTCCCAGTGTGTGCCTAATGCTTGATACTTATTTCCAGCAGGTTCTTTTTTTTTTTTTTTTTTCCAGCAGGTTCTTAAAACCAGCCTATAAGTCATCCCCATTGTGAAACTGGTTTGTAGGTTTCCTCTGCACAGTTAGCTAGGCTAGTCCATAGTATGTTACAGCTACAGGAAATAATACCCCCTTGGGGTTAGTTTGGTCAGACTGGGGCTTTGAACACTGGAAATCTAAGGTCACATGATGGCAGAATCAAGCTGTTCTAGAGAAAATAGCATTTAGTCGTGTGTGTGTGTGTTTGCATTTGTGTGCATGCTGTGATTGGGAGTGTAAGACCGTGGAGTCTGATTCGTGGTTGGGGTCTCATTTCAAGGGGCTTTTGCTAAAGAAGTTTTCTGCATGGATTTTGTAGCGGGGATGATGAGAGGATGAAGGAAAGTGGATTTGGGTGAGCTATGGAGTCGTCATTATTGTTGCACAAGCTCATCGTCAGCTACCCAGTCATTAGTCGGATGGCGCTGAGTAACAGGGATTCAAGGGCCTGTGGTTTTGCCCCTGCTGATCACACTCAGCTGGAACAGGTTCTGAATCTGGTGTGGTGTCACCAGTGTGCTTCAGCCATCCTCCATTTGCTAACCTTTCTTCTCTTTTCTTTCCTCCCTCTCTCCTCCCTTCCTCTCCCTGACTTCTCCCCCTGCAGGTATCAAACTGACACTGTCAGCTCTGCTGGATGGCAAGAATGTCAACGCTGGTGGCCACAAGCTTGGTCTAGGACTGGAGTTTCAAGCATAAATGAATACTGTACAATCGTTTAATTTTAAACTATTTTGCAGCATAGCTACCTTCAGAATTTAGTGTACCTTTTAATGTTGTATGTCTGGGATGCGAGTATCGCTAAATATCATGTTAGACTTCCAGGTTAAAGATGATTCAGCTTTAGGGTGTTACCCTTTCAGAGGTACAGAAGAAACCCAATTTCAAAAAAGGTCCTTTCAGCTGTAGACTTGAGGGGGAGCTTGCTGGCCCCTCTAGAGATGTCAGGTTCCTTTTTTACCTAGAAATGGCTGCAAGTGGAAGTTGATAATTTGCAGGCACTTTGTAATTTGTAAATTCGTATTGAGTAAATGAATGAAATTGTGACTTCCTGAGAATTGAACCTTGGTTTCCTACCCTGATTGAGGAGAGACTCTTTGATGGTGTATACAAACTCATCTGAAAGGGACTTTTTTAGGCAGGGACTTTTTCCACCCCAATCCATCACCTCTTTTACACCAAAAGTAGTCTGCAGGGCGTGGTAGCTGTTTCTTTTGTGCCATTTTGGGGTGGAGAAGGTGGATGTGATGAAGCCAATAATTCAGGACTTAACTGTGTTTTTTCTCATGTTGTGTTTTTTTGCCCTTGCACCAGAGTATGAAATAGCTTCTAAGAGCTCCAGCTGCAAGCTGGGAAGAGTCTCTGTGACTGTAATATCACATGGTGACAACACTCAGAATCTAAATTGAACTTCTGTTGTATTCTCGCCACTCAGTTTATTTTTTAGCAGTTTATGGGTACATTTTAGGGTCTTCCATTTTGTGTGGAATTAGTTCCTCCCCTTCAAATGCTGTAATTAACATCACTTAAAATAAAACTTGAATAAAATATTGAAACCTTATCCTTCTCTTGTTGTCTTTATTAATAGGAGTGTAAATAAACAGGACATAGCTTTGGTCTTGTTCTTTGGCCCCTTGGTGTGGCTGTGTGTGTGTGATATTTTTAGTTTTCTGTTGCTGCATAACAATTACCACAAATTTAGTGGCTTAAAACAACACTTAATTATTTCACAGGTCTGTCTGTCTGAAGTCCAAGCACCGGGTGCCTGGGCTCTCTTAAGTTTCTCACAATGCTGAAATTAGGATGTCAGCTGGACTGTGTTCTCATCTGAAGTTTGGGGTCCTCTTCCAGGCTCATATGGTTGTGGCAGAATTCAGTTACCTTTAGTTGTAAGATAGTGGTTTCTATTTCCTTGCTGGCCATCAGCTAGGGGCCACTTTCAGCAAATAGAGGCCACCTGCATTCCTTGCCATGTGGTGTCCTCCATCTTCAGAGCTGGAACAGAAAAATTTCACTGTCAAATCCTTCCCTACTTCAAATATCCTCCAGAAGAGCCCAAACACCTTTATAATTTTTTAAAAATTTGTTTTTAAAATTAAGATGTAATTGGCCTATAACATTATATTAGTTTCAGGTGTACAACATAATGATTTGATGTTTGTATATATTGTGAAATGATCACTACAATAAGCCCAGTTAACATCCATCACTGTACAGAATTGTTTTTTTCTTGGGATAAGAACTTTTTTTTTTTTGTGGTACGCAGGCCTCTCACTGTTGTGGCCTCTCCCGTTGCGGAGCACAGGCTCCGGACGTGCAGGCCCAGCGGCCACGGCTCACGGGCCTAGCTGCTCCACGGCATGTGGGATCCTCCCGGACCGGGGCACGAACCCGTGTCCCTTGCATCGGCAGGCGGACCCTCAACCACTGCGCCACCAGGGAAGCCTGGGATAAGAACTTTTAAGATCTACTCTCTTTGCAACTTTCAAATATATGATGCAGTACAATTAATTATGGTCACCATGCTGTACATTACATCCCTATAACATTTATTTTATAAGCATTCCTGTCCTTTTAAGGGCTCACCTGATTAGGTCAGGTCCACTGAGGATAATCTCCCATTAAAGTCAACTGTCCACACATCATAACCTAATCACAGGAGTGATATCCCATCATATTCACAGATACCTCCCACACTCAAGGGCAGGGGATCATATAAAGGCATGGGTCATTGGATATGGTTTCAGAATTCTGCCGTATATATTAAAAAAAATAACACGGATTTCAAATGTTTACGAAGTATCAATAGAATAGTAACAACTCTGCATATACATTATCCAGCTTCATCAAATGTAGACTTTTTTTTTTTTTTTTTTTTTTTTTTTGCGGTACGTGGGCCTCTCACTGTTGTGACCTCTCCCGTTGCGGAGCACAGGCTCCGGACGCGCAGGCTCAGCGGCCATGGCTCACGGGCCCAGCCGCTCTGTGGCATGTGGGATCTTCCTGGATCGGGGCACGAACCCGTGTCCCCTGCATTGGCAGGCAGATTCTCCACCACTGCGCCACCAGGGAAGCCCTAGATAGTTTTTTCTATTCGATGATAAGTATTTTTAGGCAGAATTCCTTTTTATGGATGTTTGGAAGTGACAATTCCCAACAGGTATCAGATTTACTTCCAGTATTTTGTGTAACTGGTCACCCCAAACCTGCTGGCCTCAGTATTTGTTAGACTGTCTTCATCAGGTTCATAAGGACCCGCAGCTATTTCAAAGTTCACTTTATTAAATGTGTCCAGAGATTTTGGTCCATAATGGTTGTTGGGTACATCCAGTCAGAAGCCAGGTGCATTTCTGGTATTTTGAAATGTACAAAGGGCCCTCTGAGGGAATATTTTCCTCCCATTTACGTATTTTCTGGTTGTTGCATGTCAGAGTATTGTGCAAAATGCCTTGAGTTCATGATATCTCACCAGTAAGAGAATTGAAATAATCTGGTATGGGGCCAAAGGAACAAAGTGGACAAAGAAGAGAGGATTGAAGGTGTGTTTATTACAGGAAAAAGGCCTGATTAAGTCTGAATCTCCCAACATGCAGAAGCTAGAACTGAGAGGCTGATTCGTTAAACTGAGTGAAGGTTTCTGTACTCACAGAGGGAAGGCTCCAGGGGAACTTGGGAAGACTTTGTACCCTGGCTACCCTGGAAGTTTTGCAATAAGTGCACCATTCAGTCTATCTGGGCTTGTGGTGGGCTTAAGGAAATGAATAGATGAATGACCTCTTAGTTTTCTTAACAACACAGAGTTTGTGTTTTTGAGCGGTTACTAGTGCCAGATAAAATGTTAAGGGAAACCAGATTGAGGAAAACACAGGCTTTTCTCTCTTCAAAGAGGCAGCTCAACTGTCTCTGGGGGATAGCATCAATCCTCTGAGGAAATCATGGAGACCAGAGTGGTGAAGCTGTGGGGTAAAATAAATGTCTTGCTTCATGCCATGCTGATTTTCCTGCAAATCAATCAAATGTAATTTTACGAGCTGAAGCCTATAGACATTAAGAAAATATTCACAGAACACACAGACCAAAGGATTGTGGCTAGGGCCCTAAGGGAACTTCCTGGAAGTTTCTAAATTTGCATTTTCATATTCTGGGGGGTTTAAGTTAACAACATTTAAAAGAAGCTTATTGTAGGAAATGTGGAAGCTGTTTGCACACCTCTTTCCTAGCCCACTTTCCCTGCTTTTCCTCCATAATACCTTTACCATTGTATATAGTATGTATTTAAACACTATAGTCTCCCTCACAGAAAAATAAATTCCACAAAAGTGTTTTGTTCAGTGCTGTATATTGAAATATGGAGAGGTACTAAGTATTAGTTGAAGTAATAAATGATTATGGGGAAATGTTAAAAATAGAACACTTAACCTAAAATTCCACCACCCACTCAACATTTATTTCCTTTGCCTTTTCTCATTTTTGGTTGCATTGGGTCTTTGCTACTGCGCACGGGCCTTCTCTAGTTGCGGCGAGCAGGGGCTATGCTCTGTTGTGGTGCTCAGGATTCTCACTGCGGTGGCTTCTCTTGTGGAGCACAGGCTCCCTGCGCGTGGGCTTCAGTATTTGTGGCTCATGGGCTCTAGAACGCAGGCTCAGTGGCTGTGGCACAAGGGTTTAGTTGCTCCGCGGCATGCGGGATACTTCCTGGGCCAGGGCTCGAACCCGTGTACCCTATATATTGGCAGGCGGATTCTTAACCACTGCGCCAGCAGTGAGGTCCCCCTTTGCCTTTGGGAGAGGGAGGGCAGTTACTTCTCTTTTGGGATCAGTCTATTACACAGATGGATATTCCTTCTAAAAATGTTCTAAAAGTTATTAGCTGATACTAGCTCATCACGTGGGAAGAAGGGGCTCGTTCTGACTCTCTTCACACCTTACACAATACATCCCTAGCTTGCAGCCGAGTTTCTGGTGCTTCCCTTTGCCCCAATTCCCGCTAACACTCTCCCTCATTTCCGGCTCCCAGAACCCCACTCCAGGCTGATACGTCATCACGTTGGGACGTAAACGCCTACGGCCGCGATGCCATACGCAGTGTCTGACGTCATGACGTAGAGCCTAGCAACCGCGCAGGCTCGCAGCCGAGACCGTTATGGCCGCCGCCACCCTGAGGAGGATGAGGAGCGCCCAGCAAGCGAAACTGCGGCCCAGGCCGGCCATCCAGGTCCCCGGAGGGCTGGCGCTGCCGCTGGTCTTGGCGCTTCTGCTTGCGTCCAGTGGTAAATGGGGCGTGGCGGTAGGGAGGTCGCGGGAAGACGGGGAGGGCCCGGGCGCGGAACGCCAAGACGGGCCCGACCAGGGAACGGGCGCTTCCGAGTGTCCGGAGCAGGTGGCGATGTCTAGAGGGGCAGGGTCTCTACAGCCCCGAAGAGGGAGAGTAGGCTGTCGGAAGGGGTCTATGGAGGTGGGGTCTCCAAGAGGCCTGAGAAGTGAGGTTGAGAGCTGCAGGGACCCAGGCAGCGAGCGTGTAGATGGGCGGGGAGGGAGGAGTGGTGGTGGTGTCTAGAGAGTCTTGAAGAATGGGTTGCCACAGAGAATGGCGGTGATGCGGTCTCCAAGATTCCTTGGAGGTGTCGATTACAAACAAAAACGCACAACTGTAAGAACTGTGAGTTTATTCAGTGTCTTACTAAAGGCTGTAGCGGGGGGAGCCAGTTTCTCAGTTCTGAGAAATTGTTCGAAGAGGTGAGGCAGGAGCCAGGTTAATGGATGAATTTTTTGCTGGGAAAAAAACATGTAGTCAAACATCAAAAGATTACTGCTCATCATAAAGAACAGACATCTGAAGATCATAATTTTAGTACTTTGTATGGGAAGACGCAAGAATCTGGGGTTATTGAAATTCTTCCTTAGGTATGCATCTTACCTGTCTAGGACCCGTGTGTCCAAAACAGAATACTTCATCCAGTTTTTCTCCATCCTTAGTTCCCCTCAGATCCACTGTAGGTGGGCAACTGCAGTGGCTAATAGCTTGATTCTTGTAGAACTGGAATGGCATGCAACGTTTTTTTGTCATTTTTTTCTTTACAGAGATGGGAGTTAGGAGGGTCTAGAAGAGAGCACAGAGGGGACAGGTGCTGAGGAGACAGCCGAGAGTAAGAGGTGTGGTGTCTAGAGAGAGTCCCAAGGTCAGGTGCGGGTGCCCAGGGGTTTAGCTGGGCCAAGGGAAGGCGGGGGCTTTCCAGAACGGGTGAGATCAGCGGTAAAGACGAAGGTGGGTAGGGGCACTGACCGGACCGAGCCGATGGAATAATTTGGAGAGCGAAAGTGAAAGGAAAAGAGCTATCTTTGAGTATTGGTGCGTCTGTGAGGACTGGGAGGTTCCGGGGCTTGGTAAAGAGCCAGAATGCTGGGGCGTTGGACTCCTGAGGGGCTTGGGAGGAGAAGAGGAGTTCTGGGACAAGGGAGATTCTTTGTAAACATGGTCCCCCTTCTCTGTGTCCTGGGTTAACCAGACAACCCTGCTTCATTTCAATGGATCTGTAGGATTTAAGTATTTATTTTTTATTGAGGTATAATTGACATATTAGTTTCAGGTGTATAGCGTAATGATTTGATGTTTGTATACACTGTGATCGCACACTAAGTCTAGTTACCATCCATCACCACACATAGTTAACATTTTTTTCTTATAATGAGAACTTGTCAGATTTACTCTCTTAGCAACTTTCAGACATGCAGTACAGTATTATTAACTATAGTCACCGTGCTGTACATTGCATCCCCATGACTTACTTATTTTATAAGTGGAAGTTTGTACCTTTTGATTCCCTTCACCTCCACCCTGCCCCCGTCCCCGCCAACCACCATTCTGTTCTCTGTATTTATGAGTTTAGCTTTTTAATTTGTTTTTATTTGTTTTGTTTTGTTTTTTAGATTCCACATGTAAATGAAACCATATATCTGTCTTTCTCTGACTGACGTATTTCACGTAGCATAATGCCCTCAAGATCCATCCATGTTGTTGCAAATGGCAAGATTCCATTCTCTTTTGTGGCTGAATGATAATCCACTGTGTATGTGTACCACAACTTCTTTATCCATTCATTGATCCATGGGCACTTAGGTTGTTTCCATATCTTGGCTATTGTAAATAGTGCTGCACGATTAAGTATTCCTTTTCTTAGAAATGTTACGTTGTGAATCAAGATATTGAAGGCTTTATTGAGAAAAGAGGAAACCTGTAGACCAGGGCCTGAGACTTAGGGGGAACAAATCCACTAATAAGAATTTATAATGATTAAGCAGTATCTTGTTTAGTAGTCCCTTTTTTATTTCAGACCAAGACATGATCCTTCTTTTTCTGCCTAAATCTTGTTTGAGTTCAGATGAAAAACAGTATAAATGGGATAGTGTTCATTTATTTGCTAACAGGGGCTGTCTAGCCATACATTCCTGTACTACAGTGCTGTGGTTACTTACTTGGGTTTCCCCAGCAGCGGTGAGGGCAGGGCACCTGGACCACCCTCCCAGAAGTGTTTGTAACTCTGTGGGAAAGGACTGTGGCCCATTTTCCCAAGGCCCTTTCATTGTTAATAAAATATAATGAGGATTTCTCTGGTTGATGCAGATACTCCTGTTCCTAAAGTTCCTAAGTAGCATGGTTGTTTTGGTCATTTAATCATCTAAGAAAAAACTGACATTTAAGCATTTATATTTCTTGCTGGAGTGCTTAAGATATACAGTTTGGGGAATATGTAGCTGGTAACTGTAGTTTCAAAAACAACTTTTTCTCTTAAGAGGTGGTTGAAAATTTTCTGATGTGTGGGTAAGCAGAGTGAGTGTGGAGTATTAAGGTGTCCTCTTGTCTTTTTTTATTTGTTAAGGCCCCATAAACATTGCTCCAACTATACTAGGACATTTCAGGGAATGGTTTTCTTTTATTAAGTTTTTGTATATATCAATTTTAAATTCAGATTATTCCCTATTGAAAATAACTTAAATGAAAACTAACATGTATGCTTTTAATAGGGAAACAGCTCCATTGTAGTACAGTGTAGCATGTGTAAAGCTTTGGGTAATATAAATGTTTTTTGTAAGCGTGCCTTATGGTAAAGTGATTTCAAAGTAATTACTCTTGTAATAAGAAAATTAAAGTCTAGCTAGAATATATTGCATTCCAAACTTCAAGTAAGCATAGGAAGTTAGAAAGTTTCCATATCAGATTTATTTAAACTTGTTCCATATTAGGTTTCTTAAAATTTCAGTGCTTGGGTATATTCTTGGCAATCTGTAAGACTTTTTACAGATGCTTTTGTTTTGGTAAAGTTTAAAGAAGTTAATGTAAGTGTTATTTTGGATCACTGGATGCTCACCGTCTGACCTAGTCTTGCCATGCCATTTCAAAAGTGCCTGCTTTCTACATTGACCATCATATTGCTCCTAGATGTTGCCTAAATTTATTTAATGTGTATTTAATTTTTAAGGCATTGTTTCCCAGAATTCAGTGTGTGAATGAATTCTCAGGGTCTTCTGCATTCTTGTTCGAGAAATATTGATATAGTTTATTTTAAGGCAGTTTTTAAAAAGGTACCAGTAGGAGAGAATTAAATTAAAAAATTTTAATTTTTAAAGTGTTAAGTTTTAACTAGAGAGGTAATATCAAATAGGAAAGGGTAGAAATGGAACATATATCAATATGTAAAAGTCTAAAGTTTATATATATATATATATATATAAACGCAAACAAATCCATAAAGTCAGAGTTATCACTTTGTTCTGAATACTCTTTATAGCTGACTGGATCAACCTCTTTCATTTGAAGGAGTGGCAGGTTGATCTAATTTACATCAAATGTTTCAGATGAAGTCCTAGTTTGTTTTCTTGTATATAACGTCCACATGTTTTTTGTTTTTTGGCTGTGTTTTGTGGCATGTGGGATCTTAGTTCCCCAACTAGGGATCGAACCCTTGACCTCTGCAGTGGAAGCGCCAAGTCTTAACCACTGACTGCTAGGGAGGTCCCAACTTCCAGATTTTTTACTCCTTGAACAATATTTATTAATTCTGCTCCTACTTGGTGCTAGGTATTGGAGTTACAGCAACAAATAGGGTGATGTTGGAGATATCCTTAGAAGAGTGGCGGAGTCTTACCTGGCTGAGAACTATGAGAAAGGCTTTTCAGAGCGTGTAGTAGGTGCAGAAACGCTACTTGGGAAGCAGTGTAGGATTTGTGGTGAGAGTTGAGCATTTTCAATAAATATTTATTGAATGCCTGCTATCTGTTAAGTAGGCAGTGGGGATAGAATAGTTAGGAAGATTAGTAGGAGATAACAGCATTGAGATAATGGGGACCAGATCATATAGGATCTTAGAGGCTATTATAAAGACTTTGAATTTCACTCTTGAGGGAAATGGAGAGCTACTAGATGGTTTTAAGCAGAGGAGTAACATCATTTTTTTTTTTTTTTTTTTTTTTGCGGTACGCGGGCCTCTCACTGTTGTGGCCTCTCCCGTTGCGGAGCAACAGGCTCCGGACGCGCAGGCTCAGTGGCCATGGCTCACGGGCCCAGCCGCTCCGCGGCATGTGGGATCCTCCCACACCGGGGCACGAACCCGCGTCCCCTGCATCGGCAGGCGGACTCTCAACCACTGCGCCACCAGGGAAGCCCGTAACATCATTTTAACTTAAGTTTTTACAGGATGACTCTGGCTGTTATGTTGAGAGTGGCCACTAGGGGTTAAGGGAGAAGCATACAGATCATTTAGAAGGCTTACCATAATAATCCAGGGGAGATTGTGGTGGCTTGGACTAGGCAGTAGCAATGGAGGGGTGAAAACTCTTCAAATTCTGCATAAATTTTGAAGGCAGAGAAACAGATTGGATGTGGGGTGTTAAAATAATGACTCCAAGCCTTTTGGCTTGAGTAACAGAAAAATGGAGTTGCCATTAACTGAGAGGGAGACTATAGATAGAACAAGTTTTTGTTTTTGTTTCTTTGTTTTTTCTTTTTGGAGTGGGAAGAAAAAATGCATTTCTTTAACCTTTTCATTCTGAAATAATTGTAGATTCACTTGCAGTTGTAAGAAATAAAATACAGAAATTCTGTGTACCCTTTACCCAGTTTTTCCCAGTGATAACATCCTGCAGAACTGTAGTATAATATCACAACCAGGATACTGATATCGATACAATCAAGATACAGAGCATTTCCATCACCATAAGGATCTTTCCTGTTGCTCTTTTATAGTTACCCTCACTTTCTTCCTATCCCTACTCCCTCCTGAAATCCTGGCAACCACTAATCTTTTTTATTTCTATAATTTTATCATTTTGTGAATATGATACATGGGATCATATGGTATGTAACTTTTTGGGATTGGCTTTTTTCACCTAGCATAATTCTCAGGAGATTCTTCTAAGTTGTTTCATTTGTCTATAGTTTGTTCCTTTTAATTGCTGAGTAATATTCCATGGTATGGATGTACTACACTTTGTTTAACCATTCATCCATTGAAGGACATCTGGGTTGTTTCCAGTTTTTGGCTATTATGAATAAGGCTGCTATAAACATTTATGTACAGATTTTTATGTGAACATGTTTTCATTTCTCTGGGATAAATGCCCAGGACTGTAACTGCTGGGTCACATGGTAGTTGCACATTTAGTTTTTTAAGAAACTGCCAAGCTGTTTTCTGGAATGGTCGTCCTATTTTACATTACCAGCAGCAACATATGAGTGATCTTGTTTCTCTGCATCCTTGCCGACATTTGGCATTGTCATTATTTTTTATTTTAGCCATTCTGATAGGTGTGCAGTGATACCTCATTGAGGTTTTTTTAAAAAAATTAATTATTGGCTGTGTTGGGTCTTCGTTGCTGTGTGCGGGCTTTCTCTAGTTGGGGTGAGCGGGGGCTACTCTTTGTTGAGGTGCACGGGCTTCTCATTGTCGTGGCTTCTCTTGTTGTGGAGCACAGGCTGTAGGTGCACAGGCTTCAGTAGTTGTGGCATGTGGGCTCAGTAGTTGTGGCTTGTGGGCTCTAGAGCTCAGGCTCAGTAGTTGTGGCACACGGGCTTAGTTGCTCCACGGCATGTGGGATCTTCCCGGGCCAGGGCTCGAACCCGTGTCCCCTGCACTGGCAGGCGGATTCTGTGACCACAGATTCGTAACCACTGTGCCACTAGGGAAGCCCTCTCACTGAGGTTTTAATTTGCATTTCCCTAATGGTTAACATCTTTTCATGTGCTTATTTGCCATCTGTATGTTCTTTTTGGTGAAATGTCTCTTTATGTCTTTTGCCCATGTTCTAATTGGATTGTTTGCTTTTTCACTTTATGTATTCTAGATACTAGGCCTTCGTTGGGTATGGGGCTTACAAATATTTCTCCCACTTTGTAGCTTGCCTTTTCATCCTCACAGGAAGGTCTTTCACTGAAAAAAGTTTTTAAGTTTCGATGGAATTGGGCTTCCCTGGTGGCGCACTGGTTACGAATCTGCCTGCTAATGCAGGGGACACGGGTTCGAGCCCTGGTCTGGGAAGACCCCACATGCCACGGAGCAAGTAAGCCCGTGTGCCACAACTACTGAGCCTGTGCTCTAGAGCCTGCGAGCCACAGCTACTGAGCCTGCGTGCCACAACTACTGAAGCCCGTGTGCCTAGAGCCCGTGCTCCACAACAGGAGAAACCACCGCAATGAGAAGCCCGCAATGAGAAGCCCTACTCTACCACAATGAAGAGTAGCCCCCACTTGCTGCAACTAGAGAAAGCCCATGTGCAGCAACGAAGACCCAAAGCAGCCAAAGATAAATAAATTAAATAAATAAATTAAAAAAAATTTGATGGAATTCAATTTATGAATTTTTCCTTTTATGTATTTTTGGTATCAGGTCAAAGAATTTGTTGTCTAGTCCTAGATTCTGAAGATTTTGTCCTAAGTCTTCTTTAAAAAATCTGTGTAGTTTTACATTTAAATTTGTGATACATTTTTAGTTAATTTTTGTAAAAGGTGTGAGACTTAGGCTGAGGTTCGTTTAGCTTGTTAAAATGGTGGATTACTTTGATTTTTGAGTATTGAGCCAGTCTTGCATCCATGGAATAAACCTTAGTGATCATGGAGTATCATTCTTTATATATTGCAGATTTCTTTCTTTTTTTTTTTTTTGGCTGCACTGCGTGGCTTGTGGGATCTCAGTTACCCATCCACGGATTGAACTTGGGCCACGGCAGCGAAAACCCTAACCACTAGGCCACCAGAGAACTTATATTAAAGTTGATTTCTTTTTAAAAAATATTTATTCATTTCTTTATTTTCGGCTGTGTTGGGTCTTTGTTGTTGCACACGGGCTTTCTCTAGTTGCGGTGCGTGGGCTTCTCGTTGTGGTGGCTTCTCTTGTTGCGGAGCATGGGCTCTAGGCACGCGGGCTCAGTAGTTGTGGCACACGGGCTTAGTTGCTCCGCGGCATGTGGGGTCTTCCTGGGCCAGGGCTCCAACCCATGTCCCCCGCATTGGTAGGTGGATTCTTAACCACTGCGCCACCAGGGAAGTCCTAAAGTTGATTTCTATTTGCTAATATTTTGTTAAGGATTTTTGCATTTCTGTTCATGAAAGATATCAGTCTATAATTTTCTTTTTCTGTAGTGGCTTTGGTTTTGGTATCAGGATAATAATATTAACTTCAAAACATGAATTGTGAAGTGTTCCCTCCTCTGCAAGTCTCTAGAAGAGATTGTATAGAATTGGTGTTAATTCTTCATTAAACATTTGGTAGAATTCTCCAGTGAAACCATCTGGGCCAGGAGATTTGATTTTGGGGAGTTTTAAAATTAAAAATTCAGTTTCCTTAATAGTTAAAGGGCTATTCAAATTATGTATTTTGTATGGGGTAAATTGTGGTACTTTGTGTTGTTAAGACTCTGGTCTGAAACTTTCTCTTTTAGTTGGCTTTTTATGACATTGCTCTGGCAGGGGAGGTGGGGATTGGTGCACATTACTGGCAGGTAGAGCTAGAAATCTAGGGTCTCCACTTGATCTGTGTTGGCACCTGAAGGGTGGTGGTGGTCCTGTTAGTTCTGGGCAGGGGTGGGAGTTTTGGCTCCCCTCATGGTCTGCACTGACATATTGTTGGGGGTGGCCTCATTACTGCTAGACCATGGTTAAAGTCTTGACTGTTCACTAGGCCTCCTCTGACATCATCCTGTTGTGGAGGGGAAGGGGCCCCTCATTACAGCTTGCTGAGGGTGGAAGTCTAGGCTCCCCATTCGGTCTTTGCTGGTGTAGGTGTGAGTGGAGCCACAGTTTTTTCTGTGTTGTTTGCTTGGAGTAGAGCAGTCACTGTCTAAAAGTTTTCTTTCTTGCTAGGCTGCCTCTCTCCTGATCTCCTGGCAAAAGAGAGCAGGCTTTTTGGGTGGCCCTTTTTGTCCACACCCGTGGTGTTTCCAGGTTGCTGGGCTCTTCAGCTCAAGTCTGGAATATGTGAGGTAAAAAGAAAATCCAGAAAAGTCACCACTGGGTTGTTTCTCATGTCCTCAGGTCTCTAACCACTCTGCCTTATTCTTTCCACTTTTCAGAGTCATCTTATGTTATTTTATATGTAATATGCAGGGTTTTAATTTGTTTTTAGTGGGAAGAATAGGAAAAAATACATCTACTCCATCTTCCTGGAAGCCAGAGTCAGAATTCATTTTGAACATGTTAATTTGAATGACAGACGTCTAAGAGGAGATATCAGGTAGGCAGCTGGACTTATGAGCCTAGAGTTCTGGTAGTACATGGAAGTTCTCTTCTGATGGCTTCATTTTTCTCAGAGAAGTTAGGAAGTGATGTTAGCCTTTAAAAATGAGGACAACAGAGAAGGTGTTAGAAGTTTGAGGACAGAGGAAATGTGAATGGTCTGCTAAGGGAGTAGAAGGGTGAACGGACTAGGAAAATACAGTATAATTGCTGACAGCATTACATGTATATCTCAATTTTGGGCATTGAATTTAAAATGAAATGAAAAAGTTAAAATGAAATAAATTGGAGTAAAAAATGAAATATTCATCAGATAACAATTGCCTTGCCAGATAGTAACAACTTAAACAGCATAAGAGACCTACTGCATTACATAGCCTGCCACTGTAAGAAAAAGAAAAGAAAGAATAGAGAGGGGTTTGACTTTAGGTCACAGTGGCAAAGTTCACACAGAGCTTGTACCCTCTGTTTTCATTTCACAGAGGTTTGACTTCAGTACCCAGACTCTACCCCAACCCCAGAACAGAAAGACAGGTGGCTGATCCTAGCTTAGTGGAAAATTTAGGTATATGTGCTTCTAGCTTGGTGGAGATAAATTTGAAGATTTCAGTTTAATATTCTTTATTTACTTATTTTAGCTCTATCACAGGCTGATTCGCCGAGCCAGACTGCACTCAAGTCACATGTTTCTACTCCAAATGTGGATGCTTTAACAAATGAAAACCAAACCAAACTTGTTTCCCAAATCAATGCCACTCTCCCTCGCACAACTAGTACAGAAAAAAGTGGAGTGGCATCTCTGTCCCCTCATCCCTCGCCTACTACTTCTCTGTCCCAAGAGGAAGCTGATAACAATGAAGATCCTAGCATAGAGGAGGAGGATCTTCTTACACTGAATAGTTCTCCGTCCACTGCCAAAGACACTCTGGACAATGGAGATTATGGAGAACCAGACTACGACTGGACTACCAGCCCCCGGGACGATGAGTCCAATGAGGCCTTGGAAGAAAACAGGAGCTATATGGAAATTGAACAGTCAGTGAGACCTTTTAAGACCCCACCCTCAAATATAGAAGAGGAAGATAGCCATTTCTTTTTCCATCTTATTATTTTTGCTTTTTGTATTGCTGTTGTTTATATTACATATCACAACAAAAGGAAGGTAAGTTTGGGATTTTTCACCCCCTCTAGTTGCCCTCTATAATCTCAGTCATATTTCTTATTAATACTTCTGCTGATTCAGAGTTTTTTCTTTTTTGGTCAGGTTTCTGTTGATGGTAAAATATCAAGATGTCTCATATCAGTTTATAAGTTTGTGGTGTATTTTAACAAATGAAAAACAGAATGCCTTACTACATGTGCTTCTGAAAAAAGAAGCCAAAATATTTTTATTGAGCAAAACCATAGCCCAGTGATTTTTTTAAAAAAAGGTTTTGTATCTTAACTTAGCATTGCTACTTCACTGGGAGTGCTTGTGGAGAGAGATTGTTAATTTAAGACTTCTAATTTATTAAGCACTGAACTTTATGACATTTTGATAACTTTTTCCCCTGGTTGTTAAAGTATTACATGTCTTTTTTAGGGACACAGAAAAGTGTAGAAAAGAAAATATAAGCTACTACCCAAAGCTGAGCATTATTAACATTTTGGTATATTTCTGGTCTGTAAATGTGTGTATAGTTCAGACATATATGTGTATGTTAACTTTTAAATGAATTTGATTATTTCGTATAGAGTTTTGTATCTTCCCTTTTACCTAACAAATCATGAGCATTTTTCATATCATTAATATTCTTTAAAAACATGATTTAATAGCTACATAATTTATTTGGCTATTTTCCTGCTGAGTATTTAGATGGTTTTCAGTTTTTGGTTCAGAAATAATATTGTGATGAACACTGCTATACTGGAATTGGTGTGTTGGACTACATGAGGCAGAGGAGGCATAAATAGGACTGGATGGATAATTTAGTGTGAAGGTTCATCTGGGCACTGTGTAGTCCCAGAGCTAAATAGTTAAGCTTTTTAAACATTCAAAGGGAGATCAAGCACAATGTCCTTTTTTTTTTTTTTTTTTTTTTTTTTGCGGTACGCAGGCCTCTCACTGTTGCCTCTCCCGTTGCAGATGGAGCACAGGCTCCGGACGCGCAGGCTCAGCGGCCGTGGCTCATGGGCCTAGCCGCTCCGCGGCATGTGGGATCTTCCCGGACCGGGGCACAAACCTGTGTCCCCTGCATCGGCAGGCGGACTCTCAACCACTGTGCCACCAGGGAAGCCCCACAATGTCCTTTTTAATACTTATTGGCCAGGAATTCTCAGTCTTGACTTTGTTGTAACTTGCTTTGTTATTCCTGGCAGCCACCTTCCCCTTTGGGACCTTGATTTTCTCACTTGCGAAATGATAGAACTGGACCAGAGAATTTCACAATGCCTTCCAGCTTTGAGAATCAGTGATTCTAATATTTTGCTTGTTGTTTTGACTCAGAAAACAAGCAAACAAACCCTTTGGTTATTTGTGGTTTAGTGGTCTGTCACTAGCTCTGTAAATATTTGTAGGTGGACAAAATTTTGAATGCCAGTGATATTTTATTCCAGTGTTTAGTGTTGGACCATCTCTATTATAAATACCTAAGGGACTTGTTAAACAGGTAGGTTCCTCGACTCCACTGCAATCTACTAACTCATCTCTGAAGAGAGACGCCAGGAATCAGTCTTTAATGGGCATTCCTATGCACATTAAAAATTAAAAAGCACTGTCTCACCTTGTTTACAAGATGGAAAACAAAATAGCCCTTTTGTTGTTGACATTTTACTTCTGTATTTGGGAACCTAGGAGAGAGATACTTCACTTGTTATAAAAATCTTTTAGCATGTCCTCTATTTTCTTTTTTGCATATCTGATTTATTTTGTTTTATTCCAGATTTTCCTTCTGGTTCAAAGCAGGAAATGGCGTGATGGTCTTTGTTCGAAAACAGTGGAATATCATCGTCTAGACCAGAATGTTAATGAGGCAATGCCTTCTCTGAAGATTACCAATGATTATATATTTTAAAGCACTGTGATTTGCGTTAGCTTATTACGTAATTTTATTTGCTTGACTTTTTATATGATATTGTGCAGATGTTCACCATTGGCAGTTAGTACTTAAATGAGAGGTGGGCCTCTCTTTATTTTGCCTTGGTGCTTTGGAAGTTAAGTTTCATGAACAAGGAGTATATAATTTTTTTATCTACATTTTTAGAGTTGAATTCAATCAGGTGTCCAAAATGTGGAGCTAAGCATTACCTGTTTTTATTGTTTTAGATTTCTTTATTGTTCTTTTTCTGGAAGTGTTAGTGATGCTACTTTTAAAAGATCCCAAACTTACAATTAAATTCTAACACATCTGATACTGCTGACTCAGATTCTCTTTCTGCCATCCAAATACTGTTTCTTAAGCACACATTTCTTTGTGCTGTCAAACTGTATCTATGTATGTAAGGATGTATGTAATAATGCTTTATATATAAGTAACATTTTTTTCTTCCAGGAAAATTGCTTTGGATATTTTTGGATAATTTATACATAATTTATTATTGCTCATTCTGACCACAATTTTAAGTAACACATTAATAAATTTGTCTAGAAATTCTGCAGTAGAGACTCTGCAGTTTGCAGTGGACATAAATAAAATGTTATAGAGAGCATTTTTTGGTTTGAATTACTGAATTAAATTTAGAGGTAGAAATTGTCATAAAATTTAAAATACGTGGATAATTGCTTTTACTTAGCAACTGATTGTAGCATGGGTTTCTCCAAGCTTTCAGGCTAGGGGCAGAGTTTAAAATTATACCATATTTGTTCACTTGTTTATTTTTTTATAGTAAGTTTGAGTAAATTTTCGGGGCCATGTCACTTAAATAATATTGTATCTAAGTCTTTCAAATTAAAATTATACCTGAATGAAGTTTGTATACATGAAGGATATATGTGTATGCTGACTCTTTCTCCCCCTGTATTTGTTTTGTTTTCTTGTTCTTTTTTAATAGAAACTGGAAATGATTTACTGTATTTAATTTTAGCCTGTCTTTCTATCATAAGGAGTTGATCAATATGTAAATATGTGATTTGAAACCTGGTTGACTTCTTACAAGTGTCACGACAACTTTTTAGAAAACATAACCCCTAATATATGTTAAACACCACTCACAAAGCCCAGATGAGCCAGTGGGCATGTGGTTTGTGTAGAGGTGGAAGAGGCAGGGCAGTCCATTGTTGCTCTTGGGTGGACAATTTACTGTTATAATAAGGAAGGGAAGCAGAGTGGAAATACACCTGAACTGTTTTACTGCAGTAATTTTTTTCATATCTGAAATTGTATTATTTAATATTTTGAATAAGATTTTAAAAAATAAATGGCAAAGGTATAAATCCATGATTTTATAAGTGTGTTTCATTTTAATGATGGCATGGGGTCCTTCATTTGGGTGGTGATAGATGGGTCGTGCTGTGTCTGGGAGGAAGGTAAGCTGATTAGCTTGCTTTTATTCCTTTTAGCAATAGGACTGTGCTTCTATGAATTCCACGTACATTTCTAGATCTTACTTTAGGTCTAGTTTACTGTTACGTACTGAAGTTTATTGAAAACTGTAGCAAAGTAGGATTGCAAAGAAAAGTAAAGCAGCTAAATCAATGCGCACTTGTAGCATCCTAGCTTCCCTGTTGTCTCCCTGTGAAGGCCCCCCGATCCTCGAGGATCATCCCGCTTAGTGGATCTGGGGTTCTTGGGTGCTTCCGGATGGCACAGTCTTTGCTACCCATGTTCCAGTGCTGCAATCAAGTAGCCTCTGACTTGGAGCATCAGACTGTACATTGATTTAAAATGCTGCCAGTGTCTTACAGAGGCACCCAAGCCACTGGTCTATAAATGTGTATATAATTCACACATATGTGTATGTTAACAATTTTTAAATGAATTTGACCTCTATGGCGTTTTGTATCTTGCTTTTTACCTAACAGATCCTATCATTAATATTCTTTAAAAACATTTAATAGCTACATAATTTATTTAGCTATTTTCCTCTTGAATGTTTAGATGGTTTCCAACTTTTGGTTCAGAAATAATATTGTGGTGAACATTTCTGTACTGGAATTGGTTTGTTGGGTTAAATGAGGCAAAGGCGTAAATAGGATTGAATGGCACAGATAAGACCCACATTTGAGTCTTACAGCACTAATATATCCTACTTACACGTGGTATTGTCTGCTGCCTTCTTTCAGTGTCAGTTTCTGGAGAGACCAGGAGCACCGCACCAAATGTTGGTACTAACGGCAAAATAGAAAACACTTTAGTTCCTCTTTCTGTATCTTATCTGAAAAAGAATGTGTTGAAAGTTGTGAGGCAGACAGAAACAGACATTTAGAATTTGTGCAGGCAGGCATGTCTTGGCTGGGGTTTTGATTTTAGATGTGAACTCAAGAGGGTGAGTGCAAGCTCTTTGGTAGAATGTGTGCAGGAGGCGGCCCTCGCTATGGTTTGCTCCACAGAGTGTGAGCTTGAGAACTGAGACTGGCCCTTACTCAACTCTAGCCCCTTACTCAGCACTGCCTGACACCTGCTAGGCCCCTTGAAATCATTCGATGACATACTTGTGAAATTAGATGAGAAAACAGGCCCTGCACTGGCTCATGTAGTCAGCCTAGAGTCTAATACTACTAACATCTGGGACCTAGCACTGCAGGCAGTGGGGGAGAACCAAGATGTAGTGTGTGAGCTTTATCTGAATATCCACATTCCTACATGAGGCTAAAGCCCACATTAATTGTGTGAGATATCACCTCTTCATTGAAATCCCAGGCTCTGATCAAAGCAGCTGCTGCCCGTGAAGGTGAAGGGGATGGAGAAGGTTACTGCAGGCACAGCTGCCAGTGTTCTGGTTCTCTCTTTACCTCTCTGGCTGACTTTGCATTTTGTCTTTCGCCTTTTGCCCTCTCTCAGTCCTATCTGGTGGTGCAACAGTTTGCCTCCTTTTCAGCAGTAAGCTGAAAACGGTGTGGGAACTTCCCAGCAGAAATTCAAGAGGTTAAAAGTATCTTGTGAGGGCCAGACGTCTTCCAAGGGAGCTGAAAAGGGGGCTGTCCTGAGGTTTGATGTCAGTCTGTAGCTAGATTCTGTTCACCTGTTGTTTTACTTACTTGACATTTACTTACTTGAGGGGAAGTTGCTAGGATAGATTGTGGAAATGGAGCTGGGGCCATTTCCGACTCCCCTCTCAAGGGCCCTGTGTGGTGGTGACCTGCTGTCTAGGCTGCTGAAGTGACTCCAGGGAGCCTGATTTTGGACCCATAAGCAGCAGCTTTTACCCACCTCTCTTCCAGCTCCCTCTTATGGAGTCCCAGACTCCTCTGCCACTATTGATGAGGTTTCAGATTTAAAAGCCCCTGCTCCTTAGGAAGCCTTTCTCTACCTAACACACTAATATTTCTGCTCTGAAACCCTATGGATCTTTCTCTCAAAACCCCAAAACTCCCTCATTTCTCTGCTGGGAAACCTAGAGATGCCGTGTTCTGGGAATCCTTTACTTCTTGCGTGCCCTTCTAATAGGGCCCTTTGTGCTTCTCTCCCAGGCTACCCTTCGGAATGTGGATTGGATAGCACTCCCGGGACCCTTCCAAAGGAGGCAGTGCCTTGCAGTGGGTTAGAGCTCTGATGGGCCCTGTGTCAGACAGTTCTGGGTTGGATTCTCACCCTAGGCCTGACCCCTAGACTCAGAGTCCCTCACATGCCATTTTGCAACCTCCAGGGAGAGGCCAAACACATTTCCTGATCCCCTGGGAGTGAGGAAGGGTCCGGGATCTCCAGGGCTAACTTGAACGTCCCTGGACTTTGCTGAGTCTAAGGACGTCCTGGCCCACGTTGCACCTACCTGTTCTTCTAGGAAGACAGACCTGGGGAGAAATGGAGAGGAAGGAGGAGTGTGGGATGAGGTCAAGGCTGGATGACTTTGGTCTGAGCTCTGTGTTTGTATTAGCCTCCTACTTTATAAAATGGGCAACTGGTTAGCTTCCGGGTTTGTCAGGAAGAAAAAATGGATTTTTGTTTGTGAAAGGACTTTGTGTATGGGGAGGAGTTTCCAACACATCACTGATGACAGAAGAGCCAGCTTGAACCTTGGGCCCACGAAGGAGCTGCTAGAAGCTGCCCACAGTCCTGGGATTGTCTGCCCAGCTCCCCCAGGGCTCGCTGGAACCATGCAGCTTGTCAGAGCTGGGTTTATACCCTGTCATCTAGGCTTGTACAACCTGCTAGGGAACAGATGGGGCTTCCTTGGAGCCTCCCAACCCCATTCCCTCTTCCCATCCTCATCCTTTCCCTGAAGCAAGGCTAAAGGGTCCTTCCCATCATGCCCTGGGCTGTTCCCAAGAACTTTGTCTAAAGGCAGTGAGACCCAGGACCCCAGGGAGGGTTGCTTTTAGGCTCCTCAGTGTGCCCGAGCTAAGGGAGCCTGCAGCTCTGCCGGGGGTGAGGGTTGGGAGGCGTGCAAGGACAGAGGCAGGGCTTGGGAGCCGAGGTTCACCCTCAGGTGTCCACTTTCTGCCATTACCACAGCATTGCACTGAAAGCCAAACACCTGGGCTCCTTTCACTCCGGCTCTCTGCTGTGAGCTGGGGGTGCCAGTAGGTCAGGGCAGACACTGTCTCTGTCCCCATGGTGCCCTCTGTCAGGCAGAGAAGAAAAGGAATTAAGCAGTCACAGTGAAGTGTGATGAATGTTATACGCCAGAAACCAGATTGCGCCTTTTTTAAAAAAAGTTTTTGACCATGCTGCTTGGCTTGTGGGATCTTAGTTCCCTGACTGGGGATTGAACCCTGGCCCATGGCAGTGAAATCACAGAGTTCCCAACTACTGGACTGCCGGGGAATTCCCTCACCTTTGTTTCTTCATGGTCAAGGTAATTTTTTTTTTGCGGTACGTGGGCCTCTCACCGCCGCGGCGTCTCCCGCCGCGGAGCACAGGCTCCGGACCCGTAGGCCCAGCGGCCATGGCCCACGGGCCCAGCCGCTCCGCGGCACGCGGGATCCTCCTGGACCGGGGCACGAACCCGCGCCCCCCGCAGCAGCAGGTGGACCCTCAACCACTGCGCCACCAGGGAAGCCCTCCAGGTGCTTCTTTATTCACCTTTCAGAGGTAACCATTTTCTGATTTCTTTCACCGTAGATTAGCTCTGCCTGTTCTACAACTTCATACAGGTGGAGGAAAGAGTATGTATTCTCTTGTGTCTGACTTCTTTTGATTAGCACAATGTTTTTACTTTTGGCTTTTGTTTTTAAATTCACCCATATTGTTGCATCGTCAGCAGTTTATTACTTTTTATTGCTGAGTAGTGGTCATTGGACTAATAGCCCATGATTTATTTATTCATTCTTCTATTGATGGACATTTGTATTTTTTCTAGATATAGTCATACACATATATCTGGATTTAATATATATTATCATATTAAATATATTTTAGTAATTTAATAATGTTAAATAATTAATATATAATATTAAACTTTTAATTTTGAGATAATTACAGATTAATATGCAATTATAAGAAATAATATAAAGATCCTGTGTATCTTTTACCCAATTTCCCTTGATAACATTTTATAAAACTAGTACAAGAATGATACACTGTCACAGCCAAGGTACTATCTTGATACAGTCAAGATACAGAGCATTTCCATCACCACAAGGGTCTCACTTGTTGCCCTTTTATGGCCACTCCCACTTCCCTCCCACCCTCGAACTCTCTTTCATCCCTGGCAACCACTAAGCTCTTCTCCATTTCTGTTATTTTGTCATTCCAAGAATGTTGTATAAATAGAATCATATAGCATATAACGTTTTGGGGTTGGCTGTTGCATTCAGCATGATCATCTGGAAATTCATCTAGGTCATTGCGAGTAGCAATAGTTCCTTCCTTTTTATTGCCCAGTAGTATTCCATGGTGTGGGTGTACCCCGTATTTTTTAACCATTCACCTGTTCAAGGACGTCTGGGTTGTTTCCAGTTTTTGACCATTATGAATAAAGCTGCTTATAAACATTTATATACAGATTTTTGTGTAAGTATAAGTTTTCATTTCTCTGGGATAAATGCCCAGGACTGTAGTTGCTGGGTTATATGGTAGTTGCATATTTAGTTTTTTAAGCAAGTGCTAAAGAGTTTTCCCGAGTGATTGTCTCATTTTGCATTCCTACCAGCAACAAACGAATGATCCAGTTTCTCTGCATTCCAACCAACATTTGGTGTTGTCACTATTTTTTTACTTAGGCATTCTGATAGGTGTGTAGTGATGCCGTATTATGGTTTTAATTTGTATTTCCTTAATAGATAATGATATAGAATATCTTTTCATGTGCTTGTCATCTGTATATTCTTTTTGGTGAAATGTCTCTTTATGTAACTGGAATGTTTGCTTTTGGCTTAAAAAATTTTTTTTTTATTGTGGTAAAATATAACTTTAAAATTTATCATTTATTTTTAAGTATATAATTCAGTGGCATTAATTACATTCATACCATTGTGCAACCATCACCACTGTTTCCAAAACTTTTTCATCACCCCAACAGAAACTCTGCAATCATTAAGCAATAGAAACCCCCCTAAACCTTGGTAACCTCTAATCTACTTTCTGTCTCCATGAATTTGCCTATTCTAGATATCTTACATAAATGGAATCATATACTATTTATTCTTTAGTATCTGGCTTATTTCACTTAGTATAATGTTTTCATGTTGTAGCTTGTATTAGAACTTCATTCCGTTTAATGGATGAGTAATATTCCATTATGTGTATATACTACATTTTGTTTATCTGTTCATTTGTTAATGGTCACTTAGGTTGTTTCTACCTTTTTTTTTTTTTAAATGTCGAGCCTTCTTTTTAATTTATTTATTTTTATTTTTGGCTGTGTTGGGTCTTCGTTTCTGTGCGAGGGCTTTCTCTAGTTGTGGCAAGCAGGGGCCACTCTTCATCGCGGTGCGCGGGCCTCTCACTGTCGTGGCCTCTCTTGTTGCGGAGCACAGGCTCCAGACGCGCAGGCTCAGTAGTTGTGGCTCACGGGCCCAGTTGCTCCGCGGCACGTGGGATCCTCCCAGACCAGGGCTCGAAACCGTGTCCCCTGCATTAGCAGGCAGATTCTCAACCACTGCGCCACCAGGGAAGCCCCGTTTCTACCTTTTGACTATTGTGTGTTGCTGCAATTAACACTGGCATACAAATATCTGAGTCCTTGTTTTCAGTTCTTGTGGGTTTATACCTAGGAGTGAAATTGCTGTGTCATATCATAATGCTATGTTTAGCTTTTTGAGGAACTACCACACTACCACGGCAGCTGCAACGTTTTTACATTCCCGCTAACAATGTAGGAGGGTTTTAAATCCACATGTTTGCTAACACTTGTTATTTTCATTCATTCATTTATTTATATGTATCCTAATATGTATAAAGTGGTATCTTATTGTAGTTTCCATTTGCATTTCCCCGATGACTAAAAATGTTGATATATTTTCATATGTTTATTGGCTATTTGTATATCTCTTTGTCCTTTTTTTGATTGGGTTGTTTGTCTTTTTGTTGTTAAGTTTTAGGAGTTCTTTGTGTATTTTGGATCTTAATCCCTTATCAGATATATGATTTGCAAATATTTTCTCCCATTTTATGTTCTTTGATGCATAATAGATTTTAATTTTGATAAGGTTCAATTTATTTATCTGTTTTTTCTTTTCTTGCTTATGTTTTTGACTTTGTGAGTAAGGATTCATTGCCATATCCAAGGTCATGAAACATTGTTTTCTTGTAAGAGTTAATGGTTTTAGCTCTTACATTTAAGTCTTGATCCATTTGGAGTTAGTTTTTGTTTTGTTTTTTTTGGCCACACGGCCTGTGGTTCTTAGTTCCCCAACGAGGGATGGAACCCGGGCCCCTGGCAGTGGAAGTGCAGAGTCCTAACCACTGGACCACCAGGGAATTCCCCATTTAAAGTTAGTTTTAACATCTTGTGAGGTAAGGTTACAACTTCATTCTTTAGTGCATGTGGAAATCCAGTTGTCTTAGGACCATTTGTTTTCTCTTTTCCAGCACCATTTGTTGAAAACACTGTTCTTTCTCCACTGAATAGGCTTAGCGTCCTTGTCAAGAATAGTATCTATAGATATATGGGTTATTTTCTGGACTCTCTGTTCTATTCCATTGGTCTATATGTCTATCCTTATGCTAGTACTACACTGTTTTGATTTCTGTAGCTTTGTAATAAGTTTTGAAATCAGAAAGTACAAGTCCTCTGAATTTTGTTTTGGTGGTTTTGGGCCCCTTGCAGTTCCATAGGAATTTGAGCATCAGCTTTTCTATTTCTTCAAAAACGTCTGTTGGAATTTTGATAGGGGTTGAATTGAATCTGTAGATCTCTTTGAGTAGTATAGACATTTTAATAATATTAAGTCTTCCTACCTATGAACATAGAGTGTCTTTCCATTTATTTAGGTCTTTTAAAAATTTGTCAGCAATGTTTAAAGTTTTCAGCGTATAAGACTTTTACCTCATTAGTTAAATTCATTACTAGGCATTTTATTCTGTTAGATGCTATTGTGAATGAATTTGCTTTCTTAATTTCATTTTTGGATTGTTCACTGCTGGTGTATAGAAACAAATAGATTTTTGTGTTTTGATCTTGTACCCTGCAACTTTCCTGAACTTGCTTATTAGTTTTAGCAGCTTTCTGTGGATTCTTCAGGATTTTCAATATATAGGATAATGTCATCTGCAAATATAGTTTTACTTCTTCCTTTCCAATTTGGATGATTTTTATTTCTTTTTCTTGTTTAATTGCTCTGGCTAAAACTTCCAGTACAATGTTGAATAGCAACGGTGAAAGTGGGTATTCTAGTTTTATTCCTCATCAGTCTTTTACCACTGAGTATAATTTTAGCTGTGTATTTTTTTGTAAGTGCTCTTTATCATGTCAAGTAAGTTCCCTCTTATTCCTAGTTTTCTGGGTGTTTTTTTAAATGAAGAAAAGTTCTTTCATTTTGTCAAATACCTTTTCTGCGTCAATTAATATGATCTTTCCCCCCTTTTTCTATTAATGTGATATGTTACAGTGATTGGTTTTCTTACGTTGAACCACCCTTGCATTGGTTCCACTCAGTCATGAAGTATAATCCTTTTACTAGGCTGTTGGATTTGGTTTGCTAGTATTTTTTCAGTACGCGGGCCTCCCACTGTTGTGGCCTCTCGCGGTTGTGGCCTCTCCCGTTGTGGAGCACAGGCTCCGGATGCGCAGGCTCAGCGGCCATGGCTCACAGGCCCAGCTGCTCCGTGGCATGTGGGATCTTCCCAGACCCGGCCATGAACCCGTATCCCCTGCACCGGCAGATGGACTCTCAACCACTGCGCCACCAGGGAAGCCCTGCTAGTATTTTAAAATCTATATCCATAGGGATATTGGTCTATATTTGTTTTCTTCTGAGGTTTTTATCTGGCTTTAGTATCATGGTAAGGCTGGCCTCATAGAATGAGAGGAAGTGTTCCCTCCTCTTCTATTTTTTGGAAGAGTTTGAGAAGGGTTGGTGTTAATTCTTGTTTAAATGTGTGGTAGAATTCACCAGTGAAGCCATCTGGTCCTGACCTTTTCTGTCAGAAGGTTTTGTTTACTGATTCAATCTCATTACTTGTTATAAGTCTGTAGAAAATTTCTATTTTATCTCGAATCATTTAGGTAATTTGTGTGTTCCTACAAATTTGTCAATTTCATCTAGGTTATCCAATTTGTTGGCATACAATTGTTCATGGTATTCTTTTATAATCCTTTTTATCTCTGTAAGGTCAGTAGTGATATCTCCACTTTAATTTCTGATTTTAATTATGTGTATTTTCTGTCTTTTTCCCTTGTCAGTCTAACTAAAAGTTTGTCAATTTTGTGATCTTTTCTAAAAACTAACTTTTGGTTTCATTGATTCTATTATTTTTCTATTCTCTATTTTATTTATCTCTTTTCTAATCTTTATTTTCTTTATTCTGCTAGCTTTGGGCTACTTTGTTCTTCTTTATTCTAGTTCCTCAAGGAATAAAGTTATTGATTTTAGGTTCTTTCCCTGTTTTTATTATTATAGGCATTTACATTTATAACTTTCTGAGCACTGCTTTCTCTGCATCTCATAAGTTTTGATATGTTGTCATTTCCATTCATCCTTGCTTTCTTGTTTGATCATTGATTAAGAGTATGTTGAATTTTCTGGTATCTCTTCTGAATTATTTATTTTTAGCTTAATCCCATGGTGGTTGGAAAATATACTTTTAAAGATTTCAGTGTTAAAATATTTATTGAGACTTGTTTTGTGGCCTAATATTTGGTCTATGCTGGAGAATGTTCAATGTGGATTTGAGAGGAAAGTATATGCTGTTGTTGGGTAGTGTTCTATGTATGTCTGTTATGTCTAGTTGATTTACAGTGCTGTTCATGTGTTCTGTTTTCTTGTTGATCTTCTGTCTGATTGCCTACCTATTATCAAAAGAGGTGTATTGAAGTCTCTAGCTATTATTATAGAACTGTCTAGTTCTTCCTTCAGTTCTGTTTATGTTTGCTTTATATATTTTGAGGCTCTATTGTTGGTTTATATATGTCTATAATTGTTATATCTTCTTGATGGCCTTTTTCTCAATATATAATGACTTTTTTTTTTTGGTCTCTTTCAAAAATTTTTGGTTTAAAGTCTGTTTTGTCTGATTTACTATAGACATCCCAACTCTCTTTTGGTTACACTTTGTATGGAATTTCTTTTTATGTCTTTTCACTTTCAACACATTGGTATCTTTGGATCTAATGTGAATCTCGGGACTTCCCTGGTGGTCCAGTGGTTAAGACTCCATGTTCCCAATGCAGGCGGCCAGGGTTTGATCCCTGGTCAGGGAACTAGATCTCTCATGTCACAACTAAGAGTCCACATGCCGCAACTAAAAAAATCCCACATGCTGCAACTAAAGATTCCCCCATGCCGTGACGAAAGATCCCACATGCCGCAACTAAGACCCAGCACAGCCAAATAAATAAATAAATATTTTAAAAAAGTGAATCTCTTGTGTATATAGCATGTAGTTGGATCATGCTTTTAAATCCATTCTACCAATCTCTGCCTTTTCACTTGGAGATGTTAATCCATTACATTTAAAATAATTATTGATAAGGAAGGACTTACTTCTCTGCCATTTTACTATTTGTTGTCTGTATGTAATTTTAGCTATGATATGTCTTGGTGTGGATCTATTTGGGTTAATCTTGTTTGAGATCCTTTGTTCTTCCTGTACCTGGATATCTCTTTCCTTTTTCAGGTTTGGGAAGGTTTCAGCCATAATTTCATCAAATACATTTTTGACCCCTTTTTTTCTTTCTGGGACCCCTATAATGAGAATGTTGGTACACTTGATGTTGTCCCAGAGGTCCCTTAAACTGTTCTCATCTTTAAAAATTTGTTTCCCTTTTTGCTGTTCTGATAGGGTGATTTCCATTATTCTATCTTCCAGATCATGTATGCATTCTTCTGTATCACCTAGTCTACTGTTAATTCCTTTTAGTGTGTTTTTCATTTCTGTTACTGTATTTTTTTGGTTCTGATTGTCTTTTAAAAAATTTTTTTTTTTAGTTCCTCGTTAAAATTCTCACTGTGAAAAAAAAAAAAAAAAAAATTCTCACTGTGTTTATCTGTTATCTTTCCTAATTCAGTTAGCACTCTTGTTACTAATTCTTTGAACTACTTATCTAGTAAATTATTTATCTTTGTTTCATTATTTGTTTTTTCAGGGTTCTTTTTTCATGTTCTTTCATGTTCTTTTATTTGAAACAAATTCCTCTGTCTTGTCATTTTGCTTAACTTTCTATCTATTAAATTAGGTGAAACAGTTACCTATCCTGGTCTTGAAGGGTGTCCTTGTGTGGGAATATCTCTATACAGTCTGTGTGTGCCCAGTGGCTTTGCTGGGAGAGTGGGTCTGACATGAGTATGAGTCATGTTTTCCCCTAGGGTGTGCTGGCAGCTATCACTGAGGGGGGCCTGGAGATGGAGGGGCTAGAGCCAGCCAGGTGTGAGGCAGGGCTCCTCCTCTGCTCACTGACCATCACCACCCTATTGGGGGTGGGGTCGGGTCCCAAGTTTCTGGAGTGGAAACCCTGAGGCTCAGGTCCATGCTGTCTTGGTCCCCTCTAAATGTGTGCTTCCCCACCTCCCAGCACTGGTAGCTTTGTCCCAGAGAGGAGCAGTGCTGGAGCAAGAGGGGCTGGAGTGGGTATTTGGCATGGGTTGGGGTGCAGGCTGGGGTGGTCCCATCGTCAGTCAGAGCTCCAGGCCACTCCTGATTGGCTGCCTCCGTGAACACCAGCAATGGCTGCCCTCACCCTGTTCAGATGCTGTGTTGGGTCTGAGCTGGCTCTGTCCTCCACAGCTGCTCACTCTCTCTTTGGCTGTGGTAGCCTTCCCCTTAGTGTGGAGCTGTGCCTTGGAGCCAGTGGGCTGGAACAGGTGCTTAGCTTGGGCTGGGGTGCACACTTAGGTGACTGCGGGACATCGGCCAGAGTCCAGGGCAGTTTCTTCTGCCTTGTTTCGAGGGTAAGCAAGTGTGTGCACTTTTCATGAGTGGAGTCTAGATTTCCTACAGCCCCCCTGTCATTCCCACTGGTTTTCAAATCAGCTAGGGGGACTCGTTCTCCCAGTGTTGAACCCCAGAACTGAGGTGCCCAATATGTAGTTGGAACGCTTACTCCCCAGGGAGGATCTATGAGCCTATGTAACCTCCTTTCTCTTCTGTGTCCCCTCCCAGGGGTGCAGATCTTGGACTGCTTGCTTCTCTTCCCTTCTTATCCGATTCCGTGTAGATCTTTCTTACAGTCTTGGTTGTATAAGAGTCTTTCGGCCAGTCTCCAGTTTGTTTTTCAGTGAGAATTGCTCCATTTGTAGACTTTTTTTTTTTTTGGGTGAAGGGACGTACAGCATTTGTTGATTGCAGGGCCCGGCGAGAATTATGGGCAGCTATGCTCAAAAGGTCTGAAATGTGGATGTGTTCATGTGGGAAGCTGAGCTCCACATCCTCCTACTTTGCCATCTTGATCTCCTCCCATTTTCTGTATGTCTTATACTTTTTTTGGGGGTCCCTCATTCCTCTGTTACTGCCTTATTTTGTGTTTAGTTAATTTTTTATAGTGAACCACTTTGATTCTGTTCCCATTTCCTTTTGTATATATTCTATAGATATTTTCTTTGTCATTACTATGGGTTTTACATTTAACATTCTAAATTTATAACAATCCATTTAAAAACTCTGCTCTTAAACATTTCCATCCTCCTCCCTTTAAGTTGTTGTTGTCACACACATCTTTTTTCATTGTGTGCCTAGTAACATAGATTTATAATTATTTTTTAGGTATCGATCTTTTAAATCCTGTAGGAAATAAAAAGTGGAGTTATAAGCCAAAAATATAATACTTGTTTTTATATTTGCCCATGTCTTTATCTTATCAGAGATCTTTATTTCTTCACGTGGCTTTGTGTTACTGTCTAGTGTCCTTTCATTTCCATCTGAGGGACTCCCTTCGACATTTTTGTAGGACAGGTTGGATAGTACTGAACTCCCTCAGCTTTTAACAAGTCTGGGAATGTCTTAGTTTATCTCTCATTTTTTTTTTTTTTTATCTCTCATTTTTGAGGGACAGTTTTGCTGGACTTAGAATTATTGGTTGACAGTTTTTTCTTTCAGCCCTTTAAGCATGTCATCCCACTGTCATCTGGCTTCCGTGGTCTCTGATGAGAAATTGATTGTTACTCTTATTGAGGGTCTCTTGTACGAGATGAGTTGCTTCTCTCTTACTGCTTTCAAGATTCTCTCTGTTTTTTGACAGTTTGACTATAGTGTGTCTCATTGTGGATCACTTTGAGTTTATCCTGCTTGGAGTTGAGCTTCTTGGATATTTGGATTTGTAGATTTATGTTTCCTGTCACATTTGGGAAGTTTTTGGCTATCACTTTTCTTCAAATATTCCTTCTGCCCTTTTCTCTCTCCTCCTTCTGGGATTCCCACAATCCGTACGTTGGTCTGCTTGATGGTGTACCACAGGTCTCTTAGACTGTGGTCATTTCACTTTTCTCTTTCTGCCCTTTAGACTTGATAATTTCAGTGGTCCTGTCTTCAAGTTTGCTGATTTTATTTCTGCCTGTCCAAATATGCTGTTGAACCTCTCTAGTGAATTTCAGTTATTGTCCCTTTCAGCTCAATAATTTCTGGATATCTCAGCTGAGTGTCAGGAGTGTTAATGTGGTGTTATCCTGTGTTAATGAGATATCTTCACTCAGGCAGGATGGTAACATCAGTTTCCCTCAGCACTCTTTCTCTCAACCCAATAGCAGCTACTATCTGTCAAGCCTTAGGTGGCCTCTTTCTACACATGTATAGCCTAGCCATCAGCCACAGATTTACAAGGAACCCCTACACTGACCTCTTGGGCTCCTTACCTGCACATCTCGCTTTTTTTTCAATGACCTACCTCTCAGATTATAGCTGCTTTAGCTGCTCTGAACTCTGATCTCTGCCTCTTCAGCTCAGTAGGTAGTCCTGTCCTGCTCTATTTGGACTCCAGCTCTTTGAAACATGATTGGGAAATAAATGAACGAACTAAAAACAAACAAATAAATATTCCAGCTTTATTGTTGTTTATGGTGGGAGGGCTAGACTGTACTAGCTACTCCATCATAGAGGCAGCAGTTCCCCTCTTTCTGGATGAAATGGATTATGTGTTGGCAAAGACGTCAGGCAGAACTAGCTACTGTCTCTGATGCCGTGTTTGTCAGGTCTCTCTGAGCAATAGGACCATCACTTGTTAGGCTCTGCAAGTGAATAGATATGATGTTTTGTGTCCCCCCCCATCCTTAGTGTACTTCAAGTGAAGGGACTTCTACTACATGAGCGTCGATGGCAAGATTCTCTTGGACCCTGGAAGTCATTCACCTTATTGTTGCCAACAAATAAAGAGTGTGTTCATTTTCCATTAAAAACTCAGTTCTGCCTGCATTAGCCTGCTCTTTTGCAGCAAGGAGGTTAATGTTGCTCTGTTGCCTGGTGGAGGGTGGACGGGAGCACAACACCTTCAAGGTCTATTTGGCTTCTTTGCTGCTGTAAGTCATTAACATGTGGACCAGACTCTAGGCCTTGGGCCTGCAGGCTGAAAGCCATGTGGTAAACCACGTTCCAGCAGAGGAGGACACACAAGGGATGTCTTTCAGAGCATTAGGAAGGAGGCACTGCCAAGTCAAACACAAAAACACAGGAGTTACTCTGAGACATGCTATGCCTATAAAGGAATATAAAGTTTGGCGTCTCACCCTGCTCCAGGAGCCCACAGGCAGCTCATTCATTCAATAGACATTTGATGACTGCCTGTACTGAGCCAGGCCCTGGGTTGGGTTCCAGGGATACAGGGTAAGGGGAAGATTCATCAAGGATATGATGCTTAAGTTGGCTCCTGGGGTCAAATCTTGGTTCCAAAGAAAACTGAGGGAAAAAATTGCAATCAGCTCATCTTTCCATATTTCTATTTGAATAGAAGAACATACAAACTGAATTTATTTTCTAGAAAGGGATCCAGAGATTTCATTTTGGAGGCTGGGACACTGCTTTGAGGGGGACCTCTGGCCTTCTCTAACTCACCCACACACTCTTAGAATAGGCCCTCTCTAGAGCCCCTACCTAGTTGTGTTTCCATAGCTGAAGGCATGAATGAGCTCTGGCCTTTCTGGAGGGTTGAGGACTCTTTCTGATCTCACTCCTTTTCCTCTCTTCTCCAAGAAATAGCTGTCTGAGCTTTAGGTGGCCCACTCCACAGGTAGGATTAGGTGTGGAACTTTGGACTCCATCCCTGGGCTACTCCTGGGACTGGACCCTCTCTTCTTGACCTCCTGGCACCCTCAGTCTGTAGGTGGGTTTCTGGTAGGTAGAAAAGGGGAATTTCTATTTTAGGTGCCATGAGCCTCACTCTGGAGTAAGGAGACTGCTGGCCAGGGTGAAAATTTGTGGGTCTGTGTGTTTTTTGAATAAGTGAAAACTACCACCCTCAAAAAAAGTCTTGGCATTTTCTCTGTAAATTCAGTTTCTGTTGAAGGGAGGTTTCTGCAGGATCTAATGGTACCAAGACTCCAGAGACTTCCTAGGTTTCCAAAGATGATTTCTGGGCTTCCTTTTTGTTAGTTTTACAAATACATCTCTGCCTTCTTTCCTCAGTCTCGTTCTTGTGGGCCCTCTGGCTTAAGGGGCCTGGAGCCATAGAATAAGGGAAGGTAGGCAGGGGTTTTTTGCCTGCTGGGTGTAGTTTTGAGGTTCTCTTGGCCACACTGGTGGATGAAGCTTCCAGTTTGGGGTTAGACACTGCCCAGGGCCGTATGCCTGGACAATGCCCTTACCATCCCCTGTCCTGGTTTCCCCATCTTCTCTCTCTGCCCCTCCCACCAGGTTGCACAGCCCTTTTTCCCTTTTGCCCACTGTCATGGGCATGATGGTAGTGCTCACATACACTGTGCCCCTCTATGGAGAGGCTTAGATTTTTGAGGAAACACAGATTTTTTGTGTGTGTGAGGGAGGAAAAGTCTATGATATTGTGGTTAGAATTAATTGTGATGGAAATTTATTGATTTAAAAATAAAACAATTAGGTCTGGAAAAGATAGTTTAGATGAGGTTCTCTAGGTGGAAATCTGTGGACTATGTGGTATGCTCTGTTTGTGGTTGGAATGGGGTTGACTTAGGAGGCTGGAGCCTGCCCTTCTGTGCAGAAGGAAGCTAGTCAGCACCACCACTAGGGGGCGACAGAAACCACAGCTGCCACATTCCTGGGTGATGGATCTAACACCGGCTTGTTCTCCTCTCTCTGGAGAGTAGGTATGAATGCTAGACAAGAAAGGGGACACTGTTCTACAACCTGCTCTATTGTACAAAGCAAGTAAGCTGTTTGGGAACACTAACCAAGGTCACCAGGGTGTAATGGGACCAAGGCTTAGAAATGGTGCTTTGGACTCTCCAGGAATGTACCCGAAGGGGAGGAGGGTCGGGGGCAGGGAGACAAGGGAGAGTTCACAATTTTGACTCAGGCAAAACAAAAACAAAAACAACAAATAGATAAATAAATGAATAGGGAAAATATATGGAGCTGAGAGTAGTATTGGCCAAATGGATCCAAAGCTTTCTGATAGACCAGACTTCGAGGATCAGGTTTTCATGGTGCATGAACTGCTCTGAGCCTTAATGGGTTTGATTCCTCCCTTCTCGCTCTCCCTGCACAGTGAGAGGCGGCTTTTCTATAATTGGCCCTTGAAACATTACTACAATCGCTTTGTGGCCTCCTTCAGCTTATTTTTAATTACAAGCTCTATTGCATTGTTAAATTATTAACTCTGACAATTACTTATCTTAGCATTTTCTTATCTTGATGGAAATGAAAATAGCAAGGTCATGTTAGCTCACTTGTGGTTTTGGTCTGCTACCGCGAAAATTGAGCTGGATCAGCTCAGCAAATGTTTGCAGAGCGGCGAACCGAGTTTGCAGAGGGTCTGCTAGTGGAATGGTGCTGAGGGGGCTCTGCACCCACAGGTGCTTATTCTGGCTGGTTAGGGCCGGGCTGTCCCTGGAAGTGGGACCTGCTGTTGCAAGTGATGGTGTCGCAGGCGTGTGCAGCTTCTTCTGTAACCTTGAGGAAGGGTCCTGCTTGCAGGGCTCACACATGCAGAAGCTCTCAGTCCATTGATTGAGACAGCCAAGGCAAGGTCGGGAAGGGGAGCACGTCCCACTGCCTCTCCTGATGTGTCCCAGCTCTGCTCTGGCTCACGGTCCCCCTTCTGCTTTTCTAAGTCCCACTCATCTGAAGCCCTTTCTGGACCCCTTCTTCCCTACCCCTCTCAGCCCACACTGACCTCCCAAAGTGCTCACTGTATGACACACTGGCAACAATGACAGCAACTAAACAGCCACAGTAACAATGACTAACATGTATTGAGTGCATACTGTATCCCTGGTGCCTTGCCCGCAGTGGACTCTTGGCAAATGTCTCCAAATGCTGGCCATGGCAGGCCTCCTTGTCATGCTGCCTTCTGTCCAGCAGGGGGTAGTGTGACTACACCATAAAGGGGACCCTCCTTTACCTGCGTTCTCAGGAGAAGCGAAGCTTCAGAGTTTCTGTGGATCCAGAGTGCTTCTGGCTTTCACAGTGGGTCCAAAGGCTCCGACAGACAGTGAGGGTAAAAGGCTGCACAACGGTCACCGCTTGTTCCCCCCAGCCTCGGGCACTTGGGGTCCATCAGTCCTAACATCAAGTCATTCTATGTTCAATCCCTGGCTCTACAGACTTCATGGAGAGCAAAGGGCAGGCACAAACTTGGAGAAATGGTTTTGGCCTCAGTCGACAGCGCTGATTCCATGGCAGGTACTTGGCACCTTGCTTCCTTAGGGATACACAGATGGTTCCCAAATCAGACAGCCTCTTGGTAGGAACTAGAGATCGGGGGAGCGCAGATCCCCAGATGTGTTATACACATTAATGGATGGTACCGCTTTTGGGAGACCACTTGGCCCCATGAGGCAGTGGTTTCAGTGGGCAAATGTCTAGGCTGTCTAGAGTTTCTCAGGCAGAAGCCTGTGAGAAAGTCTCATCTTTCTCATAGCCTGGGAGCCAATTGTTCCCACAGTGAGAGGAAGAGGGGAAGAGGTGAGACTATTGGTGGGTTGTGGTTGTGTCATCTCCCACCTCTCTTACTTGCAGAGGACCTCGGTGAGAAGGTAAGGTACGAGCTGGCTCCCACTGTGGGCAATTTCTGTCGACCCAGCTCTGGCTGTGGTCTCATGCTTTGGAAAACAGGCAAGAGCTTCCCAGAAATGACTCCACTGACATTTCTGCCAATACTAGGGCCTGCTCAAGACTCTGAAAGCTGGGTCTTTACTTTAGGAGGGATTTTTGTGTCTGGTCCCCAGCACAGATAGGCTGGGAGATCTCTGACTAACTTCCGTGAGGAATTCAGATCCTGGGTCCCTCAGCACAACCCACATCTGAGTCTCTAGTTCCATGAATTTAAAGATCGATGTGGCTGCCCAACCTCTCGGCTTCTGAAGTGCTTTGGGTTCAGATGTTCAAAGCAGCCCTAAGTTATCTGTGTAGCTTCTCCAAATTCCTCCCCTATTCTCTAGGCCCCTGTGAAAAAATGCTAATCTATCACAGACTGCTCACTCCACCCCGAACCATCCACCAACTGGCAGCCAGAGGGAAGCGATCAATCAGAAAGTGTTCAAACTGTAAAATGTCTGTGCGTCCAAGGCAATGCCCACATTCGAGGCCTCTTGCTCCCCACCACCAGGCCTCACCCAAATTGGCCTTTACTCTAAAAGAGCTCAAGTTCAAGGAAACTGTGTCTGTGTGTGCATGCTAACTCCAAGTCTTTTTTTTTTTTTTTGTGGTACGCGGGCCTCTCACTGTTGTGGCCTCTCCCGTTGCGGAGCACAGGCTCCGGACGCGCAGGGTCAGCGGCCATGGCTCACGAGCCCAGCCGCTCCGGGCATGTGGGATCTTCCCGGACCGGGGCACGAACCCGTGTCCCCCGTATCGGCAGGCGGACTCTCAACCACTGAGCCACCAGGCAAGACCATGTTGTTGTTGTTTTTAATATTTATTTATTTATTTTTGGCTGCGTTGGGTCTTCGTTGCTGTGCGTGGGCTTTCTCTAGTTGTGGCGAGTGGAGGCTACTCTTCATTGTGGTGCGTGGGCTTCCCATTGCAGTGGCTCCTCTTGTTGCTGAGCACGGGCTCTAGGGGCGCGGGCTTGAGTAGTTGTGGCATGCGGGCTCTAGAGCTCAGGCTCAGTAGTTGTGGTGCACGGGCTTAGTTGCTCTGCGGCATGTGGGATCTTCCCGGCCCAGGGCACAAACCCATGTCCCCTGCATTGGCAGGTGGATTCTTAACCACTGCGCCACCAGGGAAGCCCCTCCAAGTCTGTTTTGAGAGATTTGCCTTTCACTGCCCGAGTTGCTGCTGAGGAGGATACGTTCCCTAATTCCTCACCTGGTAGATCAGTTGGGGCCGTTTATGTACTCTGGTTTAAAATAATAATAATAATGGTAATAATAATAATAGTAATAATATGTGGCAGTTTTGAGCCCTTTACATTAGCTAGGTTCTTCTAATGGATTACCCAATTCAACTTTCACAAGAACTTTATGATATAACTGCTATATATAATATAATACATATGATATTTTACACATATTTTATATACTATTTATAGTGTTCCCATCATATAAGGTAGAATCAGAGGTGTGGAGGGGTTAAATTGAAGGTGATCACGGAGGATGTCGCTGAGGCAGAATCTTGGGGAAGGGGATCAGAGGAGGCTGGCTGACAAGCAGGAGACACGCTTCAGACCCCTCAACACCCCAGGTGCTTGCACCCACCTGATCTGGAGGGACCTGGGGCTTGGGAAGTACAGCATGACCCACCCATGACCCTAAAAATGCCCCTGTAGTCTACCAGTCAAAGAAAAGGTTCATGATGGTCAGGTGATACATGAGGCTTTGGACAATCGTCCTCTCACACTGGGTCCTCCCTACTCTGTGACGGCTCCTTAGTTTCTAAATGTGTAGTCAGCATCGATAAACCCAGCAGCTGGCAGAATCGTCACATTAGCACACATCACAGAATCTCACTGTGAAGTGAGAGCTAATACAGAATTTCCCTTTCCTACAGGGATGCTAGGCCAAAACCAATATTGCATCCTTGCAAGGGGTAGAGGGCAGGGAGAGGATTTCAGAGATTAGCATCAAAAAGTCTTGAAAGAGGTAGAGAGAGTGATTTCTATCCCATGCCCATTTCACTCATGTATTTGACCCATGTGGAAAGTGAGGGGATCTTGGAAAATTACTATGGATTACCATAAACCTAGATTTTTTGGTAATTCTAGCTGCAGCCACTGTCCCAGTTGTGGTATCTGTTATTTACTTATTTACTTATTTATTTATTTATGCCTGTGTTGGGTCTTCATTGCAGAGTGTGGGCTTTCCCTAGCTGTGGTGAGCGGGGGCTGCTCTTTGTTGCAGTGCGTGGGCTTCTCATTGCCGTGGCTTCTCTTGTTGCGGAGCACGGGTTTTAGGGCATGCAGGCTTCAGTAGTTGTGGCACGCGGGCTCTAGAGCACAGGCTCAGTAGTTGTGGAGCACGGGCTTAGTTGCTCTGAGGCATGTGGGAGCCAGACAAGGGCTCGAACCCGTGTCCCCTGCATTGGCAGGCAGATTCTTAACTACTGTGCCACCAGGGAAGCCACAGTTGTGGTATCTTTATTGGAACAAATCAACACAGCCCCTGGCACCTGGTATGATCTGACAAGTACTTTTGATTTTACCTGTTAGGTACTGTTGACAGGGCACCTCTCTAGCGTTGTCTCAGTATTATGTCATCTTTTCTGGCATTTGCCATTATATAGACAGTAGAGATCTTGATCACCTTAGCATTCCACAGAACATCACACAGGTACATTGCACTGATGACAGCTTGCTGACTGGGCCAGATAAGCAGGAAGTACGTAGTATCTTAGAAGCCTTAGAAAGACACATATAAACCAGAGGATGAGAGATTAACCCTATGAAAATTCTTCGAGGCTTCTGGAGTCCAGTGGTTTCGAGAATATGGGGATATGCCCTCCAAAGTGAAAGAAAAGTTGTTGCGTCTTATATCCCTTGCCTTTCAAGAGGCACAATGCTTGGGGGGCCTTTTTGGATCTTGGAAGCAATATATACAACACTTGAGTGTGCTGCTCCGACCTATTTATTAATTTATAGACTTACAGTTTTGCAAGGAGCCCAGAGCAAGAGGAGACTCTGCAGGATGTCCGGACAGCAGCACAGATGCTCTGGGACTGAGCTTCAGGACCTAGTGAGTGCCTGTGGTAAATAAGGATGCTGTGTGGAGACTCTAGTAAGCCCCAAGAGGATAATCAGGGCAGAGACCCTTAGGGTTTTGAAGAAAAACCATGCTTTTTTATGCAAAGAACTATTCTCCATTTGAGAAACAGCTCCTGGCTTCCTACCAGGCCCTGGTAGACTAAATTCCTGACATCAGTAAACAGGCCACCTGAACTACCCATTGTGCACTGGGTCTTATTTGACCACAGCCATAGGCTGGGTTTCCATAGCAGCAATCCCTCAAGTGGAAGTGGTTGCTGAAGGAACTGGAAACTACAAGTAGGGTGCATGAGTAAGTAAGTAGATGTTCTTGCTGCATTGCTTCCTCTCCCTCAGTCCACACCTATGGCCAAATGGGGGAGTTTCTTATAACTACTTGAGTGAGAGGAAAAAAATGGACCTAGTTTGCAGAAGGTTCTGCAGGATATGCTGGCACATTCTGGAACAGGATTGCTAGGGTAGAGACAATGATAAGGAATATTTCTGAAAGAAAATGGTGAAGAGAAATCCTCCAAGAGGACAGAGCTTCAAGAACCACCTGTGGTTTTCCACCTTCTGTGGGCTCAGAGGTGGCCACAAGTAAGAAACTACTCTAATTAATGGGCAGTGGCTGATAGTTTGGCTGGATGGTCAAGGACTTGGAAAGAACAGGATCAGAAATTCGTAGACTTTACAGACAAGCAAAAGCTAAGAGAGTTCAGCACCTCCAAACCAGCTCTACAACAAATGCTAAAGGAACTAAGTGGGAAACACAAGAGAAGAAAAGGACCTGCAAAAACACACCCATAACAATTAAGAAAATGATAACAGGAGCATACATATCGATAATTACCTTAAAGGTGAATGGATTAGATGCTCCAACCAAAAGACACAATCTCGCTGAATGGATACAAAAACAAGACCCATATATATGCTGTCTACAAGAGACCCACTTCAGACCTAGGGACACATACAGACTGAAAGTGAAGAGATGCAAAAAGATATTCCATGCAAATGGAAATCAAAAGAAAGCTGGAGTAGCAATATTCATGTCAGATAAAATAGACTATAAAATAAAGAATGTTACAAGAGACAAGGAAGGACACTACATAAAGATCACAGGATCAATCTGAGAAGAAGATATAACAATTATAAATATATATGCACCCAACATAGGAGCACCTCAATACATAAGGCAACTGCTAACAGCTATAAAAGAGGAAATCGATAGAAAATTAATAAGGAAACAGAAGCTTTAAATGACACAATAGACCTGATAGATTTAATTGATATTTATAGGACATTCCATCCAAAAACAGCAGATTATACTTTCTTCTCAAGTGCACTGGGACATTCTCCAGGATTGATCACATCTTGGGTCACAAATCAAGCCTCAGTAAATTTAAGAAATTGAAATCATATCAAGCATCTTTTCCAACTAAAACACTATGAGATTAGAAATCAGTTACAGGGAAAGAAACATTAAAAACACAAACACATTGAGGCCAAACAATACATTACTAAATAACCAAGAGATCACTGAAGAAATCAAAGAAGAAATCAAAAAATACCTAGAGACAAATGACAATGAAAACACGATGTTCGAAAACCTATGGGACGCAGCAAAAACAGTTCTAAGAGGGAAGTTTATAGCAATACAAGTGTACCTCAATAAGAAAAATCTCAAATAAACAATCTAACCTATACCTAAAGGAACTAGAGAAAGAAGAACAAACAAAACCCAAAGTTAGTAGAAGGAAAGAACTCATAAAGATCAGAGCAGAAATAAATGAAATAGAAACAAAGAAAACAATAGCAAAGATCAATAAAACTAAAAGCTGGTTCTTTGAGAAGATAAACAAAATGGATAAACCTTTAGCCAGACTCAACAAGAAAAAGAGGGAGAGGACTCAAATCAATAAAATTAGAAATGAAAAAGGAGAAGTTACAACAGACACCACAGAAATACAAAGCATCCTAAGAGACTACTACAAGCAACTCTATGCCAATAAAATGAACAACCTGGAAGAAATGGACAAATTCTTAGAAAGGTATACCTTCCAAGACTGAACCAGGAAGAAATAGAAAATATGAACAGACCAATCACAAGTAATGAAATTGAAACTGTGGTTAAAAATCTTCCAACAAACAAAAGTCCAGGACCAGATGGCTTCACAGTGAATTCCATCTAACATTTAGAGAAGAGCTAACACCCATCCACTATGGAGAACAGTATGGAAGTTCCTTAAAAAACTAAAAATTGAATTACCATATGACCCAGCAATCCCACTACTGGGCATGTACCCAGAGAAAACTATAATTCAAAAGACACATGCACCCCAATGTTCATTGCAGCACTATTTACAATAGCCAGGTCATAGAAGCAGCCTAAATGCCCATCGACAGACGAATGGATAAAGAAGAAGCGGTACATATATACAATGGAATATTACTCAGCCATAAAAAGGAATGAAATTGGGTCATTTGTAGAGATGTGGATGGACCTAGAGTCTGTCATACAGAGTGAAGTAAGTCAGAAAGAGAAAAACAAATACCGTATATTAACGCATATATGTGGAACCTAGAAAAATGGTACAGATGAACCGATTTGCAAGTCAGAAATAGAGACACAGATGTAGAGAACAAACGTATGGACACCAAGGGGGGAAAGTGGTGGGGGTGGTAGCGGTGGGATGAATTGGGAGATTGGGATTGACATACATACACTCATACGTATAAAATGGATAACTAATAAGAGCCTGCTGTATAAAAAAATAAAATAAAATTCAAAAATTCAAAAAAATAAAAGAAATTGGTAGACGTTTGGCTAAGAGGTGTACCTATATCTGTCTGTCTGTCTGTCTGTCTGTCTGTCTCGCTCAGGAAGAGCACAGGGCATGAAGATGGTTGTATCCCATGTGAATGCTCACCAAATTACATCCACTGCAAAGGAGGCTTTCGGTAATCAGGTGGATGTGATGACATGTTCTACAGAGTTAGTCAACCTCTTTCCCCCGTGGTCCCAGTGCTTGCTCAATGGGCCCATGAACAAAGAGCCCATGGTGGAAGGAATGGAGACCACACATGGCCTCAAAACCTGGGCTTGTCTGTTCCAAGGCTGATCGTTATCACCACCACTGCTGAATGCTTAACCTGCCAGCCACAGAGACCAATGCTGAGCCCCTGATATGGCACCATTCCATGGGCTGTTTGGCCTCTTCCATCATGGAGGGGACAGCAATTTGTTCTCTCTGAAATAGACAGGTATTCTGGGTATGGATTTGCCTTCCCTGCTTCCTGCCAGCACCGCCATTAATGGACATATAGAATGCCTCATTCACCAGTAAGATACGCAGATGACATTGCTTCTGACTAAAGAACTCATTTTGTTGTAAAACAAGCACAGCAATGGGTGCATGCCTACGGAATTCACTGGTCTTATCCTGTAACCCATTGCCGAGAAGTAGCTGCCTGGAAGTAGGTTGGAATATAAAATTGCCAATATTCAATAAAATAAGCAGTTTTAATGATTCAACTCAATACAACAGTGGAATGGCCGAATGAAGATTCACGTATGGCACCGATTGGGAGACAACATCCTGAAGGATTGTATAAGTATACTGTCTTATGTGATGCAGTAGACTTACTCTGAATCAAGGACCAACTATGGCGCTGTTTCTCTTCCAGCCAGAACACAGGGATCTAGGAATCAAGAGGGTGAGTGTGGGAGTGGCTCCCATCACTACTATACCCAGTACCCCCCACTCTGATGATTTTTGCTTCATGGCCCTGTAACTTTGGGCTTAGCTTATTTTGAAGACTTGGTTTCCAAGGGAGAAATGCTTCCACCAGGCAACACAACAACCACACAGTGGAAGTGGAAGTTGAGGCTGCCACCTGGCCACCTTGGGCTCCTCATGACACTGAGCCAACAGGCAAAGAGTTGGTTTACTGCACTGGGTGGGATGATCAATCCCAATTACCAATCAATTCATTGTTTTGCTTAAGTTAGTTTAAGTTGGTTTTCTGTCCTTTGCAACAAAGATATACAATAGGAGCTCAATAACTACTGAATTATAGGTTAGCATCTCTCTATCTCTTTGGGTTGTTCCATAGGTGGGTCACAGAAAAGCACGTATAATTTCAGCTTTTTCTCTGGGTGGGAGCTTCCTGTCTTTGGCTTTTTTTTTGGCTGCATTGGGTTTTTGTTGCTGCGCGTGGGCTTTCTCTAGTTGTGGCGAGTGGGGACTACTCTTTGCTGTGGTGTACGGGCTTCTTGTTGCGGTGGCTTCTCTTGTTGCGGAGCACGAGCTCCAGGCACGCAGGCTTCAGTAGTTGTGGCTCGCGGGCTCCAGAGCGCAGGCTCAGTTGTGGCACACGGGCTTAGTTGCTCCGCGGCATGTGGGATCTTCCTGGACCAGGGCTCGAACCCATGTTCCCTGCATTGGTAGGCAGATTCTTAACCACTGTGCCACCAGGGAAGTCCAGGGAGCTTACTGTCTTGAGGACACCTGGAGATGCTGTCCACTCCAGGAGGGATGAGAGGGCAACCTGGATAGAACAGCAGAGAACAGAGCCAAACTTCTGGTTGTCATTTAAAACATGAAAAATGAAAAAAAAAAGAGCAATTTCACAGATATCAGTTTGTGTTTAATTCTTTTCCCGAAACTCGCCCAAGGATCTCTGGAAATTTGAAATTGCTTCTTTATTTCACACCTTTGACCAGGGCTGGCTTAAGGTCCGAGTCAGAGCTCTAAACGAAGTTGCTTTTCTTCCCCCTTCTCCTTGTTACAATGTCCAGTGATGCCTATTTAATGGGTCAGAAATGAGGTCCCATGTGTCTAGGTCAGGGCTTTGAGAATCTTATCTGGTCGTACAACTTTCACTCCAAATTAAGGCACTGCGTGGTGAGGGGGATAAATAAACTCGTTAGGAAAGTTAACCAGCATCCTCGTTGTCACCTAACAGCATTCATTGTGTGTGTGCTTAGAATAATGTCTTTTCTACAAGCCAGATGAGAAGCTGCTCTAATGCACTTTCCTGAATTTGGCCTGCCACTCTTGTAAATTACCTTGCTTAATGAACTCTGGGATTCTGTTATCTATTTGGAAACTCCAGAGCTCCTGGAGAACCAAATCAAGTGCCTTAGTCTGGAGGAAGGGAAGGCAGGCTTAGAAGATTTACAGTTCCGTGAACATCATTATTAATGTCTGTTGTGTTTTGCAAACAACTTTCTAGTGGAATAAGTGCTTATGATGAGGCCATGGGCACTTTTTTTGATAAGTGGCCCTGTAATGATGACTACCAGGGCCCATAAATCACCTCCGGAAATCAGCATGCCAGGATTATTCCCCCCCCACCCCCAGCCTGGCTGCATGTGGGCATCCTGCCAAGGCCCTCAGCAATCTTCTGGCCATTTACCAAGAGCCGCTAAAATAGTCATAATATACCCACCACCACCACCATGGCAGCCCACAAGTGTGGAGCACTTTACAGCTGACAGAGGGATTTGCTGGCCTCGTTTCGTCTGCTGCGATGTAGAAACGGAGGCCCGGAGAGGTCAGCCAGGAGTGAGGGCCAGAAACAGAGTGGAGCTGGGCCTCCTGACTCACTTCTACTGTCTTTGCTCCCTACCACTGGGACAATTAATTTTATGTGTTGGCTTGACTGACCATGGTGCCCAGTCATTGGTTCGAACATTATTCTGGGTGTTTCTGTGAGGGTGTTTTTGGAAAAGATGAATATTTGTATCGGTAGACTGAGTAAGGCAGACTGCCCTCCCCAGTGTGGACGGGCCTCATCCAATCTGTGGCTGAACTGACTAGAACAAAAGGCGGACTCTCTCTTGAGTAAGAGATTCTCTTGCCTGATGACCTTCGAACTGGGACATCAGATTTTGGCTTGCCAGCCTCCATAATCACATGGCCAATTCCTTAAAATTAGTCTTTCTCTCTCTGTCATATATATGGGGGTTGGCTGTAACATGTTACGGCAAACCCCGAATCAACTTTTAGGCCAGCCCCAATATGAACTTCCTATTGGTTCTGCTTCTTTCTCCTCATGTAGTTATACTACCTGCCCTGACGGCCAGTCCCTGAGCTGAGGTATGGACCTGAGCTGGGGGCTACAAAAAGGCTAAACTTGGTTGTTAAAGTAAAGGTTAAAAAACTTAAAAGAATTTGTTTTTGGGCTTCCCTGGTGGCGCAGTGGTTGAGAATCTACCTGCCAATGCAGGGGACACAGGTTCGAGCCCCGGTCTGGGAAGATCCCACATGCCGCGGAGCAACTGGGCCCGTGAGCCACAACTACTGAGCCTGCGCGTCTGGAGCCTGTGCTCCGCAACAAGAGAGGCCGCGATAGTGAGAGGCCCGCGCACTGCGATGAAGAGTGGCCCCCGCTTGCCACAACTGGAGAAAGCCCTCGCACAGAAACGAAGACCCAACACAGCCATAAATAAATAAATAATTAAAAAAAAAAAAAAAAAAAAAAAAAAAAAGAATTTGTTTTTAATTGTGTTAAAAAATGCATTACATAAAATTTACCACCTTGATCACTTTATTTTTAAAATTTTATTTATTTATTTAATATTGGAGTATAGTTGATGTACAATGTTGTGTTAGTGTCAGGTGTACAGCTAAGTGATTCAGTTATACATATACATGTATCTATTCTTTTTCAAATTCTTTTCCCATTTAGGTTATTACAGAATATTGAGCAGAGTTCCCTGTGCTATACAGTAGGTCCTTGTGGGTTATCTATTTTAAATATAGCAGTGTGTACATGTCAGTCCCAAACTTCCAGTCTATCCCTTTCCCCCGCCCCATATTGACTATTTTAAACTGTACAGTTCAGCATTGTTAAGTATATTCACATTGTTGTCTAAAGTTTTGATTTCAACTGGGCTAGATAGGGCTTTTTCTTTTTAATTTAATTGAATTTATTTATTTTATACAGCAGGTTCTTATCAGTCATCCATTTTATGCACATGAGTGTATACATGTCAATCCCAACCTCCCAATTCATCCCACCATCGCCCCCCCCACCACGTTCCCCCCTTGGTGTCCATACGTTTGTTCTCTACATCTGTGTCTCTATTTCTGCCCTGCAAACTGGTTCATCTGTACCACTTTTCTAAGTTCCACATATATGTGTTAATATACGGTATTTGTTTTTCTCTTTCTGACTTACTTCACTCTGTATGACAGTCTCTAGATCCATCCACGTCTCAATAAATGACCCAATAGATAGGGCTTTTTAATACCTGAAGATGAGATCACCCTTACAACGAGAAGTGACCCCAATAGTTATGGGATTTGCCCGAGATGGCTCTGAGCGACAGGAAAGGAGATCCAGTGGAGTGTGTTTGGAGGTAGGGATGAGAGGAAAATAAAAAACAAAGCTCCTGGCTGTTTGCCTCTGTGGAGCAGAGGCCTTTCTCTAAACCAGGAACAGAGCCAGCTGCAGCGCTGTGATAACATCAAGGTGAAGTGGGGCTGAGGAGGCAAAGGAGGCTTGCGGGGAGGCGGTGGCTGAGCCGAATGCTGAGGGGTGGTGGGATCTGAGCAGCTGAAGAGGGGAGGGATGGGGGGGCGTGAGGCAGAGAGCAGTGTGGGTGAAGGCCAGCCCCGGCCTGCACACCGGCCTCCCTGCTGCAAGGATAGCGGTCACATGGCCTTGGGCCACGTCTACCATGGTGACCATACACGTTCCCACCAGCCTCCGCAGCGCCAAGCCCTGGCCAGGCTCTGAATTCTGGACAAGTGCCGTGCCCACCCCCAACTCCCCTTGAGCTTCCAATCCACGCCTGAGAAGCAGCATTTTATACATAGCCGTGTTGACAAAACCTTAAATATCGCACCTCTGGGAGCTTAATTACCCAGTGGCAGAACTGAAAGTACCATCTGGGGTGTGACTAGTGGGGCTGGCAGTGCAGGGAGGGGCAGGGGGTCTGAAACATGGCAGACTGCCCTGGCTCCATGTGCCCATCCCCCCGCCTTCACCCCCTCCGCCCCATGCCCTGATCATTACCAGCAGGCCTGGCCTGAAGGAGGTGGGTAGGAGCCCCTGGGAGCAGCCTTTGTCGACACAGAGGGAAGTACCAGCCCAGCCCCCTCTTGTGGTCCTACCAGTTCCCTGTCCCTCATCTGATCAGGCCTTGGGGTCCTCCGTCCTGACTGGCTTCTTCTTGGAGACCGTGAGATGGCAGAGGCCACAGCAGGGGCAGTTTTGGGAGGAGCCAGCTTCTGGGATCAGGCCTGGGACCGTGCTCAGAGGATTCTACTTGAGCAATTCACTTAAGAGGACCACGTCCAGCCTGCCTGCTCTCAGCAGCCCCCCAACCCTCCACTATGCTTTCCACACCGTGGCCCCAGGCGCCTTCTCTTGGGACCTCACAGGCACCAAGCCCGGGCTGCACACAGCGCTCCTCTCCCTGCCCAGAGCACCCTCCTCTTCCTGTTCCCCTAACAGCCTTTCCCTGCTACCCTTCTCATCCCGACCTCAATTCTGCAGGTGAGCACCCCTGCCCTGGTGGAGGGCAGCCCCCAGGGCACACTCACGAGGCACTGTGTTTTTCTTGGGTACCTCATATTCTAATCGTTATTGCGTCCTCCTTGGTGTTGTTGTTGGCTGCATGTCTGCCACCTTTGCGAGGCTGTAGGCTCCACGAGGGCAGGGGCAGTGTCTGGCTTGTTTCTCCCTATATCCCCTTGCACAGGGCTTAGCACACAGTGGGTGTGCAGTGAGTGTGCAATGAATGAAAGAAGGACTATCTAGCAGAGCCCACACTTGTCTAGGGCCAGAAGCACCCACATCCCACAGCTGAGGCCTCCCTCCACCTCCCTGGAAACATCTGGCAACCTCAGCAGCTGAGGCCAGCAGAAGGAGATGGAAGGGTCAGCTGAGACCTCTCTGAGACCAGGGTGTATGAAGCATGTAGAACAAGAAGCACTGGGCTGAGGTCTTTGGCCAGCAGGACTGTAATGGCAGCAGGGACGATGGATACGCATTGGTTCATGGTCGGTGCCATCGTGTCAGCCACTCCGAGTGGTCCAGAGGGTCGGGGAGACCACCTATACCCACAAAGCAGGCTGTGGAGGGGCGGGACCTGCTGGGGAGGGGCACCTGCGCAGTGTAGGCTGCCAGGCTTCAGGAGGGGATGCGCAAGGCTCCAGGGTGTGTCAGGAGACAGAGACGAGGATGCAGGGAAGATGCAGGGATTGGCCTCCGTTCTCACAAAAGCCTCAGCCTTTCCTGATGAGTCCAGGCTTTGCTGCCCACACCGGCAGCCTGATGGCATGGTCATTTAGATCCTCTGCCAGAGAGCTGGAAGTCTGGCACCCCTGGGCAAGCCACAGCCCAGCAAGTCCTAGGGGCAAGGCAGAGGACTGGCCAGCAGAGGCAGTTGGTCCAGACAGGGCAACAGGTCTTCACAGTTTGCAGGGCTCAGAGGTCTGAGAGGAGGAGGGTAGGGGAGTGGCAGGGAGGGGAGGAGACGGAAGGGAGTGGGAGATGCCCATGCCTCATGGTCACTGGGACAGGCCTGGTCAGGCACGTGCGTGACCCCAACGCTCCCCCTGGGGATGCAGGGCCTAGGCTGGTGCCAAGGCAGGGAGCCTTTTGGCCCAAGCCACACATTCACAACCACCTCTTCACATTTAGGCTTTAGGAATTATTCCAAGTGAGGTTTTAATGTTAAAAGCAGTAATTTGTTCAATGTAAGCATTTAAAACCTGCCACAGGTTTACAGCTCTATCTTGGCATGTCTTTGGTTTTTAATCAGAGGACTAGAAAAGTGGAAGTGGTCCAGGCCTCTTGGCCATGGGCAAGCCAGCTGAGAGGGCCTTTCTCACGGACAGAGACCTAGGTGCAGCCCCAACCTGTACACTTTTGTTGGGTGTCTCCCCTTGCTGGCTTTGCTCAGGCCACCATGCACCCCTCTCCCCCCCCGCCCCATGGAGAGAATGTAAGGATGTTTTCACTGCTTCTTGTTCACCCTAGGGTGACGGGGCTGCTGAAGGACAGATGAGAATGACAGCAATTTATGGGTCACATATACTCCCGGCCTGGGGAAGGAGGAGACAGCACACCAGTCAGGGCCGCACGGGGGCTGCGTGTGGGAACAGAGTGGACAACCAGGCTTTATGAGAGGCAGGTTTTATAGCATCAAGAGGGTGAGGTGGCCCCTGTTCCAGTGGGAGGATGTGATTGGCTTGTTTGAGTAACTCGGTGACTGGCAGGGAACTGAACGCTGCTACTCAGGGATAAGTAGGAACTATGGCTGGCCTCTGTGATGGGAAAGGTTGTTAGCTAGGGGACCTTATCTGTGGGGCAGAGTGGTGAGAGGCAATGCGGTTAGACCATTCGAGACCCTCCCATTTTCACCAGCTGTCGGGCAGCACATAACGTCAGGCCTTGATTTCAGGTTGTAGCGCTCTTGCCGAAAGTACAGGGACTGACACAGGCTGAGACTGGGCAGATAGCCACGTGTGCAGGGGGCTCAGTGAGAGCTTGGGACCGATGAAAGTTCTCCTCTAGCTGGCATGTTGCTGTGGATGCTTCTTGAAGCTGTCCCTGCCGTGTTTAGACCAAATCAAACGTACTCTCACTAGAGCACAACCCTGTTTTTCTGACCTGATGGAGAACACATATATGGGTATCCTTGGACCAGGGGTCCCAAGGCCAGGAGCCTAGCCACCTGGGAGACAGACTGACCTTGGTAGGGGAAGGCTCAGGCTCCTGGGAAGAAGGAAGCCCCTCAGAGTGTCCACTGCTGCCCGCCCCCAACCCCCAGACTCTGGATCCAGGCTCCTGGAGGGCTTTGGGGAGCCAGGGGCAAGATGGAGAGATATGGCCCAGAGTCACACATTCCAGATCTCCATGGTTCTGCCCTCTGGTCAGGACCTTTGTCTCCATCTTCTCGCAGTGATGCGTCAGCCCCTTGCAGTGTGTGCTTCACTGCAGCAGCCTCTGTACCCTCCCCGCAGGCTTGCTGCTCTGCCCTGCTCTGTGCCAGACCCCAAGACCTCACCTGAGCCTTCCTGGAGCTCCTTCTGGGGTTCCACCTGCCCTTCCATAGACCTTTTCGAATGCCACACACACTGAGCATCTGTCCTCAAAGGCCCTGGTCCCTATTACACCTTCCTGAGTTGTGTGTAAAATACAGGATGCAGGGACAGTTAATTTGAATGTGGATCAGTTTTGTTCTCACTGGAACATTTGGATCCATTTTCCTAAACCTGGGAACGGGCTGGTGGTTTGGTTTGCAGGTTTTACAACAGTAGAGATGGTGCCCCAGGCCTAGCCATTCCCTAAGGATGGGTAAGACCTCAGGGAGGACGGTGTGCCAGATGGGCCTGGCAGAGGTCCACCCTTGATGACACATCGGGGGTGACCAGGGAAGACCGAAGATGTTAGATTCTTCCTGAATTATCCCTCTCTGTGCAGGAGCCCCAAGAATACTGCACAACTCTAGGGAGGGGAAGAGGCTTCCCTAAATCCCGACGGATGTTGGATTGCTCATCAGCCTTGGTGAGTGGCACGCTCGTGAAACACTGCAAGCTCATTTTATTCTAGGCAACTTGTCTTAGAAAATTTGGAAAATATGGAGAAGTACAAAGACAACCAGCCTCAGCCAGGGGTCAGCCCGACCGCCGTTTCGGTATCTTACCCTGCGGTCGCACCTTATGTGTGTTAGCTGTGGGTATGTCCAGTTTACAGGACGGGCGCTCACTACAGAGAGGGCTGTACTTCTGCCTTTGGGTTAACAGCGGCACGATACTGCACTCTGTGGCTCTGCGATCACATAACACTTTCCCTATTTCGGGTAATTTGGGTTGTTTCCAGTGTTTTGCTATTGTGGGTAATGCTGCAGTAAATATCCTTGTTTGTCAAACCGTATGTATGTTTCTGATAAAGTGATTTGTCAAGTGTTACCACATAAAGCCCCCGCTTGGGAGTCAAGGGGTCTCTGACGTAGAGGTCCAAAGCCAGAGGCAAATGCCCATCTTCGGAGCTCTCTTCCACTTAGAGCTGAACTTCCCTTTACCTACGTGATCTCATTCAAACCTTCCTCACGGCCTTTTAAGGACACCCTTCCTGCCCCCACTGGACAGATGAGGGAACCGAGGCACAGACAGAGCCAATTAATCGCCCAAGGCTACAGAGTCGGTCAGTGGCTGTGCTGGACTTAAAACAAACAAAAGCAAACGGCCCATGCAGTGCAGAGAGGGGCTCTGGCCTGAATGTGGATCTGACGTCTCTAGAGGCGGCTCCTGGGCGCCCACCGCTGCACTTCGCTTTCTCCCCTCGTGTTTCACACACCCCAGCTTTCCGGTGGGTATTCGGACGCTCCCAATTCAGGACTGTTGAGGCTCACACTTCCTCTGCATTTGTTCAGCTCAGAGCTGCTGTCCACCTCCACCTACCTCATCTGAGCAGCGAGAAGGAGCCTTGAAAATGCCACTGGAGCAGGGATGTCATGCTCTCAGGTGGGGGCCCCTCAGTGACTCATGGTTGGGCTCCGAGCCTCTGGAAACACTCCTCTTGGCAAGGGGGTCACTGTGGCCGATGGAGCTTTGTGAGCCCCAGTCCCTGCCTGAGCTACCCAGGAACAGAGCTCCCCCTGGTGCTTCCGGAAGGACCCCCATGGTCTTCCACAGCCTCCACAGATGCTCTGAGGAGTGAGACCCAGGCTGCAGGTGGCACTCAGAAGTCCGCAGTTGCCACCACACACTCTGGGCTCTCCCCAATCCCAGGATCCTGCAAAGCTGCTGGGCCACCTTTCCAGAAGATTCTTCCTGCCAAAGCCTGAGGTGCTGACGAAGAAGAAGCAGAGTGAGACCATGATGCTGGAGAGCGTGTGCATGGGGGGCGTTGTGGGTCAAATTGTTCAGGTGTTACCACCATCGTGTGACTAATGGGAAAACTGAGGCTGCATGGGGTGAAGTGACATGTCCACGATGCCACAGGGCTGGGGTGTGACCCTGGCTCTCCCTCCTGGAGTCCAGGCCTTGTGGCCTGGATCAGTGAGGAATACTAGTACTTGTTAATTTTGACATTGAAAAAGAAAACAGCCGGCCCATCCAGCATTTTCCAGAATGTGCTCTGAGATTTTTGGACCCTCAAGTTGCTTTGTGAAAAGTCTGCAAGCTCTGATCTGTTGCATGGGGGCATAAGGGAATATGTCACAAACACATATATCAGCATCTCTGAGGAGACCTGCAGTAAGGCTGCCCTTTTAACTTCCCAGAGCACTGGGCTTCCCTGTGGGTTTGGACCTTGGAAGCCTCTTTCCCTATGTCTTCCCTTCGTTTCTCGTAATGAATAACCATCCTGCAGTAGACGACTTGGACTCCATCAATTCTTTGGTTTCTCCTTACAAGAAAAGCCCTCACTTGCCATTTCCAGATGATAACTGGAGGGGAGGAGGGGACAGGGCAGAAAAGTCATGGCAGAGCCTCAGATCTGGCACCGAATCCTCCTGGGCTCCTGGACTCACTGATCCTCTCGGGAAGTGCTGGACTCCCCAGGAGGGAGGGGCCCCGGGGTAGCGGGGAGCATGTGTGGGCTAGGAGAGAGCCGGGTCCTGTGGCGGGAGCTGCCCTCCTAAGCCAAGTGGAGCAGATTGTGGTTAGTTATTTGTTTTCCTGGATAGCACTGCCTACCCCTACCTGCAGTTCCTGGGCCTGATTACATTACCCCTCTCCGTGCAGATTCATCTCAAACCTGTCTGATGCTTCTCCAGAGAGCTCCATCTGGTTCCTGCACCGTTGCTGACAGGTGGCTAACACAGCTCTCCCGAGCGCTCTCAACACCAGGAAGCATCGTCTGCAGAACTGACTTGGCTTTTAGGTCATGTTTCCGTCTCCCAGTTGTGTGTTTGCCACGACCACAGACATCCGTATGAAAATGGAATCCGTGTTTGTAAGGGCTCATCTGCTCGGGCTGCCCGAGAGGAGGCCCTGGGGGGCACTCCGCCAGCCTGACAACAACCCACACGGCTCCACGGCTCCCCATGCCAGGCTCCCCCGGCCTCTGAAAGCGTGGGATTCAGCCGGGAGTTATGGCCTGAGTGGGCCTCCCTGGGCCTCGGGAGCATCTGCTTCAATGTGGCGCCATCTCCAAGCATCTGTCCAGGCCTGGGCTCAGGCCTCGCAGGCTGCGGGCCCCATTGTGGAGCCTTGGCAGAGGATGGGGCCAGCCTGCTGGGCTGGGAAGGGCCGGTGACTATCAACAGGCCCAGGGGGTTAGAGATGAGCCACCAAAAAGGACATTGAGTGAGGTACCAGGGCCTGGGTGAGAGCCAGCACAGGTCCTGGCCTGACGCAAATAAGCAGGGACCGTGTGTCTTTTCCTCCCATGTGAGCACGGACCTTTAGTGTTTGGTGTTTTCAGGGTGGGTATTAGGGACTGAACATTTGTGTCTCCCCAGAATTCATGTGCTACGGCCCTACTACACAATGTGATGGTATTTGGAGGTGGGGCCTTTGGGAGGTAATTAGGTTTAGACTAAGTCATGAGGGTGTGGACCCCATGATAAGATTATTGCCCTTATAAAACGAGGACAAGACATCAGAACTGCCTTGCTCCACCATGTGAGAACACAGTGAGAAGGAAACCAGGAAGAGAGCCCTCACTAGAACCCAACTTTGCTGGCACCCTGATCTCGGACTTCCACTGGAGGGCTCTGAGCAGAGCAGTGACAGAGCCTCACCCATGATTTTTTTTTTTTTTTTTTTGCGGTATGCGGGCCTCTCACTGTTGTGGCCTCTCCCGTTGCGGAGCACAGGCTCTGGACGCGCAGGCTCAGCGGCCATGGCTCACGGGCCCAGCCGCTCCGCGGCATGTGGGATCTTCCCGGACCCGGGCACGAACCCGTGTCCACTGCATCGGCAGGCGGACTCTCAACGACTGCGCCACCAGGGAAGCCCTCTCACCCATGTTTTGACAGGAGCACTTTTTGTTGAGAATGGACTGCAGGGCCAGGGGTGGAAGCAGGGAGGCCTGTAGGGAGGCTGGCTCAGTGTGATCCAGGGGAGAGATGGCAGTGGGTGCCTGGACCAGGGAGGAGGTGGTGGAAGGAGTCAGATTTTGAAATATTTGCTGACCATTTGGATTTGGAGGGAGAGAGAGAGGGAGTGAGGGAGTTTGTGGTATATGCAAATGGAAGAATGGATTTCCACTGAGAGGTGGACGATGTAGGAAGAGCAGGCTTCCAGCCAAAAGACAGCATTTCCATCCTGGAAGGGAAAGGTTTGTGATGTCCATTAGAAATCCGAGTGAGGCTGTTGAGTGACCCTGGAGCTCAGGGGTGAGTCTGGCTGGAGAAATCAAGCTGGCAAGGTCAGCAGACGGAGCGCATTTAAAATCACGAGACTGGATGGTATCACGAGTGCAGGAATGTTGGTAGAAGAGAGAAGATGCCTGCAGCTTCTGTCCTGAGCTGGCCAATGTTAAACAGTGGGAGAGATGGGGAGGAACTGACAAAGATTCTGAAAAGAAGGTACCAGGGAGGTGGGAGGAAAACCAGGAGGACGAGTTTGCTGGAAGCTAAGATGTGTTTTAGGGAAGAAGCCTATTGCATTTTTCATTCCTCTGGCCACAGTGTTTGGTTCACACACATGACCCAAGTTGGTCTAATTGGAGCACATTCAGGGCTCTTAGTGAAATTATAAAGAATAAGAAACATACTCTCTTTTGCCTCATGGTTCTTAGCTGGGGGATGAGCCTGGAGCTATTGGTAGCCATTTTACCCACTGGAGTGAACAGCCAGCACAGAATCAAAACCGCAGAGACACAGAAGGAGACAGACCTCTGATGACATCATCTCTGCCCTGGATCCAACCATGCCTGAAACCCCTAGACTTTTAGTTTCCCACTTTTGCTTACATCAGTTTGAACTGGATTTCTGAATTTGCAACCAAAAGTATTTTTTGTTTTTTTTTTTGCGGTACGTGGGCCTTTCACTGTTGTGGCCTCTCCCGTTGCGGAGCACAGGCTCTGGATGTGCAGGCTCAGCGGCCATGGCTCATGGGCCCAGCTGCTCCACGGCATGTGGGATCTTCCTGCACCGGGGCACAAACCCACGTCCCCTGCATTGGCAGGCGGACGCTCAACTACTGTGCCACCAGGGAAGTCCACAACCAAAAGTTTTGACCAAAGCAGTAATGTGCCCCTTCCCTAATACCATCCATGGGGAAAACATGCCCCACTGAAATTGTGAGGCTCCCTTCCCCCATGTTGAACACCTGTTCCATGTGGCACTGAGCCCTCTGTCATAGGGACATCTTACAGTAGTCACCTTTATCTGAGGTTGAGCAAAGAGAGACCGAGGAGAAAGCAATGGAGAATCCCTGGAGAGGAATTTTTGTTTGGTGGTTTATTATTTGCTTAGCTTTTTATTATTTAAAAAGTTCTGGGCTTCCCTGGTGGCGCAGTGGTTAAGAGTCCGCCTGCCGATGCAGGGGACACGGGTTTGTTCCCCGGTCCGGGAAGATCCCACATGCCGCGGAGCGGCTGGGCCCGTGAGCCATGGCTGCTGAGCCTGCGCGTCCGGAGCCTGTGCTCCGCAATGGGAGAGGCCACAACAGTGAGAGGCCCGCGTAATGCAAAAAAAAAAAAAAAAAAAGTTCTTATTATTTTAAATATTTGTTAAATTGAAAATGTTTATTATTTTTATTATTATTTGCTTTATCAATTAGTTTTTTTAAAAAAGGGGCAGGGCTTCCCTGGTGGCACAGTGGTTAAGAATCCGCCTGCCAATGCAGGGGACATGAGTTTGAGCCCTGGTCCGGAAAGATCCCACATGCCGCGGAGCAACTAAGCCCGTGAGCCACAACTACTGAGCCTGTGTGTTGCAACTGCTGAAGTCCTCGCACTAGAGCCCGTGCTCCACAACAAGAGAAGCCACCGCAATGAGAAACCTGCACACATGCAACAAAGAGTAGCCCCTGCTCACTGCAATTAGAGAAAGTCCGCGCGCAGCAACAAAAGACCCAATGCAGCCAAAATAAATTAAAAAAAATAAATCAATTTATAAAAAAAATAAAAAAGGGCGGCATGACAGGATTGTACCTGTACTTTGGACCCCAATGGCTGTGATAAAGGTGAGCTGGAGGGGCTGAGGCTCCCGGTGTGGGGAGGGGTAATAGGAGGATGGGCCCCTGAACACGGGAATAGGCAGGGTGATGGGTTCAAGAGAAGTAGAAATCTTTAAGAGTTGTGACATATTGACCTGAGGGGATGTGTGGAGAATGGAATCGAGGACTCTTGTTTATTTTGTTTTTGTTTTGGCAAAAGCAACTGGGTGGACAGGGAAGAGCCACTGAGTCAGATAAAGGGTTGAGAGAAACCAGCCCCCGGAAGGGGTAAATCCTGGCCCTGGCCCTGAGGCCCCCTCCCCAGACTATTAATCTCTTGCTGTATCTACATGTTTGCTTTTCTTTTAATATGATTTTTAAAAAATATTTATTTATTTATTATATAGTTTTGGTTGCATTGGGTCTTCGTTGCTGCGTGCGGGCTTTCTCTAGTTGTGGCCAGTGGGAGGTACTCTTCATTGTGGTGCGCGGGCTTCTCATTGCGGTGGCTTCCCTTGTTGTGGAGCATGGGCTTTAGGTGCGTGGGCTCAGTAATTGTGGCTCGTGAGCTCTAGAGCGCAGGCTCAGTAGCTGTGGTGCACCGGCTTAGTTGCTCCTCGGCACGTGGGATCTTCCTGGACCAGGGCACAAACCCGTGTCCTCCACATTGGCAGGTGGATTCTTAACCACTGTGCCACCAGGGAAGCCCTACATGTTTGCTCTTGAAGGGCATTTTTTCCTCCATGCCTTGGAGTTACTTAATTCATTAGTCCTTCATCATTTATGTCCTACTTCATTATCTTCTGATTTAAAAAAAATAATTAATTAATTTTTGGCTGTGTTAATTAATTAATTAATTTTCGGCTTCCCTTATAACAGGGAAGCCCCATTATAATCTTTACAGTTGTTAATTTGCATTTCATTTCCTGCAGTGACAAAAAAAAACCCTACCCGTGAAAAATGTTATTGTTGTAAATATTAATACAAGTCACAAATGATCACCATCCAGACCCCATTTCACAGAGCAACAGCTCCCTTTGTCTGAAGCTGGGAGGATTCAGGGTAATTACCAAAAGCAAGAGCTCTGCATGCCCTGAAGCTGAACGAGCAGAACCAGTCACAAGCCCTGAGATAATGTTAAAAGAGGCAGAAAAAACAGCACTTGCGGGAACTTCCCTGGTAGCGCAGTGGTTGAGAATCTGCCTGCCAATGCGGGGGACACGGGTTTGAACCCTGGTGTGGGAATATCCCCCATGCCACGGAGCAGCTAGGCCCGTGAGCCACAACTACTGAGCCTGCTCTCTAGAGCCCGTGACCCACAACTACTGAAGCCCACGGACCTAGAACCCATGCTCCACAACAAGAGAAACCAGTGTAACAAGAAGCCTGCGCACTGCAAAGAAGAATAGCCCCTGCTCGCCGCAACTAGAGAAAGTCCTCGCACAGCAACAAAGATGCAATGCAGCCAGAGGGGGGAAAAAAAAAGCACTCGTGGATGGCCACAACCCACTTGTGCACCTAGTGCCACTCCTGACATAGACCCCACGCTGCTGCACCTGAGTGGCTCAGAGGCGAGAGGGATAGATGGCTGCCTGCATGCCCTGGGGGTTGGGGAGAGCCCCGTTGTCCAGGAGGACAGAGGAGGAGCAAAGCCAAGGTGAGGTCCTCCCTGGAGGAGAGCCAGGGAGAAGGGGGCCCTGGGAGGGAAGGAGAGGGTGGGCGGTGGGTGAGCTGCTGCATGTACTCCAGCCCCAAGCCCCTCAATTCCTTCTCTCCTGGTCCAGAGCAGGACTGTTGCTTTGTGTCTTTTTAAGGACGTTTGCACAGCAGAGTCATTTCTTTGCCCTGGAGACCAGAGATGACCAATACTCCCAGCCCCTGAATGAGCTGCCTCAACATCTAGGTCTGGAAGGAAATGCCCGTCACTCCTGAGAAAGTTCTGTGCCTCCCCGTGGACCCCCCAATCCCCCGCCCCTTAAGAAGCTCCAGAACAAATCTGGGGCAGCTGAGTGAGAGCTCTTCCTGGTGGGGCCCAGTGCTATGCTGGGAGGTTAAGGCTATGAAGGTCATCCCCACTGTGGTCTCTGCTCCAGAACATATCTGGGTCCCAGCTCTGACCACTGACTGGCCCCCACATACACCTGACCCCAGGATGAGCTCCAACTCTGGTCACAGAGCTCTGTGGACCCCACCTTTGATTAAGCCCTTACTCTGGCCCAGTCACTGGTCCCAGAAAGAGTCCCAGTTCCACTCACTTCTCCCCGGTGTAGCCTTGGCTTTGATGGAACATAAATCTCCACTGTGCCACACACCAAGCTCATAATTGATCAGGCTGGGCCAGGGGCTGCTGGAAATCCGTCCCCTGGGAGCCGTCTCCCCACCATCCTCTTCTCCGTGTGCTTCTCCACTTTTGCTGGTAACTTCAGTCCCTCTTCCTCCAGAAAGTCTTCTCTAGTCAGCCCAGCCCTCATTGACCTCTCCTGCCACGGGCAACCCGGGGCCTGGACCTCCATGACTTTCTGGTTCTCCTGCTAATGTTAATATCATTTGCTGTTAATAACTAGGACTTAATAGGCGCCAGCCACTGTGCTGAATTCTTCACACCCCTTAGCCCAGTTAATCCTCCCAATGGCCCAGGAGATGGAGACTAAGTTATGCCCTTTGTGCAGGGGGGGAAACAGGCTCCGAGATGCAAATGAAGTTGCTCGAAATCACTCGACATGTAAATCACAAATCCCAAGGTTTGAATCAGGTACTCTAGCTATTTCACTTCTTTAAAAAATTTTCTTCCTTCCTTCCTTTCTTTTTTTTCTGTTGAAAATTTTAAACCTACAGAAAAGTTGGAAGAACTACACTGTACCATGAACACCTGTGTACCCCTGTTGATATCTTCTTGCCCACTCCATTTTCCTCTCTTTATATACACATACAGAGGTTTCTTTTTTTGGTTGTCACTACGGACTCACGATTTTTTCCCCTATCAAATGTGCGAGAATTTCCATGATCATCATTACTCTTTTTGTTGCTAGATTTGTCCCAAATTTGACCCATGGGATCCCCTTTTGGCTGGTTATGTCTTTTAAACATGACCCCATTAAATCTTTGATCAGTCCCTTGCTTTCTGGTCCACGATATTCCAAGTTCCCTTTGTACTTTCCCTGCTCTAGAACTGGCGTCAGCTGTTTTCTAAGAAGTCCTGGGTTATTATTTTTTTAAATTAATTAGTCTCCTCACAGGCTGAGCAGAGAGAATATGCCTACTTCTTTATTTATTATTTCTTGTAGAATGGGTCTCCTGGAGAGATCTTTTGTGACCTATGGGTCACTATCTGAAGGTGATGTCTGGAGTGATGACGGTCGGGAGAAATGGAGATGACCTCAGGGTGGTAACAAATCATTGTCCAGAATGCTAAGCATGGACTAGGGTACCCGCAAAGCAAAGGCACTGAGTGGGCTGAACAGGGCCCCCCAAAAGATATGTCTATATTCTGGAAACTGTGATTGTGACCTTATTTGGAAAATAGGAGCTTTGCAGATGGGGTTGAGTTAAAGATCTTGAGAGTATCCTGGACTACCTGGGCCCTGAATCCAATAACAGGTGTCCTCATAAGAGCTAGAGAAGATACAGAGAAGGCCATGTACAGACAGAGGCAGAGATGATTGTTTTTCAGCCACAGGCCAGGGAAGGCCTGGAGCCACCAGAAGCTGGAAGAGGCAGGAAGGACCCTCCCCTTTCCTTCTGAGGGAGCCCAGCCCTATCAACACCTTGATTCTGGACTTCTGGCCTCCAGAACTGTGAGCGAATAAATTCCTGTTGTTTTAAGACACTCAGTTTGTGGTTCTTGGTTAAGACAGCTCTAGGAAACTCACGTGGAGCCAAGAAAAAATTTTCCTGAAAACTCATCTAAGTATTTACCATGGGAGAAATCAGAGTGGTATTAGATCATCTTACACTTTGGTATGGTGTGCTTTATTGTTTTCTGGAACCACTGCTTGAGTCCTCTAGGTCTCGACTGATCCAGCTCTGCCCTGTGTTCCTGATGGCTGTGGCCGTGGCTCTGTGGTGTTTGCTGTGGTCTGATGCAATCCCCCAGATGTGTGGTGGCCGGCTCTGGGTCGTGCGTCCAGGTGTCTGCAGGCTGCCTCCCCCAGGGCACTGCCACTGCAGCCTGATGGTCCCCCGCAGTGCAGAAGGTGCCTGACTGCATCCCTCATCTGCCTCCCCCATTCCGTGGTGTGTGCACCCTGGGCCACACGACTGGAGCCCAGAGCAACACTGAGGTGACCCACCAACATGCTAGTCTGGAACCACTGTCATTGCAGCTGTGAATTCCCCCAGTAATTCTGAATCTGATGGGCTGGGGAGCAGCCCCCAGAGTGCAGGTTCGGGCCAAACCACAAAGCCAGGTGGGGGCTGGAGAGGCCAGGGGGTCTGAGAGAGAGCCTGGTGCTATAAGGCTTGGAGGCCCCGAGCCTGTTTGTTGAGGGGCGTCTGCTGGAGGGCCTGGCATGAGCCCCAAAGAGCTGAGAAGCAGGCTGGTGGCAAACACAGCCTGGTGGCTGCCAGGTGACCCAGGGAAGAGATGGGTTGTATGGGGTCAGTTTCTCGCTCAGAAGAACTAAAGCTACTCCTCTCTTGAGATGTGCGTAACTGCAGGCTTTGCTGAGTAGTTTTGCACCCTGAGTGGTTTGGAGCTTTTGAGAAGGTGGGTCCTCAGAGGTGAACCAGACCAGGGTGCCTAAGCTGAACCTCGTGGCCTGGGCCCTGGGGGGGAAGGGGACTGCAGAGCAGTGTTTCTGCAGAAGCCTCCACCCCAATCCCTGGGATGCTCAGAACCTTGGCCTCCTGACTAGAGGAGGGCCGGAGGAAATGACCTTGGGCCTGAGCTGAGCCCTCTAGCTCTGAAATAGGGACACCGCTCTGACACTCCTGATCGCCACTAATGGCCAAACCAAACCATAAATTCTGATTAGGGAAAGATGCTGGTTAGCAATGACATACAAAAAGTTTGTGATTAGTGAACTGTAAAAGCTAACATGACATGCTCATAATTGGGATGTATTTACTGTGCAAAAAAGTGTCACACTGCCATTCGGGCAAAGTGACTTTGAGGGAACTTTCTAGAGGAGTCCAACACAACTTTCCTCTTTTGCTTACCAAACAGCAATAACCATTATTGATGGTGCTTTTCAAATGGCAGCTACAGAGAGAGGGGGCTGTGATTTCTTGTCAGAACTGTTTTATGGTGTCGTATTTTCCGGGTGTTTAAGAAGTCCTGTTCATTTGTAGCATTATCCTGGGTGATTTATGGACCCTCAAAAAGCTTACTTCATTTCGATGTTTTAGGCATTTCGCTTTTTTACAACAAACCTTCTTCCAATATAATCAATGGAGGTTTCTCCCTCTGGCCTGTGAGGGGAGTGCCGTGTGGGTTTATAGCAAAATCAATAGGAGGATAAATGGACAGCAAAGAAAGTCCATTGTCAGGGTGGAAAGAGTCTTGAAAGTCCCCGGCCCCGCGGTACAGCCATCAGCAGGCGCTGGTCTGGAGGCCGGCCTTGCTGAACGCGGTTGCGGGAAGTTGTTCTAGCTGACCAGCCCAGGGGGACGCTGGGGACAGCACAGCCAGACAGTGGGGAGAGGGCTCAGACACACTTTTTAATTAAATAAGTTTATTTATAAGTGACCCCCCCTCAAGTCTCGTGAATGTTTGATGCTGTTTGAATGTGTTTTGTAATTAAAGTGAAAAATGATTCCCAAACACATCAGTGTTCCAACTGATGAGAAGGGGATGAGAAAGCAGTTGAGTAGCTCCCAGATGGGTCTAATGTCCCCTGAAGGAGACCTTGCAGCTGCAGAGGCCCCTGGAGGAACCCTGGGTCCACTTGCTAACCCTTGTCCCCCAGTCTTTGCCAGGAAAGTCCTTGGGTTTTCTCCGGAGACATGGAGGGGTACCACGGCAGGCCGCTGCTTCCAGAGGAGCTTGGAGGTAGGGGAGTATAGAGCACCAGGATGGGGTCCATCATGAGGTAAATGAGGCCATTTAAGACAGATATGAGTTTGCTTGTATAGGAGAAGGAAATCTTACAATCCTCTTGAGGCCCCTTGGTGGAACACAGTAAATATTAAATTAAGGAGCAAACAAAGAAAGTTCTGGCTGGAAGTAGAATCCAGGTCCAGGCAGAATAGACAGGCAGGTAGAGGGATACCTCCCTGCCCCGGGCAGCCTCATGGTGCAGACAGTAGCTCTCTGTCCTATCTGCTGGCCTTACGTTCATTCACTCATGCATTCATTCACCGATCACCTAGCATGGGCCAGCACCGGCCCAGGGCCTGCAGGCACAGTGGTGCCTGGGACAGGTAGGCTCCGGCCCTCAGGGAGCTCACAGTCTGGTGCAGTAGATGCATATATCACTACACGAAGGAAAAGAGCCCAGTCAGCTCCCCAGCCCTCTAAAGTACTCCCACTACCCTCAGGCCAGAGAGAACAACCTGTTCCTAGTGCGTGATGGATTTGGTTCCGGCCTCAGGCCTTTATTTAAGTAATCCTCCATCCCCAATAATCCTTTCAAGGAAGGTCACAGAGCGCTCAGGGCCACCCCTTCATCCTTTCCTCCCCCATCTCCCCCAGATAGTTTAATTTGAGCGGGCAGAGGTCTTGGGAGGTTTGGCTCCACGCTGGTCCTGTGCTGGGCACGGAGAAGTCAGCCATCAACTTCCAGAAACAGTTCCTTTCCTCCAAAAATTTACACCCTCATCTTTGTGCCAGGCATCTTTCAGCATTTGATTATCTCCTGCCTTGGGCTGGTGCCTGCTCTTTTCACACATTAGAGTTCCAATATATCTGGGGGTTGCTAGAGGCTGGGGCCTCACGGCCCCCTTGGTGGTCCCCTGGAGCACGTCTGAGCACAGGGCCAGGCTCAGCTGGGGCTCCTGCTCAGCTTGTTCTGGCTCCCCCGGGGGACTCGTTACCTGTTCTAAATTACAGTGACTCTCTCTATCACTAGCCCACACAACTAAGCCGAAGCTGCATGTGGCAGAGATAGCTGGCTGCCCAAGAAAATCCATCCTCTCCTGGCCATAGCAAAGAGCAGTATCTGGAAAGCCCATCCAGGGACATTTTCCAGCCACATCCCCACTTCCCTACCCCCATCCCATGCATCTAAGCATGACTGTGTGACTAGTTTTTTTTGTGACCAATTTTTTGTGTGCGTGTGTGGTACATGGGCCTCTCACTGTTGTGGCCTCTCCCGTTGTGAGCACAGGCTCCAGACGCGCAGGCTCAGTGGCCATGGCTCACGGGCCCAGCCGCTCCGCGGCACGTGGGATCTTCCCGGACCGGGGCACGAACCCGTGTCCCCTGCATCGACAGGCGGACTCTCAACCACTGTGCCACCAGGGAAGCCCCCAATTTTTTTTTTTAACATCTTTATTGTTATAATTGTTTTACAATGGTGTGTTAGTTTCTGCTTTATAACAAAGTGAATCAGCTATATGTATACATACATCCCCATATCTCCTCCCTCTTGTGTCTCCCTCCCACCCCTCGAGATGGTCACAAAGTACTGAGCTGATCTCCCTGTGCCATGCGGCTGCTTCCCACTAGCTATCTGTTTTACGTTTGGTAGTGTATATATGTCCATGCCACTCTCTCACTTTGTCCCAGCTTACCCTTCCCCCTCCCCGTGTCCTCAAGTCCATTCTCTACATCTACGTCTTTATTCCTGTCCTGCCCCTACGTTCTTCAGAACCATTTATGTGTATCATTATTTTTTTTAAACATCTTTATTGGAGTATAATTGCTTTACAATGGTGTGTTAGTTTCTGTTTATATCAAAGTGAATCAGCTATACATATACATATACCCCCATATCTCCTCCCTCTTGCGTCTCCCTCCCACCCGCCCTATCCCACCTCTCTAGGTGGCCACAAAGCACCGAGCTGATCTCCCTGTGCTATGTGGCTACTTCCCACTAGCTATCTATTTTACATTTGGTAGTGTATATATGTCCATGCCAGTCTCTCACTTTGTCCCAGCTTACCCTTCCCCTCCCCATGTCCTCAAGTCCATTCTCTAGTAGGTCTGCGTCTTTATTCCCATCTTGCCCCTAGGTTCTTCATGACCACTGTTTTTTTTTTTTAGATTGCATATATATGTGTTAGCATATGGTATTTGTTTTTCTCTTTCTGACTTACTTCACTCTGTATGACAGACTCTAGATCCATCCACCTCACTACAAATAACTCAATTTCATTTCTTTTTATGGCTGAGTAATATTCCATTGTATATATGTGCCACATCTTCTTTATCCATTCATCTGTTGATGGACACTTAGGTTGCTTCCATGTCCTGGCTATTTAAATACAGCTGCAATGAATATTGTGGTACATGACTCTTTTTTTTGTTTTGTGGTACGCGGGCCTCTCACTGCTGTGGCCTCTCCCATTGCGGAGCACAGGCTCCAGATGCACAGGCTCAGCGGCCATGGCTCACGGGCCCAGATGCTCTGCGGCATGTGGGATCCTCCCGGACCGGGGCACGAACCTGTGTCCCCTGCATCGCAGGTGGACTCTCAACCACTGTGCCACCAGGGAAGCCCAACGTGACTCTTTTTGAATTATGGTTTTCTCAGGGTATATTGTGACCAATTTTTGACAATAGAATGTGAATGGAAGAGGTGTATGTTGCTTCAAGGCCCAGATTCTTTGTCCTTTCATCAGCTGTATGAAGATGACCAAAGGCCGTAAGAGATGGTAGAGCCACAGAAATAAAAATCCTGGGGCCCTGAATCACTGTGTAGAGAATGCTGTCCACCTGCCTGGGACACTTGGTTTAAACTGTTTTGTAAGCAGGAAATAAACTACTCTTAAGTAAGCCAAACCTCCCACATATATTTAGGGCTACTTGTTGCGTGCCTGTCCTCCCCAGTCTGTACACCAGCATGAGACACCCCCCACTTTTCCAGCCCCCACCAGGCTCTGCTTTCTCGGCCACTTACTCATCTGTCTCAGTCTTTTGCTTATGAGGGAGAATTGTGCCTTTGGCCAGAGCGTGTCTCAGAAATCACCATGGTTTGCTTGTTTGTGTTGTTTTTAAACTTTATATTATGAAGATATATATACAGAAAAGTAGAAGGAATAGTATAATGGGCATATATAGTATAATGTATATTATAGCAGTCTAATGGACACCTTTATGCCTGTCACCTGCATTGAACTACTCTTTACATCCTGTTATATTTGCTTCATCTGGTTTTTACTTCTGAAGTATTTAAAAATCAATTACAGACACTATTACATTTCACCCATAACTATTTCAATATGCAACTCCAAAAAATAAGGTAATACTGACACATAACCATAATGCCATTATATTAGTTAGGGTTCTCCAGAGAGATAGAACCAACAGTATGTATGTAGATACATAGAAAGAGATTTATTATAAGGAATTGGCTCACGTGATTATGGAGGCTGAGAAGTCCAAAGATTTGCAGTTGGCAAGCTGGAGGCCCAGGAGATTTGACAGTGTAGTTCCAACCTGAAAGCCAGCAGCCTTGAGACCCAGGAATTGCCGATGGTTCGGTACGGTGTCCCAGCTCAAGCGGTCAGGCAGGAGGCTTTCCCTGTTACTAGTGGGAGGGTCAGCTTGTCAGCCTTTTTGTTCTATTTAGGCCTTCAACTGAGCAAGTGAGTCCCACCCACATGAGAGAGGGCAGTCTGCTTTACTCAGTCTACCTAGTCAAATGTTAATCTCATCCAAAAAACCCTCCCAGACACACTCAATAATGTTTGACCAAATGTCTGTGGCCCAGTCAAGTTGACACATGAAATTAACCATCACAGTAATTATTGTACCTAACAAAGTTAACAGTTCCCTGACACGGTCCAGTACCCTGTGTATATTCAGATTTCCCCAAATATGACATACAGAATTGTTTCTTCAGACTAATATCCAATGAAAGACAAAGCATTCCATTCAGTTGTTTCCCATGACCCTTTGAGAAACCCAGCAGCCAGGGTCCATGACTCCTCTTGGCTTGGGTGAGGAGGGACTCTTTGGATGTGGAGTTGGGCTGCAGGTCTGAGAAGATAATTCTTCATTACTGAGAACAAGCACAAAGGAAGCATCGTCATGCCCCGAGCTCCATCTCTGGTCATTTATGGGCCCCAGCCATCAAGCACTTATGTCTCTAAGTGCTTTACATTGTTAATTAGATACACTCGGGAACCCCAGCGAGGGCGAGTCATCGCTGCCAGGGTAACCTCCAGCAGCGCATGAGTGGCTGAGCTGCCCACTCAAGGTCACCAAGCAGGTCTGGGCCTGAGTGCGGACCTCTGCCCCAAGAACAGTGTTCTGGACTCCTCTCCAAGGCTAGAAGCCAAAGTCCAGCCAGACAGGGGCTGGGCACCAGCCAGGCCTGGCCCAGCATTCCCAGGCCCAGGATGATTAAGCCTTCTTCCCTGCAGGGAAAGTGGCAGGACAGCAGCCCAGGGCACCCAGAGGCAAGCATAGGTTCCCAACAGGCAGGGCACTAAGCATTGTAAATCAGATCACATTTTAAATGCATTAGCGAGTTTGCTCAAACTCCAGGTGAGTGCTTTCCCAAAGTAAAAGATCCTTTCCTTATGTGGATAATTTGTCCCTGAACTATCAGGTTTCTGTGAACTGGGTTTTCTGAAAATGACCGTAGAAACACAGGAGTTAAAATGGCGGGCCACTGGGTTCCAGACTCTGCCTCACCACAGGTGGCTTGCCTGTACAAGCCTCACATATAAAATGGGGATGATGACAGTGTCTGCCTCAAAGGGCGGTTACGAGGATTATATGAGATAGTGCTCAACTCAGTGGCTGGCACATTACAAACAATAAATGTTGCCTAGCTTTCTTGTTATCATTTTGTTATTATCTATTGGCCAAACAGATAGATGATCACATGAACAAAACTGCACAGAATTTAGTTCAGGTCCCAGGTTTCCTATCGGTCACCCAGACTGTACTAAAACCTGGAAGACGTCCTCAGGGCATGATGACCACTAGTGTGGGTTGCTGGTGGGGCAGGGATGCAGAACAGGCTGGGGTGATTAAGCCTGGGGAGTGTGTTTGGGCTGATCTATACATTGTCCAACACAGAGCTCCAGCAAAATCCCAAGCTTCATCCAGGACTGGACTGTCTCAGGCTAGCCCAGGACTGAGGCCTGGCCATGTTGCTTAGTCTCCCTTTCACCTTAGTTTTCTTGTCTGTCAAATGAGGGTGATAATGTCCACCTCCCAGCATGATAAGGCCAGAATGGGGTTCAGTGGAGAAGATGTTTTGCTCAGGGACTGGCATAGGTGGTCTGGAGTAGCCACTTGTCGTGCTAACTTAAGTCCTAAACACTCCTTGAGGGCATCTCCTAGAGGTGACAGCCACCCCCATGAGCCAGAATGCTGGTGTATCCGGGCTTCCACCACCAGGTCCAGGGCCCGTCCCCATATTCCAGCTCAGGAGTGGAGAATCTCTCTTGGAGCTCCCTCTTGCTGGGGCAAGTGGCCCTCTGGCTCCAGACGCGCCCGGCTGCCCAGGCCTCTCTGCGAACAGCAGTTTTGCATGCCCCTGCTTGCCATTCACAGCCAGCTGCCTCTGCTTCCCTTGCCACATTATTTTTCAAAGCGATGACCCAATGAAGCAATTACTGTTCCAATCGGGAGGAAGATCTCTCCAGTCTGCAGCCAAGCACGGCCTCTGCAGCATCTGTTACTCTCCTCATTTCTTCCTCCGCCTCGCCAGAGACCTTCTCTATGTTCGTGCCCACTGAGGGTCTCTAAAGGCTCCAACAGCAAGGCCAAGCCCCCCTCTGAGTGGACACTTTTCCTAAGAAAGGGGGCTCCACGTTATCCCAAGAGCCTTTGTGAAGAAGCCTTTGTTTGGTTCCACCCATGGTGTTTGGATTCTAGGAGATTTTTCCCCCTTGGAGAGCAAACAATTAAAATTGCACTTTGTTTATAGCTATGGTATGACTGCAGTCTAGAAAGTTTCATCGTGGAAGAGTAGTTCCACAACGCTTGGCCAGGCATTGGTGGTCTATGAAAAGACTGCTTGCTCCAAGGTGCCGTCAAGAAAAAATAATTGTGGAGCAGGAGGAAATAAGATGGGGATCCCAGAAGTTGTGTCTGCACGGATTCCACTTCCGCACAGTGTGTAGGCGCTGCCACTGAAGACGCATGGATCATCTCACCTGGTGCAGGTGGAGTCCCAGCCTGGAACTGTGGAGAGCGGGGCTGTCAGGCATCCCACCTGCAGGGGGGCTGTTAACTGCAGGGGTGGGACCTTGCGCTTGGAAACAGGCAGTGGGCTGGCAGGACGACTGATGCGTCACCTTCCTCCTGAGGCCTCTGCTCTCATCCCCACCTTCCCCCAGAAGCGTCCCTCCAAGGTGCTCAGCTGGCTCTGCCTCAAACAGCCGTTCCTGGACCCCCAGGCCCCCTGAGAAGTCTTCTCCAGGTAAAGGAACAGGGGACGACTGTGCCAGGTACTCTACTCTGTCCAGCTGCCACAGGAAGTTCCCGAAGGCTGTGTGTGCTGTGACCCTGCGAGCCTCAGCCATTTCTGTATGAATATGGACCAACCTAGGACTTGGGGCGGCAGGGCCCTTGCTTCAGCCTGGTTGGGGCTATGTGCAGATACTCTGCAGTCTCAGAAGAGGTTATCAATCTATGTGGCTACAGGTCTCTTTGCTGGGAAGGGGGACCGAGAGGGATATTTCCTGACACTGCAGAACCTCTCCCAGCTGCCCCGTCTGAGGCTACCCAGTTGCCCACCACGTGGGATGCAATGGGCACCGAGGCCTACAGGCAAATCCCAAACACTGCAGTTAGGATACCCCCTTCTTGCAAAGGGCCCAGGCTCAGAGCTACCAGGACAATGATGTATTTTTGAATACCAGTGCCCAGTGTCCCTGCAGGACGACTCAGAACTGCGCTCTCCCAAATCAGAAGCAACGGCAGTGCAACTGTCATCACGTTTTGTTATTCTCTGCCTGCATTTACATAGCGTTTCTGCAAAGTGCTTTATAATCATTTCATTAGTCATTCATTTGCTTAATTACATTGCCTTCAATTCAGTTAGAAATCCTGACTTTAAATTCAAGTTTCCACTACCACAAGTTTTAATTCAGAAAACTTTTTTTTTATTTTTAATAGGTGGAAACATTTCCAGATTTTTATGCCCCATCCCATAAGCAGTGGCTGTTTCTGGAGTATAGAGGGAAAGACATTTAGAAGTGGTGGCAGCGGTGGCCTGGTTTTCAGGTCTAATTTAGAATGGCAGAGGACCCTTGCCCACCATCTTGAAACAGGTTGAGCACTAACGTGGCAGCTGGACAGAGTGATTGTTAAAACAGACTCACAGGACCTCAAGTCATGATGCTTAAGAACCTGTGGTTTATTGCAGGACAAGGATACAATACAGCACTGGCACACAAAAGGAGATGTGTCCCTGCCAAAGGCTGCCTTGTGGTATCGCCCGGAGAGGCCAAGTTTGGGCTCCAGTTGTCCTCTCTGTGAAGGGTCATACTAGATACACTTCCTCTCTTGGACCAGGAATCTCCAACACGTGCATGGAACACCTTGAATTGGGAAGCCCGAAATGGAGTCTTGGCCAGGACTCCTTATCCCCTGCTGATCCCATAGGCATATTTCTTGCTGCAGTACTGGCCTAACGGCAGAGCCTTTGGGGTCTCATTGAGACTAGGTGCAAATCATCAATCTCGCCGTTCTCAATAAATAATGCTGTCTACCCGGTATAAAGCGCCCTGAAACTCCTCAGACCCGTGGTTGCAAAGCAACACTATTTTTTTTTTGCGGTACGTGTTCCTCTCACTGTTGTGGCCTCTCCCGCTGCGGAGCACAGGCTCTGGACGCACAGGCCTCAACGGCCATGGCTCACGGGCCCAGCCGCTCCGTGGCATGTGAGATCTTCCCGGACCGGGGCACGAACCCGTGTCCCCTGCATCGGCAGGCGGACTCTCAACCACTGCGCCACCAGGAAGCCGAAAGCAACGCTATTAATCAGTGAATTTCCCGCGCTGATCATGGGGGCAGCACTGTGCAGGTACATCTCTTCTTTCTGTAACACAGCTCAGCCCAATACCAGGCCTGCTGGAATTAACCTTCCCAGTTCAGCTCAGGGAGTATGCGTTACCAAGAATGAAGAGGGAGTAGAACCCACCTGCTCTGCCAGCCTGGGGAATCCCCTGGCGGAAGCCACAGGGCTCAGCCTGCTGGTGGACAGGGCTCCCTGACCCTGACCATGGCCACAGCCCCTAGTGGCTGCAGGCCTCCAGCCTCTCTCCCCTCCCATCCATTCTCCATTGACCACCCAAGCCCCACTCTGGAGCATGCAGTTTTGGTCATGTCCTGACTCAAGTGACTCTCTTTCATAGAGCCCTTCCCGGCACCCCTTATTTAAAATTACACCCCCTCCTCACACTCCCTATTCCATTTCCCTGCTATATTTCTCTTTTTCGTGTGTAACCCACATATCTTGCTTATTTTTGTCTTTCCCACTAGAGTGCAGGCGCCATGAAGCAGGGGTTTTGCATCTGGGTGTTCACTGCACCTCTGTGCTTAAGTCAGTGAGTGCCTGGCGTGTACTGTCTCTAACTTGATGCCTCACACCCACATTCGTTCCCCCTGGTTTTCAGAATCCTGGCCTGGGCCCTCTCTCGCTTGGCCCAGGCTGCCTTTTCGGTCTTCTCTCCCATAGCTTCCTCCATCCCACCCAACACATACCTGTCATGGCCATCAACCACTTCCTGGTCCTTTAACTCCTCCCACCTCACACATATTGTGCCCCTGCCTGGATTCCCACCTATTCTTCACCTTCCTGTCACCCCCAGTGCCACTGTCTCCAAGCCTGCCGGTTGAAACGGCACTTCCTCGCAGATGCCCATCCCTACCCTGATTCCCCCAGACCAAACCCACTGTCATAGCACCTTGTGCTCGCCCTGCAGCCCAGCCCTGCTCCTGTGGCCAAATGTTCTGTCTGTGACCACCCGCCTGCTGGACTGTGAAGCCTCCAGGGAAAGGTGAAGAGAATTTCTGTGGCTGCTGCCATGGCCACCACCATCAGGTGCCAGGTGTTGGGTGGAGGGCCTGACATGGATGATCTCGTTTGGTTTCCCAAACGCCCCACGAGGTAGGTATGTGACTATTCTCATTTTACGGAGGAGGAAACTGAGGCACAGAGATGCCAAGAACCTCACTGAGTGTCACACAGCTAGTAAGGGGTGGAGCTAAAAGTCAGATCCAGGTCTGACTCCAAAAACTTGTGATCTTGGGCTTCCATGGTGGCGCAGTGGTTGAGAGTCTGCCTGCCGATGCAGGGGACACAGGTTCGTGCCCCGGTACGGGAAGGTCCCACATGCCGCGGAGCGGCTGGGCCCGTGAGCCATGGCCGCTGGGCCTGCGCGTCCAGAGCCTGTGCTCCGCAACGGGAGAGGCCACAACAGTGAGAGGCCCGCGTACCGCAAAAAAAAAAACCAAAAAAAAAACTTGTGCTCTTACCACTCCCATCCCACGCCTCCTCCCCCAGCTTGCTGATTTTTTATTTTAAAATTAAAAAAAATTTTGTTTTTAAATTTTACATTAAAAATTTTTTTATTTTATATTGGAGTATAGTTGATTAACAATGTTGTGTTAGTTTCAGGTGTACAGCACAGTCATCCAGTTATACATATACGTGTACCTATTCTTTTTTCAAGTTCTTTTCCCATTTAGGTTATTCCAGAATATTGAGCAGAGTTCCCTGTGCTCTACAGTAGGTCCTTGTTGGTTGGTTATCTATTTTAAATATTTGCTGCTGTTTTTACTCACCATGATGTTGGGGGAAATATCACCTTTCCACACCTCTGGTTCCCCTTGATGGCTCCTGACTCCATGCCCCACCCCTTGCTGTGCCTGGTTGACAGGTTTGGGGAAGGAAGTGGGTGTGCCTGTCCTGCCCCTTTCCTTTGTCTTGGTCCTGGGAGCCAGGGGCCCCCAGACAGCCCGTACTCCTAACTGCTGTCAGTCCTGTGGTGTGTCCCCACCTGACGAGGTGGGAAAGCCTATGTATTTTTGAGGTCGAGTATCAGAGCTACATGCCCTCAGATACAATTCAACTGAGGAAATGAATTCCTCAATTCAGCCTGTTCAGAAATCAAGGCAGCCTTTTAGTCTCCCCCTCCCTTAATATCTTGTTTGTCAGTTGGCTCAGATTCAGGTAGAGAAGGGGGTAGTTATTTACCAGGTCCCTGAATGGAACTGAGGTAGGAGAAGTGAGTGTGAGGAATGGAAGGCTTGGTGGGGGGCAAGGGGTGCTGGGCAGAGGAGGGCGGACCAGGCTCTTGGCACAGAATGGAGATGTTCTCCAGACATAAGGAGAGCCCTGGGACAAAGCGGAAGCTACAGTAACCGTGCGGGGGTGATGATCCTGGGCCCCAGGTGATCCCATGCTGGGGCTTAATGAGATCAGGGTTAAGGGAGAAGGTGGTCCTTTCAGTGCAGCTCCCAGCCCAGCATTCTGAAGATGACTTTGTGCCTCTCCCGTCGCCCTGGCCTCCATGTGGCTAGCATCCTTCTGGCCCACAGCCAGTCTGCAAAGAGTGTGTGGTCTTCGGGGTCAGCCGCAAGTTCTCCGGGCTTTCCTCTGTGCCCCGCGTTTGCTCCATGCTCAGGCCTGGCCTCGCTGTCTTCCAGTCAGCTCTCCCACGCTCAGCACTCCCGGCGGCTCCTGCCCGTGGGGCTGTTTGGAGCTCCCACGGCTGCGTCTCACCTCACGGCCCCCTTGCCTCCCCTGAGAGCAGGGTCTCCAGCTCACCAGCCTGGCTGCAGTTGGCTGGATCGTCCTTGGTATGCTGTCACACGGAGCCCGGAACAGGCAGCCTGAGGTAAGGATGCTCCCCGCCCCGGGCATGGCTGCTCAGAGCTGAGCACTCAAGGGCTGCATGGCGTTCTCTCTGTCAACTTTAGCTTCTGAGGCGGTCTGCCCCTGGGGCTTGGCAGGTGGGAAAGTACAGAGGCTCAGGGTGTCCGCGGCTCAGCCAGAGCCCTCAGCAGCCTCCCTCGTTCCCACTTTCCTCTAAAAATCTCAGCCAACTTTTCGTGAGGCTTATTGTGTGCAAAGTGCCTTACACGCAGCACCTAATTCCATTCTCACAGCCTCTTTCCCCATTACAGCTGGGGCGGGAGAGGCCAGGTCTGAGGGCCCAGCAGGTGCTGCAGCTGATGCTTGTTTCTCTTTCTCCGCCCTTTCTCTACCAGGGCCCGTGCTTCTCCCACCAGGCCCTTCCACCTCCTATTGTGGTCAGATGTGCATGAGCCCTGGGAGGCCCGACTTGGAGCCCAGGTGTGCCTGCCTGTGGAAAGTTCTGTTCAGGACCGAGCTCACTAGGGTCTCTGTGCTTTTTCTGTGTGACGGATGTCTGCCCCTTGCTGGGTACATGATCCTTAAACTGTCACTCTGTGCTTACCCCTGTAGCCCACTGAGCCGGGAGAGGAGACCAGGCAGTACTGGTCACGGCCCCTTGGGGCACCTGGTATCTATCAGGGCAAGACAGGAAATTCGTAACATTTCAGTAGCTTAGACCAATGATGTTATAAAGTTTATTTCTTGCTTACACCTAGTCCAGTAGGGCTGACCCTGGTCAGGCAGCTGATGCAGTGATTCAGGGACTCAGGCCCCCTCCATGTCGTGACTCTGCTGACTTCAGTGACCCACAGTCACTTAGGGGTTGTTTCCGCTCCAGCCAGAATGGAAAGCAGCAGGGTGACTCTCCCGTGGAAGGTTTGTATTGGCCAGGCTTGCAAGGAGCACACATCACTTGTGCCCACATTCCATTGGTCAGGACTTATGGCCACAGGGGCAGCTGGGAAAGGCCTTCCGGCTGAAGGCCCAGGAGGGGACAAGCTTTGGTGAGCAGACAGTGCTCTGCTATGAGGCCTGGCTTGGCCACATGGGGGCCGTCTGCAGCCTCAGAATCCTGGTGTGTCTCCTTGCTGCCCCCTGGGACATCTCTCAGGCCGGGTGAGCCCCTGGCTGAAAGCCCTTGTGCCTCTGCAGGATCAGGGGCGCTGAGTAGTGAAGGCTGGGCTCCTGCCCTGACTGATGTGCAGGTGCCCATGGGTGAGGCCTTGCACCTCTGGTGGGTCCAGTATCTGTTGAGCCCAGCCTGCCTCAGGGAGTTGCCAGAGGAACAAGGAAAGGCACTCAGAGAAGATAAAGAGCTGAAGGGAGGAAGAGGCAGAAGGAAAAGGAGGTTGATCACAGCTGGACACACCCGACAAAAGGCTGTGGATGCCCAGCCCCGAGGATGCTGAGCTACCCAGCATGCACGGTTCATTAGGCCCTGCTCTGCCTTCCATGGCCAGGCCGTCCACCTTGACCCTTTGTCTGATCACTCTGCACTGTACACCCCTCCTCCCAGGGGATCTTAACACATTAGAGGCATTTGATCCAACACTGTTCCCCTCCAGTTAAAAATAAGGCTCATAAATTGAGGCCATGCCCTAGGGGACAGCAATGTTATAAGCTCATCACCTGATGATGATCAAACCTAGTTATAAAAATACACAGCACCTCCGCACCAGGGAGCAAGTGACCTACTTTATACCTCATGGACCGACACTAAGTTGGCAGGGGGAAGGTCCAGGCCCTTGTTCTGCCTTTAAATTCTTTTTTTATTTTATTATTTTGCGGTACGCGGGCCTCTCACTGATGTGGCCTCTCTCGTTGCGGAGCACAGGCTCCAGACGCGCAGGCTCAGCGGCCATGGCTCACGGGCCCAGCCGCTCCGCGGCATGTGGGATCTTCCCGGACCGGGGTATGAACTCGTGTCCCCTGCATCGGCAGGCGGACTCCCAACCACTGCGCCACCAGGGAAGCCCTGCCTTTAAATTCTTGACAACCGGTGTTCTGTGGCTGATTGCTCTTCTTAAAGCCGGAAGCCCCTAACTGGTGTGTTTTTCTTGGGCTAATGCTGCAGCTTGCTTGACTCTGGGGCCACGCAGCAAGGTGCTCTGGGACTCAGGTTTTCAGGGCACCTGACAGGGAGACTTCTTGGGTTTCTTCCTGTCTCCCCCATCCAAGGGTGTTGGTCCCTTAGAGCGAGGAGTGAGGCCTTCCCAGGTGTTTGGTCTCCCCGCTTCACTGTGCCTGTTGCCAGGTCCCTGCAGGATGGGACCCCATGGTCCTTGCTGTCATTACTCTTGCGTCCGCAGTCAGCTCTGTGACCTCCCGCCATGGAGCCTCCACTGGGTCCAGAGGCCGAGGACATAGAGGACCATCTGCTTGCTCTTCACCCATTCATTCAACAAGTGTTTACTGCGGGTGTTCTGTGACCCAGGCCTGGCGGGCAGCAGGGCACGCAGATATGAAACCTCTTGTGTGTAGCTCAACCTCCTGGGGCAGGTGGATGTCTACCTACCAATTTCCTGAGTGTGTGTCTCTCTCTATCTCTCTATATGTCCAAATCTCTCTGTCTATGCATATAAAAATTGCTAACGGTGGTAAATTCCAGGAAAGGGGGGGGCACTTCCATGGTATGGTGCTGGGAGGCTGCAGTGTGGACGTATGACCTGATCGTTGAAGTCAGGGAAGGCTCCCTGGAAGAAGTGACGAGGTTGCTGAGACTGAAGATGTGCAGATCAAGCCGGGTCAGGGAGGAGAATGTAGAATCAGGACATGAGGTATGGAGCAGAGCGTGGGAGGTCAGCTGAGGAAGGCTCCCCGGGGCTGCCTAACCATAGCTGCATCCGGCTCCCACTGAGGGCACAAGGGCCGGTGGCCAGGGCTGTGTCTCCTGACCCTCCTCCTCTAATATCTGTGCCTTTAGCAGTCACACACCATGGCTGTGCAGCAGACCCTTGCTGGGTTGAATTCAAGAACAGTTCTTCATTTTTCTATTAACCCCCCTCAAGGTTTACGTAGTTTCTTTGAGGTCATAACATAGCCCAGAGTCACCTGTCTGGTCAGCGTTGGTGGTGGTGGAGGGGCAAATGCCCACACCTAACTCTGCCCCTCCCATGAGTTTCAAAGATATTCTCAATATTTATTTTTAAAGGGAAGACATTTGTTTTCCAGCAAAAAAAATCCAGGATGTTTGCTTGCTTGGGGAGTAGGGGCGCCATCATATTTGACCTGTTTAGAAGTTGGGCCTGAGAACTGAGAGATTGCTCCTTTCTGCCCGCTGCCCCTTGTTGATGTCGACTTCGTATACAGCAGTGTGCAGTCAGCTGACCCCGTTGTCCAGGTTGTGAGTGACCAGTGTGCTCCCTGTGGCTGGGTCTGACCTGATGAGGCTCCAGGGAGAGGCCAGCGGCTCACAGGTGCCGCCACCTGGGAGAACCCTTGGGGGGTGGCCCTGTATGTCGTGGGGAGGCGACAGCGCTAAGGTGAAGTTGGTCAAGGCAGCACATGGGACCCATGTTTCCCTCTGGAGGACCAGCTCTCTGTGTGAGGTTCTGCTCCAGCACTCGTGCCTCCTCTGTTCCCACATCTTACCTCTGGCTCTAGTCCGTTCCGCGTTAGCCTGCAAGGGGCTCACTGGCAGTGCAGGCTCTAAGGGCTCCCATGGCCTCCTCACACCGGAGCTGGCCCTACACCTCTCTCCTCATTTCCAAGGCAGCTCCCAGTCCTGACTGTGGAAACACCCAACCTGCCACACTGGTCTCAGGGTGGCGGCCTCCCTGATGGGAGAGGCCATCCCACGTTCTCCCAGTCCAGGGCCCCTGGAAGACCTAGGATAGAGCTGGGAGGGGGTCTACAGATCTCTAAGGCCAGAACTTGGCATTAGTGGCGTGGCTATAGAGATCTTTATTGATGTAACTGTTACCTTTTGTGGGACAGTTAGAGTGTAATTAGGTAAATAAATGAACTGAACAGCACTGATTTTACCTTGTTATGTTTACACTTACCAAAGAGCTTCCCCTCATATTATGAGGGGTCATATTTGACAACTCAGGGCTGAGGGGTCAGAGGGCCACACAGAGCAGTCCTGGCCAGATGTGGAAGGCAAGCCTTGGGGACACCTGAAGCGAGAAGCAGGGACCCTGGGAGGCCCAAGCAGCCCCATCCTCAAAGACGGAACACAGGTGTGTCTCGGTGCTGAGCCCCGGCACTCCTTGCTGGAAGGGCCTCGGTACTGGGACTCTCCCATCCGTGTACTCAGAGTCGTCTGTGCTCCCGCTATCTAGCCTGCCCTGCCCGATGCATTATTAATAAAGCAGCCTTCATTTCCAGTTTTGGGTAGCTAATTTGTTCCTACAGTCATGATTTCAAATATCACATGAATAATTTAGAGAATTGTTTTATTGTAGTTTGATAAGCCCGTTAGCTGTCACACATCTGAATAAATTAGCTTCACCATCTCATGGGGCGTGGAGAAGCGGTGTTGGCGATGAAGCGGGGGTCTAGCCCAGGCCAGCATAGCACTCAGATCTTGGCTTCAAGAGGTCAGGTCTGTCTCGGGGCTGAGGGTATATAATATGTCCTGTAATTTGTCATGGTGGAGCTTGGTTGATACTGAGAGTGGGTTGGTCACAAATGACAGTCTCCCTTGCCCAGATCTGGATTGGAGATACGCACAGCTGTTCAACAAGCCCTGGGTGGTACAGCTGAAGCCCCTCAACTCAGAAATGCAGACTAGGGTCCATGCTCTTCATGTGAAGCAGGGGACTCTGCCACGTGACAGTTTCAGAAAGCACCCCCGACCCCGCATCCATATACTCCCTTCAGGAAGGTGGAGCACAGATAGAAATTCACCTGATTTTTAATTTTGCTGTTGTTGGTGGTGGGATGCCCTGGGTCCATCCCTTATTAAGTGGGTTGTATTTGGGAATTTGCTTCCCTTCTTTGAGTCTTGTTTTCTTCATCTGTAAATTGGGTACAATATTCTTAGAATGCCTCACCCCACTGGGTTTTTGTGAGAGATGAAAATGAAGTAATGGACATGCAAAAACTTTGCAAACTTCAGAGTCCCGCAGGGCTATCCAGGTTACTCAGTGCCTGCCTCCTTCAGGACAAGCCTTATCTGTATCCCTCCTCAGTAGATACCCGAGAAAAGGCAAGTCTAGCCCTCTCCCCAACATCCATTCTGGTATTTGAGAACCTACCCAGTTCCCCTTTTATGCAGCCATCACTGGCCATGTGCCAGGACCTATCTCTGGCCTCATTCCTTGTGCCCCTGGTATGTCATTCCCAGGAACAGCTTTGGTTAGGACAGGTGGTCACCTGTGCCAGGGGCAGCAAAGCTTCTGGCCCTGGGGATGGGGCTGTCTCTGCTGTTAACCATCTGACCGAGAAGCTATGTCGTTGAAGGCAGAAGAGTAAGGTGCCCTTAGGCCCCATCAGGGAGCAGCCTGAGCCTGGGAGACCAGGGAAAGGGGCAGGTGTGGCCTGGAGGCACGTCTGCTGTGCCTGGTGCAGTGCGGGCCATGGCATGTGTCAGCAGGCGCCTGCTGAAAGAATGACCAAGTCCCTTGATCCCACTTGGATAAAGTAGGCTGGGTCCCCATGTGGGTCCCAGCCAGAGCTCAGCTTGAGGGGGAGGTTGGGGAGCAGCTGGGCGGGGCCTGTGGAAGGTGGAAGTGAGGTGCTCAGCTGGGGTGACCAGGGCAGGTGAGGGGGAGGTCTGGGGCTCCCACAGGGGAGGGGAGGAAGGAGGCTGCAGAAGAGCAGCTGGGAAGGACTGGAGAGAGAACCAGGGGCCAGGGCTTCAGGGGCTATGGCCAAGGGCAGCGTGGCCTGGAGGGTAATGATGCAGGCTCTTGGTTCAGAACTAGGAACGGTCCTGGTGTCACTACTGGACAAGGACCGTGACCTCTTCAGACTTCGGTTTTCTCCTCTGTGAAGTGGAGGTGATAAATGCACTCATCTCTGGGTACCATGGTGTGGGTTCCATGAGATAATACTTTGAAAGCTCTTAGCACAGTGCCTGGCATACAGGGAGGGCTCAGTACACATGAACTACCACCCCTACCGTCATCATTGTACCCATCACTGGTTTCTAGACACTTGTCAGTTGCCTCAAACCGCAGGGCCTTCCCTGGAGTCCTGGCCAGACCGGCATGAGGTGCAGGGGGAGGAGATGTGTACGCTGCCCCCCGTTTCACAGCTCCTTTGAGGCTATGCTGAGCATCTTTCTAGCACTGCCCACTACCCACTGCTTGGGAGTCCAGAACCTCCTCATTGGCTCCTCATTAGCTCCCTTAGCCTCTTTCTCTGGGTCAGACTCTTAGGCTCGGCTTAGATGCCCCCAGGGGTGCGTGGCGGAGGTGGGGGAGACTCTGCATCCTTAGGGACACGTGGTTAATTTAGTTGGAAGATTAAAGACATCAGCCTGCACAAGCTGGGGCTGGTGGAGGATATCCTGGGGGATCCTCTATTAGGGAGCCCCAGGACAGAGTGGGAAGATGCTACCTGCCTAGTAAGGAGGGGTCCGAGCACTACCTGAGGAAGGAATCCATGAGGCTGTGCAGGAAAGTGGGATGGCTTGGCTGAGATTCCAGAGGCAAGCAGGGCTGCAGAGCAAGCCGTTTGTCAGGATCTCCGCGACAAGTGTTTACAAGGAAAAATATTCGCATGTGTACATTTTTTCAGAATGATTAATATTCAAATTAGTGTTGGAGATTCAAATTGCTAAAGTGTAACTAGGCAGAAAACTTCTCTGACAGCTTGTAATTTTTGGTCCATTGCAGCGTTCCCCACTCCCCCCATACCCTCCTACCTAGTTCCCAGATATACCTCTGGGCTTCTACAGACTGGTCCTGGGATGGCAGCAGCTCCACAGAAATTCAATTCCTGCTTCTTACCGTGCTGTGGGTGCCTGACCTTCCAGGCCAAAACAGCAACTTCCCTGTGACCGGCCGGAGCCCTTGAGATGCTCACCTCCTGACATGTTCCCCCCTCCCGCTCTGTCATCCTCCTGCACACATCACATTCCAGAGGTGCCATTCTAAGGCACAGCTGTAAACATTCCACCCCCTGCTCTGACAGTGTCAGCATTACCCCAGTGTTTGCAGAACAATGTCTGAATGCTTTTTTCTGGAAATCATCATCAGGACCCAAACTAGCTTTACAGCCCTCTAACTTCTGCTTCCCTCTGCTTCAGCCAAACGAGCACCTTCCCCATCCCCTCCCCTCCACCGCCCGCCCCCACCGCCCCCTGTCACCATTCCCTGGGCACGAGTGCATTTCCTTTTCCGTGCTGTTGCTCAAGCGGTGACCTCAATGGGAGTATTTCACTGCACTACAGCATCTTGTTTCAAAGTTCTTTAGGGTCCACTTTCCCTTAACCAAATGTAATTCCACTTGCAGTTGAGAAAATGAAACTGGCAGAAGGTGGTAACAATAGTTACTTTTATTTCTCAGGTTTAGAGCAGGCTGTAAATATGCTTTCCAGTTTACAGATTGTTCTCAATACTCTAAGATACACATGGAGGAAGCAAGATCACTGCAGCATTGATTCATAACTTTTAATAGATCTTAGGCTCTACCTATGAGAGCTTTTGTCTGAGGATGACTCACTGAGCCTGTGCCCCATGAACCAGCCTCTGGCAGACTAGCTCTACCAGCCAATCACACGTTCCACCCTCTTGTAGTCCCTGCATCCTTATTCTTGGCTTGTTTTTCCTCTTACGTACTGAGTGTTCCCTGAGGGCAAGTATAGTGTCTTATGAAACTCCAGCACTTAGCATCCATCCACCTATCCATGTATGCATCCATCCATCCTTTTTTTTTTTATCTATCCATCCATTCATCCATTAATCCAACCAATATTTATGGAGCACTTAGTGAGTCTTAAGCCTTTTTCTAAGGGCTGGGAATAAAGCAGCTAACAGCCCAAATCCATTTCCTGACCTCTAAAAGCCCCTTGTCTAGTGGCCAAGGCAGAAGGGCAAGGAAACAATTATCACGCAGGGTGGTCAGGGGGCTTTGGGAGCCAGAGGAGGCACAGACCAGGTAGGGTGGGGAGGGAGCAAAGGGGAGGGGTCAGAGGAGCCTTCCAGAGTCAGTGACGTTTAGGCCACAAGAATGCGTGCTCCAGAGAGGGGTCTTTGGGGTCAGGTGGCCCTGGATTTAAGTCCCAGTTCTGCAAGCTGAGAGACTGTGGGCAAGTGAGGGCACCTCCCTGAGCCTCGGTCTCCTCATCTCTGAGATGGAGATAATAATATCTATCTCATCTGGTTATTGTGGGGAGTTAATGGATTTCTATGTAAAGTACTTAGCATAGTGTGTGGGGCGCTTGGTATGTGCTCAGATCTCTAGCTAGTAAAAGCTGAGACCTGCAGGCTGAGTAAGAAATAGACAAAGACAGTGTTCTAAGCAGTGGGGCTGTCCACAAGTGGAATCCAGAGGCAGGAGAACCCATGAAGCTTCTCTCTCTGGTGCCCTGTCCTGCCTCTGGGAGTGGGGGGAGGGCTGGTGAGGAGGAGGAGGGAGATGGGTCCAGCCGGGTGGAATGAGTGCAGGGGTGGCCCTGGTAGCTGCTGGGGCAGAGTGGGCAAGGTCTCAGGAGGGAAATGCCTGGATCAGCCAGTAGGGGGTGCCGTTTCAGAGAGCTGGAGTGGGTGTTCTCAAGTGGTGGCTTAGCCCCTGGGTGTCACTGGAGATGGGTAGGGAGCCAAGACCGGGCCACATGTGCATCTGTCTGGCATTCAGCGGGAGGTCCCCAGACCTCTGTTGTTGTCTCCAAGATCTGCACCCGGCCACTGGCTTCAGACTGGAAGAGCGGGTGCCCCTCTCACAGATGTGACCAGGTTGAAAGCATCCAAATCCTCTTCCTCTCCAACATCCTCTCCAACCCATCCCCAGCTAGAGGACCCAGCCTTTGTATGGTGAGCCCCACAGGCAACTTTCTACTGGGAAGGCCAGAGAACCACGAGTTGGAAGCAGAAAGACTGATGTAAGAAGCAGGAGGGACAGAAGACACCAGGGGGCTTACAGACTCTGGGTGGGAGAGTTCTTAAGGGTGAGTACAGCTTCAGGTGGGTGGCATGCTAACAGACTGGAAGGTGGAGAAAAAAGATTTTAAGAGTTTTTATTATGCTTTATGAAGGAGTCTCTCTTTGGAGATAAAGTTTTAGCTTGCTTTGCAATTATATTTAATTTTTGGACTGGTAAGTTTTTGAAAGTGAGTTTATACCCAGACTTGCCCATGAGGTGGGCCAACTCTGCATGGCTTACATACCAGGGCACTCAGCCTGAGGTTGGACCCATCCATGGTCACATATGTGTTGAGCCAATGATCACATCTGGGCATCCCAAACAGGACCATTTCCCTTAGATCATGCTGGACTGTGGGTGAAATTCCATTTACCATATTCCCAACCATAGCCCAAGAAGTCTGGAAATAAATGAAAAATAATTTGGGGGTATACTACTATATGGACATTTAAAAAGTTACCTTAAAGAGTGCCTAAGTCAAGAAGAAAATCCAGAACAAAAATCAGAATAATTAAAAAAAAGTACAAAATATCAAGTCATATGGGATGTTGCCAGAACAGTTCATTTAGAAAAACTATATTTTTCTAAATCCCTATATCTCTAGGAAAGATAAAAAACAGAACAAAACAAAAAATCATACACTCAGAGAACTGAGTCCCTACATTGAAGCTCTTAGACACGTAAGAAAGAGGCTAAGAAAATTAGGAAAGCAAGAAATAATAAAGCTGCATAAACAAGACAGAAAAAATGAGTATTGATGGATAAAACCAATAATTATGGCTTTGAAAAAATCCACAAAGCCGTTAGTCCAACGGATCAAAGAAAGAACAAATGTAGAAGCAAATAGAACCAGAAGTGAAACATGAGATGCAACCAGTAATATAAAAGAGATTTGTAAGATTTGGGGAGATATTGATTTCATTTATATGAATAAATATGCAGATATGGAGGTGCATCTGCAGAAAAAGTCCAAGATATGGCACCTAATGCCATGAGCACACTTGCAAAGAAAATGTATCTTCTTGCTTTGTCACTGAGATCTGTTATGGGTTGAATTGTGTCACCCCAAAAGATAGACTGAGGTCCTAATCCCTGGTGCCTATGAATGTGACCTTATTTAAGACGGAGCCTTTGCAGATACGATCGAGTTAAGATGAGATCATTAGGGCGGTCCCAATTCAATCTGACTGATAGCCGTATGACACGAGGGGAAAATTTGGACACACACAGAGAGAACACTGTATGATGACAGGGGCAGAGACTGGAGTAATGCAACTGTAGCCAAAGGACACCAAGGGTTGACAGCCACCATCAAAAGCTAGGAAGAGGCAAGGAAAAGTTTTACCCAGAGTCTCAGTGGAGCATGACCTTGCTGATACCTTGCTTTCCGACTTCTGGCCTCCAGAACTGTGAGGGAATACATTTCTGTTGTTTTAAGCCGCTCAGTTTGTGGAATGTGGTTACAGCAGCCCTAAGAACCTGATACAGGTTCCCTCCATTTGTCACCCATTGGACCACATATGTCACGTTTTTCACGCCTATAATTTCCCTATTAATCTTCTTGATCTGTCACTCAGAAGGTAGAATGTACAGTCGGGGCATTTGTGTCCATCTTTCTTGCATCTACTTTGTGGCCATGGGTGTTCGAGCCGCATGTTGTCTTGGGCTGCCATTGTTGATTCATTAAAAAAAAAAAAATCTATTCTATTGTACCTTTGCATATCTCATAATACGCTTTGCTACAATCTACTTTAACAGTTATAATGCAACTCTTGCTTCTTTCTTTATTTTTTGCATATTAGGGCAATGTTTCAGCTTTTATTTACTTAGGGTTAGGGTTTGTTAAGGTTTTTCTTTGGGTTTCTTTAGGCAGATCTACGTGTTTATTTTGTTTCAGAGTTCATTCATGAAGTTTTTTCACGGATTACTTATCATGCAGGTAGTATATGCAGGTACAGGACTGGCACTGGGGACACAGAGATACCCTGCAACCCTGGCTTTGCCCTCCCAGACCTCAGAGTCCAAGGAAGTTCTGCCCGTGGCAGCTCTTCTTTTAGTAGGGAGATCAGCTCATCTGCATGTCAGGTTAGCACTGACAGAGATGGAATGCTCTGTCACTGCCAGTAAAGAGAGAGTGGACAGTGGAGAAAAGCAGGAGGAAAAGACAGGAGGGCAGGAGACAGGGAGAGAAAAGGGAGGGCTTGGGGTTCTAAGGATATTTAGAGAAGTGTTATTTTCTTGTAACCAGAGACTTAACAGGTGGTATCCCTGGTCCTGTTCCGTGGAGATGTAATTCGGGCCGAGGTGGCACTAGTGCTGTGGCGATCTCACATAGCTCCTCTTGGCCATCTCTAGCACCAAGTCCCTTCCCATCTGACCCACTGTCTCTGCCGTGGGGGGCCTGAGAGCAGCTCAGGTTGTTCTCTGTTCTCAGCTCCTGAGTGAGCCGGATCTCCAAACCCTCTGCTGTCATCGTGATCGGAAATTCCCTGGAAAATTTGGCTCCTCTAGAGCAAGGCACCTGATTTTCATCTTGAGGCAGTGCCTCCTCTTCTGTTGTCTCTCGTGCTCCCGGCTTTAAGCAGCTGTGGCCTCTAACGAGAGAGGGCATCAAATCTCACCATCCTTAGAGACCATCCAGTTTAACTGGCTCCCAGGACAGATGAAGAAACTGACCCAGTGTGATGGCCCGCAGCGAGCTGGTGGCAGGTGGCCTGACTTGCAGGCAGAGCTCCCTTGGCCCTCTGGTTGGGCATCGGTACTGGTCACCCAACCCTCTCTCCCCGAAAGGGACAGCCCGGTCTGAAAGCAGCCAGTTTCCTGGCTGGCTGGTCTGGCTGAGCTGATCCTGGCAGCCAGCACCGGGAGCCTGGACAGAAGGGCCCTCTTCCAAGCACCAAACTCCGCACGTTCTCACCTCACTTTGATTTCCAACTCCCGTCCAGCCACATCCATCACCCCTACAGCTTCCACCCTGGAGCCTTTACCATTTTAGAGGCCTTTGCTGAAATATGCTCTATTAATAGAAGCCATGGGTCCAAGTCTTCACCTGACCTTCTCTGGACTGGGGCTTCTAACCGAGCCAAATTTATTTATCCAGATCTTCATTGGCCATGAGGAAGTGACCCTAAAAGCCCATAAACCAAGTGGTATGGGAAAGGGGTGAGCAGCTTGGAAATAAATCACCAACCCTGGGGACTCTATGCCCTGACTCAGGCCCAAGGACTCAGTGTGACTCCCCTGGCCCAGTCTTAGGGGCCTGGCCTGGCCAGCTCACTGTAGAGGGTCGTGGGGGACCATGCTCTGGGTAGGTTCTAGAAACAGCACTGTGTGTGTGAGTGGACCCACAGTATCAGAAAACACTGGCCCAGCAGCAGCCTCCACCATATGAGACATAGTCTTGCCCTAGGGCCTGGGCACCTACCCCAGCCCACCTCCTGAACCGTGGACAGCAAAGCTTGGCCACCCATGCAGCATCTCACTGAAGACTCACAGCCACCTTGCAAGCCAGATATTATTTTTATTCCCTTTCCCAAGGTCTCAGAACCAGAGAGTGGCAGAACTGGGGTTTGTACCCAGGAGTCTTTTACTTCAGAGTCTGTGCTTTTATGTATCCACTGCCCTCCACCCCATAACTGGGGTGAGCCTGGCTGGAAGGGAGACCAAGTCTTCCATCCTTTCTGGACCTTACATTCTTTGAGTCCCTGCTTTACACCGGCCACACTACTCAGGGAGAAGAAGATGTCCATCAAGCTCCCTGGCTCTTGAGGTCAGTAGCCTGGTGAGTCAAAGGCCAGGAGGCCAGAGGTGGGAGCTAGCTCCCCTGCAAATCTCCCATATTCCATCAGCACTTGAACCCCAGTCCCTGCCGTCCTCAGAGACCAAAGAGGTGTCCCAAGGGTCAGAAGGGGGATTAGCTCATTTCTGGTCTGGCCCCCCAAGTGTCCTTTTACACACAGTCCCAGAGGGCAGAGTTAGTTGTGTGGCTTTCCCGGCCCCTCTGTGAACCTCCTTCCCGAGCTCAGCCCACTGGACTATGGCCTAGGACTCTGGCCAAAGATCATCCCAAATAGCGACTGCCATCCCACTGCCATCCCAGACACTGAAGGGTGGCTTTGGGATACACCCAGGATCTCCATTGTTATTATGTTTTTGTTTTTTAGCTGACAAACACCCATGTAAGTTTCCCTTCTCTGAATTGCTGGCACTGATCAGGGCCAGAGGGGCGCAGAAACCACAATGCAAGTTAAATGTTTTCTCAGATAATTCACACTCGGGGAGAAGCTGCCTGAGATAGCTCCGAACTTTGGGAAAACTCTGGAAAGTTGGAAACCTCATAGGGAGTGAAAAGGAATTCCTGGGATGCCTGTGTCAGTTTATTAATCTTCATTATTCCAATCTGACATCTCTGGATCTCCCAAAGAACAAAAATACAATAAGCGTGGACTTTGGTTTTTTGGGCTTCCCTCATAAAACTGTTCATCGTGGGTGGGAAACCCAAGGGGCTGGGACTCTCAGATGCACGGAGTATCTGCCTCAGTGTGTCCCTAAGAGACCTCTAATCTGTAAATGCTGGGGAGGTGAGAGGTGGATCTGGGGGAGGCTGATGGTTGGTCCCTGAACTATCCAGGGAAGGTCACCCAAGAAATCTTGGAGCCACATCAGAGGGGTAAGGTCCCACCTCCGCTGCTATGCTCCCTGAGCAGACTCACACATCTGCAGTCTCCACGCCAGCAGGGCTCCGGAATGTTCGCAGGCTTAGAAGTAGTCACAACGCGTTAAAAATGCAGTGACAACAGCTGTCTTTGGGGAATATTTTTAAGGGTAGTAGGATCTGAGAGTCATTAGTGCCAGAAATGCGGGTCTCGTCTTATTCTTAAAAACAAAGTGTCACATCACCAGATGCTCCAGCCCACACCTCAAGGCCACGTCATCAAATAAGCACAGCCCTGGTGTCTCCTGAGTGCTGGGGTCATGGTCAGAGGTCATCCTCATGGGTGTCCACATTGGATTCCTAGTCTTCATGGTTCCAACTTGGACAGAGAGTCTGGTGTGAGGAGGCAGGGCTCCCAACTCAGCTGCTTCTCCTTCTACATTTCACATGAGGCCCACGCCAGGGAAGGGCGATGTTTGGGGCCCTTTGGGCATGAAGGTCACACCTGGCAAAGGGAGCCCCACGTGGAGCAGGCATGGCTGACCCCTCTGGCCAGTGTCCGAGGCCCAGGCTGCAAGGGACCCGAGCTCCATCGGCACCCAGAGATGCCAGTGTTCCTGGCTCCGGAGGAGGAACAGACCCCTGGTTGTACTGTTGCACAGGGATAAGCTTGAAGTTCGGGGATTTCAGAGGAAAGGCCCCCTGACTTGTGGTCAGAACTGTTGCTCAGATGACTTTTTCCTCTAGATCAGCGCTGTCCTATACAAATATAATGCAAGCCATATAGGTAATTAAAAATTTTCTAGTAGCCACATTAAAGAATTAGAATGGAACAGATAACATTAATTTGAGTACTAAATTTTATTTAACCCAATCTATCCAGAATGCTGTCATTTCAATGTGTAATTAATGTACAAAACTGTTAATGAGACCGTTGACATTCTTTTGTACAAAGCCTTTGAAATCTGCCACGTACTTCATATTCACACATATCCATTTGGACGAGCCACATTTAAAGTGCTCAGTAGTCGCATGTGGCCAGTGGTTACCATACTGGGCAGTGTAGCTCTAGAGCCTGTTCTCAGGGGGCACGTGGAAGGGCCAGTGTGTGGGGAGGTGGGATAGTCTCTGGCCCTGAAGGAGCTGATAGCCATTCATGGTTGTTTTTTTCCCAGGGGATCCAGGACAGCTGGGGGTGATGGGGTCAGTCCTTAGGGCTTGGCAAACGCTCTTCCCTCTCCACATGGCCAGTGGCCCAGGTCCTTGGGCCGCCCTGTGGTTCATCACAGAGGCTGGAAAGAGTGCAGAGGCAAACTTCCTCGGGGTGTGGGCCCTGTGAGCAGACAGCTTCCCTCGCCCCCTATTTCCTCCCCTATTATACGGTTTCTCTGTGAGATAGGGAGCAAGGTCATCCACCCTTCAACAAATATTTCAAAGCACTGACTACTGCAAGACTGTACTCTAGGATCTGGGAATAAATAGAGCAGTAAAAAAAAATAGAGGAAACTCCTGCTTTCATGGAGCTTTTTAGTTGGAAGAGGTGTGTGGAGAGGCAGACAATAAACAAATATATATCAGTAGTGATAAATATTGTTTTAGTCTGTTTGAATTGCTGTAACAAAATACCATCTACTGGGTGGTTTATAAAAAAGAGACATTTATTTCTCACAGTTCTGGAGGCTGCGAAGTCCAAGATCAAGGTGTCAGGTGACTCAGTGTCTGATGAGGACCTTTTCCTTCATGACCTAGTTATGTCCTAAAGGCCCCACCTTCCAGCACCATCACATTGGGGGTTAGGTTTCAACCTATTAATTTGTTGGGAGGCAAAAAATTCAGTCCTTAGTGAATGTTAAGAAGTAAAATAAAGTAGGAAAAAAGATAAAGTAAAATAAAGTAGGAAAAGAGAGTACTGGGAGGGGATGTCCACACCTATCTGTGGAGGAGTCTGAGATAGCTATGGTGATGACACTACACAGAGACTGGAGGAAAGCAGGAGGAGTGAGGTCAGAGCATGGGGCGGGGCCCACATCGTGTGGGCCTTATAGGCCTTTGTAAGGTCGTCGGCTTTTACCCTGGGTCAGAATAAAGGCCACTGCAGGGTTTGGGGCAGAGAGGTAACATCATCTGACTTACATTCTACCAGGCTGTTGGATTAGTTGTCTGTTGCCGCTGTAACAAATTACCACAAATTTGGAGGCTTAAAGACCACAAATTTTTTTATTGAAGTATAGTTAATTTACAATGCTGTGTTAATTTCTTCTGAAGCAAAGTGATTCAGTTGTACACACATATATATTCTTTTTTAAAATATTCTTTTCCATTATGGTTTATGATAGGGTACTGAATACAGTTCTCTGTGCTCTACAGTAGGACCTTGTTTTGTGTCCATCCTATGTGCAGTAGCTGACACCAGCTAACCCCAGCCTCCCACTCCATCCCTCCCCCAGCCCCTTCCCCACTCCAGCAACCACAGCCTGTCCTCTATGTCCCTGAGTCTGTCTCTGCTTCATAGATAGGTTCGTTTGTGTCATATTTGAGATTCCACATGTAAGTGATATCATATGGTATTTGTCTTTCTCTTTCTGACTTACTTCACTTAGTATGATAATCTCTAGTCGCATCCATGTTGCTGCAAATGGCATTATTTCATTCTTTTTTATGGCTAAGTAGTATTCCATTGTGTATATGTACCATACCTTCCCTTTTTTTAATGATACACTTGCTTTAGTAGTAAACTAAAATCAATATATATTTTTATGACTTTTTTGAATTTTATTTTATTTATTTTTTTATACAGCAGGTTCTTATTAGTTATCCATTTTATAAGTATTAGTGTATCTATGTCAATCCCAATCTCCCAATTCATCACACGCCCCCCTCACCCCCGCCACTTTCCCCCTTTGGTGTCCATACTTTTGTTCTCTGCGTCTGTGTCTCAATTTCTGCCCTGAAAACCGGTTCATCTGTACCATTTTTCTAGGTTCCACATATATGCGTTAATATATGATATGTGTTTTTCTCTTTCTCACTTACTTCACTCTATAACAGTCTCTAGATCCATCCACATCTCTACAAATGACCCAATTTCGTTCCTTTTTATGGCTGAGTAATATTCCATTGTATATATGTATCACATCTTCTTTATCCATTCATCTGTTGATAGACATTTAGGTTGTTTCCCCATCTTGGCTATTGTGAATAGTGCTGCTATGAGCATAGGGGTGCATGTTTCTTTTTGGATTAGAGTTTTGTCTGGATATATGTCCAGGAGTGGGATTGCTGGATCATATTGTAATTCTATTTTTAGTTTTCTGAGGAACCTACATACTGTTTTCCATAGTGGCCGTACCAACTTACATTCCCACCAACCATGTAGGAGTGTTTCCTTTTCTCCACATCCTCTCCAGCATTTGGTATTTGTAGAGTTTTTAAGGATGGCCATTCTGACCAGTGTGAGGTGGTACCTCACTGCAGTTTTGATTTGCATTTCTCTAGCAATTAGTGATGTTGAGTATCTTTTTATGTGCCTATTGGCCGTTTGTATTTCTTCTTTGAAGAAATGTCTATTTAGGTCTTCTGTCCTTTTTTGGGTTTGGGTTTTTTTTTGTTGTTGTTGTTGTTGATTTGTATGAGCTGTTTGTATATTTTGGAAATTAACCCCTTGTCAGTCACATCATTTGCAAATATTTTCTCCCATTCTGTTGGTTGTCTTTTCATTTTGCTATGGTTTCCTTTGCTGTGCAAAATCTTGTAAGTTTGATTAGGTCCCATTTGTTTAGTTTTGTTTTTATTTCTATTGCCTTGGGAGACTGACCTAAGAAAACATTGGTCAGAGAATGTTTTACCTATGATCTCTTCTAGGACTTTTATGATGTCATGTCTTACGTTTAAGTCATTTATTTTCGTGTATGGTGAGAGGGTGTGTTCTAACTTCATTGATTTACATGTGGCTGTCCAACTTTCCCAACACCCCTTGCTGAAGAGACTGTCTTATTCCCATTGTATATTCTTGCCTCCTTTGTTGAAGATTAATTGACTGTAGGTGTGTGGGTTTACTGCTGGGATCTCTATTCTGGTCCATTGATCCATATGTTTATTTTTGTGTCAGTACCATGCTGTTTTTTTTTTTTTTTTTTGCAGTACGCGGGCCTCTCACTGTTGTGGCCTCTCCCATTGTGGAGCACAGGCTCCAGACACGCAGGCTCAGCAGCCATGGCTCACAGGTCCAGCCGCTCTGCAGCATGTGGGATCTTCCCGGACCGGGGCACGAACCCGCGTCCCCTACATCGGCAGGCGGACTCTCAACCACTGCGAACATGCTGTTTTGATTACTGTAACTTGGTAGTATCGTCTGAAGTCTGGGAGGGTTGTGCTTCCTGCTTTGTTCTTTTTCTTCACGTTTGCTTTAGCAATTCTGGATCTTTTATGTTTCCATATAAATTTTAGCGTTATTTGTTCTAGTTCTGTGAAAAATGTCACAGGTAATTTGATAGGGATCATGTAAATTTGTAGATTGCTTTGGGTATTATGTCCATTTTAACAATATTAATTCTTCCAGTCCAAGAGCATGGGATATCTTTCTATTTCTTTGAATCATCTTCAGTTTTCTTTATTAAGTTTTATAGTTCTCAGCCTATAAGTCTTTCACCTCCTCCTTGGTCAGGTTTATTCCTAAGTTTTTTATTTTTGAGGGTGAGATTTTGAGAGGTATTGTGTTTTTTACATTCCCTTTCTGATATTTCATCATTAGTGTTAAGAAATGAAACTGATTTCTGTATGTTAATCTTGTATCTTGCTACCTTGCTGAATTCATTTATCAGTTTTTGTGTGGAGTCGTTAGGGTTTTCTATATATAGTATCATGTCTTCTGCATATAATGACAATTTTACCTCTTCTCTTCCAATCTGGATACGCTTTCATTTCTTTTTCTTGTCTGACTGCTGTGGTTAGGACTTCCAATACTATGTTGAATAGAATAGGTAAGAGTGGGCATCCTTGTGTTTTTCCACATTTTAGCTGGAAGGCTTTCAGCTTTTCACCATTGAGTATTTTTTTTTTTAACATCTTTATTGGAGTATAATTGCTTTACAATGGTGTGTTAGTTCCTGCTTTATAACAAAGTGAATCAGCTATACATGTACATATATCCCACCATTGAGTATTATATTGGCTGTGGATTTGTCATAAATGGCTTTTATTATGTTGAAATATGTTCCCTCTATACACACTTTGGTAAGAGTTTTTATCATGAATTGATGTTGAATTTTGTCAAATGGTTTTTCTACATCTATTGAGATGATCATGTGGTCTTTGTCTTTTCTTTTGTTTATGTGGTATATCACATTGATTGATTTGTGTATGTTGAACCATCCTTGTGAACTTGGGATGAATCTCATTTGGTCATGGTATGTAATCTTTTTTATGCATTGTTGGATTTGGTCAGTTTAAATTATCTTTTACTTCTTGATTTAATTCTGGTGGGCTGTATGTTTCTAGAAACTTGTCCATTTCTTGTAGTTTGTAGAGTTTGTTGGCATATAGCTGTTCATAGTATTCCCTTATGGTTTTTTGTATATCTGCAGTATCGGTTGTTATGTCTCCTTTTTCATTTCTTATTTTGTTTATTTGGGTTCTCTTTTTTCTTTTTAGTGAGCTTGGCCAGAGGTTTGTTAATCTTGTTTGCCCTTTCAAAGAACCAGCTCTTAGTTTTATTGATTTTTTCTATTGTTTTTAAATCTCTATTTTACTTACTTCCTCTCTGATCTTTATTATTTCCTTACTTCTGCTGACTTTAGGTTTTGTTTTTTCTTCTTTTTCTAATTTTTTAAAGTGGTAGGTTAGATAAACAACACAAATTTATTATCTTCCAGTTCTTTGGACCAGAAGTAGGACATGGTCTCACCAGGCTAAAGTCAAAGGGTTGACAGCAGGGCTGCATTCCTGTCTGGAGATCCTGGGGAAACTCGGCTTCCTCACTCATTCATGGGTTGGCAGGATGCGGATTGATGCAGCTGTAGGACTGAGGTCCTGTCTTCCTGCTGACTCTTGGGTGGGACTGCCCTTAGCTCCTCCAGGCCAATTTCCCATCTTGCATGAAGCCTCCTATATTTCAGAGCCAACAACAGATGTGGAATTCTTCTCATGCTGCCTTTCCTTTGAACTTCTTCCACTGTCACAGCTCTCTCTGACCATAGCTGGAAAGGTTCTCGATTTTAAAAACCCACGTGGTTAGATCGGGCCCACCCAGATAATCCAGGGTGATCTCTCCATCCTTAACCTTAATCACATTTGCAAAATCCCTTTTGCCATGTAAGGCAACGTATTCTCCAGTTCCAGGGATTAGTGAATGGGCAACTTTGGGGGGATAGCAACATTATTTTGCCTCCCATGGGAATGGATGAGATGGTGGTGGTGGGCGACAAAGGAAGGAAGCCAGGAGGCAAGGAGGAGGTCAGGGCAATAACCCAACAAGATAGAGTGGTGGCTTGGTCCAGGGTTGTAGGATGGTGGGGGAGCAAAGTGATCACATAATGCACTTATTTTGAAGGTAGAACTGACAGGTTCTGCTGTGAGATTGGACATAGCATGTAAGAGAAAGGAAGGAGTCAAACACCCTGACTCCTCAGTTTTGGCCTGAGCAGCAGGAAGGATGAAGTTGGTGCTCTCTGGAATAGGGAAGACTGTGGGAGAAGCAGGTTTAGTGTTTGGGAGGTGGGGTGGGATTCAGGGTTTCTAAGAATTTCTGGTTCCTGAAAAATCCAGTTCAATTCTGGGAGACAGAAAAATGGGGACTATTGTCAAGGAATTGGCCAGCAAGAGTCACAGGGTGAGGTCACTGGCACAGCAGTTCCCATTGACGAGGGCCAAGTATCTGCCAGGTATGCAGAAGGGACGTTATGACATCAGCTCGGCCCTGATGTCGGCTCTCTGCGGCAGGAGGCTGACCACTAACCCAGTACCACCTTGCTGTCTCAGCCCCTGGGGAGCTTTGAGTCTCACTGAGAGGTCAGAACCAAGTGCAGGAAACACTAACTTCCAGGGCCAGGCAGCAGCTGCTTGGTGCCAGCGAGGGGCCCCAGGTGAGAGAAGCTGAGGGCTGCCCTCCAGAAGAGGCCTGGGCTCCCTGGGAAGTGCCTGCACCTGCCACTCAACCCCTCAGCCAGTGGCTCTTCTCTTCCACGTTTGGTGGCTGTGACAGCCAGGCCAGTGTCTATGATTTCCCACATCTGGTGTCCTGGGTCTCCGCGTCTGTGTCTGTCCGTGATCCCTCTTGTCTAATCACCATGGTTTCTCAGGTCACTGTCCAAGATCTCCCGTGTCCAGTATCCACATTCTCTCATGTCTGGGGCAGCCAAAATGTCACTCATCACCTGGTGACCTCACTCTGGGAGCACAGTGGGGAGGAGGCTAGTGTGGAGCCAGCCTGGGTTTCTGGAGGAGCTCCTTACCCAGAAAAGAAGGAGGTGTGTCTTGCGTTAGGGTAGTGAGAAGGCTGCCTCTGAAGATACTTGGTCCAAATTCCTCTATTCCAGATGGGGAAACCGAGGGGGTTTGGGAGGACACCCTGGTCAAGACCCTTGCAGGCGTTGGTGGCCTCGCACAGCACTGCCCAGTGTCATTTCCCAGGTGGCTTCTTTTCCATGCCCTGGCTGGGGTGACCTTGCTTTGAAGGGTGGGAGGCATGACTCCAGGTCAGGTACGCTCTGCCTTGTCCTATGTGCCCTGGAGCCTCCTCCTCACGCTATGCCCCCTCCTCTTTCAGTTCTCCCCTCTCCTCCATTGATGCTACCCACCTCCTCTTTCTCCTTTATCGGGCTCCTCTAACCCAGCTCCCTCCTCCTGCTCCTGTTGTTTCTCCTCCTTCTTGTCCAGGCTGCAAGGGGAGTTGAAGCTGGGTCTTGGGGTAGCCGGTTGCTGGCTTCTGTGTGGGGCTGGTATTCAGTGCCCACAGATGCCTGGGCCCGTGGCGGGGGACGAGGAGGGAGGTCTGGTGTTCTTCCTGCCCCAGGTTCCTGGCTCCCAGGGATGCGTGGGGAGACCTGACTGCCTATTTTGGGGAACTCTTGGGCCAGAGACTACCTTGAGGGCCTTCTGCAAGCAGAGGGGACCATCTCAGAGGAAGGCCTGTGACTGTGACCTTCATGGGGCTCCTTTTGTTGGCCTATGTGGTAAGTAACGTCATTAAGATGAATGTGTGTTTTGGTAAAGGGTGTAAATGTATAAATAGTGTCCTTTCCAGCTCCATATATCACCCTGCGTTTATTCCGTGCCTGGTACATAAGCTAGAAGGCACACATTGCTATCTGGGGCTGTGAGTTTTAAAGTACATTAAAGGAGTTTACTGAAAACTCTTGGCAAACAGATAAAATACAATTACTCTAATTCCCAAGGCATTGCAGATAGACTGTCCTGAAAACCTGCAGTATAATAATTCACAGGGAGCCATGACAGGCAGCCTTTGAGGCATCAGAAGCGCTGCTTTTGTAAACTTCAGAGGCGGCCAAGAGCTGTCCCTCGGGAGACCCATGTCCTGTGTTTTATTAACCTCCCTATTTCTAGCTGAGGAGCTGCAGGGGGAATCTAGCTGGCAGGGCTGGCTCCTGCCCTCGTGAGCTTTTCTAGGGTCACATATTGGGGGGAGTAGGGAATGAGATGTCCCATTTTCTTCTGGCTGTATCCCTCCCTGTCTACATGCTGTTCAGTAGCAGGCTGTGCTGTATAGTTGCCTGGCATCATGGGAAATTCTCATTGCCCATGAAGTATGCAGGACTCTTAGCCCCTTCCTGGGAAATGGAGGCTTTTGCTGAGATACCTGGAAGAAGGATATTAGTGATCAGGTTTTTCAGCTTCCCAGAGGATTTGAGGTTGATTTCTAAGCTATACACAGGGGACATAGGACAAATTCTGATGCAGAGGTGGAGTTGCCACCCCATGGGGCTTGAGCAAGATCCCGCAGGTGCTCTTCTCTGCCTGCTTCCCTCACTTTCCGGGGAGATGGAAAATGCCACTGGGGCCCACAGACTTTGGGTGCTGCTGAGTAACTGGCATCCTGTACCCTGGATGGGCACCTGTGCTGTTCTCCAGAGCTCAGGGAGAGCCCAGACCTTCCTGGGGAGGAGGTTTGGTGGAAGTGGGTGGCTTAGCTTCTGGGCATCTACGTGATCAGCAGTGGACAGCTATGAGAGGGTCAGAACTGTGGGGGCCCTGGACCCCAATTTCTTAGAGAGGGAGCTGTGGATGAGCCTTCCTTGAGCAGGGCTCCTCCCTGGCCCCCAGTCCTGAAACTCCCAGTCCTGGGCCACTCTTCAAAAGCTGGACTAGGTCTACTGTGCTGACGATCATGGGCAGCACCAGAGAATTTGTGCAGGGTGAGCAACGGTCTTTCAGACATGGTGTATAGAGTGGGTAGAGGCGATCAGAGGGCAGAGTGGGTGAAGGTCTGTGTGACTTCAGAACTCTGTGACCAAGTTCTCAGAGCAGAGCAGACTCTTGTGGGAGAAGGGCCTTCCATGGACATTGAACATTGCATTGAAGAGATGTCGCAATAGCCAAACCCCAATCAATTGCATGAAATGTTGGGGGGCCTGAGCAAGGAGTCAGGTGGATTGAAAGTTTAGAGAAGGAGATTTCTGGAACATACCCTCTACCTGCATCAGTAGTTCACTGCGAGATTTCATTCTCACCTGTGTTGCAAAAATACAATAATAATAAACACCTCCCCAAGCAGCAACGCCTAGGATTTACAAAGTGTGCACTTCCAGGGTTGCTAAGGCCCAGAGAGGACCTGATACCTGTGGCCACCTGGCTGGCAGACCTCAAGTGCGGTCCTTTGGAAGTTGGCCCCAGGGCCGGCAGCCAGAGTCTGGCTTTGATGTCTCGAAATTGACGCCTTGTTTTCTTTTTCATTAAGCCTCTTCGTGAAGCTTCTGGCAACAAGTGAGTCTTACCCTGTCCTGTCACTTATCTTGTCACTTGTGGTTGGGCTTCCTGCTCAGAGCCCAGGCAGGACCCTATTGGGCACAGGGATTGGGAATACTTTGAGTGGTCTACGTCGAGTCAACCTGGACCTTCTTCCAGTGCCAGATTTACAGGGGCTGGGGAAATTGGTAGCTTTGGCTGGGATTTAATTGCTTCGATAGAACTGTATGTGGAGTTTCTTGTGGGAGATACAGAAATTAGACCTGCTTAACTGGACTGATCCCTTCTCAGCCACAGTCACTGTATACAAGCATCCTCTTCCACCACCAGGGAGACTTTATAAGTGGTTTTGTTTAAAGTAGTTGTTCGTGGGATTTCCCTGGTGGCACAGTGGTTAAGAATCCGCCTGCCAATGCAGGGGACACGGGTTCGATCCCTGGTCTGGGAAGATCCCACATGCCACAGAGCAACTAAGCCCGTGTGCCACAACTACTGAGCCTGCGCTCTAGAGGCTGTGAGCCACAACTACTGAAGCCTGCATGCCTAGAGCCTGTGCTCAGCAACAAGAGAAGCCACTGCAATGAGAAGGTCGTGCACGGCAACGAAGAGTAGCCCCCACTCGTCGTAACTAGGGAAAGCCTGTTCACAGAAACGAAGACCCAACGCAGCCAAAAATAAATAAATAAGTAAATTTATTTATTTATTTATTAAAAAAAAAAAGTAGTTGTTTGTGAACTATCATCAACAGTGAGACACTGGAACTCACCATAAAAGATACCCTACATCCAAAGACAAAGGAGAAGCCGCAATGAGGTGGACTTTGACAGGACTGGGGGAAACAGAGACTCCACTCTTGGAGGGCACACACAAAGTAGTGTGCACATCAGGACCCAGGGGGAAGAAGCAGTGATGCCATACGAGACTGAACCAGACCTTCCTGCTAGGGTTGGTGGGTCTCCTGCAGAGGTGGGGGTTGGCTGTGGCTCACCGCTGGGACAAGGACACTGGCAGCAGAAGTCCTGGGAAGTACTCCTTGGCATTAGCCCTCCCGGAGTCCTCCATTAGCCCCACCAAAGAGCCTGTAGCCTCAGTGCTGGGTCACCTCAGGCCAAACAACCAACAGGGAGGGAACTCAGCCCCACCCATCAGCAAACAAGTGGATTAAAGTTTTACTGAGCTCTGTCCACCAGAGCAACACCCAGTTGTACCCACCACCAGTCCCTCCCATCAGGAAGCTTGCACAAGCCTCTTAGATAGCCTCATCCACCAGAGGGAGACAGCAGAAGCAAGAAGAACTATAGTCCTGCAGCCTGTGGAAAGAAAACCACATTCACAGAAAGACAGATAAAATGAAAAGGAAGAGGACTATGTACCAGATAAAGGAAAAAGATAAAATCCCAGAAAAACAACGAAATGAAGTGGAGATAGGCAACCTTCCAGAAAAAGAATTCAGAATAATGGTAGTGAAGATGATCCAAGACCTCGGAAAAAGAATGGAGGCAAAGATGGAGAAGATGCAAGAAATGTTTAATGAAGACCTAGAAGAATTAAAGAACAAACACCTAGAGGATTTAAAGAACAAACAAAGAGAGATGAACAATACAATAACTGAAATGAAAAATACACTAGAAGGAATCAATAGCAGAATAACTGAGGCAGAAGAATGGATAAGTGACCTGGAAGACAGAATGGTGGAATTCACTGCTGTGGAACAGAATAAAGAATGAAAAGAAGTGAAGAAAGCCTAAGAGACCTCTGGGAAAACATTAAACGCAACAACATTCACATTATCAGGGTCCCAGAAGGAGAAGAGAAAGAGAAAGGACCCGAGAAAATATTTGAAGAGATTGTAGTCGAAACTTCCCTAACATGGGAAAGGAAATAGCTACCCAAGTCCAGGAAGCACAGAGTCCCATGCAGGATAAACCCGAGGAGAGACATGTCAAGACACACAGTAATCAAACTGACAAAAGTTAAAGACAAAGAAAAATTATTGAAAGCAACAAGGGAAAAATGACAAAAACATACAAGAGAACTCCCATAAGGTTAACAGCTGATTTCTCAGCAGAAACTCTACAAGCTAGAAGGGAGTGGCACGATATATTTAAAGTGATGAAAGGAAAGAACTTATGAAGATTACTCTACCCAGCATGGATCTCATGCAGATTTGACAGAGAAATCAAAAGCTTTACAGAGAAGCAAAAGCTAAGAGAATTCAGCATCACCAAACCAGCTCTACAACAAACGCTAAAGGAACTCCTCTCAGTGGGAAACACAAGAGAAGAAAAGGACCTGCAAAAACAAACCCATAACAACTAAGAAAATGGTAATAGGAACATACATATCCATAGTTACCTTAAAGGTGAATGGATTAAATGCTCCAACCAAAAGATGCAGGCTTGCTGAATGGATACAGAAACAAGACCCATATGTATGCTATCTACAAGAGACCCACTTCAGACCTACGGACACATACCCACTGAAAGTGAGGAGACGGATAAAGATAGTCCATGCAAATGGAAACCAAAAGAAAGCTGGAGTAGTAATACTCAAATCAGATAAAATAGACTTAAAAATAAAGAATGTTACAAGAGACAAGGAAGGACACTACATAATGGTCAAAGAATCAATTCAAGAAGAAGATATAACAATTATAAATATATATGCACCCAACATAGGAGCACCTCAATACATAAGGCAAATGATAACAGCTATAAAAGAGGAAATCGACAGTAACACAATAATAGTGGGGGACTTTAACATCTCACTTACACCAGTGGACAGATCATCCAGATAGAAAATTAATAAGGAAACACAAGCTTTAAATGACACAATAGACCAGACAGGTTTAATTGATATTTATAGGCCATTCCATCTGAAAACAGCAGATTACACTTTCTTCTCAAGTGCACATGGAACATTCTCTAGGATAGATCACATCTTGGGTCACAAATCAAGCCTCAGCAAATTCAAGAAAACTGAAATCATATCAAGCATCTTTTCCAACCACAATGCTATGAGATTAGAAATCGATTACAGGGAAAAAATGTAAAAAACACAAATACATGGAGGCTAAATGATACATTACTAAATAACTAAGAGATCACTGAAGAAATCAAAGAGGAAATCAAAAAATACCTAGAGACAAATGACCACAAAAACATGATGATCCAAAACTTATAGGATGCATCAAAAGAGTTCTAAGAGGGAAGTTTATAGCAATACAGTTCTATCTCAATAAACAAGAAAACTCTCAAACAATCTAACCTTACACCTAAAGGAACTAGAGAAAGAAGAACAAACAAAACCCAAAGTTAGCAGAAGGAAAGAAATCATAAAGATCAGAGCAGAAATAAATGAAATAGAAACAAAGAAAACAATAACAAAGATCAATAAAACTAAAAGCTGGTTCTTTGAGAAGATAAACAAAATGGATAAACCTTTAGCCAGACTCAACAAGAAAAAGAGGGAGGGGACTCAAATCAATAAAATTAGAAATAAAAAAGGAGAAGTTACAACAGACACCGCAGAAATACAAAGCATCTTAAGAGACTACTACAAGCAACTCTATGCCAATATAATGGATAACCTGGAAGAAATGGACAAATTCTTAGAAAGGTACAACCTTCCAAGACTGAATCAGGAAGAAACAGAAAATATGAACAGACCAATCACAAGTAATGAAAGGGAGACTGTGATTGAAAATCTCCCAGCAAACAAAAGTCCAGGACCAGATGGCTTCACAGGTGAATTCTACCAAACATTTAGAGGAGAGCTAACACCCATCCTCCTCAAACTCTTCCAAAAAATTGCAGAGGAAGGAACACCCCCAAACTCATTCTACGAGGCCACTATCACCCTGATACCAAAACCAGACAAAGATATTACAAAAATGAAAACTACAGGCCAGTATCACTGATGAATATAGATGCAAAAATCCTCAACAAAATACTAGCAAACAGAATCCAACAACACATTAAAAGGATCATACACCATGATCAAGTGGGATTTATCCCAGAGATGTAAGGATTCTTCAATATACGCAAATCAATCAATGTGATACACCATCTTAACAAACTGAAGAATAAAATCCATGTGATCATCTCAATAGATGCAGAAAAAGCTTTTGACAAAATTCAACACCCATTGGTGATAAAAACTCTCCAGAAAGTGGGCATAGAGGGAACCTACCTCACCATAATAAAGGCCATATACAACAAACCCACAGCAAACATCATTCTCAATGGTGAAAAGCTGAAAGTATTTTCTCTAAGATCAGGAACAAGACAAGGATGTCCACTCTCCCCACTATTATTGAACATAATTTTGGAAGTCCTAGCCATGGCAATCAGAGAAGAAAAAGAAGTAAAAGGAATACAAATTGGAAAAGAAGAAGTAAAACTGTCACTGTTTGCAGATGACGTGATACTATACGTAGATAATTCTAAAGATGCCACCAGAAAACTACTAGAGCTAATCAATGAATTTGGTAAAGTTGCAGGACACAAAATTAATGCACAGAAATCCCTTGCATTCCTATACAGTAACAACAAAGGATCAGAAAGAGAAATTAAGAAAACAATCCCATTCAAACAATGCCAATCCCATTCAACAAAATCCCGTTTTGTTGTCACCATGTCAACAAAAAGAATAAAATACCTGGGAATAAAGGTACTTAAGGAGGTAAAAGATCTGTACTCAAAAAACTATAAGACACTGATGAAAGAAATCAAAGATGACACAAACAGATGGAGAGATATACCATGTTCTTGGATTGGAAGAATCAATATTGTGAAAATGACTATACTACCCAAAGCAATCCCTTTGGGTAGTATAGTCACTGCACACAGATTCAGTGCAATCCGTATCAAATTACCAATGGCATTTTTTACAGAACTAGAACAAAAAATGTTAAAATTTGTTTGGAGACACAAAAGACCCCTAATAGCCAAAGCAATCTTGAGGGAAGAAAACAGAGCTGGCGGAATCAGGCTCCTTGACTTCAGACTATACTACAAAGCTACAGTAATATGAAAATATGGTACTGGCACAAAAACAGAAATATAGGTCAATGGAACAGGATAGAAATCCCAGGGGTAAACCCATACACCTATGGTCAACTAATCTATGATAAGAGAGACAAGGATATACAATGGAGAAAGACAGTCTCTTCAATAAGTGGTGCTGGGAAAACTGGACTGCTACATGTAAAAGAATGAAATCAGAACACTCCCTAACACCATACACAAAAATAAACTCATAATGGATTAAAGACCTAAATGTAAGACTGGACACTATAAAACTCGTAGATGAAAACAAAGGAAGAACACTCTTTGACATACATCACAGCAAGACCTTTTTTGATCTACCTCCTAGAGGTAGAAACTCTACCTCCTAGAGTAATGGAAATAAAAACAAAAATAAACAAATGGGACCTAATGAAACTTCAAAGCTTTTACATAGCAAAGGAAACTATAAACAAGACGAAAAGACAACCCTCAGAATGGGAGAAAATATTTGCAAATGAATCAACAGACAGAGGATTAATCTCCGAAATACATACACAGCTCATGTAGCTCAATATTTAAAAAACAAACAACCCAATCCAAAAATGGGCAGAAGACCTAAACAGACATTTCTCCAAAGAAGACATACAGATGGCCAAGAGGCACATGAAAATCTGCTCAACATAACTAATTATTAGAGAAATGCAAATCAAAACTACAATGAGGGGCTTCCCTGGTGGTGCAGTGGTTGAGAGTCCGCCTGCCGGTGCAGGGGACACGGGTTCGTGCCCCGGTCCGGGAAGATCCCACATGCCGCGGAGCGGCTGGGCCCGTGAGCCATGGCTGCTGAGCCTGTGCGTCCAGAGCCTGTGCTCTGCGACGGGAGAGGCCACAACAGTGGCCCATGTACTGCAAAAAACCCCTAAAAACCCCCCAAAAAAACCAAAACTACAATGAGTTATCACCTCACACTGGTCAGAACGGGCATCATCAGAAAATCTACAAACAACAAATGCTGGAGAGGGTGTGGAGAAAATGGAACTCTCTTGCACTGCTGGTGGGAATGTAAATTGATACAGCCACTATGGAGAACAGTATGGAGGTTCCCACTACTGGGCATATACCCAAAGAAAACCAGAATTCAAAAAGACACATGCACCCCAATGTTCATTGCAGCGCTATTTACAATAGCCAGGACATGGAAGCAACCTAAATGCCCATTGACAGATGAATGGATAAAGAAGATGTGGTACATACATACAATGGGATATTACTCAGCTATGAAAAGGAATGAAATTGGGTCATTTGTAGAGATGTGGATGGACCTAGAGACTCATACAGAGTGAAGTAAGTCAGAAAGAGAAAAACAAATATTGTATATTAACGCATATATGTGAAGTCTAGAAAAATGGTAGAGATGATATGAACTGGTTTGCAAGGCAGAAATAGAGACAGATGTAGAAAACAAATGTACAGATACCAAGCGGGGAAAGCCTGGGGAGGAGGTGGTGGGATGAATTGCGAGATGGGGATTGACATATATACACTAATATGTATAAAATAGATAACTAATGAGAACCTGCTATATTAAAAAAATAAAATGCTTATTAATCTAGCATTAGTTATGGTAGTTAAGCTTTTAGAGATAATGAAATGTAAATGTGCCTCTAGAGCATGCCATGTTCCCCGAAACTGAAGACTTTCGTGAAGAAAAGTTGTTGCGGCAGGATGACGGTGAATATTAATTGTGTGGATTTACATACTCTGCAGATGGCAGTGCAGATACTGGCTATGGCCAGGAGCCATGACACAGGCCAGCAGGAAAGGGGAGCCTGGGCTCGCTTTGTGCTTCTCGCTGGGGATGTTGCCCTAACAGGCCACTGAAAGTTTCCCACTGAAGTTTCACAGGCCACATGGGGGTCAGAGGTGAAGCTGGGCCTCAAGCCCAGGGCAGCCTGGCTCTGAGCTCTGCTCTTCACCAGCTGTTCCACATGGGCGCCCTGGTGGCCCGTGCACCTGTGTCCCAGTGGGGGCCTCAGCTAGTTACCGTACATCTATCCTGACCACCTCCCTCCTCCCCAGGCCCCTCCCACCTGAAGTCAGGAAGGGCCAGTGATGATTATTTTTTAACCAGCAGTTGTGAATTATTGAGTGCCTATGCATGCCAGGCAACATGTCGGGCATTGAGGTTACTCTCACTCATGGAGCTGACGTCTCAGCAGTCAGCAAATAGCCACCAGGTAGATGTGCAGTTACCGACTGTGAGAAGGGCTATGAAGGCAAAGCAAAGAGAGCGATGGGAGATGGTAAAATGTTGGCGATAGTAATAATGGCGGACACTAATTATTTACTACGTGCTCCATACAGTTCAAAACACTTTCAGTGGATTTTGTCCTTTGACCCTCCTAACAGCTCTATGAATTAGTTCCACTTTACAGATGAGGAAACAGAGGCTCAGAGAGGTGAAGTAACTTGCCCATGGTCACAAAGCTTGTAGGCAGCATACCTGGGATTTGAATCAGAAAGTCTGATTCCAAATTGCCTGCTGCTCACCACTATGCTCTATTGCCTTAGAAAAGAAAGAATGAATTTGGATGACACAGGAGGTAGGGAAGACTTCTCAAAGGAGGCTGTGTGTAAACTGGACCTCAGAAGCGAGCTGGTCAGGGGGGAGAGCCCTGGGAGAGGAGAGAGCTTGGTGTCCTGAGGCATCATCCTCAGGGCTGAGGCTGGGAGTGCTGGCTCCTGCAGTACAATTCAGTTTCACAGGGCCTCTGGGGCTGGTGAGCTGTGAGTCTTTATCCTAAAAACCACAGGAAGCCGTGTCAGGGTTTTGAGCAGGGGAGTGACAAGAACCAACCATTTTCCCCCTACATTAGTCCTCAGGGAGGGGATGAGGCCCCCTTTCCACTGTATAGAGGGTCGGTTTGGTAAGTTGGCATTTAGTCTGTGGGTAGAGCATCTAAAAGTTCAGGGCAGACTGGGTGCAGAAAAGGCATCTGTCGGCTCCACTTTCAGACTTTGAAGAGGCAGGGGAGAGATGGGACACATCACACTCGAGGTGGTGCAGCCCTCTGTGTGGTGGGAGGGATGAGAGGCCAGCCAGCCCTGGAAGCTGTGCGTTTGTGTGTGTGTGTGTGTGTGTGAGTGTGTGAGTGTGTGTGAGTGATGCCTTCTGAGACAGGACAGTTGGTGAATGCAATAGGCATTGGCATGCACATTTATCTCTGAGGGAGCTGCAGCCCGGCAGTGGCTTATTTGAAAGATTACAGCTTCGAGGAAAGAAACACATTGGTTAGCATTGACCTGTCGTTTATGAGTCCCAGGACCCCTCCCCCTTAGAGGGGAATGACTCAATTTGCTGCATAGAACAAGGGGTCCCTTTGTGTTAAAAAGGAAAAGCCTGAAATGCATATCTTGAGAGCTGCCACGCACTTAATGTAGGAAGAGATGGGGACTCAGGAAGCATCTGGTTCTGCTCTAGGGTGGGCTGTTTGGTGGGAAGATTTTGGTTGGTGCAAAGTTTTATGAAGCCCATGGGGAAGGCCGGGGTCTGAGACAGTGACCAGAGTGGGTGAAGAGTGGAAATGTACAACATACTTACTGCAGAAAATAGAAATACATCAGTGGTTTTGTTGAAGAGGTGAAAGGAAGTAGATTCACCAGCTGTAAGAAGGTGGAAATCTGGGAGTGCTTCCTGACAGAGGCAGGCCTCGAGCTAGACTCTATGACTCTCAGGACAGTGATCTTTAAACCCTGAAAGCCCCTGCCGAGGCCTGGCCCTGGGGAAAGTTCCTGCTTGTGTTAGAGCCTCACGAGGTTCCACAAGCCAAGGTTCAGATAACAGCCCTGAGGACTGAGTGCAGGCTTCTTACCCTGTGCCAAGCTTTGGTGAGTGGTCTCCACATGGAAGCTCTGGAGTTCCTACATGGATTGAAGGGTCTGTGGAAAAGTGGGCTAGAGAACTGCTGTGTTTGTGTCACTTCCCATGGTCGATTGTCTCATCAGGAGTGGGGGCAGTGATGGACCTGAGGGGGCCCCGCAGACACCCCCAGCCACCCCTTAGCTCTGCCACTAATCTTAGCCACTGTTCTCAGCTGGGCTGAAGGGTGCTTCCCGATACCAGTCCTCTCTTCTGTTCTGATGTCCAAGGACAGGCTTACACATTTTCAGTCCATTGAGGGCTATTCTTGACCTAGAACAATCTGCAAATTTTATGTTGGTCCAAATCCCAGCGACCCTTCAGGACTTTTTCCCAGTGCTTCCCCTTCCTCTCACCATGAGCTCCGCAAGCGCAGAGATTCCCGATCTCATTCCCTGGGTTTTTTCCTAGCTTCTAGATCACGGTCTGGCATGTAGTGAGTGCTCAGTGGATAAACATGGAATGCATGAATGAAGCTTTCCTCTCCTTCCAGCCCTGGATTTTTATGAACCGCAGTTGGCATTTATTGAGTTCATTCCTGTGGTGGGTTGAAGAGTGCTTCACACCCACCCCAAATTCATGTCAACTGGGAATGTCAGAATATGACCTTATTTGGAAATCGGGTCTTTGCAGATGTAGTTAAGGATCTTGAGATAAAATCATCCTGGATTTAAGGTGGGCCCACATAAGACTGGTGTCTTACATGAAGAGAAGACACAGCAATACACAGGGAAGGAAGCCATGTGAAGACAGAGGCAGAGACTGGGGTGATGTGTCTAAAAGCCAGGGAACACAAAGGATTTCCGGCAACCACCAGAAGCAATGAGAGAGACGTGCGACAGATTCTCCTGCATAACCTCCAGAAAGAACCAATCCTGCCAACATCTTGATTTTGGACTTCTGGCCTCCTGAACTGTAAGAGAATGAATTTCTGTTGTTTCAAGTTAGCCAGTTTGTGGTAATTTGTTACGACTGCCCTAGGACACATACGGTTCCTACTGTCAGTATTTTGTAAGCTCTCACTCTCTTCTAGAGCAAAGGCTTGGTCATGTCAGGGAGCAAGTCTGGGTCACCACCATAGGTCCACTGCCTAGTGACCAACCACGCTGGTTTGTCTGGGACTGAGGGGTATCCCAGGATGTAGGATTTTTTTTTGTGATACGCGGCCTCTCACTGCTGTGACCTCTCCCGTTGCGGAGCACAGGCTCCGGACACGCAGGCTCAGGGGCCATGGCTCATGGGCCCAGCCGCTCTGCAGCATGTGGGATCTTCCCAGACCGGGGCATGAACCCGTGTCCCCCGCATCGGCAGGCGGACTCTCAACCGCTGCGCCACCAGGGAAGCCCCGATGTAGGATTTTTAGAGAGCTAAAATGGGGGCAGTCCTGGGCAAACCGGGATGACTGGTCATCTTGCTCGCAGGGTGCTTGACACGGGGTCAGTGCCTGGTAGGTGGTGGCAGTTGTGTCTTGTGTGTGGGAAGAGCAAGGGCCGGGCCAGATGCAGATGGTGTGTGCAGAGATTTTGTGCAAGATGAGCCTGGAGTCGGATAGGAGAGAACTGAAGAAGTGGAAACTTACTCTGGGTAATAAGGAGCCACAGTAGGTCTCTAAGGGCTGCAGGGTTCCTCTCGGGAGGCCTGGGGATTCCTGTGCTGGAATCCCTGTGGGCTCCCTCTAAGCCTGCTCCTGGGAGGCCCAGGCACTTTGGCTGCAGGAGTTCTCCCACAGGCCTCCCAGAAGCGGGTCTCCTGCCCCCAGGCTGCAGCCAGCGCCTGCCTGGCCCAGGGAACTTCTTTTTGAAACCAAGTGCGAGAAAGCCTAGGTGTGCCCACGGTCACCCTTCCCCCCATTTAGATATACTGAATGGAGCTGATTGCCTAAATTGAAGGCATTATAGTACAATGATTGTTATAATTAAAACTATTATCATCTGAAAGAGACCAGAACCTGGGAAACCACTGCAAAGACTTTTAAAGCTTTTAAAACCTGTTTTTGAACCAGATAAAAGCTCCTTTGTGTGGAGTGTTTTAGAGAGGGAGTCTGTGAGTGGGCACCTGTGGGCTGTGAATGCAGCCTGGTTCTCCATGAGGTGGGCGCGGGCAGCAGGGGTTTTCGGCCAGAGGGTGGCCGCTGCTGTGTTAGCCCAGACCTGAGATGCTGCCCTCAGCAATGCGGGCAGAGCAGGGTTCACTCTGAGGGTCCAGGCCGGGTGGGGATCCGATGCAGGAGCGTTGTCCTGAATGTGGGGCCTGTCGAAACAGACATGTTGCATCCCCCGCTCCCCACATTTGGGAAGGACAGTCTGGCTCTGGCGGGAGAAAGTGGGCAGTGTCTGGATTGGAGGTGTGAGACCCTGGGGGTCTCCAGATGGCAAGAAGAGGGGACAGTAGTCCTAGAGTGGTAGGCTCAGGGAAGGCCTGGGGTGGCAGGATGGGGGCTTACAGTGGGCTCTCGACCTGGCCATCAGGAGCCCCCTCTGCTCACGTGACAGGACTCCCAGATGCCCAGGTGGTTGTGGAGCTGGAAACAGCCTGAGAGGAGTTGGGGCTAGCATAGCCGGCAATGACTCTTCTGAGTTTGGTTACCTCACACTCTCCTCGGTTCCCCCATCCCCACGTTGTACAGGTGAGGAAGTTGAGGCTCAGAGAGGGAAGGGAGGGGCCAGGGTCACCCAGCTGGTAAGTGGTAGGGGCCAGGCTCTGGACCCCAACTCCAGGGTGCCGTGCCTTTTACCTTGGGCCTCTCTGCATCTGGCGATGGTGGCCATGCTTGGTTAGCTGTCTCTTGGGTTGGTACCATGTGTGCTGGTCCTTGATTTGGGTGGGCGCTTGATTATATTTTGTCCCACCTTGGTTTCACTTCTTTTTTTCCTTTTTCTTCTTTCAAAAAATTATACAATTAATACACGAAACCGTTCTTATTAAGAAATCAAACATCATCGGGTGATAAGAGTGCCAACTAAAGAATGTTGCTCGCCATCTGGTTCTACAAGGATTGAGTCATTAGCCACTGTAGTTGCTGACCTTCAACACACCCTGAAAGCAATTCCAGGTGGAGATCAGGAATGAGGCACTCTATGTTCTGGGAAAACTGGCAGAACAGTCCTTCAGATAGTTAGATATTTTTAGGAGAAAATTTTAGGAACCCAAATTCTTGCATCTCCCCATACTTAGAAAAGCGCTAAAACCATTAACTAAGATACCTGTTCCTGGTGCCTAGCAGCAACCTTCTACTGAGATGTGTGCTTGATCACAGGTACCCTTCGTCTATCACATGTACACTGACCTCCCCCCCATACCTCTTTGGAACAGTCCTCAGTGCTCTCTGAGAGGCTGTTTCCCAGGCTATAGTCCTCAGTAAGACACTGAATAAACTCAACTCACAGCTCTTCCGTTGTACGCTTTTTTCAAGTTGATAATAGCTAACTCAGAGCAATAATCTTAGATGTGTTTGTGTATACGTATACATACATAATACATTTAGTCCTCAGACAGCCTTTTGAGGTAAGCACCGTTTTCCCTATTTTATAGAAGAGAGAATGAAGGCCCTTGCTGGAGGCTACACAGCTGGGCTTAGAGCTGGTAGACTGGTCAGAGCCTGTGTGTTTGATTCCTGTGCTATGGAGAAAGTGGAATATCCCCTTTCCCCCCACAATCTTACTCCCTCCTCCTTCTGAAGCAAAGATCAGTTACTGTTTCGTGTATCTTCTTTCAGACCTTTCTCATGAATTTACACATAACAGTTTTTGTGTATGTGTTTTTGGACATAAACAATATCGTTTGGTGTTTATTGTTTGCAGATTGTTTCCTTCACTGAACAATACATTGTGGTGATACTTTCATGCCAAGAACATGTCAACACTGTACCCTTCTTAAATGTTGCAGTGTGTCCCCTAGTTTATTTATGATTGAGTATATACTAGTGCCATGGACTGAATATTTGTGTCCCAAACCCCCCCAATTCATATGTTGAAACCTAATCCCCTAGGTGATGGTATTAGGAGGTGGGACCCTTGGGAGGTGATTAGGTCAAGAGGGTGAAGCTCTTGCAGATGAGATTAGTGTCTCTATAAAAGAGACCACAGAGAGCTCCCTTGCCCCTTCCACTATGTGAGGACACAGAAGCCATCTATGAATCAGGAAGCAGGCCTTCACCATACACCAAATCTGTTGACACCTTGGTCTTGGACTCCAGTCTTTAGAACTGTGAGAGATAAATGTATGTTGTTTGTAAGCCACCTAGTCTATGGTAATTCTGTTGTAGCAGCCTGAACAGACTAAGACGACTAGTAATCATGAAGATAAAAAAAAAGAATGGAGAGGCAGCTTTTTCACCCGACGGTTTAGCAAACATTAAGCAGGTTGCTATCCTCGAGTGTCAGCAAGGACGAAGGAAGATTCTTGCTCATTGCTGATGGCTGTGCACATTGGGGCAGCCTTCATGGAGGGCAGTTTGGCAGTATCTATTAAATTTAAACTAGCACACCTTTGTCCTACCACACCCCCCAGCTTCTAGATCTCTAGCCTAGAGACAGATGTGCATATACCAGCAAAGAGACATCCTAATGATGTTCACGTAACACTGTTGGTAGTGGTGCAGCATTGAAACAGCCTGTTGTCCTCATCTTGTGTCTCAGCTGGATTGTAAGCTCCCAAGTTCAGGTGCTGGGTCCTAGGCTGGCTCCCAGCCTCCCCGAAATGGAGAGAGACCTGCCCATATGCCAGGAGATCAACAGATACTTTCTGGGTTTTTTTTGCTTTGTAAACTTTTCTTACCCAGGTTCTGTGTATGTAGGTTCGGAACCCAAATAGAACTAGTGGGCTTAGAATGAAAGATGGCAGTACCCTGACCCTCATTCCCTGTTCCCAGCTCCCAGGAATCAACTGCTTTCAATGTTTAATATAATCTATTTTTGTATTTCTTGTATTTTCTCCATATTTCTATACTACTTGATTTAACTGCTTGATTTTTTTTTTTTTCGTTTTGGATATGACCCGTAGACTTTCTTTTGAGGAAGGGAAGGATTATTAATTTTTATTACTGGCACAGCCTTCTCCCCTGCCCCGCCTCCCTCCCCCCACCCCCTCCCAAGAGCTTCCCCTTCCTCTCTCCTGAGAATGTTAAATCCTCATTTTGGGTTAAGTCAGTATTCAATGTTTATATTATTATGACTATGTAACTAATATTTACAGAGAGCCGCATGCAGTACTATGATTATAGTTTCTTGTACAACCTTTAATTTTCTCAGAAGTTAATAATTGCTCATTTCTTTTCCTTTATTTTGTTTTATGTGTACCAATTACAAATTATTTCCGAAACTCCATGACAGCAATGAAAATCTCTGAATATTTTAAACACAGCACCAAGCGACTTGTTTTGTTTGTTTATTTTTCAGATAGCCCTGAAGAGCCTCCAGCCTGCAGCTGCTGTCTAGACTGTTCTCTGAAAACAGCACCCAGATTCTTACCTGAACTTTCCACCACCTTCTCCAGGGCATCCCCTGCACCCTGGATCCCACTTCATTGTCCTTCTTGGATTCTTCCCTTCTTTTGAGGGGAATACTTCCTCCAGTAGCTTCCTGAGGAAGGGGACTAGGAGGTAAGTTTTTGGAGACCTTGTTTGTCTGAAAATGTCCTTATTCTAGCCTCACATTTGATTGATGGTGTGGCTGACTCTAAATTGGAAATCATTTTCCCTCAGAATTTTGAATGCATTGTTCTTTGTCTTCTAGCTTCCATTGCTGTTGAGATATCAGATACCGTTCAGATCCTGAGGTTTCTATGTGACCTGCTTATTTACTTTGGAAGTTTTTAGAATTTCTCTCCTTTTCTCTTTTCTATACTTCATGATGGTGTTCCTTGGCATGGTTTAAAAATTAAAAAAATTAAAAAAAAATTATTCTTTTAAAGTTTAATTCATGATGCCATATACTTGGAAGATTTGTTAAACCTTGAAATACATTTCCTTCAGTTCTAGAACAGTATCTAGTATTATTTTTTGATAATTGGATCCTCTTGTTTTCCAATTTTCTTTTTCTGTGACTCCTGTTAGTTGAATAATGGACCTCCTAGGTTAATCCTTGAATTTTCTTATCTTTCTTATTTTCGACTTTTTTTCTATTTTAATGGCGGTTTGTTCTATTTTATTTTTCAAATAATCTGTTGATTAAAAAAACTCTGCTCTCATGTTTTTAATTTCCATGTTTTTTCTTGTTTCCTGAATATTCATTTTCATAGTTCCCTTGTTCTTATTTCATGAAATGCAATATCTTCTAATTTTTCTGAGGGTATTAAAGTACAAACATTATTATTATTTTTGTTTGTTTCTTGCAATTTCTCTATTTCCTTTGGAATTCTTTTATCTCCTGTTTGCTCTGATCCTTCAGTTAGAGGCTTTTCTCCAACATCTGGTGCTCTCTGGCCTCCCACACATATCTGAGAGTGAGGTACCAGATACCCCCAGGGATGCTCCCTGTGCTTGAGTGAGCCTCGATGACCAGTAAGCTTCAGTACAGCGTGATTGGGGTGGGGTGACTCGGTTATTTTCATATGGAATTCCTGATGTCGGGTCCTTTCTCTAGGGGTGGTCGGTTTCTCCAGAGAGAAATCCTCCCATTATCTGCCTGGAGGAGGGGTATAGGTCTGGGTGAGAACTTCCCAGAAGCTCAGTGGGAGAAGGTGACATGAGTTTTCACTGTTCAGTTTATAGAATTACCCTTATTCTCCCTGTTTTAAATATGGCCCCCACCCCCATGCTCAGCTGTGTCTGCTGTCCTTGAGGGCAGAAACTCTTTGACACAAACTCTCTAGAGAGTTGGCCTCTCATCTATTTTCATGGTGAGGGTAGGGTAGTCATCTTGCTGGGAAATGGGGGTAGGATTCCTAGTTCTCATGTGGACTTTCCTAGTTTTTAGCTCCACCTATGCCTCTGCCTTCTGAGGTAGTATTTGTTGCTTCCTCAGTTCCTGGGCCTTTCAGTGTTCTGAATGGGTTTGCTCATACAAAAGCAGGCTTCAGCTTTCCCTGATCCGCTAAGCCAGCTGGCTCTTGCCCATCTGCTTTCCAGCTTCCAAACTGTTGTTGATAGAACTTGTCTTCTGTCATCTTCTCTTTTCTCTGTCCTTGTGGGTTTCTGTCATTTTTAGACCTTCACTACTATTTTGGGGGGGTTCTTTTTGCAGGGTGTGTGGCAGAAATAAGTGTGTATGTTTAGTCCTCTGTGTTTACCCTGGACTCCTGAGTTTTTTATTTATGATAGAAGCATGAGCAGAGGCACAGATCATCTGTTTGTTATGTGTCCTCATGAGCACGGCTTTTATCAGGGCCCTGTTTTCTTGCTGGCATGCTGTTGTATGCCAGAAAACCCAACCCAAATGGCTTAAACGGTAAAGAGATTTATCTCATCTAATGATAAACTCTGGGGTAGGACGGCTCCAGGGTTGGTTAATTTAGCAGCTCAACAATGTCATTGAGGGCACAAGTTCTTTCTATTTTTCTACTCCACTTTTTTGCCCTTCATGGTCACAAAGTGGCTGCTGTGGTTCCTTCCACTCAACCTTCATGTCCTTGTATACAAGTGTCCACAAGCAGAAAAGATAGCGTCCCTTTATTGTTTTACTCTCTTTAAAAAAGTAAAATTCTGTCTTAGTCTGTTCAGGCTGCTATAACAAAATACCACAGATTGGTTATTTTATAAACAGCAAACATTTATTTCTCACAGTTCTGGAGGCTAGGAAGTCCAGAATCATGGTCTGGCAGATTCCATGTTTGGTGAGGGCTTTCTGGTTCATTTAGGTGACTGTCTTTTTGCTGTTTCCTCACATGACTGAAGGGGCTATGGATCTCTCTGGAGCCTCTTTTTTAAGAGCACTAATCCCCTTCACGAGGGCTCTGTCCTCGTGACTTAATCACCTCCCAAAGGCTCCACATCCTAATACTATCACCTTAGGGGTTAGGATTACAACATATGAATTTTGGGGGGAACACAAATATTCAGACCATGGTGAATTGTTTGAATAGGTGTTATATCCACAGGTTGGCAATCTAAAATACTTAAAAGGCATGCAATAAAAAGTCTCCCTATTACTCCTATCCTTTCTTCTCATGAATAGGATTTTCTTATTTATTCTTGATGCCAAAAACTTGGCCTCTGTTCACTGGTGCCAAATTGAAACTTGGAGACAGAATTTTGGGTGAAGTAGAATAGAATAGCTTTATTGCTTTGCCAGGCAAAGGGGGACAGAGTGGACTCCTGCCCTCAAAAACCATGTGTCCCAACCCCAAAGGATCTGGTGAGGAGTTTTATAGCAATGGTTCAAGGGTGGGGTTGCTGATAAGATTAAGTTGTGTGCAGGGTCTACACTCCTTTAATCTGGTCTCAGGTAATCTCTTGATGAGCTTCTCTGGTTCCTTTAATCTGGCTTCAGGTGGTCTTCTCTGGAATGAAGAATGCTGACATTTTCCATTTGTTGGGGGTTTTAGTTATGTAAAGAGCTCAGAGGTATTGTTATGTGTATCCTTTGAGGTGGAACCAGGACTCTGCCCCAAGGCTGCACTACTGTTTCTTGGCTTCTCCTCCCTTGTCTCCGCATCCCCTCCCTTCCCTGATTAGCAACTGCCCTTGGGAACTCAGGGAAGGTCATGGAGGCTGGAGTCTGTTTCCTACAAACAAGAAACAGGGGACACAGAAAGGCTTCCATGCCCAGGAACCCCACAGGGTCCTGCTTGGTTTCATTCTTCCAGAATCTCCTTGTGTAATAAGGCATATTACAAGAAAATATGAACATATAGTTTTATCTATCTCACTGTCACTTTTCCATGCTCTAAGCATTTTTTTAAATTAAATTAAATTAATTTATTTGTTATCTTTGGCTTCATTGGGTCTTTGTTGCGGCACGTGGGCTTTCTCTAGTCGCGGCGAGCGAGGTCTACTCTTTATTGCGGTGCGCGGGCTTCTCATTGTGGTAGCTTCTCTTTGTTGTGGAGCACAGGCTCTACGCAGGTGGGCTTCAGTAGTTGTGGCACTTGGGCTCCATAGTTGTGGCTTGTGGGCTCTAGAGTGCAGGCTCAGTAGTTGTGGCACGTGGGCTTAGTTGATCTGTGGCGCATGGGATCCTCCTGGACCAGGGCTCGAACGCATGTCCCCTGCATTGGCAGGCGGATTCTTAACCACTGTGCCACCAGGGAAGTCCCTCTAAGCATTTTTTGACACTGCTTTTTGTTTTTCACTGAGCAAAATATTTTGGTACATAAAGCACATCCTTAACATTGTTTTATAGCTATATTATATTGCTTTATATGCATGTAACCTAATTTGTTTAACCAGTCATCTTTTGATAGATATTTAGGTTGTTTCTTATATTTGCTATTATAATAAATTCTGAAAATCTGTTAGTTTTCCTAGAGGATAAATTCCTAGAAGTAAAATTGCTGAGGCAAAAGGGGTATGTATTTGTGACCTTGACAGATGTTGCAAACTGCCCTTCCTGGGGTTTGTACCAGTTTATTTTCCCATCAACACTGTATGAAGGGCAGGTTTCGCAACAACCCACAAGGTATCTTCTCAACCTTTGGATTCTTGCCAATCTGATAGGTGAAAAATGGTCCTTGTGTCTCTATTTAAGAGCTAAGAAACCATTCCCGGGAGTTTCTTCAGCAGACTTGTTCTCCTGAGCAAGGCCTCCTTGGCCAGAATTTTGTAATGTGCTGCCTCCTAAACCAGTCCTTGGCAAAAGGAATGAAATGACTCTAATTGGTTTAAATTAATCCTGATTAACATCCTCTGGTGGGGTTGGTATAGGGGCAGCTTTCCCACTACAGGGATGCCTGGACAGCACTGAGTTCTGTTAGTGAGGGAGATGGGGTTAATGCTTTGGGGTAGGCACCCAGCAGTGTCTGGGATATTCCTGGCCCACCACTAGAGAGTTAGAGAGTTGGGCTCAGACCTGTGCCTCCAAGGTCTGGAAGGCTCCTGCTAGGACTCCCCATTCCCATGCGGTCAATGCTGGTAGGCTGCCTGGGGTGGGAGGATGGTTTGTGGTTGCACAGTCTGATCTCTGATCAGATCCAAGATACTGGTTGCATAAACCAGGTCAGAGAAGAGTCTAGGCTTTAGAACTGACAGCCCTGGGTTCAAATGCCCCCCTCTGCCACTTACTAGCTATGTGACCACTTAGCCTCTCTAAGCTTCAGTTTTCTCAGTTGTAAAACTGGGCCAGGAACGCCTGCCTCGGTAGCTGTCGGGAAGTTGAGTGGAATGTATATACCATGCGCCCATCCCAGAGCCTGTCCCACAAGGGGTTACTCAGCAGAGGCCCGTCCTGGCTGAGGTCTCCTGTCCCCCAGAAGGCAGGGAAGAATATTCCATGAGCTCTGCCCTGGGTCCTGAGCTCCTGGGTGTGGCCGGGGAGGGGACTCAATCGACCCTGTGTCCTCCAGACCCACCACACAGCCAGAGGCTCAAAAAGTGCTCCATCTGTGCTTGTCGATTGAATGAGAGAACAGCAATAAAGTTAGCACAAAAGCTGCTGCTACACATCCTAACGGTGTTTGGCTTTTTAGGCCATATTGAGGCAGAATTTCCCTTGATACCAATCTGTATCGAATCATTTACACATGCCGTGCCTCCCGATGACATGCACTGTTTATCTGCGGCATCAGCTCCGTATTGATTTATCAATGCCCATTTTGCACAAAGATCAATAATTAATTGCATCTCTGCAAACATGGGAATACAACCTGTTTGCCATGTAGAGTGAAGCCCTGAGCTGAGAGCCTGCTGAAGACTTTGTTTGCTCCTTGTGAGTTTTCCTACATAAGGTGCTGCTTTAATGGCCAGTGCCCAGGTCCTGAGTGACCAGCCATCTCCACTGCCCTGGCATCAGGACCACGGGAGACCTGATGGCCGTGCTGGGTGTGTGTGAAGGTATCCGGATGGATGAGGGAGACTGACCTTGTGGAAAGGGCTTTTTTTCGGGGGGTGCATGCAGCTGGTGGGGGCTTCTCTCCCGTGACCCTTCCTGGGGTGGGTGTCTCCCCCTTTAGCTCTGCCTCTCTGGTCATTTCTCCTGTAGACGGACCACCTCAGAGCAGGATATGTTCTAGCTTGTCTGTTTCCCTGGGGCCTGCCACACACATAATAGGGCCTCAGTGAAGGCTGGCTGAATGCTTGAGGATGAAATGTACCATTTTCTGGGTTTCCTTGTGGTGCTTCTAAATGGTCTGGCAGCTGGTGAGTGGTGGTGGAGAGGCTCGGGCAGTAGGTGGCGCTCTGTCAAAGTCTGCGATCCGTGTCTGGGAGGAAAGCTGTCAGGAGAGCTTCAGAATCCACCCCAACTTCAAAATTAACAGAAAATGACGATTGAGCATTTCTTACTTTAAAATTTTTTGAAATGATATTGGAAAGCCTTATTTTATAAATGTTAGGGAATTACAATCAATCAACTAACATAATATCCATTTGTTAAGCGCCTACTAAGTGCCAGGTGCTATTAGTGTATTAATCCTGCTGGAGTGTTCCTCTTTATGTAACATGTCCCCCTGTCTAATTTATCTATATTACTTACCTCTTAGAGGAACACATTGATGAATTGCTCTATTAAAAGAGGATAAAGATGCTTAAAGGCCTTAATGGGAGAGGACTCACAAAGGAGTTTTTAAGACTAACTTAGAACTGTGTAGATCACTTAGCACATTATATGCTAATTTTTTTTTCAGAGGCTGAGCAGCTTAGAGTGGGAAAAATTCAGCCTGTTCCCATCTAGTTGCAGAAGCCGGGTAATCTGTGTCTCATCGGCGCTAACAAATATACCCCCTAATAACACTTTGTGTTTGTAACGGTGAGAAATGCTTCCCTGGAAAATATTATCAGCACTTATATTATCTTACAGATTACACTCTCACTCAGTGGAGGGTCCCAGTAAAAATATAATAGCAGATTGCAGCCGATGGGCTCTCTATTTTTATGTGAGAGACTTCATTATTTTGCAAAGTGGAGAGAAATTCTTTGAAAACACAGGCACCTGGTGCACAGGCACAACTGCCAGGGCCCGGAGCTGGGAGGGGGCCTGGGGTTGGGGGTAGGGCTGCAGCCTGTCGGGAAGCTGTGGGAGCTGGCATTCTGGGGGGTGCTGCCTTCCCCAGGACCGGCAGAGTGAGGGGTGGCTCTGAACCCTTCCTGCTCCGTGGCCATCTTCCCTGCTAGACTGTCAGCTCCACGAGGACAGGGTCAGGGTTAGGGACAGGGTGTATGATTCCTGCTGTCACCTCAGCAGCCAGCAAGGTGCCCGGCACACCTAGGGGCCTCAGCAGTCCTGGGTTACCCCAGGTGTTGGAGCTGCAGGAGAAATAGCCAGAGAGGCAGGGCTCAACAAGGTGTCACCCAGGGACTGGGCAAGCACTCCTCTGTGTGCCTGGGCCACCTCTCGAGGCCTCGGGCGGGAAGGAGCCCATGCTCACGAGGGCTGACCCCAGGGCAGGACTGTGGTCTTGGAGATGCTGGTGTGAGGATGGAGGGGGGAGGTCTGCCTGAACTGAGGAAGCTGGTGGAGGCTACTGGAGAAGGTAAGGCAAGCGTGACGTGAGGGGGACATTAGCAAGGCTGGAAGCAGGCATGAGATTATGGATGTGTAGGCCAGGGGGCAGGGCAGGGAAGGGAGAACCTGGCTTGAAGAGACCCCAGACCCCAGGGGCACCCTAGCCCAAGGCCCCTTTCCATTCTTTTCGTCCTTGGAAGAGAACTTGGGGCTGTTCCTCTCCCAGAGGCCCCTCTCCCTTTCTCAAAGGGCTGTTCCCCTTCTATGAAGCGATGTCTCTGCAGATGGCAGCGGTGCCGTGGGTAGTGAATCTGTGGACAGGTTTCACCTGCATGTCAGCAGCCTGGCATTTCTCTGTGGCCGCTTGTGCTGATCAGGGAGGAGCTCACAGCCCAGTGGAGGAAACAGAATCATCACATGGGATGCTGCAGTTCACAGGCCACGAGGGGAGTCTCTTCCATAAGTCTTTGTGTCTCCAGGCTAAGCACAGAGCAAGTTCTGATCTTGGTGAACTGAAGAGAATTAAGGCTGGGGGTCATGGGATTATCAGGGACCGAGAGTGCGGGCTGGAGCTGAGCCGCGACAGACATCGAATCTGGGGAGGGCTGATAAGCAGGACAGGGTGAGGCACCCCAGGCTGACGCAGTGACAAGGGTGAAGGCTTGGAGGTGCGAAATATGGCGACGTTAGGGGTGCCTGGGCTGTCTGAAGTGTGGTGTACAACAAGGGGGGCAATGCCTTTGGGCCCAGATCAAGAGGACCTGGGATGCCAGAGTGAGGTGTCTGCACTTGCTTCTCGGCTCTCTGTGTGGGAATCTGGGCAGGTTATGCCCAGATGGGGTGGCATCTCAAGGGCAGAACTACAGAGACCCCAGAAGCTGGGGCTGTCCCAGCCTGGCCAGCTGAGGAGGCTCAAGAACAGCGTGGGGGACACGGGGCTCCAGCCTAAAGCTTGAAGCCAGCTGGCTTCTTATCCAGCAGATGGTGAGAGACCCCGACCCTTATTCTGGAAGGTGGAGCAACACATGGGGGTCTAGTGTCAGTCTCCCGGCAGGGCCAGGGGCTGCTCTAGGGCCCATCACGCCCCCTCAGTTGGGGATGGAGCTTGTGCTCTCTGGCAGAGCCCCAGATCTGGCAGCCTCCAGGCCCAGGCAGCCTGCACACTGGGCCGCCACCTTCTCTTAGGGGGCTGCATCCAGGTGAGACTCCTCTCTCAGGTTCCACAAACCCTCCAGAGTCTGTGCCACAGAAGACGCCCCTGCCCACACCAGCCTGTGTGCTGTGTGAGGTGCTGCAAGCGGCACAGGGCTCTGTTCTTTGCTTACAGATAAGAGCCGAGCACCCGAGTCTCTTTAACGCCAGCATAGGTGATTTTCCTCTTGCATCTGAGGTCAGAAAAGTACCCGGGATAGGATGATCGGTTCAGGGAGAGAACAAAGAAAAACAGCCACCTTCTACTGTGCGAGGGAACACGTAAGGAGCTCCAGGTGAGCAAGGGAGTTTGTAAAGACGAGAGTCACAGACAGTCATCAGCTGTGGGCAGTGAGAACAGAACTGGGAACAATAATCTTTGCCTCAGTGACAGGGTCCAGGCTCTCCACGGGGCACTCGAGGACCTTCTGCTCTGACCCTGCCCACTTTTATCCCGGGTCCCCATCCCCTTGCCCCCCACCAGGTGGCTGCCCAGCTCTCCCAGACCTCAGCCCTTTCTGCTGCCTCCAGAACCCTTCCCTGTCATCAAGCTCTGCGTCAGGGAGTCTTCCCTGGCTCTCCAGTGCAGAAAGGCCCTGGTTGTTCCGCTCACCCAGTCACTCATGCACCAGGCCGTTGGCGTCCCTCCCTCCCCTTCACCATGGTTGGGTCCTTTGAGGGTGGGGACTATCATTTTTTTTTTTTTGTCTCTCTCGCTCCAGGGTCTTGCTTGGGGCCTGAGATGACGTTTGGGGTGTGAACGGATGAAGTAGGAGGGGATGCATTTTGACAATTTTGGGGTGACAGGAGTTGATGGGGGTGCTGTGCAGGAAATGGGGCTGGGCAGGGGTCCTGGTGCAAAGCTCGAATGCTTGGTGGAAAAATGCTAGTTCTCTGGAGGGCTGTGTGTCTGCACAGTTTAGTACTTGCTGCTGCTTGGATTCTTTTCCTTGGGCTGACCCTCGGCCATTTGAGGGTGCATATTTTATTCTATTCATTTCTGTATCTTCATAGTCTAGTTCTGGACCTGAAAAACAGTAGGAACTCAATAAATGCTTGCTGACTTACTGATTGAACTCAGTGTGTTGTAAACGTATGCAAACCCTCTTATCTCTCTGGGCCTCAGTTTCTCCATCTGTAAACAGGGAGTGAGTTGGAGAGGCTCCTCTGGTGTCTTGAACTCTCCAGCTGTGACTCTGACGCTGGGTGCTGGGCGCTGTGAGTTTCTCCAAGTCTCTGCCACCTTCCCCCTTCACCGGGGCCCAGAGAGGGTGTGTGCGTGCATCCCCAGGGCTGAGCCCACAGCTGCAGTCCCTGCTGACCCGCAGGAAATGGCGTCCACGTCCTTCTACAGCGCCTGCCAGGGTGCACTCATGCTTGTGGGGAGCTGTGCCCTGGGGCACATGCCAGTGAAAGATCGCACCCATTGGGTGGGTTGCTGTGATTAGCTGGGCTCTGACCTGGCTACGAGGGGAAGGAGGGGGGCAGAGAAAATGGGTGTATGCTGCTGCTTGTGGAAAAAGGCCTCCAAGCTGCTGGGGCTCTGCACCCTGCTCCTCTGGGAAAAGGGTCAGAGGATCCTGGTGTTCTAGGAGGTGGCAAGTGAAATTAAAGCCCCGTGCCCAGAAGACCTGCAGAGCTGTGCACGTATTTAAGGGTGAGGCACTAAATAGCAGGGTGGAAGTGCGTGCGTGTGTGTGTGTATGTGGCCCAGCAGTCGGCTTCACTGAGGGTAAACGGAATTGAGGGGTGCATTAGTTTCCTAAGGATGCTGCAACAAATTACCATGAACGGTTCTGGAGGCCAGAAATCTGACATCAAGATGTCGTTTGGCAGGACCACACTCCCTGCACAGGCTCTAGGCTTCCTCGCCTCTTTCAGCATCTGGATGACTCCTGGTGTTCCCTGGCTTATGGCAGCACAGCCCCAACCTCTGTCTCCACATGGCCGTCGTCCTTATGTCTCTCTCTGTCCTTTTCTGTCTTTTAAAGGACATTCTCATTGGATTTAAGGCCCTTCTAACACGGTGTGGTCTCATCTTGATTCTTACCTTAATTACTTCTGCAAGGACCCTATTTCCAAATAAGACCACATTCTGAGGTTCTGGGTAGCCATAAATTTGGGGGGAAAACTATTAAACCCACGGCAAAGTGGCCACTTGTCCATCTATATCTGTAAATCTCTTTTCTTGAGGTGGTAATTTTCTTTTGAGCCGGGTTCCCAGTGTTTCCAGCACCAGGCAGGGGAAGGGAGCTGGGGTTCTTGCCTTTGGGTAGGTGGACTTTCATTTCATTCATTTTCAGCAGTGCCTGGGGTCCCAGAGGGCAGGGACTTGGGACCAACCTCTCCTGAGAGCAAGCCCCCAGCTTTCTGTGTGTGCCAGGCAGGGAGGGCACTGGGGGTGTACAGGCTTCTTACACAGATTTGCAAGCAGTCCCTCTGTAATGAGTGTCACCTTTGCCCCCGCTCTCAGAGGTACTTGGGACCTCTGATTCCAGGGCCCCTTCTGGGTGGGAGAAGTGCAGATCCACTGTTTCTAGGGTTTCCACGGTGCCGACTTGGTCTTGGTTTTCTCTGTTCTGCTCTGCCAGGTGCTTGCAAGCTTCCCAGATTTTAATGCTATTTGTCTCCTATTCCATTCACATCTTTGAGGGTGTTACCCCTTTACTGTCACCTTACTAAAATCTGTCAGTGGACTCTGATCACCTTTAGAATGATGCCCAGACTCTGACCATGTTGTTCTGGGCCTTCGCGGGCTGGCCAGCCACCCAGCCTCATCTCCTCACACACTACGCTCCAGCCTCCGAGGACCTGAGCTCACCCCTGCTCATCCTTTCTCCTTAAAAATGTCACTCTCCAGAAAGACCTTCCCAGCCCTCTCACCCACTCATCTTTGTGCCGTATACCCCATGCTTCCTTCTTGGCACAAGTAACAATTTGTCTTTACACAACCAAGAGCCACGTCCTGTCCGCTCGTCCCTCAGATACATGCTCCCCGTTCACTTCAGGGCCAGGAGCTGACCCGTAAGGGCCGCATCAGTACCCCCCACTCACCTCTGGCTTCCTGTTGAGTTCATTTACTGGGCAACTGGCAGGAGAGGGGAGGGTAGGAGGAAAGTGAGCTTGGCGTTTTTATTTTCCCGGCTCCTTCCCTGATGGGTCTCCATGGGTTGGCTGTATCCCTTTGCTGAAGGCCTCAGCCCCCATCAGGTGGTCCTCTCCATTTTCACATCCTCTCATTGTTCCAGTAACTCCTCTTTCCCTTTGACCCTTCAGGCCTAGAAGTGGTTACTATGCCCTCTTTAAACACTGCCTATGCCTTGAAAAATCGTCCATCCTCAAGTACCAGGTTTGACTGTGCCTCCTCTCCTGCTACACTTTTCTTGCTAATTCACTTGCTTACTCTTGTTCACCCCTCCCAGACTATCAGCTTTGTGGGGACTGACACTGTCTGTTTTCATTGCTGAACCCCCTGAGCTTACCTCAGGGTCTGACACACACTGGGTGCTCAGTAAATGCCCATTAAGTGAGAGACCACACCCACACATGTGTACACACTTGCACAGATGTGCCCATGCAGACAGACAGACAGACGATGCACACACACACACACACTCACCCACTCACACCAAAGGCCTCTGCAGTTTTCGGCAGCTTGGAGTCTTCAGATAGTTGAGACCAGAGCTTGCTCCACAGCAGGTGGCCTGGACCTTCTCAACCCCCTTCCAATGATTTGAGATGCAGTTTGTGGAAGCTGTCAGTGTTCCTGCTGTGTGGCCCCAGTGGGTCAGCCTAAACTCTCTGGGCTTCAGTTTCTCTCACAGGGATAGCGATAACTGCTCTGTGACCACCTACATTGGTGACCCTGGAGGTTATGTGCCACCTTCTGCTGGTCTGCCAGTGACCCCTGGGGGTCAGAGTGCAGAATGCTTAGGATGTACCTGGTTAGCTGTGGCAGCAGCAGGAGGGTCACATGAGCCTAGAGGGACTAGCCTGGGAGTGGTAGTGGGGAGAGACTTCTGTGAGGGGGTTATTGCATCACATCACCTTCTCGCTAAGGGTTTACTCAGGCTGCAGTCAAGCCCCAGTTGTCTATGGGATTTATTGTCTGAAAGGGGAGGCGGGGACCCAGGAGAAGTCAGCTGGACAGCTGGGTATCAAGAGTGATGCAGGCCCAGCCTTGGCCCCCCCTTGGGGAGACTGAAGGGAACAGGCTTCTGTGCTGGATTTCTCTTCTCCCTTCCCTTGGTCTGGCCGAGAGAGTGCCTGGAACTTTCTGGAAGGTTTCTTGGGGAGGCTGGGGAATGGGGCCCCTTCTCACTGAGGCTTTAGAAGGAAGCCATAAAACCTCTCTGCGTTCAGGTTTCTATTACAGGTGTAGAATGTAGAAGCTGATGATAGTCTATGAAAATTCAATAAACTTTGAAAACAGCATCAGGGTTGATATCTGTAATTTAAAATAATGGATACCAAGAAATTGTTTCTCATTTATCTCACTGCTGAGATTGTGGCACGAAAGAGACTTCATTAAGCGTAGATTTTTTTTAAAGAAAAAAAATAGTGTCATTTATCTCAATCAATGACAGATGCAGGAGGTGGCCGATGATGGTGTTTAATAACACCCGAGCAACAAAAGCCTTGGTTCCCTCACAGTTTGGGACAAGTAAACGGATACACAGAATCACTTCACAGTGGGAGAGGTGCAGAAACTTAAAGTCTCGTTCTGACACACAAGTACCACTTGTCATGTGTTAAGCAGCACATCTGGCTTGCGGTATTGTTCCAAAATTAGCAGGGGAAGAGGGGACTAAATTGTGGCTGGGTCCCGGGCCACAGCTGGCCAGAAACCCCCCTCCACCGCCCCCCCATCCAGAAACCTTAAACTGAAGCTGGGGGAGCCTGTGAGAGAGCCTATTTTTGGCCCTTTGCCTGCTGCCAGCTCTCAAGATGGGCTGTGCTTGGCTGGAGAGATTCCTAAATTGTGTGTGTGTATGTATGTATATGCATGTGTGTGTATATACACATGTGTGTGTATATGTATATATCCATGTATACGTATATATGTGTGTGTGTGTCTGCCTGTGCCATGTCTAGGCTTCCCTCTAATGAGTTAGGAGACACCATTCCTCTTTTTGCCATATTTGCATTTCAGAAACCAAAAATCCAAGATAGTTCCTACAAGTGACAGATTGGCAAAGCAGGAGGCAATCCACGTGAGGGTAATTAATTAACTCCCTTTTTAGGACAAAGAGCATTTAACCCACCATCTAAGCCCCTCCACAGTCCCTGCATGGCCGGTGGTGGAGGGCAAGGCCTGCTCCAGAGTCCAAATCCATGGGCATCTGGACGGGGAGGCTCCCAGGTTTGGATCCCCTAGGTTTGGATCATTTGTTCCTTGGATCTTATGCTGGTTGTGTGCTGTGGGCCAGGCGTAGTGCTGCTTAAAGCCAAGGGGGTTGGTGACAGTGATGCAAGACGATCAGGGACACGGGGGCCCCGTGGGCACTCAGGTGGGCTAGGGTGCGGGACTCCCAGGGCGGAGCCCACCCTGCTAATATGCGCACTCCCGCTCCCCTTCGAGCTCCACCCCGACCTCCCCTTCGCTCCCAGCACGGGCTCAGGCTGTTTGTGTTTCAGATGCAGGTCATGTGTGTGAGCCTCTTTTCCCCTTGAACGCCCTCCCCCTGTGGAAACAGCAAGCCTAGCTCATGCAGCCACAGAGCCAGAGACATCCCACTGTTAGGACATGGATCAAAGAATGCTAATTGATCAAATATTAAATGTGGGCCAAACACCGCACCGAATAATTCACCTTTTCTCATGTGAGCAACTTTGCAGCAGCTAGAATAGGAAGCAGGAATTTTCATGCTGATAACAGTGTTAGCAGGGGAGGGGAGGGAATGTTGTTTGTTTACCTGAAGTGTTGCAAAATGTGTGAGAACCCAAGTCTTCACTTATTAAATTCAGTCCTGTAGGAATACAGCGTCAAGGTTTTCCATCTCAGCATGATTTTTAGAGAATCAGGTGACAGGGACATGGAGGGCATGGAGAGGAAGGGGTAATGATGTCCTTGGTGGAGGAACAGCTGATGGGACTGGGGATGCTTTGCCTGGAGAAAAGGATAAGGGGCAACCCCACCATGGTAGGCCAAATCATGGCCCCTCAGGACGTCCTTGCCCTAATCCCTGGAATCTGTGAATATGTTCCCTTACGTGGCAAAAGGGACTTTGTAGGTGTGATTAAGTTAAGGTGTGATTAAGAAGGGTAGCCTGGGTCATCCAGGTGGGCCCAATGAAATCACAAGCGTCCTTTTGAGAGAGAGGCAGGAGTCAGAGTCAGAGAAGGAGATGTGATAACATAAGCAGGGTTTGGAGTGATGCCACCATGAGCCAGGGAATGAGGGCAGCCTCCAGAAGGTGCAAAAGGCAAGCAACAATTCTGCTCTAGAGCCTCCAGAAGGGACACAGCTCGGCCGACACCTTGACTTCAGCCTTTTATGATCCATATTGGACTTTTGACTTCCCGAATGATAAGGCGATAACTTTGTGTTGTTTTAAGCCACTAGAGTTGTGGTAATTTGTTACAGCAGCAATACTCAGGTGTCCTGGAGTCTCTCCCCCTGCAGCTTGCTATGTGCCTAAAATAGCACCAGCAGACCTACTCCTTTGGGGACACCTGAGGAAAGCAGATATTCTTTATTATAATTACAATTAGTAACACTGGTAAGCCCTTACTATGTGCCACACCCTGTGCTAAGAGCTCTACCTGCGTTAGCCTAGTGAGTCCTCATATCAACCCTACAGTCTATGGGGCTCAGAAACCCAGCGCTATCCACGCTATATTGTTATCTATTGCTCTGTAATAACTTACAGCTTAAAACAAGATACATTTATTATCTCACAGTTTCTGTGGGTCAGGAATCTGGGAGACTCTTAGCTGGGTAGTTCTCATGAGGATGTCTCACGAGATTGTTGTCAAGGTGTCACCTGGGGCTGTCGTCATCTCAAGGCTTGACTGGGGGCAGGTCCGCTTCCCAGCTCACTGACGTGATGGGTGGGAGCCCTAGGGTGCCCTGGCTGCTGGCTGGAGGCTCCAGTCCCCAATCCATAGGGCTGCTCACAACATGGCAGCTGGTTTTCCCCAGAGTGAGGGATGAGAGAGACGATGAGGGAAGGGGAGAAAGGGAGAGAGAACTCAAGATGGAAGCCATAGTCCTTTTATCACAATCTCAGAAGTGACAGCCTATCACTTCTTCCATATTCTATCCATTAGAAGCCAGTGACTAGATCCAGCCACACTCATGTGGAGGGGATTATGCAGGGCTGTGAATACGAGAGGTGGAGATTGTTGGGGACCATCTTAGAAGCTGCCTACCACACCCGCTTAACAGATGGGATAACTGAAGTCCAGAGAGGTCAAGCTAGTACAAGTTAGAGCGAAGATTTGAATCCAGTGCTGTGTGAGCTGGGAGCCCACATTCGTAACAATTTTGCTGTCTCGCTTTTATGAAGCCTAAGTTATTTTAACACTCCTGCCACCCTCAGACCTTATTTTGATGCCCCTCCTTGGTGTACGCTCATGTACGCCCCAGACCTAGCATAGACCACCCTACACTACTGTGTTTGGTTTGTTGTCTGTCCTACTAGATGGGATGGTGAGCCGAGTGCTGAATAAATGAGTGAAATAAGAAATGAAAGGATGGGCTCAAAGAAAGAAGGGTGTCCTGGCAACATGGGGGCCACAGGGTGCAGCACCCTTCTGTGATGGGGCGGGAGGTCCTGTGCATGGATGTATGTTTCTGTATTTGGTGATCTCTGTGTGGGCTTTCCCTAGGGTCTCAGAAGCTCACCAGTTTGGCAGCTCCCTCCTCCAGGCCTTGTCTCTCTGGCATCATCTCTGTGGCTCTCTCTCTGCACAATGGGTAGAAGGGGCTATGTTCCAAAGACCAGGGGTTAATGGGCCTTAAAGGGCCTGCTCTGGGAAAGGAGAGGATCCAAGCTAGTGCAGTCATGTTCATTATACATCTCAGGGGCCTCCTTCGTCCTTCCTTTTGGGGCTCTGGGCAGGTGAGAGGCTCAGGGATCCCTAGAACATTATTGTCTTCCCACAATAGAGAGAGGGCTTCCCCTCACTGCTTCAGCACACCAAAGCCTTGGTGGCCTTCTTCCTTAATGCCACCTGCTGAGAACCTCTAGGCCAGTGCTTCTCAAAGTGTGGTCCTTGGACCAGCGGCAGTATCACCTGGGACTTGTTAGAAATTTAAATTCTCAACCCTTCCACCCCAGACCTTTTGAAACAGAAACTCTGAGGTGGGACCCAGCAGTCTGTAGCTTAACAAGCCATCCAGGTGATTCCGATGCATAATAAAATCTGAGAACCATTGCTCTAGGCCTTAAAAAAATCCCCTCAAAGCTTCTCCATTTCTTAAAATAAAAATTTTCAGAAGAAAACTTTTCAATATACAAATGTGTTGGAAAATCCAGCAAAGCAATAGGAAGGAATTTAAATTACCTGGCGATTAGTATTAACTTATTGGTGCATGTCGATTCATTGTTATAGGGACATGTTTGTATTTATAAATATATATCATGTTTAATAGGGTTGAGATTTTACAGTAAATATAGTTTTTTTTTTTTTTTTTTTTTTTTTTTGCGGTACGCTGGCCTCTCACTGTTGTGGCCTCTCCCGTTGCGGAGCACAGGCTCCGGACGCGCAGGCTCAGCGGCCATGGCTCACGGGCCCAGTCGCTCCGCGGCATGTGGGATCTTCCCGGACCGGGGCACGGACCCATGTCCCCTGCATCGGCAGGCAGACTCTCAACCACTGCGCCACCAGGGAAGCCCTAAATATACTTTTGTACACTGCTTTTTAAACATTCTCCCATGGCATCACTTGTTCCTGGCTGTCAGGTCCTCCATTGTTGGAATGTACTGTAATTTAACTTATCCCTGGGACTGGTGCATCCACTGATATTGGCTGTGAACCGGGAAGATAGACTCACAGTGTAAGCAGATGGCTGACAAAACAAATGAACTGCTCCCTCTTGGCTTGGAGACTGGGACCAATGAGGAGGCTCATGAGAGTCTGGCCTCTCGGCAGAGGCTGGACACAGCCATGGGAAGGCAGAGAAAGGGACAGATGAAGGAGGCGCCACAAGTTCAGTGAGTGCCCAGAGTGGGTTGTTTTGGGGAGGGGAGTCAGAGGTTCAGCATCTGTGTGACCCAGAATGCACTGTCATAGGAACACATTTTTTTTTTTAACATCTTTATTGGAGTATAATTGCTTTACAATGGTGTGTTAGTTTCGGCTTTATAACAAAGTGAATCAGCCATACATATACATATGTCCCCATATCTCTTCCCTCTTGCGTCTCCCTCCCTCCCACCCTTCCTATCCCACCCCTCTAGATGGTCACAAAGCACCCAGCTGATCTCCCTGTGCTATGCGGCTGCTTCCCACTAGCTATCTATTTTACATTTGGTAGTGTATATATGTCCATGCCACTCTCTCACTTTGTCCCAGCTTACCCTTCCCCCTCCCTGTGTCCTCAAGTCCATTCTCTAGTAGGTCTGTGTCTTTATTCCTGTCTTGCCCCTAGGTTCTTCAGAACTTTTATTTTTATTCCGTATATGTGTGTTAGCATATGGTATTTGTTTTTCTCTTTCTAACTTACTTCACTCTGTATGACAGAATCTAGGTCCATCCACCTCACTACAAATAACTCAATTTCGTTACTTTTTATGGCTGAGTAATATTCCATTGTATATATGTGCCACATCTTCTTTATCCATTCACCTCTTGATGGACACTTAGGTTGCTTCCATGTCCTGGCTATTGTAATAGAGCTGCAATGAACATTGTGGTACATGACTCTTTTTGAATTATGGTTTTCTCAGGGTATATGCCCAGTAGTGGGATTGCAAGGTCATATGGTAGTTCTATTTTTAGTTTTTTAAGGAACCTCCATACTGTTCTCCATAGTGGCTGTATCAATTTACATTCCCACCAACAGTGCAGGAGGGTTCCCTTTTCTCCACACCCTCTCCAGCATTTATTGTTTGTATATTTTTTGATGATGTCCATTCTGACCGGTGTGAGATGATATCTCATTGTAGTTTTGATTTGCATTTCTCTAATGATTAATGATGTTGAGCATTCTTTCATGCATTTATTGGCAATCTGTATATCTGGAGAAATATCTATTTAGGTCTTCTGCCCATTTTTGGATTGGGTTGTTTGTTTTTTTGATATTGAGCTGCTTGTAAATTTTGGAGATTAATCCTTTGTCTGTTACTTCATTTGCAAATATTTTCTCCCATTCTGAGGGCTGTCTTTTGGTGTCGTTTATGGTTTCCTTTGCTGTGCAAAAGCTTTGAGTTTCATTAGGTGCCATTTGTTTATTTTTGTTTTTATTTCCATTTCTCTAGGAGGTGGGTCAAAAAGGATCTTGCTGTGATTTATGTCATAGAGTGTTCTGCCTATGTTTTCCTCTAAAAGTTTGATAGTGTCTGGCCTTACATTTAGGTCTTTAATCCATTTTGAGTTTATTTTTCTGTATGGTGTTAGGGAGTGTTCTAATTTCATTCTTTTACATGTACCTGTCCAGTTTTCCCAGCACCACTTATTGAAGAGGCTGTCTTTTCTCCACTGTATATTCTTGCCTCCTCTATCAAAGATAAGGTGACCATATGTGCGTGGGTTTATCTCTGGGCTTTGTATCCTGTTCCACTGATCTATCTTTCTGTTTTTGTGCCAGTGCTATACTGTCTTGATTACTGTAGCTTTGTAGTATAGTCTGAAGTCAGGGAGTCTGATTCCTCCTGCTCCATTTTTCTTTCTCAAGATTGCTTTGGGTATTCGGGGTCTTTTGTGTTTCCATACGAAGTGTGAAATTTTTTCTAATTCTGTGAAAAATGCCGTTGGTAGTTTGATAGGGATTGCATTGAATCTGTAGATTGCTTTGGGTAGTATAGTCATTTTTACAATGTTGATTCTTCCAGTGCAAGAACATGGTATATCTCTCCATCTATTTGTATCATCTTTAATTTCTTTCATCAGTGTCTTATAGTTTTCTGCATACAGGTCTTTTGTCTCCTTAGGTAGGTTTATTCCTAGATATTTTATTCTTTTTGTTGCAACGGTAAATGGGAGTGTTTTCTTGATTTCACTTTCAGATTTTTCATCATTAGTGTATAGCAATGCAAGAGATTTCTGTGCATTACTTTTTATCCTGCTACTTTACCAAATTCTTTGATTAGGTCTAGTAGTTTCCTGGTAGCATCTTTAGGATTCTCTATGTATAGTATCATGTCATCTGCAAACAGTGACAGCTTTACTTCTTCTTTTCCAATTTGGATTCCTTTTATTTCTTTTTCTTCTCTGATTGCCGTGGCTAAAACTTCAAAAACTGTGTTGAATAATAGCGGTGAGAGTGGGCAACCTTGTCTTGTTCCTGATCTTAGTGGAAATGGTTTCAGTTTTTCACCATTGAGGATGATTTTGGCTGTGGGTTTGTCATATATGTTGAGGAAAGTTCCCTCTGTGCCACCTTCTAGAGGGTTTTTATCATAAATGGGTGTTGAATTTTGTCAAAAGCTTTCTCTGCATCTATTGAGATGATCATATGGTTTTTCTCCTTCAGTTTGTTAATATGGTGTATCACATTGATTGATTTGCATATATTGAAGAACCCTTGCATTCCTGGGATAAACCCCACTTGATCGTGGTGTATGATCCTTTTAATGTGCTGTTGGATTCTGTTTGCTAGTATTTTGTTGAGGATTTTTGCATCTATGTTCATCAGTGATATTGGCCTGTAGTTTTCTTTCTTTGTGACATCTTTTCCTGGTTTTGGCATCAGGGTGATGGTGGCCTCATAGAATGAGGTTGGGAGTGTTCCATAAGAACAAAATTGGAGTGATCCCAATTTTGCTTCAGGAAAAATGAAACCAACAAAAGCAATAATCTGTCTTCATATGTACAGAAAAATGGGTGGAAAGCTATAAACCAAAATGTTAACGTGATTTCTGAGTGGTGATGTTATGAGATATTTTCATTTTCTTCTTATTGCTTATCTTACTGAATATTCTATAATGAACATCCATTACTTTTGTAATAAAAACACTGAAATAAAATAATTGAGGGGGTGAAGAGGTGAAGTTAAAAAGGAGGAGGAGCATCTTTTGGGTGGAAGATGCTGGAAAGGTCTGTTTAGTTGTGTTGAGGTGATGGCCTCATGGGTACTTAGAAAAAGAGGGTCAGGATTCAAGGAGTGAAGTTGTAAATCTTTCTCCTCGAAATGCCCATGACATCATGGGCCAGACTGAGCATTCTGAGGCTGGGGGAGGACCATGGACCTCCTGTTGGTTGATTGAAGGACCCTCGCTGGCTCAGAGGGAGTGCTGCCAGGGTGGGGCTCTTCTGCCATCGCATTGATCTCCCCAAGCCTGCCATGCATGCATGTGCGTGCACGTGTATGTGCGTGAAGAGACCACTTCACCAGTGGGAGGATGGAGGCCAAGCCCCTGATTTGGGCTCTGCAGACCCCGGCGTGGGCTTTGGTGGGCAGAAAGGCGTCCAGTTCTAGAATCTTCTTCCTGATGAGGCCGTTCAGGAGGGAATCAGGACTATTAACCTCCCTTCTTCTCCACGGCTTTCACTCATCGCAATGCCCCACGGAAGGAACCTTGAAAGACAGTGCTCAAATGAGTTTCAGTGACGTCTAATCTGTCGCTCAAGGGGCTGTGCTGGTTTTTTATTAAAGTTCATTATTTTCAATTACGAAAGAGGGGGTTTGGCGGGCTTACGTCTTCAACCTAATGGAACCATTTCCCCCACTCCTCTCCCTAGTGTAAAGCATCCTCACCCTTTGGTGCAGAAAACAGCAGAGAAAACATTTCTTCATTTTAAGGAAATATATCTATCCATGAAGGGCATCGAGAATCGAAGAAAACATAACAGGCTTGGTTTGGAAGTGAGGGAGCAAGTGGCTGCTGCCAGAGAGCCCGACACTGGGGCTCCTTGAAATCCAGCACCAGTGGGGAGGGGTCGCTAGTGCCAGCTCCCAGGATTCCTGGGTCCTCCACTGGGGTTCCATGGGCTGCTTTGGTTCCTGGGAAATGGGGGCTGCTTTACAGGGAAGACTTTATAAGGTCGATGGAGGCCATTAGCTGGAGGGACAGTGGAATTGTTCCTGGATAAGCAGAGCTCTCTCTCTCTCTTCCCTCCCATCCTCCCAACAAGATTTCTGGATTGGAAAAAAATGATTATGGCTGGAGCTTGTCCTTGAAAGGAGCTGAGCTCTGGAGTTCGACCTTCCACGGAGCCTCAAAGGGATTTCATAAAAAGCGTGCGGCAGAGGGGTTGGGGCCTGTGGGGCAGGGTGTCAGGAGAGTTGGCAGGCTTCTTGCACATGCATCTCAGCTCTGCACACGCAGTCACCAGCTTGCTTTGAAACATGTTTCCTAAAGCATTTCTGCTGAAGTCCGGTGTCGCAGCCAGGCAATCCAGTGAGTGGTGAGAGGTGAGCTGGGGGATTGGGAAGCCAGGTCCTCAAGGCTGTTGCTGTGTCACAGGGGAACTGGGAGGTCACCGTCCTCCCCCTGTGCAGGGGACCCCCTTTCTCTCTCCTGCTGAAAAGGTCTGTGGTGAGGACAAGCATTTCTCCCAGACCAGAGCCCAAGTGGGGCGGCAAGGTTAGGAGTGGTGAGCATGGAGAAGTGTTCTGACCAAGTGCTTTCAGGTCTCTGATTACTTTGTCCCCTGCCTTTTATTTGAGTGTGAAGGAAGCCGGGGAGAAGGGGCACAGGAGGAAGGGTCTGCTATTCTGGTAGAGCTGGTGGAGAGAAGGGAGGGATTGCTCTGGGGCCCTGTCCACTGGCCATCTGATTCTTGAAAGTGGCTCTCAGGCCCTTCTCATGAATCTGACCTTGGGTTCCTGTGACCCGTCTCTTTATCCCCCTCCCGTCAGTTGTCCCTGGTGCCTTTTATTGCCTGGGCACTGTGAGATTGGTAGGGGGGTTGCAAAGTGATGAAGAGATGTCCCTAATGGCATGGAGCTTGCTGGTTAGCAAAGAAGATGCCAGGTGTCCCTACTGACTGTGCTCCCAGCAGAGGGTGGAGAGGGTTTCAGGAAAGGGGCTTTCTGGGACATTCAGATACCATGGAACTCGGAGTCAGGGAAGGCTTTAGAGTGAAGAAGCACTTCTCCTGGCCTCCGTAGGATTTGACAGGGAGATGTTTGAGAGGATGTTCTGGGCTTGGGGGCCAGCAAGGGAGAAGGCCTGGAGGTGGGTAAGGGGGAAATGGAAATGGGGAGATTCAGTGCTGAGCATGGGTGAGGGAGGGTGGAGAGGGTGGGGTGGGAGGGGTAAAATGGACGCTAGCTGTGGGGAGCCTTGGACACCTTCTAGGAGCTTGGTCAGGGGACAGGACGAGGAAAGCTTGGGAGGTCTGCGAGTTTGGGAGCTCGCTTAGAGCTCGCTTTGAGAAAGCTCACTGAATGCCTAGCTGCTGGGGCTGGGGCTGGCAATGTGGTGAGAGGGGAGGAGGTGAACAAGGGTGCTTTGGAAGCTGCTTGGGGAAGGGGCAGTGGGGGTTCTCTTCCTCGGTGCCCTGAGCATCACCATGGAAGGCACGGCCAAATGCTGAATCAGCCCCATGTGTCCCTGGTGCCCTGACTGTCTTGTCTGAGACCATGGCTAGGAAACTGGCCCCGTCTCTTAACTCCACTGTTTAAATCTGGGCCCTTGAAGGACTGGAGCCTCATCCCCAACCGGAACTGACAAAGCTGGCTCTCTCTACTGTCTAGAGGACTGGAAGCCTCTGGTATTGGTTGCCTGGATCATACCCAGCAGCTGATACCTGCCTTGGCCTGGATCTGCTAAAGCCATCCTCTCCCCAGCTACCCCCACCTTCTGCTTCCCCTGAGTGTTAGTCAACACCCAAGAAAGACTTTGGTGCTCTGAAGACCCTGCCAGCGAGAGGGCTCTCGGTGAGCCTGAGGATGGTGGGCTGGTGGGGATGCGGAAGCCCAGAGCTGACACTTGAAATGTGTCATTATTTTATTAAAGTTTAAAATTTAATAAAACACAATTTATGGGAGATGTTCCAGTTCCACATACATCATTCGGCTTCTTGCTGATGCAGCATGTTGGGTGCACAGCCGGGACTCCCCGTCTCTGGATGTCAAAAAGGGAAGGCCTGGTGGTTGCTGGGGACTGCTGAGGTTGGGGGTGGGACAGAGTTGGGCCAAGGTCAGGCCGGGCCAGGGTCGTGTCTTTGGTGCTGTTGTTCCGAGCCCACCTAACATTTCTGCCTTCATTGCAGCAGCCTGTCCTTGACCAGTAGTTGACGGTACCCTGAAAGCCCTTAAACCCCCACATGGAGAGGAGTAGAGCAGAGGATACAGGAATAGACTGCAGAGCCAAACGGCCAGGATCCCAGCTCCACTGGCTACTCGCTGTGCTGGTTCTCGAGCGCTTCTTCATCTGTAAGGTGGCAATAACAAGCGATCCACCCTCATTGGGTTATAGCCAGGTTGTGCCAGTGAGGTGCTTAGCATAGTACTGGCACTTAGCACGAAATGAGAGGTCACACTTTTTTTTACTTTTTATTATGCGCTAGATGCTGTTATATATTATGTCCCTACCCTCACGGAGCCCGAAGTCAAAATAAGGGGTTACGTTCACAGACACCTGAAATACTTGGAGGTATGCTAAGTATTGAGAAGAACCCATAGTGAGTGTGTGTGTGTAATCTGGGGAGGCTTCTAGGAGGAGGTGATTTTTTGACCTGGCCTCTTAGGGAAGGGGGAGGCGTTCGGTTGAAAGATCGAAAGAAACCTGAGAAATACTACCTCAGCCAGGTGACCAAGGTCAACATCAATGGTGATAAATCATGTTGATATTGAATAGAATATACTCTGGATATGAGAATGGCACTTTATCTCTGCAGTCTTCCTCCCTAAAACCCATAACTCAAGTCTAATCAGAAGGAGAACATCAGACAAATTCCAGTAGAATAACATCTGACACAGTATCTGACCAGTACCCCTCAAAACTGTCAAGGTTATCAAAAACCAGGAAATCAGAGACACTTGCACTGCTGAGAGGGGACTAAGAGGATGACTAAATGTGATGTAATATCCTGGATGGGATTCTGGAACAGGAAACGGACATCAGATCAAAACCAATAAAATCTGAAAAAAGTCAATCTGAAAAAGTTTTAGTGCAGCTAAAACAAAAGGATCTAAACTCATTTTCTCTGAAAAGGGTGCAACTGAGAAAAGCTGAGCATATGACTGTCTCAAAGAGGTATTCACAATGATTGAAGTCTTTAGCTAAGGGCTGGGATTCCAACCATCACTGACGCTGGTGCTAATGAGGGTGATACCAACAATAACAATGATAACTAACAAGGAAAATGTAGACCTACTAAGGCAGGTGTTTATTGGCCTGGACTTTGCCCTCCTTCCTGGCATACCTCGTAAGAGGTGTATCACGGCAGACTGCCCATCAGAAGATCTTATTGCGAGCTTACCCAGTGTGGGACATGGTTCCTGACCCCTGGAGGTCACAGCTGCTGGGGAGACTGGTGAGGAAACAGGCCTCGCACAGGGTGTGTTGAGTGTTGGGAATGGGTGCACAGACCTACCTGGAGTGATGGGCGAGGGAGCCTCCCAGACCCGGGAACGTGAGCATTGCACACAGGCCTCCTTGGTGATGGTATGGCACTGGGAACCCGCTCAGAGGCTTCTCCGTAGACTTGGTCACACCACCTGGACCAGAGCGTAGCCCCTCAAAACAGCTGGGTGAAAACATTTTTTAAAAATCAGAGAAATGATTACAGTTTGGCCCAGATTTCCAGTGCTGAGAGAGCAGTGAGACATTTGCATGAAGGCCTTGGAGGGTCTGGAGCTCTCTGCTGTCATTCATGGCTTTCCTTTTAATCGCTATTTATTTTTAAATATCTGTCTAATGTATAATACAAGCTTAGGCTCTTGAGGCCATCGCCTCCCTTTCAGCTCTGTTTCTGAAATCCCATTTAGGGAGGACAAATAGCTTTTGGGTACAAGAGTCTTTGCCTCTTCAAAGGAGCAGTTAGCAGGCTTTTCTCTCCTGCCTGTGTCTGTCTGTGGCTGGGGGAAATAAAGTGAGATTATTTTAATTCCATTTAAGCTCTCCAGGGCTCTGGCTGTCGAGGGAGGCAGCTGCTGTCTTTGTTGGCTTCCTTTTCTCATAGAACTTCTGTGTCGATTTCTTGGGGTGGGATGGGGAGGGTAAAGTGATGGCACTGGCAGGGGTCTTTCTCTGTCTACTGGCCGCCATAAAGGCCTGAGGAACTGGGCCCAGCATTTCTCTGAACTACAAAGAATCTCTCAGCACCATGTTTGCAGTAATGACTCAGAAGGGCGTTTGCTGAGTTTGTGAGTATTTCTGTGTGCGAGTGCCCCAGATCATGAGGTTGACTGGATTTGTTAAGCACGCTTATCCTCTGAGCCAGAATTTATGGAGCACCAACTATGTACCGGTCACAAGCCATACAAAGATACCAAGTCCCCTGCCAGCTTGGTGGAGTGGTAAACCTTGGGAAAGAGGAATATGGGGTGCTGGGAGAGCTCAGAGGAGAGGTACCTGACCCAGTTCGGGAAGGCTTCCTGGAGGCGGTGATATTTAGATTGAACTCTGAAGGATGAGTAGAGGTCATCCTTTAGTGTTTTGCTTTTCCATGAGAGAAGCATGGGTACTGGGTCTGCCAGGTGCAGGCCTGGCACCTTGAGAGGAACACTATGAGGTGGGGATGTGATCAGACACTTGCAGCTCAAAGGACTGTGGAGGTGACGGTGAGGGGCAGCTGATGTCAGAGTCTGCCTGGAATGATGGGGTTGTCTCAGGCTGGGGAGGGGATGGTGGGAGTGGTCCTTATCCTTAGACCCTTGGGACTAACTAGGGGACAAAATAGTTTGGGAAGAAATAGCAGGTGTCACATCTCCCCAGCAAGGAGGACTAAACCAAGAGGTGATGTAGGGGGCCAAGCAGGGACCTCAAATGGTTTCTCCTGCCAGGACCCTCATCTGGGATCACCTGGCTGTAATGACAGATTTCAGAGCTGTAGTCAGGAGTCAGGGGGAGGTGGTGTGGTCATCAGCTGGTGCTGAAAGCTCTTCTTGCCTTTGTTTAACCTAAGAGTGGCCCCTTCCAGTGCCTAGGGGTGCTTGGTTCCTGGCTGGGGTTTGGAGGACTTAACGGGAGTCTTCTTCCAGGGTGTGGAGGCCGTGAGGACCCCAGGCCCCGGCTCTGTGGAGCATGACTGTGACAAGACAGCCTCTCGGCCCACTGTCTGGCAGCTACTGGACCCTGGTGGCAGATTCCCTCCCCCTCAGGGAGACAAGCCCTTAAGCTGTGTGTGGAGCTGGAGGCTGGGTGGTGGGCTGTGCCCTTTAGTGTGCCAAGGGGGGACACTTGGCTTGTGGGCAGTTGGCTCACCGGGCATCTGTTAGTATGGGAGTATCACAGGACCAGGTATTAGAAAACTCAGGTTCTTGCCAAGGGATTTGCTGGGTTATGTGGTCAGGTCACCTCGCCTGACTTTGCCTCTGTTTCTTCTCCTTCTCCCTCAGTTGTATCATCTTAAAATGTGGGTGGTTGAGATTACATGTGGCATTCAGTGCTGGCTTTGCCAGAGCAGGCTGGTATTCCAAGGCCTATATGCAGGCCTGGCCCTGCGTTCTGCAAAGTCCCCTCCCCCAACTCCCTTTTGGGCCTCAGGGGTCCAGAATCCAGAATGCCCACTAGGGCCTCCCTCTCTGGTGACTCAGCTCTTGGAGCACAGGAAAAAGTCAGAGCAAAGAACGTGAAGATGAACTCATCAGCAGGGTCCTCAAAATAGCTCCCCTGACAGCTTGGGATAGGGGGCAGCACTAATTTTATCTGCTTGCGTTTCCTCAATTCACAGTGACAGCAAAGTGCCCTTCCCAGATAGGACCAGATCATTCACTATGGTTTTGGAGTCGGGGTAGAGCAGCTCTCTGCCTGCCAGGCCCCAAGGATGCTTTGCGTGAGCAGAGATGCTTGTGTTAGAGCTCTGTGGAGGGCTCAGGCCCTGCCCTGGGGAGCCCGGCATTGTTACCCGGAGAACCTCTCCAGTTTTCTGTTCTGCAGAGTCCCGCTCTTCCCACTCTGGGAAGAGTGTCTGGCCTGGACTCTTGGCTGAGTGATGGGCAGGCATTGCTATCCCCATTTTACAGGTGAAAGGGTGAGATCCAGTGTTTACCTGATTCTTCTTGGCTTACACGCTGAGTCAGAGGCACGGTTGGGTGTAGAAATGCTTCCCTATGCTCTTCCTGTACTGTCCCAAGATGGGTCACTCCAGGGACTTGCTCTCCATCCTTCTTCTGTCCCCCCATCTTCTTTCCCCTTTCTCCCATCCTCTGGAGCTCTCCTGTCCACACAGTAGCCACCAGCCACATGTGGCTACTGAGCCCTTGAAACGTGGCTGGTCGAGATGGGCTGCAAGTGTAAAATGAACCCTGGAGTTTGAAGATTTGGTACAGAAAAAAGAATGTAAGCTATCGCATTAATAATTTTTTATATGGGCTACATGTTGAAGTGATCATGTTTTAGAGATACTGGGTTAAATAAAATATACGATTAAAATTTATTTTTGATGTACTTCCATGAAAATTTTAAAATTACAGATGTGACTCATGTTATCTTAGAAAGCGCTGCTCCGAGTCTTGCTACTCAAAGTGTGGACCCTGGACCAGCAACACTGACATCACCCGGGCTAGGCACTGTGCCCACTAGTGCCCCAGGGGGAGCACGGAGGGTGCTGCCAGGAAGGAGGCGCTGAGGGCCAGCAGCTCGTAGACATGCTGATGACTGTGGCCCTCTTCACTCTAAAGTCAGGATCTGCTGCCAGGACTCATGTCTGCTCCCCCTGGGCCTGGGTTTAGTGGACAGAATAAGGGTTTAGAGTGAGGTTCCCCCCTGCCGAGAATCTGATTCTGAAGAAGTGATTCTGGTCACCTGAGTCTATTTCTCCTCTGCGAGTCTGTAAAATCTGATGGCGACTCTAGCCTTCTGGGCTGTGTTCCAGCGATGGAAGAGAAGGGTGTGTGCAGTCCTTCAGGCTGGTGTGACGGGATTTTCAAGAAAGAGAGCCCCTGCCTTGGGAGGTGGAAGCTAGCCTGACATGCAGTTCTGGGGCAGGGGGCAGATCTGAGGGTGGCAGGTGACTGGTGCAGGGGTGGAGGGGGTGTGTGGCCGGAGAGGGCCTGGGGGTAAAGCACTGGTTGCGGGGGCCCAGGCCAGAGGGACTGCCCTGGGGACACCCCCACCCTGCCCTCAGAGGTGCCTGCCAGGAGTTAGGCCTCTGCAGGGCTGTGGACCCAGTCTGGGTCCAGGTGGGTGCTGGCCAATCTCCCAGCCACAGTCTGACAACTGGACCAGGCACCCAGCTGACAGGGAGGGGGTTCTGTGTGCTCATGGCTGTCTGGCCGGACATCAAAGACAGTGCTTAACCCAAGGGGGGAAAAAATCTGTGTTCTTTAAAAGCCTTGTTCTTAGGTGTTTGCATTTTCCTTATGGGTTCTTTTTTCCCCTGAGTTTCCTAGAAGGGTTTCTTTTGAAAAAAATTTAAAACTTCACATTGAGAAATTTACCCCAACAGCTTTCAGGTGGAGGAAAAGGATTTGCTTCCACCTGGGCTGGGATAGTGGGGTAGGGGTTAGGGCAGGGGAAGAACAGGCAGGCCTGGAGTTCCCTCCCTCAGGGAGGGTAGCAGGATGGGAATCAAAGGAGGCATTTACTATCCCACCACTCCGTTCCTCTCTTCAAATCCTGCTCAGTCTTCCGGGCCAGCTCCAGTGCCCCTTCTTCCAGGAAGCCTTACTGACCACTGTCTCTTGCACCTGTCTCTGCTAGGTGCTTCCCTAAGTGATTTACATAGATTCTGTCTTTAATCCCCACAGTAGCTGAGAGTGATGTGATTATTATTATCCCCATTTCCAGATGAGGAGACTAAGGCTCAGAGAAGTTAAATGGCTTATTTGAGAGTATGTTGTTGGCGAGTAGTCGAACTGAGATTCTGAATCAGGACTTCCACTACATACAGCAAGTACTGAATGGTTTATGGCTGCAATTGGACTGGATGTTGATTTCAGAGCTCAGTCAGCTAGCCTGAAGGGAGCTACTTAGGCTTATGGTCACACCCGGGGGTGTGGTGGGTGGTAGGAAGGCGGAGCTTTGAGAGAACAGACCTGCTCCTTGCTGGACAGGAGACTGGTAGTGACACAGAGGCCAGGGTTAGGGTATGTGATGGGCCACAGAAACGCTGGCCCTGGGTGTGGTGCCCACTGAAACAAACAGCCCAGTTTGAATTTAAGGCCTCTATCTGGTGGGGGATTGGAGGGTGTCACCTACCCAGGCGTCCCCACATCCGGTGGCCTTGGCCACTGACAGCCCCTGGGCCCAGTATTGGCTGGCCAACGAACCCCAGTGTAAATCCACATTCTTCTCTTTGCTCACCCTTCTCACTGATCATCTCTCTAAGATGAGCACATAAATAGGAAGAGAAATACAGTGTGGGACTCAAGCCTGTTTCCTCAGCTCTGACATAAATAATTCAGCCCCTTCCTTATGTGTCTACACATAGACACTTGACCACAGTGACTCCTGGATGTCCAGAACCGGGGCAAGGAAGTAACCCAGTGGGCAATTGGTAACTTGGTAACTGGCGGAGGGTGGGAGAAAGAGGAGGGGAAGGTGAAAGAAGTTCTGAGGAAGGGCCTCCGTTTGATTGGGTGTGAATTATTACCACTCAGTCAAGAGTCAACTTCTGGAAGTATCTGTTCCATGTTGTGCTTGCTGGTGAAGGGGCTGCTCCTTTGTTCTTCCATCCCTCCCTTGCATACACGTGTGTACACACACACGCACATACACACACACACACACACACACACACACACACACTCACACACACACACCAGTGCCCGAGCTTGCTGTTTTCTGACCTGCTTCTTCACATGTCCAGGCGTGGAGGCTTGGTCAGGGCAAGAGCCAGCAGATCCTCCAGGGTGTGGGGGGGAAAGGTGTGGAGCTGGACCCACTGCCTGTACACAAAGATAGGCAGATGGTTGGTTTTAACACAGAATTCTCAGATGGCGCCCACGATTGCCACCCCTGGTGCACGTGCCCTGCATAACCATCTCCTTGGGTATAAGTGGGACTGTAAGTACGATGGGTTAGCACTCCAGTGATGAGAGCTTCTCCTACTGGCTTTGAAGGACTAAGCTGCCGCATGGTGGAGGGGGTCGGGTGGCCAGGACCTTGAGGGCAGCTGCGAGGGGCTGAGGGTGACCCCTCGCTGATGGCCAGCAAGAGACGGGGACCTCTCTACAAGTCCTACAAGTGCAAGGAACTGAATTCCGCCAACAACCTGAATGAGCTTGGAAATGGATTCTTCCCCAGTCAAGCCTCCAGCTGACAGGGCAGTCGGCTGACACCTTGATTTCCACTTTGTGAGGCCCTGAGCAGAGAATCCATTTGAGCTGTGTCCGGACTACTGACCTACAGAACTCTGGGGGTAATGAATGGGTGTTGTTCTAAGCTGCTAAGTTTGTGGAATGTGTTCCGCAGCAGTAGGACACTAATACAGTGGGGGACACCTCTGTCTGCATTTTGGGGGGTGTCTGGGCCCTTGGCAGTCAGGACCTGCAGGGGCTGTGGTTGGGTGTGGCTTGCACTGTGGCCATGGTGGCTGGGTTTCTGGTGGCCGGTTCTAGACCCCTGGGCCTCATGGCTCACCTCCCCTATAGCCCCCAGTCACATGACGGCCACGTTATGGCCTCGCGCAGACACATTTTATTGTTGAATTAGTAGGAATAACAGCGGCGTTTTAGTGGCTGATTGGGAGCTGTATATTAGTGATTGTATTAATAAATGCACAGTGACAGGAGACCGGTGAGAGTGAGAAAATGAGACATGGTATTTATCCCCTGTGCAAAATCTCTTTTATTATTAAAGGCGCTGGGTTAACTGAGGATAGATTTAATGCTGGTGGTAATTTTCTGGGCTCAGCAGCAGCTCAGGGTCCCCACTGCAGCCTGAGCTCTGGAACCCTCATCCAGGGCCATTGGATTCCTTGGAGAAGCTGCAGGGCTGGGGAGTTGCAGTCGTGAGCACTTTCTTGGGACTTGACCTGGGCCTGCAGTTCCCCATGAGCAGATGCTGGGCAGCTGATGCGAGACAGGGCGAGTTCCTCGTCCATTTGGAGATGAGCAAGGCAGTCAGTGCAGGTTCGGAGGTGACTGAAGAGAGAGATTGCAGGGAGAACATCAGAAATGGTGCAGGCCCACCCCTGCCTCTCGGGAGCCTCCCAGCAGGGGGCTGCACAGCTGGAGAGTCTAGTGTTTCGGGGGCAGCCAGCCGGTGCCCCTCACCCTGTGCTCTGTCCCATCTAATGCTAGCTGAGTCTGCTTTGTGGTCCAGCCTTGGAGAGGGATGGGTGTGCCTGGCACTGGCTGGAGGGGTCCCACTGCTAAGGGCCCCTTGGTGTGGAGCTTGGGGCTGTGGCCGCCTTGGGGCTGTGTGCTGTGGACCATGCGTTCTGGCAGGGAGACTGTATTGAAGACCCTTGCAAGCTCTTAGGCCTCTGAACGTTTTAGAGGAGGGCTACAGGTTAGACTATGAGACAGGAGAGGAAGGCATGGAATCCAGAGATGCTGGCAGACGATGGTCCCAGCCAGGCTTCCTTCCTTCCCATGGACTTGTAGGCCACCTCAAGCCTGCTCTCTTTTAGCTTCAGTCCAGCTCCCTTCACCACTTCTCTGTGGTTCTCCTCTGAAGGGTCAACCCCTCTTCCCTATTGGTTTCTCAGGGACCCTCATCTGACCCTCTCTTTGCACCTTCTACCTCCCCCACCAGCAGACGCCGGGGAGCAGAAGATGTGTGATGGCAGGTGAGGGCCTCATGTAGCATAGGTGACAGGGAGCATGGTGTAAGAGAAAGAACATGGGCCTTGAGACACGGCTGACCTGGGTTTATGCCCCAGCCCTGCTCTGTGCTGGCTGGGTGACGTCAGTCCTGGGCGCAGTGCTTACCCCCTGAGCCTTGCTGAACTCAGCTGCCAAAGATGAACACCATCTCCACGTCACAGTGGGATGGTTGTAAGGACTGAAAGAGAATGAACATCTGTAAAGGGCTTTGTACACTACCTGGCACATAGTACATGCTCAGTATAGAGCATGTTATTATTTCTAGAAGAACTCAGACTCTTGCATTCTCAGAGGAACCTCCTGGCTTATAGTGAGGTTAATTTGCTCACTCGTTTGTTCTTTCCACAAGTGTTTGGTGTTGGGTGTTGGTGATACTGTACGATGCAAATAGATGGTCAGTGAATGTTTACTGAGTGGATGACTACAGAGATTCTAGACAAAGTTCTTTCTCTTGGGGGAGTTTGCATGGGAAGGGGTCATGTCGGTGAGTGGTTATTTTCTGGTTTTCCTCAGGCCATTTGATCTTACTTTGGTGCCGAGTGCCAAGGAGGAAGCCTAGAAGGTGCCTCCATCCCTGTGGGCCAGAGACATTGCCTCTTTCTTCTGTAGCTCGACATTTTTTTGATATGGGATCTCAGGGAGAGGTGACCTTGATTTTATCCTGCTTGGCAAAGACAGTACAGACCTCCTTGGCCTGGGGGCAGGGGGTTGGTGGAAACTTCTGGACACAGTCAGCATTTCTTAGCCTCCTGTGGGTGCTGGGAGGTCTCCATTCCCCCTGCCCCACAACCATGCAATTCCTCTGCCTCTGTCCAGCCCAGAACAGACACAAACCTGCCCTGCAAGTGCCCAGTTGAGAGATGAGGGAGGAGCGATCATTTTGGGAAATCTTCATGTGCTGCTCTGGAGAGCTTGAGCTGGGTTCCTTGGGGTGGGAAGGTGGGGAGGGATTCCTTTCAGTAAGGTTGAAAGGAAATGATTTGTTTTCTTCCAGTGGAGTTCTTTTTGGACTGTAGGTCCTTGCCTCCAGACCATGCTCCCCAGTGTCAAATCCTGTGTAGAGTGCTGGCCTGGCAGAGTTATGGCTTGAATAGCCAGCCTTGGAAGTGGTCGAAAACAAATGCTGGCCCTAAAGCTGAAGAGAGCAGATTGAAATTGAGTGACAGTAGTTTGCTGAGCCTGGGAGCATGTGGAGGGTCCAGGAGCTGGCAGCCTTTGGGGCCACTGAACCTTCACTTTCAGAGGCTGATTGTCCTGGACCCTGTGGTGGTGTAGCTGTTCTAGGGATGAGGACTGGAAAATCTGTGTGATTGTTTACTGCCTCCATTTTTTACTATCAGCAAAACTTTAATTACAGCTCTCGCTAAACCTACTACCTTCTTCCGGCATTTACAAGGCAATAAATTTCCCCTTCTCTCCTTACACAATCTGAACCTCCAGTAGGGCCATGCATATGCACTGGAAGATATCGATTCCCCAAAGAAATTATAACAGCATTTGTCCTCAAGTAAACACACAGAGAGGCTATTAAAGCACTGAGGAAGAGTCGATTGTCTTTGCTTTATTAAACAACACAGCTCTCAATTGGAAGCATATCTAAATTATCAAGAGATTGGTAGAACAGAAAGGCAACGATGCCTGGAATAAGGTTTTGAGTGGGAGGACCCTAATGCAGAGATTAGAAGGAAGGCTTTGTCTCTTTCTCCTTGTTTCTCACTCCTTCATCAAGCCAAATTGCTCCCCACCCCTCACCCCTGCAGTCCTTTTGCGTTGAAGGGGCATTGATCGTGGCTCTCAGCTAGCGAGTGGAGAGCGCACTGCAAGCTGGCAGCAGTGAAGCTTGCACAAGGTCAACGGGCTAATGGCCCCATGTGTATTGGCAGACTGTAAACACAAGCCTTTTAAAAACTTCTTGTTGTGTTACTGGCAGGTAGAAAAGGTTGATGCATTCATCAGCCTAATTTGGAAAATGGTACACAGCCCATCTTTGCTTTGGAACACCCAGAAATGCATCCCACTGAGCAAAAGAGTGATCAGCCATGACCTCGCTCCCATCAGCGAATTTGAGACAGAATATTTTATTATGAACAACTTGGTTCTACAGTCCCACAAGAGCAGAGATGGAATCAAAAGTCTGAGGATGTTCTGTGCAATGTTGATGTATTCTACACAGCGCTTATGGGGTGTTAATTGGTATCCTGTTAATAAAAGGATAACTTCCCCCAAACCTACTTAACATGATTAAATAAACTCATGAGACCTGGGGGTGAGACAAAGTTAAGCAGATTTCTTCACTGCAGGACTTTTCAGAGGCTGTATGTTAATATGCATTATGAATCTGGAAGAGGGTGAAATATGTGAAGTTCCCTGAATTTTATTTATTTATTTATTTATTTTTTGCGGTACGCGGACCTCTCGCTGTTGTGGCCTCTCCCGTTGCGGAGCACAGGCTCCAGACGCGCAGGCTCAGCGGCCATGGCTCACAGGCCCAAGCCGCTCCACTGCATGACGGATCTTCCCGGACCGGGGCACGAACCCGTGTCCCCTGCACCGGCAGGTGGACTCTCAACCGCTGTGCCACCAGGGAAGCCCCCTGAATTTTTTAAAAAACAAAATTCACATCTTGTAGGACAAGAGTTTTTATAGAACAGTCTTTGAGAATAAAGCGAAAGTAGAATAGACCATGAGAAGTAGTCTGGATTTTCTTTGCTGTGTTAGACTTGGAGAAAGCCTTAGGAGTGAGTCTGAGTGCGTAGTACGAGAGGAGAGTCAGGCTCTGATGGTCAGAGTAGCCAAAACTTTTCCAAAATGGTACCTGAGCTCTCGGCCTCTGGGAAGATTTGCCCAATGTTGATGTGATAAGTGCTGCCTACCTGGAAGGTGAGTTCATCTGAGCTAAGAGAAGAGCTCCAAAACAGGGGTGTCCTTCACTCAAACATAATTATGGCAGTCTTACCTCAATTAAAGAAAACTCCAAGTTAATGGAGAACGGAATTTCTATGCTTGGAAGTGACACTCTAGCTTATTTTAGGCTAAACTACTATCAAGAACAACTAGACAAGTTGTGGCTGATTGTATTTTCCAGATGGCCACATCAATGTCTATTCCATACCACACGTCCATTTGTGTCATGTCATCTTATAACACATTATTGACATTCCTGCATTGAGAGGTAGGTTTTATGTTTCTTCTCCTTGAACATGGATGGGCTTTTGTAATAGTCCTGACCAACCCAATGTGGCAGAAATGAAGCTGCTTGACTTCCGAGACTATGTCGTAAAAGCTTCTGCCTGCATCTCCTTTTCTCTCCTGGGATACATACCTTGGGAGCCCTGAGCCAACTTGTAAGAAGTTCAACTAACCTGAAGCCTCCAGGCTGTAACAGCAACATGGAAAGATTACACAGAGATAGTGGGGTGCCTGGGGAGCCCGATTCCCAGTGGTTTGAGTCTTCCCAGACTAGGTACCAGATATGTGAGTAAAGAAACATTTGAGATGATCCCAGCCAAATCTACCATCTGACTGCAACCTTATGAGACACCCCAGGCCAGAATCATCCAGATGAACAGCTCCTAAGTTCCTGACCCTAGTAGCTGTGAGAGATAATAAGTGATTAATATAGTTTGAAGCCACTAAGTTTTGGGGAAACTTGTTGTGCGGCCATAATAACTAGAACACAGACCCATAAAATTAATAAAACATGTTAAAGGCTTTGGAAAGCTATCAAAATAATAAAGGCTTGGCTCAAGGGACCAGAATTCTTGAAAGAAGGGAAACCCCAAGAGGAGAGAGCCAGACATTTGGTGCCACTTTCACCCTCAAGTTAATTATTTGCTCAAATGCAACAGCTGAGAGGCTGAGCAGAAAGTGCCTGCTAAATGGCTGGGGAGTTGAGCATAGCTCTTGGCATTTTCATGGGGCTCTGGGGGAAAACTGGGGTTTAGCTTCTACCAAATAGAAAGAGTCCTGGTAAATACCGCAGACTTTCAGGTACAACTCTTGACTAAGAGTAAAGTTGAACTTGAAATAGGCTAGCCCTAATAAAATCAGAATCCTGTCTTTAAATCAGCTCACCCAGTGACTAGGTTAAGGTCATGTGTCTCTACTTCATCTGCCACCAGAAATAAAAATGAATCCTCTCTTGAGCAAGGCAACATTATACGGAAACTCACATTATTCCTACAATATGTGGAATTCCTTAAGAAATAGCTAGATATGCACAAGGCAAGAACTGACTGATAATCAAGAGAAAATACATAGTGTAATAGACTTAAAGGAAGTCTGGCAACTGGAATTATTAGACATGGACTTCAAACCAACCGCGATTAACATGCTCAAGAATTTGAACAGCAACATAGAGAATTTCTGTGGAGAATTGGGAACTATAAAATAATCAAGTGGAAATTTGAGATTTGAGAAATCAGTCACTGAGAAATCAATAACTGAGATTTCAATAGAGGGATTTATCTGCATATTAGACACGGTGAAAGAGCAGATTGGTAAACCAGGAGAAAGATAAGTGGACAATTTCCATTTTGAAGGACTGAGGAAAAAATGATAGAAAATACAGAAAAGGGCATAAGAGACATATGGGACATAATGAAATGGAAAACATGTATAATTGGAGCTCTAGAAAGAGTAGCAGGAGGAGTAGAAGCAGTATTTGAAAAGATAATGGGCAAGAATTTCCCCCAACTGACAAAAGCTTCAAGCCACAGATTTAAGGAGCACTATGAACACAAAGTAAAATAAATTAAAAGGAATATACCTAGGTACATCATAGTAAAGCTGCTAAAAATAAAAAAAGAGGAAATCTTAAAGGATGCAAAGAAGAATAGGACACATTACCTTGTAAGAGCAACACAGAGCATGATACTGACTTCCAAGAAAAAAATGGAAACTTGAAGTCCATGGAATGGCATTATTCATGGTGAAAGAAAATAACCTCTGTGTTAGTCAGCTTGGGCTGCTACCACAAAGTACCATAAACTGGGTGGTTTAAACAACAAACATTTACTTCTCAGAGTTTGAGGCTGGGAAGTCCAAATAATGGTGCTGGCGGATTCAGTTCCTGGTTAGGACTCTCTTCCTGGGTTGCAGGTGGCTGTCTTCTTGCTGTGTCCTTACATCGTGGAGAGAGAGGGAATGCTGGTTTCTTTTCTTCTTCTTATAAAGACACTAATCCTGGTCCCTGCTGTGAGCCACAGCTGCCCCCTGCCTCTGCAGGATACCCTCCAATACTAGCAGTCAAAATAAAAAATTTCGACTTGAAGAGGAACCAAGATGGTGGAGTAGAAGGATGTGCTCTCATTCCCTCTTGTGAGAACACCAGAATCACAACTAGCTCCTGGACAGTTATCGACAGGAAGACGCTGGAACTCACCAAAAAAGATACCCCACATCCAAAGACAAAGGAGAAGGCACAGTGAGACAGTACGAGGGGCGCAATCACAGTAAAATCAAATCCCATAACTGCTAGGTGGGTGACTCACAGTCTGGAGAGCACTTATACCACAGAAGTCCACTCACTGGAGTGAAGGTTCTGAGCCCACATCAGGCTTCCCAACCTGGGGGTCCGGCAATGGGAGGAGGAATTCTTAGAGAATCAGACTTTGAAGGCTAGTGGGATTTGATTGCAGGACTTCGGGAAACAGAGACTCCACTCTTGGAGGGCACACACAAAGTAGTGTGCGCATTGAGACCCAGGGGAAGGAGCAATGACCCCAGGGGAGACTGAACCAGACCTACCTGCTAGTGTTGGAGGGTCTCCTTCAGAGGCAGGGTTGGCTGTGTCTCAACGTGAGGATAAGGACACTGGCAGCAGAAGTTCTGGGAAGTACTCCTTGGCGTGAGCCCTCCCAGAGTCTGTCATTAGCCCCACCAAAGAGCCCAGGTAGGCTCCAGTGTTGGGTTGCCTCAGGCCAAACAACCAACAGGGAGGGAACCCAGCCCCACCCATCAGCAGTCAAGTGGATTAAAGTTTTACTGAGCTCTGCCCACCAGAGCAACACCCAGCTCTACCCACCACCAGTCCCTCCCATCAGGAAGCTTGCACAAGCCTCTTAGATAGCCTCATCCACCAGAGGGCAGACAGCAGAAGCAAGAAGAACTACAATCCTGTAGCCTGTGGAACAAAAACCACATTCACAGAAACATAGAAAAGATGAAAAGGCAGAGGACTATGTACCAGATGAAGGAACAAAATAAAACCCCAGAAAAACAACTAAATGAAATGGAGATAGGCAACCTTCCAGAAAAAGAATTCAGAATAATGATAGTGAAGATGATCCAGGACCTGGGAAATAGAATGGAGGCAAAGATGGAGAAGATGCAAGAAATGTTTAACAAAGTCCTAGAAGAATTAAAGAAGAAACAGAGATGAACGATACAATAACTGAAATGAAAACTACACTAGAAGGAATCAAAAGCAGAATAACTGAGGCAGAAGAATGGATAAGTGATCTGGAAGACAGAATGGTGGAATTCACTGCTGTGGAACAGAATGAAGAAAAAAAGAATGAAAAGAAATGAAGACAGCCTAAGAGACCTCTGGGACAACATTAAACACAACAACATTTGCATTATAGGGGTCCCAGAAGGAGAAAAGAGAGAGAAAGGACCAGAGAAAATATTTGAAGAGATTATAGTCAAAAACCTCCCTAACATGAGAAAGGAAATAGCCACCCAAGTCCAGGAAGTGCAGAGAGTCCCATACAGGATAAACCCAAGAAGAAACACGTCAAGACACATAGTAATCAAATTGGCAAAAGTTAATGACAAAGAAAAATTATTGAAGGCAGCAAGGGAAAAATGACAAATAACATACAAGGGAACTCCCATAAGGTTAACAGCTGATTTCTCAGCAGAAACTCTACAAGCCAGAAGGGAGTGGCATGATATACTTAAAGTGATGAAAGGGAAGAACCTACAACCAAGATTACTCTACCGTCAAGGATCTCATTCAGATTTGATAGAGAAATCAAAAGCTTTACAGACAAGCAAAAGCTAAGAGAATTCAGCACCACCACACCAGCTCTACAGCAAATGCTAAAGGGACTTCTCTAAGTGGGAAACACAAGAGAAGAAAAGGACCTACAAAAACAAACCCAAGGGCTTCCCTGGTGGCGCAGTGGTTGAGAATCTGCCTGCCGATGCAGGGGACATGGGTTTGTGCCCTGGTCCGGGAAGATCCCATATGCCACAGAGATGCTAGGCCTGTGAGCCATGGCCACTGAGCCTGTGTGTCTGGAGCCTGTGCTCTGCAACGGGAGAGGCCACAACAGTGAGATGCCCACGAACTGCAAAAAAAAATAAACCCAAAACAATTAAGAAAATTGTCATAGGAACATACATATCAATAATTACCTTAAACATGAATGGATTAAATGCTCCAACCAAAAGACACAGGCTTGCTGAATGGATACAAAAACAAGACCCATATAGATGCTGTCTACAAGAGACTGACTTCAGACCTAGGGATACATACAGACTGAAAGTGAGGGGATGGAAAAAGATATTCCATGCCAATGGAAATCAAAAGAAAGCTGGAATAGCAATACACAAATCAGATAAAATAGACTTTAAAATAAAGAATGTTACAAGAGACAAGGAAGGACACTACATGATGAACAAGAGATCAATCCAAGAAGAAGATATAACAATTATAAATATATATGCACCCAACATAGGAGCACCTCAATACATAAGGCAACTGCTAACAGCTATAAAAAAGGAAGTCGACAGTAACACAGTAATAGTGGGGGACTTTAACACCTCACTTACACCAATGGACAGATCATCCAAAATGAAAATAAATAAGGAAACAGAAGCTTTAAATGACACAATAGACCAGATAGATTTAATTGATATTTATAGGACATTCCATCCAGAACCAGCAGATTACACTTTCTTCTCAAGTGTGCACGGAAGATTCTCTAGGATAGATCATAACTTGGGTCACAAATCAAGGCTCAGTAAATTTAAGAAAATTGAAATCATATCAAGCATCTTCCTGACCACAATGCTATGAGTCTAGAAATGAATTACAGGGAAAAAAACGTAAAAAACACAAACACATGGAGGCTAAATAAACAATGCATTACTAAATAACCAAGAGATCACTGAAGAAATCAAAGAATAAATCAGAAAATACCTAGAGACAAATGACAATGAAAACACGATGATCCATAACGTATGGGATGCATCAAAAGCAGTTCTAAGAGGGAAGTTTATTGCTATACAAGCCTACCTTAAGAAAAAAGAAAAATCTCAAATAAACAATCTAACCTTACACCTAAAGGAACTAGAGAAAGAAGAACAAACAAAACCCAAAGTTAGCAGAAGGAAAGAAATCATAAAGATCAGAGCAGAAATAAATGAAATAGAAACAAACAATAGCAAAGATCAATAAAACTAAAAGCTGGTTCTTTCAGAAGATAAACAAAATGGATAAACCTTTAGCCAGACTCAACAAGAAAAAGAGGGAGAGGACTCAAATCAATAAAATTAGAAATGAAAAAGGAGAAGTTACAACAGACACCACAGAAATACAAAGCATCCTAAGAGACTACTACAGGAAACTCTATATGCCAATAAAATGGACAACCTGCAAGAAATGGACAAATTCTTAGAAAAGTATAACCTTCCAAGACTGAACCAGGAAGAAATAGAAAATATGAACAGACCAATCACAAGTAATGAAAGGGAAACTGTGATTAAAAATCTTCCAACAAACAAAAGTCCAGGACCAGATGGCTTCACAGGTGAATTCTATCAAACATTTAGAGACGAGCTAACACTCATCCTTCTCAAACTCTTCCAAAACATTGCAGAGGAAGGAACACTCCCAAACTCATTCTATGAGGCCACCATCACTCTAATACCAAAACCAGACAAAGATACCACAAAAAAAAAAATTACAGACCAATATCATTGATGAATATAGATGCAAAAATCCTCAACAAAATACTAGCAAACAGAATCCAACAACACATTAAAAGGATCATACACCATGATCAAGTGGGATTTATCCAAGGGATGCAAGGATTCTTCAATATACGCAAATCAATCAATGTGATACACCATATTAACGAATTGTAGAATAAAAACCATATGATCATCTCAATAGATGCAGAAAAAGCTTTTGACAAAATTCAACACCCATTTATGATAATAACTCTCCAGAAAGTGGGCATAGAGGGAACCTACCTCAACATAATAAAGGCCATATATGACAAACCCACAGCAAACATCATTGTCAATGGTGAAAAACTGAAATCATTTCCTCTAAGATCAGGAACAAGACAAGGATGTCCACTCTCACCACTACTATTCAACATAGTTTTAGAAGTCCTAGCCACGGCAATCAGAGAAGAAAAAGAAATAAAAGGAATACAGATTAGAAAAGAAGTAAAACTGTCACTGTTTGCAGATGACATGATACTATACATAGAGAATCCTAAAAATGCCAGCAGAAAACTACTAGAGCTAATCAATGAATTTGGTAGAGTTACAGGATAGAAAATTAATGCACAGAAATTCCTTGCATTCCTATACAGTAATGATGAAAAATCTGAAAGAGAAATTAAGGAAACACTCCCATTTACCATTGCAACAAAAAGAATAAAATACCTAGGAATAAACCTACCTAGGGAGAAAAAAGACCTGTATGCAGAAAATTATAAGACACTGATGAAAGAAATTAAAGATGTTACCAACAGATGGAGAGATATACCATGTTCTTGGATTGGAAGAATCAATATTGTGAAAATGACTATACTACCCAAAGCAATCTACAGATTCAATGCAATCCCTATCAAATTACCAATGGCATTTTTTATAGAACTAGAACCAAAAATCTTAATATTTGTATGGAGACACAAAAGACCCCAAATAGCCACAGCAGTCTTGAGGGAAAAAAATGGAGCTGGAGGAATCAGGCTCCCTGCCTTCAGGCTATACTGCAAAGCTACAGTGATCAGGGCTTCCCTGGTGGTGCAGTGGTTGAGAGCCCACCTGCCGATGCAGGGGACACGGGTTTGTGCACCGGTCTGGGAAGATCACACATGCCGTGGAGCGGCTAGCCCTGTGAGTCACGGCCACTGAGCCTGCGTGTCCGGAGCCTGTGCTCCGCAACGGGAGAGGCCCCAACAGTGAGAGGCCTGCATACCGCAAAAAAAAAATAAAATAAAATAAAATAAAAAAATAAAAGCTACAGTGATCAAGACAGTATGGTACTGGCACAAAAAGAGAAATATTGATCAATGGAACAAGATAGAAAGCCCAGAGATAAACCCACACATCTATGGTCAACTAATCTATGACAAAGGAGGCAAGGATATACAATGGAGAAAAGACTGTTCAATAAGTGGTGCTGGGAAAACTGGACAGCTACATGTAAAAAAATGAAATCAGAACACTCCCTAACACCATACTCAAAAATAAACTGAAAATGGATTAGAGACCTAAATGTAAGACCGGACACTATAAAACTCTTAGAGGAAAACATAGGAAGAACACTCTTGACATAAATCACAGCAAGGTCTTTTTTGATCCACCTCCTAGAGTAATGGAAATAAAAACAAAAATAAACAAATGAGACCTAATGAAACCTCAAAGCTTTTGCACAGTTAAGGAAACCATTACCAAGACGAAAAGACAACTCTCAGAATGGGAGAAAATATTTGCAAATGAATCAACGGACAAAGGGTTAATCTCCAAAATATATAAACAGCTCATGCAGCTCAATATTAAAGAAACAAAGAACCCAATCCAAAAATGGGCAGAAGACCTAAATAGACATTTCTCCAAAGAAGACATACAGATGGCCAAGAAGCACATGAAAAGCTGCTCAACATCCCTAATCATTAGAGAAATGCAAATCAAAACTACAATGAGGTGTCACCTCACACCAGTTAGAATGGGCATCATCAGAAAATCTACAAACAACAAATGCTGGAGAGGGTGTGGAGAAAAGGGAAAACTCTTGCACTATTGGTGGGAATGTAAATTGATACAGCCACTATGGAGAACAGTATGGAGGTTCCTTAAAAAACTAAAAATAGAACTACCATATGACCCAGCAATCATACTACTGGGCGTATACCCAGAGAACTCCATAATTCAAAAAGACACATGCACCCCAGTGTTCTTGTAGCACTATTTACAATAGCCAGGACATGGAAACAACCTAAATGCCCATCAACAGATGAATGGATAAAGAAGTTGTGGTACATATATACAATGGAATATTACTCAGCCATAAACGGAACAAAATTGGGTCATTTGTTGAGATGTGGATGGATCTAGAGACTGTCATACAGAGTGAAGTAAGTCAGAAGGAGAAAAACAAATATCGTATATTAACGCATGTATGTGGAACCTAGAAAAATGGTACAGATGAACCGGTTTGCAGAGCAGAAGATGAGACACAGATGTAGAGAACAAACATATGAACACCAAGAGGAGAAAGCCGCGGGGGGGTAGGGATGGTGGTGTGATAAGTTGGGCGATTGGGATTGACATGTATACACTGATGTGTATAAAATTGATGACTAATAAGAACCTGCTGTATTAAAAATATATATAAAATAAAAATTTAAAAAAGACACTATTCCTAAGATGGGGTCCCATCCACATGAACTCATCTGAACCTAATTACCTCCGAAAGCCCCCACCTCCGAGTACCATTACATTGGTATATGTTTGTGTCAAAAGTGACACATCCCTCATCATCATGGAGTCCTGATCTACAGATATGCCCACCTGCCTCTTTCAGGCAGCCTATTCTTGCAGGCACTGGTGATATGGACCATTGAGGTGGTTATCTCATTTTGGAAGTAGGGGAGGGGAGGTTGGTCTAGGTGACTTTTATTTAGTACTGAGAGCAAACCTACCTGAACTATCTGGATCCTTCTCAGTTCATTTCTTTATTTTTTTTAAAGTTGCTTTCCTTTCATTATTTTTGCATAAATAATTTATGTTCAGTACAGAATAATCAGAAAAAAGTGAGAAGCAAGAAGAAAAATAATCATTCATAATTCTTCCCCTAGAGAATTTTTATTGCATTTCCTTCCAGTCTTTTCCCTGTTTTCCAAAATGGGCTCTAACTAAATATTATTTGATGGCTTACTTTTAAAAACTTTTCAGTTGTATCAAGAACACCTTTAAAAGTCCATTAATATAGGTTTATACTTTTTATTTTAGTACCATTTATTTTTTCTAATTTGATAATAATATAAACCATACAAAAAAGGGGAATTAAGAAAATTAACATCTCTAGAGATGACTACTTCTATTTTTGGTGAAAAATTTTCAGTCTTTTCTCCATGTGTGTATTGGGTTGACCCAAAATTTCGTTTGGGTTTTAACATAACATCTTATGGAAAAACCCGAAAGAACTTTTTGGCCAACCCAATATATAATTTCTATATTTTTCCCTCTAACTCAAAATTAGGCTCATATTATATATGGCAACATTACTTTTAATGACTGAATTGTATCCCACTGTATCCATGTGCCATCTTTTATTTATACAGTTTCTTACCTTTGGTCATTAACTTGTTTCTATTTTTTTTGCTATTGGAAACAATGCTGCATTTATTAGTTGGGTAATCTATATCTTACGGCACTTATCCAGTTTTTTCTAAAAAATTTTTTTGAAGCTTAATTGCTCAGTCAAAAAGTACGCCCACGCTTATGGTTTTCAATTCCTCTTGCCACATTGCCTTCTAGAAAACCTGCGTCCACTTACATTCCCACCAGCACAGGGCCTCTTTTCTTCCTGCTCTTAGCAATGTGGGACACAGTCTTCCTTATGAATCTTTGTAATGCCAGTAGATGGAAAATGGTTTCTTGATGTTTAAATTGGCATTACTTTGATCTTTAGAAGGTTGGACATTTTCTTATATGTTTATTGTTCAGTTGTATTTCATTTTTTGTTAATTTCCTGGCCACACTAGATCAATTCTGTGTATTCCAAATAGGGGCATGTCTGACTTCTTTGGCTTTTATCCAGAGTTCTAGATAGAGTTGTGTCCTAAGTCCCTTTCTATTTTGTTTGTTAGTCAGATCCAAAAGGATCTGTTTTATTTTCTTATTTTTATTTTTTATAAATTTATTTATTTATGTATGTATTTTTGGCTGCATTGGGTCTTTGTTGCTGCATGCGGGCTTTCGCTAGTTGTGGAGAGTGGGGGCTGCTCTTTGTTGCGGTGCGTGGGTTTCTCATTGTGGCTTCTCTTGTTGCAGAGCACGGGCTCCTGGCATGTGGGCTTCAGTAGTTGTGGCATGCGGGCTCAGTAGTTGTGGCTCATGGGCTCTAGAGCGCAGGTTCAGTAGTTGTGGCGCATGGGTTTAGTTGCTCTGTGGCATGCGGGATCTTCCTGGACCAGGGCTTGAACCTGTATCCCCTGCATTGGCAGGCAGATTAATATTTTTATTTTATTTTATTTTATTTTATTTATTTTTTAACATCTTTATTGGGGTATAATTGCTTTACAATTGTGTGTTAGTTTCTGCTTTATAACAAAGTGAATCAGTTATACATATACATATGTTCCCATATCTCTTCTCTCTTGCATCTCCCTCCCTCCCACCCTCCCTATCCCACCCCTCCAGGCAGTCACAAAGCACGGAGCCGATATCCCTGTGCCATGCGGCTGCTTCCCCCTAGCTATTTACCTTACGTTTGTTAGTGTATGTATGTCCATGCGACGGATTCTTAACCACTGCGCCACCAGGGAAGTCCCTAAAAGGGTCTGTTTTAAATTGTCTGAAATGATATCTAGTCTTGGAATATCTGAATTGAAAGAACACATAGAGGACATTTATTCCATCTCCCAGTTTTACAGATGGGAAAACTGAGACCTAGAGAGGACAAGGGGCATGCCCAATGACACATTGCATACCTCTCTGTCTCTAACTACCTGCTTATTTCTTTCTCAGTCATGTCTTATTGAAATGTGATGTCTGGAATGGCTCATTCTGTCTGGAACCCTCTGCTATTCCCTACCCGTCACCTGGGCTAAAGATGGAAATATTGGGTACGAGGCTGAGATCCCAAACTGTCAATCTCACTGAGTGGGACAGATTAGGAGAAAGTTTAGTCTGAATGTGAATATCCTTGAAAGGAAATGACTCTAAAACTCCACTGTGATTTTAAACAGATTTAGGAGATGTTGACAAGTTTCAGCATGTTCAGGATTTGCTTTAATGAACAGATTAAAGTCATTTATACATAATTTATGATTTTAAATGAAAATGGGCACTACAAAAGATGTTTAAAGTGTGTTTGAAAAATTATTTTCTTTTTAAAAAAATCATTTCTTAATAAAACTTTTATATTGAGGTTATGTCTATTCCATTAATTCACTTAGAAAAATCCTTCATAGATTGTTTCAGACAGGATAGGCTAAGTTTGCTGCAGTAACAAGTAACCCCCCCAAATCTCAGGGATATAAACAACAAGAGTGTATTTCTTATTCACTCTACGTGTCCAGTGGGAACTGACTGGGGGCTCTGCTCATCAGAGGCACTCATGGACCCAGACTGATGGAGGCTCCATGTCTAAATGTGCTTCTGTGGTCATCTGGGCAGGGGTTGTGGGTATAACAAATCACCCACTGATTCTTTTGAGGCAGGGCTTGGCAAACTATAGCCTTTGGGCCAAATCTGACCTGTCACCTGTTTTTGTACATTCTGCAAGGTAGGAATATTTTTTTACCATATTTTCAAACAGTTAAAAAAATCAAAAGAAGAATCACATTTTGGAGACACAAAAATTATATGGACTTCAAATTTCAGTGTCTAAAAAAAAAGTTTTATGAGAACACGGCCACACCCCTTTGATTACATATTATCTCTGGCTACTTGCATATTATAATGGCAGAGCTGAGTAGTTGTGACAGTGACCACGTGGCTCACAGAGCATACTATCTGGCCTTTTAGCAAAAAAGCTTGCTGACCTCTGTTTTAAAGCACCTACCTGGAACTGGTATATGGTACTCATGCTTACATTTCACTGGTCAAAACAAGTCCGTTGGCCGTGGCTAAATCTAGAAGAGATGGAGGAATGTACGTAAGGAGGGGAACTGGAAATATTTGGTGAATAGTACTGATGACGACCCCATAGACAGAGGGGAGATGACCTTCTCCCTAGTATCTGGCTGAGATCTCACCAATTCTTAATGAATTGAATCCAAACTAAAGGTAATTTACTTTAAAGGCCTGTCGAAACTCTGCAGTGCCTATGTTTGTGTAGACCTGGCCCTGACTCAGAATGACTTCAATCGATCTGCGATTATTCTCATAACGTCAATTTACAACTTGATAACAACAGCTGGAGAAATTTTTCTTTTTTTTTGCGGTACCTGGGCCTCTCACTGTTGTGGCCTCTCCCGTTGTGGAGCACAGGCTCCAGACGCGCAGGCTCAGTGGCCATGGCTCACAGGCCCAGCCTCTCTGCGGCATGTGTGATCTTCCCGGACCGGGGCACGAACCCGTGTCCCCTGCATCGGCAGGCGGACTCTCAACCACTGCGCCACCAGGGAAGCCCAGCTGGGGAAATTTATAAGCAACCCAATGAGCAATTTTAAGGAAAAAAAAATCAATTCCAGTTCTCCAGAGTACAAGGGGACATTTAATACTGTAAATTGTCTGAGCTCAGCTAGAAAGAGAAAAAGAAAAGCATTTATATTCTTATTTGCAGCCTCCATTAGGGTAAGCGTTTTGACCCTTATCTTGGAGTGACGGTTCCCAAACAAGGCAGGAGGGGGACTAGCTAGGCTGGCACTGCTTCCTGGGAAGGTTGCAAGCCCCTCCACCAGCTTCAGACATGTTCCCCACATTAAGTCCATAAATGCTAAGTAAACCATTAAGAAAATAAGAAATGTGAGTAATTTTCAAATGTTATCTCAGGGCTGCTGGATTTAGACTCCCCTCATGAAATGTAGACACATGCTTAGCTTCCCTCCCTGAGATCCTGGTCACTGACACCAGTGTATGGACACTACAAATGAGCTTCGGGCAGTCCCTCCCCAGACCACTCCCTGCCCCATGGACACACAGACCTGAGAGAGCAGGCTTGGGCATCCCGTCCAGCTGTTCCAGAGGCCACAAAGTCCACTGAACCAGCCTCGCTTATTCTGACTCCCTGAGATGTTTCCTCCCTGCCTTCTCTTATACAAGTTACAATCCCTTTCTTTTAAAAACTCTCCTGAAAGCTCTCGTGCTTTTGCTAACCACAATTATTCGTAATGAATCATCCCCAGAGGGCACGTCTTCATGAAGTCCTGCCTGCTTCCTTATGGTTCTGGCAACTGAGTAATCAGAGGATATAAGAGCTCTTGTTCTCTGCCATAAAATACGTTTATAGAGATATAATTAGCAATCGTATTATATTCATTTGGACTTAGCCATATTAAAAGTCCTACAAGAGTGGTTTACGAGGTGATATGAATGGTAATGGTATTAATAACGCGATTAGCCAGAAGTCTCAATATTTCCCACCACTCACTGCCTCCTAATGAGGTTGCATGTGGAGTTCTGGGATGGGAATGAGCTGGTGGATTTATAGAAAGTTGTAAGGAAGCACTTAAGAGTCATTAAAAGGAATTTGGTAACCTTCAACATGTAGGGCCCTTGTCCTTCCTTGACCTACTTGCAGGGCAGGTTTCTGGACACAGATCCCAGTGGCCCTGGACCCACCCTGCTCTTTGCTCTCTCCTTGCCTCCGCAGGTCTTGCTCCCCTGCCTGAGGCACCCTGGACCATTCAGTCACACCCTTCCAGGGGCTGGTTCTCTTACTGCCTCCTCCAGAGAGCGCTCAGAGCACTCACTGGGGGCTTAAAATGATTCCATCCTCTACTGCGGATGGCCTCGGCTCACGGGCTGTCTTGTCTTCCGACAAGAGTGTGGGTCTTTGAGATGGGCACGATGTTTCCCATTTCAGTATCTCTTACAGCACCCAGGAAGAAATAAGCTTGCCTCTCCACACTCTGAGCGTCCCAGCTCTGTGTCTCTCAACGCTCTGCAGGTACTTACGCCTCCTAGATGCCCCTGGAGTTGTAGGGGGTAGAGCTGGGGAAGCCTCAGTTGCCATTTAGTCCCGCCGGTCACTTTACAGAAGAGGAACCCAGGGCCCACAGAGGTGATCTGCTTTGCCAGGGTCTCATGTGGTGAGTGGCAGAGCAGGGAACAGAGCACATCTCTCTGAGCTCCCAGGCCCAGCTTTGGAATGGACACGTGGGAGAGGAGAGGAGAATCACCGTGGAAGCTCCAGTGCTGGGCAGAGGGTGGTTCCCGCCATTCCTGCAGAGTCCTGGATGTTCACCTGACTGAGGAAAACTCCCGTGGAAGCCAGCGGGCAGCATGGAGGAGGGAGCTCTGGGGCCGGCGTTAGGGGCCAGCTCTGTGCCTTGCACGCCTGCCGTGGTTGAGCCTCGGTTTCCTCATCTGGGAAGTAGGAAAGATATTCTGTTCCGTTGGCCTCCCTGTGTGCTTGTGAGAATCCCATGGTAGACTCGCCGAGAAAGTGCTCGGGTTTGTGTGCTCCTCTCCCTGCCCGGGCAGGGCTGGGTGGGGGTGAAGGGAGAGTGTGAGTGCGGTGAGCAGGGTCCCCTGCCCAAGGCCCTATCCATTCTGTTGGCAGTGGTGGCCCCTCATTTCCTCCGCGTGGTGGCGCTCCCAGCCCAGGTCCCCAACCTGCCTCTGGGAGCTGATTCCACCCATGTTGGGCAGGCACCCCAGGGAGCAGTGTGCCCCGTGGTAGCATGTCTCACACTGACACTGACACATCCTCCTGATTCATGGCCAAGAAGCCTGCTCCGTTGGGGATTAGCTCATCACCACCCTTGACCTTTGACCTTGACTTGGGCACGCACGCCTGAGCACAAAGTGGAGACTATCGGCCACTGGGTTAAGGCTGTAACAATCTCATTGGCACATCTGTCTGGAAGAAGTGGACAAAAACTTATTGATTTTGCCACTGGAGCCCGCTTTTTGGGGGTCACGCAGGACGTTCCTCAGAGCATCTCTGAGGGCAGAGCTGGGCTGTCCCCTTAGTCTTCATGCAGGCCAACCCTGGCTGTCACCAGTGGGCACTCTGGCCCTCAGAGAGGACAGGGTCTTGTCCAAGGCCTCACGAGGAGCCTTGAAGGAGGATGGATCACTGGATCCCCAGACACCGAGGGTCTTCTCACCATGAAGGTGAGTGTAGAGGGACCATGGTTGTGAGGGTGGAAGAGAGACGATGGGCCACCCTGGAGCAAACCCCAGGATGGGGTCTCTAGGAAGACCTTCTTCCTCAAGCCTGGCCTCTGAGAGGAGACCAGACTTTGTATGAAGACCAGGCACCATGTTCTCACATTGTTCCCCAGGCGGGCACCTGCACTGGCCAGCAGTTTGGGCTCTGTTCTATCACTCTGGGGTCAGCAGGGACAGCAGGACCACTGGCCCTTTCTCTACATCCCTTGATAACACCAGGAAAGTATCCATCAGCCTGGGAACTCCTGAGAGCTGGCAACTGTCAGATTCCTTGCTATACTCACCTCGGAGCACACAGTAGGTGCTTGATACACAGTATCAAGGTGCTGATACTGTGTATACACAGGTGCTGAGACACAGGTACTGAATGAATGAATGGGTGAGGAGGGCACATAGAAGACAGGGTGGCTGGGTTTGGTGTTTGGGATGTTTTGGAGTCTTTTCTTGGAGGAAAGTGAAAAATCCCCGAGTCTCACCTGAGGGAGAGCATCCTTCTGATGACCCAGGTGAGTGGTTTGTGGGAGGGGTGGGTGGCAGGAAGCGCTACTGGGTTTCACTCTCCCCTTTGCTGACAGGGCTGCCTGTCCATTGTATATGGCTTCTCTTAGCCCTCTCAGATCCTATTATGCCAACGTAAATTGAGTTCCAGCATCAAAAGCTCTTTGTTTGGTGAACCAAGCACTTTGTATTAGTTACTACATCTGTCTTGTTATTTTGCGTCATCTTTGCTAGAAGCCTGCCGTGCGTGTCCTCAAGGAGAAAGCTGAAGAGACTAAGTGATTTATGAAATCTATTTGGATTTTTGGTTATTCTTAAATGGGATAAACATTGGCATGGGGGTTCCAGTATTTGCAGGCGAGGTGCACAGAGGGTCCAGGGTCATCCTTGGTGTGGGAGGATCGTAGTGCCCGTGGTACCCCATATACATGATCAGCTGAAGGTGTGGCTGATTTTCTCGTAATCTAATTAGGCACGGTCTGTTAGAAACAGCTCTTGCAGAATGGTTGCAGAGATTTGAGAATTACTAAGGCTTCCAATTCTATACATTTGTACAGTTTAAAAAATAGCAATTCTTCCACATTATAAAAGTAATACTGTGTGCATTGTAGAAGATTTGGAAAATAGAGACAAAGCATAATGGAAACTAAATTCCAAATCCCACCACTAAGGGTAAAACGCTGTTAACACTTTAGTGTGTGGCTTTCTAGAGACTCTTCCAGGTGTGTGTGTGTGTGTGTGTGTTTGTATCTATACCTATACATATGTACTTACAATTTTTATAAGAAAGGGATCAAAACTGTATTTGCCTTTTATCCTCGCAGCCGTGGTGTCTTTGGTTCCTGGGGAAGCTGGCTGACCTGTCAGCTCACACAAACCCTTCTTCCCTGGCAACCACTGTCCCCTAGGAAATCTGATCCATCTTAACACACAGGAGGGTGACAGAAAGTGGACTGCGTGTCACCAACACCCAAAGCTCTGCACCTGCTGGGGTGTCCTCATGGGACAGGAGTTGGGATTGAGTCCCCTCTGGTGTCCCTCAATGGCTTTGTCACCCAGGAAATACCGAGCCGTTCTGCACCTCTTGGTGACTTCCCAGCCTGGGGCTGGGATGGATATTGATGTGTTCCTGTGTGGCCGACCTCTCAGGTCCTGAGACGAGTCCTCATCCTTGAGCCTACAGGACCCCAAACTGTGCCCATTTCGCCTGCTCTGCCCTTTGCCTTACCCTTCTGCCCGAGGATGGTTCCAGGGAGGTGTGTGGCCAGCTTTGCAGGCAGGGTGCAGAATTTGGGGTGGGGTGGGGTGGAAGAAATCTATGCTTTGCAGGCCTTTCAGCTCGTGGAGGAAAATAATACCAGAGGAGCTTACAAACGTTGGTCTTCCCGCTGGCCTCAGGAAAACGTGACTTTTCGTGTCTCAGTCACTCACGGGTGGTGGTAAAGGATCTCTGCCTTAGTGCCGATTTATAAGGGAGTATTTGTTCAATGTCCGCTTTCCATTTTCCCAGAGAAATCAATCCTCCTTGTCAGAAACACGTAGTTCCAGGAGATGCCTGCATCGAGTTCAGGGGCGGTGGGAGGGGGCAGAGTTGTCATGTGGCGGGGGCAGCGCTCCTTATTCAATATTCTTTGACCTCCCAGCTCACCCTGACTTGGATCAGTTGATTACCCCCCTGCTGTCAGGAAGGCCTGCCCTTGAACATGGCTGAGGATTCATTACCTGTCAGAGGCAGCCAGGTGTGTCTGCACATGGCGGCGCTGGGGGCTCGTTAGTTGGTTTAGTAGTTAAAGGCAAACAAAGTCCGGATGGAGCCCTATTGGTGGTATTGCGTGCGCCGAGGCAGAAACAAGCGGAAGGCAGCCAGCTTCCAGAGCCCAGGAAGAGGCGGCTTCCTGAGAGGTGACAGAGAGTTGCTGAGTTCCCGCAGCGGGGGAAGCGCGTGGCTCCACCGCAGGCCGTCCTGCAGGACCACGAAGTCCCCACTCCCATCTGGGCCTGGGGTGGGCCTTCTGTGGTGCGAGAGGAGGGTGGCAAGGCCTATTCTCGCGTCACTGCCCTGCTGGGCTCTTAGAATCAAACTGAGTGTTGGTAATATCCTAAGAAAGGACTGAATTTTAGTTATTGAGTAAGTGGCAGAGGTGGGATTCAAACCCAGAGCTTCCTGACCCCAAAGACTTATTCTTGTTCTTTCTCCGTAGGTGGGATGTACAAAGGGTTGAATGGGTGGTTTCCCCCAAAAGATATGTCCATATCTCTGAAATCTGTAGATGTGACTCTATTTGGAAAAAGGGTCTTTGCAGATGTAATTAAGGATTTTGAAATGGGGTGACCATCCTGTATTAACCCGGTGGGCCCTAAGTCCAATGACAAGTGTCCTTATAATAAGAGAAAGGCAGAAAGAGATTTGAGACAGAGAGGAGAAGACACAGACGGCAGAAGAGGAGGCAATTTGATCACAGAGATAGAGAGTGGAGTGATGCGGCCACAAGCCAAGGAACTCTGAGCCACCAGGAGCTGGAGGAAGCAAAGACTCTCCCTTGAGCCCCTGAAGAATGTGTGGCCCTGCTGGATTTTAGACTTCTGGGCTCCAGAACTGTGAGAGAATACATTTCTGTTGTTAAAAGCCACTCAGTTTGCAGTAATTTATTACAGCAGCCGCAGGAAATGAACACAGGGTGGCTCAGCCTGTCAGAGCTGGAGATTTGCAGCCCCTTTGCCATCGTGGCAGCGTTTTTCTGGACGTGGGACAGCCCTGCTGGGGTGTGGCCTGGGTGTGGAGGCGTGTGGCTCCCCCTGCATCCATCCCTCCAGGCCTCTCATGTCATCCACGGCATCGCAAGCTGCCATAGCCTCGGTGTCCTTCTCGCGTACCCCAGAGTCCCCAGCCCTGGAACACAGCGAAAGCTGACCTGATGTTGCAAATACATCTTTTATGAATGGATTTTGCTCAGCTCTGAGGTTGCCTGTTTCTTGCCTGGAGGCACTGGCAGGAAGTTGGTGCTGTCTGGGGCCTTTAACCCTGAAGTGGCCCACTCCCTCTCCAGCCTCATAGGTAGGTAACCTCACAGGAAAGTTATAAATAGCAATCAGGAATGGGTTCTGAGTGCCTTAAAGTGGAAGCACAATCACTTGATGACAGTTCAGGGCAGGGGGAGACAGCAGGATGCTGGGGGCCAAGGCTTCTCTTCCGCTCTGACGGTAATCAGAGTAGGCAGATGTCTCCGACAGCTGGGGCTAATAGTCTGTCAGACGAGGCCAGACCGGCCTGGGACATCCTCCGTGCTCCCTGGCACTGGTCCAGCTCAGACGGAGGGAAATCAAGCATGGGGCCTACGGGGGAGGCTGTGGACCTGCTGGCAGAGGCTGTGCCCTCTCTCCCTCCTGATGAAAACTCACCCACTAGGAGTGGAAGTCTCCTCTGCCCACCCTGGACAGTTTTTTCATCTGTGGGAAATGGTCATTTGAATTATTGATGAGAGATTAAAACTAGGCTAATTCAGTTCAATTTCTCTAATAGACGAAACTATAATTAACCTAGCATCAAAGGTCAAGGCAGTGGTAAATGGCTGGGGTGGCAGAGGAATTGTAATGACGAGCCGCTTTGTGCTGGGGTGGAATTTATGCAAGAACTGTCTTGAGAAGTGCTATGACATGAATTCTTGATTCAAGACCAAAGTGTGGTGCTACCTGAAAGACCTTCCTCTCAGCCTTGGGACATTTTGAGCAAAGGAGGGTCTGGGTTTCTTTCTTCAGTGTGTAGCCCTGACAAGGGAATCAGCTGGTGGTTTCTGGGAAGGGGAGCCAAGATGTTCTTGACTTGTCTGTCCAGGAAGCTGGGGCTTTGTCTTTGGTGGGGGTCCTGGACCGGGGTGCCGTTCAGCAAACTTGACAGGGAGAGGACCCAGGGATTTGGCAGAGGGTAGTGGTTTCTTCCAGCACACAGCTGGGTCCGCCTCCCCCCTGCCTCCAGGGCGCCTGCACTCGTTGGGTGGGAGAAGTTGAGCTATTTTGGCGATGAGTGTCCTGGTGAGGAGTTGGCACACAGGCAGGCAGTCCAGCACGTCATAGGAAGGCACAGGCCTTCTGTGCACCCAGTTTTTTTTTTTTTAACCTCTCTTTTGGAGCTGAGTAATGCATCACCTCTTATTTAATGCTGGTAAAATGTATTTGGCTATTCACTGCTGAACCACAGAAGTAGTTTTCACGTATCTATATAGTAGCAAAACCCTTTAAAAAATGAAACCTTATGAGCAAATTCAAGAAGTAAGACAGAAAAAGTGTAGGGGCTGCTCTGCAGTGGGCGAGCTGTGGCCCTACCTAGCTGCTTCCCTCCCCAGGGTCAGGCTGGCCTCTGAGAGACCACGAGGATTATCCTCATCCCAATCCCAGGGTATGCTGACCTTGGTCAGAAAACTACGCGATGATAGGGCTGACCTGCCCATTTTAAAGCAGAGGGACCTGAGACTCAGAGAGGGGAGTGGACGACCCAGTGTCTGTGGGCTCCTGGCCGAGCAGGACTCTCCAGGTTTCTAGGCTGGTGGTGGAGGGAGGAGGGAGGCCGAGGGGCATTTCTGTCTCTGACCCCACATCGCCTCTCTGGGAGCTGTTCTCAGCCCTGCTGGGGATTGGGTCTCTGAGTTTCTGAGGACCTGGTCTCCAATAAGATCTCGCCACTGTATGACTAGTTCCCTAAGACTTAATGTCAGGCTAAGGCCTCACCACTCCTGTCCAGTGAGGGCCCACACAGACCCTGGAAAGAAGAGAGGAGGGGAGGGAAGGGGAGGAGAGGGGAGGTGAGGTGAGGGGAGAGGAGGGGAGGGAAGGGGAGGGAAGGGGAGGGGAGGGAAGGGGAGGGGAGGGGAGGGAAGGGGAGGGGAGAGGAGGGAAGGGGGGGGGAGGGGAGGGGAGGGGAGGGGAGGAGTCCTGTCTGGCAGAATGTGACTGTAGCTCAGGAGACCAACAGGGCTGCCTCGGGACACTCTCTTCTGATGTTTTTCATTTGATTTGTTTCCTGGGTGGCTGAAGCTGATTTTGGAAGGAGCTGATGGGGATCCATGGGTGACAGGAGTGCCTGGTGATGGCCAGATCTGGCTCTGCTTTCCACTTGTCCTCGCTCATTGTCCTTGACCCTGTAGAAACTCTAGGCTTCTTGATTGAGGATATGCCTCACATTCGTCTCCTGAATGCTATGGCACTTAATCACCTTCTGATCTACCATATACTTTCCCTTGTTATTATGTCTGTTTCTTATGGTCTGTTTCCATGCCCACGACTGCAAACGTAAGCTCCTTCAGGGCGGAGATACTGTTTGTTCACTGCTGTAGCCCAGGTAAGATCTCAATAGATATTGTTAAAAGGATGAATGAACAAGTGGCTAACATTTCCTTCCCACAGACCTACAGACCTTTTGACTTTCTCTGAAGGTTAATTCTCTGCTTTTTTAATTTTATTTTAATCTTTTGGGCCTCTTTTTGGGTAGAGTTAAAGTTTGTGGGTTCCAAGAAAGGGCGTTTGATGTTTGCTGGAGGAATGTAAAACCATGTCTTCAAGATGGGATCCATATTCTTTCTGAAATAATTTCCCCAGACTGCATGTCTGTGAGTTTCCATGACAGTCCCTGGAGGGTTCCCACCCATAGCTTTCCTCCTTCACACTGGACCCTGTGTTATTTCACAGGGCTCCACTCTCACCTCCTTCGGTTTCTGCAGTTTTGACGTCTGCCCTCACCTCTCAGTAATGAGGAAATAAACACTGCTGCCGTGTGTGACCTCTGATTTTAATTGGATTTTAGATCAGTTTTGAATGAATGAATGAAGTTGTTAGGCTCTAAGAACAAGTGCTTCTAGTAATGAGCTGAAACTATTACATTAATTTCCTCAGGACCTCTTCCTTCCTCAGCTCAGATTGTTTGCAGACACTGGTCAATGCTACATATAAATTGAGGTCTCAAAAGGCTAAATTAACAATTAATTGGAAGCATTTCTAAGACCCTAAAATGGAAATTGTCCCTCGATTGTAAGAGGAAATCTACCTTCAGAGACCTCTTGTTATTGAAGACGTGCACCTTGAGTACATCAGGGGAACGTGAAGTGAACTCTGGTTTATAAGGTCCAAAGGGGCGAGGAGTGTTCATACATCAAAGACATAATTCTTAGCGTTCTGTCACATCAGCTTTTCTCTTTTCTCGTGTTAACGCAGAGTATTGGAGGAAAAGGCATTTCTGTCGCTCAAGGAGGGCAGCAGGTTTGATTTAGAAACGTGAGCGAGTGTGACCCCGTGGCTGCTCGTCTTCACCCCTCCTTCTCGCTGTATCTCCTCAGACTTCTCTAAGGCACTTGGCACCTGATCCCCTTGCCTTTCGTGCTTCTCCTTCCTGAACCACCACATTCTCTGCCCCTGGATTTCTGGCTGCTCTCCTTGCCTCCAGTATGTCCCTCCCCATCCTTTCTGAGCACGTGGTCTGTAATTACCCTGCTCAAGAAGGCTCAATGACTCCCCACTGCCCATAGGAGGAGTTAGGAGCTCCTCCACCCAGCCCTGCACTCCCTGCTCTGCACCCTCTTCCCTGCGCCAACTGTGCTCCACTCTCCACGTGGGCTGGCTCTTCATCACGCTGCTCCCCACTCCCCACAGCTCTGCTAATTCCCACCTCCAAACATTTGCTGCCACTAATTCTAGGCTGGTTCATATTATCTATTGTCCAAACCAGGGTGGTTTTGATAATGAAAGGGGACACTATTAGGAATTGTGTTGGGACAATGGGTGTGAGTTGGATGGTCCCAGGAAATCAGGACATGTGGTCATCTTAGCTGTGTCCTACCATTGTTCTCCCACTTTCCATCTCCATTCTCACCCTCCTACTAAGTTCAGCTCAGGTCTTTCCTGTCCTTGATGGCTCATTTCCAGGAAGCTTCTCATGGTGAGTTAGAGTTTCTAAGTCTTCATTAGAAGGCTATATGCCAGAGGCCCTTTGTTCCCCCTGGCTCTGTGCTTCTCATCTTAGTACCTCGCAGTAGGTGAGTGGTGGCACCCAGATTAGGAGCATGGATTCTGCATCAGAAGGGGGCCTTCCTGTTAGTGCCAAGAGTTGGACAAAAGGTAAGAGAACAGGATGTCACTTGGTTATGTGACATGGTCATTCTTTTTGTTTTTCTAGTATCTGAACCCCCTTATTCTTAAGGAATTTCCTCCTTTTGAGGCAGACTGTGTCTCTTACAAATACAATGAAAAATGCCAGGTACTCACTTCCTGGCTTCTCTTGCAAGCAGGTGCAGGAAGGGACCATCTGGACTCTAGTCTGGCAAGCGTTGCAGCCGTGACAGCAGCCAGTGGTCCTAATCAGCGTGGCCAGCCCTGCACGCAGGAATGGCTGGGACATAGATTCCCTCGTTGTCACCACTTCCCAAGGCAGGGCCACACCATGGGAGGAGGAGCATCCATTTTCACAGACAGTTCTGCCACCACTTTCATGGTTTGTGCAGAGCCCGGCTCGAGTGATGCAATCACACATGGAAACGCAGGGCACTGCTATTCCTGCACATTTTCCTTTTGTTACAGCCTCTGGGTGTGGACTTCGCATTCTGCTAGTTGTTGCTCATCTTGCCCACTATCCGGTTCTTCCCCTGATGTCCCTGGATCCTAGGGAGGGTCTCCTTTTTAGCTCAGTCTTGGCAAGAACCAGATGAAAAAGAGATGTGGATGGCGTGACATCACGGATCCCTCAAGGAATTCCCCTACTAATCAGAAGAACGTTCTTTAAAGAGAAAGCCTTCTCTCTTTAATCAGTGTTCTTACTATTTAACATTTACTTTCTTCCCTAACCTCCTTGTGAGTTCTCCAAAGGTTGACAACAGCCTGTAACATAGTTTGTATTCAACTTTTAGAGGGAAGGATTAAAACAAGTTTTCAGAAGACACAGCTTTCAGATAAAATCAGTGGCTGCTCTTATAACTTCTTTGCAAATCTTAAACTTCCATCCATCCCTGCCCTTTCCTGAAAATAGCCCCTTATTGGTTAGGACACAGTATTTCTTTGTAACATACATTGCATTGCTCTGCAATGGTTTAATATGTCTTTTTTTCCCCAACAACTTTAGAAGTCCCCAGAGAGGGGATAGGATGTTGTATGTCTTGATTCCTTGTACCCCCAGCTCAGGTCCAGCTACAACTATTGCTGGTGTGTTGGTAGACCGCTCTTATGTGGTCTAGAAAAGAAGTGACACACAAACTGTGAATGCTAGCACTTAAAAAACCTCAAGCCGCGTGTGGTTTTGGGTTTGGTGGAATGTTGTAGAGTTGGGGACCTCTGCTCTCCCCATAAAGTTACTCTATTTCCTCGCTGTTGTACACAGGCCAACCGACTATGAGATGTATAAATCATGGACACTAGGAGGGGTCAAACTGAAGGACCATTTAAATGTTTCATAGGAAAAAAAAAAGTACATCAAGTGGGGTAGGGAATGAGGAGGTAATGCCTGTGCCAGACAAGCCTTTGTGTTTCTTTAAAAAAATTTATTTATTTAATTTATTTTTTATTTTGGGCTGCGTTGGGTCTTCGTTGCTGCGTGCAGGCTTTCTCTAGTTGGCGCGAGCGGGGGCTACTCTTCTTTGTGGTGCGCGGGCTTCTCATTGCGGTGGCTTCTCTTGTTGTGGAGCACAGGCTCTAGGCGCACGGGCTCAGTATTTGTGGCTCAGGGGCTCTAGAGCGCAGGCTCAGTAGTTGTGGTGCAGGGGCTTAGTTGCTCCATGGCATGTGGGATCTTCCCGGACCAGGGCTCGAACCTGTGTCCCCTGAATTGGCAGGCAGATTCTTAACCACTGAGCCCAAGGGAAGTCAAGCCTTTGGTTTTGAGTGTGCTTCCTGCCTGAGGGGGAGAAAACCAACGTGGTCACCAGGAGGAGTGTTCCCAGGCATCTGATGACACTATAAATAGCATAAACAATGACAAATTCCATGAACATCACTGACGGAGGAATTTGCCTCAAAGTTCCTTCTGGGATCTAATTTAAAGGAACATTTTGGTGAAACCAAGGTCACGAGGGAAGCAGAAATAAACGGAGAGAAATGCGGTGTGACAGCCAAGCCCTCCCAGCCTGCCTGACAAACTGCTCTGGCTCTGCCTGCGACAGGAAGGGCTCTGGGGAGGAGGTGCTGGTGGGAGTGATCCTGCAGCAGCAGTAACCCCTCGGGCCTGCCGGCACTAGGCCCCGCAGGACAGGAGCTGTGCCGAGCTGGGAAGAGGATCCAGTGAGAAGATCAGAGTTCAAGCCTTACCTCTGCCGTTTACTATATATAGTTGAGTGACCTTAAACAAGTCATGTGCCTGAGTCGACACTCCTTTATCTGAAAATGGAGCTGAAGTTGTTGCCCACTCGGGCTGCTGTGAGGACCAAGTGCAGTCATGTCTCCAAGGAGAGGAAGGGGGGCTGTCATGCAGTCAGTTCATTAATAAGGAGGTGCTGGCCAGGGGACATTTATATTGGGTCCCCCAGTCTGAATATTCTTCCCATTCAAGGGTTTATTTAGGCTTTTAGTTTCTAAAAAACAGACTTTTTCTTTCTTTCTTTCTTTTTTTAAAAATCAGAGTTGGGAATATGAAGTTGGAAAGCAGGAGGTTTCATCCAGAACAGTGTGGGTGGGCAGCCGGGTTTCATCTTGATTTCTGGATGTATTGTGAATGTCTCAGGTCACCTAAACCTGGGTGCAACTGCAATGCTGCCGTGAGCGTAGCAAGTAAAGGGCACACAGGCACAGAGAGACACGTAAATTAGAGCCTGCAGATCCCAGAGCCCTTCAGGTGGTGCTTTGTTCTGCAGAGTGGGTGACACGCCTTTTGTGTGGTCCAAGAGGTCAAACCTGAGGGACCTGCAGGCTCAGCAGTGATACCTGTGCTTCTCAGAAGCCCAGCAGAGTGGAGGCCTGGGGCTCTGATGTCCCTGGAACCCATTGTTTAAAAGCTGTCAGAAGGGAAGCTTTTCTCTCCAGGGAAAATAGTACAGATGAACCTATCTCCAGGGCAAGGAATAGAGAGGCAGATGTAGAGAACGGATGTGTGGACACAGGGTGGGAAGTGAAGGGTGGGATGAACTGGGAGATTAGGTTTGACATAAATATACTACCATGTATAAAATAGATAGCTAGTGGGAACCTGCTGTATAGCTCAGGGAGCTTGGTGCTCTGTGATGACCTAGAAGGGTGGGATGGGGGTGGGAGAGGGAGGTCCAAGAGGGAGGGGATATATGTATACATACAGCTGATTCACTTCATTGTACAGCAGAAACTAACACAACATTGTAAAGCAATTATACTCTAATAATAAAATAAAGTATTATAATACAAAAAGTAAAAAATAAAAATAAAAACTGTCAGGAGGGAAGCTTTCCTCCCCAGGGCGTGCGCCTGTTTATTTTCAAAGTGAAGCTGACTTTAAGCTCTTGTTCTAGGTGGTTCTTATTTTAGCTGAAACCTACAGTGTCTGACCTCAGGGCAGCAGGGGACTGTTCACTGTGTAAGGGAGATGGGGAAGCAGCAGGCAGGGCCCGGAGCATTGAGAAAGGATTGGGGAAACTGTGTGTGCCGTGGGCATGGGGGGTGAAGGGCTGGGCAGATTCGCTTGGTTCATGAAATTCTGTTGATCTTCCTGGAAATTGTGTACATTTATTTTGTCTTCAAGATCATCTTTTCTAAGAATATTTTGGAAGAGAAGGGCTGGAGGGCTGGGTGGGGGACTTTAAGCTGAGTCCCTTTCTGAGATGAGTGGGGTTCTTTTTGAGCTTACAACTGAGGTCTAATTCCTCCTTCTAGAAAAGGAATCTGGAGAGAGACAGGATTTGTTATTATTATTTTAAAAAATATTTTATTGAAGTATGTTGATTTACAATGCTGTGTTAATTTCAGCTATACAGAAAAGTGATTCAGTTATACACACATAGATTCTTTTTCATGTTCTTTTCCATTTATCACAGGATATTGAATATAGTTCCTTGTGCTACACAGTAGAATCTTGTTGTTTATCCATTCTCTATATAACAGTTTACATCTGCTAACCCCAAACTCCCAATCCACCCCTCCCCCTCAACCTCCAGCAGCCACAAGTCTGTTCTCTAGGTCTGTAAGTCTGTTTCGTAGATATGTTCATTTGTGTCATATTTTAGATTCCACATGTACATGATATCATGGTATTTGTCTTTCTCTTTCTGACTTACTTCCCTTAGTATGATAACCTCTAGGTCCATCCATGTTGCTGCAAATGACATTATTTCATTCTTTTTTATGGCTGAGTAGTATTCCATTGTGTATAGATACCACATCTTCTTTATCCGTTCGTCTGTTGATGGACATTTAGGTTGTTTCCATGTCTTGACTATTGTGAATAGTGCTGCTATGAGCATAGGGGTGCATATATCTTTTCAAATTATAGTTTTGTCTGGATATATGCCCAGGAGTGGGATTGTTGGATCAAATGGTAGCTCTATTTTTAGTTTTTTGAGGAACCTCCATACTGTTCTCCATAGTGGCTGTACCAATTTACATTCCCACCAACAATGTAGGAGGGTTCCCTTTTCCCTACACCCTCTCCAGCATTTCTTGTTTGTAGAGAGAGACCCGGGATTTGGTGTGGGGTGGGAGAAGGTGCAGGGGTGCACAGACCTGTTTTTTTTTCCTTTAACACTTTTATTGGAGTATAATTGCTTTACAATGGTATATTAGCCTCTGCTTTATAACAAAGTGAATCAACTCTACATATACATATATCCCCATATCGCCTCCCTCTTGCATCTCCCTCCCACCCTCCCTATCCCACCCCTCTAGGTGGTCACAGAGCACCGAGCTGATCTCCCTGTGCAATGCGGCTGCTTCCCACTAGCTATCTATTTTACATTTGGTAGTGTATATATGTCCATGTCACTCTCTCACTTTGTCCCAGCTTCCCCTTCCCCCTCCCCATGTCCTCAAGTCCATTTTCTACATCTGTGTCTTTATTCCTGTCCTGCCCCTAGGTTCTTCAGAACCATTTTTTTTTTTTTTTTAATATTCCATATATATGGGACCTGTTCTTTAGAGTGGATGACACTAGGGTCTCCCCGGACTCAGTGGAAGGCATTTGCAGCCCTCTGAGGCTTGGAGGATGGCGCAGCTCTCACAATACACTTCATAAGTGGGCCGTGGGAGGTGAATTTAATTTTACGTCCACCAGGAGATTCTAGCAGTGTGTTTCTGTGGTGCGGAATCATTATTTACAATGCAGCACTTACACAGAAGTAGTAAAGTTAATGGAGGTTTCAGAGGAATTAGCCTCGTTCCGTCCCCCAGTGGCACAGCCCGCTCCCCTCCGCAGTAGCAAGATCGGGCGAGGAGATGGTGTGCAGAGCTAGTGGAATCTGGGGGCACAGGGTGGATGAAATCAGCAGGGGTCCTAAACGGCAAGACCCAGGGCTTCTGCGACTGGCTTGCGGCTGGGCTGGGCCGCAAGGCTGCCTCCAGGCCAACAGCCCTGCGCGGCTTCGCTGAGGGTTCCTGGGCTTTGCTGGCCCTGGTGGCTTCTGGCTGAGTCAGTGCTGTTAGTTCCACTGCCCATCGTGGCTCTTGCTGCTGCTGTAAGAAATGCCAGGAGCTGGAGCGTGCGATGGTGACCTGGGAGTCGGCCCCAGGCTCATGACCAGCCTGCACCAGGGGGACAGTGACCCACTCAGGCCAGTCACACACCACGAGGTCCTCGGGCTGCAGATCCCCGGACAAGGTTGCTCTATCACCCTGCCTCCCCATTCCCTGTGTGCCCCCGGGGTTAGGATTCTCCTGGATAACTTGAGCAAACTGTGTGGTCTCTTGAATTTCATTTTCCTTATCTCTAAAATAGGGACAACATTTATACCAGTGTCACGGGTTTTGGGGAGGGCTACGTGGCATTAGGTATGGAAGCACTGAGCACTGTGCCAGGCACCATGTACGTCACACCACATCCTCACTTGCTGTCTCTCAGCCTTACCCTGCCACCTGTGAGTGTTTCTGGGGCAGCAAACCCACAGACGGAGCTCCCCAGGCTTCCTCGCCCGGGGGCCTCCTGGTGGGTTCTGCCTGCAGGAGGCCCGAAGACGGGGAGGTAGGGGAGGCCTTGGTTCTTCTTGGCTCTCTCAGTCTCTTCCTGACCCTTCCAGTGGGGTCTGAGAGGCAGGCAGCACCTGCAGCAGCCCTTTCTCCATCTCCGAGCTCCTGGGGCTGAAGCCCCTTCCTCTCCCCCTCATCTCCTCCCTTTGTGCCCCAGCCCCAGAGGAGGTGTTGGCTCCTTGCATGTCCTAATCTCTGTGTCACCTCACCTTCTCCTTAGTAGTGTCCCAGCACCCATATACGCGATTTGCTGTGTTAAATCTCCTTCGTGTGGAGGACCTTGCATGGTTTCTGTGTCCCTGACATGACTCTAATCCATGCAGTGGAATTCTGTTCATCATAACAAGAGCACAGCCTTGGAATCAGACAAGGCAAGATTCACACACCGTGACTCCACCCCTTCTTGCTATGTAACCTCTATGTGTGTATCTGTAAAATGGGGATGATAATAGAGCCAACCTCATGGGGTTATTGGAGGAATTAATGAGATGCAATTCTTTTGAATTAATAGAAGTAAAAGCTTCACGTACTGTGGTAATGGACAGCGACACGGCATGAGGATATGTTTCTAGAAGTGTTTGTTGCTTTCTCAGGTTGGCCCAGGGAGTGCTGGGGAGGCCACTGGAAAGGGTGTGTGAGGTGGTGGGCTTGGGCCTGGGTGTCCGTGGGCAGACGGGGGCTGTGTGCAGTCTGGAAGGCTGTGTGGATGGGGACAGGCTGGAGCAGTTTCATGTCTTCTCCCAGTTTAGCTCAGAGCTTCAGCTAAGAACCAAGGGCTGGGATCTCCCTGGACCCGTAAGTGTTATGGCCTTTTCTTCAAGTCTCCAGGGCTCAGATAAGGGAGGAGGGGTCAGTGTCTCAGTCTGAGGCATCATTGTTCACGTGGCTTTTAAAATCTCCTTATTCATTTTACCTAATTAGCCAATGACCTCACACCAGCCTATAATGTTATTTTCCACTGTGAATGACACTCATGGGGTTTGGGGAGCTGGAATATTTCATCTGCTGCTGGATGGCCAAACTTCCCAGCGTTTCTCACTCAGACCCTCCAGTGGGGAGGGTGGCGCTGGCCCCGCCCCGGGGGTTATGTGAGAGTCGCAGGGCCTCGGAGGGGATGGATGGGCCCCCATGGAGTGCTGGGTCAGCATGCCCACTGTGAATGGGTTTCCCTGGGCTTTTTATCTCTAGGATGTTTGGAGGGTGTGGTCATGATGAGCAGGCAGAGACTCTGCCAACCTTGGAGGGATGTGAGTCAGCAGAGCTGAGACACCTTGCAGACTGTGGTCTGCAGGTCGTCTGGCCTGTGTAGTCTCGCCCACCTGCCTGCGCTCTGTTGGGCCCTGCCTTTTCCCAGGGTGCTCCTGGAGAGCTGGAGCGGGGACCCTGCTTTCAGAAGAGCAGACGCCCAGAGTGCAAGGTCCTCCCTCTACCGCCTGCCCTCCCCACCGGGAAGTCCCCAGCCTCGAGAGCATCCTCTCCTTCAGACAGGTCAGCCCCCAAGGTGCACCTTTTTGCCCCCAGCCTTTGCCACACCACTTTGCCGGTGATGCCCTCTCCTCTCAGAGGGTGCAGATCCTATTTGTTCTTTAAGGCCCTAGGAACTTTCCCTGCTGTTCAGAGGCCCGCTTACCTCCCTCCTTCCTGCCTTCTCCGTATTGTGTAACAAACGCTTCATTAGGTTTTGCCTGACATGATTCTCCAGGTATTTGCAAATGTCAGGCTGGAGTCTCTGTTGGCTTCTGTAAAGTTCAGGATTGCATGACCAGCCCTACAGGGGTGCAGATTTCACTTTGGGACCTTGGGTACAATTCTGGGTACTCTTACCAGGAAGGCAGAGTTTTCAGGTAAATTGCTGTTTGGGGCCATCAGCTAGGATCTCCCCACCTGTGGTTAGGGGAAGAGCTCCAAAGGTTTCTTAATCTGACGTTGTGCCTGGGAAAATATTAGAAAATTTAATTCTTAGACCTCACTCCCAAACACTCTGTTTTAGTAAATCTGGAGGCAGGGCCTGGGGATGTGCGCTTTGAAGCCAGATTCCCAGATAATTCTGATGTCCAGCAGAGTTGGGGGACCCTGGCATAGGACAACACATGAAGAACAATCACCCTTACAACTATGCAACATCCTGTAATTTGGGGGACCGTCTGATTTCAAATATTCTGTCCCATTGCTCCCACAAGCCACTGAAATGGCCCCAGGCCCCAGGTTTTATTACCCAAAATGAGTGTCTCAGGCCACCTCTCAGACATGAATAAGACAGTAGGCGTTCCCCAGACCTAGTCCTGAGCTGGGAAATGGGTGCCTGCCCATAAAAGCAACTGAATCACGAGATACTTGATATTCACTTCTCTCGGAATCTAACGTTTAGCAAAGAGTAGTTCAAGAATCTCCTCTGCACGATTCAGTCAGCGCTAGAACGATCCCAGCAAGAGGAGCCCACACTTGTGCTGTGTTGATGACCCCATGGGCGGCCCAATGGGTTAGAGCTTCTCCGTTCCTGGGGTGGATGTCCTCCTTCCTGTCCCTCTCAGCCTTGGTCTTACTTCAGCCCCCTCGAGCAGTGATTTTCAACCCCGGCTGTGTTTTAGGACCGCATATTGATACCCAGGGCCCTCGTGCTGAGGTTCTGATCCGGCTGGTTGGGGTGGGGCCCTGGCCTTGGTTCTGATGTGCCCCTGGACATGAGAAGCACCTGGAACAAGCCGTGTTCTCATATGCGTGCACGCAATACAGAGGGAGCTAAATTAGAGTAAAATTTGAGAAAACGTCAACGCTTAGGCACAGTTTAGAACGTTCCTTACTGAACTCTAGCTTTCCTCACCTCAAAGTTCCTTATTCAGTTTTCCAGGTAATTTGAAACTATCTTTCTCATTGCAGCACTTAATGCTTCAAAATGACACCGATAGTGGACGTGCCCCCAGGCGCGCGCTTGCTGATTGAGCGAACTTCTGCTCTTGACAGAGTTGCTTGGTTTACTGCTTCCTATTTTTTTTTAAAATAAATAAATTTATTTTATTTTTTAATTTAATTTAATTTTTAAATTATTTTTGGCTGCGTTGGGTCTTCGTTGCTACGCACAGGCTTTCTCTAGTTGCAGCGAGCGGGGGCTACTCTTTGTTGCAGTGTGCGTGGGCTTCTCATGGCAGTGGCTTCTCTTGTTGCGGAGAATGGGCTCTACGTGTGTGGGCTTCAGTAGTTGTGGTGTGCGGACTTAGTAGTTGTGGTGCACAGGCTCTAGAGTGCAGGCTCAGTACTTGTGGCACACAGGCTTAATTGCTCTGTGGCATGTGGGATCTTCCTGGACCAGGGCTCGAACCCTGTGTTGGCAGGCGGATTCTTAACCACTGTGCCACCAGGGAAGCCCTACCGCTTCCTCTTAACTCTCCGTTTCAGGGTCTGAACCCTCTCTGGCCCTTATGTTTTTATGATGGGTAGCTGAACTTTCTGCTCTCTCCCCAGAGCATCACAAAGGAGAGAGAGCAAGAAGGAAGTCTGTACCGTCACTGTGTTTCTCTTCACCATCCCCTTGCATCTGCCATATCTTCTGGGTTGGCTGGTGTCTCTGTCCTCCACAGTGTGCAGGGGCCATGGGCATGGAATCAAGATTATCTGTGAATCCCCCCAACTCCTGCCCAATTTGGTTTCCAAAAGAGGAAGATGTTCTTTACGCTGAACCCTGGAAGACTTTGCATTTTAAACCCAAGTGTGTTGGGCTTCCCTGGTGGTGCAGTGGTTAAGAATCTGGCTGCCAATGCAGGGGACTCGGGTTCGAGCCCTGGTCCGGGAAGATCCCACATGCCACACAGCAACTAAACCCGTGTGCCACAACTACTGAGCCTGTGCTCTAGAGTCCGTGAGCCACAACTACTGAGCCCGCGTGCCACAATTACTGAGTCTGCACGCCTAGAGCCCATGTTCCGCAACAAGAGAAACCACCGCAATGAGAGGCCTGCGCGCCGCAATGGAGGGTAGCCCCCGCTCACCGCAACTAGAGAAAGCCCGTGTACAGCAACAAAGACCCAGCACATCCAAAAATAAATAAAATAAATTAGAAAAGGCTTAAAAAAAAAACAAACAAAAACAAGTGTGGCTTCCTTACGGTCTCTAAGGGGAAGATGCACATCTTGTCTGTTCTTCCATTTGCTCCTTCTCTCAACCGGAGCCTTGTGCTAAGACCCAGTCGGCCCCAGGCAGCACTCACTGTATTAAATTCTGGTGAATTCCTTGCGCTTCCTGCGCTGGGTTTACTCTGAGAGCAAGTGTGAGGAATAGTAGTGTCAGGTTGTACATTCTCACTTCAGCAGGCTGTTGCTGTCCTTGTTGGTGACATCCCCTGGTTTCACGGCCCCTGTTATGTGGCGTTTAGCCCAGGAAATGAGCTTATTGGAGGAGAGTTTGACCAGCCAGGGATGGGGTTTGTTAATATGAAGGTGTGTGATTCCTGCACATACTCAGATTTCCAAATAAGCCTCTTCTCTCTTTGGAATGGAATTGCTCTTACCCTTTGCAACTGGTTTATAGGAATCATTACTTCTACTATTAGGAACAGATCCCTATTAAAGTCAGTTAATAAACTGTGGTAGTCTCTTGGTGGACCTGGAGCCAGGAAATACAGGAGCCTGATCACAGCAAAGTCATGGGGGAAACCCTGCTTTTCTTCCTTGGCAGGGAGGGCTGGTTCCCACCACTTACACATACAGTGGATTCAAGGCACTGCAAAGTGTTCTGTTGCCAAAATTTAGGGAAAAGGAAGAAAAATCAATGCAGACTGTCTTAATCTCAGTGCAGGAAAACCTGCGATATGTAAAAAGATTAAACGTGGGAGAACAAAATGCATCCCAGATCTGACGCAATGCTTTTCTCAAATCTACCACAGGTACAGCTTGGTTATTTTGGCCCACACTGTCCAACAGAATGGCCACCGGCCACACGTGGCTCTTGAGCACTTGAGATGTGACTGGTCCAAATCGAGATGTTCTGCAAGTGCAAACTACATACTCAAGTTTGGAAACTTGGTACAAAGAAAATATGTAAAAGAGCCAGTTAATTTTTTTATTGATTGAAATAATATTTGAGATATATTGGGTTAAATAAAACACATTATTAAAATTAATTTCACTTGTTTCTTTTTTCCTTTTTTAAATGTGGCCATTAGACAATTCATAGTGACCTATTGGCTCTTGTTTGTGGCTTATACTATATTTCTGTTGGGTGGTGTGGAGGGTGAGCTCTCCCCTGTTGGACAGGGGGTTGATGACTTCTTCTCGAGATGAGGATGGCCCTGTGGTTGAGATGCTCTCTGGCCATCTTGGCCTGTCCTTTGCTCCAGTCTGCTCTTCCTGGAAAGCCAATCACCAGAAGGTTACTGAGATGGCCCACGAGGAGGCAACTCCCCATGAACTTTCTTTTGGAAGCCCCAGCTCAGTTTGTGCTCTTTCTTTGTTCAGACCAGGAGTGTTATCTTGCAGGACTCAGCATAGAGACCATGTCACAGAGTTTAGGAAATATCCAGTAAACATTTATTAAGTGCCTACTAAGTTCCGAGCACTGTCCTGGGCACTGGGATGCAGCAGTGGACATGGCAGATAACCTCCTGCCCTCCCGGAGCTTACCCTCCATTGGTGGAAACAGACAATAAACAAGTACAAAAATAAATGAATAAGATGCCTTTAGGGAGTAATATTTGCATGGACGTAAAATAAAGCAGGGACAATGAGGCAAAAATGATGGAGGGAGATGTGGGGAGCTACTTTAAATTAGGTGGTCTGGGAAGGCTTCTCTGAGGAGGTGATGTTTAAGTATAGATTTGATTGACATGAAAGAGCCCATAATGTGATGTGAAAGCTGAACACTCTCTCGAGAGGGATCAACTCGTGCAAAGACCCTGAGGTTTGGCCAGGCTGGTTGTGTTTGGGGACCAGGAGAAGACTGATCAGAAGGCATGTGACAGGAACTGAGGCTGGAGAAATATTAGGGGACAGATCATGTGTGACCTTGGGGCCACGGTAAGGAGTTCAGGGTTTAGTGTAGGAGCCCCTGGAGGGTATCACGTCACAGAGTGATGTGAACACCCTGGCTTCTCTGTGGAGGACGGACAGCAGACAAGCACGGAAGCAGGAAGAGCAGTGGAGTCGGTGCTTCCAGGCAGACATGACGGTGAGTGAACCAGATTGGCGCAGTATAGTGTCAAGAGGTGGTTGGGTTCAAGCTTTATTTTGGAGGTGGAGCCGCCTGGAGTAGCTGTTTGTTTTCACTGTGGTGGGGGGCGGTGGTGGTGAAGGAAAGAGAGGCATCATGGAGGATGCCTAGATTTTTATCCTGAGCAACTGGATAAATGGATGGTGGGGTTCTTTACCAAGATGGTGAAGCCTGGGGGAGGAATGAATTTTGCAAGAGGTGGGAATTGAGTATCAAGAGTGCACTAAAGATGCACTAAAGATTAAACTAAAGATTACTTTAGACATTCTATGTGGAGACACTGAGGAGGAGCTTGGATGTATGACTCTGGATAGAGCCCAGGGGAAATGTCTGGGTCTGTGATGTAAACACAGAAGCCACAGGCACCTACGTGGCATTTAAAGCCACAGCTCTGACGGGATCCCCACGGGGCTGGGGTAGATGGGGAATGAGAGGGTTCTGAGAGCCCTCTAGCACTTAGAGGTGGAGCAGAGGGAGAGGGGCCAGCAAAGGGGATGGTAAACTTGACAGAAAGCACAGAACCCGAACCTGGGACATTTAAAACTCCTGAGCCTAGCTCTGGTTGGCTCCAGGCATGAGCTCCTAGTTTCTGGCCCTTTGATGATTGTGTTTGAGGAATTCCCAGGCCCAGGGAGGCTTCAGTGTTGTGTAGGGAAGAGGGTTGGGCTCTGGGGCTGCCTCAGGCAGTCCTCCTGCTATCTCTGCATCCCAGGGAGCATCCAGGATGCTGCGGGAACACCTTTTGTTCAGGATGGGATTTCAGCCAGGCCTCCACGGATGAGAGCAGTGTAGGAAGGCTTCACAGAAGAGGTAAACCCTGAATAAGCCTTGAAGAGCAGTGAGAATTAAGATGGGAGAGGGCCCTTTAGGTCTGAAACAAAAACCTGAGGCAGGAGTAACATAGGATGTGTGGAGAAGGGCTGAAGAGAAAGGGGCTTATGAAGAAGTCTGTCTAATTTTGGTAAATGAGATAACCTATTAAGTGGCTATATCAGAACTCAATAACATTTTTTTCAAAAGTAGAGGTTTTATGTGGGTATGTAAGAGAAATATGGCTGGATGGGCTGGTACCCATTTGGAAATAGTATAGCACTTTTGAGGGGTGGAATGATGAGTTAAGGGTGGCGTTTGAGGCTGATGAATCTGGCGTGGGGCGATGTGAAAGGCGACTGAGTTTCTGAAATACAAGTAACGCAGTCATCACGTCCAGGGGAGATCAGTAGGGCCGGACACAGGGCACTGAGCAGGTTGTGCCAGATGAACCAGAGGATCTGACAGCTTTGAGCTTCTGGACCAGCCCCTATGTGTCACCTGTTAGAGGGGCAACCCGAGGAGTGGTGGCCCCAGGCATCAGGGTGGTCCTATGACTCAGATCCTCAGAAGTCAGAAGCCCTGCACGGGCAAGTGTACGCAGAGGAGGGGCTTAGGTGGGATTCCCAAGCTCTCCTTGCTCTCGAGAATGGGCTGCGTCTGTGGAAGCAAAGTGGCCACCAAGCACGTGGCACGCACGTGGCACACCCGTGGCTTGAAGCACCTGTCCCAACTGTATGCTTATCAAAACTGGTGTAATTACTTATTACATGTCTCTATCCCCAGCCTGGCCACACTTTTGTGCAATGTGGTATGTTCAGATCGCACCACTGGGCCAAACAGCAGGTGCCCAATTAATGTCTATGGACCAAGTGGAAGCCAGTGCTGTCCTCCTTGTCTGGGCTGTCAGGGCTGGGAGGGACCTTGCACGGAGGAGTGAGTCCTACTGTCTATTTCCAGGCAGCCCCGCTGGGGAGGGAGGGAGAGAGGGTGATAACGCTTCTCCCACTTGGCCCTTTACCCTTAGCAGTTGTGGGACGCCCACTGTGAGCAGAGTCCTCACGCTGGCCCCCGCTTCTTCCTCCTGTCTCCTTCCTGAGCTGCCAACTGGTCTCCTCTGGCCACGTAGTTGGGGAATTTATTTTTACACAGTTTTCTTTTCAAAAAAAATTTAGGTGCTACCCTGACTTAGGGGTAGACACTTTCTTTGAGTTTTGAAAGTTCAGACCTTGTTGTTGAGACTAATGCTGCTGAAAGTGGGGTGCAGACACAGGAGAAGCTGTTAAATGCACCACACTGAGCGCTTGGGGTTAGAAAGGTAATTCCTGCATTCTCTCCCCTGCCCCACACCGTCAGCAGTGCTCAGGTTACCCTTCAGGGTCATCAAACCCACTGCTAAGAACTGGGCCTTCCTGCCACTGGTCCTTGAACTCAAGTTCACACCTACTCATTCAGAACAACTGCCTTTGAAGTGAACGGACTGAGCTACAAGTTCCTAGGCATCCTGCAGCCCCAGTGATTCTGGTGCTTTCACCGAATTCATTCTTTTCTGTTCTATCTTCCAGGCCCTGCCAGGTTTTGTGTGCGTGGGTAGCAGAGGAGGGAAGGCATACTTGCTTCTTGGGGTGTTTGTGTTGTCACGAGGCCCTGGGGTCTCTACCTTCTCCCTCAGTGCAAAAGCCCAGAGGGGTCTGCTGGGTGAGAGATCCCAGCTAGCTTATTCTTTGATTTCTTCTTTCAATGACTTTGTGGGGAAAAAAAATTCCAGAAGGCTCTATTTTACCATCAGGCTTTCAAAGTCATTCCGAAGGATACCAGCTAAGATAGCATACTTAACTTTTCTCTTTTGTTTTTTTAACTTTTCTTTTTTAATACCGCAAAGTTCACACCGAAGCCCCTTAACATCTGGTCCTGCAGCTGCAGGTGTTATCCTTGGTTCCCAGCCCCATGCTGGCCCTCAAGCCTGGATGGGTTTGAGGGCAAGATGATGAGAGGCATGTCTGGTAGCAGTTAATTGGCTTGGACCATCAGGACTGGAGACTGAGCTTTGCCAGATGTGCCCCAGATTAAGTGATGTGATTTTGTTCTGTCCTGGAGACGCTCCCCGCTTCTGTGCACCCTCCCCGAATTCGGTCCTGAGGGTTCCGTGTATACTCAGCACCCTGGCTACTTGGGAAAGCCATGTGTCGTGTCCTGTTACAAATGTGCTAAGTCTTAAAGATGGCAGGAACTTGCATTCTAGTTTGGAGCAGCAACATTTAGCGGAATTTAAACACAGGGGGTAGAAGTTAAAAATTTGACTATATTAAAGAGAAAAACAACCCTCAGTTGAGGATTTCATATTTTATGCCTTAAAAACAAAGTTCAGTGTGTAACCGGCAAGGATTTATTTGAAGCTGTGTGGTGGGGAGACCCCTTCTTTTAAGTTCCTAGTGTCTGGTGGGTGAAGAGACAGCAGAGGGGAAATCTGAGGTGAGAAGCTAGTACCTGAAGTGCAGGAAGTATGGGAATGGGGCTGGGGGTGGACAGGGTTCTGGGTGGAGACGGAGAATTTTCTCCCAGAAGGTGCCATCCAAAGCAGGACGAGAGGACACCATCTTACCATCCAGGGAGAAGATGATCTCATGTGCTGTGGGCAGATTCTGTCTAAGTGTGATTAGGGCCCTCCTTAGTTTCATCTGGATTTTGCAGGGAGAGGACCTGACCCTCTGTCCACGGAAGCTTCAAGAGGCGGCCCTCTGGCTCTCCTCCCCCCGGCACCTGTTTACCGAAGGCCTCTGGTTTCCACTGGGTCGCTTAAACTGCCCGCCCATCTGCAGCTCTCTATGGTTACAGAGTGTCCTCACGACTTTCAGAGACAACAGTCAGCTGGTGGGAAGGGAGGGAACAGAGTTCCAAGGGAGCGAAGCGGCATGACCTGCTTCCATAAATTTTGAGCATCCCTCTGTTCATTTAAGTGTCTGTTTGCAGAACATCCTCTTCCATTATTGCATTTGTCCTCCGTTTAAAGTGTGAAGAGCCCTCTTGACCCCATACGAGCCAGTCATAAAAGAATGTTTTAAGAAAAACTCTCTGAAGTAGAATTCTCTTTACAGAAATGAGATTTGAACACAGTCTCCATCTATACAGGGGAGGTGAGTGGTGCTCACGGGGTCATGCTTGCATTTGGAATGCAGCAGCTTCCCCAGAAAAGCACCCAGCATTTCAGATTTTAGCTACAGTAAGTAAATATTAGTCTTGTGTTGCTGCCGGGAGACTGAGGAACAGAGAGAGGAGATGGGGGCTTCCTTCCCAGCCTCCTCCCCTGACCCAGCAGACCACTCAATGTTAAGAGGCTGTTTAACAACGAAAGGAATCGTGTTACTGTTGCAAGGTTGATGGGATGCTCATGAATATCCACTACACTTATGCATATTGACAAAGCAAGAGTGTGATTGGCAGGCCACACCTGAAAGGGTTCCCGGAGTGCCCTCAGAAGTCTTCTCAGCCATGAGCCTGGGTGTCTGCCCCCATCTGGGTGGGCTCTGCAGGGACGGGGACCCTTCAGGTAACATCTGCCTGGAAGGTCAGCTGCAATACTTGTCTTCCCATTCAGGCACAGCGGGTGCCTTTATCCACGTTGCTCCAAGTCCTGCTTTGGGAAAATAAACATTTCCCCCAAGACTCCCGAGCAATGTGGAAGCATAATTGGTAATAGAAGCTAATACTCTGGGACTTCCCTAGTGGCGCAGTGGTTAAGAATCTGCTTGCCAATGCAGGGGACATGGGTTCGATCCCTGGTCCGGGAAGAACCCACATGCTGCGAAGCAGCTAAGCCCACGAGCCACAACTACTGAAGCCCGCGTGCCTACAGCCTGTGCTCCGCAAGAAGAGAAGCCAAAGCTGTGAGAAGCCCACGCACCGCAATGAACAGTAGCTCCCGCTCGTCGCAGCTGGAGAAAGCCCGCGTGCAGCAAAGAAGACCCAATGCAGCCAAAAATAAATAAATAAAATAAAGGCCCTACTGATCTCATTAGGAGATACATTTCAATAATATTTGAAAAAAAAAAAAGAAGCTGATACTCCTGGTGTGGCCAACCCAGCAGCACCCAGGAGCCAGTTTCTCTCTGGGTCAGAAGAGGGAGGAGGTAAGAAGGCTGGTGCTCTCCAGATGGGTGCCTGGGGTTTCCTTACCAGGTACTTCATCCATTCTGGGAGCCAAGGCAAGATGCATGCCTTCCCGAGACTCCCGCTGTGGACGGAAGATTATGCTGTTTGCTTTCTCTCCAAGCAGCTCTGAGGCCTGAGAATGATGGCAGAGCCTAGGAGTTACTCAGTGGTCCAGATTTTGTCCCCCGCTCCCTCGCTGGAGGAGACTGATGGGTGTGGATGTTGTGGAGGCCTCTGCAAACGGGGAACGCCTGTTTCCCTCCCAACTCTCGGTTTCACCTGCAGCTCCCGCGCCCCTCCTCACCCACGTCCGAAACCTTGGCACTTTCTGAGTGGGATGTGAATCTCCTCTCTGTCCGGAAGCGGCTGGCTAGGTGGTTGCCACACATGCCACAGAATGTATGGATTTCTGCTGCTTGCCGTTACTGGTCAGGGTTCTCCAGAGAAACAGAATCAACAGGATATATGTACCCATCCATCCATCCATCCATCCATCCATCCATCTAACCATCCATCCATCCATCCATCCATCCATCCATCCATCCATCCATCCATCCATCCATCCATTCATCCAACCAACCATCCAACCATCCATCCATCCATCCATCCATCCAACCAACCATCCATCCAACCAACCATCCATCCATCCATCCAACCAACCATCCATCCATCCAACCAACCAACCATCCATCCATCCATCCACTCATTTATTATGTATATTTTAAAGAGGGTAAGCAGATTTTTTTCAAGGGGCTATTGCAATGGAGTTTTGTATTAGGTGAGAGAGATCAGCTTAGCTCCCTAGATATTTATTTTAAGGATTTGACTGGCTCTTGTGATTGTGGAGGCTGGCACGTCTACATATGCAGGATGGGCTGGCAGACTGGACACCCAGGGAAGGGTTGATAGTGCAGTTTGAGTCCAAAGACTGTCTGCCTTTGGAATTGCCTCTTTTCAGGGGAGCTTGTTCTTTTTCTACTTAGGCCTTCAGTTGATTGGATGAGACCCACCTATGTCATGAAGGGTAATCTGCTTTACTCAGAGTCCACTGATTTAAATGATAATCTCATCTAGGAAATACCTTCACAAAACATCTAGAATAGTGTTTGACCAAATATCTGGGTACCGTGGTCTAGCCAAGTTGACACATAAAATTAACCATCACACTTGGCTTCCCTGACGCTTGATGTCATAGGCTTGCTGTGAACCTGCTGTGTGACTATGTGCTGCTCATAATGGAGCTGGCCAGGATTTTCTAGAACCATCCCCTTGGCATGGATCTTTCAAGTAGTGCTTCATCCTGGAAGAAAAACCTTCCAGGGTCCGAGTCCCAGTTTTAACCTGAGTTTGTGGCAGAAGTGATGCTTCCTCGCCTTGATTTCTTTCTGTAGGACAGCTTCTCAGAGGCTGGGATCCTGGCTGATTCATCCTTACCCCTTCGGTACCCAGCATCAGACCTTGTACAAAGTTGGAGCTTGGTAAATACGCTGAGCTGACTCTTGGGGTCTGGCTCTGTGGGCAGTTCTCTTAGTGGTCCTGGGGCATTCCGACGCCCATGCCTTTGGTCAGTGAGTCGTGCCTGCTGCTGCCCAGGGCCCCCGTCCCTGTCCTGCATGGCCACCCTTGGCAGACCACCTGTCAGCTCTGTGGTCCCATTGCTTGGGCTGCCTGGCTCTGCTTTCATTTGATTGGATTCCTCAGCAACAGGGGTGCTTCTTATCCCCTCCACCTAGCCTCAGCCCTGGGACCAGGCCCTTGAACATGGAGCTTAGGAAAGGTTTACTATTGCTACTACTCATTTGAGAACCAGTCTGGGCTGCATTCATAGGAAAAAAGTTGGCAAGAGGGGACCAAAAGAGTGAATTAGCCACAGAGATTTCTAAGGGGTAAAAGAAAAAATAATCAGGACAAAATATACTGTGAAAGGGAAGCCTGCCCTTTGTTTACTGACACACATCTCTGCTTCAAGCTATTTTGAAAATGACTATTTTATTGATAAAATGAATGTGATGAAATGAATGTGTGGAGGTGATAAAAGAATGAATGGAAATTTACCTGTGAACGTGTCTGTAATTGAGTGCCTATCTGCGGGATGAACAGTGGAAGAAAATTATCCACAATGGGCCAACTCTCTGCTTTTGTAGGACCGTGTGTTCTATTCTTCCTGCTCAATAGAGCACGCTGTCTGCTCCACCAAATTAGCCAAACACAGATAATGTTGTCAAAGAATGGCTCCATTAGGTTTCACAGAGGCCTGACACCAAGACAAAACCCTCTACCCTCACAGCATTTCAACGTCAATTTTTTTCCTGCATGACTCAAAAAATAAATTTGTTTTGTGGGGCAGAGATGATGTGTTTGACAGGTTTTTAGAACAGAAGGTAAAAGAAAAGTTGGCAATATTGGCTGGGGAGATTCCAGCAAATTTCATTAGACTGTGTAACATACATGGGGATGTAGGCAACTTGGTGACCTGGAGAGGGCCTTCCTACTGGGGGATGGATCGGGAGGCCTGGACTCCAGTCCCCATGGGGATGTTAACTTGGTTTGCACATTCTGCCCCATGGAGATGATAATGTCGAGATTCAGAGTAGGGACCTTGAGCTAGGAAATCTGGTGGGAACTGAGGGCTGGGCACGGGTCACACCCACAGCCTGCACGTGGTTGAATGTTTCTGATAGAACACAAAACAGTGCTCAGATAACAGTGCCGTGGAACTCTCAAGTCTGTTGGGAGAACTGAGTGGAGAGTAGGTCAAGGGCATTCTGAAAGTGGGACAACTATGCAAACAAAGAGAGGATGGGGAAGCGCTGCTCCCACAGTACTGTGTGGGCTAATTTCAGCACCCATTTAAGGAAGACCTGAGAGAGCCAATGATCTCTTTATACTTTATTTTCTTTTTTATTGAGAAAATAATAATGGGGAATTCTAAAAAACAACTCTACCATCTTACCACCCTGATATAACAGTGAACATTTTGCCTGTGTTTTTCCATATGCATGTGTGGAAGGCTGGTTTTTCTGTTTGCTATTCTCATCCGCTCCGGCTGGAGAGTGGCACACACCTCCTTTCTGGGGCATACACTGAGCTGGGAGACCTCAGGGGGAGAATGGAGGCAGGCACTCTTTCTGCAAATAGCATGCAGCGCCGGGCCCAGGGCAGACTCCTTGGCAGAGTGGGGGCCTGGGTGTTTGCTGGATATTTGATGGGAAAACCAGGGTTTCCTTCATTCTCTCTCCGGGGGCCTGGCTCTGATGCATTCTCAAGCTTGGTGGGCAATGGACTGGGAAATGGCGGCAGATGTGGGAGCAGGATGACGGAGTACTGAGTCTGAAGACCGAGGGGGCCAAAAGTGGGGTTCTAGGAGGGGCGAGCAGAGGGAATTAAGAAACCAAGGAGGCAGTGGGGCTGGGACTCAGAGAGAGGTGGGATTAAGAGAAAGGCCCTCTGAGCGTCATAAGAGGGTCCCAACAGGAGCGTTCCTGAGAGTCAAGGAGAGAGTTGGGAAGCCCCCGTCCAGGAGGGCTGCACACAGATAACAGTGGGTGACTGGTGCCGGCATTAATGGCTCCCCTGGGCCCCTTTCTAGATATCACATAGATAAGCAGTTAATTACAGGTCAGACTGTTTTATTCCTGTTATGGATTGTTTCATCTTGCCCTTTCAATGTCTAAGGGAAGGAAATACAGTTTTACCATATATATATGTGTGTGCATGTTTGTGTGTGTGTGTATGTGTGTTTGTGTGTGTTTTCAACCCTAGTATACCCACCAGTCTAAGGTCACTTATTTTTGTCTGGTGCGATCCATGTTTTCGATGGCCATATAATCCTCAGCTGAGCTGATTCACCATGATATACTAGGTACTACACTAGAACCATGGTCTAGTGTCCAGCAGGCCCCCAGGACAATATGGCCAGGCAAGGCTTTAGCGACAAGGACTTTTCTTAACAGTGCCAGGACAGCCCAGCTCTTCATCTGGGTGGCTGCGGGGCAGCTTTGGTCTTGCTGCCTTTACCTAGGATGAAGGCAAGGTCCTTTAGAAGAAACAAAAAAATAGGAGCTGCATTAGGCATTTTGAGCAGAAAGTGGTCAACTGTAGGGATTTAGGGCCTCACGCAGTTGTTGGAGGTGGGGTGGGGGGAAGCAAAGGTCAAAAAGTTCACATTCAGGAATTTGAAAGTATAGAAATCTCACGGGATGCTGCGGATGATGGTCTCAGCCACCTATAGCATTGGAGTAGGAGATTCTCAGAGCAAACCTGGAAGCTAGTGACGAAACCTCAGATCACCTGCTCCCAGCTGCTGCTACGTGAAAAGCATGGCTTCTACCTCTCCTTAGCCTTCTGGATCTCACATGAGTGGCTCTTGCTAGCAGAATCTAACTGGAACCCTGTGGACAAGGGACTCTGGGATTCTCCTGTGATTCAGGAGAGAGTGTAGAAGGGGCCACAATGATACCATGTAGACAGTAGACCATTTGGTACAGGGTCTCTGTAGCCCCAAAGCCTAGCACGGTGCCTGGCACAGAATAGGAGCTGAACACGTTTATTGAAATAACAAAGTGTGGCTGGGAGCACCGTTCAGAGGGACATTTCTATTCCACCCAGAAAGACCGCATTTCTGCCCCTAAGAGTGGGCTGAGTGGTGGGCTTCCAGAGGATTTACTTCCATTTAGGAGAGAGGGGCTGGGACTCCAGAAAGTGCTCCTGGGCCTGGGAAGTAGAAATAACAGCTCTTGTGTTTAGAGCTTCTGAAGTCCATGGTGGAGAAACATGAGGCCTGCAGGGGAGCTGCATCTCTGGGGACTGAGCTGAGGCATGGAGCCTGGACCCAGCCGGGGTTTCTCTTCTCTGGCCTACTGGCCAGGCATGGCCAGCTCTTCCTCTCAGACTATAATCTTAGACACTTGGCCCGGAGTTGGAAGAGACAAGTTTGTTCATGGACACAGGGGTTAATCGTGGGAGCTCCCAATGATGAGGGCTATATTCATCTAAACGCTTGATTGTAAATGATAGGCAAACCTACTCGAGCCAAAAAGGATGTTTATTGACTCATGTAACTGAGAAATTCAGGGGTGTCTGCCTTCAGGCAAGGCTGGATTTAGCAGCAGAAATGATTCTCTTTCTCCCACCTTCTCCCTCTCTTGGCTCTGCTCTCTCTGATGTTCATTCAAGTGTGGATCTCATTCTCTCCTGCTGTAGACGGGCTTCCTTCACATAGTCGGGGAAAAGTGATACTAGCATCTCTAGGCTCACATGATCCTAGCTTGGTGAGTCAGTGGAAGGTAAGTTTCCTCTCTGTGTACGGATATATAAACCTGAAAATGATTGGGCTTGCTGGGTCAGGTGTCCACCTGGACCAATTACTGTGTTTAAGGGGACATGGTGTTGTACATGTTTTGGCTTGACACACCTGCGCACGTCTGTGGCCAGAGGCTGGGGCTGGGGGAGGGGAACTGTCATGAATAGCCTCACAGTACCACATGGAGAGCAGGAGGGATGATTCCCCAAGGAGTAAAAATTGTAGTGAAAGCAACATATTTCTAGAACTAAAGAGAAAAGGAAGAAGCCTGGGCTGGGATGATGGTGACTCCAGGCAGAGAAGAAATGCCACGTGAGAGCCCTCAGTTTGGTTGGCATCATCTTGCACATACCTGAGCATCCAGCCGGACCCTTCCCTAGCTCTGGGAGAGCTGGCAAGTGTCCAGCAGGTGTGACTGTCCAGCAGCTGGACTTCTCCCTGGGGTGTAGCAAAGCTCCTTGCTCCCCTCAGTTATGTTGCATTTGCCATGTACTTATTTTTAAATGCCATATTTGGTCTTTCCCTGGATACCTTGTTTGAAAATAACTAGGCTTTTCAGCTGCATGGGTTTTAAGGTGAAATGTACCCCATTCAGGAAGGATCCAAGTGCTCTCTCTCTCTCGTCTTTCTGTCTTGATTCCTTGGGCTCCTACTTAGAAAATGCTGAATTATGCATCTATTCAGTCAATATTTACTGAGAACCTAGTGTGTGAAAGGCCCTGGGATCAACAAAACAAGCTCAGTCCTGGCCCTCACCAAACTTAAAGTCAGCTAAATGAAATAATCAACAGAGGAAAAACAACACCCAGTTGGTGAATCCATTACTCAGGGGTGATGGGATACATGCTCCAAGGGGGAAGCATGGGGTGATAAGACTGACCTGGCTCTGGGGCAGGGAGCTTCCTTGAGAAGGGGACATTAAGCTGAGAGCTGAAGCATGGCTGGATTTTGGATTTTGATGAGGCTAAAAGGGTAGGGAATGGGGAAGTGTGTTTGGATGCCAGGGCTCTGAGCAGGGAAAGTGGGGCTCCTGCTGGTAGGGCTGGGTGAATAGGCCAGAAGGAGAAATATTTGAGGGCCTGAAGGCCAGGCTGGGGGTAGGGTCTCCATTGCCACCCCCAGTTTACCTGGGAATAGGACCTTGATTCCATTCTACCAGAGCCCTCAGCTATGAGCACGAGAGGCCACTGTCCAGCTCCCTCATGTCCCCTTTAAGTGCTGACCCCCTCACATCACCTGGCAGTGGGGAGGGCATTCCCCCAACTGCACTTGAACCTCTCAAGTCAAGGCCGGGCTGGCAGTGGGTGGGGACGCTGCTGTAATTATGCTAATTGCAGGGCTGCTTCCCTGGCTGCATTTGAAGCAGAGTGGGAGGCTGCCAGGTGAGGAGAGATGGCGGTGCTTGGAAGAGGCTATTAGCAGTGGAGGTGGGACCGAGGGCTGGATTCATGGTGTAGTTTGGAGGTAAAGGCAGGCAAACTCGTGGGTAGAGCTGGATGGGGTGTGGTGATGAGGAGAAAGAGAATAAGGATGGCTGCAAGGCTGCAGCCTTGGGGGATGGTGGTGCCATTAGCTGAGGTGCCTTTGGGGGAAATACACACAGGCACACGTATTCTGTCTTGGATATTTTGAGTTGGAGGAGATATCAGGGAAGCAGTTGGATATATGGGTCTGGGCTGGAGACACAAGTGCGGGAGCTCTCAGCCCAGAGATGGTGAGTGAAGTCATGGATGTCAGCGCCTGTGTGTGGCGTTGAGGGAGACCAGACCCGAGTCCCCAGGAACGGAGCATTTGGAGGTCAGCGAGAGGAGAAGCAGCCAGCAAACAGATAAACCCGACGGGGTGCAGGCGACAACCTGCCTGTGATAAATTATGCCTGTGCTGCCCAGGCTGCAGATGTGTGCTCTGAGGACCCCTCAGGCATCAGGGGCCTGTCGCTGGGTGATGGATGATGGCTGCTCCCACCCACCTGCCTCCTGCTGGTACATGCTTCCTGTCACCACCAGGCAGTCCGTTGGGAATAGAGAAAATAGCTGAGCAGGCTCGCTGTGACAGCCTTCTAAAAGTGACTTTTAAAACTTCTTATAGTGGGACCTTCAAGATGGCGGAGGAGTAAGATGTGGAGATCACCTTCCTCCCCACAGATATATCAGAAATACGTCTATACGTGGAACAACTCCTACAGAACACCTACTGAACGCTGGCAGAAGACCTCAGACCTCCCAAAAGGCAAGAAACCCCCCACGTACCTAGGTAGGGCAAAAGAAAAAAGAAAAGACAGAGACAAAAGAATAGGGACAACACCTGTGAGGGAGCTGTGAAGGAGGAAATGTTTCCACACACTAGGAAGCCCCTTCACTGGCGGAGATGGGGGGATGGGTGGGAGGGAAGCTTTGGAGCCGCGGAGGAGAGCGCAGCAACAGGGGTGCAGAGGGCAAAGCGGAGAGATTCCCGCACAGAGGCTTGCTGCTGACCAGCACTCACCAGCCCGAGAGGCTTGTCTGCTCACCCGCCGTGGCGGGTGGGGGCTGGGAGCTGAGGCTCGGGCTTCGGAGGTCAGATCCCAGGGAAAGGACTGGGGTTGGCGGCGTGAACACAGCCTGAAGGGGGCTAGTGCACCACAGCTAGCTGGGAAGGAGTCCGGAAAAATGTCTGGAACTGCCTAAGAGGCAAGAGACCATTGTTTCGGGGTGTGTGAGGAGAGGGGATTCAGAGCACTGCCTAAACTAGCTTCAGAGACGGGTGCGAGCCACAGCTATCAGCTCAGACCCCAGAGATGGGCATGAAATGCCAACGCTGCTGATGCAGCCACCAAGAAGCTTGTGTGCAAGCACAGGTCACTATCCACACCCCCCCCCACCCCCCACCCCCGGGAGCCTGTGCAGCCCACCACTGCCAGGGTCCCGTGATCCAGGGACAACTTCCCTGGGAGAACACACAGCGTGCCCCAGGCTGTTACAACGTCATGCTGGCCTCTGCCACCACAGGCTCGCCCTGCATTCTGATTATAAGTACTCTATCCCTTCCTCCCCCCAGCCTGAATGAGCAAGAGCCCCTAATCAGCTGTTGCTTTAACCCCCTCCTCTCTGGGTGGGAACAGAGGCCTGAGGGCGACCTACACACAGGGGTGGGGCCAAAACCAAAGCTTAGCCCCAGGAGCTGTGTGAACAAAGAAGAGAAAGGGCAATTTCTTTGTGCAGGCTCAGGAGCAAAAGATTAAATTCCCACAGTCAACTTGATGTACCCTGTATCAGTGGAATACCTGACTAGACAACAAATTCCCCAAAATTGTGGTGGTAGACTTTGGGAACAACTGTAGACTTGGGGTTTGCTGTCCGTGACTGATTTGTTTCTTATTTTTATGTTTATCTTAGTTTAGTGTTTGGCGCTTGTTATAATTGGTGGATTTGTTTATTGGTTTTGTTGCTCTCTTCTTTTTTTTATCATTATATTACTTTTTTATTGTTTAATTTTAATAACTTTTTTCTTTTTTAAATTTATTTTTAATTTTTTTTTTTTTTTTTTTTTTTTGCGGTACGCGGGCCTCTCACTGCCGCGGCCTCTCCCGTTGCGGAGTACAGGCTCCGGAGGTGCAGGCTCAGCGGCCATGGCTCACGGGCCCAGCCACTCCGCGGCATGTGGGATCTTCCCAGACCGCGGCACGAACCCATGTCCCCTGCATGGGCAGGTGGACTCGCAACCACCGCGCCACCAGGGAAGCCCTATTTTTAATTTTTTTTTCTTTCCTTTTTTCTCCCTTTTCTTCTGAGCCATGTGGCTGACAGGGTCTTGGTGCTCCGGCCTGGACTCAGGCCTGAGCCTCTGAGGTGGGAGAGTTCAGGACACTGGACCACCAGAGACCTCCCAGCCCCACATAATATCAATTGGTGAGAGGTCTCCCAGAGATCTCTGTCTCAATGCTAAGACCCAGCATCGCCCAACTGCCAGCAAATTCCAGTGCCAAACAACTAGTAAGACAGGAACACAAACCCACCCATTAGCAGAGAGGCTGCCTAAAATCATAATAAGGTCACAGACACCTCAAAACACACCACCGGACGTGGCCCTGCCCACCAGAAAGACAAGATCCAGCCACACCCACCAGAACACAGGCACCAGTCCCCTCCACCAGGAAGCCTACACAACGCACTGAACCAACCTCACCCACTGGGGGCAGACACCAAAAACAACGGGAACTACAAACCTGCAGCCTGCATAAAGGAGACCCCAAACACAGAAAGTTAAACAAAATGAGAAGACAGAGAAATATGCAGCAGATGAAAGAGCAAGATAAAAACCCACCAGACCTAACAAATGAAGAGGAGACAGGCAGTCTACCTGAAAAAGAATTCAGAGTAATGATAGTAAAGATGATCCAAAATCTTGGAAACAGAATGGAGAAAATACAAGAAACGTTTAACAAGGACCTAGAAGAACTAAAGAGGAAACAGTGATGAATGACACAATAAATGAAATAGCAGAATAACTGAGGCAGAAGAACGGATAAGTGACCTGGAAGATAAAATAGAGGAAATAATTACCACAGAGCAGAATAAAGAAAAAAGAATGAAAAGAATTGAGGACCATCTCAGAGACCTCTGGGACAACATTAAATGCACCAACATTCGAATTATAGGGGTCCCAGAAGAAGAGAAAAAGAGAGGGTCTGAGAAAATATTTGAAGAGATTATAGTTGAAAACTTCCCTAACATGGGAAAGGAAATAGTCAATCAAGGAAGCACAGAGAGTCCCATACAGGATAAAGCCGAGGAGAAACATGCCAAGACACATATTTATCAAACTATCAAAAATTAAATACAAAGGAAATATATTAAAAGCAGCAAGGGAAAAGCAACAAATAACACACAAGGGAATCCCCGTAAGGTTAACAGCTGATCTTTCAGCAGAACATCTGTAAGCCAGAAGGGACTGGCAGGACATTTTAAAATGATGAAAGGGAAAAACCTACAACCAAGATTACCCTACCCAGCAAGGATCTCATTCACATTCGATGGAGAAATTAAAACCTTTAAAGACAAGCAAAAGTTAAGAGAATTCAGCACCACCAAACCAGCTTTATGACAAAGGCTAAAGGAACTTCTCTAGGCAGGAAACACAAGAGAAGGAAAAGACTACAAAAATAAACACAAAACAATTAAGAAAATGGTAATAGGAACATACATATCAATAATTACCTTAAATGTAAATGGATTAAATGCTCCAGCCAAAAGACAAAGACTGGCTGAATGGATCCAAAACAAGACTCATATACATGCTGTCTACAAGAGATCTACTTCAGACCTAGGGACACATACAGACTGAAAGTGAGGGGATGGAAAAAGATATTCCTTCCAAGTGGAAATCAAAAGAAATCTGGTGTAGCAATTCTCATATCAGATAAAATAGACTTTAAAATAAAGACTGTTACAAGAGACAAAGAAGGACACTACATAATGATCAAGGGATCAATCCAAGAAGAAGATGTAACAATTGTAAATATTTATGCACCCAACATAGGAGCACTTCAATACATAAGGCAAATGCCAACCGCCATAAAAGAGGAAATCGACAGTAACACAATAATAGTAGGGGACTTTAACACCCACTTTCACCAATGGAAAAATCATCCAAAATGAAAATTAATAAGGAAATACAAGCTTTAAATGACACATTAAACCAGGTGGACTTAATTGATATTTATAGGACATTCCATCCCAAAACAGCAGAATACACTTTCTTCTCAAGTGCTCAAGGAACATTCTCCAGGATAGACCATATCTTGGGTCACAAATCAAGCCTTGGTAAATTGAAGAAAATTGAAATCGTATCAAGTATCTTTTCTGAACACAATGCTATGAGACTAGATATCAATTATGGGAAAAAAAACTGTAAAAAATACAAACACATGCAGGCTAAACAATATGCTACTAAGTAACCAAGAGATCACTGAAGAAATCAAAAAGGAAGTCAAAAAAATACCTAGAAACAAATGACAATTAAAACACGACGGGACAATGAAAACCTATGGGATGCAGCAAAAGCAGTTCTAAGGGGGAAGTTTATAGCAATACAATCCTACCTCAAGAAACAAGAAAAGTCTCAAATAAACAACCTAACCTTACACCTAAAGCAATTAGAGAAAGAAGAACCAAAACACCCCAAAGTTAGCAGAAGGAAAGTAATCATAAAGATTAGATCAGAAATAAAAAGAAATGAAGGAAACAGTAGCAAAGATCAATAAAACTAAAAGCTGGTTCTTTGAGAAGATAAACAAAATCGATAAATCATTAGCCAGACTCATCAGGAATAAAAGTGAGAAGACTCAGATCAACAGAATAGAAAATGAAAAGGAGAAGTAACAACTGACACTGCAGAAATACAAAGGATCATGAGAGATTACTACAAGCAACTATATGCCAATAAAATGGACAACCTGGAAGAAATGGACAAGTCCTTAGAAAAGCACAACCTTCCAAGACTGACCAAGAAGAAATAGAAAATATAAACAGACCAATCACAAGCACTGAAATTGAAACTGTGATTAAAAATCTTCCAAGAGGGGTTTCCTTGGTGGCACAGTGGTTGGGAGTCTGCCTGCTGATGCAGGGGACACGGGTTCATGCCCTGGTCTGGGAGGATCCCACATGCCGTGGAGTGGCTGGGCCTGTGAGCCATGGCCGCTGAGCCTGCGCGTTCAGAACCTGTGCTCTGCAACGAGAGAGGCCGCAACAGTGAGAGGCCCGCATACCACAAAAAGAAAAAGAAATAAAAAATCTTCCAAGAAACAAAGCCCAAAACCAGATGGCTTCACAGGCGAATTCTATCAAACATTTAGAGAAGAGCTAACACCTATCCTTCTCAAACTCTTCCAAAATATAGCAGAGGGAGGAACACTTCCAAACTCATTCTACGAGGCAATCATCACCTTGATACCAAAACCAGACAAAGATGTCCCAAAAAAAGAAAACTACAGGCCAATATCACTGATGAACACAGATGCAAAAATCCTCAACAAAATACTAGCAGACAGAATCCAGCAGCACATTAAAAGGATCATACACCATGATCAAATGGAGTTTACCCCAGGAATGCAGGGTTCTTCAATGTATGCAAATCAATCAATGTGATACGCCATATTAAGAAACTGAAGGATAAAAACCATATGATAATCTCAATAGATGCAGAGAAAGCTTTCAACAAAATTCAACACCCATTTATGATAAAAACTCTCCAGAATGGAGGCAAAGCGGGAACTTACCTCAACATAATAAAGGCCTTTTATGACAAACCCAGAGCCAACATCATTCTCAGTGGGAAAAAACTGAAACCATTTCCACTAAGATCAGGAACAAGACAAGGTTGCCCACTCTCACCGCTATTATTAAACATAGTTTTGGAAGTGTTAGCCACAGCAATCACAGAAGAAAAAGAAATAAAAGGACTCCAAATAGGAAAAGAAGTAAAACTGTCACTGTTTGCAGATGACATGATACTATACATAGAGAATCCTAAAGATGCCACCAGAAAACTACTAGAGCTAATCAATGAATTTGGTAAAGTAGCAGGATACAAAATTAATGCACAGGAATCTCTTGCATTCCTATACACTAATGATGAAATATCTGAAAGAGAAATTAAAGAAACACTCCCATTTCCCATTGCAATGAAAAGAATCAAATACCTAGGAATAAACCTACCTAAGGAGACAAAAGACCTGTATGCAGAAAACTATAAGACACTAATGAAATAAATTAAAGATGATACAAACAGATGGAGAGATATACCATATTCTTGGATGGGAAGAATCAACATTGTGAAAATGACTATACTACCCAAAGCAATCTACAGATTCAGTGCAATCCCTATCAAACTACCAATGGCATTTTTCACAGAATTAGAACAAAAAGTTTCACAATTTGTATGGAAACACAAAAGACCCCACAGAGCCAAAGCAATCTTGAGATAGAAAAACAGAGCTGGAGGAATCAGGCTCCCTGAATTCAGACAATACTACAAAGCTACAGTAATCAAGACAGTATGGTGCTGGCACAAAAGCAGAAAAATAGACCAATGGAACAGGATAGAAAGCCCAGAGATAAACCCACGCACATACGGTCACCTTATCTTTGATAAAGGAGGCAAGAATATACAATGGAGAAAAGACAGTCTCCTCAATAAGTGGTGCTCGGAAAACTGGACAGCTACATGTAAAAAAATGAAATTGGAACACTCCCTAACACCATACACAAAAATAAACTCAAAATGGATTAAAGAACTAAATGTAAGGCCAGACACTATAAAACTCTTAGAGGAAAACATAGGCAGAACATTCTATGACATAAATCACAGCAAGATCTTTTTTGATCCACCTCCTAGGGTAATGGAAATAAAAAGAAAAATAAACAAATGGGACTTAATGAAACTTAAAAGCTTTTGCACAGCAAAGGAATCCATAAACAAGATGAAAAGACAACCCTCAGAATGGGAGGAAATATTTGCAAATGAAGCAACTGACAAAGGATTAATCTCCAAAATATACAAGCAGCTCATGCAGCTCAATATGAAAAAAACCAACAACCCAATCCAAAAATGGGCAGAAGGCCTAAACAGATATTTCTCCAAAGAAGATATACAGGCTGCCAACAAACACATGAAAGGATGCTCAACATCACTAATCATTAGAGAAATGTGAATCAAAACTACAATGAGACATCATCTCACACAGGTCAGAATGCCCATCATCAAAAAATCTATAAACAAAAAATGCTGGAGAGGGTGTGGAGAAAAGGGAACACTCTTGCACTGTTGGTGGGAATGTAGATTGATACAGCCACTATGGAGAACAGTATGGAGGTTCCTTAAAAAACTAAAAATAGAACTACCATATGACCCAGCAATCCCACTACTGGGCATATACCCTGAGAAAATCATAATTCAAAAAGAGTCATGTACCACAATGTTCATTGCAGCTGTATTTACAATAGCCAGGACATGGAAGCAACCTAAGTGTCCATCGACAGATGAATGGATAAAGAAGATGTGATACATATATACAACGGAATATTACTCAGCCATAAAAAGAAACGAAATTGATTATTTGTAGTGAGGTGAATGGACCTAGAGTCTGTCATACAGAGTGAAGTAAGTCAGAAAGAGAAAAACAAATACCATATGCTAACACACATATATATATGGAATCTCAAAAAAAAAGTGGTTCTGAAGAACTTGGAGCTGGACAGGTATAAAGACGCAGATGTAGACGAGGGACTTGAGGACATGGGGAGGGGGAAGGATAAGCTGGGATGAAGTGAGAGAGTGGCATGGACATATATACACTACAAAATAGATAGCTAGTGGGAAGCAGCCGCATAGCACAGGGAGATCATGTCGGTGCTTTGTCACCACCTAGAGAGGTGGGATAGGGAGGGTGAGACGGAGGCTCAAGAGGGAGGGGATATGGGGATAGATGTATGCATATAGCTGATTCACTTTGTTATACAGCCGAAATTAACACAACTTTGTAAAGCAATTATACTCCAGTAAAGATGTTAAAAAAAAAAAAGACTTATAATTGATGATTAAAAGGCCCATTGCTCCAAAGACTCTGTTTGTGGTGGAAGAAGAAAAGTCATTTTAGAAGGAATTTCTGGTGAGGTGAAGTGTTCCAGCAAATTGGCCAGGCGGCGTTTGCAGCCCCAGGCTTATATTTCCAAGGCCGTTAAAAGCTCCTCAAGAAACTGCTGCAAAGTAGTCGTTTTGAGAAGGGGAGATATTTTGGGGTGGGGGGAGAAGGAGGAAATGCCAGCTGAGGGGCTCGCAGTGGGCCGTGGGAGGAAGAAGCGGAGGCGCCCTCTTCACCTTGGCCTTGGGGCAGGGCTGGGCTCCCAGATTCCTGCACTGCGGCCCATGCTCCTGCCCATCTGCACCTCTACCTCCGCCCCTGGCTCTCACTGCTCCCCCATTCGGAACGACCCGTTCACAGCACTCTCCTTTCCACAGTTAGCCCATTTTGTAGCCTCCTTTCCTTAAATTTTCCTGGTCCCTAATATCCCTCACTGACCTCCTGTGGCCATCGACCTCTGCATGACTCATGCATTTCGGTGGCTAGGGACCCATGGGGACCCTCATGCTGCTCTTTCATGCATGTCTCTGGCTTCCCCCCCGCAGGCTATGTACACACTAAGAGAGAAGGGCACTCAGGGTGCTGGGCGTGGGGTGAACTCTCCAGAACCTCAGCGGCTCCTTTCCTCCTTGCTAAGGGGCCAAGGTGCTGTGGGGAGCTGGTACTCAGCACCCATCGTGTCTCTGTCCTGGACCTTGTTACGACGTCCCATGTGGAGCTGTCCTGGCAAATTCAGGCAGGGTGAATGAATTCTCTCTCTCTCTCTCTCTCTGTGTGTGTGTGTGTGTGTGTGTGTGTGTGTGTGTGTGTGTGTCTTCTCAGCTTTGCTGTGGTTGTCAAGGTCAGGGCAGCTAGACAGGCTGGCCAGGGGAGGACTGCCCAGCAGCATCACCTGGGAGTGAGGTGAGATCATTAAGCGTTTGCATACAGCACACAAGCAGGGCGGGAGCGGAGACTTGGTGCTTCCCTGGCCCTGGCACCAAGTGTCTCTGGGTCCCAGTGGAAGCCCAAGACCTGCCTCCGAGCCCTGTGCCCAGGGTGGGGTTGCAGACAGGTTGGCTTCTGGGAAGGCAGATCTGCTCACCTGCCAGGAGCTCAGAGAGGTGCCGGGAGGCCCTGCCTGTGGGTGCCAGTCTCCACTCCGGGCATCTCTCTGAGTCCCACACCTGCACTTCTGTGTGTGTTGTTTCTGTTCTGCTCTCTGTGTTAATGCTGGTTTCTGTGATCGTTTTGGAAGTTTTCTCTCTAAACGTAGTCTCATTGCTGAGCTGCCGTAAAGCCATGCCCAGGAACCACATTCACGGGAAGGGTTCGTGTGTTCACAGTAATAAAATCTGACATTTTTAAAAGCTTCCTTCTGAAGATACCTCCCCTCAGAACTGTACCTCTCCTCACCCCCCTCAGCCCGAGTTTGCTCTTCTGGGAAAATGAGGCGGCTGGATTAGTTGGATTTCGAAGATCATAACGTTATGTGTCCCTAAACCACATTTTTTAAAGAATCCCAAAGTGTATGAATTAAAATATGCTTTACTTCTTTTCAGCCTGATGAGAAGCCTGTGAAGGACCCTATCAACCCAGAAGGAGAAAATCTGATGAGCGATGGTGTGGGCAGCAGGCCTGCGGGTGAGAGGAGGGCACGGCGAGGTGAGACGTGAGCCTGGGGCTACTGGGCTGCCGCAGGTTTTGGTTCCGCTCAGACGTTGTTGCGTCCCCATGTGAAGGAAGCGCTTTGGCGCCAGCACTGTCCTTGGATGACAAGCGTGTGCTGGGGGGAGAAGTTTGGCATGCCGGGCTTCTGTGGGTGCGCTGGGTCCCGGAGGCTGTTTCCAGAGGTTTGCTGAGAGTCTGGGGGGAGATCTGTTGACCTCAGGGCATATTTGGGGAGCACAGCACTGCCCAAGGGATGAGATGGGCTTTGGGGTCAGAGAAAAGGAGTGAGTGCTGAGATGTGGAATTTAGCGATGGGAGTTGGAAAAAAGGTGCCTGGCCCTGGGGCAGGCACCTGGGGTTGAGACTGACTCCTAGGAAGGGCTGAGAGGAGGAGGGCTCGTGAAGGGGACCAAGGAGTCCTGGGCTCAATGCAATCTGGTCTTTAATGGAGCTGGGGATGGGCACTGTTAATCCCTAAGATTTCTCAAAGCGTTTTGGCTTTGCATGGTAATCTGGTAGCACAGATATGTTTCTCTGTGGTTCTAAAAGAAACTTGTGTGCTTATCTGAGAGACAGCTGTGTAAGGGACACATTGGAACATGGTTGGGGGAGGGAGGAGTTGTAGCAGAGGAGAAGGGTGGAGACCAGGGATGGAAACGGGGGTGTACAGGGCAGGGTCCTCAGGGACTCAGGGGTGTGTCAGAGTCTTTAGTGCTTGGGAGCCCTGTGACTCCCAGAGAGGACCCCAGCGGACCCCTTCCGTTGCATACGTACCTTCACACAACATGTGTCCACGTGGACACCAGCTTGGGCAGTGCCCTTCTCTTACTCATTGGCGGTTCCCAGGTGGGGATTTAGGCCTCGTAGAAGAGGATGCAGAATTTCCCGAAACCTCACAGAGATGTGGCCGCTGTGGACATTTGTGTCTCTCTCTGAAACTTCCTCTAGACACTATTTCACTCCATTTTAGAAGGTTCTGTTGGGTACAAGTCCTGGGAGATGCTCTGTGGCCTGCTGAATAATACTGGGGGATACCCCATCCTCTGCTTCCTCCTTGGAGGTTCCCAATCAGCAGTAGCATTTCAAAGGCTCCGAGAAGTCCTGCAAAAAGCATCTGTTAAACATTCTTTAATCCTATATTTCCTAAACTCATTTGACCACAGATCCCTTTTGCTATACAGGAAGCCTATTAAAGTCCTGTGCAAGTCTCCTGTCCTCCCACACACCTTGGGGCCCTCTGATTACTCTATATTCTCATGCTAACTACGATGTTAGGAAAAGCCCGAACGAACTTTTTGGCCAACCCCAATGCTTCATGGACTCACACGTTCTAAATTTCCTCCCAAGGTGACGGTCAGGCAGGCAGTTTATCATCTGGTCTGCTGTGGCCTCCTCTGAGCTTGGAGCAGGCCCGCTAGAGCAGAGCGCAGACACATCTGTTCACCTCGACTGCTGAGCCAGCCCCTCTGGCAGCCTGAGTTTGCAGACCGATTGCTTCCTGGTTCATGCTTTATGGTTCAGCCAGAGCATTTGGCCCGAGGGCAGGCATGTGTGCTCACTTTCACAGCCAAATGAAGCTCACCTGGGCCCAGGCTGCTTGATGGAGGGCGAGATGTGAGCAGGAACACTCCATCTGCCGAATCCCACTCCCCTACAGCAGTGCAGGCCCTGGGCTGTTCTGACCGTCTTGTTTTGCATATAGTGATGAAATATTAAAGGGAATTCTTCCAGTTTGAAAACCTTTTTGTCAAGGCACAGGGGCAGCCTGAACATGTGACAGAAGCTCCCTGAGCTTGGAGAGAGGAGCAGGGGGACACAGAGAGGAAGCAGGAACCGCCCGAGGGGCTGGAGCTCCCTTCATAGGGGCCAGGAATGGCTCAGGGTGGCCACCTTCTCCCACCTCGCTGCTGCTGGCTGCTCAAGGTGGGCACTGCTGACCCAGAGCTGGTTCTTGCGAGTGTTTTTGTTTTGTTTTTCGTCTTACTGCCCTGCGCTTTATTGTGATTCGCAGATGTTGCCTCTTTTATAAATAGAAGGTTTGTGGCAATGCTGTTTTATCAGATGATGGTTAGCATTTTTTTGCAACAAAGTTTTTTTTTTAAATGAAGGTATGTACATTGTTTTTTTAGACGATGGAGTCCTGGACTGGGAGGCTTGTGGTGTGTCCTTGGGCAAGTACTTGAACCTCTCAAGGCCTGGCTTTCTCCACCAATGAAACTGCGTGGTAGACCAAATTCTCTGGGGCTTGTTAAAGCTTAGGTAATAAGATTCTACTTGGAAGCTGGTTTGTCTGTTCACACGTTTGTTGCCAATGTTACCTTGATCCTTAGTGAGACGTATTGGACCCAGTGGCCATCCTGGAAGGGAGGGCTATACCTAGAGGGCCCACCGAGTGTGACCTGCTATGGCTTGGACAGACCCAGGCTTTCCTGCCCACCAAGATGGTGCTGGCGTTGGGGCAACCACAGCTAAGGGTCAGTGTGGCATTGGACAGCCACATTTCAAAGCTGGCCTCCTGGGGACAGTGCTATGACTCAATTGACCCCTGTTGGGCATCCTCACAGTGTTATGTCTGCATCCCTATCTGTGTCTGCAGTGGGGTCTGCTCTGGGCACAGACGCTGAAGCAGCCCCCTGGCATTTCTGATACAAAGTGTCAGACCTGACCTGACCCCAGTCAGAGTTGATCCTGGGATGGCCAGAGCAACTGCAGGGCCTGAATCTGTGTCTCTTTGGCAATGTAGCCCTCCTGCTCAAGGCCTCGTGCTTACCTATCTCCCAGGGAAAGAGTGAGCGGCCCCCCTTGGATGATTGATTAGCATCCTGTATTTCCCTTTGCCAAGGTGTCTCAAAAGCACACAAGCAGATGGCTTCTCGGGGAATTCCTCTGGGGAACCGTGCTTCTACAAATCCAAAAACACGTAGAAATCCAATATTCAAATGAGAGAAGAAGTTGGGAAAGAATATGTGCTCTTTCCCCTCCTCTCAGTTAAAACCTAAATACAGAGCTGGAGGGGTCAGATGTAGCTTCTACTTTCCCGTGGTTCTTCTCCCTGTAAGAGGAGAAAAACAGACCTGGGGCTGCTTCTAACCTCCAGGGAAGGGGCCTCCGAAGGGCTGCGGCTCTTGCGCGTAAGTCCAAGGAAGTGGACTTAATTCAACGGAAGAAGCTTGGCTTAAGCAGCTGCTGTGTGCTAGGCCAGGGCCCGGCATTGTGTGGAGTCAGGTCTGATAGCTTACGGCTTAAAAAGCACTTGACATGCATCTGGAGTTTGTTCCCAGCTCTGCCATGTTCCAGCTGTGAGACCTCAGACCACGGGCCTAGGCTCTCTAAGTCTCAGCCTGTGAAATGGGGACCATAGTACCTACCTCATAGGATTGTTGAAGGAATCAAATAAGTTAGGGCATACAAAGCGCTTGGCAGGGGCCTGGCTCCTAATACCCTCTCATTAATCACATACACTCTCTCTCATTAATCACACGGCCCCAGGGCCTCACAGCTGGCAGAGGGGATGTGCCCCGCGTTAGAAGTGACAGGGCAGAGGCTGAGAAAGATTATGAGTTTTCCTAAAATCACTTGGGTTGTTACTGAGAAGGCGGGGCTGGGATTGGGGTCTCTCAATTTTCCGGTAAGATGTCCCAGCCCTGCTCTGAGATGGGGGTCCCTCCCCAGGTCTCAGGTTGGTTTGGGAGAAGTAGAGCCCGCTGGTGGGGCCTGTGCCACCGCTGCTCTTTGGCAGAGGTTGGGCCATTAAGAACACAGCTCTTATTTTAAGTGTTTTTTATGCTTCCTCGAGAAAAGTGTTTGTAGAAGTCCAAGGCGTTAGAAAAGCCACCCAGATCCATCCCCCAAGCTGGCAAAGACAGTCCCTCTGTGGAGGGAGAATTCAGAGTCCCTTTCCCCCAAGACCTGATCTTCCCCACCCTGCCCCGCATCTGTGTTTTACGGGGCTGCTTGCTCTCTGGCATTTGGCTTTTCCTGTTCCTTTCCCTGAGGTTTGGTCCCATTAATGTTTATGAGCAAATAAAACTTGGATTGCTGCTTTGGGCCATGGGATCAGCGTTGACTTGGGGAGGAATGTCTAATTTAACGTAATGCCGCTCCTTCGGCTTTCCGTGACTCCCACTGCAGTCTCCTCCGGGAAGAGGAGAAAAAGCAGTGGAAATGTGGTTAAAGCACATTTAACCACAAGGAGGCAAGGTTAACCTCGCCTCCTCTCCTAACCTTGGCGCCAACAGTCCCCTGCTAAGAGCGGGGTGAAAGCCAGATGAAGTGTCGGAAACACAGATGTTGCTTTTCTTTGAATTCCTACATAGACACGTATGGATGAGCAACCTTTGGGGACACATGAGCTCGGGGTGTCACGGGTGATGTGTCAGCTGTTTTCCCATAGCATGAGGTCTCAGGGCGCAGCTGGAGGGTATGTTTTTGATCATATGCATGAGGATGCCCCATTCCTTCTTTGGAGCAAGAAACTGAACAGCGTAACTCATTACTTCAAGGATAAAATCCAGTTGAACTGGTGTGTGGTACCATGTAGACCCCGCATGTTTGTACCAAATGAATCATTTTTATTTTCCTAGGTGCACAGAGTCCTGTTCGGGATTTTCCCCCGAGCTAATGGGCTCGGAGGAGCAGTCTTGGTGGAGCCAGGGTAGGGGCTGAGGTGTGGGGAGGACTGCACGTCCCTGTGGCGGGGGAGGGGCTGCACGTGGGCTCCGTGATGGAGGTTCATCTCCCGGAGAGGCAGCATATTCCTTCTGGGGCTGTTGACAGGGCTGTGAGCCAGGTAGGAGGAAGGTAATTACATCATTTCATGGCACTCTTGTCTCAGGGGGCCAAATGAGCTGACTCTCCAAAACTAGGGTTTACTTTTGACTTTTTAATTTATGGGCTGATACAGATGCATGCTAGTGCACTCCTCAGTTTTTCTGGAACAGCTGAGGTGTGCCTCGCAGAGCGGGTGAGATTTAAGAGGAGCAAATATGGCTCGACACTGAAGATCTCAGAGGTTAGCAGGGAATATGGGATAGATCACAATCCACAACGATGCTCAGCGAGATGGGAAAATGGGCAGAGGAAAGGCACGGAGAAACCCAACGGCAAGCACCCCACACTGGCTGCAAGGGCTTCACGGAGGAGCGGGGCTGGCTCTAGGAGGATGGATGGGCTTTCCACATGTGGAGACGGGTGGGCAAGGCTTCAGGGAAAGTTTGTCCAAAACATAGGTTTCTAGACAGAGAGACGAGAGCCACTTAGTAAGAGGTTCTGTGGAGGGATGTTCTGAAAGTGGCTGGAAAAGTCGAGGCCCTAATGCACTTTGAAGATGCTCAGTGGGTATTTACTGAATAAATGTGTGAGTTAACGGCTGAGTCTTCATTCAGCCGACAAGTACTTACTGAGTTACTACTATGTGCTAAACACTGCTAGGGGCTGGATGTGCAGCTGTGAACAACACAGATACACGTTACTCCCTTGTGAGTTCACATTCTAGCAGGGGAAGACAGGCAGTAAACAAATAAATATAATATACAAGTAACATATACGGTGTGTTAGGAAGAGGTAAGTGTAGGGGGAAAGAATGAGTAGAGGGTGGGGACGGCAGGGGTGTATGTGTGTGTCTGGTGGAGGTTGCAGTTTTTTGTTTTTTTTCAATACGCGGGCCTCTCACTGTTGTGACCTCTCCCATTGCGGAGCACAGGCTCCAGACGCGCAGGCTCAGCGGCCATGGCTCATGGGCCCAGCCACTCCGCGGCATGTGGGACCTTCCCGGACCGGGGCATGAACCCGTGTCCCCTGCATCGGCAGGCGGACTCTCAATCACTGCGCCACCAGGGAAGCCCGGAGGTTGCAGTTTTGGCCAGGGTTGCAAAAGAGGCCTCGTTGAGATGCCATTTCAGCAATTTGACAGCGATGTGAGGAGTCAGCTCGGGAGATATTTGGGGGCAGAGCATTCCAGGCATCAGATCCCGAGGCAGGAGAGCTGATGTGCTTGAGGGGCAGCAGGAGGCCCATTGTGGTCGCAGCAGGGTGCGCACGGGGACAGTGGCAGGAGAGAAGGTCAGAGAGCCCCTGGGGGCCTTGAGACCAGTGTAGGGCTTTGGACTTCAGCATCAGTGATGTGGGGGCCTCTGGGGGACTTTGAATAGATGAGAGATGTGATGTGACTTCTGCTTTGAAACTGTCATTCTGTGTGTTGTGTGCAAACCTGACTGTGAAAACCTGGAGGCAGGGAGACCGTTTGGGAGGCAGCCCCAGGTGACAGGTGACGGTGGCCTGGCTGGAGTGGTGTCATGCCAGTAACATGGACGATTCCTTAACAGACTGAATGAGGGTGTGAGAGACTGGAAGACTCAAAGATGAAGACACAGTTTCAGCCTCAGTGATGGGGATTGGGAAGCCTATGGGTGGAGCAGGTTGGGGTTGGATCAGGAGCCAGCTTAGGCGTGACAAGCCCGAGATGTTGTGGACATCTGCGTGGAGATGTGCGGGGCAGCTGGCTTTCCTCGTAGAGTTCTAGAGAGAGATTGGGGATGGAGATGCAAATTTAGGGACCAGTTGACCTGAGATAGTGTTAATGCCACAAGATAGGGTGAGATCACCGAGGGGTTGATGGAATATAATGACAACCAGGGCCAACGCTCTGTTTAGTTTTAAGCGCCAGGCATTCTGTTAAGCACTTCCCATATTCTCTTTGTTCCACCACAGTCTGATGAAGTGGGAGCTGTTATTTTCCCCATTTTACAGAAGATAAACCTGAGGGTCAGAGGCATTAAGTAAATTATTCAAGAGCACACAGCTATTAAAGGTCAGAGCCAGAATTTGCACGTTGGTCTGACTCCAAAGTTTTAATCATTGCACTTACTGACTCTCTGAATTATGGACCTAATTCTGTGCAGAGTAGGGGATCCACTGAGGTGTTTCAGCAGAGAAAGGACTCGGAGCTGTGGGTTAGGCAGAGGCATCTGGAACCTGGGGGCTCCTGAAGAATGTACCAGGGAGGGGAGAGGTAGAGACCAGAGGCAGGGAATATGGAGAAGGTTTGGACCACACAGTGTGGGGTGGTAATGGGGCTCGGAGAAGGGATTTTCTAAGAAGGGGAGAACCAGGTTGTGGTGAATGCAGTGTTATGAACTAAGTCTTTGTGTCCCGCCCTGCCCCCCGCCCCACCAAATTCACATGTAGAAGCCCTAATGCCCATGTGGCTATATTTGGAGATGGGGCCTCTAAGGAGGTAGTTAAGGTTAAATGGGGTCATAAAGGTGGGGTCAGGATCTGATAGGATTAGTGTCCTTATAAGAAGCGACTCCGGAGAGTTCTTTCTCTCTCTCTCTGTGTGCAAGCACTGAGGAAAGGCCCTTTGAGGACAGAGCCAGGGGAGGCCACCTGCAAGTCAGGAAGAGAGCTCTCACCAGAAACCAAATCACCAGAACCTTGATCTTAGACTTCCAGCCTCCAGAACTGTGAGAAATAAATGTGTGTCGGTTAAGCCACCCAATCCGGTATTTTGTGATGGCAGCCCGAGCCGACTAATACATCCAGACTCTTTGGTATTCTGCTTTTTCCAGACCTGTGTCTTCTTGCCAGGATACTGGGCTCAGCCATTTGATAACTGGTCTCTTAAGGAACTTCTCTTCTTCCTCTAAACATTTCTGAATGGACCACAAGTGTCATTGAACAATTATCTAGTCATTAGCTTCTCTGTGGAGCCCACATAGCTGCAGGAAGAAAATTGGTAAATTCTTTTCATTCTTAGTAAAACCTAACATTATCTCGCTAATGCCTGATATTAAGAGTTCAAAGTCATCTCTATACCAGTGATCTTCAAAGGAAGAGATTTCCTTATTTGACAAGGCCTGAAAAAATGTCGGTGAGGTTCCTTTCAGATGGGAATTTTATTTCAATTTTGTTTTTTAAAAATCTTTTAAACATTTTTGTACAAAAAGTGTTGTAGTTTCTTTCTTTCTTTCTCTTTTTTAAATTTGAAAACACCAGAGTGTGGGGGGAGGAATGCAAACAAATAACAAAAAAGATGCTTTTATAACATTATTATCACTGTTGAGAAAAAAGAAAATCCTTCCAACAGCATTGAAAAGTCCAAAGATGAAATAATCTCATTTTTTCCTCTAAAGGCTTTAAAAGTCTCTGCCTGTTGATTCCATCTCTTGTGTCCAGTGAGGCCATGTCACTCTTCAATGGCCCAGGGGTTCAGCAGAAGGATCAGCCCGGGTTTCTGGGCACATGCCTGAACAGAAGGGTAGAAGCATCAGGGGACTAAAAACCTTTCCCAACAGAAATGCTGTGGGCGAGGAGACCCTTCCCTGAGCCAGAAGGAGGGACGGGGCAGCATCACGCCACCCCCAGAGCAGAGGATGGCAAGAGGCCTAGGGTCCCACCTCTGTGTCCATTCCCTTCCCAGAAGATTGTAAAACCAGTCAAAATGACATGCCTGTGAAGAAAGTGCAACATATGTTTAGAGATACTGGTAGAGGGAAACATCTGAGGAATGAGAAAAGGTTTGCCAGCTTTTACTACAAATGGGGGAAGAAGCCATCAGGGAGATGCCCACTACCAGGTTAACAGACTTTCCTTTTCTGGAACTCCTGTAGCCTAGGAGGTCAGGTTTAATTTCCCTGTCCAGTGGACTGGACTTCTAGATGAGGCATTGTGGCTGCCTATGAACTCAAAGCACAAGACCACAATCCAGGGCCCAATTCCAGCTATAAAATCACCCCAGTGCCAACAAATGACGTGATGGTAACTTACATCCTGCAATTGGGAAATCTCACAATATTCTAGATGAGGGTTTTAGAACATTAAATAAATTTGCAACATGGCTGACTTCTCCTCACCATCCTTGCCACATCCAGCTCTTGGCCTCCATCGAATCACTGGGTTCAGTGGCAACATGTGCCCCCAGAGCATTTCGAGCCCACCGAGGGGCAGGGAGCCCCCGGGGAGGCTGGCACCCTCATTTCCATCCCTAGTCTAAAGAGGAGCGGGCTCTGGCGCTGCTGGAGCTCGTCTGCAGGAAGGCACAGAGAGGTGTGCTCAGTGCCGCCAGCCTCTTGGGAAGCTGATGTTTCTGGGAACTTGAGGTTTTCTCTCCTTTTCCTGCGAAAACGCTTTCTCAATAAAAATGAGTTGTCAGCTGCTCTTGAGACCCTCTAAATTGATTTTGGTTCTGTCCATTACAGGTAGCTTGTGTGTGAAGAACCCGTATAAATCTTACTCAGTGAGGGAGTGTTAAAAATGGCAAATTTCAGAGTAAAGGTTTAACAAAAACCATAAATAAAACTTCAGAAATAATGGAAGTGTTTATAAGCATCTGTGGAATTCCGCATAGGAACAACAAGTGTGGTTCAAGTGCCAAGAGATTGACTGAGATGCTGTGTTTGCCTGGAGAGAGGGAATATCCATCTTTGTTTGGCCTCTGCTCAGGGAGGCTTGACGTGGAGAAGCACAGACATGGGCAGTGCTCCATGGCCGGGTGCGTGAGAGGGACTTTATCACTGTCAGGGGCCGGGACAAGTCTGGGCTCGGGAGGCTGCCAGTGGGAGAGGAACTTGCCAAGGACTGGGGCCTTGAGTTCCAAGTGTCCAGACCTACTGTGCGCCTGCATGCTGGGAAGGTACTAACATTACAGTGATCTCATAATCCCGGCAACAAGTGATGTGCCCGTGGCCCATTTTCTAGCTAAGGAGACTGAAGCAAAGAGGGGTCTGTGGCTTGTCCAAGTCCTAGAGCAAGCCATTGTTGGAAGCTGGAGCAGAGCCAGTGGTTCCCAGTGCCTGGCCCCAGTGGTACTAGGCCTGCATTTTCCCTGCCTCTCTGGGGAGTCCTCCTGCCCTCTGAGTCCCCTGGTTGTGTTTTCTAAATGAAACACTCTAGAGTTGCTGAGGCCCATTGGGCCTCCGTCCCTGCTAGAGACTATTATGCCTCCACCCAGTGCAGCTTAGTTTATGCCCAGAAACGGGGCTGGGGGAGCCAATCCCTTGGTAGACTTTCTAATGGGACATAGATCATTACAGATGGGACTCAGGTTTTACAAAACAGCTTAGGAGGTAGATAAATTAGATCATGAAAAGTGCATAAGGGACATCAATTATGCAGGAGCCAGAAGAATGATTATAAAGTGATCTGGCCTCAGTTTTGGCCCATGAAACATTTAACTGCGGCCATTAAAGTAGAAGACATCCTTTGCTCCCTACTTCAGAGAAGTGGGGTGGTGGGGGATGCAGCTTTGCCCGAGGGGGGGTTGTAAAACATGTGATGACCTCCTTCGCTTGTGGGCGTCTGGGGGTAAAAGGCCACCTGGGAGGCACAGAGCACCGGAACTGGGCTCTTTGGGTGGAGAAGAGTCCGAGGGGCTCTGGGAGCACAGAGGGCCTGGAGAGGGCTCAGCAGAGGCTCTCCCAGCTCTTTAACCCAGGGCACAAAGGTGCTCACCAGAACATCCTGGGGAAGTCAACAGACAGCGTGACCCCTGGGTCCCCCAAAATCCCCCAAAGCTGTCATGCTTGTCCTGCTTCTTGTCCAGCAACAGTGCAGACCTGGCCTTCAGTAGGCTGGCATCTGCCCAACTTCCCTGACCTGTTGCTACCGGTGAACATGGGCATCCAGGGAGATGGGCAGGTGATGGTGACCCTGCAAGCCAACTGTGCATGTTGGCTTCCTCCATGAAGCTTCAGCCAGCACGACTGGTCCCAGGCCTGGGCACATGACTTCTGTCTCCGAAAGAACCCCGACCTGACTCTGAGCCACACACGCGGGCTTCCGTGATGGTCTCTCAGCCCCACTGGAGGATGTGCTGTGTTTCTGGAAGGCAGGGGCCTTCTTCCTCCTTCTCTCACCCTGTGGGCTTTGGGCTGGGCACACGGTGCTTCAGCTGAGCCTGTTTGGGTGGGGCTGGGGGTTAGTTACCAGCTAAAGGATCATGGCACACACTCCTGGGCTCTCCCTCCCTGTGGTGGGTCACTGTTGGCCATCGGCGTCTCTTGGAATCAGGGTGTGCTTCTACCTGGAGTCCTCTCTTTGCTTTAGGCCCCCCTGTGCCTTGGAACACAGCTGCCAACAGCCGCCAGGAGGAAGAGGCAAACGGCGTGGCTGCAGGAGTTCAGCCTCGTGCCCTCGGGGGGGGGCGCCGAGCAGGGCATGTCGTGAGCGGGGAGCTTTGTGAAGGGAGGTAGAGTGGGAGGTGGGTGAGCGCAGTGCCAGGGAAGGTCTGTTCCCGCTGGAGGTCAGAGGTGAAGGAGTGTGCTCCCTATCAGCTGGGTACTCATCGCCAGAATGGCCCTGGTCCCACGGGCCTCTGGTCCTTCCTCCCCAGGGTCACCATTTCACTGGATCTTGCTGCTGGGCAAGATCAAAAGCTTTTCCTTGGAGTGGAGAAAGGAGTGATGTGACCTCCTCGTTAACACTGGGGGCTCGGGATTCTGACAGATGTAGGGTCACATCCCTCTCTGCCATTTACAAGCTGGGCTTCCTGGGATAAGTTACTTAACCTCTCTAGGCCTCAGTCTTCTCAACTGCAGAACGGGGATCACAATGACACCTATCACACTCTGCCTATGAAGTGAATTCTCTGATGGGTGCTTGTCAAGGAATGGTGTGTTCTCCCCACAGTGGAGATATGCGTGTGGGACTTTTAGCCCTGCTTGGCCTTTTAGAGGTTGGAGTTTGGGGGCAAGCACTTGGCCTTCCTGGTCTCAGTTTATGCATCCGTGAAATAGACTGACTTTGTGGTCAGATTAGCCATAAATATCAACAAGTCCACTTTTCAAAGGCTGAAGCCGTTTGTTACCGGGTATACCCCACTCATCCACTTTAAACTTGCATTATTGGATCGTTAGTATTCATGACAATCGCTAACATTTACCTGAAATTTCTCATGGTGCAAAGTCTGGGCTAAATGATCCGCATGTGCTTTCCCACCTAACCTCTCAACTCAGTAGATGGTGGAGCTGAGGTCTAGAGATATTAAGGGACGTGCCTGAGGTCACAGAACTAGAGTGATGGAGGCAGAGTCTGAACCCTGGCAGTCTGACTCCTGAGCAGAGACGTTCACAGGCAGGCCCGCGTGGCCTGAGCTTTCCGAAGTCCTGCCTGGGAGCCCACCATTCTAGAATGAGACGTGGCAGTAGGGGTGGGTGGGAAGGAATTTCTACCATTTTTTACAAACCTGTCAGAAGGAGCCCCATGAAGGTGATTTCATTTTCTCTCGGGTTCCAACCCCAGTCAAGCTGTGGTAATTTTCCCTGAACTAAAGGCCAGTCTGCAGAGAGAAATACTTTCGCAAACCTCTGAAATATGCTTGCATGCTGAAAAGGGCAAGGCAGCCCAGCGCACAAACGAGGGAAAGGGCACAGGGCTGGCTCAGCCATTTTGTGAGCTGATGGCTGGAAACGAATTTGGATTCTGCTTCTACGGCATTTTGCACACAGCCGAAGGAAAGTTTAAAAGATACTGCCTGGAGCTCAGACTAGGCGGAAGATTCCACCATGATGAAGGAAGCAAGAGGGCACATGTGTCTGTGGGGCTGAGGCTCGGTTGATTGTAGATTTATATATAGATAAGGCTAATTTATCGCCCAATCCACGAGGCCTTTGAACGAAACCTGTTGTTAATACTTGCACTGGGATAATAGCATGAAACGGAACTGTCCTTGGGTACAATTTGGGTAGATAGTGTAGTGGGTACACTATCTACCCACTGTCCTGGGGTAGATAGCGCTCCAATTTATTTACTAACACAACCCTTCTGGCCTGTGAGGAGCAGGACCCTGCTTGTCTGGTTTGTGTTGTGTCCACATTTAGAAGTCGTGTGACAGTTTACTTAACTGCATTGAGCTTGACGTTAAAAGGTGGAGAAGGAATCTTGGAAGAGGAAAGCCACGAAGCTCCTTGGAAGGCTGGAGGGCTGCAAAGCAGCGAGCATCTGGGAGTCTCTATACTTGGGTTCTTCCACCTAAAGGGAGCTCCTAGAGTTTTGGGAATCACTTCCTAAACTGTAAACTGTGTAGTCTTTCATGTGTGGAGGTGGTGGAGGCGGCCATGCTGAGCACTGATGATGTAAAGCTGTCATTGGAAATGTTGCAGGAGAGAGTTCCAGGCATCCCTGAGGCCTCCCCAGCTCCCATGACAGTGACAGTGGCACAGGGCTCCTCCTGCCTCCTAAAGACAATGTGAGGGCCTGATTCTCAGCTCGCTTTGGGCTCCTTGGGTGGTGTTCCTGCCTGGGATGAGAACTCATGCAAATGGCCATCGTTTCTGAGGGTGACAGGTAGGGGCGGAGGGCCGGGGCTTGGGTGCCTGTTGTGTATGACCACGATGCTAACCAGCTCTACCCTGTTCCAGGTCTTGGGTTGTATGAACCTGTGCGTAAGTGTTACAGTGAGTCTGACAGAATGTGGTTACTGCTGGCTCTCCTGGGTGGTACCTTGCAGCTTTGCCACTAGAGAGGGAATGAAGCCAGCCCTTCTGTCCCCTATTGAAAGCTCACAGGGAAGTGTCTTAGTGGCCCGTCCTGACCAATCACCAAGGGCAGTGGGGGGACCTGAGAGGGGCCTGGCTTAGGTGAGAGCTCTGATTCTGGCCATTTGCAGTAGCTGGAGGTGACAGAAAGGCAGAACATGGCAGCTCCACTTCCAGCCATGTGGCTGCAGACGGGGTGGCTGGCGGAGAGATTCCTTGCAGGAGGGTAGCCTTTTCCAGAAGACGGGGAGAGCGTGGCAGAGAAGACTGGTGAGCCAGTATACATTTTTACCAACAGCAGCAGAGGTAGAGTTGACAGTCTGCCGATTTGATCGAAGGGACAGTGTCTGATTGAAATGTGTATTTCTTGATTACTAGTGAGATTTGTTGGCCATTTGTGGGTTTTTTTTGTGAATTGCCTGTCTGTGGTCTTTGCCCAGTTTTTTGGTAGCCGTTGCTGAATATTTCAGAGGAGTAGGGGAGGTGAATCTGAGTTTGCTATTTTCTACCGCCTTTGGTGGGTAATTGTGCTGACTGTATTTACTCCTGCCTAGAAAAAAAACCAGCTGAGTCTCCAGAAAACCACTGTGGGAATCCAAGTAAAATGCTCTCTCCTTAATCAAATTTCTTGTTTGGTCATTAAATATTTTATGTGAGAATGTGAGAATTACTGATTAGGGCCAATATCAGTAGCCTCAGATAAGCAGTATAGAACACAAATTAGAAGGTACTGAGTAGCTCCCAGTGAGTTGTCTATAGCAATTTGGGAATTGCCGTAGTAGTTGGCAAGCTGAGTTGGGAGGTGGGCACGCTAGCTAGGGGTGGTGCGTGTGTGTTTCTGTCAAAGGTGCGTTGATGGGCAGGGTAATTGCAGTGTGGCGGGAATCACTCTGCTGATTTGGAGGGCTCCCTTTGGGTGAGCTGTCCTGTCTGGTGGGTGGCATGGTGGGCTGTACTGCACCCTCCATCTCGTCATGTGGTATCTGGGTTAATGAGGTGTTGCTCTGAATGGTGGAAGTTTCCAGCCTGAGAGGTGGGACATCCGATCACTGCCTCACTCATCTCTCTGCCTGTGTACATGCCTCTCCAGTCTCTCTTACCCCTTCCAACACACACACACACACACACACACACACACACACACACACACACCACTGCTTAAGCATTACTGGCTTTGTTTGTTTGGAATATTTACTTTGTGAGGGTTTTGTTCTACCTCTTGCAGGGGCAGCTGAACAGGCTGCAGTGAGATTTACTGGCTGCAATATGTCAGGATCACATCAGCATCCCAACTTGGGTCACCCAATGTGTGTGAGAGGAGCTCGTGAGAGGAGGGAGGGGCTTCGGTCCTGGGGTCCCCATGTCTCGGCAGGAGTCACACTGAGTTAATCCCTCCTGAGAGACTTCCTCAGCGTGGGGCAGTGCTTCCTTCCTCCCCGGTGACTGGGCTAGAAATCATCACCAGGGATCAGTGGAGAGGGCTAAGAATGTGCGGAGAGCCACAGGAAGAAGGATGGGGGGATCTGCTAATGCTGCCCGTGGGAGTCCACTCATGGCGGCACCATAGTGGGGGAACTGGCTTAGGGGTCAGAATCCCAGCCCCACTTCCCACCAGTTCTGGGAAAACCATGGCACCTCTCTGAGCCACTCTTCCCTCTTCTACATATAGAGGATAATGATACCTACCTTGCGGCTGGTCATTTTAGAGGTGGTGCAGCCTCCGGAGCCACTCGGATGGCCTGAATGCCTATCCATGCCTCTCCCCATCTGTGCAGCTTCAATCAAGTTATTTAACTTGTGAGTCTCAGCTTCCCAACATGTGAAATGAAGATAATAACAGGACCTACCTCACCGGATTACTCGGAGAATTAAATGAGTTGTAGGGAATTTAGACCAGTAGATGCTACACAAGTGTTTGTTAGACATAAATAAAAGTTGCATAAATTGCCTGAGATGAGCCAGACGGCACCAACCACGTGCTCAAGACACCCACTGTACTAAGTGCTGGAGACACAGATGTGAAGGAGCCAGACAGGGTCCCCCCCTTTCCAGTCCAGTGGAGACACAGGACGCCAGTCAGAGAGCTGGATCATGGCACATGGTGGTTAGTGCCATGAAGAAAAGGACAGCAGGGTAAAGTGGTGAGGAACGACAGGATGGGAGGGAAGGTTATTTTAGGTAGTTGGGGCCACATTTGAGTGGATACCTTGGTGAAAGAGGGGAGTGAGTCATGGGAAGAGGCAGAGGGAAAAGCAGGCAGAGACCCTTAGCTGAGGCTGTGCATCCCTTCCCAGGCTCGTGCACACTCCTGCCCGACCCCATCATCCCTTCTTGCCTTCCCTCCCGACTCCTGGTGCCTGTAGCTCTTTGTTGGCAAACTGACCTCAGGCTGCTGGCGGACAGAAAAGATACCTGGGGATTTTCATCCTCCCCCACCCCCTGGAGGCAGCCTTTAGCCGGTGACTGCTGGGTGCAGGGGTGCACCTGCCAGCCCCTTTGCCCCTGATGGGGAGTGACCTCCACTGTTTCCTGGACTCCCTGGAGGTACCACGTCAAACCACTGACTGTGGGACTTTGCTAGATGGTGCTCGCTGGCCTGGCTTCATCCCCTCCTGATACTGTTGGCTCACTTCCTTACTGGCTTTGTGGGAACGCTCCCCTAATAAATCAATTTCACATGAACCTCCTCTCAGCTTCTGCTTTTGGGGAACCTAAATCAGACCCTGAGCCAGAAACGCGTGTGACATGTTGAAGGAATAATGAGAGACCGGCAGAAAGCAGGGAGAGGATGAATGGAGGAGAGGGTACAGAAGTAGGCAGGGCTGGATCATTTGGGGACTTGTTGGCTGTGATAGATTTGAATTTTCTCCAAGAGCGGTAGGAAGTTATTTGAAGTTTCTAGGCAGGGGAGTAAGAGTATACAATTTATTTTATAAGAAAACATCTCTCTGGCTGCGATGTAGAGAGTAAACTATTAGGGGAGAAGAGTGGAAGCAGGGACACCAGTTAGGAGGCTGCGGTAGTCACTGGAGAGAGAGGGATGATGGCCTTGAAATAGGAGGGTAGCCAAGGGGAGAGATTTGGGGTTTGTTCTGAGGGTTGGTAGGTGATTGGCCACTATTAATGTTTAGACACATGGGTTCAGTTCTATAGTTTGCCCAAAGTCATAGCAAGTCTAACAGTTCAAAACGGGGACTATGGGCTGGTGGTGGGCCTGTGGCGGTCCTCCTCCATGGGTCCTCTCCTGCCCCGCCACAGACATGAGACTCAGACACACACACCTCTCCTCCCACTGAACCCAGGAGCCCCTGTTGGAGCCTTTCTACATCGTCACTTTGTACCTTGTCCTGGCTGTTTGAGCCTTCCTCCCTGCTGCTGGGCTGTGCCCTGGGGCCCTGCTGGAGGGGTCCTGTGGGAAGAGCCTGGGCAGGAGGGTGAGGTCTCCATCAGATCCTGCCCCTCCCTGGGCCCGGCTCCTTGCCTTGGATGGAAGGGAATCTGGGGTGGGAGCACAGAGGCCCTCTGCGGCCTGTTCAGGGGCCTTTAAAGGGAGGTTTTGTTGAGAGCTTTACCTGAGGAATGAAAGGCCAAGGGGGCCCCTGCTGAGACCTAGCCTATCAGGTAAGGGCCAGACACAGCCCACTGTAGCTGTGATCAGGTTGAGTTGGAATCCATTTTGCTTTTGTGAGTTCAGACATTATTTCTTCAGAAAGCAAGACAGTTGTTTTAAGTTATGTTTTTTTCAGGTATGAAGTATCTGGAGTATTAAAACGTTTGGCTCTGTTTTCCAGACCCCCAGGGGACAGATCTTAGAGATATAAACTCCTTTCTGCATGAGATATAAAGTTCATGGTGAGCTTTAGTGGGTGCTGGGCTTTTTTTGAGAAACCTTTTCCCCTGGCTACACTCCTTTTCATAATCTGAATATGAAATAGGATGCTACAGGCAGCTGGAACCAGGCAGGGTCTGTGGTTTGATCCCCAGGGCACATCTGGTGGGCAGATGTGGAGAGTCTGTGTTCCTGGGTGCTGGGCAGTCCCTCAGCGACCCCATGGACCCCGGGAGGCTAGGAAACCCCACCTCTAGAGCCCTAGGACCCACTGACCAGCTGAGACCCCCAATTTCCCCAGAAGTAGCCAGTGGTATCTGGAGAGATCTGATCTGTCTATGGGAACTTTTAACACTAAAATATCCAGACCTTCAACCTTTTTTTTTTTTAAATTAATTTATTCGTTTTTATTTTTGGCTGTATTGGGTCTTCGTTGCTGTGTGTGGGCTTTCTCTCGTTGGAATCCAGAAATTCCACTTCTTAATATCTATTCTAGAAACATAGTCCTAATGTATGCAAAGAGACATTTATGTGACTGTTCCTTCCAACTTGTTTTTTGCAGTGACAAAATGGAAGCAAGCTTAAATTGTCCTAAATATTAATTAAACTGTGGAATAGTCTTATTAGGACCTGCTTTTAAGGGTAAAAATCCTTCAGCTAGTTATGTGCATAGTGTTATGTAAAGACCCCCAAGCTTTATTACTAAGTGAAAAAAGTAAGTTGCAGAATAATTTGTATAACATGCCATTTATGTTAAATCCCCCCTTTATTTCTCTACATACTGTAAAAGCTAGACAAAGCAAATTGAAAACAGTGATTATCTGGGGAGGGGACTGGGATTGCGGGTGGCATCCTTAAGGGGGACTTTCGTTTCATATCTACAGCTGGAGTATTTTAAAAATGAGAATATTTTTCAAAATTACTTGTATGGTTAAGAAGGTTAATACAGGACATAAAGTAATTGATGCCTATTATAAGGGCTTTGTTAAGTATGGAGCAACGTCATCTCACGTTCCACTGTTAGCATTTTGGTGCATTTTCTTCCAGTCCATTTTTTCCTTATGCATTTTTATACAGTGTTAAGCATACTATAAGATATCATTTTGTACCCTGCTTTTTCCTCTTAACATTTTGTCATAAACGCTTTCTGTACTGTTTCAGAATCTGCATAAATATCTTTAATAGCTGCATAATTTTCCATTGTGTGTATTTAGGCATTTCCCATTTTTCCTTCCCATTTTAGAAGTGATCTCTGTTTGCCTAGGAAATCTTCCATCAGTCTGTGAGACAACGAAAGCATAACTATTCTCATGCCTGGTGCAGTGTGGTACATGGTGTGTGATCAGTGCATGTGTGTGTATGTGTGTGTGCACATGTGTGTGTGTGTGTGTGTGTGTGTGTGTGTGTGTGTGTGTGTGTGTGAGTGAGGGTGATGGGAAGCTGAGGCCGTTCCAGAGAGGTGGACCAGCCCTGGCTGTCCCAGAGTAATTCAGGCGGAAGAGGCTTGCAGGTCAGGTCATTGGTACCTTTTGGGTATATGTCTCTTCTACGGAATTATGACAGCAGATGGAATGGCAGTGTCCCACACTGGGGCCCTAGAGTCCTGGGTTGGAGACTAGCTTACACTAACTCTGTTACCCTCTCTGGAAAACATTTTTCACCGGCCTGCAAACCATTTTGTGAATATAGACAAGGAGATTTCCAGACGTGTGTTCTCTGGATGATCACGTCCAGGCAAAGCCTTGTGGTTTGGTCCCTAGGGAGGCCTTTGTGGGAAGAAAGGGAGCAGTTTAATCTGTCCCTCTTCTAGGCCTTGGTTTTCTGCTCTGAGAAGTGAAGCTACCAGTAGCAGGAAAGAGACAGAAAACCTAAAGGGCAATTTAAGACAGGTTAGAGAGGGGACTGTTTACAATGGCGTGGACTGGATGAAGGGAACCTGCAGGGCATGGTGTTGCACTTCTGGGCTAGCAACTGCATCTCTAGAAACCGTTGCCACCCCTGGGCTTGTAGGGGGAGGAGGAAGGAGCTGTTAGGAACTCAGGGAGAGCTGAGGTCATAAGAGAGAGGCTGCTGAGCAGAATCTGTGGCCTTAAGCTGTTTTATAAACTAGGATTTAGTATAGAGGGAGCTGGGAGAGTAAACACTACAACCTCTTTTTCCTCCAATTTCCTAGTCCTCTCCCATTGGCAAACCTAAGCAAAAGCCAGAGGTGAAAAGGGAGCCTGGGTCATGCAGTCCACCTGGGCCAGCCACCCGGGGCACAGAATAGGGCTCTACTCCTTTGTCAGGGGGAAAAAGCTATGGCCCCAACACCATGGAAACACAAAGTCCCGTCAGCTATTAGATTTTAGTATGAGGAGATCAATCCAGTTATATTCTCACCAGGAATCTAATGAAAACATTAGCTTCTACTGGTGTGCTTCATACAAGGTAGTGGGAAAAAATAAACAATTAATTAACATAAAACACAGGAGCTACAGTCTGGTCTGCAGCCGGTCGTGAGGCAAAAGTTGATAACCTTAGCTTTGGTTTTTCACCGACCATTCCATGTGCCGCTGATCCTCTGCCAGCACCTTGGCTTGCTGGCTTATTTGTTTTTTAACCTCGCGGTTAAAACTTTACATGGGCCTATAGATCAGGTGCTGGGGTAATTGGGAAAATAGGTGATCGGCTTCACAAAGATGGTCATTTCATCCGTGTGATTTTTGAGAGCCTTTGTGCTCTCAGTTCCCTCTGGTGAGGGTACCCGTGGGACAAGGACATCTTCACACATACTCCACTCACTCTGAGTCGTCCTTCCTCATAGGTGTCTATGTCACCAATATTTCATTCTTGTTCTTTGTATGTTTCTGACAAGCTGTCTACCTGTTAGTGACTGACTAATCAGGGTAGATTTATCAGACTCTTTCTCCTTCCATGGATTTCCTGAGTTTCTGCCCATTGGGAGGCATTGGGAGGGTTCCCCTCACCGTTGACTTTCAGGGTCATTCTTGAGGGGGATTGCGATGTATTGTCCATCCACTTCCGACTCAGTTGAGCACACTGTGCAAGCCAGCAGTAAACCAGGCCATGCTTTTCCCTCATCTCTTTACTGATTGTAGGGAGCTCTCTATGAGGCATAGGTGTGGGTCAAGGCAGATGGGCTGAAGCTTTGGGAATAAATGCCTTGGGAGTCTGAGCCACATGCTATACAATCTACTCTTCCTTCTGACCTGTACAGACTAGATCTTGTATATACCATTTCCATCTGACAATACAATTCTGCTCTTTACTTCCAATTTTGTAATTCAGTGGATCACACAGCACTTAGTTCATGATGGGTGGTTTATGTCACATAGTCATTTAGTATCCCATGGTCTGGTGTTCAGCATTTTCCTCAGCTCAGCAGGAAGCCAGGAGCTGCTTTACAAATGCAGCACTATTACTAGCAGAATTCCTACTCTAAAACCTTGGGATTTGTGCTGTAATATTTATATTAGGGCTTGCTAGAGCCTCTATATAACATCTCTATCTGCCAGAAATATTTCTAGTACAATTGGATGTGTTGGAGTCACCACATAAGAGCCACAGCAGCTTATAGCCAGGACCTTCTATAGAAGCTTCTCCTGATTCAGACCTCACTCAAAACTGGAAGACTTAGCAGTTATCTAGGAAGAAATCAGAACAAGATGCCCAAATGTGTTATATATTTCCTCTACAATCCAAAGAGGCCAAATCAAGTATTATGTTTTTGTTTGTGGTGAATGGTGGAAGGAAAGCAATATTTTTGTCACTTTAGAGGGAATATACCTATGTGTTCTGGGCTACTGCACCCTTAGAAACTTTACTTGTATGTCAGGCCCTTGAATTTTTATCACCCATTTTCTGGCATGCATATGTCTTACTAAAATATGTATGGTGCTTACTCATTCCTTCTCAACAGGTCCAGTTAGCATAATTACTTCAATGTAATAGGCTATTGTGATTTTCTATGGGATAGCAAGAGAGTTAAGACAGAGAACAGAACAGAGAACAGACTATATTGTGACAGAATAGGAGAGTTGACATAACTTTGGGATAAGAGAGTGAAGGTATACTGCTGTCCCTGCCATGTGAAAATGAATGGTTTCTGATTGTTTTTATTGACCAGAATTTGTTAGCTCAATAACTTCACACAAGATTTTTATGCAAGGGAAATCTGGTTCTTTGAATGAGGATGAGGATCCACTTCAATCAGCAAGGAAATATCAAGAGGATTTAGAGGTTCAAAGTTCTCATCTACCTAAATGTCCCCATTCCATGTACAGGGTCTTATATCTTCCCAGCCAGTGCCCTCTTACCTTAGCACAGTGTCTCTCAACCTCGGGATTACTGATATTTTGGGCTAAATAATTGTGTGTGAGGCTATCCTGTGCCCCTCTGATACTTACAGCATCCCTGGTCTCTATCCACTACATACCAGTAGTACGCCCCACAGTTGTGGCAACTCACAATGTCTCTAGACATTGCCAAATGTTCCCTGGGAGGCAAACTGCTCCCAGTTGAGAACCACTGCCTTAGTATAAGAGATCTGGCACATATCCATATTCATGGTATGAGAACTCTGTAATGCTTAAAATTAGGCTTTGTTCTTGGTCCTCAGCCACATCTGCCCTGCCATTATGGAGGATGGGGGACGCCTTCAAACTGCCATGAAGTCTTCCTGATTTTCTACCTGTTTTTTGTTTTTGTTTTTTTTAACTCAGGAATTCAAGGTCTTCATTTTGTCATTTTCTGTGTGTATTCTCCCTACAGCGGTCAGGGCAGTTGGCCCATCCCAGTGTCTTTGTAATCACCATTGTCACTATAGTGCCAGAGTGCCAGAGCCACTTCAGTTCCCTACATTTTGTCTTCTACTGTCACTCTTCATTTACCATCACCAGTGATTTGAATAGTTGTAATTCCCCTCCTTACCACAGATTGTAACTATCCCATCTGCCCTTAAAGGAGGCTCTCATCGATTAGGTTAGTTACCCAAATCCCATTTTAAGGCCCTATTTCCTGGTGCCACTTCCAGTACCAAGTATTGTAAAAGTCAAGAGAAAAGTGGCACACTCAAAAGAGTAATTAAAGAGAGGTTAATGAAAGAACTATTTATAAGGGTGTGAGCAGGATGAAGGGATCCAAAGCAGACAAAAAGATGGTGAAGCACCCAGAAATTAGTAAGAGCAGCAAGCCATTCCCTCCCCTGGACTAAAAGAGGAGAGGGAAGGAGCTGTGCCTGGAACCCAGTGAAAGCGGTAGACAAGGGCGAGGGGTCTCTGAAGTTGTTGAAGGTAACTACTGTTGGAAATGTAACTACTGTCAAGTGACTGCCAGGAAGGAGAGGAGATGGGGGAGTAAATACGTCTTTTCCTTCCAATCCTCTCATCTCTGGGTGCCTCCTAGTGGCTGAACTGGAAGCCAGGGGAAAAGAAACCCACTTAAGCAATCTAGATAGGCTAGCCTCCTGGGGCACAGAGCAAGAATGGAGAAGACTGGAGAGGAATATGGTGGATAAACCAGGAATAGTGGCTGAGCCAGGTTTTTTTTTTCAGTTTTTGTTTTTTTGTCACATGAACTTGGTTTGCCGTAATTTAATCTTCCAGTCCCAAAAGAATTTTAAAGATAACTTAGTCATTTTTGAGTGGTATATAATGAAGTCATAATTTTATTTATTTTTTATGTGGCTATGTTCCAATAAAACTTTATTGACAAAAGTAGGAAAAAATAAACAGTCAGTAAACTGGACTCAGTCCACAGGCCATAGTTTGCTGACCCTTGAGTTACAGTATAATACAGTATAATATCTCTTAGATATACCTTAGTTTACATAACCACTTTCTTATTGCTGGGCATTTAGATTATTTCCCCAATCTCCTTATTCTAATGAAAAAATTTAAATACACATCTCTATGATTATAACTTTGCATTTCCAAAATTGCCCTTAGAATAGATTCCTAGAAGTAGAATTTCTAGATCAAAAGCTATAAATACTTCTAAGGCTTCCTATTCTTTTGCTGCTTGAGGGGAATATAAATTGGTGTGTGTCATTTCAGGAAGGCAGTTTGGCAATGCCTAATTGATGCCTCCCAAAGATCTTACTAGTTCTAAGTATGATCATTGTAAAGGAAAACAAAGAAAGTGGCATGGATTTTATGTTTAAAAAAAGGTGTCCCAGTGTATTGTTTTGTGTGTGCACAACTGATTACAGAAGTTCAACTTTTTTCTGTATTTTCTTTTTTAAAAAATTTATTTATTCTTTTTTAAAAAAAATTTATTGGAGTAGAGTTGATTTACAATGTTGCGTTAGTTTCAGGTGTACAGCAAAGTGATTCAGTTATACGTATATATACATATTCTTTTTCAGATTATTTTCCATTATAGGTTATTACAAGATCTTGAGTAGAGTTCCTGGTGCTGTACAGTAGGTCCTTGCTGATTATCTGTTTTATATATAGTAGTGTGTATCTGTTAAATCCTAATTTATCCCTCCCCCACTCCCTTTCCCCTTTGGTAACCACAGTTTGCTTTCTATACCTGTGAGTCTCTTTCTGTTTTGTATATAAGTTCATTTGTATCATTTTTTTAGGTCCCACATATAAGCGATATCATATATTTGTCTCTCTCTGTCTGACTTAAGAAGTTTTCATTTTAAGCTTTGGTGAGTGAGTGGTGTTTGCACGAAAAATTCACTTTATTAAAGTGTAGTTGATTTACAGAAGTTAACTTTTTTCCATCTTTCTTATCCATTTGCATTTCTTCTATTTCAAAGTTTTTGTTTATAGCTTGGCTCATTGGTTTTCTTTACTTTCTTTCTTTTTATAACTTTGTCTTTTCCTCTCCAATTTTATTTCAATTATATGTATGTTTAGGGGGTAAAAATCTAAGAGCACAGGTTGTAGAATTAGACTGCCCAGGTTCATACTCTGATTCTGCCACTTCCTTCCTTCTTATGCCTGAACTTCCGTGTTTCTAGAATGGAATCAATAAGACATCATATTGTCGCTTTGAGAAAAGTATGTAAAGCACGTTCTGCATTGCCTAGCACATAGTAAATGTATAATAAGTACTATCTATGACAATGATAATGGAGACAATTCTTTCGCTGCTTAAATGTTCCTTATCTATCTAGTGATCAAATACATTTTTACCTCTATTTTCTTTCAACTTTATTATGGTTTAATTAAAAAAAATTCCTTGGATGTTATTTGGTATAAGGTATGAAGACAGGCTCTAAATTAATTTATTTTCCAAATAGCTGAATAAATATTCCAATATATTTTATTGAATAGTACATTCCTTCCTCATTAGCTTGTGCCATGACCTTTATCAAATATTTTGCTTTTACACATTTTAGGATCTACCTCTGGGAAACCAGGTGTTTTAAATTTATCTGCTTCACCATCACTGACATAACATTTTAACACCTCATAATACAACTAACTTGCATTACTCTAACTTCTCATGTTTTTCTTAGTCTCATAAATTTATTCTCCCAGTTGCATTTTATAGTCATGTCGACAATTTTCAAAAAGAATTGCTGTTATTTGAATTCAGATCAGAAGTAAGTGATACTTACAGAACAACCTGAGAACTGACATTTCTATAATAAGCTTTCTTTCCATCCTGAAACATAATGTGTATCCCCATTTATTCAACTCTTCTTTTATATTTTTTCAGTACAGTTTTATCATTTCCTCTATCATGTAAAAATAGATAATACCTATTGAAAATTAATGCTGTGAAGGGCTTTGTTCTAAATACATTATGAATATGTTTAACTCTTAAGACTGTAAGAGAGAGGTTTGCCATTATTCTTATTTAATAATGGTGAAACAGAAGAATGTGAATGGTAGGTGATTTGTCCCTGATCACCTTAGGTCCAAAGTCAGAACCAGAGTCTGTCTCCAAAAGCCCATGTTCTTTTACTCATCGTATACATTAGATGTTAAAAAAAAATTCTTAGATATATCATTTTGGCTATGTGAATGAGACAGTTTCCCCACCTCCAGTATTCCTTTTAATTGGTTACTGCTAACACAGAAAGGAAAAACTATTGTCTGTTATTGATAAACCCTTATAATTTGTAAGTTTATAATTTGAGGGATTAAGAAGAAATACATAAAATTGGGTAAAGATTAGATCATTTTAATTTAAACATAATTTTAATTAAAAAATTGAGATAAGTATTATTAACATTTCCATTATCAAGTTTATTCCACAAATAGCATTTAATAATATTAATTAAATGTTAGAACAAATTAAACTTCTTCTCATTTAACGACTGATAATAATTTAATAATAATAAGAAGAATGGCTAGGGACTTCCCTGGTGGCGCAGTGGTTAAGAATCTGCCTGCCAATGCAGGGGACACCGGTTCGAGCCCTGGTCCAGGAAGATCCCACATGCCATGGAGCAACTAAGCCTGTGTGCCACAACTACTGAGCCTGTGCTCTAGAGCCTGTGCTCCGCAACTACTGAAACCCGCTCGTCTAGAGCCCGTGCTCCGCAGCAAAAGAAGCCACCGTAAAGAGAAGTCCACTCACCGCAACGAAGAGTATCCTCCGCTCACCACAACTAGAGAAAGCCCGAGCAGCAATGAAGACCCAATGCAGCGAACATAAATAAAGAAAGAAAGAAAGAAATTCTCAAAAAAAAAAAAAAAAGGCTAATATTTATTTTGTGTTTCCTCTATATTAGTTGCTATAGCAAGTGCTTTGCAGGCATTAGTTAATTTAATTTCTTTTAATTAGTTATGCAAGAAAAAGCATGCTTTGCCAAGAAATAAATATGACATGTATCATGTTTGTTGGGGACTGGATATATATTAAAACCCAGATTGAAATTTAATTATGTGATTCAATAGCAAATAGACAAAAGCTGCTTTCATGACCTGGTGTTTTGGATTCTTGCCTTTTGCACTAAAAAACACAAATGGTTTATTTTGACTATGTTTGAAACGACAAGGTAAGAGAGGTTGGTCTCAGGCTGTTATTTGTAAGCATTTTGTCACAAATAACATATTTTGTGTATGGGCAGTCTTGATTGTCAACAAATGAAAAGCCAAATTGGATATAATTGCCACTGTGTTTTTTTTTTAAACTTTCACATTTTGAAGGAGTAAAGATAGCTCGATGTACTATATGTGATTTCTGATCAGATGACTGCAACTTCCTTATCTGGCAAAAATCATCTTAGGGTGATTGTACACAATTATTATCATTTTTTATAGTCTTCATTAATTTGTTGTATTTTAACATCAGTGTTTCTTATACTTCCAGACTTTAACTAGTGGCCCATTATAAGTTAAATAATGTATAAGAATAGGACATTTAAAAGAGTATGGTGATTAAACCTGCTATCGCAGTTACCACTTGTTCAGCTAAGTTACAAATCCATTAAGAAACTGATTTGTTAGCAGGTCTCCATTGCCATTCTTGCTCTCTTAATGCACCTTAAGGAGCTCTTTAACTTTAAAATAATTGAGGTACCATTGATTTACAATATTATGTGAGTATCAGGTGTACAACATAGTGATTCATAATTTTTAAAGGTTATACTCCATGTATAGTTATTATAAAATATTGACTATATACCCTGGGCTGTACAATATGTCCTTATTTTTTTTTCTTAAAAATTTATTTTTTATTTCTTAACAACTTTATTGGAGTATAATTGCTTTACAATGGTGTGTTAGTTTCTGCTCTATAACAAACTGAATCAGTTATACATATACATATGTTCCCATATCTCTTCCCTCTTGCATCTCTCTCCCTCCCACCCTCCCTATCCCACCCCTCTAGGTGGTCACAAAGCACCGAGCTGATCTCCCTGTGCTATGCGGCTGCTTCCCACTAGCTATCCATTTTACGTTTGGTAGTGTATGTATGTCCATGCCACTCTCTCACCCTGTAACAGCTTACCCTTCCCCCTCCCCATATCCTCAAGTCCATTCTCTATCAGGCCTGTTTCTTTACTCCCATCTTGCCCCTAGGTTCCACATGACCATTTTTCTTTTTTCTTAGATTCCATATATATGTGTTAGCATACGGTATTTGTCTTTCTCTTTCTGACTTACTTCACTCTGTATGACAGACTCTAGGCCCATCCACCTCATTACAAATAGCTCAATTTCGTTTCTTTTTATGGCTGAGTAATATTCCATTGTATATATGTGCCACATCTTCTTTATCCATTCACCTCTTGATGGACATTTAGGTTGCCTCCATGTCCTGGCTATTGTAAATAGAGCTGCACTGAACATTGTGGTAATGTCTCTTTTTTTTTTTTTTTTTTTTTTTTTTTTTTTTGCGGTACGCGGGCCTCTCACTGTTGTGGCCTCTCCCGTTGCGGAGCACAGGCTCCGGACGCGCAGGCTCAGCGGCCATGGCTCACGGGCCCAGCCGCTCCGCGGCACGTGGGATCCTCCCAGACCGGGGCACGAACCCGCGCCCCCTGCATCGGCAGGCGGACTCTCAACCACTGCGCCACCAGGGAAGCCCCTAATGTCTCTTTTTGAATTATGGTTTTCTCAGGGTATATGCCCAGTAGTGGGATTTCTGGGTCGTATGGTAGTTCCTGTTTCTAGTTTTTTAAGGAACCTCCATAGTGTTCTCCATAGTGGCTGTATCAATTTACATTCCCACCAATAGTGCAAGAGTTTTCCCTTTTCTCCACACCCTCTCCAGCATTTATTGTTTGTAGATTTTTTGATGATGGCCAGTCTGACTGGTATGAGATGATACCTCATTGTAGTTTTGATTTGCATTTCTCTAATGATTAATGATGTTGAGCATCCTTTCATGTGTTTGTTGGCAATCTGTATATATTCTTTGCAGAAATGTCTATTTAGGTCTTCTGCCCATTTTTGCATTGGGTTGTTTGTGTTTTTTTGCTACTGAGCTGCATGAGCTGCTTGTAAATTTTGGAGATTAATCCTTTGTCAGTTGCTTCATTTGAAAATATTTCCTCCCATTATGAGGGTTGTTGTTTCGTCTTGTTTATGGTTTCCTTTGCTGTGCAAAACTTTTAATTTTCATTAGGTCCCATTTGTTTATTTTGGTTTTAATTTCCATTTCTCTAGGAGGTGGGTCAAAAAGGATCTTGCTGTGATTTATGTCACAGAGTGTTCTGCCTATGTTTTCCTCTAAGAGTTTGATAGTGTCTGGTCTTACATTTAGGTCTTTACTCCATTTTGAGTTTATTTTTGTGTATGGTGTTAGGGAGTGTTCTAATTTCATACTTTTACATGTAGGTGTCCAGTTTTCCCAGCACCACTTATTGAAGAGGCTGTCTTTTCTCCACTGTATATTCTTGCCTCCTTTATCAAAAATAAGATGACCATATGTGTGTGGGTTTATTTCTGGGCTTTCTATCCTGTTCCATTGATCTATATTTCTGTTTTTGCGCCAGTACCATACTGTCTTGATTACTGTAGACTTGTAGTATACTTTGAAGTCAGGGAGCCTGTTTCCTCCAGCTCCGTTTTTCGTTCTCAAGATTGCTTTGGCTATTCGGGGTCTTTTGTGTTTCCATACAAATTGTGAAAGTTTTTGTTCTAGTTCTGTGAAAAATGCCAGTGGTAGTTTGATAGGGATTGCATTGAATCTGTAGATTGCTTTGGGTAGTATAGTCATTTTCACAATGTTGATTCTTCCCATCCAAAACATGGTATATCTCTCCATCTATTTGTATTATCTTTAATTTTTTTTCATCAGTGTCTTATAATTTTCTGCATACAGGTCTTTTGTCTCCTTAGGTAGGTTTATTCCTAGATATTTTATTCTTTTTGTTGCAATGGTAAATGGGAGTGTTTTCTTCATTTCACTTTCAGATTTTTCATCATTAGTGTATAGAAATGCTAGAGATTTCTGTGCATTAATTTTGTATGCTGCTACTTTACCAAATTCATTGATTAGGTCTAGTAGTTTTCTGGTAGCATCTTTCGGTTTCTCTATGTATAGTATCATGTCATCTGCAAACAGGGACAGCTTTTGTTCTTCTTTTCCGATTTGGATTCCTTTTATTTCTTTTTCTTCTCTGATTCCTCTGGCTAAAACATCCAAAACTATGTTGAATAAGAGTGGTGAGAGTGGGCAACCTTGTCTTGTTCCTGATCTTAGTGGAAATGGTTTCATTTTTTCACCATTGAGGGTGATGTTGGCTGTGGGTTTGACATATATGGCCCTTATTATGTTGAGGAAAGTTACCTCTATGCCTACTTTCTGGAGGGTTTTTACCATAAATGGGTGTTGAATTTTGTCGAAAGCTTTCCCTGCACCTATTGAGATGATCATATGGTTTTTCTCCTTCAGTTTGTTAATATGGTGTATCACATGATTGATTTGCATATGTTGAAGAATCCTTGCATTCCTGGGATAAACCCCACTTGATCATGGTGTATGATCCTTTTAACGTGTTGTTGGATTCTGTTAGCTAGTATTTTGTTGAGAATTTTTGCATCTTTGTCCATCAGTGATATTCGCCTGTAGTTTTTTTTCTTTGTGACATCTTTGTCTGGTTTTGGTATCAGGGTGATGGTGGCCTCGTAGAATGAGTTTGGGAGTGTTCCTCCCTCTGCTATATTTTGGAAAGTTTGAGAAGGATAGGTGTTAGCTCTTCTCTAAATGTTTGATAGAATGCACCTGTGAAGCCATCTGGTCCTGGGCTTTTGTTTGTTGAAAGATTTTTAATCACAGTTTCATATTCAGTGCTTGTGATTGGTCTGTTCATATTTTCTATTTCTTCCAGGTTCAGTCTTGGAATGCTGTGCATTTCTAAGAATTTGTCCATTTCTTCCAGGTTTTCCATTTTATTGGCATATAGTTGCTTGCAGTAATCTCTCATGATCCTTTGTATTTCTGCAGTGTCAGTTGTTACTTCTCCTTTTTCATTTCTAGTTCTATTGATTTGAGTCTTCTCCCTTTTTTTCTTGATGAGTCTGGCTAATGGTTTATCAATTTTGTTTATCTTCTCAAAGAACCAGCTATTAGTTTTATTGATCTTTGCTATCATTTCCTTCATTTCTTTCTCATTTTTTTCTGGTCTGATCTTTATGGTTTCTTTCCTTCTGCTAACTTTGGGGTTTTTTGTTCTTTCTCTTATTGCTTTAGGTGTAAGGTTAGGTTGTTTCTTTGAGGTGTTTCTTGTTTCTTAAGGTAGGATTGTATTGCTCTAAACTTCCCTCTTAGAACTGCTTTTGCTGCATTCCATAGGCTTTGGGTCATCATGTTTTCATTGTCATTTGTCTAGGTATTTTTTAATTTCCTCTTTTTTTCTTCAGTGATCTCTTGGTTATTTAAGTAGTGTATTGTTTAGCCCCCATGTGTCTATATTTTTTACAGATCTTTTCCTGTAATTGATATCTAGTCTCATAGTGTTGTGGTCGGAAAAAGTACTTGATACAATTTCAGTTTTCTTAAGCTTACCAAGGCTTGATTTGTGACCCAAGATATGATCTATCCTGGAGAATGTTCCATGAACGCTTGAGAAGAAAGTGTTTTCTGTTGCTTTTGGATGGAATGTCCTATAAATATCAATTAAGTCCATTTTGTTGAATGTATCACTTAAAGCTTGTGTTTCCTTGTTTATTTTCATTTTGGGTGATCTGTCCATTGGTGAAAGTGGGGTGTTAAATTCCCCTACTATGATTGTGTTACTGTCGATTTCCCCTTTTATGGATGTTAGAATTTGCCTTATGTATTGTGGTGCTCCTATGTTGGTTGCATAAATATTTACAATTTTTATATCTTCTTCTTGGATCGATCCCTTGATCATTATGTAGTGTCCTTCTTTGTCTATTGTAATAGTCTTTATTTTAAAGTCTATTTTGTCTAATATGAGAATTGTTACTTCAGCTTTCTTTTGCTTTCCATTTGCATGGAATATCTTTTTCCATCCCCTCAGTTTCAGTCTGTATGTGTCCCTAGGTCTGAAGTGGGTCTCTTCTAGACAGCATACATATGGGTCTTGTTTTTGTATCCATTCAGCCAGTCTATGTTTTTGGTTGGAGCATTTAATCCATTTTCATGTGAGGTAATTATCAATATGTATGTTCCTATTACCATTTTCTTAATTGTTTTGGGTTTGTTATTGTAGGGCTTTTCCTTCTCTTGAGTTTCCTGCCTAGAGAAAGTCCTTTAGCAGTTGTTTTAAAGCTGGTTTGGTGGTGCTGAATTCTCTTAGCCTTTGTTTGTCTGTAAAGTTTTTAATTTCTCCATCAAATCTGAATGAGCTCCTTGCTGGGTAGAGTAATCTTGGTTGTAGGTTTTTCTCTTTCATCACTTTAAAATGCCCTGCCACTCCCTTCTGGCTTGCAGAGTTTCTGCTCAAAGATCAGTGTTAACCTTATGGGGATTCCCTTGTGTGTTATTTGTTGTTTTTCCCTTGCTGTTTTTTTGTTTTGTTCTTTTTTTAAAAAAATTATTTATTTATATTTTTGGCTGTGTTGGGTCTTCGTTTCTGTGCAAGGGCTCTCTCTAGTTGCGGCAAGCAGGGGCCACTCTTCATCGCGGTGCGCCGGCCTCTCACTATTGCGGCCTCTCTTGTTGCACAGCACAGGCTCCAGACGCGCAGGCTCAGTAGTTATGGCTCATGGGACTAGTTGCTCTGTGGCATGTGGGATCTTCCCAGAGCAGGGCTCGAACCTGTGTCCCCTGCATTGGCAGGCAGATTTTCAACCGTTGTGCCACCAGGGAAGCCCGTCCCTTGCTGCTTTTTATATTTTTTCTTTGTATTTAATTTTTGATAGTTTGATTAATGTGTGTCTTGGTGTGTTTCTCCTTGGATTTTTCCTGTTTGGGACTCTCTGTGATTCCTGGACTTGATTAACTATTTCCTTTCCCATGTTAGGAAAGTTTTCAACTATAATCTCTTCAAATATCTTCCCAGTCCCTTTCTTTTTCTCTTCTTCTTCTGGGACCCCTATAATTCGAATGATGGTGCATTTAATGTTGTCCCACAGGTCTCTGAGACTGTCTTCAATTCTTTTCATTCTTTTTTCTTTATTCTGCTCTGCAGTAGTTATTTCCAATATTTTAACTTCCAGGTCACTTATCCGTTCTGCTGCCTCAGTTATTCTGCTATTGATCCCTTCTAGAGAATTTTTAATTTCATTTATTGTGTTGTTCATCACTGTTTGTTTGCTCTTTAGTTCTTCTAGGTCCTTGTTAAACGTTCCTTGTATTTTCTCTATTCTATTTCCAAGATTTTGGATCATCTTTACTATCATTATTCTGAAATGTTTTTCAGGTAGACTGCCTATTTCCTCTTCATTTGTTAGGTCTGGTGGGTTTTTATCTTGCTCCTTCATCTGCTGTGTGTTTTTCTGTCTTCTCATTTTGCTTAACTTACTGTGTTCGGGGTCTCCTTTTCTAAGGCTGCAGGTTCGTAGTTCCCGTTGTTTTTGGTGTTTGTCCCCAGTGGCTAAGGTAGGTTCAGTGGGTTGTGTAGGCTTCCTGGTGGAGGGGACTAGTGCCTGTGTTCTGGTGGATGAGGCTGGATCTTGTCTTTCTGGTGGGCAGGTCCACGTCTGGTGGTGTGTTTTGGGGTGTCTGTGGCCTTACTATGATTTTAGGTAGCCTCTCTGCTAATGGATGGGGTTGTGTTCCTGTCTTGCTAGTTGTTTTGCATAGGGTGTCCAGCACTGTAGCTTGCTGGTCGTTGAGTGAAGCTGGGTCTTGGCATTGAGATAGAGATCTCTGGGAGATTTTCGCCATTTGATATTACATGGAGCTGGGAGGTCTCTTGTGGATCAATGCCCTGTACTTCGCTCTCCCACCTCAGAGGCATAGTCCTGATGCCTGGCTGGGGCACCAAGAGCCTTTCATCCTCATGGCTCAGAATAAAAGGGAGAAAAAATAGAAAGGAAGGAAGAAAGAAATAAAATAAAATAAAGTAAAATAAAATAGTTATTAAAATAAAAAATAATTATTAAGAAAAATTTTTTTTAAAGTAAAAAATAGCAAACAAACAACAAAAAAACGGACAGACAGAACCCTAGGACAAATGGTAAAATTAAAGCTATACAGACAAAATCACACACAGAAGCAGACACATACACACTCACAAAAAGAGAAAAAGGGAAAAAAATATATATCTTTGCTCTCAAAGTCTGCCTCCTCAATTTGGGATGATTCATTGTCTATTCAGGTATTCCACAGATGTAGGGTACATCAAGTTGATTGTGGAGATTTAATCCTCTGCTCCTGAGGCTGTTGGGAGAGGTTTCCGTTTCTGTTCTTTGTTCGCACAGCTCCCGGGGTTCAGAAGCTTTAGATTTGGCCCCGCCTCTGCGTGTAGGTTGCCTGAGGGCGTCTGTTCTTCGCTCAGACAGGACGGGGTTAAAGGAGCAGCTGATGCAGGGGCTCTGGCTCGCTCAGGCCGGGCGGAGGGAGGGTTACGGATGCAGGGTGAGCCTGTGGTGGCAGAGGCCAGCCTAAGGTTGCACCAGCCTGAGGCGTGCCATGCATTCTCCCGGGGAAGTTGTCCCTGGATCACGGGACCCTGGCAGTGGCGGGCTGCACAGGCTCCCGGGAAGGGAGGTGTGGAGAGTGACCTGTGCTCGCACACAGGCTTCTTGGTGGCGGCAGCAGCAGCCATGGCATCTCATGCCTGTCTCTGAGGTCCGCGCTGTTAGCCGTGGCTCGCGCCCGTCTCTGGAGCTCATTTAAGCGGCGCTCTTAATCCCCTCTCCTCGCTTACCAGGAAACAAAGAGGGAAGAAAAAGTCTCTTGCCTCTTCGGCAGGTCCAGACTTTTCCCTGGACTCCCTCCCGGCCAGCCGTGGCACACTAACCCCCTGCAGGCTGTGTTCACGTTGCCAACCCCAGTCCTCTCCCGCAGCTCCGACCATAGCCCGAGCTTCAACTCTCAGCCCCGCCTGCCCCGGCGGGTGAGCAGACAAGCCTCTCGGGCTGGTGAGTGCTGGTCGGCCCTGATTCTCTGTGCGGGAATCTCTCCGCTTTGCCCTCCACACCCCTGTTGCTGTGCTCTCTGCCGCGGCTCCGAAGCTTCCCCCTCCGCCGCCCGCAGTCACCGCCCGCGAAGGGGCTTCCTAGTGTGTGGAAACCTTTCCTCCTTCACAGCTCCTTCCCACTGGTGCAGGTCCCGTCCCTATCCTTTTGTCTCTGTTTATTCTTTTTTCTTTTGCCCTACCCAGGTACGTGGGGGGGGGGGTTTCTTGCCTTTTGGGAGGTCTGAGGTCTTCTGCCAGCATTCAGTAGGTGTTCTGTAGGAGTTGTTCCACGTGTAGATGTATTTCTTTTTCTTTTTTTTTTTTTTTGCAGTATGCGGGCCTCTCACTGTTGTGGCCTTTCCCGTTGCAGAGCACAGGCTCCGGACGCGCAGGCTCAGCGGCCATGGCTCACGGGCCCAGCCGCTCCGCGGCATGTGGGATCTTCCCGGACCGGGGCACGAACCCGTTTCCCCTACATCGGCAGGCGGACTCTCAACCACTGCGCCACCAGGGAAGCCCTGTAGACGTATTTCTGATGTATTTGTGGGTTGGAAGGTGATCTCTGCGTCTTACTCTTTCGCCATCTTGAAGCTCCTCCTATCCTTATTTTATACGTAGTAGTTTGTAGCTAGGAGTTCATTAACTTTTAAATAATTATTTTATGTTATTATTATTTTTTAAATGGAAATGGAAATCCTTACTTATGGACATGGACCCTTGCTACTGTCTGTAACCCTCTAGAAGGTTCGTAGGTGCTCTTTGGGTCAGGCAGAGCAAGAGGCACCTTTGGTCCCACTCTGGTTTTGCCGAGGATGGTACTGTGGGATGTATTAGCTTTTCAGGAGGCAGGGTTGACCACGCTCCAGGAGGCCAAGCGTCCAGCATGTTAGAGCTGGAAGAGGCACAGCAGTCATGTGGTCCAGATCTCTTAATACTCTGTACTGAGGAGGAAACCATCCCAGAAATTTACCAGCCGTGATGAGAGCAAGCACTGTCTTTTCTCTTCTTACAAAGGATTGCAGAAACGTTCTGTTGTTGAGCACATCCCCTGCCCTCCTCCCCAGGGATAATGGACCCTCATTTCCTGTGGCAGGCATAATGGCTTTTCTGTCAGCTGTGCCAAGTGGCCTGTTGAGGCTGGGAGGATGACAAAGATGGGCATTTATCTCTGGAGTTCAGGAGTGATTTCCAATCCTCATCTCTGCTGTGTGCCTGGGACACTGAGTAGATTTAGGTCCGTGTGGTTCTGTTGTGGATTTAGAAAGCAAACACTCAAAGAGTCTTCCTTGAAGCCAGGAGCTGTTGGTAAGGCCAGTAAGTGGAAGCAGTGTGGCTTTCCACACAACAATCTTTGTGACCCACAGGACAGACCCAGAGAACCCCAAACGTCTGATGTAAAATGCAGGAGACAGTTGCTGCCTTTCTGGAGCGTCAAGTTGTCTCCAGCAGTGGAGCTAACTTCCTTGCATCGAAATGCTTTTCAAAGCCTTTTAAATTGGAGCTTTATTCTCTTTTTCCATGACAGAAGCCTCTCTGTACTCTGAAGGAAGATTCAGGGTAATCTTTTTTTGCTGGCTGGTGGCTCTGCCTGCAGCCCTGCATAGCAGATAAGCCAGGATGGCAGTGGTCTTGGGGCAGGCACAAAAGCAAATTTTACACAGAGACGAAACTCTCTACCAAGATGTGCCTGCAGCAACGGCAGGTCTAGTGTTTTGGTTCTGATGGTTTCCTTCTGCAAAGTGTAGGAAAAATTCCATTCTCGTTCATTCAGGGAGGTCTCTGGTCTCCCTCTTGTGACTCCATCCAGACTGAATGGGAGTGCGGAGTGGCTGCTGCTTCACTGGTTACTCTGAGCTGTGGTTCTCGTCCTTTGAGGGTTCACAGAGCCCTTTGAGAGTCGTTGAATGTGATGGGTCATCTCCTCCACAAAATGCCCATTGCACAGGCGCTGAGTTCTGCCAATACTTCCGCGGTAGGGGTCGGTGTTCACAGACTATCTGGAAATCCGTACGCCCGAGGTCCAGGATGCTGAGGTTGACAGTATCTGTGGTCCTGTGTGGAGCAGAGTCAGACCCATCACAACCCATACCAGCTGCCTATGGAGAAATGGCTGCTGGGCCTGTGTGTGCATCCCACATGGAGGATTACCTTATGTCGGGAAGATTAAGCTGCTAAAAATCCTCTTCTTGGCGTTTCTCCCTTGGGTTTGCAACTTCTTTTCTCCCGTTTCGCTGACTCGTATTCTTCCTCCTCTTCCATCAACACAAGTATTTGTCGAAATTCTGATCTGAGCCTTTGTCTCTTCTCTCTAAATCCCCTCGCTGAGTAATCTTGACCATCACTTGACCTTTTAGCCATTGATTTCCCAACCGACTTTTCAATGCTGCGTTCTCTCTTGAGCTCCAGACTCCTTTCCAACTACCATGCAGTTGCCTCTTAAATCCAGCACCTTCCAGAGCCCCCACCCCTCCTGCAACCCACCCACTCTTCTCTCTCCATGCTGCCTCCCCCAAGCCGACTGCCTGCTGGAACCATGGACGCTACCACCGATGGCCTCCAGGGCATCCATGTGTGTGTGTTCCCTTCTCCTCATCCCTACATCACGGCCTGGAAGGTTTCAGAATTCTTCCATGCAGCCTCCCAGCTCACTTGTCCCTCAAATCAGATTCTAAATTGTAGCTGTGCCACCTTCAGGCTGAGAAGCCTTGTTTGCTCCCTGTTCTCTATAGACCAGTAGATCCCTAGCTCAGATGCACTCAGGCCCGCCACAGCGGGACCCACCTGTAGCAGATGCTGTTCATGTCCTGCTTGCATCCCTTAGGTCCTACCATATCAGTGCCCTCCCCCTGCCAGAGTCTGTGGCTCTGTGCCTCAGGGCCCACTAACATCGATGTGTAAATATTGGGCCCTGGCAGCAGAGCTCACCCTGCTAGGGCACAGGATAGGTTAGAAGGGCCAGGGAATTAATGCCTCCATCATCCCTGAGAGAAATCCTCAATAAATAGATGACTGATGGGAGTTGATATATAAACACGCAGCTTCTTTGTCCCTTGGGTGAGGTAACTCTGAGGTGCATATTCTGCTGTGTCTCCCTCAGGGCTGGTATTTCCTGGGACCACCTCCCAAATACACTACTTACACTGAAGTCTTTATTTCAGGGTCTGTTCCTGGGGGAACTCAAATTAAATCACCCCGTCACCAGGGGCTCTGCCTTTCTCTTACCTTCCCCTGGCTCTGTCTTTGTACCTTTGCTCAAGCCAGGTACTCCCCATCTCTGCTTTCGGGACTCCTGCCATCTTTAGGTAAACCTGAAAGGTGGCCTCTTCCAGGAAGCCTTCTCTAGGACCCCACCCAATGCTCCCAGCACACTTTCTGCTGGCACCCCTCTCTACATTATATCGTTGTTCATTGGATTTGGTGTCTCTTTTCTGTAGGAATGATGTCTTTCTAAATGTTTCTATCCCCTGCAGCACCTAACCCAGAGCTTGGCACTGGGACCTTCAACAAATGCTTATTGAGTTAAACTCTCTTAGTTCTCCCAAATTATTGTGACCCTCTCCTTGCACATACTTTGCCAAGACACACATCCTGAGGCTTAGTGGCCTAGTGCCCTGCATTCTTTCTTTGGAGGCAGGTTGAGTCTTCTCCTCTGAACTGTCCTTCAAACTAGAGGCCCAGGGAGGTTCTTAAAATTTATCAAGCAATGAATATTCAGATAGTGAACCATGTATTAGGCATAGTGCCTATGGGGATGAAATTATAAGAGTGAGTCTTAAATTCAAAATGCTTACGGTTAACCCATTAATTCAGGGTTGGCAAGCATTCTATAAAGGGTACGCGGGCCCCTCACTGTTGTGGCCTGAGCACAGACTCCGGACGCGCAGGCTCAGCAGCCATGGCTCACAAGCCCAGCTGCTCCGCGGCATGTGGGGTCCTCCCGGACCGGGGCACGAACCCATGTCCCCTGCATCGGCAGGCGGACTCTCAACCACTGCACCACCAGGGAACCCCACAGCATGCCTTTCTTGACTGTAATTTTAATTTCTGCTGGAGGTCAGCTGGTCTTCCTTCCTAAATGGCCACTCTCCCTGCTTGAATTGTATGGGTAATGGCATCATCTTATCTCTGCTTTTACTCTGGAAACTGACTCCATATTAACCTCCTACCTGGCCTCCATCCTTTTCCTTTTTCCTGCCACATTTGCTATGTGCCCTTCTCTTGTTTTTGTTGCCTCTCGCCACCGTACTCTGCCTCTGGCTTCGTCCAACTCACCTCCCTTCCTGACTGTCAGGGGCCTTCCCAGGAATCACTGATAGCCTTTATGCCTCTCTGGTGCACAGTCTCTTCCGTTACTGGTCCCCAGGGCTCTGCAGTGGCCCAGGCCCCGATGTCAGCCTGAGGTCACAGCCAGTCACTGCCCAAAGAGGTGTCCGCTTACTGGCTGCAACCCAGATCTGTTTTGGACTCAAGAGTTTCCTGAGTGTCAGAGCCCTGCCCTGCACTGTTCACCACGGTGGTTGCCTCTGTGATGAATTAGATCCCTTGGCATTCTTGCCGTCTTCACCTCGAAGGAGTCAGTCATGCGCTGGTTAATTTGGTCTTTGCAATAGATAATAAGAAAGTAACATTTTCTATAAAAAACCCTTCTTGGAGGTACAGATACATGATAGATAGAAACCTCATGCCTTAAACTGTCCACCCTTCCCTACTGGCATTCTTCACTCACAGTTACCCATTCTACAGAAATCCGCTGTAATGAAGAGGAGGAATAATTTGCACATTCCCAAGTTTCCCTTGGTCTGCAGAATTCACTGCCAGCTTTTATAAAGTAGTGAGCTCCCTTAGTGCATTTTAAGTGGCCTTCTTTGCAAGACTTTGATTCAGGTATAACTTTTCGGGAGCATAGGGAATGCATAAAGCACTCTCCGGCATATTCATGCTCACCTGGAGAGAAAAGTTACCCCAAGTAAGTGAGGAGAAGATCATTTGCAAGTCTGATGTGGATGTTCTACCGTAAATCCCATAGGGCAGTAAGTTCATATTCCAGAATGTGGATTTCTCCTACTCTTTTATCTTAAGAAGCTCACCTGTAAGAATCTGTCTTTGGAATGCAGGGAAGTCAAGATCTGAGGATTCGGGTCGAATGTGATTATGATCTACTGAAGGAATTCAACAGATCACGGTGGTATTTGAACAGACCCCTCAGAGAGTGCTACCCACTGAAGAGGGCCTTGTATCAGCTTTCTCTTTGCTCAGAGGTTCCCAACCTGGTGTTCTCAGACCCCAAGCTGTCTACCTGTGGGCTTCCAGCCCTCTGAAAAGGCATGCAGTTTTATGTGCCCCTGCTTCTATGCATCCTTTTGGGGTGAAAGTCTAGGGCTTTCTTTGGATTTGCAAAGGGTTTGGGATCCCGAAATCCTCACCCGTGTCGTTGTCTCAGGAGTTGAGATGCTCCACGAAGTTGGATCCTTTGGTTTGTTCTCTGCTGGGTCTCAGCTCCTGGAGCGGTGCCTGGTGCACAGTTGGTGCTCATTGTATATGTATATGGGTTGAATGATTCAGTAAGTGAATGAATAAAATGGCCACACCGGGACTTGAACCTGGGCTGCTCTGACCCCAGAGCGCTCTGCTCTTCATCCTCCTAAAGGAAAGAGGATACTTGTTTTTCCAGGAAGGCTGGAGTGGGAGTTGGGCACACAACTTGTGAATCAAAGACCCAAATCGCTGCAAAAGAAATCTCAGAGCAATAACCAAAGCAAAGACTGCAAGAGGCAAGGCAAATGGGATTTTCTGAGGCGCTCTCTGAGCAGTTACCTCTGAGCCTGGGGAGGGTCTGGGCTCTGGCCAGCCCTGGATGCTGGCGGGCAGGGGATGTAGAGCAGAGTGCTTCTGAGGTGACTGTAGCAGGAAGCAGCTGGCTCTGGCTCTGGCTCTGGGGAGCGGAACATGGGCCAGGCTGCTGCCACGTTGTGTTGCAGAAGTACTGCCGGGGGCTGCTGTGGGTGCTGAAGGAGCCAGTTCCCTGAAGGGACAAGGCACTGGACCGAGGGTCAGAGGGTCTAGTGTCCGGGCCTGACTCTGGCTCTTGACACACCTTGGCTCCCCTGCTCCCCGCTCTCGATTTCAATCTCTCTCTTTCTGTAGAAGGGTTTGCAGTGTTTGTTTTTATTCTTCCCAGGGTTAGTTGGGGGAGGTGGTGAGGATTGGTGACTGGGTCTTACAAGCTATAAAGTATAGAAGGCCCTCGGGGAAACAGGGACCCAGCTGAATGTGCTGGACAGGTGTCCTCCTCTCTGGTGTCTGGGTCAGTGTGCTCGTACCCTGTAGTCAGCTGGTCGAACAGATGCTCCTGGTGAGCAAGGGCTCCTGGGAAATGCATGGGGTCAAAGTTGGCCGGAAGCTGGGAACGCATGGAGGGGGCTCAGAGGGCATGTGGTACTGTCATGGGAGACTCGCAGGCGATTCAAGTGAGTGTGTGAGGATAGTCATTTGTCTGGAAAGTCAAAGAAGGAGGAGCTAGGACTCCATCTATGCCCTAAGCTAACGATCTGGCCCTTTTTAGAGAATAAGAGTCAGTTATTAGAGCCACTTAATTAATTCCAAGATGCTGAGCTGAGCAAGACAGGTTTAGCCCACTCCCAGTGGCAGAGCAGGTGCTGGCCCATCTTGCAGGCAAACATGGCCAGTGGCCCATCTCAGAGTTATGGGGGTGGGGGCGTGTTCCAGTTAATAGAGGGATTTGTGTGCAAAGTAGCTGGGGATTTCCTGATTCAGAATCCTGGAGGGGAGGTGAGCAATTCCCAGCATTTCCAGCACTCCTGAAGTTTGGTTTAGACTGAATGACACAGCAAATAGTCTTCCTGGACCCGAAGGCCATTTCCAAGGGAGAGGGCAAAACTGTCGTGAATGGGGTAAAGCCCTGTTGGATTGGAGATTTAGTGCCATCTTGCTCAAAAGCAGAGGAAATGGATGTTGTAGTTGCCTTGTCAGCGTCTACCCAGGCTCTCCCTGATCTAGCAACCTCATGGTTTGAGTGGCCCTAATTGTCCAAGTCAGTCAGAGAAATCCCACTCCCACCTCGCTGGAGGGATAGATGGAGAGATGGTCCAATCAGAACAAAGCTTAGGGCTTTAGTGCAGTGGTCTGAGAAACGTCACTCTTTTCCCCTCTGGATGTGAAAAGTCAAGCACAGAGTCCTGGTTTCTATTGGCAGTCCTTTTGTGACCATGACGGAAGAGGATCTGAAGACAAAATTAACACATGGAGGGCAGCTGAGTAGAAGGAATCACAAAGAAATAGAGCTGGACTTTCTGGAGATATGAGTCCACAAATCTCCTTTATCATTCAAGTCAATTTGAGTTGGCTTTTCTGATTCCTCTTTATTGAAGTATAGTTAATTTACAATGTTGTGTTAGTTTCAGGTGTGAATCACAGCAAAGTGATTCAGTTGGCTTTTCTGATTCTTGCATTGAGTGCTTTCTAACTGACATGTAGGACCTGTTGGTTTCTCAGGTTCTCTCAATCCTAGAACTTAATGATTTGGCTTTTTTTTTTTTTTTAATGTCCTGAGGCTAGAGCCCAAAGCAGGTGGAAACGAACATCTGGGGCTAATGTTCACCTTAGACACCGAGGCTTTGATTCGGAGGTTGGAACGTTGGCAGGTGATCTGTGCTGGCACCTCTTTGACCGGATCATCTCAGATCCCTTTATAAGCATGGAGAGGCCCTCTTTGCCTTGTTGGGACACTTAGGTCTAGAGGCTTGTCTAGCTTGTGGTTGGTTTGTTGGTGGTTAGAGATGGTCCAGATCTAGAAGAGACCAACCTGAAAACTGAGGTTTGTCCTTCAGATGGTCTGTGAGCAGGAAAACACTAGTGAATTGAGAAAATGATCTCTTCTCAGTCGTGTTCTTACCTGCCAGAGTCAATTATTCATCTTAGAGCTCACTGTGTTACTTAAAATTGTACAGTTCCTAAGCCCATATGTCAAGGGAAGCCAAACAAACAAGCTTCCGTTTTACAAATCCTCAGATGTTTCCACAAAGGCTCCCTTAACTGTCTCTGACAGTAAGAAAATTAATAGACACAGCTGACAATGTGTAAAATGATCGTATGTGTCGAGGTCTCAGAGGATAACATAATGTCTTCACTAGAAACAATTGGTGTGTTGTGGATTAGTAGCTCAGGAGATGGATGGCTAGAAAGCCTGCCATGGGTTAAATGCCATCATTACTGGCTCTTTCAATCAGGAAATAGCTATCAAGGACCTGCAGCGTGCCTAACACTGGGCTGGTACCCAGAATCCATGTGTGCCACATAATGTGAAAGGGGGAGAATAGCATTCCTTCACCTTGAGGAGCTTCCCTGTCAAGCTGGGAAGAGAAGGCACACATACCTACCAGCCAGGGTGTACTTTGCAGATGTATATGTTCTCAGAAGTCTGCAAGAAGGAAACAATTGTTGGTATCTGGGCTTTCTCAGGGAAAATGGGGCTTGAATTAGACTTCAAAGGGATTGAGCAAATTATTATTTGGACTGGAATTATGTATTATCGAATGAACCTTGAAGCAGCCATTCATTGGCTAGGGCTTGGGGATTTTATTTACCGGGAATGTTGGGAAAAATTCTACTATAACAAGAACTGGCCTGCCCTGTATTTGTCCTATATTTAAAACATGTAATTTTTCAAAGTAACAGCAGAGAACATGAAATTTAAACATAGGCTTCTTTATGGAGTCTTGGAAATGACTTTTCTTCCTGGATGGAATTGGACCATTGACTGTGTTAGGTTTAGTGGTGATTGAGCAAAGAGTATTTTCTATTTGATCTTATTATATTTTAATCACATTGCAAGAAGTGTCAGAATAGTACAAAATGAGAAACTTCACAGGCTCATATTTCATTACAAAGTCAGTTTGTACAGGGCTTTGGAAGGGACCTCACTTGCATTGATTTGCTGTGGTGATCAATTATGGCTCAGCTCTAACGGACTGGAGCTGGCGGGCCAGGAGCTTCCGCCATGCTGAGCCTGAAGGTCACTTCCCCACATCCTTCTGCCTGGAGCCCACCACTCTGTTCGCTGTTTTACGGTGTGACTTGAATCTGGAGGTCAGTGGATGAAATGCCACTCTCTGTGGCTCTGGTTTGCTGACACATCAAGCCATCATGGCTGAACAAATATTGCCTGTGGGCTGAATCATATTTTGAGATATTCATTTTTCTTGTCTATCCCCCACCCTCCTGCTTCCCATTCAAGCAGGTAGCAGGCTTGGGGCTTCATCGCCTCGGTGGAATTGCATGGCCAGGCTGCAGGCAGAAGTTGCCTGTGTGACTTGTTGGCTTTTATTTTCTACAAGCTCAACCCTGTGGTGTAGGATGAGATTTTAGGAAAAAGGCAGAATACATGGGAAAAGCAAGAGGCAGAGAGCTTCTGTCCATCTCCCTTAAGTGGAGATTGCCCTGGTCTGGGCCATCCGAGGGTGGGTGACAAGTTCCAGACATGATACATGTGCAGAGATGGAGCTGCAGCCCCAGGGTCCCACATCCCTGTGTGATGGCATGAAGGCAGCAGAGAGCTGCAACTCACCAGACAGAGGAGGCGATGAGCAACTCAGCAGCCAGTCAGCAATTCTAGAAAGTGGAATCTCTGCCTCTTTCTGGGAACCTCATAATTCTGCTGGGACCGGGAGAATAGGAGCCCCAGAATGACCCCATGGAGCTTGATGTCCAGTGACTCTGTGGCTTCCATTCACCACCGAAGGGGCTTGTGGCCAAGGCTGACTATTGGCGTCCTTGGTCCAACCTCTCTGGGGGCTTGGCATCTTCTCAAGATGTAGCCATGGCAGGCCTGCTTCTCTCTGCCTGCCTCTGCTGGCCCCCTGCAGTCTCCTGGGACAGCCCCTCTCTCTTACTGCCTTCCTAGGGTTTCTGAGAGGTCCAGGAAGCTGGGCTAGGGATGGAGGGGGAGTTGGAGAGAAAGTGCTCAGTCTGTCTAGTCCTTCCATAGCAGCCAAAACCAAAATACATCCTGGCATTTATTGTTATTTTTCTACCATTCTTATTAAGTAGAGAGGCATAATGGAGAACACAAAAATTACCCCTCAGCCCATCTACAGAAGAATGTAGAATGATCTAGTGTTGAAACTGTGTACCAGTTCAGGCCAGCGGTTCCTGTGGCATCCAACAATGTTGAGTATCACTATGTTTCTCTCAGAAATTACAAATATCTCGTGACTTCCTATGAGTTTGCTGCAGTGCCTGGGGGTGACTTGGGGAACAGTTTGGGAATCATAATAATAGGATTCCATGGTATATACATTTTATAAATTATTTGAAACTCTGACTAATTGCATGGTGCTCTATTTGCATATACCACATATTACTGGACCCTACTGTTGGACTTTAAGGCCATGAACAAGTTATCTCCATTATAAACATTGTTACCATAAAGAGCTTTGTAGGTTAATCTTTGAGCACATTTCTGATTTTTTTGTCAGGATAAATTCCTAGAATGGAATGGCTTGGTCAAACAGAGTCACAAGTTTAGGGCTGTTGGTATGAATCACAACCTTTCTCTGAAAAGGTTGTATCAATTTATACTCACATTATGTATGGGCCCGTTTTCCATACCATCACCAACGCTAAATAGTGTCATTCTGTTAAATCCTTGATAGTCTGATGGCATCTGCTTGGTTAATTTGCATTTCTTTGGTTATTAGCAAGTTTGAACTTTTTCATATGTGTATTAGTCTTTTCTGAATTTCCTATTTATATCTTTTGCTCATTTTCCTCTTGGAGTGTGTGATGGTTTTAAAATATGCCTGCACATTCTTTGTCACTCGCTTTTCAAAAGGTGGAGCCTAAGTCTCATCCCCTTGAACACGGGCTGGACCCACTTCTAAAGAACAGAATGTGGCAGAAGTGACGACGTGTGTCTTCCAAGGCCTGACCAGAAAAGACATTGCATTTTTTACTCTCTGAAATGTTTTGCTCCAGGGGAAGTCAGTGACCATGCTGTGAGGACACTCAAGCACTTCTTTCAGTAGAAGTAGTGGAAGCCACTACCTCAGGGGAGGAACTGAGGTCTCCTACCAACAGGCAGCACCAACTTGCCAAGTGGAAGTGAGCCACCTTGGAGGTGGATCTTCCAGCTCCAGCCAAGCCTTCAGATGACCGCAGCCCTGGCTGACACTTAACTGCAACCTCGTGGGAGAGGAGTTCAGCTAAGGCTGCAAAGGTGGAGAATAAAACCTTATCTGCCAACTACTTCACATTTTAAAGTGAGGGGTGAGATCTGTGCTGTCCAATATGGCAGCCACCAGCTACAAGGTGCTATTGAGCACTGGACCCGGTGAGTCCAAACTGAGAGGCCCTGTGAGTGTAAATACACACTGGATTCTGGAGACTTAGTATTTAAAAAAAAAGGATGTAAACAATCTCATCAGTAAATTTTTATATTGATTACACACTGAAATGATAATATCTTAGCTGTTTCGGGTTAAATAAGTCTAACAATAGGGTCTAGTAACATGTGGTACATACAAATATAGCATATACTTTGTACTTTTCACTCGATTGTTGATGATGAGAGGACCTTAACAGTAACTAAAAGTTGGTGAACTCAGTGATACATTGATTCTCGGCCTACCTGGGTTAAATTCTTTGAATCTTAGTGCCCTGTCAGTAAAATAGGAATAATAATAGTACATGCCTCGGTGGGTGGGTTATCAGGATGAAATCAGACAATCCAAGTAAAGGGTTTGGTTCAGTACCTGATACATGGTGAGCACGTCACAAATACCTGCTGCTATTGTTTTCACTAATTATCAAAGGAGGAAATAAACGAAGCATTTCCTATCCCAACTTCCTTGACTCAGACTAACCGAACTGTGTGTTAAGAGGATGTGCGTACAATACCCTAGTGAATTGTTTTACCATCTCTGACAGAGCTCCAGGCTGCCCTCATTTCACAGCAGTGAGGTTTGACTGCCTTTCAGATGTCAAGCCCTGGGATCTGAAATCCCTTGTACGCTGTGCAAATTAGTTAGCTTTATTTTATATTGTACACGTGTGGAGTTACCACCTCTTGACTTCAACAAATTTATGTGAAAATCATGGAAATGATGCTTCTTTGAATCGACTAGAGCCTTGGGTGTCTGTCTGAGACCTGCTCTGCCTCACACGCCAAGCTCTGTGTTTACAGTTCCTTCAACTCAGCAAAGGCTCAGGCACCCAACCCTCCCCCTCAACCCCCAGATTCTAAGCCCTCCCTGAGGACGGGGCCGCTGGGCTCAGTTAGCTCAGCAAACATGCTTCACATGGTGCTGGCTGCACCTTTTCCTGTTTTCTCTGAGTCTAGCAAAGGCCCCAGAGCGGGAGAACACAAGTGTCCCACACTCTAAAGCTAGGGGTTAGGTCTGCGCTGCCCAGTAGGGTAGCCACCGGCCATACACAGCACTCAGCACTGGGTGTGGGGAGTCCAAACTGAGAGGCCCTGTATGTGTAAAATACACACTGGATTCCAGAGACTTAGTATGAAAAAAATGCCTGTAAAATATCCCATTAGTAAATTTTTATACTGATGACACATTAAAATGATAATATCTTAGCCATATTGGGTTAAATAAAATACACTATTAAATTGAATGTCATCTGTTTCTTCTTACTTTTTTAATGTGGCGACTAGAAAATTTAAAATCACACACGAGGCTCACATATTTCTTGTGGACAGTGCCAGGTTAGGCCATCTGTGCAGGTCTTGTCAAAGAGGGGGTTGTATGGCGGAGGGGGCTAGAGATTCCAGAGTTTGTTGGCACTGTTTCCCATGATACCTGTGGTTCTGAAGAGCCAGATGGGGCCCCCATCAAAAGCAGAGATTCAGACAGGGGTGGAAACCCGAGAAGGAGCCCACTTGAGAGCATTGTCTGGGAGTCGTGAGCTGAGTCCTTAGCACACGAGTAGACTTCCAGAAACTGTTTGCTGAGGCAGGCGGGGGCCGTGGGGAGGTTGTCAGAAGTGGACAGTAGGAGGAGGCTTTGTCCCTACCAGAGGACTGCAGGTGACAGACCCCTCTCCCCGCAGTGATGAGACAGATGTTTCTGAAAAGGAGAACCAACCCTGCCCCAGCGGCCACAGAGAAAGCACCATTGACATATCACAACCCTACATTTTTGGCCTCTAACCAACACTTCCCTGGCCTGACCTCCATCCTGGAGGGCCGGATACTCCATGTGGGGGGAGGCGAAGAGGAGGTAGGGTGCAGAGAAGGCCCTGGCAACCCCTCTCCCACGGTGGCCCAGAGCTAGGAGAAAGGATACCCTTAAACTGGATGAACTGAGAGTTCGTTGATCACACTGGGTTTTTTGTCAACCTGACAAAAAGGGACTATTCACTTATTACCCCGTGATCTCTTTCTAACCCGGCAGCTGGAGTGAACCTACCTATTAATATGTGTGTTGAATCAGGTCCCTCCTCAGCTCAGACCCCTCCAGTGGCTTCCCTCTCACTCAGATTAAGAGCCACGGTCCTTGGCATGTTCTCTCAGGTCACACCACCTGGGTGCGCTGTCCTGCGCTTGTCTGCATCTTGCCTCATCCTGCTGCAGAGGTGGAATAATCACCCCGGGCAGGGGTGGCCAGTAAGCTCTGCTCTGTTCATGATGGGTGATTGCCCATATTTCTCCTTCTCACTGGTGGCATGAGCTTAAAACCTTATTAGCTTATGACTTCTACTAGCATTCCTACTTTACCAATTATATACACACCTGGAAGTAATGTTGAATGCATTAAGTCTTATCTATGGGGGAGTGTGGATAAAGCAAAGAGAACTATTTGGGGTTATGACTCAAGAGGCGGCCGCTTGAGGAATGCCGTTCCACTTGACCCCCCTCTGCCCCCACCCACATACGTTAAGGAATTAGAAGGTGATCCAAGACATTACGGGGTCTTCTAACTTCACCCCTCTCCCTCCATCCTCCCTTCCCCCTCCCTTCCCCCCTCCCTCCCCCTCCCTCCCTCCCTTCCTCCCTCCCTTCTTCCCTCCCTCCCTTCCTCCCTCCCTTCTTCCCTCCCTCCCTCCCTCCCTTCTGTCCTTCCTTCCTTCCTTCCTTCTTCCCTCCCTCCCTCCCTCCCTACCTTCCCTCCCTCCCCTCCCTCCCTCCCTCCCTTCCTCCCTCCCTTCCTCCCTCCCTTCCTCCCTCCCTCCCTCCCTACCTTCCCTCCCTCCCCTCCCTCCCTCCCTCCCTCCCTTCCTCCCTTCCTCCCTCCCTCCCTCCCTACCTTCCCTCCCTCCCTCCCCTCCCTCCCTCCCTTCCGTCCTTCCTTCCTTCCCAGATGCGATGACATAATCAGATCTGTCTTTTAAAAGCTAGTTAACTGGTGACTGTGTGAAGGATGAACTGGCATAGGTCAAGCAGACCAAGAAGGTTGGCACATTAATCTAGGAAGTGATGAGAACTTCAGCTAAGGCAGTGACAATCAGGAAAAATTTGGAAGTAGAATGGTCAGCACCAAATGAGTTTGGTCTTAGCTCTTCTGAGTTTGAGGCACCTGGTGGACACTGCCCAGCTCCCTCTGTCAGGACTGAGGATCTCATTCCTCCAGGTGGCCTGGGTATAGGTGGATAATGGATCACAGCTGCATCCCTTCAAGGAATTTCCCTTGGCCCAAAGGAGCTGCATTGGGCAGAAAGCCGTGGAAACTTGGGAAGAAATGGTTACCAGAAGGAGAGAGTGGTGGGCAGAGAAGGCAATCTGAGAGCTCCCATTGGATTTGGCAATATAGAGGTCATTGGTGACTTTGGCACAGATGTATGAGGAGGGGTAAGGTATGGTTGCAGTGGTATGAAAACTATCTGGAAGGCAATGATGAGCTGGACCTGGGTCTTGAAGGAAATGTAGGATGTGGGGCATGGGAATACCTGCCATGAAGGGGGGATTATGTAAGTGAAGGAACTCAGGCTGGAGAAGTCACCTAGTTTGACTGAAGGTGAGGGGAAGTTGGGAGAAACTTAGGATGGAAAAGTGGTTGGTGTCCAGGCATGGCTGTCTCTGAAGAGCAGAATCAATGGGGCTGTCTCCACACGTGTGGGAGTGGCACTGGGTTCAGGATACTGCCCTCTAGTGGGCACTGTGTCCCCGGAGTGGGGACCTGGCCGATCACATGGATGTTTTGATGGTGTGTTTATGAATGCAGATGTAATGAATTCTCTGAAGTGAGTTCCATTAAGCCAATTTGATGCCTTGATCAGTTTCCTAGCCTGTCTAGTAATCTCGTTTCCAATATTAATTTTACTACAGTTATTTTCAAAGAATTTAATTTTGTTTTGTGTAAATTTTACAGGAAGAATTTAATACATTTATCAAAGTGTATCCATTATAACTTCCGACATTATGAATTTCCTATTGTGACCATTGCTTCTGTCAAATCCAATTTTCCTGGACAAATATTTGCAGACCTAAATTTTACCAAGGCAATTTGATATGTATATATAAAATTCTAACAGACTGTACCGTGTGAAATTTTAACCATTAGCTGCGCTATTTTGAGGAGATTATTCCTTCTAATAAAATTCATTATGACTAGGATAAAAGATTGATAGTTTATATTTATTTCTTCACTAATTTATTATAAATTTATAAGTAGACTCTGTGAGATGGTTCTGGTTTGCTCTCTTTCCAGGACTGAGTGATTGAATTGTGAAGGTAATTCTTCTGTTTCTGATTACTTTGTGTCCTGTATATCAATCATCTCCTCTGTTGGCGGCACCCGTTGAGGCTGGGATATCCTCAGGACTGGTGCAAGCAAGTGGCAGGATTTCTCTCTCAGCTCCGTGACAGCTCCCTGCAGAGCACTCATGCTGTGCTGTCCCCGTGCTAACACTTTACAGACATTATCTTATTAAATTCTCCTTTCTTATCCCATTTCACAGGTGTGCAAACTGCACCTTAGAGAAGTTAAGGGGCAAAATTGGGATTTGAACCCTGGTTTGTCTGAATCCAAAGACCACAGTTAAAACCACTGGGTTACACTGTATTTCACTGTATTTGTGTGCTCAGCAGACACCGCTCACTATCTGATGCTATTTGGGCGAGGGTTGGTTGGTTATGGTCATAGAATGTCTGGTCCAGACCCTCCCCATCATCACACACACACACACACACACACACACACACACACACACATATAAACACACTACAAATGTGGAAACCAAAGCCCCAAGGAGAGAAGGGATAAGCCCAGAGTCAAATAGTTATTGGGCACCACAGCTGGCTAGAATCCAGGTTTCCAGCCCCTGTGACAGCCTCTGGTGGGGGTCACCCCTCGGCTTAGCTCAGCTGCCTGCCCAAGTGTCTTCAAATCTTCCCCAACTCACTGGGTGGCCAATTTGATAGGGGAGCCAGGCAGTGTGAGTTGTCTGAGAGGGGACTCCTGGATCCCAATTTCCTTTATTTCAGAGAAGTTGGGAGGAAATGCCCCAGTGATGGGGACTGTTAAATCACTGCTAGAAGTAACCATGTCTGCCAGGTGCCACATATCTCTCCTGGGTGCTTCGGGCTCTTGGCAGGGTCTGGTTTCCCCATTAGAAGGAGCCGTGAGGGACCACCAGACCTCTGGCCCTATCCGTGGGACGCTGAGCAGGGAGCAGAGGGGAGGGCTGCCTCTTCAGTTTGTGGAACTCAGAAGAAACGTATCATTTTTGGCCTCCATCATGAATAAGGCACTGAGGTATTTCAGGTCCTGCAACAACTGCAAAGAACGTTTTTTTCTTTGTATTATGATAACTTATTTACTTTTTCTGATTATATAAAGAATGCTGGTTCATTGTGGTGCAGTTTTCCTTTAAAGGGGTTATTTCATAATGACCATAACAGTTAGAATTATAATAGTATGAGAATTCGAAAGAGGTCTTATTGTTTCCCCCTTTCTTTCTTGAAAGCCCACATTGGGACAAAGGAAGTGGGGGGCTCAGAGCATGAGAAAAATAACGATACACTTGACCTAATTAGAGGCTGAGTGGCTGGTAGCAGGCTGGGGTGGAATTCTGCCAAGCACTGGCCCTCAAACCCCTCTGTCCCCCACCACCCCTGCGCCGTGACAAATAGTCACAATTACCTGTACAAGGGAAGAGGACTTTCCAAACTCTGCGTCTCAGATATTTTCCACTGATGCTGGGAAAGAAAGTCTGTGAGGAGAGGTGTGTGGCTGGGAAGTTACCGGGGAAACTGGCCAGGGGGTTCTTTCCTTCACTGCCCTCCTGTGCTCCCAGGAGTCTGGCCAGGGGTTAACCATAGATGATGACTTTGCTCTTTGAAGCTGGAGATACTCCTTCTGTTTCTAACGTTCCACCCCAACGAGGCCTCACATCCAAAGACGCTGTTCTGATGGAATATTTTTAGCAGGTCGGGCAAACACAAGCCCCAGGGCGGCTCTGCCAGTCTGCCTTCTTTGTGGTCCTCTCTGGGGCCAGCGTGGGCTTCTCCTTGGCTTAGCATCTCAGGTGGCCAGTCTCAGGGGTGTGCCCAGGAGGGTGGGATGTGCAGGACAACCGCCAGCATTCCGCAGCTTTTGCCACACGGAGCCCCAGCCTCCATCAGTGGCAGAGACACAGAGCATGGCCGGCGTGGCTGACCCGCCCATGGATCTTTCTTTGTTTGGCTCCATTAGCAACTGACGTATCAGACTTTGTGAGATAAAGATTCCAAACCCCACCTGTGACTCCAAACAGCTTTCCACAGAAACAGTTGGTCTGCACCTCTCTCACAGGTAGTTTTGGGCAGAGAAAGAAGAAATGGCCGCTACATCTTCCCAAAGCATTTTGTAACAGGACGATTGGTTCTAGGTGCAGTCTATTTTGCCCGACACCTCTCAGACAGTCAATAATTCCAGTTTGTTGATGATTATCCTTGGTCCTGCCCCTTCCATCTGCCACCGGAGTCCGCGCCTCTCGTGGCAGCCACTCCACAGAACGTGGAAGCATCTGTCTCTCTAATGACTGGCCGTGGCAATCTCAGCTGTTCAATATGGCGAGATGAAGAAAACATTTATTTCCTATGATACGGGGCACTCCGAAGCCAGATTTGACAACTGTTCCACTGAACACTACTATTTCACAATTTCCTTAGATAACAAGAAGCCGTTCTTACTCCCAGAGGGATGTATTTACAAGATGGGAGGTTGATAACTAGGCCACTAGAATGACAAATGGTTTTGAAATACACTGTGCATTGACTCTGATGAACGTGTGCTGCCTTCTGTGAGAGGGAATTCTTCCAGAGTGTCTTGTCCTTAGCCTGAAGGACCTTGAGAAGTCTCAGGGAGAAGCCGGGGCCTGAGTCCTGCATCATGGGGCCTTCTTGGAGTCAGAGGGAGAGAGCTTTTGGGTGAGGACCCCTGGACAAACATAACTGGCAGTAGGAGCTCTGAGGGAGGGAGATCCCTGAAGGCTGGGGGAAGCTGGGTCTGCAGAAGCTTCGTGTAGAGGTGGGGTGCACACAGGTGGTGAAGGATGGGAAGAACTTTGGTAAATGGGGAGTTGGAGGCACAGGGAGGGTGAAGACATCGAAACAGTTACAGTGAAAGTGAAGAGTGGTCGGCAGGGACCTGAGTGGAGGGGGCCACTCTGTGGGTAGGGAAGGGACTGTGGATGAGTTCTCAGGGCTGTGCTCTTTTGACCTTGGCTGAAATACGTAGGTCCACGGTCATACCTACAAGCAGGGGCAAGATGTGCCTCCTGCCTCGGCCCTGTGGCTGTGGGGGGAGGGGTCCCAGAGACAAGGACTCACAACAAGACCACCATTATGGAGGTACTCTGTGTGCCAGGCACTGGGCCCAACGCCTTGGGGGTGTTTTAGCAGAAGAATCACAAAGGCCAATTGGCATGCTAGGAGCCTGGGACCAGGAGAAGGCCAGGCTCCTCAGATGCTCCCAGAGGTGGGGGTCCTGGCTCCCATTTTAGAAACTCCTTCCACTTTGTGCTTCTCCCCTCTCAGTGGCCATGGCTGGCTTTAGAGGGGCACGGCCGCCCTCGCCTGCCCTTGTCCCTTCTGGGGTTACACATAGGAGGTCCGGGCTGTGATGGGAGGGAGGGGAAGCCAGAGTTAAAAAATCTCCTTTTACTTCATGAAACCGCAGACATCCTCAGAGATTGGAGCAGCGAGAGATAGGCACAGAAATTATGCAATGATTCGCCAAGAAACACCTTCCACCAACATTTTGCTTTAATTCCTGCTGCTTTAGGCTTTTATGAGTAATTAATTGGGGGAGCAAGCTCACGCCCTGGATTTTTTAGATAATTAGTAGGCCAGACAACTACCAGAAAGGAGGATTTCTCGGGGTCCCTCTGGATCCCGTGTCTTCCTGGTACTTCCCTTTCTAGCACCGCTTTGTGAACAATGCTCCAAGCTTCAAGTTGCTTGTTGGCCCAAAATAGGAGTCTATCTCCACCCCCAGCCCCCAAGTCCTCCTCCCACACCTCCCGATAATCTTTAGTCAGCTCACCCCATGGTGGAGTGAATCCCCGCAGATCTGGTTTGGGAACCCCCAGAGAGAAGAGGATTCTGTGACCCGTTCCCCTCTGCAGAACACATTTAACTTAAGAAGGAGGTGGATTAAATAAACTTTGTTATGAGATTTTCACCATATCTCTTGAGCTGTTATAATACCAGGCTTAAGTATTTCTACCCTAAACCCTACTCAAGTCATTTCTAAGGCTCAGGGTGATTTAGTGATGATGTGATGCTTTTATTTTTGATACTTCCACCTTGCAGCAGGGCTGGGAAGGGTGGCAGGGATTGTGGGAGGGAAGAGCTGACTGTCAGATATATACCCTGTAAGGATGGTTCCCAGCTCTGTCCCCTCATCAGCTAAATAGGCTAGTGGCCCCCGCTTTATCCTTCCGCAGGAGATGGGATGGGAGGCTCTGGGAAGGGCACTACGTGAACACATTATTAGGGGTCAGTGTCGTGTGGGTGGGCCTTGGCCCCTTGCTTTCAGCCCGTGGCTGGTATTTCACTTAACAGTTGGCTGCTCGAGCAGGTTGTGCACTGCTCAGAGGTGCTCAGCTGAGGGCGCATATGGGGGCTGGAATCTAGCCTGCGCTGCAGTACCAACCTGTGTGTGCCCTTGGGGCTGTGTTTACCCCTGGGGGCGCATTTTCTCATTCATAGAAGAGAATAGGCTATTTGTAGCACTGGCTAGGAACTCTCAGGCTGGTCTCAGAGCAGGGCCTGGTCACTCAGAAGTCCACACCTTGTGAATCCCTCTAGGAAAGAGCACTTACACCTTAACTCCATGCCTTCCGGCTTCTCATTTGTCCCTGCCCCGAATGTTGCCCACACCCTGGTTCCTCTGAAGTTCAAGCATCATTGCATCCCTTGAGGGGCCTGGAGCCCAGCCGAAGGCCTGTGCCAGGCAGTGCTGACTGATCAAGATCAGTTCCCCTGACCCACTTCTACTCGCAAGCAATGTACTCCTGAAGAGGTTCCTCCACCTCTGGCAGCCATCTCCTCCTGCCCCGAGGCCCAGCCCTGACACCCACTGTGCTATCCTCACAAGGCCTCGGGGCCTGTTCCCTCCGGCTCATGCATCTGCTCCCGACTGTGGCCTCCAAGTTTGCATCCCCACCTCTGACTTTGAAAACCTCTCACCTATAGTCTCAACTCTCTCCCTGCTTCCTTCTGCTCCCCCCCGCAACATGGCCAGGTAGGCAGGGCCTGGGACTGCTGCCCGCACTTCAGAAGGCCTGGCTGGGTCATGACATTGGGTCTGTCTGTATTTAAGGAGAACCTACTTTGGCTGACTCTGTTGCCTTCACCCCAGAGAAAAGGCCCTTTCCACCTGGCCAGTCTGTTCAACAATCTGAGTGGTTCACGAGGAGGGGATGCAAATCCCCAGTTAGCTATTTAGAAACTTCCTTTTGTCTTCTATGCATAAATTCCTCCAAGAGATTCCGCAGGGGCAGGGAAGAGTTCATTGAAGGCAGGGTTTAGGGACTCAAAACTGAGTAGCTCAAGCATTTAACTGCCCTTGGGACTCCCTACCTGTTACCCACCAGATCAGTCTGTCTAAAGCCATTCTTCAGCTTCAGTCCACTACCAGCCACCTTCCCGGCTTCCCCCAGGCCCCAGGCAAGGTCTGAGGTCTGGAGGAAGGGGGAGGAGACAGTCAAGGACACACAGAAATTTCCCAGCAGCCCTTTAGGTGCTAAACAAAACCAAAAGAAAATGAACCCAGATTCATTCTCTAATTGCTTAGATCTTTTTAGAGCCTGATTACATAAACTATCTTGGTTTATATTCTCTCTTACCCTGTGTTTTAATTGGCGATAATAGAGCTTGCGAGTCTCATGTTGGACTCATACATCTGGCTGGGGTGGGTGGGTGGAGGTAATTTACTGTAAGTATAATTCTGGGAGACCCAGAAGTCTCTGCACAAACAAGAGGTTGTTACTAACAGTGGTTGCTTTGTGTTGTGAGATTTGCAATCAGGATTGATCAGCACTGCAGTAAAGGGTCGCTAAATTACCAGGTGCCACAGCTCTGGTAGAATCGTTGGGTTTGTGTTCTCTGGGGGTAATCCTTTAGCTTCCGTGGGCCTGACGAAGCTAGCTAGAGAAAGTTGGCAAGGGAAAACTTCATGTGTTTACAGAATAATGTGGGTGGCAAATTTAGCGTATTGGTCTATCCCTATGCCCCTGAGTTCTAGGTCCTGCTTTCTCTGCTCCCACTGCTGCAGATGGCATGAGGCCCTAGTCCCAAAGGAGACCTGTGAGAAAAGGTCCACGTTAGGCAATATAAACAACAGGTAGGGCATAACAAGGCACAGCCATGGACTCTCAGCTATGTGCTTTATGGTCAAAGAGAAGCTTCTTATCTATCCTCACAGCACCAGTAGTGGCCAGGAGTAGTTAATGGAGCATTTCCTCCAGGCCCCTCAGGAAGCCTGGAGCTGAGGTATTTTTCATCTGCTCCTTATTCTCCTAGCTGGATGAGGCAGTTTAGCTGTTGGCATCGATCTGCCATCATTCTTTTCTTTTTGTTTTTCAACCATCACGTTATATGGCACATTCTTTATTTTGACTTGTTTTGCTTTTTGCCTGTCTCTCTCCACTAGACTATAGCATACAGGAAAGCTGTGATTTGTGCCTGTTTTGTTTACTGCTGGGTCCCCAAGGTTTAGCACAGGGCCTGGCATGCTCAATCAACATTTGTTGAATGAATGAAGAAATTCTGTCTTCAAGCTGTCAGTAGACAATAGTACTGTCCATCGCACAGACTCCTTGTGAAAGACATTGATTGCCAATAATCCAAGCACTTCCTTGACATGATATCTTATGATATAGATTCAGACTGCTGTGTGTGTGTGTGTGTGTGTGTGTGTGTGTGTGTGTGTGTGTGTGGTTCTGGTCTGAAGATTAATTTTTAAGTGTCGGAATTAATATTGTTGCTGTCGTTATCATTTTTTAAAATTTTTTTGAATTTTATTTATTTTTTTATACAGCAGGTTCTTATTAGTTATCCATTTTATACATATTAGTGTATACATGTCAATCCCAATCTCCCAATTCATCACACACACACACCCCGCCCCTGCCACTTTCCCCCCTTGGTGTCCATACGTTTGTCCTCTACATCTGTGTCTATTTCTGCCCTGCAAACCGGTTCATCTGTACCATTTTTCTAGGTTCCACATATATGCGTTAATATATGATATTTGTTTTTCTCTTTCTGACTTACTTCATGCCATCACTATTTTCAATGTGTTGTTTTGTCATTTTGCTACCTAGATGTCTATTTGGTTTCTTTTTTCTTTCTTGGTGAAAAAGGAACACATCTCTTTGCCTACTGTTGATGTCTTTTTACAATACCAGTTTTCCTTTATGCTTGTTCTTGTTCATTTAGCTTGGAATTAGTGTTTTGTTTAGTTATCACTAGCAGTTTGTCTGACTTTTTGGGCCAGAAATGATTTCTTTTCTGCCTGGCGGGGAGAAAGTCACTATATTTGGAAAGCAATTTCCCCAGATTCAGGAGCCAAATTGATTTTATGATTTAGATATTAAGCTTTTTTTTTTTTTTGCTTTGTAAGTTTCTAATTTTCCTTTAGAAGAAATATACGAATAGCTGTCTGCATATGTCTGTCTGAAAGGACAGAGCCATGTAGGTCCATGAACTTACATTTATAATCTCCAGTGGACTAAAAAGAGAGAAAATGGGACTCACACACATGCGTAAGGCCTGCCTGCTAACGGATATGCTCTTCAGAATGTTATATATATATTAGAGTTTGGAATCAATGATTTGTAGATCTCAAATCCTTTGAAACAAGGAGTGACAAGACAGGCCTCTAGTACACAGCCTCATTGTGAGTGTCCAAAGGATAATGGGGTTGTCTCAACTGAGTGGACTCCATAATATTAATTTTCTTTGCTTTATTTTTTGAGGCGTTAAAAAAACCTGTTTTGCCTAATATATTAGCATTCATTTCTAGGCTTTGAAAACTAATCCTACTTTGAAAGGAGAGTTTTAAATTTGAAATATGAGGCCTGTATAGTGGTGCCTTGAAATCATTAACTGTCCCTTCAATATTCATTGCAGGTATATCCATCATGGGGAACTTGTTTGTCATTAACGTGAGGGGGATGCAAAAGCAAAAGCTCCTGGAACCCCTCCAAGGGTAATGTTGTCACTCAAAACTTTGTTCTGGAATCGATCTGACCTCAGAAATGGGCCGTACCTATTGACAAAATGACAGTTGGTAGTTTTAACAGAGCTGACGAGTGGCAGTTTTTGCAAATGGAATGGGAGTTGGTTTGTAGATGAATCCACCAGGCAGCTTTGGCCCTGAGCAAAGTTTCTGTGGTTGAGTCTAATTAGCCTGAGGGGTCAAAGGGCAGGGCACCTTGGAATCGGTGTTTTATTCCACATTTCTGCCAGGGATGTGGCTTATCTGCAATGCAGCCCGGCTGCCACAGGCCTGGCCTGGCAGAGGGGGCATTTATATTTGCTTGGGTCTCTGGCTAAAGGAGCATTAATCTATGTATATACGATACCTGGATTAAAAAATGTTAACCACTTCCCCACGTCCCTCAAGAGCCTCCAGGGCTTGTCTCCTTATGTGCTTATTGACTTGTGTGCTATTGAGTCCCTGTTGGGGCTGGTGACTTCTCAGTTTTTGCTCTGATTCAGCAATTTTGCTTGTTAAATTCTAATCTGGGTGTAAAACATTTTTCAATAAAGCCAAAGCTTGAGGATCATCCAGTTGGAAGGGAAGTTAGATCCACAGAGGGCCTTCAGAGTATTTCCACTGAAAGGGCTTTGCCTGTGCCGAGGAGCAAATACTCTCACTCTAGAAATCTTTCTGGTCGTGGCAGAATGGGTCAGAAGTGTCTCTTTTTAGAACTGAGTTTCAGTTCTTACCTAAGCCATGCTGGTTTCTTACAGAACGCTGTTTTCTTGGTACAGATGAGGAAGAAGCCCAGAGCTGACCAAACAGCCTTGACCCCCTTGCTGATAAAAGCCTCCAATTCCCAGCTTGTCCCTTTGCCAGGCCAGGGAATCTTCTGTGGTGTTGCAGTCCAGGTATGGGAATATCCGATTCCCTTTAGTCTTCAATAAATTCAATTTAACAAACACTTATTGAGGGCTGGCTCTGTAAAATTACTATGGAAACCCAAGTGGAATCTTTAAAATCCTCTGGGGGAGTTGTTCAGAGTTCCCACATTCATTGACACTTCAGTGAGCAGGGAGGGTGCATCTTGGTCCGACTCATGCCTGTTATATGTTTGCATTCAGCCCAAACAGCAGAAAGGGGAGACAGATGGATGAAAATTTCTAAAGCTGATAATAGGGCTTTTTGTCCCTGGTGATGTAACGTTGCACGCCCAGGGAAGACAGGAGAGGAACCAGAGCTTTGATTTCTGTTGGAGCAAAGAGCTGAGTTCAGCCACAGCTGCTTCTACTCTGTAGTGTCATCGCCCCCATGCTCGGCACCAGGGCAGGACCTACAAAGGGATGTCTCCATGCCTGGTGACAGCCTTGTCTGTGCACCTTGCAGCACAGGGGGGTGCTGTGGCTTCCCAAGATCAAAGCCTCGATTATGTGAGGCACTCATCACACAGTGGGAGCAGGGCTTGTCCCTGACACAGGGCTAGGAACCACAGCATCATTGTCCTGCCGGCGTCTTAGAAGAACTGGGAGGCTTCTTGCTGTTTTTTTCTTAAGAAGACAGTAGTTCCAACTGTGCTGAGAAATGTTCCAACTCAGAAAAGGGGAAGATGGGGCTTTGACATTTAAGGTCATTGTCAAGATTATAAATCTTTGGGTTGCAAGTGACCGAAAAAAAGAAAAAAAAGAAGAAAATTAAACTGGCTTAAACTATGAAGGAAATCTGCTGGTACAGTTAACAGAAAAGTCCAGATGTAAGTTCAGGTGAGGATGAATCCAGGAACTCAGTGATGTCACCAGGGACATCGTTTCTTTCCATTTTCTGTGCTGCCTTTTGACTGGTTTCCTAGATGGGCCCATGCTGGCCACCAGCAATTCCTAGGGCTGCAGGCTTCCTCCTCCATGTCTAGCAGGTAGTACAAACTTCTTTGCCATGACTTTCCGGGCAATACTGAGATTCGCCTTGAATGGGTCATTTCCAAGCCAGACAGCCCAGGACCCTCTGAGTCTGAACTGTGCTTGGAATTTTTTGCTCCTGGGAGAGAGGGATTTTTTTTTTTTTCCTCCTGGTATGCTTCTTTCTTAGGAGAGGTGATTCCTTTGATAGGCTTTTGTTTTTCCCCTAAATAAAAGTCATATTCAAATATTTTCTTTGCTGATCTTGGGGCATCTAAAATCAGCAATCAAATCACATCTGGGGATGAATTTCCAGTGGATGATGGTACATCTACCTGAGGTGTGTCACCTTTCAGCTGGTGGACTCTGATCTCCACTGTGTGCGCCCCACCCCATCATCATTTGGACAGGCTCTCTGCCCCGGTGTACACAGTATTCCTCCAGGTACACCGCAGAGCCCACTGGGCCTCCAATTCCCAGGGTCTGAATGGAACAGCCAACCCCCCTCTCCCACTCCCTCCATCCCCAGAGGAGGAAAATTTAATTTTCAGTAGCTCATTGTGCCTTTCATCTGGTTTTGCCATCGTGATGTCCTTTCCACTCTCTGTCTCCTTAGAGCCACCCTCTGAGGGCTCAGGGATTCTCATCATCTGGGCATAGCATGTGCCCCCCGTACGTAGGTCTGTTGCTCTGCATGTACCAACTGTGGATTACTGTTTAATGCCTGCCCAATAGCAGTTACATCTGAGATTTCACTTTCCCTCCATCTGTGTACGTATCTCTGTCATCAACCTTGAAAATAGCTTTTGTTTCCTGATATATCATGTCCCTATTTGGGGGACGTTGAATTTTTTCTTCTCTTGGGGTGGTTGTGTTTGTACTCAGCCAGTGTCTGTGCACCATCAGACTCCAGGGGCAAAAGATGGCACTTCTGACGGTGGCTTGGTGTGTCAGGTCCAGTGTCTGCCCGCTCAGCGCACTCCACAGGGTAGCCCTACTTCTTCCTTGGCATCAGGCGGGCCAAGCACCGGGATGATTGAATGCACTTGTGTTCAAATTAACGAGCTGCTTTGTCACCACGTGGACCTGGCAGAGGTAAGAGTGTGCAGGTGTCCGTGACACTGATGTGGTGACCCCCATGCATGAAGGCTCTGTGGGCAAAGTGCCATGTTTACGTTTCCCTTCTGCAGGATGCAGAATCAGAAGTTGATGACATGGAACAGTTTGTCCTAGAGAGGCGATGGCTCTGGGTGACAGAGAGTGAGGGAGTCTTCCAAAGATGATAGAAGCCAACTCTGAGATATGAAGTGTGGCACTGGATGTCTTCTTAAAGATACAGGCATCTCCTAAACTCCATGTTACAGCTACCCTCAGCCACGAGGGCTGGGAGGGAGGTTCACACTGACTCCTTGTGCTATCGTGGGTTAACTTTTTAAAGATTGGCCTGTGGAAAAGGAAGTGTGTGCGGCCACCACACAGAGCAATGTGTGTGGGTACCTGAGTTTCATTGTGACAGCCTGAGCCTCAGACTTTCCACCTGGGGAGGGAGGTTCTGTGGTCTCTTCGGCTTTCTGGCTCTTGTGTCTGTTACAGGATGCGCTGGATGCTGTCTGTGCCCGTCCTGACCCCCTCTCTCCCAGTGCTCCCATTCCCTGGCTGCTGTGTGCTACGAGTTCTCTAGGAATTGCCTTCTCTCCAGGAAGTTTTTTTTTTTTTTTTTTTTTTTTTGCGGTACGCGGGCCTCTCACTGTTGTGGCCTCTCCCGTTGCAGAGCACAGGCTCCGGAGGCGCGGGCTCAGTGGCCACGGCTCACGGGCCCAGCCGCTCCGCGGCATGTGGGATCTTCCTGGACCGGGACACGAACCTGTGTCCCCTGCATCGGCAGGCGGACTCTCAACCACTGCGCCACCAGGGGAGCCCTTTTTCTTAAAATTTTTATTGGAGTATAGTTGATTTACAATGTTGTGTTTGTTTCTGCTGTACAGCAAAGTGAATCAGTTATATATATATCCACTCTTTTTTTAGATTCTTTTCCCATCTAGGTCATTACAGAGTATTGAGTAGAGTTCCCTGTGCTGTACAGGAGGTCCTTATTCATTACCTATTTTATATATAGTAGTGTGTATATGTCCATCGCAATCTCCCAATTTATCCCTCTGCCCCTTTCCCCCCGTAACCATGTTTGTTTTCTACACCTGTGACTCTGTTTCTGTTTTGTAAATCAGCCATAAAAAATAACAAAATAATGCCAGGACCTAGAGATTGTCATACTGAGTGAAGTAAGTCATCAGAGAAGGACAAATGCCGTCTGGCCCGGAAGCTTCGCCACCTCTCCCACCCCTGCGGCCAATGACTGACTGACAAGGGGGTATAAAGGGTCAGCCCACGTGCCTCAGGCTGGGGTCAACTTCACAGGGATGGTTGGTGCTTCAGAGCGTGTCACACTGTCAGGCTAAAGCCAGACTCCAGCTACGACCACACGCTTGTTTGCTCCTTCCCCTCCCGTGTCCTGTTGCCTCACTCTTCCCAATAGTATTTGTTGAGTTTAATACATAGTCCTGAGAATATCTGCTCAGTAGATCATATGGACCCAGATCCCTGTCTTAGTTCTTGCTTCTAGGGAATCTGAACTCAGGTACATGGTCACCGATGACCAGGTTTGTGTCATCAGCATCGGATTAATGGGGTGGGGTGTCCTCCATACATTCCAGTCCTGCAGACCCATTCTCCTTCTTTGCCTCCCCTGACACTTTCTCTGTTTTCCCTACTTAGCTGGTTCATATAATTGTACACACTCACCTACTCACCCATCCACCCATCCATGCACCCCTCTGCCCATCTGTCCATCCACTCACCCAGAGACCGACCTTCAAACCCTCCTGTATGGTGAAAAAACCAGGATTCGGATTCTGCCCAGATGGAGGCTGCTTGGGGCCACCTATTGCTTCTAGGCTGGGCTTCATTTCTGTTCCTGTAGAGAATGGATAAGGCTGGGAAACAGAAGGGTGTCATTGCTCTCAGCCAAGAAGAACACCCATCCAGAAGTGGGAACTGGCCTGGTGGACCTAGTATGACACACCTTTAGTACTTTCTCTGCCATTTCATGAGCTTGTTTTCCTAGAGGCTCACCACCTGTCCCTGGGTCACAGCAGGAGGAGGGGCAGTGTTTTTCACTTACAAATGGTGTAGGAAAAATTGAGGCAAATTATCTGGCTGCTGCATGAGCGCTTTATTGATTGAAGAGCGCCAATCAAATTAGCTGTCAGAAGAGAATGCAGATGGCACCATGTGGAATGGATTTTCTATATCCCCTAATTGCATTATTTCAATCAGTGGGTGAACATTGCATGGCCTGTGGTGGGATTTGGGGGGTTTGGGGAGAGGGGGTGGGTTGACACACACTGTCTGGGCCAGGCTGAGGATATGGGTTTGGATGTCACGAATATTTTCATATCAAGATTGAGGCATTCACAAAATGGATCTGGATTATTTTATGGATTCAAGCAGGGCAGGGCAGGGCTTCAAGCAAGTGCTTACGGCAGAGAGTGCCTCCCCGACCCTTACAGGTTGGAGATGTGTCGGTTCCTAGTATAAGCGATTGAAACAGCTCTCTTCCACATTTTGAAGCTGTTATTGCCAAGCACTTAAGAGCTGAAGCTCTGGTCCAAATCTCAGTTCTATTCCTTACTAGTTGAGTGATCGTTGGCAGGCTACTTAACCTCTTCAATCCTCAGTTTCCTCATTTGTATAATGGGGCTTATAACTGTACCGTCTTCACAGAGCTATCGTGAGAATCAGAGGAGATCGTGTATGCAAAGCGTTTAGCACAATGCCTGGCACACGGATGATGCTAAATAAACGTGAGCCCTGTGACTTCCCTGGTGGCACAGTGGTTAAGAATCCGCCTGCCAATGCAGGGGACACGGGTTCGAGTCCGGTCCAGGAAGATGCCGCATGCTGTGGAGCAACTAAGCCTGTACGCCACAACTACTGAGCCCATGTGCCACAACCACCGAGCCTGTGCACTGGCAACTACTGTCTTCTTAAGAAGCCTGCATGCCTGCAGCCCACGCTCCACAACAAGAGAAGCCACCGCAATGAGAAGCCTGTGCACTTCAACGAACAGTAGCCCCCACTTGCTGCAACTAGAGAAAGCCCGCGCACAGCGAGGAACACCCAACACAGACAAAAAATAACAAAAATAAATGAATAAGTAAATAAATAAACGTGAGCTCCTCCTCCTGAAGGCCGTTTACCTTTCCTTAGGACACTTGGAAATTTAGAAGGTTTCCCAGGCTGGATTGTGGAATGGCTGCTTTAATGACAGAGAAAGACCTAAATGCACGATTTCTGCTCTTCTCAGAAATTCTTTTTATTTATTTATTAAATTTATAGCCTTTTTATGTATTTATTCATTTACGAATTTTTCTTTGGATTTGACTCTTCCTCTGATCAGGCAAGATAAACATGTGAGCTCTTCCCAAAGACCCAGCCGGGTGGAACGTTGAGTCTCTGCTGGTGGTGGCGTGGTTCTGTAGCTGATCTTCATCTACCATCCCCTCCCAAGTGCCCACTGGCAAGCTCACTTCCACGTCAGTGCAAGGTGCACTCCATCACAAAACTGCTTGCCACTGAAAACATTACATCAAAGCCTTAATTGGTTTCTTAGGCTCCATGTGGCTCCAAGTTTTGGATGACCTGCAATTTGGGATAATTTGTGGTTCTTCCTCCAGGTTAGGATGTTCTGTGTAACTGGGATTTGAGTCTGACAGGAATTTGGATTTGGTGCTCCGTAAAAAATAACTACAGATGCATTGTTGCATTGTAGCCATCCTGCTGCCTGGCAGCTGTGGGCTTTGAGAGGCGCAGCTGTCTCCATGGTGGGGAGCTGCTGGCTGAAGGCAACCGATCAGTGAGCTCCACCCAGTGAGACCCGTGGTAGCAGCTTCTCTTTGCACTGGGACTGCTGCAGCTCCCAGCTGAGGACCCCCATAGAGTTCTGGATGGAAACAGCTGGGCAGGAGTTAGGAGGAGTGGTGGGTGAGATCTGTGGGGTCCCAGCCTAGGCTCCATCACCTCCTTGAAGTAAAATCTCCATTTATCGTTAGCCTTAGGCCTGGGGTGGCATCTGTGACTCCTCTATACCATGCTGCAGCTCGGGGACATCTTTGGCTGTCCATGTTGTTGTCCCTTGCTCCCGTCTTCAAAAACCCTCTTTTTCATCTCCCACCTGAGAACTTTATCCTTTCTTGGGCAAGTGCATTACCTCCCCTAGAAGAAAGGAGTTTGCAGGTAAGGGAAAACCATAAGATGGCATCAGGGACCACTTTGCCATTTGGAGAAGCAAAAGATGTTCTTTGGGTCAGAAGAACAGCTACTCTCACCTCCACCATGATGGCCAGGCAGAGTGGGATGTTACAGGCAGAGGAGGGAATTAGGACCCTTTTCAAACCCTCAAAGACTCATTCATGTGATCCATCCTTAGGTGTTGGGGGTCACAAACATGACTTTGGCCAGATCTGTCCAGGTCACGGGAGGAGAGGGGCGAGACTGAAACCATACCCTCATTCTACGTGCTTCGCAGATGGAGACCAGGGTCTGTAATAAGGAATGCTCTTTGTTTTATAAGAAAACACACACAAGCAAGCAAACTCCAGTAAGTTCACAGTTCAGAGTACTAAAATCTTCCAAGAGAAAACTCCAAGGAAATCCAATTGGGAAGCCTTTAATCCAATAAGTCTCTGTGCTCTGGGACTGTGTATCATGAAGGAGAAGGGGGGAGGCTGGGAGGCAGAAGCCCAGGGACTCTTTCCATCTGGGTTGGCAGGAGCCCTGGGTGAGGGCAGTCTGGCCAGGATGCTGATGGAATGCTTCTACTCAATGAACCAGAGACAGGTTGAGCGAATCCTGAGAGCTGTCTGGTTACTCCAAGTCCCTTCCTTCCTTCTCCTCAGGCATTCCCCTGGGTCATACAGCCCTGGCATCTCTTGTTTGGACTGTGATGCTGTGGTCCATTCATTGTGCATCCAGCTGAGTGAGGAGAAGTTTCATATGCAGTGTATGACTGATAATAGCTAAAGCACTAATGCTTCAAAATAATTTACTTTTTTTTCTAGATTAGCAGATTCAAGGTTGTTATTTTAAATCTCATTTTCCTTCTGCTGTCGTTCTGATAGACGATGAGAGATGCCATAACAGAGTTTGGGAAGTTGCATTCAACCCATGGCCTCTCTTACTGACATCAGAGCCTGTGGTCTGGAAATGTCCACAGGAGTGGGTCAGGCTCAGGCAGTGAATATTGCTGGAATTAAAGTAATAATTGGTATCATGGACTTTACAACAACTCCTAAGAGGCCTCTTGCCTTCTGTCTTCCCTCCTCCCATTCATCCTCCACACTGTAGACAGAAAGATTTTTCTGGAATGCAATTGAGATTGTCCTTCAGTTTCCTCTTCCCAAAGATCAAAGCCCACACTCCCTGGAAGCCCCCTTGGCATGGCCTACAAGACCCTGCCCGATGGTTTTCAGTCTTCCAACTTCCAGCCAGAGTCCCCAGATAGGATTAAGGCCAGGGATGGTTGAGTGTGGGTAATATATAGTTCCACCCACTGGTTGTTTTTCTCTGCATTTCCAGCACCAGAGACTGAAGACCTGTTTTTCAGAGTCAGAGGGTTGGTGGTGGAGAAGTGAATGCTAGCTTTGGTGATTCTGTCATGACTTGGCTTTGCTTCTCTCCCTCTCTCAGGTGAGCTGGAGTACTGGGGCAGGGTCTTCAGGAAATACTTCCCTGATCTTTACAAACTGAGGGATAGGAAAAATAAAGTGTGCACCATTATGAAGATGTGGGGTAACCTCTTCAGCTTGTAGAGGCCCCAGTTTTCTTGTGACAAAATAAACCTACACTGGCAGGTTGGCAAATGTTTTTCTGTTGCTGTTATTACAAAGAAATCTTCAGACCCTTGTTAAAAGACTATGATTCAGGGGGCGGACTCAAGGTGGTGGACCAGGAGGATGCGGAATTCGTGTCTCCGCACAACTAGGGCACCTACCAGGCACCGGTGGGGGACCACAGACACCTAAGGGGACAGGAGGAACCCCCAGCGACTGGGTAGGATGTGGGGCGTGGGGGGAGTGAAGGAGGAGGGGAAGTGGAGGCGGGACGGGACTGGTGCCCCTGAGGGGTGGCTGGGGGAGGGGAAGGGATCCCACGCCTGAAGGGGGAAATTGGGGGACCCTTGGGAGGACAGAGGGTCAAAAGGGAGCGTGGCCAGGTTTCCCTGAGCACTTGGGCCCCCGGGAGCCTGTGGAGATCCAGGGCCTGATCCTCTCCCCACCAAGCCTCCCTCCAGCTGCGGGTCCTAAGGGCGGGGGGAGGGGGAGCAAAAGTAAAGGTCGACCTCTGGACCAGCACCCCTGAGGGGTGGCTGGGGGAGGGGAGGACTTCCTACACCCAGCGGGACCCACCCACAGTTAGGGGTCCAGCGGGGACGGGGGAGACCCTGGGGGAGATGGTGGGGGAGGGGCGTGGAGGAATGGAAGGGAACTCGGCCTAGGTGTCCACTTAGGCACCAGGGAGCCTGTTGGGCTCCGGGGCCTAATCCTCTGCCCTCGGAGCCTCCCTCCTGCCACTCAGAACCCAAGCCCCGCCCCACCCAGGGCCCTACCTCTACACTCGGAGACCCTCTCTGAGACCCCCTCCAATGCGCTGGGCCTAAACCCCACCCACACACCCTTGCCCAGGGCCTTACTTCCAAACTCCGGAACTCCACACTCCAGAGGCGCTCCTTTCCACATGCTGCGTCTCCCCTTCTGTGCAGGTACTAAGCAGAGGCCCTGCCTCTTGCTTGAATGTGTCCCCCCCACAGCCAAGGCCTTTTCCGGCTGCGTGGGTCCTGAGCCTAGGCCCCATCCCATGCTCAAACGTCACCCCCAACCCGCCTAGGTCCCACCCCTGCCTAAGTTCCACCCCCCCTAACTCCGCCCCCATAGCCAAGGCACTTTTCTTCTTTTTTTATTTTTTATTTATTTTTTTTAAATGAATTTATTTATTTATTTTTGGCTGCATTGGGTCTTCGTTGCTGCACGCAGGCTTTCTCTAGTTGCGGCGAGCGGGGGCTACTCTTCGTTGGGGTGCGCGGGCTTCTCACTGCGGTGGCTTCTCTTGTTGCGGAGCACAGGCTTTAGAGCACAGCCTCAGTAGTTGTGGCGCACGGGCTTAGTTGCTCCGAGGCATGTGGGATCTTCCCGGATCAGAGCTCGAACCCACGTTCCCTGCGTTGGCAGACGGATTCTTAACCACTGTGCCACCAGGGAAGTCCCTCTTCTTTTTTTATAGCCTCTTTATTGGAATATAATTGCTTTACAATGGTGTGTTAGTTTCTGCTTTATCACAAAATGAATCAGTTATACATATACATATATCCGCATATCTCCTCCCTCTTGCGTCTCCCTCCCACCCTCCCTATCCCACCCCTCTAGGTGGTCAGAAAGCACCGAGGTGATCTCCCTGTGCTATGCAGCTGCTTCCCACTAGCTATCTATTTTACATTTTGTAGTATATATATGTCCATGCCACTCTCTCACTTCGTCCCAGCTTATCCTTCCCCCTCCCCATGTCCTGAAGTCCATTCTCTACGTCTGCGTCTTTATTCCCGTCCTGCCCCTAGGTTCTTCAGAACCAATTTTTTTTTTCTCTTTTTAGATTCCATATACGTGTATTAGCATACGGTACTTGTTTTTCTCTTTCTGATTTACTTCACTCTGTATGACAGACTCTAGGTCCATCCACCTCACTACAAATAACTCAATTTCGTTTCTTTTTATGGCTGAGTAACATTCCATTGTATATATGTGCCACATCTTTATCCATTCATCCATCGATGGACACTTCCATCTCTTGGCTATTGTAAATAGAGCTGCACTGAACATTGTGGTACATGACTCTTTCTGAATTACGGTTGTCTCAGAATATCTGCCCAGTAGTGGGATTGCTGGGTCGTATGGTAGTTCTATTTTTAGTTTTTTAAGGAACCTCCGTTCCCTTTTCTCCACACCCTCTCCAGCATCTATTGTTTGTAGATTTTTTGATGATGCCTATTCTGACCAGTGTGAGGTGATACCTCATCGTAGCTTTGATTTGCATTTCTCTAATGATTAGTGATGTTGAGCATCCTTTCATGTGTTTGTTGGCAATCTGTATATCTTTTTTGGAGACATGTCTATTTAGGGCTTCTACCCATTTTTGGATTGGGTTGTCTGTTTTTTTGATATTGAGCTGCATGAGCTGCTTGTATATTTTGGAGATTAATCCTTTGTCAGTTGCTTTGTTTGCAACTTTTTTTCGTTTTCCTCTTTTTGACTGGGGTTCTGTTTTACCTTGATTCATTGTTGTTGATTCATTTATATTTTGATTTTTCGTAATAAATCTTTTATTTTTCTAATTTTACTTATTCTTTACACGTTGTTATTGTTCTCTCCGTTTGGCTTGTTCCCACCCCGCCCCCACCCCTTGTTTTTTCTTTTTTCTGTGGTGGTTTTATTTTGCCTTGTTGCAGTTGTTTCAATGGTATTTTTATTTTTCCTAATATATTTTTTATCTTTCTAATTTTATATTGTTTTTTATTCTTTGATATTGTACTGCTCCTTATTTTCTTTCTTTCTTTTATTTATTTTGTTGCAACACCACACAGCTTGCGGGATCTTGGTTCCCAGACCGGAGGTTGGGCCCGAGCTCCTGTGGTGGGAGCTCTGAGACCAAACCACTGGACTAACAGAGAACCTCAGACCCCAGGGAATATTCATCACAGTGAGGCCTCCAGGAGGTCCTAATCTCAGCACCAAGACCCAGCTCTATCTAACTGCCTACAAATTCCAGTGCTGGACGGCTCAGGCCAAACAGTCAGTAAGACAGGAATACAGCCCCACCATCAAAAAAAAAAAAAAAAGAAATGACAAGAAAATATGTTACAGATGAAGGAGCAAGGTAAAAACCTACAAGACCAAATAAATGAAGACAAAATAGGCAACGTACCAGAAAAAGAATTCAGAGTAATGATAGTAAAGATGATCCAAAATCTCAGAAACATAATAGAGAAAATACAAGAAACATTTAACAAGGATCTAGAAGAATGAAAGAGCAGACGAACAGTGATGAACAACACAATATTGAAATTAAAAATACTCTAGAAAGAATCAATAGCAGAATAACTGAGGCAGAAGGACAGATAAGTGAGCTGGAAGATAAGATGGTGGAAATAACTGCCACAGGGCAGAATAAAGAAAAAAGAATGGAAAGAATTGAGGACAGTCTCAGAGACCTCTGGGACAACATTAAACGCACCAACATTCGAACTATAGAGGACCCAGAAGGACAAGAGGAAAAGAAAGGGTCTGAGAAAATATGTAAAGAGATTATAGTCAATAACTTCCCTAACATGGGAAAGGAAATAGTCAATCAAGTCCAGGAAGTGCAGAGAGTCCCATACAGGATGAACCAAAAGAGAAACACGCTGAGACATATTAATCAAACTATCAAAAGTTAAATTCAAAGAAAAAATATTAAAAACAGCAAAGGAAAAGCAACAAATAACTTACAAGGGAATCCCCATAAGGTTAACAACTGATCTTTCACCAGAAACTCTGCAAGCCAGAGGGGAGTGGCAGGACATATTTAAAGTGATGAAAGGGAAAAACCTACAACCAAGATTACTCTACCCGGCGAGGCTCTCATTCAGATTTGATGGAGAAATTAAAACCTTTACAGACAAGCAAAAGTTAAGAGAATTCGGCACTACCAAACCAGCTTTAAAACAAATGCTAAAGGAACTTCTCTAGGCAGGAAACACAAGAGAAGGAAAAGACCTACAATAACAAACCCAAAACAATTAAGAAAATGGTAATAGGAACATACATATTGATAATTACCTTAAAAGTAAATGGTTTAATTGCTCCAACCAAAAGAAACATACTGGCTGAATGGGTACAAAAACAAGACCCATATGTATGCTGTCTACAAGACACCCGCTTGAGACATAGGGACACATACAGACTGAAAGTGAAGGGGTGGAAAAAGATATTCCATGCAAATGGAAATCAAAAGAAAGCTGGAGTAGCAATTCTTATATCAGACAAAATAGACGTTAAAATAAAGACTATTACAAGAGACAAAGCAGACACTACATCAATCCAAGAAGAAGATATAACAATTGTAAATATTTATGCACCGAACATAGGAGCACCTCAATACATAAGGCAAACGCTAACGGCCATAAAGGGGAAAATCGACAGTAACACAATAAGAGTAGGGGACTTTAACTCCTCATTTTCACCAATGGACAGATCATCCAAAATGAAAATAAATAAGGAAACACAGGCTTTAAATGACACATTAAACAAGATGGACTTAATTGATATTTATAGGACATTCCATCCAAAAACAACAGAATATACTTTCTTCTCAAGTGTTCATGGAACATTCTCCAGGATAGACCATATCTTGGGTCACAAATAAAGCCTTGGTAAATTGAAGAAAATTGAAGTTGTATCAGTTATCTTTTCCGATCACAACGCTATGAGACTATATATCAATTACAGGAAAAAAACTGTAAAAAATACAAACACATGGAGGCTAAACAATACACTACTAAATAACCAAGAGATCACTGAAGAAATCAAAGAGGAAATCAAAGAATACCTAGAAACAAATGACAATGAAAACATGACGATGAAAACTTTTGGGATGAAATGAAATGGGACAACCTACGGGGCAATGAAAACCTATGGGATGTAGCAAAAGCAATTCTAAAAGGGAAGTTTATATCAATACTATCCTACCTCAAGAAACAAGAAAAATCTCAAATAACCTAACCTTACACCTAAAGCAATTAGAGAAAGATGAACCAAAACACCCCAAAGTTAGCAGAAGGAAAGTAATCACAAAGATCAGATCAGAAATGAATGAAAAAGAAATGAAGGAAACAATAGCAAAGATCAATGAAACTAAAAGCTGGTTCTTTAAGAAGATAAACAAAATTGATAAATCATTAGCCAGACTCATCAGGAAAAAAAGGGAGAAGACTCAGATCAACAGAATAGAAAATGAAAAAAAAGAAGTAACAACTGACACTGCAGAAATACAAAGGGTCATGAGAGATTACTACAAGCAACTATATGCCAATAAAATGGACAACCTGGAAGAAATGGACAAATTCTTAGAAAGGTGTAACCTTCTGAGACTGAACCAGGATGACATAGAAAACATAGACAACCAATCACAGGCACTGACATTGAAACTGTGATTAAAAATCTTGCAACAAGCATAAGCCCAGGACCAGATGGATTCACAGGCGAATTCTATCAAGCATTTAGAGAAGAGCTAACGGCTATCCTTCTCAAACTCTTCCAAAATATAGCATAGGGGGAAATACTCCCAATCTCATTCTATGAGGCCACCATCACCCTGATACCAAAACCAGGCAAAGATGAAATAAAAAGAGAAAACTATAGGCCAATATCACTGATGAACATAGATGCAAAAATCCTTAACAAAATACTAGCAGACAGAATCCAACAGCACATTAAAAGGATCATTCACCATGATCAAGTGGGTTTATCACAGGGATGCAAGGATTCTTCAATATATGTTAATCAATCAATGTGATACACCATATCAACAAATTGAAGGAGAAAACCATATGATCATCTCAATAGATGAAGAGAACCCTTTTGACAAAATTCAACACCCATTTATGTTAAAAACTCTCCAGAAAGTAGGCATAGAGGGAACCTACCTCAACATAATAAAGGCCATATATGACAAACCCACAGCCAACATCATTCTCAGCAGGAAAAAACTGAAACCATTTCCTCTAAGATCAGGAACAAGACAAGGTTGCCCACTCTCACCACTCTTTTTCAATATAGTTTTGGAAGTTTTGGCCACAGCAATCATAGAAGAAAAAAAAATAGAAGGAATCCAAATCCGAAAACAAGAAGTAAAATTGTCACTGTTTGCAGATGACATGATATTATGTATAGAGAATCCTAAAGATGCTACGAGAAAACTAGTAGGGCTAATCAATGAATTTGGTAGAGTAGCAGGATACAAAATGAATGCACAGGAATCTCTTGCATTCCTATACACTAATGATGAAGTATCTGAAAGAGAAATTAAAGAAACACTCCCATTTACCATTGCAATGAAAAGAATCAGATACCTAGGAATAAACCTACCTAAGGAGACAAAAGACCTGTATGCAGAAAACTATAAGACACTGATGAAGGAAATTAAAGATGATACAAACAGATGGAGAGATATACCATGTTCTTGGATGGGAAGAATCAAAATTGTGAAAATGACTATACTACCCAAAGCAATCTACAGATTCAATGCAATCCCCATCAAATTACCAATGGCATTTTTCACAGAACTAGAACAAAAAATTTCACAATTTGTATGGAAACACAAATGACCCCGCAGAGCCAAAGCAATCTTGAGATAGAAAAATGGAACTGGAGTAATCAGGCTCCCTGAGTTCAGGCTATACTACAAAGCTACAGTAATCGAGACAGTATGGTACTGGCACAAAAAGAGAAAAATAGATCAATAGAACAGGATAGAAATCCCAGAGATAAACCCATGCACATACGGTCACCTTATCTTTGATAAAGGGGGGAAGAATATACAATGGAGAAAAGACAGCCTCTTCAATAAGTGGTGCTGGGAAAACTGGACAGCTACATGTAAAAAAATGAAACTAGAACACTCCCTAACACCATACACAAAAATAAACTCAAAATGGATTAAAGACCTAAATGTAAGGCCGGACACTATAAAACTCTTAGAGGAAAACATAGGCAGAACACTCTATGACATAAATCACAGCAAGATCCTTTTTGATCCACTTCCTAGAGTAATGGAAATAAAAAGAAAAATAAACAAATGGGACCTAATGAAACTTAAAAGCTTTTTCACAACAAAGGAATCCATAAATAAGACGAAAAGACAACCCTCAGAATGGGAGAAAATATTTTCAAATGAAGCAACTGACAGAGGATAAATCTCCAAAATATACAAGCAGCTCATGCAGCTCAATATCAAAAAAACCAACAACCCAATCCAAAAATGGGCAGAAGACCTAATTAGATATTTCTCCAAAGAAGATATATGGATTGCCAGCAAACACATGAAAGGATGCTCAACGTCACTAATCATTAGAGAAATACAAATCAAAACTACAATGTGGTATCACCTCACACTGGTCAGAATGGACGTCATCAAAAAAATTTACAAACAATAAATGCTGGAGGGGTGTGGAGAAAAGGAAACCCTCTTGTACTGTTGGTGGGAATGTAAATTGATACAGCCACTATGGAGAACAGTATGGAGGTTCCTTAAAAAACTAAAAATCGAGCTACCATATGACCCAGCAGTCCCACTACTGGGCATATACCCTGAGAAAACCATAATTCAAAAAGAGACATTACCACAATGTTCATTGCAGCTCTCTTTACAATAGCCAGGACATGGAAGCAACCTAAGTGTCCATTGACAGATGAATGGATAAAGAAGATGTGGCACATATATACAGTGGAATATTACTCAGCCATAAAAAGAAATGAAATTGAGTTATTTTTAGTGAGGTGGATGGACCTAGAGTCTGTCATACAGAGTGAAGTAAGTCACAAAGAGAAAAATAAATACCGAATGTTAACACATATATATATATATATATATATGGAATCTAAAAAAAAAGAAGAAAAGTGGTTCTGAAGAACCTAGGGGCCAGACAGGAATAAAGACGCAGACATAGAGAATGGACTTGAGGATACGGGGAAGGGGAAGGGTAAGGTGGGATGGAGTGAGAGAGTAGCATTGACATATACACACTACCAAATGTAAAATAGGTAGCTAGTGGGAAGCAGCCACATAGCACAGGGAGATCAACTCAGTGCTTTGTGAACACCTAGAGGGGTGGGATGAGGAGGTTGGGAGGGAGGCACAAGAGGAAGGGGATATGGGGATATACATATGCATATAGCTGATTCACTTTGTTATACAGCAGAAACTAACACAAGATTGTAAAGCAATTATACTCTAATAAAGATGTTAAAAATAAATAAATAAAAGGTCTTTCTAAATCTTAAAAAGAAAAAAAAAGACTATGACTCAGAGGCATGAAAGGAGCAGCAGAGATTAAAAATGCAAAGGTTGCTTGGGGATGAACATGTATTTTGGCAAAGGAAAAGACCAAGAAAAAAAGACAAGACTAGAAAAGAAAAAGAAAGAAAAAAAACTAGCATGAAATATGCTATGACCTTTTATTTTTAAACTTGTGTTGATTTTAGAGAGGAGTTCGGCTTGTGATGCTTCTCAGCCCTTGCCAGGGGACTCAATTCTGATAGATGTTGATGAAGAGGGACCTTCCTTGGATGCTGAGAAGCCTGTCAGCAGTAGAGGGAGGTCGTAATGGGGCACTTCCTGGTAAGGAGCCTCCTCTGACAGCCCCACAGGGATGCCCTGGTCTTTCAGGTCCTACATTACACAGAAACCTGCTTACTCTCACAGTCTCTTACTGGTTTACTCAGGATGTTTATCAGCATACACACAAGACACTTTACCTGAATGTAAAGGAGTCCAAAGAGGGAAAAGATGACAGACATGGAGAGCAGAGGGTGGATGCGAGGTTAACTGAGGCTCTTGGAAAAGAGGGTGGAGCCGGTGAAATAGAAAGAATGAAGACATCATAGAGGAAAATATTGAGCTGAGAGAAGATATGCATATGCAAGTTGAAAGGGCTCGCCATGCTTTAGGCAAGATGAGTAGAATGAGATCTGTATTTCTCTATAGGCTGGTAGCATTTTAAAACAAAAAATATTTTTACTATGGAAATTTCAAGCATACACAAAGTAGGGCATACGGCAACCCACCCTTGTACCTACCACCCAGATTTTAAGTTATCAAAAAATTGCCACATTTGCTTCACCTACCCGCTTTTCTTTTCTTGTTCTTTCTTCTTTCCTTTTGTTTCCTTTCTTTTAATTTTTGCTGAAATAATTTGAAGTCAATTTCAGACATAATATCATCCTCTCCGCATGTTTAGTATATATCTCTAAAAATGCGGGTGTTTTCTCACATAGTTATAATGCTATTATTATACCTGTTAAAATTAACAATAATCTTTGGCAGTGTTTAGTATCTTTCCATAAGAAAATTTTCCTGAATGTTTACAAAATGTCTTTATGATTGGCTTGTCTTAATCATGATCCAAAGTTCATACATTACATTTGTTTGCTATGGTGGTTTTAAGGTATGTTCTCAAATGGTTTGACACTTCTCCCTTCAACAGGTGGAGACCAGTTCCCCTCCTCTTGAATGTGGGCTTGATTTATTGTCTTGCTTTTGACAAGGAATGTGACAGAACTAGTAGTATATGACTTCCAAGGCTGGGCCATAAAGACATTGATTCTTCCACCTTATGCTCTCTTAGAGGGGTCATTGTGAGGGAAGCTGGTTGCCACGTCATGAGGATACTCAATAACCTGTGGAAATGTCCGCATGGGGAGGCGCTCAGACCTCCCGCCAACAGTGGGTATCAACTTAACAGCCATGTGAGTAAGCAAACTTAAACTGGAAGCACTTCCTTAATTCCAGGCAAATCTTCATATGAGTCCACAGCTCCGGCTCACATCCTGACTACAACCTTATGAGAGACCCTGACCCTGAGCCACTACCTAGCTAATGAACCTTTGAATTCCTGATCCACAGAAATTGTGAGATAAATATTTATTGTTTTTTAATATCTGTTTTAATCTAGAGCACACCTCCTTTTATTTTTTTCATACAATAGAAACTGAATCAGTTGTTTTATAGAATGTCCCATCATCCGGATTTCCTTATTAACTTCCCTGTAGTGTCATTTAACTTGTTCTTATGTCCTCTTTGTTCCCTGCAAATGGAAGTTGGCTCTAGAACCTTGATTTGGTTCAATATTTTTGGCAAGAATCCTTTGTAGGAGGTGCTTTGTGCATGAAATGAGGAGTGTCAGGAGGCACCCATCGTCTAGGTGCGTCATGGTTACTGTTAGGACTGATCAGCGGGTTCAGGAGGTCTGGCTACATTTTGGAACTTCAAGGACAAAAGTGAAAAGTCCTATGTATAAGTACATAGTTAGAAAAACTAGATTACCCACCATGAGACACTGTTGGAATCCAAGAATTTTGTAACCAACCAAGCTGATTTTTATTTGAGAGTAAAGACAATAGGCTGACTGATTCTGATATGCAGAAGTTCAGAAATATATACCAACCACATATACTTCTTGGGGGAAAAATACCTCAAGGATGTCTGTCGTTTACTCATGCATTCATTTGGTAATTCAGCAAATATTTGAGAACATCCCATGTGCCTAGGCACTATGCTAGGTAGGGGCTAGAACTTGAACTGTCTAGGAAGGAATGAAATTAAGGACTTGAGCTCAGAGAAGCCATGTGTGGAGTGAAGGGCCAGGTGGTGAGCCTGAACCACTGATGCACAGTGAGAAGTCCAAGAAATCATCTTCAGTCTGGTTGTAGACTGTCCAGGTTGGGCTGTTGTTCCAAGCCAGCTCAGGTGGGCCTTCCTTCAGGGGTATCTGATTGCAGGTGGTGATGGAGAGCTGGGGAACACCTGGGTGGCGGGCAATGCAGGCCTGGACTGAATCCCACTGCTGCCTGAGGGTCTGGACATGTGGAAAAGGAAAGAGCATTCTTGTGGGAAAGCACAGGACACAGAGCAAGGAGTGAGTGCCTGATGCAGAGGAAGAAGGGGAGCCCAGGAGGAAGGCTATGCACAAGGGGAGGGAGCAGTTGGTGGGAGGGTAGTTCTGCTAGGCTGTAGGGGAGGGGGGGAGTGCAGAGCCTGCAGATGGGTGGGCTTTCTAGAAGTTTCTAGCCCTGTTCCTGAGGCTGGGCTAGGGATGTGAAGGGACATTAAAGGGGCTATTGAGCAGATGGGCCCCAGAGATATGCAGGGAGCAATAGTGATGGCATCCCATTGACCCTCCGGTTCTGCCTAATGGCCCTTGTGTCAGGAGTTCTAGGATTGGCTGAGTGTGGAGGTACCCTCTTTGCAGGGCTGTGTTCCTCAGGGCCCACAGTGCAGTCCCAGCCATGGTCAGGGCACAGGCCCTGGTTATAGTCTCAACCACAAGCCTCCTCTCCTTACAGTAGCAAAAAGGCTCAGGAGGGCGTTGGGTGCCTATCAGAAGGTTTACTGCTCCTCTGGCAACTGGCTCTGGATTGACTTTAGGGGGTTCCACCACTCTGTCGGACCCATCATCCCCAGGTGCCCAGTGGGGAGCAGGTGGGTTGGTTGTGCATGAGTCACTGGGTACCACCCTCAGCTGGGGGTGAGGGGCGCTTATCAGATAGTGCCTGGGTGGGGATCTCCCCGGCCCTCTGGCAAAAGGGGCTGGGAGATGCTTTAGAGAAGATGAATCACAGAATTAGGGAGAAGAAGGAGCACTGATTTTAGCTGATTAGAAAGTTATTTCTTATTTCTCTGCATGGCAGTCTCTGAGCAGACTCAAAGTGCTGGCACATTGCAGGCCGTGCCTGTGTGCTTTCTCTCTGGGCAAGCATCTCCCTGCGCCTTCGGGTGTGCTCTGCAACTCAGTGGGCTTCCCACCCCCTACCAGCATTCCTTTTGTCCTGCTTTGTCTCTTTTCCTTCTTGCTTTATTGCTACTCTCAAGAGGTAGTGTAAAAATAACTGACCCTAAAACTCCCTTGGCCCCCTACCTGAGCCAAGCTCCAAATCCTGCAGATGTGTAAACTCCCAGGCTTTCAGCTCTCTGAGAAACCTCCCTTCCACTTTCTAGATGCCCTGTACATACGAGGAGATCGGACCAGGTGTCAGAGTGTTTGTGTTTTAGATTGCTGTGTGGTCTTGGGGTGTCTCCTGACCCCTCTGGTTTCCTGTGATGTTCTCATCTTCAGCTTCTTCCTCTCCTGTGCTGTGTGCAGCAGTGTTGATCGAAATCAAAACAGTGTTTTGAATCCTCTCCAGTGCGTGGATGACTTCCTTTGTGTCCATCCCTGCCTTCAGGCCAAGGCTCGTACAGTCCAGCCCAGCCCAGACCAAAATGTGAATGAGCCATTGCTGGAAGTCCACGGGCACAGATCATTTGATCTCAACCTCCCTGAGGGAGCGCTCCAGTATGGGCCCCTGTATCAGGCAAGAAAAGTGTGCTCAACCTAAATTGTGCCTGTTGTTTCTTCACCCCTTTTCTCTGCTGCTTATAGAGAGGGAAACTGGGTCAGCCCTCTGCCCTGCCCCCCACCCCCTGCACTCCACCTACCCTGGCTGCCTGGGAGTCCCAAAGCAGGTCAGGGCCAGAGCAGCCCTCTGGCCATTAAGTGTCCTACTCAGGTCCAGTCTGCATGCCCACTCCCAGGGGCCAACTCCCATCTCTTTTCTTCTCTGGGACACACCCAAGGCATCCAGCATCTCTTTCTTGGTCATATTTCCCACTGTGTTTTGTTTGCTTGTTTCATTTTCTGCCTTTCAAGTTCTGTGTTCTCTACTTGTTCCAGAGGCCAGACAGATGGACTGATTTCTTTAGCCAAAATGAAATTTAAAAATCATCTCAAAGTAAATGGGATGCTCAGATGTTTCAGTTCACTTGCATGTCTCTCTTAGATGGCTAGTTTGCCATCACGAAAACTTCCTGTTTTTAATAAGCCATCTGGGCCTGGCCATACCTCCCTCCAGAAGGCGTCTAGCAGCTTTGCTGGACTTGGCGAAGGACACTGTTGACCAGAAATGACCAGCTGGATTGTGAGTTCCCCCAGTGTGTGTAGAATTGGGCATGATTCAGGCTGAATTAGACGTGCCAAATCATTCTGTCCTGCGTCCGTTGTGGGGCTATGGGACCTGCAGTCTTGGAGGGTAATGGCCCAGGATCACACAGCTGGGAATAAAAGCTAGGTCTCCTGACCCCAGGTTTATCTTTCTTTCACATTATGGAGGCTGTACAGAGAAGGAGCTTAATAAGAAGTTGCTGGAAGGATGAATGGATGATCTTATTCAAGAGGAATATTAAGAGTCTTGATGAGGTGGGCATGATTGAGAGACTTGAGCTCTTACTCTCTCCACTTTGGAACTCTCCAGCCTTAGGAATAAGAAATGAATAAGGTTATATCTTCCCATACTACTTCAATATCTGGTCCCAGCACCTCAGGCTGTTCATATGAAGAAAATTTAAGTCCTAAAAAAAGACTGCATTGATCAGACTAACCTCAAATTAACTTTATACAGCCTTGTACTATAAAAGCTAACTTACTAGCTGTAAGTGGACAAGGGTCTACCAGATGGCCAGGTGGTCATGTTGCTCTACTAGAGATTGTTGGAGACCATGGAACTGCTCTGATTATCAGAAGATTGTTGCCGAGCACAGAATAGGAGCCAGGTGGGTTGGGTATTCTTCAGGATGTTCCCACCGAGCTCACCCCTCTGTTCCTGAGGCTCCTTCTTCTAATACTCAGGGTAAGGTCTTTTCGGAATCTGACATCCACCCCTCTGAACTGGGGAGTGGGATAGTACAAGGAACAGTGTTCTTTCTATATCTCCTTGCTTTCTGAATCATATCATCTTGAAATTTTCTTTATTTCTCTTCTTCCCTTCTCCCAATATTAATAGGGTGTGTTGGTGGTGGGTAAATTTACCATTTAGTCTGTAGGTGGTAGAACATAGAGGTGGGAGAAGTGAATGTTACTCAGAGATCTTGTCCTTGAAGTTGGATGCAGTAGCTGGAAATGACTTTGGGCTGTTTCCTTTTGAGAAGCAATGAGATGGTAACACAGTGTTAGATGGAGGAATTTTTAAAAAGTGTTTGTGAGGAAACCTCCACAATGAACACTTACTGGTCTCTTACTGGGTGCCAGGCACTTCACATGCATTATTTGTTTAACACTACCAGCAAGCCTTAATAGGGATATTATCCCTGTTTTACAAGTGAGGAAATGGAAGCAAGAAGTTTAAGTAGCTCTCCCAAGGTCAGGACAGAACTCAAACCTTGACGGTCTGGTTCTAAAGCCCTAAGTTATACCGCCATCTGGAGAGGTGTGTGCGTGTGTGTGTGTATGGGCGTATGTGTTCATGAATCTAAATACGCATGTAGGCCTGTGCCAAGCAGCCGAGAAGTTATACGTGATGGGCTTCTTTTATTTCAGCTACTTGGCCTCTCCTTTCCTTTTTTGGGAAGCCTCCCTCTTATCTTTTGAGGACCTTCCTCTACCAAATTTCAGGGACCGAGCTAAGGGCAGGCACGTCCCTGAGCTAGACCTATCAGACACTTTCCCCTGGACTTTGAACCCGGGGTAGGGTTGTCCTGAGCTCTGTGCTCTGAGGGGGTGACCTGTGACTCACGTCACCCAGGGCAGTTCTTGGGCCCATTGAATTACTGTCTTTCCCAAGACCTTTGATTCTCTGAGCTTCCCTTTAACCATTTGATAAGTTCCTTTCTTTTTATCTTTTCTTTTTCCAGGATTTTTCCTTTTCTTTTTTATTCTTTCTCTTCTTCACCCCCCACCCCCACCCCGCCCCACCTTCCTGCTTCCCTTTGATACACGTTGCTTACAACCAAAGAAGCTTATCTGATAGTCTCCCCATCTCTCTCTTTTTTTTCTTCTCAGTAATTCAGTTTGTTAGCAGACCATCCTGTCTGTAAGTCACTTCATACCATGTTGCAATTCCCAAGAGGAAATTTGCCACATTCAGGACAGTTGAATGCATGCAACCTGAGTCCAGTCTCTTTAATAAAGGAGTTTTCCTTCGAAGACCAAAGTGTTGTACTCTCTTTTCAGTTTCTTCTTTTCAGTACTATTGCCCCATGTCTGGTGGTATCTTGCTTAGGGAACATGGAGTTCTGCATCCGGTGATAAAACTGGGGTAACTTACTTATGCCAGCACTTCATTTCTAAATCCTGTGGTCCCTTCTCGGAGGTTTTCTGGGGCTGCCGCTCTGATGGGAGGTATGTAGATTCCCAGGCATTCTAGCTGCAGAGGCTCTAATGTGGACTACCTGGGGCTCTGAACCTGCATCTGGGAGAATTGTGCTTCCACAGACTCTCATCCCCAGATCCCTGAGCTGGGAGGGCCATTTGCAGTGTTGTCTGCGGGGCACTCATAATCCACTAAGTGCTAGGAAGATGCCCTCTTCTTACTTTTCACCTCAAATGGCCACTCCCAGGCTTGGAAGTTTACAAATCTGTTGAGTGAGTGTAAGGTACAGCTCCCTTCAACAGTCCGGAGTGCCATCTCCTCTGCAGGCACTCGCTTTGCTCTGGGTCAGGCTGTGGACAGAATATCCCAGAGCTGGGTGCTACCTTCACCTTGGCCCCTTTCACCTTCCCGTTCACTCGTTGCACAAAAGGCCAGCAGTAGCTCTCTGTGAGTCATCAGTGCTTCTTTCTTCCCATCCTTTCCCTGCCAGACCCTTAGTTCCTGATGGGGCTTCAAGGGGTGGCGGTGGGCTCCCCCAGGCAAGTAACTACCCCTGTTTTCTTGGTTCCCCTAATGCGGTCATGGAATCCTCTGCCCTTTTCAGCCTCTGCCTGTTCTCAGCCTCCTTGCTATGTTGTGGTGAGCTTCCAGTGGTTTATTTGAGAGGGATGGGCCTCTGAGTCGCACCAGAACTGCCCTTTTTAAACCAGTGTGGAGGGCTTCCCTGGTGGCACAGTGGTTGAGAGTCCACCTGCCGATGCAGGGGACACGGGTTCGTGCCCTAGTCCGGGAGTATCCCACGTGCCACAGAGCGGCTGGGCCCATGAGCCTTGGCCGCTGAGCCTGCGCATCCGGAGCCTGTGCTCCGCAACGGGAGAGGCCACAACAGTGAGAGGCCCGCGTACCACAAAAAAAAAAAAACAAAAAAAAAAAAAACCAGTGTGGAATTGTTCCAGGGTCCATATTTGGGGAAGAAATTAATGTCCTGCCTTGCAGTCTTCTTCCTGGCCTTAGAAGCTAGATGTTGGCTGGGTCTTCACCTCTCTGTCCCTAATAAGACCTACTTATCCTACCTCTACCTGTAGGGCAGCCTCTCCTGGTCCTGGGGTCTTGAAGAGACTATCCATTGGATTGTCCTTTCACAGCTAGCCTTATCCCACAGCCCTTAGTGATTGCTCCCCATGCCTATCTGGGGGGAATCTGGGTAAAATGTTGATGACTTTCTCCTGCAGATGGTGGGGATACATTTACTACATAGATACAACCCTGGCAAGGTGACTGCTTCAGCAATGGAAGAGGAGGTCGTGGTGGCTTTTTTAACAAAAAGTTGAAACTAATGTTCTGATCTGTCTGCTACAATTTCTGAGCCCCCCAGGAAGTAGCCATCTCTATTCAGCTTGCATGAGGGTCAAGCTAAATCTCCTTTTAGTCATTAAAATGCCTTTTGTTGTTGCCAAGTTTGCTGCCTGTTGGAGCTTTTCCATTACATTCTCTGTCCTGCTACTTCGGAAATTTGATGGCTCTCTGGGTCCCTGCATCTTCTCTTTGTCTGGGACATAGTTAACTCTGGATGTGGGATGTGGTTTGTATAATGTAAAGACATGATTGAGAATAAATTGGTGGTTCCCCGTCTGCTGCCGCCCAGCTTCGAATGTATAGTTAACACACTGACATTCCACTGGCTCCAATTCGCAGCTCAATAATAATTCAAACATTAACATAGGAGGCTCTAGACTTTGAAAAAAATGAGACTGCTTTTTGTGTGAAACAGTGCTTTATCTTGCATGTGAAGTGATGATATGCCTTTCTTAATTTCATTCAGCAGAGGATGGGAATAAAAGAAAGAATTGTTCAAACTGGCTTTATTTTCAATATCTGAAGTATGATTGGTTTTACAAATTGAATCCCTTCATAGTTTTTTGAAGCTGAAGGTGTACTATTCAGCTGGGACCCTCTTCCTCTATTCAGAGCCAGCTGCCCTGCCTCTCTTGAATCTATCCCTTCATTATTTTCAGTGCATACAATAGTAAAATATTTTAAACCCCACGACTATAAGAAATGCCCCTTGAGCCACAAAAAAACCCTTCTGCTTCTTCTTTTGGCTCATTCACGGGGATAAAAGAAATTAGGATAATTTCCATAGCAGCATTTCCTGGAGGAGAGTGAGGATGGCTGTGATGTGGTGAGGTGAAGCGCCCTGTGAAGGACATGGATGAAAAGCTGCCCTTCCTTATAGATGCGGGACATGGCAGCTTCAGGACCACCTTTACAAAAAGAGTGTTTTCAGGCACCGTCAGCTGTGCTGTGCTCAGGAGTGGATGTCATCTTTTGATACCAAGTATCCCCATGGCCAGCAAGGCTGAGTACTGCAGGGGTGTCAGTAAGGTCTAGATGAGCGGCATGGCCAAGCTGGGTCATGCGATCACTTTTTGGCCTGGCTTCCCTCTTGTATGTGTGAGTGAGGTGGGCTCAGGTGTGGGAATCAGGCATAGGGATACTCTGTCCTATGGGTGTCAGTTCCACACGGGGGAGATGACATTAGCCACTCCTTGGTAGCTCAGCTCTTAGTGAGCACATCACTCAGCATTCCAGAGAAGGTGAAAGTCATAAGGACTGTCTGATGATAATATTGTACTTAGCTGGCTTAATCTGGACTATGGGACTGAGAACAAAGACCAAGGGAGAGAGAGAATGGCGGGGGGTGGGGTGCTGGTCATTGTCCTTTAAGGTTTTATCTCATGAATGACATAGGTACTGACAAAATTTCTGATCTGGACCATATCCTCTACATTTTCCCACATGCATCTCCCGTGTCAACAAATGGAGGTCCATCTGATGCCCAACAGAAGGTAAACTGCCCTTTTTTTTACATGATTGACTGCAATTTTGGAGTCATGAAGACAGCTTCAGTCCCACATACCCAGATACCCTCTTTCAAATACATGAAGGTCGCTATTAATAACAACCCCTTACATCGGTGTAGAGCTCCATCCTTTTCCAAATCTCCACAGCTCTCATAGTGTTTTATCACCACCCTTCACACTCCTGTCAGTGGCAGTGTGTGGTGCAGGCCAGCTCCCCCAGAGACGACAAGACTCTGACCAGTACTAACCCCAGACTCTTAGCCAGGATTTGGTGAAAGGCGGGAGTGAGGCAGATGCAGGATTTTGAAGGTTGATTGTCCCTACAATTAACAATTTAAAAGCATGGCATGCGTGTCTGAGAGATAGTCATCTCCTAAACAAAACAAATCACAGATCCGAGGAGTGGTTGGCTCACGGAGAGCACATCTCCAGTGGACCAGTCATCTACTGACAGACTAACGCGATAGCTCAGTAATAGGCCATTTTCCCCATCACTGCACAGAACTAACCAACCTCCATGTTGCACCTAAGTTTTCATCTCTGGATCTAGTTTGAGGGTTTTTTTCTGGCAAAGTGAGCACAGTGAAACACCACATTTTGAAATACCCTCTAAAGATAATGTTCTAAATTTAATATGAAAATGGAAAGGACCTAGAATAGCTAAAACAATTTGAAAAGAGAACAGTGTTGGAGACTTATACTACCTGGTTGTAAGACCATAAAATTACAGTAATCAAGGCGGTGTGGTATTGGCATAAATGCAGACACAGAGATCAATGAAACAGAATAGAGGCCAGAAATAGACCCATGCATATGTGGTCAATTTGTTTTCAACAAAGATGCCAAGTTAATTTGATGGACAAATAATAGCCTTTTCAACAAATGGTGCTGGAACAGCTGGATACTCATATGGAAAAAAAAAATGATCCTCAACCTTTACCTCATGTTGCACACAAAAATCAACTCAAAATGGATCATAAACGTAAATGTAAATGCTAAAGCTATAAAACCTCCAGAAAAAAAAGAAAATCTTCATGACCTTGGGATATGCAAAGATACGTAAGACACAGAAAACAGAAGCCAGAAAAGATAAAATTGATAAATTTGATTTCATCAAATAGAATAACCTGCTCTTTTAAAGACACTGTTTTTAAAACTTTTTAAAAAATTTTATATCGGAGTTTACTTGATTTACAGTGTTGTGTTTCAGGTGTATAGCAAAGTGACTTAGTTATATATATTCATATATCTATTCTTTTTCAGATTCTTTTCCCATATAGGTTATTACAGAATACTGAGTATAGTTCCCTGTGCTATACAGTAGGTCCTTGTTGATTATTTTATACATAGTAGTGTGTATATGTTAATCCCAACCTCCTAATTTATCCCTCCATCACACCACCTTTTCCGTTTGGTAACCATAAGTTTGCTTTCTAAGTCTGTGAGTCTGTTTCTGTTTTGCAAATAATTTCATTTGTATCATTTTTTTTAGATTCCATGTATAAGTGATATCATATGATATTTATTTTTGTCTGACTTACTTCACTTGGTATGATAATCTCTAGGTCCATCCATGTTGCTGCAAATGGCATTATTTCATTCTTTTTATGGCTGAGTAGTATTCCATTGTATATATGTACCACTTCTTTATCCATTGATCTGTCGATGGACATTTAGGTTGCTTCCATGTCTTGGCTATTGTAAATAGTGCTGCAGTGAACACTGGAGTGCATGTATCTTTTTTTTTTTTTTTTTTGCAGTACACGGGCCTCTCACCATTGTGGCCTCTCCCGTTGCGGAGCACAGGCTCCGAACGCGCAGGCTCAGCGGCCATGGCTCACGGGCCCAGCCGCTCTGCGGCATGTGGGATCTTCCCGGACCGGGGCGCGAACCCGTGTCCCCTGCATCAGCAGGCGGACTCTCAACCACTGCGCCACCAGGGAAGTCCACGTGTATCTTTTTGAATTATGGTTTTCTCTGATATATGCCCAGCAGTGGGATTGCTGGATCGAATGGTAGCTCTATTTTTAGTTTTTTAAGGAACCTCCATACTGTTTTCCGTAGTGGCTGCACCGATTTACATTCCCACCAACAGTGTAAGAAGACTCCCTTTTCTCCACACCCTCTCCAGTATTTACTGTTTGTAGACTTTATGATGATGGCCGTTCTGACCAGTGTAAGGTGATACCTCATTGTAGTTTTGCATTTCTCTAATAATTAGTGATGTTGATCATCTTTTCATGTGCTTTTTGGCCATCTGTATGTTAAAGACACTGTTAATGAAAGGAAAAGTGAAGCCACAGATTGAGAGAAAATACTTTCCATGTGTATTTCTGACAAGGATCTTTTATTCAGACTGTATAAAGAACTCTTACAAGTCAATAATGCAGATATAAATAACTTAATTTTTTAAAGGACAAAGGATTTGAAGAGATTCTTCATACACACAAAAATATATGAGTGGCCAATAAACACAATGAAAAGTAATTCCACACTATTTGTCACTAAGAAAATGCAGATTAAAGTTGCAAGGAGCTACCACTACGCATGCATTAGAATGGCTATGATTAAGAGAATACCTGTTGGAAAGGATATGGAGCAACTGGAACTCGTATACCTTGTTGGTGAGTGTACAATGGTACAACCACTTTGTAACGTAGTTTGTCAGTTTCTTATAAAGTTAAAGATACACTTATGATAAGACTCATCAAGTGGATTCCCTGGTGGTCCAGTGGTTAGGATACTTCGCTTTCACTGCTGAGGGAGTGGGTTCAGTCTCTGGTCGGGGAACTAAGATCCTGCAAGCTGTGTGGCATGGCCAAAAAACAAACAAACAAACAAACAAACAAAAAAAAACAAGACCCATCAATTCCACTCCTAAGTATTTACCCCCATGAAATAAAAAACATGTTCATCCTAAAACTTGTACATGGACATTCATAGCAGCTTTATTCATAATAGTTAAATGCTGGAAACAATCCAAATGTACATCAACAAGTGAATACAAATTGTGGTATATCCACACAATGGGGTACTACTCAGTAATAAAAGAGAATGGATTACTGATACATGTAAAGGCAGGGACGGTGCTCAGAAACGTTATGTTATGTGAAAGAAGTCAAGACGCTGAAGAATAACTATTGTATGATTTTATTTAAGTGAAGATCTAGAAAAGACAAATCTAATCTATGGGCACAGAGAGCAGATCAGTGTTTGCTTGCAGTTGGTGGGCTTGACTGGGATGGGGCACTAGGGAACTTTTCACCTTGATGGGAAGTTTCTATATTTTGATTGAGGTTTATGGTAACATGGGCGTACAGGTTTGTCAAAACATAAAAGCATATGTTTAAGATGAGTGCATTTTACCCCTATGTTCAAAGCAGCACTCTTTACAATAGCCAAGACATGGAGACAACATAAATGTCCATTGACAGTTGAATCAATAAAGAAAATGTGATATATATATATATATATATATACACACACACAACGAAATATTACTCAGCCATAAAAAGAATGAAATAATGCCATTTGCAGCAACACAGATGGACCTAGAGCTTATCATACTAAGTGAAGTAAGTCAGACAAAAACAAATACCATATGATATCACTTATACGTGGAATCTAAAATATGACACAAATGAACTTATCTATGAAACAGAAACAGACTCACAGACATAGAGAACAGACTTGTGGTTGCCAAGGGGGTGTGGGGGTAGGGGAGGGAAGGACTGGGACTTGGGGATGAGCAGATGCAAACTAGTATATAGAGAATGGATAAACAACAAGGTACTACTGTATAGCACAGGGAACTATATTCAATATCCTCTGATAAACCATAATGGAAAAGAATATGAAAAAGAATATATATATGTATGTATAACTGAATCACTTTGCTGTACAGAAGAAATTAACACAGCATTGTAAGTCACTATACTTCAATAGAATTTTAAAAAATGGGTACATTTTATAGTTTGTAAGTTGTGCCTCAGTAAAGTTAATTTTTAAAAAACAATATAGTAGAAAGCACATTTTAAAAAATTCAGCATGTTTCTTTCATTCTAATGAAATAATAGTATTGTTTTGAAGAAAAAAAATGGGATTCTTTCACATGCCTCTTTGGAACTTCTGAAGTGAGTGCCCTATCAGGAGTGTTGTCTGTGATAATGAACCTCCAAGGCTTGCTCTCCAAATGGGAGTCAGAGAAAACCATTTATAGGCCAAAGAGTGGCTGCCTGTAGGGTCACTCTGGCTGAGGATACCCTGGCTTTTAGCGACCAGGTAGGAGATTTGCCAAAAAGCCAACTGGCTAAGGGACAGGTACTTACACTGAAAGAAGTACTGATTTGGAATATCTTATTCCAATTCAGTAATTTAAGAAACACTCTGTCTAAAGTTTCCTTTTTAAAAAACTGGAATTGGGTTTTGCGGTCCATAAAAGTTAATATTTGGGGTTGATTTCCATTTGACGATACCTCATGAGGGAAGGAACTCTATTGTTCTTGCTAATTCTTGTGTTCCCAGTGTTTAATGGAGTGCCCAGCACATTGAGGGTTCTTAGTAAATAGTCCTTGGATGATTGTATGAATAGATGATGTCAGTCTTCAAATAATGAATATGTTTGTCGAATGTATTAGTCAAGATATGATAGGTTATTCTGTGGTAACAAACACCCCCTAAATCTCAGTGTGACTAAATGACACGTTTATCTTTCACACAGAGCTAGTTACACGGTCCAGCCTGATGGCAGGGGGCCTGGGAAACACAGTTTTCTATGTTCTCAGAGAAGGAGGAATGTGAAGTGACATTTGGTGAACACATAGCATTCTTTCTGCCACATGAAGTCTTGAGTAGGTTAAATTTACAGTTTGAGGCAAGCCCCTGCCAATGACCTAAGGTTTTTTGGGAAGGTGAGCCTTGCGTGATGTGAATACAAGTCTTTCTGATGGTCTCTATCAAATGCCACGCTCACCTGCGCTTTTATACTTCATCATGCGCAATTCCTTCCATCTGTAGTGCCCTCCACTTTCTTGTTGGATGAGCTGTAATTCGGATCCATTTTTAGATGCTCAATTAAGAGTTACTTCCTGCAATGATCCATTCCTGGTCCATGGCCATGATTAACTGCACCTGGGTTTGCATGCTTAACTGCCCGTGATCCAGCACTTGGTTATATACAATCACATGTTTTCTGATGATGCCACGTATCTAAGGATTGTTTCCTCAGGTGGTCCATAAGCTCTTAGAGAGTTGACACAGTGCTTTCTTCTGCTGCCTCTTCCAGCAGAGGACTGAGCACAAGGTGGAAGGTCAATACATTTGGGTTTTTGATAGACATTGGTTGAACAAACCAATGGGAAGCACCCACTCTGTGTAGCTGAGCAGCCCAGATTTTGCAGGTGTGGGCTGTGCACAGGTCTCCCTGCCATTCTTCCTGCACGGTTGGGGCAGAGTTCACAAGGCCTTCTATGATGTGATGTGCAGCAGGTATTTATTTATCAGTTCTACACTGCCCAGTTCCCACTGAGCAAAACCAAACCAGGTGAGCCCTGAAAAAATAATGTCCTATGGGCTGTGGCTGCTGGTCCTCTGAGAAATTTAAGAGCTCTGGCCCCAGGTCCCTTCATTACCAGCCTAAGTGATGTTAATCTCCCCCTTTCCCCTAAGTCTGGGCTGGAGCATAAAGAACAAAAGGCTTAATCACTCTGGTATCAAGAAATTCCTTTCCATCTGTGCAAATGTTCTTGGGTGTGTAATGTGAACATACTGCTCTCATTTGGAGCCATTGTTCTCTCTAAATGAGAAAATGCAGGTGAGGCACTCAGGGTACCGCGCTGTTAACTCGCTGCATAAAATTCTTGGCATCAACATGAAGCTACTTAGCATAATTTTCCTGTTAATAAACTGCCAATTTAGTCATTTAGGTTTCAGCTTCTAAAGAATGCAACAGCATCAGGCTGGGTTTTTTGTTTTCCCCCCATATATGCCTGAGTTTATTATTTTGATGTTTATGTTAAAACATAGGAAATTGGAGTTTATGCGATTACTTGGAGATCTTCTACCCTAATTTGTTTACTTTCATAATTCAAGGAATCTTTGCTCATTTGAAAGGCAAAACATAATTTTTCAGAGCATTTTCTTCTATTCAGGACAAAATTTCCATATTTAAAATGACTGAGGAACGTTTTGAGGGTCTGGATGAGTAAAGTCTATCCTGAAGGCATCGAAGCAGGGGGCCACGCCTGCCCTGGCCCCGTGTGGAGATCCAGAAGGAGACAGGAAGCCTTCCGGGGCTTGAGGGAAGGCTTGGAGGTGCCCAGAGTCCCCGTCGGTGTGCAAGTCTCATTTCTGGAGTCCCCACCCCAACCCCCCATGCTCTCTACCTTCCTGGCCGTGGTCCACTCATGCCAACCTCCTTGCTGGTCATTTATGTCTTCATTCAAGGAATATCCACTGTGTGCCTACCATTTGCCAGTCATGGAGATGATGCTGGGCTAACACATACCCTAATGGGGGAGACAGACGTTACTCAGTGAACCATATGACCACAAGTTCAAATGCAAAGCAGGAGAGCAATGGTGCTCTGGGAGAGCAAAGCAAGGATATGACTGAGATCCTGCCTTCAAGAGCTCACAGTCAGAATTTACCTAATCCCAGCTTGGCAGAAGTATTATGAAGCTTAAATTATCTGCCAAGTTTTTCCACTTCTCCAGGTTGTTGTGAAGCATAGACACAGCCCAGCTAGATATTTTTTGAGCATCTACCCATGTCAGATTTTATTTGAGGCACCAGATAAGCAGGGCTCTCGGCTTCCTGGTGATATCAGTGGAGGGCAGCCCGGTCTGGCCATTCAGAGCATGGGCTTCTGGATTAGACAGGCATGAGTTAGAATCCAGTCTATACCACCTCTCAGGCGTGTGTCTTTGTGCTCCCATTTTAGAATGAGTAGCTGAGTCATAGAGCTGTTGGAGGGTTAAATGCGATGGTGGAACACAGTGCCTGGCACGTGGAAGGGGCTTGATAAGTCATGGTTAGTCTGTGTTCCCAGAGAGGAGGGATCATGTTGGATAAGAGCCCTGGCTGGCGTTTTTGTATCTCTCCCATGTCTGGACCAGGGCTGAGCTGGAGGGCGGTCCTTGTGGAGCTGCCTCTGACCATCTTGTCATTGTACGATTCCAACCCAGAGCTCAGCTGGGCCCCTCCTGCTGTTTCCAGCTTCTGACCTCTTCTGTGGCTAAGTGGGCAGGGGTCTGGGAGAAGCAGGCCCCTCCTGGAGAGCACCTTGTTCCTGTGGAGAAACTGGCAGCCACTGTCTTTGGGTCTCCAGGGTTCTAGCTGGCAAAGTGGGTCAGCGTCCAGGTGCCCTCTGTGGGCTGGTGTGCAGGGTAGTGGATCCCTGTAGACGTGCCCTGTCCACCACAGTGGAATAGCAAGGGCTGAAATGGCTTCACCGTGGCTGCCTCCCTGGTTTCAGTGCTGGAAGAAAATAAGCGATCCCATTGCTCCTGGTCTGGTGGTTTATCTTCTCTGGAGTCCTCAGATCTTGATCCGGCAGGAAGATCAAGGACTCGACATGCTCAGTCTCTCCCGGCCGCTGTCTAGGACCCAGCAGCTTGGTTTATACAGCTGGATGAAGGCTCCCTGGTGGGGGGTTGGCCTGGACCAAACAGGGGGAAGATGGAATGATCCCCCAAAGCTGTCCGGTAGACAGCTTGAGCTCATGGTTCCTTGATTCAGTGCATCTATCCTACCTTCCTGGAAACTCTGCGGGCTTTTTTTGTCTCTCTTTTAATCCAGGTACTGGGCGTCATCACTCTGTGCTTGTTTCCTGCAGGGCAAAGGCAGCATCAGTCAGCTCTGGACCTGCAGGGAGGGTAGCCCACAGGCTTAGGACAGCTGGAGCCGTCCTTCTTCTCTTCCTCCCAGGCAAGGGAGGAAGCTGCTGAGCCATTTCCTTCCCATCAGACCATGCACCTTGCTTTGCTTTTTTATGGATTTGTCCCAAGCAGTTGTTGGAATGATGATGCCAACCCATCATTTATCCTCTGTTCATTCTAATAATTAGTAGAGTTGCAATGATCACATTTACAAAGATAAGCTAAAAATAAATATATCTTTATACTTTTTAGTTTCAACTTTCAAGACAAAGTCTCAGTAAAAGCTTTTCTTCACTCCTCACTGTGGAATTTGTTTTGAGTGGATTCACAGAGGCCTTTGTCTCTGTTACCTGTTATCCTTGGAGAGCAAAGACCTCCTCATAGCTTTATTTTATAAAACATTGGTTGAAATATTGACGTTAAGAGTAGAACATAATTCTAGCCCTCCAGTGAGTGAGTTTCAGACACCGGGTACTTATATGCTCATCTATCTTCAGTCCGGGGCAGAGAAAGAGGTGGAGCGGCTGTGAGAACCACGTATAACCCACAGAGCCTCCCGAAAGGGGGTATCCTCATGTGCCTATGTTGTCCTGTGGGCATCTGTGCCTGCTGGGGCAGAAGCCTGGCTGTGCACAGCTGGTGGAGCCCAGCCTCCCACCCACCTTTCCAGACACCTGCATGGACTCAGGGGCATTGACCTTCAAAGGCCCTCTTGGGAATCCTGGCCTTCATGCTGGCTGGGTTTTGGCGTTGCACTCTGCCTAGGTCTCCAGGACAAATCCAAACAAAGTGGCTCTCTCGTAAATGGTCTACACAGGCCTTTTGTATTTCTCAAAGTGAAGCTTAACTTCACAGCCAGACACGGTTCTAAGGGCTTTATGCATGATAATTCATTTAATCCCCATTTTACAGATGTTGAGACTGAGGCTCAGGGCACGTTGGTAGCTTGCTAGGTCATACAGCTGGTGAGATGGGAGGATGGGATTTGAACCTGCTATCCTGGCTCTGGAATTGGTGCTTTTGGCCCACTCTGCTGGAGTGCTTCCTGAGGGGCGTCATTCCCACTAGCAAGGGTGTCGCAGGCAGGCTGTAGCAGGCAGGCCAACTCCGCCAGGCCTACTTATGAAGCGCCACAATCTCCATATCAATACTGGGACGATGTCATTGATTTTAGTGGTGTTTAGATCACAAGAGCCTGTCTGGAGCTGTGCCCCGAGATTTATGCTGCCCACATCCATTAGAGCTAATGGGAAACGTCTGCATAAATCATGAGCGCCCACGGGGAATTATGACTCTGAGTTGCCCTCGATGCATTTTAACTGCCAACTCTGAATCGGAACGCTCACCCTCTCTAGTTATCACATATCCCCTTGTATCTCAGTTATTAGTTTTCTTAGGAGGCCTTGGTTTGGGGAGAAAAGTCCAAAGGACTGGGCTGGATATTTGGTAGCTATGTGACCTCCGGTAATTTCCGTCACCTCTCTGAGCTGTCTTCAGTTTTCTCACCTGTAAAGTGAAGACCTTGGTGTGCTGTTTTCAGAAGAGGTAAAGCCCCAAGCCAGCAAATGTCAGCAGTTCCTTCCCTTCCACCATTACTCCTCTCAGCACAGGGGACACAAAGAGGGGCTGCACTGTTCTTTGGTACCTAAACTCTCTGGCTGAGAGAACTGCCAGGTGTACACGGCACCCGGACCTGGAGAGGCTGCGGAGCTCAGAAACGAGCACGGCTCTGCCCACAGAGTGCAGATAGAGGCCAAGGCTTCTGCTCTTCACTTGCTTATTTGTAGCCATGTTTGTTTGTTCAGCCATCACTCTGCAAGTTTATATATTTTTTCACAGTATTTATTTGAAGGTTGGGGACAAAAGTGCGGTAGTAGTATCCTGATGGTATGAAAATTTGGTGGTTCCTCTGCTCTCACCTTACTAGATTGTCCTGAGCTACTCAGCTGCCTTGCAACCCACAGATAGATGCTACAACTGGTCCTTCAAGCTTGACTCTTTGCCTATGTGCTTGTGCTTTTACAATGTTTTGTACAAGCCTGGTGCCCAGGTCCGGGTCATGTTTTTTAACCAGCTCTCTGGGCAGCTCTACGTGGTCAGGCTGGGGATGAGGGCTATGGAGTGGACAGCAAATGAGAAAGGGCAAGTTGTGGCCAGCACCCCAAGAAGGTGGGCTTGTGCCCCCTGAGCAGGACATAAGTTTGTGAGTGTCTGATGGGGGCCCCTGAGGGTCCAGGCTAAGGAGAGTGCGAGAAATCGTACCTGTACAACTTATCACGCAAACTGGGACATTCGAATGACAGGGAACACTATTAATAATTACAATGGACAGGAGGTGTAAACCAAGACTGGCTCAGGCAAACTGGCGCATCTGGTCTCTTGTCACGTCAGGCTGGGAGGTGACAGAAGGCTTGATGCAGAGGGGAGCCCGAGGGAGGAAAGGATTTGGTGTTCAGATCGCAACCCCCCAGGAAGGGATGGTTTCGTCAGATGCAAGCAACTGTTCTAAAAGTGAGCACTTTGGAGGGTCTGCTTTTCTCTTTTTCTAAGGAATGGGCATCGGGGAGTGCTGATAGCTGACAGCACCACCCTCCCGAGCATCGGGCTGGAGCTTGGACCCCCGCCTCGTGGGTGCTGCTGCCTGAGCCCCTCCATGTCAGCCTCAGCTCTGCCTCGAGAACCTGGGTGCAGATCCTCCTGGAGTGCAGAGCTGGGAAACAGACGTCCCCAGGCTCTGCAGGCTTGTTTCCTAAACTCCATGTCTTTCTGGTCTTCCTGCCAAGCGTGCCCCAGGGAGGGCGCATTGCGTCCACAGATTTATGGAGATATGTCAAAGCCCCTTCAGCTCCAAAACAATAAAGATAAAATTGACGGCCTACATAAGGTGACTGGATAGCCATCCTCTCGGTTGGCTCTTTTGAGCTGGTGGGGGCGTGAGCCTTGTGGATGAGGCTGTTGTGTCTGAAACCTATTCACCGTGGGGTCTCTGGCCCTTTGTGTGGCTTGAGATGGGCCTCTGGGCGGTGAGGGAGGAATAGAATGAAGGGACCGTGGGATCAGGGCAAATCACCAGCCCAAGAAAGTGGATGCAGGAGCTTCTACCTGCTCTGAAATGCTCCAGAGGGACTCAGGCCACTGCTTGGCGATGCCAAGCGCAGCTGACGGCCGCATCACTATATTTCATCAGGGAAGATAAACATCTCTGAAAGCGCCCTTCCCGCTGCTGAGGAGGGAAAATATCCCGCGGAAAATATGCCGAAGGAGCCAGTGTTAAGTGCAGCCAGTCCTTGTCAAGCTCATATCTCAAGTAGAAGTCAGTCGTGGAGCTGGTGCGTGAGGGAGGGAATGTGGTTTTTTTGACAAAACTGCTAGCTGGCCTTTCAAGACTGGAGCTGATTCTCGTGAATAAATGGGCTTTTACTGGGGCGGACCGTTTGGTCCAATCACTGTAAAAACCCTCATTTTCTCCCCTGTCTTCTTAGCTCCTCCTGAAGTGGTCAAAACAGGTTTGACACGGGTGGTCCGTAATCTGGAAGGATTGCTTTCAGCCTGTTGGTGACAGCTGTGCTTCGCGTTGATATTGGCCTCATGTCGAAAGTGTTGTGTAGAGAATGATTTGTGAGTCAAATCCCTTTTAAATGCTCTGGGGAATTTTGTTATGGATTGATATTGTCATCAATAATGACAGGCAGTGTTTATAGCCCGCCTACTGAGTGCCAGAGGCTGCTGGGGGCCAAAATGGTGGGGGATGAGACCATCAGTACCCTTTTCTCATGGAATGGGAAGGAGAGAGCCTTCCCTAGTTTTCCTTCCCTGGGAAGTTAAGGCTGGCTTGGGTGTTCCCCCACTGCCATCTCAGGGAAAGCCAGACCAAGGCGACCTCTCCCTTGCCCTGTGTTTGGGCCATATTTGTCAGTTCCCAAATTTTAAAAGGAGAGAATAACCAGAGAGGATGATAACGTCAGGATGTAGAGCTGCAGCTCCTTGGGCTGTGTGTTTTGGGAGAACACGGCCAGGGTCTTCTGTGGTCTCGTGGTCTCTCCCAGGTGCCACGTACTGTAAGCTGGTGGTCGTGGGCAGCCTGTGGAGTGAAGTATGTTGCTGCAGGGCAGCACCCGGGCCTGGGAGGGACAGTGGTCAGGCCAATGGGCCTGGTTCAGCGTCTCAGGTCCAGCAGTGAGGTGGCTGGTGGGTAACGGAGGTGCATATCAATGGACGGGGCCGCCTGGGATGTGGCCCTGCTGTAGCCCCACCCACTTCAAAAAAGAGCAGAGGCCCACCCGTGGGTGGGGTGGATCAGAGCCGGGCACCCAGGAGATGAAAGGGGCGTTGCTAGGAAACCTCCCTTGAGGGGTCTGTGGCTAAGGTTCAATCAATGCAAAGCGCCTCATTTTGAATGGACGGGGCGTCCTGGCGTCACCCTGACATCTTTTCCCCTTCCTTCCCCTCTTCCTCCCTCCCTCCTTCTCTCCCACTTCCCTCTTTTCTTTCTACCCCTCGGCTATTTACTGACAATACCACACACCCTGCTCTGTTCTCGGCATGGGGGAAGCACATCCCTCGTTGTCAGGGAACCCTAGACTGGTTTCAAACCTGACGATCAAACATGCCTGTGGGAGCACGGATGAGGAAAGACCCCAAATGCACTGCTCTGAGCAGGGAAGCCTCCCCAATGGCAGGGGCATAAAGTGCTACCTGAAGGCTGGTTTTCCAGCAAGGGCTGTAGAGACCTAGGCTCCCAAGAGGAAACAACATGGATCCACTTTGACACCCAGCCGAGGGCTGAGCCTGTGGTCAGAGCTGCTGGGGTTGCCCCCTCCCACCTGTGCAACTTTACAAACCCTGATGCACCTGGGGATGTTGCTGTCAGTGGTCTGGGTTGTGGCCTGAGCCCTGGGAGTTTCAAAAGCCCCTCAGGTGATTCTAATGCCTCTAATGGATGCCCAGGTGAGAACCACTGGTCTGAGAAGGAGGGAGGTTTACGTGAGTGCCAGGAAGAGGGAGAAGGCCAGGGCTTCCGAAGAAACTGAACGCGGTTGGAGAATGTGAGAGAGCCGTAGAGGAGGAGGCCGGGGACTGCCAGGTGAGGGGGCCGTGGACGGGGGAGAGGGTGACAATGGAAAGAGTCCTCAGGGGTGCGGTAGGGTCAGGAGGGAGGGCGCAGTGGGAGGGAAGGAAGGGGAGGGTCGGCCACGGCAAGGAGAGAAGACACTGGAGGTTGCGGCGAGCTGTGGCCAGACCCTGAGAGACAGTTAGATGCGCTCCGGTTGGCGTCAAGCACATCTGCAGGAGCCCTTGCCCCAGGCTTGCCTGCCAACCTGGTACAGCTCCCCAGGAGGGAGGTGGGAGTGTGAGAGGGGCAGGGCAGCCACTTCATGTCTCCTTAAGAAGGGGGAACTGGCAGGGGCGTGGTGGTTGTGGTTCCATGAAGCAAACAGCTGCCTTTCCCCTTCTCTGGTCCAGGGGAGACAGAGCTGCCTGGCTCTTAGCCTCATGGAACACAGGGCTCGGTGGCTCCTCACTGAGTGTGAGGTGTGGTCCCCCCTCTTCCCCGTGAGCTACGGCCTCCTGAGGGCTGTCTTTGGAGGCACCTCTCAGTGGCTTGGCGTGACCTCTGTGAAATTCTTTCTGGTCCCTTACGCTTTCTCTGCTGGAGACACTACTGTTGAGTGCTTGGAGCACAGCCTCCCTAAGCCACCTCACTTCATCCTCGAGGCTGAGATGGTGCAAGAGCTACCTCAAGGCCAACGGCAGAGGCAGGATTCAAACCCAGAGCTTGGGGCTCCAGGGCAGGCTGCAGAGATGTTTTCTAAGCCAACTGTAGCCTTTCCTCTGTGTGTGCATCATTCATTTTCCCCAAGTGTTTGGAGCTATTTGGTTTTATTGTTGCATTTAGGTCCTGGGAGATGATTATGTTCCATGAAATAGTGTGATTGATTGACCTTTTGAAATGTCAGAAGCCGCTCCCCGGCTCTAAGGGATTTTGTGGGCTTCATAAGCCTTGCTTCCTAGGCCATGTGAACAAACCTCTTCTGTAATTGACAAGAAAGCGGTGAGAGGGGAGCTTCCCGTGGGCCAGGGAGCTTGACAACTGCTCACAGGCTGGATCCTGGAGGAGCTGGGACACAAAATCATCCCTGTTATTTAAGCACACCAGGATTGAGTTAGGGAACAGGAGAGCGGCAGCAGGAAAGCAGCGTGAGTCAGCTAATCACCCAGATCTGAGTGGGCACCAGTTTAGTCCCCTGACACCCTCCTTCTTGTAGAAGCGGGGAGCTCACCTAAGCTTTGGAATTGTCATGGATGCTTAGCGCCTGCTGACAGGAATGACAATACGCTTCTGAGCGATTGATGGTGCAATGTGAGCCTGCCTTTCCGGGCTCGGCCACTGCCAGGACTCTGTGCACCTTCCTCCCTGCGTCAGGGAACTCGGTTCACCTGGTGTGGCCTCTCCGGGGCCTAAGCGGGACGTGATGGCTGCCGGAGGATCGCGGAAGTTGTTGTTTGGGTGAGGCCTCTCTGCACTGCTTGAAGGTGGGTCTTCCATGTCTTCCTTCCCCTGAGTCACATACCCGTGGTTTCTAACCTTGAGGGCTCTGGCACATCAAGAGGAAGGGATGGGATTAAACTACCCCATCTCCGCTGTGTTGGTTGAAGATGGAAGAGCCATGTGGAAGGGGGCTGGCTGTAGGTATAGGCTCATGAGTATTTACGTATGTGCATGTCTGTCATTCACACAGTAAAGGTTGGATGAAATCTCCTTCCAGCAATCAGAAAACCCTGTTAAATGGCATTTAGGAAATCTCCCAGCACAAAATGGTCAGGATTCTCAATGATGACTGAAAGCCTTAGGAGAGTCTTAAGTGTCTTCAGATTCATCAGTGATTAAGTTGTAGTATATTGCTAGTTTATTCCTTGCAAAATTGGTAGTTTTAGTATGGCAGCTCTGGTAAGTTTCTTTTAACCGAGATGATTAACTAACCAGAACATTCTTTTCCTAACCAGTTAGTAAAAAAGAGGTATTATCAATTAATTTTCCATTATTGGAAGTTTCATGCCATGTGAATGATTGAAATAGCTGAGAAGTCCTAGAGCCACTGTGGGGGGGTGGGGAGGGGGCGCGGAGGAGAGGGGGGGGGCAGGGAGAGGGAGAGAGGTAGAGAGGGAGAGAGAGAGCAAGAGAGAGAGAGAGGGAGAGAGATGTAGAAGTCCGACTTTGTGGAAGAGAGGCAACTTGGTCTGGATCCTGAAGAATTCAAGGGAGGTGGTGAGGAGATGTGTGAGGGCTCTGGCAGGAGGCCAGAGGACCCATAATAGGGAGGGAGAGAAGATTGAATGTGCTGTTCAGATAGGTATTGGGTTTCTGTGGTTGCAACCCCTACATCCCTGGCTTACCCCTCACGAGCCCCCCAGCAGGGTCCCTGCACCATCAGAGGAACACACAGGGTCGTCCTGGATCCCGTGGTGGTTGGCAGGTATCCTGTGAGAAGGGCTCATGGCCCATCTGAGGCCGCCCCGGAGGCAGGAGGGGAGCAGGACCTGCACAGAGGCCTAGCGGTGGCCAGGGCCGGGGACAGACGGGGGCAGGGGTTCCCTGTTCCAGAAGGAGGTGTGCGGAGTCTGCAGGCAGATTCTCTGTCATTTCTATAACCATAGCTAGAGTTAGTCTGTAAAACACACAGTGCGCTAACCTTCACTTACGCTCACAGCCCTCTGACACTTTAGCCAGTATCCAGATGCCTGGGCAATTCGGCCCCAAAGAACTATTTGCGTTGTCACCTGAAGTTATAAGTCCCAGGAAGACGGCAAATGCCTTTTCGTGTTCCCGGATCACGGATGAACCCTGATTCTGTTGGTCTCCCTTCTCAGGTCAGCAGTGCGTGTGCCGTTAGTACCCAGTGTGTGACCTGCCTGACACCGTGCCTGGTACAGGGTGATTCTGGCACTGGTGACAGTGAGTGAGCACGCCCTGAGCTCCTGTGAATTTCGATCAGGAGAGGCCCCTGGCTATATCTGAGGACTACCTGGGCGCTCTTGCCGTGTCAGAACACGGGCAACCTTGCACCTGTGGCCCCTTCGGTGCGCAACCAGGATTTAGGACCGGCATTCTGTGCCCCTGGTTCAATCTGAGCTGATGCCATGGGTGTCTCTCTTGCCTGGGGGCCTGAACCTTCACTTGTAGGGAGCCACAGGAGTCATGAGGTTGGTCTCCTGGTTCTCCGCTCATCTGCTCTAGATCCTTCACTAGGGATGTGCCTATAGGATCCCAGAATTGCCAGTCAGTTTCATGAAGCTGTCAATTATACCGATTTCTTGGCATGATTAGCCAAAAAATAAATCAAATAAAAAACAACAGCAAACAAACAAACAAAATCCCTTCAAGCTAGTTAGTTATGGGACTGAGTTTCCCGGTTTTCCCCTCCATCATGCGGATGGAGCCATTTCCTGAGCTCTCCTCCGATTCCCCTTCACAAGCCTCACCTGTGGCCTTTGCTGGCTCTGCCACGCTCAGGTGGCATGGCCCGACTCAGCCTGGGCATGGCGCCTTTTCTCCGGGTCAGTTTCCCTTCCTGCCAAGCGGGGATGGACCCTGTGGCTGGTCCTCACAGTCCACCTCCTGCTCCAGCGTGGTGTGTCCCCAAGCGCATGCCTTCCACTGCTGGCCAAGGGCTGCTCTCTGGCGGAGGTGGACGGCCTCTGCTGCGCCTCACGGTCCTCTACTCCCAGGACAGTCCGGCCCGCACCTGTGTTGTAGGTAGCAGCTGTTTACAAGTGTGTTTTGAGCACAGAGATTTTCCTTGACACTCTTTTCCTATATTGTTTTTTAATGGAAAAGCAAGGAGCCTGGATTGAATAAGGAGAAAATCTTGCCACAGTGCTGGCTGTGTTTCCTGCAGAAGCTGGGGCTCTGCTGGGCCCCAGGCAGCTTCCTCTGCCCCGCCCTGCATCCACTCGGGTCTGGGGCCTTCCCCTGTGGAAGTCCACTGGGTTTGAGGTCCACATGCCCACATCTGTGTCCTCAGTGAGCTCCTGGCTTTCTCTTCCTGCCTGCTATCCTACAGAGTTTCTATCTCATTTTCTGTTTGTGTCAGGGTGAGTCTGGGAGCTCCTGCAGGGGCTCTGAGACCTCCTTTCACAGTGGGTTCCATGTCTTCTTGGGAAGTTTCCCAGGTAGAAAGTCCTTCTCCATCCTGCTGGCCCCTGTCTTTGGCCAGGGCAGACAGTGGTCATTTACACGTCTTGTCTAGTGTCCTACAGAAGTGTCCGGTGAGGAACGGTCAGCTGGGCCGGCTGAGTGATCATAAGTAGATGGGCATGTTGGTGGAAATGGTCCTGGGGTATAATCCTGGCTCTTGCCTAAGTGACTGTCCACGGACAGAGGGACAGAGCCTGGGAAGCTGTGGCTGAGCTTCAGCTTTGTAAATGCCCTTTCCTCCTCGGCCCCTTAAAGTGGATGTCTACGCGGGAGCCCCTTTATAATGATTTAATTGGAATGGTTATGGATGTAGCATTCTGCCACAGCTAACAGCGAGATTGGAATTTGAGGAGACCAGAGACAAATTACCTCTGAGTTTTCTTGCAGCCACAAAAGCTTTTACTGTATAGTAATTTTCCATTTTTGCTGCAGGCGTATTTGCACATTGCCTAACAATTTATCCCCTATCATTTGTCAGATATTATCCATCTCCTGTTAATAAGCTAAGACAGGCCATATTAAGACTTTGAGGCCTCCCATGCTCACCCTCAGCCCAGCTGTCCTGCACACAGGGCCTCCCTGTGGTGGGAGCAGACAGGGTGTGACGGCTGTGGCTTGGCTCCGTGCCAAGGCTCTGTCTGCTGCCCTTTCTTGCTCCTGCCCCAGTGTAGAGGGAAGATGGAGCTGTGGCGTGGCCCTGTTCCTGGTCTTTGGAGGAAGCTCTGATAACTCCGGTCTCCTTAAGCAGGGATTGGGCTCCACGTGCAAATGGAAACAGCCCTGCTCTGGGCTCTGACTCCCAGTCTAAGATTTTGCCTAACTCTTTTCTCTCACTGGAACTCAGTTTCCCCATGTCTGGAATAAAGATTCTAGGATGGGATTAATTGACTGGTTCCTCTTTGTCTTCTTCTGTTTTAAATATAAAAGCAGTAGCATCCTTTTATTCCAGACCAAGATTTCCATGGTATTTCAATCTACAGAACAGGCAGTGTGAACTGTATCGGGGAACGAGTGGAGAACGGGTCCTGTTTCCCCGCCTGTTTCCACTGACCTCTCTTGTGTCCCCACACAGAGAGGCCCCCTGGGTACCTCCTGGCCTCCTGGGGCCCCGTGGAGCATGGGAGGAAGGGGCCTGGTGGGATGATCTCTGTCCTGCTTTCTGCCCCGACTCCCTCGGGCCCCGGGGTGATCAGCACCTGTCGCTGGCCTGGCTCTGTGCCCGGGCAGAGGAGTGATGCATTTTCCAAACTCAGGGTGCTGGGACTCTGCTCCCGCTGGGCCTCGAATCGGTAGTAGTAGGTTCGGCTGGCCAGTGGTAGACAGATTTTTAGAGGAAAGAAAAATGGCTCGATGTTGAATATATAATGAGATTTGCATAACTGAATTGAAATAGAATTAAAGGGTCATATGTTTACACAGTGATGCCTAAAATCAGATTGCAGTGATGTGTGCTCAGTACTGAAATGGGATCCTCAGGGACATGTGGACCTCTGCTTCCCAGAATTTCTGCTAGAGATGGAGAGAAGTTTCTGAGGGGGTGGGAATGGTTTTGGGGTTGCCTGTCAAGGGGCGAAGGGATGCTAATGACAACGGTAGTTTGCTGAGCACTTCCTGGTACCAGACCATGTGCTGAGGGATTTGCATAGATTTTCTTGTGGAACCCTCCTATCTGTGACATGGGTACTTATTACTGTTCCCCTTTCACCGATGAGGAAACCGAGTCTCAGGTGGTTAAACTGTTAAGGGATGGAGGCAGGACTTGAACCCAGGCAGCCAAGGAACCCAGGAATCCGAGCCATTCTCTGTGGAACTGAGTGGCTGGGCTCAGGCATTCTGTTGGGAAAACATGCAGACATGTTCTACTGTGTACTCTTTGTGACTGACCCTGTGTTTCTGCTATCACTTCTATTTAGAAGTTTGATCCCTGCTGTTATTTTGACCTGAAAATAAAATGTCAAAATGTAGCAGTCAGAAGATGTGTGCAGGGAACAAATGATGAGTGATGAAGAGTAACAGATGTCCATGCAGTACCGAGCCGTGTCCAGCAGCCGTGAGGGACTGCGCTGCCCAGCAGTGCCAGCGTGCACTCGGGGAGCCCCAGGCTGTCCTCTTGAACTGTGTGTGTTTCTCTGACCAGCTCCTCACCTGGCTTTGGTATTTGGCATGGAACGTCCTCCCTAAGACAGTCAACCTGGCCAAGCCTTGACAGTTGTCGTAATTATGATCGAGACCCTGACATTTCTCACTCACACGAACGTGCCTCAGGATCAGTCTGTGTCTCAGCTGGTAAAGAGAGGTCTGTCATTCTCAAGGTCGTGGGGCAGCTCTACCTTCTTGTCATTCTGACATTGTCTATGTCTGGAAGAGAGTCAGAATGCTGTGGAATTTCCAAATGAGGGCTGGGAGAGACTTTGTCCTAGTGTACCCCCGGATCCCTTCAAAGAGTCTTACACCACCTCGTTTGATCCTTACATAGCCCAACAACATAGGTCAGGCTATACCCAGCGTGCAGATGAGAAAACCAAGACTGAGAGGGTGAAGGGACCTAAGGAAAGTTACACAGTAGCTGGGATTGCAGAGCAGTGAGGAGAAGAGGCTGTCTGGGTTCATCTTTCGGCTCTGCCACTTGGGAGTGATGGTGGTAGATGTGGGGTATTGTCTTGGGTCTGCACTCCATCCTGGAATATAATTAAGCATCTAGATCCTTGGTATAGGCGGAGTACATACTCGCCTGCACACATCATGGTTACTTGGCTTGGCCATTGGAATGCTGGCAGATGTGATGTGAGCAGAGGGTTTCAATGTGCTTCTTTGGTTTGGCTTTTGCTCTCCTGTGCTACTTGATCTGTCATTTGGGAGCTGCTGACCCTTCAGCATGGACCACAGAATGAAGACTCATGGGAAGATGTGAATCTGACATGAAGTCTGGAGTCCAGTCTGTTGCAGCCAAGCCCAAACTAGATTAGCCAAATCGTAGCTGACATGCGCACTTGGAAAAAGAAATATTTGTTATATAGGGCACTGAGATGTATGAAGTTATTTGCTATGCAGCAGAAACCAACCAGCACAATGGCCCTGGGCAACTCACTCACTCTTTGGAGCCTCCATTCCTTTACGGATAAAATAGAAACACCAATACCAGCCTTGTAGAGCCATTGGGAGGCTGAGATGAGATAAGCACAGTTCCTGGCGCATAGTAAGTACTTAAGAGTTTTGTTTTGTTTTCTTAGGGTGGATTTTGATGCTAATGCTGTGTTGGTAGAGGAGGACTCCCTGACTTTGGAGTAGAGGCTGATTCTAGCAGGCTTTGTCCCTCCTGGCTCCCCAGCCCCCAGTGGGTCTGGCTGGCTGAAGCAAGTAAAATGTAGCATGGATTTCTCAGGCCCCACCTGGGACTCTGCTTACCCTGAGTGACAACATGCAAAGGCTTGCAGTGAATTCATTTTCGTTCCTCTTAGTTGTTGTAAATGTCATGCGCTTCCCCTCGGAGAGTCAAAGGCTGGCAGAGGGCTGGGCTTTGGGAGCCTGGGTTGCAGTAGGTCCCAGACCTCCACGGCACCACACCACTGACTGCTTTTCCTTCTAGCTTCGTTGAGATTCTGTTCCACAAGGTGTGGACCTTGTCACCATCATCCTGTGAAGCAGAGGTCAGAGCAGCTGAGGCCTTGGCTTCAAGAATAAATCTTTCTCTTTGAAGGGAAGGCAAAGCTCTGTGCCTGAGTGCTGTGGGTTCCTCTCCTTTGAGGAGACCCACCAGGTCTCAGAACTACTGCCTGGGCTCTCTAGGTCTTGTTCTACCTCGTGGTCATTAGTCCCTCCAGAACTTTGGCCATCACTGTGAGCAGATCCAAAGCTCAGGCTTCTCAAGGAGCTTTTTAGAACAGACCCGGGACCTTCTCCCTGTCCTGGTAGTGAAACCACCTCTCACGTGCTGGGCGCTGGCTCTGCAGGTGTGGTGCTGGGCGTGCTCTGTGCACGCTCGCCTGGGATTTTCACAACAACTCCATCACAGGGTACTGTTTCTATTGCTGTCTTACAGAAGAGGAAATGGAGGCTAAGGCAAGTAGAGAGCCTTGCCCAGGGTCACCTGGCTTGTAAGTGGCAGAGCTGGGATTTGGAGTCAGGTCTGTGACTTCACGCTGTGCTCGTCCTTGCCACAGAGATTGTCTCTGTCTGGCTGCATCTGTCCCTCTTTCTTTCCCTGGAATCTCTCAGACGAGATCCAGCCCTTCAGTACGGATGCTCTTCTGCTGCTCTGGAAGTTTCTGGCCTCTGGAACATTGCTCCTCCAGTTTCCCTTGGGACTCTACTTGATACTGTCCGAGTACTTCCTGGAAGCCAGCGGGTGTGAGTTTTAAGTAAGGTTTAAAGTTGTTTTCTCTGTGTGACTTTATTTGGCAGTGTGGGCTCAGAGACTCTTCCCCTTTCTGACTTCTTCCATGGAGCCAGGCACCGAGTGAGTACTTGATCAATCCCCATTGACCTAAGTCAAAAGGAAAGAAAAGAGACCAGCCTCAAAGTTCTAGAACTCCGTTGGAAGTAAAGCTGGTATGCTGAGCATTAAGACTTGGAGATGAGCCCTCAACTATTTGAGTTGTCTTTTTTCTGAGAACTCTTCTTCCCCTGGGGACAGGAACAGACGCTGGGAAGGTATGCTGAGGCAGGCATTCATGAACAGGGAAGGAGTCGTCAGAAACCTCAGCATGTCCTGGCGCCTCGGTGACTTTGCAAAGCTCTGCTGGTGGGTGGTCTCACAGCTTGGTCTGAAGGTGGTGACCCTCTCTGGGGCTACAGGCAACTAGCCTTCACTTCCCCTGTATCTGAGGACCAAGCACCCTGGTGCTGTGGAGACGATGGCTGTGTCATGCCGGGGTGGGGGGTGGGGGCATTTCAGATTGAGTTTGTAAATTCAGCCTCTTAAAGAGGAAGAGATTCTGACTGTCTTTTCCATTGCTTTTGAGGTTGAAAGTTTCTTTTAGTTGGGGGAAGAGGCAGGTGTCAGCACGGTCTGGGGCTGAGGGCGAGGCGTCCACTGATTCTCCTCTCTGGCTGCCTAGCATGGCTGCTGGAGGCTCTGCTCTGGGCAGCAGGTGCCGAATTGGGTGGCGGGTTTCACCTCAGGGTGGCCTCAGTGGACCTTGGATCAGGCTGCCCAGGCCCTCCCTCACGGCGGTGGATGGGAGAACATCCTGTGTGGTGCCTCCTGGCCCACGGCCCGCCAGTGCCAAGGGCTCAGTCCTAACAGAGGGCGCATTTGCTGCTTATGTAATGCCTTTGCTATTCACTGGCAGGGACAAAGAGGAGAGCTGCACAGAGGATGTGCCCACAGTTGCCATGACAGTTTCCAAGCCCCCCTCACCGCCCTCCACTAATTCCTCCTAATCGTCCTATGTTTCAGGCACCGCAGCTGAGGTGGCCCTCTTGTCTGGCCCAGGGTCTCATACTAGGTGTGGGGTCTCCTCTCCCACACAGGGCCCTCTGCGGCAAGCATGGGTCCAATTAAGCTTCAGGGGCCCTGGGCCATGGGGCGACCCATGGGCTGCCTCTCAGTCTCACACCTTGATCATTTCACAGCAGAGTTTCAGACCTCCCCCTTGTCCACATGCATGCATGCATGTACACACACACACCCCTACTGCAGAGACAGTCGGGTCGGGGTGGTACTTATCCCCAAGGGGGCTGCCAGCTGTGGATTCCTCCTCCCTCCCCACCACCCTTCTTGCCTCACCCAGATGAATTAGAGCCACAGGAGGAATCTATCTGTCCATCTGCTTGCCCATCCATGTGTACAGGTAGCCACTCAACAGATACTTTTTTGAGGCCTGGCCATGTGCCAGGGAAGTGTACAGCACAGAACTGGTCAGAGTGGACCTTTTGACAGAGGAGGTAGACGTGTAATTGAAACGAGGAATACACGGGCTAAAAGGAGAGCACAGACAAAGGACCCGGGACCCTAGAGGAGAGGGAGCTCCAGGTTTCCGAGACACTACAGAGGAGCCCAGGTGGGCAAGGGGATCATGAGACAGGTCAGCAAAAGCAGAGGCACGGTGTCGTGAGGCTGGGTCTGTTTAGGGCCTTTTGAAGGGTTCTGGGGGCCTGCAAAGGGGCCAGTGGGTAGAGCAGACCCCCAGAAGCACAGTCACCAGGATGTCATTGGGACCGTAAGGCAAAGCTGGGAGCTGGGCACCAGTCCTGCTCTCAGAGGCCCCAGACAGAATCAGGACAGCCAAAGACCAAAGATGTGGCCTCCGCTGCCCTCCCTCCCCTATCCCAGCCCCACTCCGATCCCAGGAGTGAGCAGGGGTGTGGGAAGGGGAGGGGGCACAGTGGGGAAGTCAGGAGCCTCTGGAGGCAGATGGACCTGAGGACCATTCCCTATGAACTAGCTGTGTGATCAGGGACCTGCTTCATAGCTTCTGAACCTCTGTGTCCTGAGGATGAGGGCCACGTGTGCACAAAGATTAAATTAGATGGTACAGAGAGAGCTCAGGCACAGACTCTGCCGACATATTGCAATGGAGATGGAGTTTCAGTTGAGGTGTGGCTTTCTTTCCGAGGAAAGGAGATGGGAGAGGGAGGTGGGTCTGGGCTTGATCATGCGTAGAGCCATCCGAAACAAACAGTGGGATCGGGTTTTATTTTGTGGGCAGGAGAAGCCTGCCCCCGGCTGCCATCAGTGGAGGCCACTCACGGTCTTGACTCCCACCCTGTCCCTTCCCTGCTACCCACATTCTCTGCTCCCTCCTGGTTTTGCAGGCAGGGGACACCTTTGTTCTCGGGCTCTCCTGGCTCTGGCTGGGGCCTCTGAGGTCAGCACCAGCTCTGAGCTGTGCCAGGCTCCTGCTGACGTCAGGTTTAGAGGGTGTGGCCGAGGCAGGCGCTGGACTTGAGTTTGGTGGCCCCCCCCCCAGCACCCTCCCTACTGTGGCCACTGCCCTGTAAATCCTGGGTCATTGCCATGGGGCCTCTAAGCCTCTGGTCTCTTTGGTCTTAGGGGAAAGGACTGCTTGGAGGGAGCTATGTTTATGTACAAATCCCTCGAAAAAAGTGATGATTTAAGGAAAATAAAAGCCTTGCCTGCTTTGACATTTGGGAAGCCTGCCTCTTCCTCTGCCACGTGGCAGCATGGCTGTGCCTCCCCACCCTCTGACCTTGCTGTGCAGGGTTGGGGTGCTAGGGGTTGTGCTGGGCGCCAGGGTGACAGACCACCGCCGTGAACCAGAACCTGATATGCACCGCGACGTTAACAGTTTGGAGGCAGAGGGGAAGATGAGAATGTGCTAGCAAAGCGACTTTGCCGGTAGGTGCTCAGCATCCGGTAGCCTCCAGGATGTTAGCGGCGATCTCCTGAAGAAAAAGAGGTAGAATAAAGAGGGCTACGGTCAAGTGCAACATCATGGCAGGCCTGGCAGGGCCGTTGTGTTCATCCGCACGGCTGATGGGATAAACCTGGCGGTCCTAGTTGTCATCTGGTGCCACAAGAAGGATGACTCAAAACAAGACGGATGGTAACAGATGTGGAAGAGAAGCTGGACACGGAGCACTAGGACGGCCCTTTGTGGGGCCCACGGCCAGGTACGTCGTACTTGGGAGAATGCTGAGCACTGCCTGTTGCCCCTGCTGGACTGGACTCCAAGAGGGCGAGAACCAGGTTAATTTTTCTCCCCACTGTGTCCCCTGCACCCCCAAAGTGCCTGCACACAGTACACTCTCAGTTAATATCTGGTGAATGAATGTCGTTGAGTGAGTGGATGTGACCAGGGAATTTCCAGGGCGTGCAGAGAAAATTGTGGATCATCGAGGCAAGGGCAGCCTTAGGCTCTAGGTGGACATGGGCCTTAGTAGCACTCACAGATGAGGCCCACCCTGCTCCCGGGGATAGAGTGACGCAGATGGGACACCTTTGGAGGGCAGGGCCTCCCTCTCCTCTCCCAGGTTCTCCTCTATCCCAGGCACACGATGCAGCACTGGATGGTGTTTGTGGCTTTGCAGGGGACCGGAGGGGGCACTGGTCTGGGATTTGGAGTCTTTGGACCTCCACACAGAGCTTGGGTAGGGCTCGTAATGCCTGGCACAGGAAGGGCTTATCCGTAGTAAGGTGGCTGGCAGAGTCCTGGGAGGACAGAGGCAGGGCAACCGAGTCAATCAATTTATCAGTAAAACATGGTTGCTGACATTAACCCATGCTGATCCCCCTCAAATTCCAAATCAGAACCCCCCACTTCCCTCTAGGTAGAAATAGAAATGCAATTTTCCTAGGTTGTTGTAACTTGGGAAGACGCAACCCATTTTTTATAATTGTATAATTTAGTATATAATTGTATAATTTAGTATATAATAAGTTTTTTTCATAGAGCGTGATAATGATAGTTCTGTTCTCGTAAAAGGCTCCCTAATCTTCTGATTATGAAAGGATGTTTCCTGGGTTCCAGAATGGTCCATCTTTAAAAGCTTTTTTTAAAAAAAAATTTTTTTTTTTTTTAAATGAGACTCAGTATTGTGTTATTGAGTTTGGATTCTTCTGGCTATATGCTTTTCAGTGGGTCCACATCTTCTGAGCACAGGCAATGGTCCTGTCCAGTTCCTGGCCCCATCTCCCAGGAGGATGGCCAACAGAGAGAGACCTTTCTCACAAATGGGAATCTTTCCAAATCTGCCAGAAATGTTATCACCTGAGACAAAGTATGTGGCTGACTTTATTTCACATCCATTAAACAAACACTAACTAGCCACAGCAGGTGATGGTGGGCCTGACCTAATCAGGGAAGCCAGAGAGGGCCCCTGAGGAAGTGACCTTTGAGTTGGGCTTGAAGGATAAGTGGGAGTTAACTGGATAAAGGGTGGGGGGAGCGCTCTAAGCTAAGGGAGCAGCACGAGGTGGGAGAGAGTCTGACCTGTTCTCTTCTTCCACTGGGGGAGACACCAGTTCTTCCCCGCTCCCTCCCGTGGCCAGAGCAGCAAAGATCTCATCCTGGACCACCTAGAGCTCGTGTCCCTGCTGGAGAGGTCAGAGCTCCCATCAGCCTCTTTCATCAACGTCCTCCAGAAGGGTTTCTTCTTGTTCAGCTTGTCCACTTTGCACACAGCCACAGCTCTGGAGACTGAATCCAGCTGTGCCACACAAGTCCAGGCCACGACCATCTCTTGCCATAGCCCACCTGGATTGACAACAGCCCTCCTCACCATCCCTCACGGCCAGAGGGGTCTTCATGTAGGACTGATCTGATCACATCACACCCTGCTCAAGCCCTTCAGTAGTTTGATGTCATCAGTGTATGGAATCCACGCTCAGGCCCTGTTCTACACACTCCAGACGCCCGACCTGGCTAGGGCTGATAGATGTGCCCAGCTCTCCCTCTCCTCAGGGTCTTTGCACATGCCATTTACTCTTCTTGCCCCAACCCTTAACCACCTGGCAGATTTCTTCCCATCCTTCACTTCTGAGCTTAAAAGTCACCTCTTCTGGGAGGCCTCCCGTGACTCCTGGGGCAGCCCCTTTCCAGCTCCTGGATCTAGTCTTCCACTCCACTTTGCTCCAGATGCTTGTTTAGTATTGGCTTGCCCCTTCTGACACCAAGCACACGTCTGTCTTATTCACAACACAGTGCGTCTTCAGGGTCTCTAGAGTACTGGCACACAGTGTGTGCTCAGCAGATGAGTGAATGGGGAAGTTACAGCCCGCTGGCTGTGTCCTGCTTCTTCCCTCTCACTGAGATGTTCACCACAGCCCCTTATCCCTTCACGGGCTCTGGCTTCTTGTTGACGTCGATTGTGGAGCATCCCTTGGGCACCATTTCTCTGCTTGTGGAGGAGTTGGTCTAGGGGACAGACAGCCCTCCCTGTATTTACCCCAGCCTCGAGAGTTCAACTGCTTGGGGATGGGTGGGAGCAGGTTTCAGTGGGAGACTTGGACTTATGGGGAGTTCAACAGTAGCTCTGCCTCAAATCCTTTCTGGGACAGAAGGGAGGAATTCAGGAATGAGTAGGGAAATGATGTGAGGGGTCCATTCCCTCAAGTTCTCAGTTCTGGGCAGCTTAGTCGGATCACAGCTGACTCGATGGCAAGACAAGCCAGCTGGGCGGGCCATCCAACTGGCAGGAGTCTGCCCTCACTGTTGCTAGCCACACAGGCCTCTGGGAGAAGACGTTAGAGACACATTGTTTCTGGAGGCTGCAACAGAGTATACGGCTGGCAATCATCTATTTCTGATCCATTAAAGAATGCTTTGACATAGGAAATGCGGTTTAGGAGTGCAATTGTAATATAATCAGATTGCCTTTTTATGGAAAGTACTACATTTTTCTCTAAATAAAATTCAGTAATGAAATTTTATTTGCTTTTCCCCCAAAATGCCTTTCCAAATTGATTTTTCGGAGAAACCGTGAAAACCAATGTGATTAAGGGGAAGAAAGGTCTAAATCAGAGGCCTCTGATCCAAAGCACAGCACGGCTATTATTGGTGAGCTCGGGATACCCTGGGCTCAGAGCTTCTCTGAAACCCAGTGCACTCCTAGCTGGCTAGCTCATCTTTCACAGAGCTCTCTGGGAGATGGCATAAATCCTGAGGTGCCCCTGCCAGAGTAGAGGAAATGTGACAGCAAAGGATGGCTTGTTCTTTCTGAGTCATCCCATGGTAATGGATCAGCAGGCAGGTGTTCAGAGGAAAATTATTAGAAGAAGCAGATATGAGCTTTAGAGTTTGGAAATTGCTGGAGAAGAGGATGTGCAAATTACTTTCTCTATGGGCAAAGGTTTGCAAAAAGGATTTTAAGCTGTCCATGCATGGCCCCAGAAAGTTCATATGAAAAGTTAAAAATTCAGTTCATACAAAAAAATCAGACATTCAGGGTCAGTGTTTGCGCTGCACCTTTATACTTGGAAACACCTGGATTATCATTAGAATTGATCATCCACCCAGATGCTTGATATTCCTTGTATGGGGCCAGCTGTATACACACAAGCAGGAATTGAAAGTGATTTATTCTTTTTGTAATAACGATAATCAGCCATCAGGTGTTCAATAACTGTAATCAAACATCATATATTTATTAACCTCTTATGCTAGGCATATGCAGGGTATGAGAGATAAGTCATGTCCTTTACGTAAGGAAAGTGGCATCTTGTTTGAGAGACAGAATCAATAAGTATGGCACACTTCACCCTTGGTGCTCTCTTTTGTTCTGCCCGTGAGGTCCTTCCTGGGTGTATGATAGGGACCAGAGAATGCTGGGCAGCCAGGAAGGCTTCTTGGAGGAGGAGAACTAGACCCACATCTGACCTTATGAATGGAATTTAAGATAGTGAGTGGGAGGAGGGTGTCCCCTTATGTTAGGGAGAGAAGATGGGCATGTTCACAGCAGGGTAGACGAATGAAGGGGAGGATGAGCTGATGGGGGAAAGGGAGTGTGGGTGGGGAAGTTAGAGCACTGAGAGCACTAACTTGATTGTGACTGTGGGTTGAATTTTGGGAAACAAGCAACTATGTAGGGTGGGGCTGGATGGACAGGGACCTGAACCCTTAAAGAAAAGTCTTCCTTTTATTCAGGGGACTGAGTTTCCCAATGAGGAGTCAGCGTTTGTGCAGGCGGTCCTTCTTCATGTCCAGCACAGCACCGTCTGTAGATGGAATAAATAATTATTCTTACATAGGTACCCACAACTGTACCTGCATACATTGAGGCTGGTGTGAAAAGAATGCAATTTTATTGAAAAGGATGACCGAATTTCAAGCAGCTGCTTGGCACTGCAGATGGTCTGGAGCAATGTTTTCCAGACTTAGATAATTACCTTCAGGTTTAGGAGTTCATTTTGCTGTTAGGAGGGGAACCTCCTGCCTCAGAGGAAACTCTAGATCCAAAGTCTGACTCTGCCCCAGGTAGAGTCAGCGTGGGAGGGTGGTGGTCCAAGATGGGCTCTGAGGACGTGGTTCTGGAGCTGAGTCAAGGGCAGATTGGAGAGAGCACACTGGCTGGCCAGTAGGGGCACTAGGGAGAGAATGGGGTGCAAGGGGCTAGGAAGGTGGGGTGTAGAGCAGGGGAAAACCCAAAGGACCGTGGGGAGGAGCAGGTGGCCAGGGCACTGGCTGCAGGCCTCTGCTCAGGGAGACAAGAAAGGACATCGGTGCCGCTTCTCTTCCTGAACGGCATTGCTCCTAACACCCTGAGTGGGTGGCTGCCACCCACGCCAGGAGCTAAAGGACCAAGCAGTATGAGAGGCCTACAGGGTTTTGTTTTCTAGGCTATGAAATTCGATTTCCCCTCACTCACCTCAGCAGAGTACTGGGGGCCCGGCCTGGGGCTACAGCTGATGGCATGGGTGGCCTCGTGGGGGACAAAACAGAAAGTCAAGGGAAGTCAGCAGCTAAGCACCGGTTTCTACCCTGCAGACCGTCAAAACCGTGGGCCCTTAATGTTTTCCATCAAAGTCACACGTTTACCGAGGAAGTCAGAGTGATTGAATTCAGAAAAAAATGAGTCCCAAGTCAGGCCTATTTATTCCTCTTGAAGGTTAAATCCAGTTGTCTGGCTCTTGTGTGAGCTCTATCTACAGAATCTTTGTTCTGTCCTCAGAATGACTAGGACAAGAGAAGTGGAGAGCAGCAGCTGTTTGGAGGCTAAGATGGAAAGCATTTTCAAGTCAATGGCAAAGCACAAAAGCCTTTTTTTTTTTTTTTTTTTTTTTTTTGCCAGAGAGACGAGTTGTCCCACAACATCCATCCTCTCTTCTCCAGAACCATCACTTTTCCGCTGGCCCACGGCTGTACTTGCCAGCGCTCCTGCCAGCTGGCTGTGCCCACTTCCCAAGTGCTGGCCCGCGGGAGGTGAGCCCAGTGATGTGAGCCACTTCCCAGATGTGCCCGTAAACCGTGTGCCTTGATTTCCCCCTGTTTTCCTTCCCATTTTGTCTGGATGCAGAAGTGGTGGGGTGAGCTGGCCAGAACCCCGAGGACAGGGCAGCCCCCTTGGGGTGGGTGGAATGATTAGACAGAAGGGGTCTGAGCCCCCGGCACCCTGGAGTCTCCATGCCAGCCTGGACTGATTGTGCCCACATTGCTGTGCATGAGAGAAATAGATATCTCCCTTGTTGAAGCTACTGTTATGTTGCATCTCTCTTCACAGCAGTTCCATCTAGATCCTCATTTATAATTCTTTCTTTCAAAAGTCGAATATGTATAGCTGGAGAATAAGGAAGGTGTATAAACAAACCACTTTAAGGTTTTGGCAACTCCAAAATGTTTGGATTTGCTTCCTTGGGGCGTCCCTAAAGACCTGCCAGTTGGCAATGAGTTTTGAAAACTCACCGTGATGGGAAGCCCCCTTGGTTATTCTCCAAATTCATTCCAATGGTCACCTGGCTGAGAAGTTCATCATCTCTTACTGGGTTGAAATGTAAACTCCAAGAGAAGAGGGAGTTTTGGTTCACTGCATATCCCCATACTACAAAGATTACCTTGCAGATAATAGGTGCCCCACCCATGCTGAGTGGATTAGCATATGTAGAGCTCAAACTGTCTTCTGGTTTCTGGGCTCACTGCTCTCTTATCCTAGTCTAGTCTACACAATCATTTTCTTCATCTTGCTACCATGCACATCTTACCACCCAGCCCACCCCTCGCCCCAGCCTGTCATCAGCTCCCTGCAGGATAGCGTCTATACTCCTTGAGTTACAACACATGGGCTCCCAGTTTCTCCTGGGGCATGGGCTCAGTCCTCGGTACATCTCGCAGCGCCCAAGTCATGGTGCCATTGCCTACATCCATGCCATGCTGGGTTTGCTGCCTCTATTTGCAATGCCATTCCCGACCCCTTTACCTGATGAGCTTCTCATCCTCTAAGACTCAGCCCTTACTGGCTGACCTCTTCCCACCCACCACGTCCTACAGAGCTGGCCCTCCCTGCCCTGCTGCCCCAATCACCCTTCCATTGCAAAATTTCCTTCCACTGAAGTCAGTTCTCTGGAGTTTGCCCATCTGTCACCACGGCTGCGTGAAGGCAGAGCCCAGGTTACGTACGTCTTAATTCCTGGCCCCCAGATCAGAGAAGACATCAATGAAAGTAACAAATGAGTCAAGCGACTTGGGTTTTGTCCTGTCCTTGTAACCCTGCATAAGTCATTTCTCTTATCCTTCCGGCCTCAGTCCCTTTGTGTATGAAATGGGGGTAATAATAGTCCTCTGCCCATCTCATCTGGACTTCACAGGTATGGTGTGAATGTACATGGATAAATGTCCCCTACTCCCCGGTATGGATATACACATCTCTTCTCCGAGGCGTGATGTTGGGGTGGCTTCTGAGGCACATCCAACAAATATGGTCAACTCTGACACTGAACCAACTGAACTGCCCAGAGGATGGGGCTCATTTATTTGTACAAACACTTATAAAGCACTTGCTGTGTGCCAGACACTGGTTAAACATTATTCAGCATTATCACATTTAAGCCTATCTGCCACTCTCTGAAATGGGTACCTCATATCCCCATTTTACAGATGGGGGAACTGAGGGGTTGAAAACACTGCTTGAGGGCAGAGTTAGTGAGCAGAGGAACTGAGGTCTGAAGGCAGGCAGTCGGGCTCTGCAATCCGGGCTGTCCACCTTTGCACTGACTATCTTCCCAAAGCTAACGAGGGCCAGAGGGCTGGTGGCTCTGTCTTGGCAAATGTGTGGGCTGGTCATAATTGTGATTTTTATTTGGCATCAGAGGAGAAAATAGAAACCCCCAAACAGAGTCTGTCTGGTGGGCTCCCTTCAGACACAGAGCTGGTAATTTCACAGTAATAAATGCAGACCTCTTAATCAGGTGATCTGACAACTGCGCCATTTGCCAGGGAAATTATGCCCCTCTAGAAGTGATGGCGGGGAGAATAAGAAAAACAAATGAGTTGGGAGTATGTCAGAGCTGATAAGCCTCGGGGACAGGGCTGGAACACATTGAGGACGGGCTTTTTAAAAGCAGTCACTGGCAGAGCGATTGGGATGGGTTTCACATATATCCATCACCGGGGAACTGTGGCCAGCCTGCTTCTTGCCAGTGCTGGTCGTGAGCCCACATCTTCTGGCTCATATCTGGCTAGTTATTCCAGACTTCCATTACTGTTATGACTGGCACAGGGTGGATGCATAATAGGGCCCGGATAATTCCACTGAAGCGTCTGTGGGTGAAAGAAGAAGAGGACTGAGGTAGTTCTATCTTAGGCAAGGCTTGTGGAAGCACCAGAAAACGGCAGGAGTGTTACAACTTTGTCATATAGTCACGGCAACAGGGAGTAACTGTCCCTTATATTAACACAGCATTTCACTATTTCTGAGTACATGCACATCTCTTGTTTAATCTGCCACATTCTGTACTTCTGTTGTTTTTTTTTTTTTCTTTGTGTAAACACAGCATATACTGGGCCCGTGGTGACCACTGCCATTAGTCAGAAATTTTATTCTTTGGACCATTTCAGCTTCCCCTTCCCAACTCAGCCAACCAAGGACCTTGCCCCAGTGTAAGCTTCTGTGTTCCTTCTGAGGTGCCATATTGAAAGCCCACAAACTTTGAATTGAATGGGAAGGGGGTAGGGTTTGTCACCTCCAAGCTGGATTTCTAGCAGAGGAAACAACGTACCATCTGGGAGAGTGATGGCCTAATCTCAGGAGAGTTGCTGAGTCCTGACACCAGAGGAGCTGTTGCCATTGTCTTCTGAAAATTAGGACTGTGTGTTTCTGTTGCCACTGGTTGGTTGACCTTTGCTAGGGCTGGACAGACCCTGTGCACTTGGTCAAGAGGTCAATGCTGGCATTTAACTCTTTGTTAGAGAAGAATTTATAGGCTCTTTGGAACAGGTCCTCGGGGTATAGACTAAAGCAACGTGGTTGCCATTTAAATGTTGTCACAAGTAGATCTCAATCCCTGGAGCTTCTTTTTGGGAAGAAGCAGGATGCCTTATAAAGCAATGAATAATAATTTGGGGATGTTCATTATTTATAGCTGCCCCAGGTCATCCATAAATTATGCAACCCTCAATTACACTTGATTTTTTTCTTTCCACGGGAGCCGTCTCTCCAGACTGCCATCACTGTGGGTGATATCTATGCACCAGCTAATTACACCATGAGGGCAGTTTCCCATTTCTTGAAATGCTTCGAGTCCCCTGGTTGAATGATTTTGTTCCACAAACTCTGTATCTCAGTCATGAGTCCCTGGATACTTGGAGGCAGAGAGTAAGACCAGGGATTAAGCTTGACAGAGAGAGTGCGTGCCTCTCTCTGCCGGGCATCAAAGAAAGCCTTCAGTGGGAACTTAGGGAGCAGCAGTTGCCTGGGGTGAAGGAGGGGGTCAATGCCAGCGGTTGCCTCTCTGAGCTGGGGAAGCTCAGGGTGGCTGAGAAGCAACAAGTGAGGGAAGGGCAGTGGGGTTGCATCACCTCCCAGAGGTGTGCAACCAGTTAGTAGAGTTGGGGTGCAAGCCCCCGCTCCTGGTGGATGCTCTCCCTCTATAACCACCCCAAGCTGACCGGGATGGTCGGTGGGGAGGACAGAGGAGGTGGAGGTGCACAGCAGCGTCTGGCCAGGCAAGGTGAGCATCCCCTCCTGCCTTTTGCTTACCCATCACTTTCAGCTCTGTGCTCGGCATGTAACTGAAAACAAGACCTTTCCTTAACACAGAGCTTAATGATCCCTTTAATGCCCTAGCTGTAGCATCGCTTCGCTCTCGGGCCTGTTCCCTGTCAGCCATGGGGCATTAAACCGGTGATAAAAATGCCTTTTTCATATGGTCCACAAACTCACCAAGAGGCTCCTGGTAGCAGTATAGCCATCCAGCATGAAATCAAGAGGCAGTGACCGTGGATGAGGCGAGATGAGCTATGAGTGGGAGCAATTAGCAGAGCCCGCATCCCGGGTCCCGTCCTTCACCATCTCCTTGCTCGTGTACCCACCACCTCGGCCCCAGCAGGGAGGGCTCCCACCCTGCAATCCCGAGGCCCAAGTCCAGTTCTGAAGTAGGTGCTTTTCCTTTCCTGTCTGCTTTTAGGGCAGTGAAAGATGCTTCATCACGTCTTTAATCCAATTGAATACAGCATTCCTGACCCAGGTGGCCCCTGGGAACACATGTCCTTGGTTATGTTTTCAACCCAGAAAATATAAAACACAAAAGAGAAAAAAAAGAAAGAAATGGCCAGTTATGAATATGCATTAACATGATGCCACGTTTGGAGCTGGAAGCAGGAATCATTTATTTTAAGCAAATAGGATCTTGATACATGGCCGTGAAGGTGCCAACTGCTGTATCACGCAAACACGCTGGGCAAGTTTGATTTATACGGTGTGGTTGGGAGGTTTTTTCCCCCAATTAAAAACAAACTGAGAAAAATCATTAATTTAACTACTGTATATTAAATTTGCATTAAAACATCCGTTTGTCTGTATTTATATGTGAGTTATCGAAAATGTGAGCTCATGAATTCTAATTTCTAAGATCACATGCCGAATATTGAAGATTAATTTTATTTATTTCTGCAATTAATTCTATGAGAACAAATAGCTCTAATTTAGGGGATGGCAGATGTAACTGTCCGCTGGTGCCCTCCTGCATAACAAACATAACATTCATCTTTTCTCATTAGGGTTTTCCTGTGCCTGCTCTCAAGATATGCAAACCTTGGCTATCTTTCTGTACCTTGTGCTTCCACCCTCAGCAGACATGCCTAGAAAATACTTGGGAAAATATGGACCACGTCAAATCTCTTTTTTCTGCTTCTCTGTGATGTGCAAAGGCTTCAACTATATCCCAAAGGCTTAGCAAACATTTCTTCAAAGGATATCTTGACATTAGCCCCTTGGGTGGAGGAGTTGGTGCCTTCAATATCAATACCTGGATCATAAAGAAGGGGGGCTGTCACCCAGTCTCTTCATCTGAGCACCAGGACCTCTGGTTAAACTTAGAATTTTGCATCCCCTGTTGTCCCTCTGCAGGAGGCCACCCAGAAGCCCACCTTTCCTGGGTTGGACTGTATGTGTTGAGGATTGCAGGCTGAAGGGTGGTCATAGCCTGTCAGGACACAGTGCTTCTCAGGACATACACAACTCAGGGCTCCAGTCACACGGCTGCAGTGACAAAAACACTCCAGGTGTGTTGTCCTCAGAAGATCTACTCCAGGGCAGGCAGATGCTGTTCGCCATCACCCAGGTGCCTAGAACAGGCTGCCTATTCACTATAAAGGCTTTCTTCGGGTAGACGTCTATACTTGTTGCCAGCACTGGTATTAACATGTAAATACTCTGCACCCACTGGGTTGTACATGAGGTTTATGCCATTTTTAGCCATTAGTTTGAGTCAGTCCCTACCCTCAAGGAGCAAAACAGGCAATGACAGTGCAGTGTGATGGGCGCCGTGATCAGCGCCAGACCAAGGGAGTTGAGAGCAAGAACGGGGAGGACTCCTGCGTCTACTTGGGATGCTGTCAGCTGATTGGGTGGCTGAACGTACACTTTTGCCCCTGAAGAGTTTTCACTGCATCAAGAGTCCTTTTCAACTCTGATGGTTGTCAGGTCTGTATAGGGGTTGATGTGCCATATCCCTGGCAGTGCTCTGGGCGGGGCTCTCATGGTGTCAGGAAGATGGTTGGGCCAGGAAGAACTATGCCACCTAGGGGTGAGGTCCGTTCACTGCACCACGAGATACAGAGTTTCCCATGCCCTGTATCCTCTCTGAAAGCGGGGCTGAAGCCTTTCTTCCACAGGCTCATCCACCCTGAATATATTAGCAAGACCACGTTCTCCACGCCGGGAGTTCATTTCCTGAGTGTGGCTTGCGGGTCTCATCTTCTGGGTGTGATTACAAGGCAATTCCAAGGGCAGTCTTGGCCGTGGCCTCTGTTGGGGCCAAGGGGGCTGCTCTCAGCAGTCACTTCTATACAGGAGGGACCCAAGGCTGAGTTGGGAATGCTGCATCCTTCAAAGACTAGGTCCCTCCTGCTGGGGGCAAACCAGCAGCTGGAATTTCCTCTGTCCTTGCTCCTCTCCCAAGGAGACTCCCGATTCCTCCAACTGATAGCAGCCTTTCTAAAATCACAATTTGTAATAATCAGCCCCAGGCACACACAGGTCAAGTACGTCACATTACCAATGACAATTGTCATGTCAAGGTTTTTTTTCCTTTTCCCTCAGTAATGGGATGATCAGATGGTCTCCCCTTTGTTTTTCAAAGAGTATGTCACTCTCGCACTTGGCTTTAGAATATCTTAACATATCCAGGAACAGATCACAGACTCAGTGGGGCTGCAGCTGAGTCCTTCTGGTGGCTCCAGATGGGAAGCCTCTGACTCAGGGCTGTTGGAGTCAGGAAGGGCTGTAATAATCACCTTTTATTTCCCTGAGGTTGGAGAGCATATGCCTGTGGGGTGGAGGTTTGCGCTGCTTTACTCACTACTCCTGGCCCTAACCTCACATCGTTTGGGGGCAGCTCAGGAAAGCAGAGGGCGGGACGACTCCTTGCCACGGTCTGCCTGGGGTCTGCCTTCCCTGGACAACTGGACAGCTGGAAACAAAGCCAGAAAGAGGATGAGGTTAGGGTGGTGCCACCCCACCCGCCTGCCACCTCTCCTCCCACGTATGCCCTGCTCCGGGTGGCTCGTGCTGTACCATGAAGTGCAAATCGTCAGAACACAGGAATCAGTGTAGGGAGAGAGCCCATCACACCCATTCGGGCACGCCTGCGCCACGCTCCCCTCTGCCTGCCCTGGCTGCTCCTGCTTCGTCCAGACATCTGGCCTCAGCAGAGAGACCACAGCACCCAATGGGAAGGACTCTGGCTCTAGACTCCCAAAGATCTAGGTTCAGTTCTTTTTTTTTTTTATAAATTTATTTATTTTATTTTATCTTATATTTGGCTGCATTGGGTCTTTGTTGCTGCGCGCGGGCCCTCTCTAGTTGTGGCGAGCGGGGGCTACCCATCGTTGTGGTGTGCAGGCTTCTCATTGCAGTGGCTTCTCTTGTTGGGAGCATGGGCTCTAGGAGCGTGGGCTTCAGTAGTTGTGGCACACGGGCTCAGTAGTTGTGGCTCGCGGGCTCTAGAGCACAGGCTCAGTAGTTGTGGCGCATGGGCTTAGTTGCTCCACAGCACGTGGGATCTTCCCGGACCAGGGCTCGATCCCGTGTCTCCTGCACTGGCAGGCGGATTCTTAACCACCGTGCCACCAGGGAAGCCCTAGGTTCAGTTCTGACTCTGCCCGTGAACAGCTGCATCACCTTGAGCAAGTCACTGCCCTCATTGAGCTTTACTTTCCTCACCTGTAAAAGAGGAGTGATGAACAGTGTCTATTTGAGGGTAACAGGAGGTCACACGTGATTTTATCAGCACAGGACCTGGAAAGCTGTAAATCTTTACAAATGGTGGCTGTTGTGATGTCAGTATTTATTCTGCTATAACCAGATTACCGCATTACTTTGTGTCCACTTTTTCTCTCTGCCGGAGGTGGGGTGGGGTGCCTGTAAGGAGGGGCTTTGTCCTGTCCTTGGGTCTGATAAGAGGTTTTCATTGACGGTTGTGTGCTGAGGACTCACTGGGAATCAAGCTTGCCTGTAATCATGGGTTGTTTCTTGTCCTTAGTGATATCCTGGTGGAGAAGAGGCAACCAGAGGGTGAGATGGTAATCCTCTAAGAAGTGGGCCCCGTGCTATGGGAACCCTGGACAGGGAGTGCTTGCTTTAGGTTGATTGGAGCCCACAGAAGTCTGCCTGGAGGAGGTGGCATGAGGCATGGCTGGAAGGAAGAGAGCCATCTCTTTAGGGAGGATCCTGTGTTTGGAGGTGTGTCTATGGCCCCCAAGCCCTGGCATTGCACATCTGGTGGAAAGCCTCAGTTCACAGGTGTGCCTTCTCCCTCAGCCGCGCGCTTCTCGGGGTGGGACTGGGGTGAGGAGAGGATGGTGTGCTGTTTGTGTATCTCTAGAATCCAGCACAAGGCCTCATAGTAGGTCTCAGTAATGTTGAAGAAATGAATGAAGATGTGAGTGAATGAGAAGGCATGAAAAATTGTCCCGTTTTGTGGAACACAATCTGGGATTTATTATGTAGACTTTGGGGTACCAGCAAAGGTTTTTGGAAATGATCAGACTTATGACTTATGGAATCAAAACCAAAGAAGACAGCTACCTGCCACTCCGACATCCCAGCTCATCTCATCATCTTGACTTTGCTGAGTTCTATTAGAGTCTTATACCTGACTATACAGGTATCTTACCTACTGGGATCACCCTGGGGCAGACTGCCTGGGAATGTGGAGACAGGAAACTACCTGGCTGGAGGGAGAGGAAGGCTAGTACCCAGGTTGTCTCCATAGTCCAGGGAAGTGGGAGCTAAGAGCTAGTGGGCCTGGGGCCAGAGGGGGTGAGTGAAGCAGAGGGGCAGGCGGGGGGCTACGAGCCGAGAGCTTCTGCAGAGAAGGGCATCTCCCATCCACGCAGGACCTGAGCAGATGCCTGCTCTGCTAATAGGTGACCAATGTGGCCTTTTTGCAGACACTCCCAGGGAGTTGACTTTCAGGAAGTTGCACCTGAGGCCTGGAATTAATCCAACCAACTTTCCAGCTCTCTGAGCCTTTGTCTAGGAGGCCACCTCTCGGCTGCCCAAGTGATGGGCTCATCTTCTGGGGCTTTTTAAGAGTTTGGGTACCCAGGTTGCTGAGAAACACCTCGAGACCAGCAATTAGTCCTCAGATGCTTGAGGGAGCACAGCTCCCATGACTCAGGGAGGAGTTAACGTTCTTCCTAGACTGCTGGCCTTAGAAAGCTCCACCTGCACGATTCCACTTGGCTGGCATCTGGGAACCTGGCCGATCAGTAGTTCCCTACGCTGATCTGAAACTTTCCCTGAATGAGAAAGGTGGCTCACTGTGCCCAGACTGTTGGCACAATACGGTTTATGCTGAACGCCAGCTTTTCTCCTGGGAGTCAGGAATTTTGGTACGTGCTAGGCAGAGGGTGTCTGTGTGACCAGCCCAGATAAAAACCTTGGCCTTAATGGGACTGCCTGGGAGGAACATGACCCACATGATTCTGTGTTTTCCTCACTGAGGGAAAAGTGAGCTCTGTGTGATCCCTCATGGGAGGGAAAGAGCATAAGGACTCCTGTACACGGATTCCTCCAGACCCTGCCTGTGTCTTTTCCCCTTATGACCCAGCAGTGTATCCTTATGTGCCATTTTATATCCCTATATACCATCCAACTGTAATAAGCCTTAGCTCCGAGCACAGCTCCGTGCTGTTTGTTCTAGTGACACTCTGAATGGAGAGGGCTCTTGAGGACCTCCGCCAGACGCCCCATCACCAGTTTCTCCTTCTCCCAGCGCCTCAGGACGAGGAGCCTGCCCCACACCTATCTCGATACCCTCGTTCCTTCACCTGGCCACACACGTCGTCACTGCCCATTGCCAAAGGCCAGTTAGATGGTGGCAGGAGGTGAGGTCAGACAAAATTTGTCTCGTGAAGAAAGTCATCATAATAATGACAGCAATAGTAGCTGCTCCCATTTATTGAGCACTTCTCTGTGGACAACCCTGAGCCAAGCTCTTTTCCTCCGAACTGCAAAAGCTAAGAGTCAATGCTCCGGTCTCATCTCCTGCAACCTGAGTGGCATTTGATAAAGGGAATCACTGCTTCCTTCCATCAGAGTCCAGTCAGGATCCAGTCGGGAACACAGAAAGCACACCAGGTATTGTGCTTCTCTGGCTTTTATTCATCGTCACTGCAATACTACCCCATGGCTGGCGAACAGAGGGAAGAGGTTTAGAGTGTCAGAAGCTAGAAGATCAGAGGAGGGGCCCATGGAGTTAAGTCTCAGACATCTGAGCAGGGGCACTGCTCAAGGGGAGCTGGAATCTACTGTCACTGCCAAGGGTGAAGTACCTCTAGTACCGCTACAGGGAAAACCTAGTGGGAATCCAGGTGGCCAAGGAGAACTAGTTTCAAGTCCTGGCGCTGGCATCACAGAGCAGATTCTAGACAGAGGGTTAGGGGATGAGAGCCAATAACTTATTCACGGGCACAGTCTACCCGTTGAATTGTCCAGCCTCCACACACACCCTGCCATGCACGTCTATGAATTTTCATACGACTTGTGTGTTTTCCTAACAAGGTGCAAGTATCCTTTGTACAAACAAATGTGCTCTCTCCCTAAAAAGGGGAGGCACGACAGCTCAGCAGTCACTGTATCCATACCTGGTAAAGCTAACTATTCTTTTAATTCACTTATGGTTCCACACAACTGTCTGTAACGTAAAGACTAAATTTTGAAGTTAATCACCACCAATAATTCATCACAGCAAATGTGGGAAAGAAGAGCAAGGAGAGATGAAATTAGTTATTACAGTCACATATAAACAGGCAGGAAAGAAAACAGGCAAAGCTACAAAGGTCTGTGTTTCTAAAACTGGTCACAAGGCTGTAATTGATACAATTCTTTTCTCTCGCTGCCCTTTCCATGGTGGGGTTCTTTACTGGTGCGGTATTCCAAACTTGCATGCCTGAAGGTCTTCTTCCACAAGGGTCTTGTCTTTTTTGGTGGCAGGAGTTTTCCGTTAACTTGGGTGGACATGGCAGTACCGAGAGCTGCTGCAGAGAATCCTCTGGATTCTAGACAGTCCTTCCTGCCCTTTCTGTGCAGCTGCAACCTGATTTGGGCAAGCAGAATCAATACCCCTAATCTCAGGACTATAGTCCTCTGTTAGTTGGCCAGGGAGCTGTCTCAGCTTCCAATTCAGTGGCATCATTTTTGTGCCTCCTGGTGGACATTCTTCCCTTGAGTTCCAAGACCTCTGAACCAGCAGAGACCAAAGTTGAAAGAATGGAAAGAAAAATTCTGTGAGTGTGTTATTAGCTGTAATGAGAGGAGCCACTCCCATCTCCACCCCTTGATTCCAGACCCATGTGTTCTGGCTGTGGGAAAAATAGTACCATGTGTTGGTTGCTGATCCAGAGCATGCACTGAATCCTGTAAATCAAATCCCAGCCTTTCCGGGTGTGGTCGTAACTGATGCCATACGTCTTGGTTTTCCACTCTCTATCTCCACCACTCCTACCCACCCTGTCACTTCTTCTCAGCCTCCTTTGCTGGCTCCTTCTCTTTAACCAGCCTCTAAATATTGACTTATCCAGGACTTCATCCTTGATCCTATTTTCTTCTGCACCTACAATCCCTCCCCAGGTGATCTCATCTAGTCCCAGGGCTTTACATACCTTCTATACAATGATGATTCCCAAATTTATATCGCCAGCCCTGACGTCTCCCCTTGAAATCCATGTTCATATATCCAACCATCTACTCAACAGCTCCACTTGTATACCAAATGGGCATCTCAAAATGAACATGTTCAAAACTGAACTCTTGATTTCCTCCTCTGGACACACACACTCCCCCTACATACTCATACACAGACCTACCCCTCCCCCAGGCTTCCCCATGTCAGTTACTAGTCCTGACACTTATATGGTTGATGCTGAGATCTATAGTATTGAGATTATCCTTGCTTTCTTTATTTTCTTATACTCCACCTCTAAGCTCTCAGCAAACGTTATTATCATCTTTACTTTCAAAATAAATCTAAAGTCTGACTAGTTCTTGGTGTTCTCCTGCCAACCCCGAAAGCCATCATTATCGTTCGTTTGTTTGTTTGATTGATTTTCCTCTTTTTAAAATGAAGTATAGTTGACTTACAATATTATATTAGTTTCAGGTATACAACATAGTAATTTGATATTTTTATGGATTATACTCCATATAAAGTTACTATAAAATAATTGGCTATATTCTCTGTGGTGTACATGACATCATTTTAACTTATCTATTTTATACTTAGTGGTCTGTACCTCTTAATCCCCCTCACCCACTTTGTCCCTTCCACAACCCTCTCCCCTCTGGCAACCACCAGTGCGTTCTACATATCTCTGAATCTGTTTTTGTTTTGTTATATTTGTTCATGTGTTTTATTTTTTAGATTCCACATATAAGTGATATCATACAGTATTTGTCTTTCTTTGTCTAACTTATTTCATTTAGCATAATACCCTCAAGGTCCACCCATCTTATTGCAAATGGCAAAATTTTGTTCCTTTTTTGGCTGAGTAATATTCCACTGTATGTATATACCACATCTTCTTTATCCATTCATCTGTCATTGGACACATAGGTTGCTTCCCTATCTTGGCTATTGTAAATAATGCTGCTCTGACCATTGGAGTGCCTATATCTTTTCAAATTAGTGTTTTCATTTTCTTTGGATATATACTTAGGAGTGGAATTGCCGGATTATATGGTAGTTCTATGTTTAATTTTTTGAGGAAACTTCATACGCTTTTCCACTGACTGCAGTTTACAGTTGGTTGTTTTTTGTTTGTTTGGTTTTTGCCTTTTTTTGATATTGAGTTGTAGGAGTTCTTTCTATATTTTAGATATTAACCCCTTATTGGTCATACGATTTGCAAATATTTTCCTCCATTCGGTAGGTTTTCTTTTCATTTCATTGATAGTTTCCTTCACTGTGCAAAAGCTTTTTAGTTTGATTTGGTCCCATTAGTTTATTTTTGCTTTTGTTTCCTTTGCCTGAGGAGACAGATCCAAAAAAATTTTGCTAGGACTAATGCCAAAGAACATACTGACTATGTTTTCTTCTAGGAGTTTTATGGTTTCAGGTCTTACATTTAGGTCTTTAATCCATTTTGACTTTATTTTTGTATATGGTGTGAGAAAATGTTCTAATTTTATTCTTTTACATATACCTGCACAGCTTTCCCAACACCACTTTTTGAAGACACTGTCTTTTCTCCATTGCATATTCTTGCCTCCTTTGTCATAGATTAATTGATCATATACACATGGGTTTATTTCTGAGCTCTCTATTCTGTTCCATTGATCTATGTGCCTGTTTTTGTGCCAGTACCATACTGTTTTGATTACTGTAGCTTTGTAGTATAGTCTGAAGTCAGGGAGTGTGATGTCTCCAGCTTTGTTCCTTTTCCTCAAAATTGCTTAGGCTATTTGGGTTCTTTTGTGGTTCTATACAAATTTTAGGATTACTTGTTCTAGTTCTGTGAAAAATATCATGGATATTTTGATAGGGATTGCATTAAATCTGTAGATTGCTTTGGGTAGTATGGACATTTTAACAATATTAATTCTTGCAGTCTATGAACATGGGATATCTTTCCTTTTATGTGTGTCATCTTCAGTTTCCTTCTTCAATGCCTTATAGTTTTCAGAGTACAGGTCTTTCACCTCCTTGGTTAAATTTATTCCGAGGTGTTTTATTCTTTTTGTTTTAATTGTAAATGGGATTATTTTCTTGACTTTTCTTTCTGATAGTTCATTATTAGTGTATAAAAATGCAACAGATTTTAGTATGTTAATCTTGTATCCTGCAACTTTACTGAATTCATTTATCAGTTCTAGTAGTTTTTTTGGTGGTGCCTTTAAAATTTTCTATATATTGTATCATATCATTTGCAAATAGTGGCAGTTTTACTTCTTCTTTTCTAATTTGGAAGCCTTCTATTTCTTTATCTTGTGTGATTGCTGTGGCTAGGACTTCCAATAGTATGTTAAATAGAAGAGCCATCCTCATCTTGTTCCTGATCTTGGAGGACAAACTTTCAGTTTTTCACTGTTGACTATGATGTTAGCTATGGGTTTGTCATAAATGGCCTTTTTTATGTTGAAGTATATTCCCTCTATATCAACTTCGTTGAGAGTTTTTAATCATATATGGATGTTAAATTTTTTCAAATGATTTTTCTGCATCTATTGAGATGATCAAGTGATTTTTACCCTTCATTTTGTTAATGTGGTGTATCACATTGATGGATTTGCAGATGTTGAACCATCTTTGCACCCCTGGAATAAATCCCACTTGATCACGTTGTATGATCCTTTTAATGTATCGTTGCATTTGGTTTGCTAATATTTTATTGAGGATATTTGCATCTATGTTCATCGGGAATATTAGCTTGTAATTTTCTTTTTTGTGGTGTCTTTGTCTTGTTTTGGTATCAAGGTAATGCTGGCCTCATAGAATGAGTTTGGAAGTATTCCATTCTCTTCAACTTTTTGGAATGGTTTGAGAAGGATAGGCATTAACTCCTCTTTAAGTGTTTGGTAGAATTCCCCTGTGAAGCCATCCAGCCCTGGACTTTTGTTTGTTGGGAGTTTTTTGATGACTGATTCAATTTCAGTACTAGTCAATTTCAGTACTAGTCATGTTTTCTATTTCTTCCTGATTCAATCTTGGAAGATTCTATGTTTCTCAGAATGTATCCATTCCTTCTAGGTTGTCAAATTCGTTGGCATATTTGTTTGTAGTATTCTCTTATGTTTGTATTTCTGTGATATTTCTCTTTCATTTCTAATTTTGTTTATTTGGTCCCTGTTGGGATTATTTATTAATATGTCTTCCACCTCCCTTGAGGTTGTTCTCAAAACAGTAGCCAGGGTGAGCCTTTTAAAATATTTTCTTCATAGTACTTATCACAATCCAACATAATCTTTGTTCATTTGTTTATCTGTCTCCTTGTGTTAAAATATAAGCTTCATGAGAGTCAGGACTTTATTGGTGTGTTCACTGCTTGTCTTCTCAGTGTCTAGAATAGTCCCTGGTTTTTGGTGGTTATTTGTTGAAGAAATAAATCAGTAAACACAACAACTTGTTTAATCCTTACAATAACCCTTTGTTTGAAGGCATGAAAACTCAGAGTGATTAAGTAACTTGACTAAAGTCATTAGCTATTAAGTGGCAGATGTGGGATTAGAAATCTCTTTTGAGTCCCAAGTTGTAGATCTCAGTGCTTTGCTGGACTCTCCCATATGTGTGTCAACTTCCTAGGCTGCTCAGGCCTGAAGAGAATATTTTCCTAGGATCAGAAATGAAGGATGTAAATCTCTATTTATGAGACTGCCTTATTCCCAAGCCTTCGGTCAGTGTCTCCAGTGGATATGATCCACTCTGCTCCTTAACTGATGGTCTCTCCACACTAGAATATTCTGGTTTCTAACCGGGCCCCTCCTTCTAAAGTCAAAATGGGGTAGATACCTCAGATGTCATTAATGTACAGTCTCTGGGCAGTGAAGCTAAAAGGTGTTCCTGATTTCATCTCCATGCCCATGCAGGGGACAAATCGTAGATAAAGCTGCCCAGATCCCATGGAATTCAGCTGAATGACCTCCAGGACTCAGGACATGGGTCTCTAGATTGCATCCTAGGAAAAGAGTCTTAGAAGAAGAATTTTTATTGGAGGGGAAAGTAAATGTTTTAGATTCATGCTGATGTATGTGAGAATGATTCTCTATTTGAGGATTTCAGCTTTTAAACAGAGACACAATTTGTCAATTTTGGTTTCAGTTTTACAAGCACTGTCTTTTCCGAAGACTAAATTTGTGTGAGCATGAATATAATAATGAAACATGACATTTTCCTCTATTAAATGCAACTTCTCTGGGGAAGCGTTCTAAAAGAGTTCATAAAACTTCTCATGGCATTTGGGGAAGCACATCATTATATGTATAGATGTTTGAAAGCAGAGCTAAAGCCCTCGTGGTGGAAAAGTACTCAGAGTAATTTAAACTATTAACATCAAAAGACTAAACAGAATACAGAATTAGATGAGAGAAGTACAGGGTTACACACTTTTCTCCCTTCCACTTTCTGATAAGGGACTGGCTTGCAAGTGTGAGAAATTTCCATTATGACAATATTCACAATTTAGTTTTCAGACTGACACAAACTTGTCTAAATTTTACCCTAAGAAGCCCAGAAGAACAATCTAGTTTTAAAACATCTGAGCCTGTAGATTCAGTCAAAAGCAAAACCTCGTGGTGTTCATGCATCTTCATGTGGTAGAAAATTGGCAATATTAACACTAATGTGTTTTGCTGTTAAACTCCAAACTGGTTATTATCCAACTCTTTCTAAGCCTGAGGAAAAGTCTTTTCTAAGCAAAATAAAAATGAAGGGAGAACAGTTACATTTCAAAGCATTTTTGAAGGACTGGAATCTTGAAAGAAGAAACTAATTAATAAAATATCTTGTTAAAAGCAGAATTACTTTCAGAGAGCTAAGAATACATGGAATTTAAAGTGTTCTTAACAAAAGGTATTGTTATAAATGTTTTCATCTGAAAGTAGTTGAAGAGTAACCAGAAAAATCCCAGGAGTAGTGTTAGCTCATGGGGTTACAAGATAGCAAAAAAAGTAAACCTCATTTCTTCAAACTAATGTTAGTGTTACAATGGTTTTTAAAGAAATCCTTAGGATAAGATATTTCTTAGAAAACAAATATGATGAGCAGATACTTATCCCCTCACCCACTATTATATTTTGCTGTGGTCTCTAAAATTCCTCTGCATCCTCTAGTCCAGTAGAAATTAAATGTGTTGTTTAATTCATTTATACATTTGAGGGTCCCCCAGTCCCCTGGGGTCTGGCCAAGGAGACTGGGGTGAGGAGAGGTTTTCCAGATGGGGAAGTCACCAAGGGCTGGGCTTGGGAGCACCCCAGCTGGTCCCAGGGTCTGTCCCCCGGGACTGACTCTGCAGTCCTGGGGGAGAGTCCGGGCCTGGAGGCCAGACAACAGGGCTTCCCACCACTGATGCTGTCAGGAACAAGGGCAGCTCCTTCCTGCCCCTCACTGACATGTTCACAGAGATCCACCCAAGTGAGATAAAGGAACTGTGCTCATTGACTCCTTGAATTTTTGTGTATTCCTCATTTTTGTGTATTCTCAACCCCAGCCAGTTTAGGGTGATGATGATGGGCTTATTTTACAAACCAGCTTCTAAGAGTTAAATCTCAAGTCTTGAGTCCGGACCTGGCCAAGGACCTTTGCTCGGTCCATTCCAGTAGGTGTTTGCGACCCTCTCCTTCCTGCCAGCAGGCTCTGTACAGTGTGAGGCACTGAGAGCACCAAGCCCTAATGCTGATACAGTACATCATCTCACCTGATCCTCAGAAACCCTCCTGTGGGTCAGTGGCGTTGGCCTTTTTAGGTGGAAACGGGGCAGAGCGGTGAGTAGCTTGCCCAGGGCCCACAGTGAGCAGGGGGCCTAGCTGCCCCATATACCCTCTGACCACCACCTGGCTTGCAATGAATGGGTGATTTCAGAATCAGTGACTTCTGCTCACTGTATCATGTTGCGATTGGGAGACAAATATCACTGGCAACAAATATCACTTTTTTTTCAACTGTCAATTTAAAAACATTCTTCCCACAATTTAAATTATTCCATGTTCCCATTTCCATTCCAAGCTCTTTCTCACATTAGATCCCTTGTGCAAGCTGTTCCTTCTGCGCTAATGCTTTTCCTTTAGAACTGATTGGAAGAAACTACTGATATTTCTGGTGTCTGCTTAAATGTCATTCCTCTGAGAGGCCTTCTTGGATCGGCCCCCGCCCCAAGTCTAACCCACTTCCCCAGGCACTATCACATCACTGTTTCATTTTCTTTATAGGACAAATTACAACCTGATTTTTAAGTTTGCTGTTTCATTGTCTGCGTCATCCCTGGGATGCAGTCTCCCTGCAGTGAGCCCAGTACCTAGACTAGTGCCTGAAACATAGCATGAACTCAGTAAATGTGTAGTGAATAGATTTCTTGGCCAAAGTAATGAATATGTGATTATAATCAGAAATCTGCCAGCTTATGTTGAGAAGAATATTTAATTTTCTACCCTGATGCCTATGAGCAGGTTCTCTTTTCTTTACCCACACAGCCCATGGGATTGCTCTAATTGTATTCAGTTTGCACTTATTGAGCACCTACTGCATGCCAGGCATGGCGTTCTGACGTACACCATCTGTGATCTCCAGTCAGCAGAACAAGAAAGGTCTCTGCTAGTTCATATCCACACGGCTTCTATTAACTCACATACACGTATGTATGGACGCCTCCTTGGTCTTTCCTGCTTTATTCTCGGCGATTTGTCAGGTTTCTTTCGTCTTAATGGGATCTGAACCAATATGTTTTGCTTCCCTTATTTATTACAGTGTGTAGAGAACCTTTTCCTCTCTGGTTACTTTGTGTGAAGTGTGGATCCTCAGGGTGACCAGTAGTATTAGAAATGACAATAGTCCAGCCCCCCTGTCCCTGCAGGCCAGAATTGCATTGACCTCCACCATTAAGAAGACAGCTGAAAGCTTCGAAGTGGGTAGAGGGGAAAATATCTCATGGACGGGCATGTTGTTGTCATCCAGCTGATGCATTTTACTTAGTGGAAAGGCAGACAGCCCTAAGTGTGGAGACCACTGTGTGTGACAGAACTGAGCAGGACAGAAGCAGTGGTCCACGGACATCAGTGTATGAATGCTTTGTTCACAGAGGGAGACAGAGGTCCCCTCAGACGATCTAGCCACCTGGAGCCTCTGCAGGTTACCACCCTTCCTACAGTGGGGACCTCTGCTGTTGCTGTATCCCTGCCTTTCGCTGTAATTATTGTTATAGTGATTACAAACATTTAATTATGTTTCCAAGACTGCTCATTATTGAGGCAAAATCAATGAGAATTGCATTGTAGAAAATTATAATAAAAACACACAGACAAGTAGGTCCTGGCGCTGAGAGGAACATGGAGAGCTTGACTCTTGCTTGCCCTGTTTTCTGGTTACCTTTGTCCTTCTAATACAGCCCTTATCATACTTGGCCTTGAATGAAGATCCCTTTTACTTACATCTTTCTCCCTTACTAGATTGTGAATCCCTGTAGGGAGAGAGGATGTTTTATTTATTTCCTGGCCATAGCTCTGTGCACATAGTAGGCCCCAGATAAGCATTTGTTGATTTGCATAGAATTAAAGTTTGGTATCTGGAAAAGTCGCCTAAACTGGAGAGTTCAGAGTGGAGGCAGATGAGTTGAATTTGAATCCACAGTTGCTGGCGAGCAACATGAGATGTCAGATTTAGGACGTGAGTTGATCAATCAGATGATCTTGGTTATTTTTGTTGAAGAGGTTTGAGTGACAGGAGTGCTGAGAAGCCATCCTGATTGAGAGGAGGAAGATCCAGCAGTGAGCAGCAGCCAGGGTGGTCAAGCTGGGAGGAGACGCCCCTTCTATGGGAGGGACCCTGATGGCCCAGTCGGGGGCTGCCCCTGGGCGGGGTCACTGCTGAGGCTCCTAACCCACAGGGAGTCGCCTCACTCATGTTCATGGCTACCAGGTCATGCCTGCTTTGAGTTGCTTCTTCAGAGACCTTCCGATGAGAGGCATAAGCCAGCCCTCTTCTCAGACCCATGGTGCAGCTCTGAAGGGCTGTGATGGAAGGGACCTCATTCCCATACTCCCTCCGTACTTGCTTTGCCTTCTCTTTGAACTCTGGAAGAAAATTTGTTCTTCTGACCTCTGCTGTCTCAATTGCATTGATTTGTTGTGTTTCCTCTTTTTTTTTTTTTTTTTTTACCCCATTTCAGTTAGCACTGTTGGTCTGGCTTGTCCTTTGGACAAAAATCACTTATTCACCCATTCACTTGTGAATAGGAGCATGGGCTTTGGAATGACACAGATATGAGGTTCAATCCTCACTCAGATGCTGTATCAGTCAGGATGGGCTAGGCTCAGCTATAGTGATTATCCCAAATCTCAGTGGCTTAAACCCAAAAGGGTTTATTTCACTATTATGTGTGATGTCCATTGTGGGTTGGCTGGGAGCTGTCCTCCAAATCACATTTAGAGACCTGGACGGAAGGCACAGTCACCACTTGGTACATCACTGGTATGGCAACAAGAGGAAGGGAACGTGACAAATCACACATTTCCTTTAGACTCGTCCTCCCAGAAGTGATCCACATTGCTTCCACTTGAGTTTTTGTCCAGAACAAATCCCAAAACTCTGTTCAACTTCAGTCTCACCAAGTGCCTGGAAGGAGAGCCAGAATATTGGCACACAGCTCAGATGACTACAAGGCCATTTGCTGGCTGTTATGATCCTAGATCATTTTGAGACTTGCTCTAAGCCTCAGGTTTACCTGTAAAACAGGGGCAATGGCCCCTATCTCTCTGGTTGTTGTGAGAATTACAAGAGATGATGCATGTGTATCAGTTATCTAGTGCTGTGTAACAAATTTCCGTGACTTCAGTGGCAAGTTCACTGTGTGCAGTTTGACAATTTAGGTGGGGCTCATCTGGACGGTTTTTCTGGTCTTAGCTGCACTCAGTCACTGTGTGTGATCAGCTATATGTCATCCATGCTGTGTAACAAATCTCAGTGACTTCAACGACAAGCTCACTGTGTGTGGTTTGACAATTTAGGTGCAGCTCATCTGGACGGTTTTTCTGGTCTTAGCTGCACCCGATCACCATGTTTGATTAGCTATAGGTCATCAAGGCAGCTCTGCGTCTGGAGGCAGTGAGGTCATCAGCTGACTTTCCCAGGCTCTGCACCCTGTAGCAGGCTCGCCCAGGCTTATTCTCATATTGCAGGCAGGCAACCAAGGAAGACAGCTGGAGAATAGAAGGAGCCTTGAAGTCTGGGTTTGGAACTGGCACACCATCAATTCTTCTGCATCCCATCAGCCAAAGAACGTTCCCGAGTCACCCTAGAGTCAGAAGGTCTGGAGACAGATTCCACATCCTGAGGGGTGGAGAGGCCAAGCCATACTGGAGAGTCTATGGACTCAGAATTGGGCCATTTGTGCAACTGACCATTAACTAAAAAAAGACAATGCAGAATCAAAACTACAACGAGGTATTACCTCACACCAGTGAGAATAGCCATCATCAAAAAATCTACAAACAATAAATGCTGAAAAGGGTGTGGAGAAAAGGGAACCCTCCTGCACTGTTTGTGGGAATGTAAATTGATACAGCTGCTATGGAGAACAGTATGGAGGTTCCTTAAAAAACTAAAAATAGAACTACCATATGACCCAGCAATCCCACTACTGGGCATACCCTGAGAAAACCATAATTCAAAAAGAGTCATGTACCACAATGTTCATTACAGCTCTATTTACAATAGCCAGGACATGGAAGCAACCTAAGTGTCCATCAACAGACAATGGATAAAGAAGATGTGGCACATATATACAACGGAATATTACTCAGCCATAAAAGAAACAAAATCGAGTTATTTGTAGTGAGGTGGATGGACCTAGAGTCTGTCATACAGAGTGAAGTAAGTCAGAAAGAGAAAAACGAAGACTGTATGCTAACACATATATATGGAATCTAAAAAAAAATGTTCTGACGAACCTAGGGGCAGGACAGGAATAAAGGCACAGATGTAGAGAATGGACTTGAGGACGTGGGGAGGGGGAAGGGTAAACTGGGACAAAGTGAGAGAGTGGCATGGACATATATGCAAATGTAAAATAGCCAGCGGGAAGCAGCTGCATAGCACAGAGAGATCAGCTCAGTGTTTTGTGACCACCTAGAGGGGTGGGGTAGGGAAGGTGGGCGAGAGACGCAAGAGGGAGGAGACATGGGGATGTAGGTATACATATAGCTGATTCACTTTGTTATACAGCAGAAACTAACACAACATTGTAAAGCAATTATACTCCAGTAAAGATGTTAAAAAAAACAAAAACTTAAGTGGAAAACTAAAAAAGACAATGCAGGAGGCTGCAAATAGAAAAGAGTTTATTTGGGGTCTTAGGAATTGCAGTTTGGGAGACACAGATTTAGGTAGTCTCAAAAGAGTGTTCCAAGGAAGAGAAGGAGTCAGAAACTTATAAACAAAAAGTCACAAGTCTGTTGCCTGGTAAGAATTGTGATTGACTTTCATACAAGTCAGAAAACATTTGTCCTTAAGGAATCACAAGTTGTTTTAGGGCAGGGGTCCAATAAGTATCTGGCAGGTGTTGTGGATGACTTCATCAGGTCAGTAGGTTAGATTCCATCCATGCTTGGATGTGCATAGGTCATACTTCCTTAACGGCTTCCTGGCTCCATTTTATTATTTTTTTTAAGATTTATTTTATTGAAGTATAGTTGGTTTACAATGTTGTGTTCATTTCTGCTGTACAGTAAAGTGATTCAGTTATATATATACATTCTTTTTCATATTTTTTTCCATTATGGTTCATCAGAGGATATTGAATATAGTTCCCTGTGCTATACAGTAGGACCTTATTGTTTATCCCTTCTCTATATAATAGTATGTGTCTGCTAATACCAAACTCCCAATCCTTCACTCCCCCACCCCTTCTCCCCCTTGGCAACCACAAGTCTGTTCTCTACGTCTGAAAGTCTGTTTCTGTTTCATAGATAAGTTCATTTGTGTCATATTTTAGGTTCCACATACTGTATAAGTGATATCATATGGTATTTGTCTTTCTCTTTCTGACTTACTTCATTTCATATGATAATCTCTAGGTCCTTCCATGTTGCTGCAAATGACATTATTTTGTTCTTTTTTATGGCTGAGTTGTATTCCATTGTATACATGTACCACATCTTCTTTATCCATTCATCTGTCAGTGGACTTTTAGGTTGTTTCCATGTCTTGACTATTGTAAATAGTGCTGCTATGAACACCGAGGTGCATGTATCTTTTTGAATTATAGTTTTGCCTGGATACATGACCAGGAATGGGATTGCAGGATCATATGGTAACTCTAGCTTTAGTTTTTTGAGGAACCTCCATACTGTTTTCTATAGTGGCTGCACCAATTTACATTCCCACCAACAGTGTAGGAGGGTTCCCTTTTCTCCACATCCCCTCCAGCATTTGTTATTTGTAGACTTTTTAATGATGGCCATTCTGACAGGTGTGACGTGATACCTCATTGCAGTTTTGATTTGCATTTCTATAGTAATTAGCAATGTTGCGGGCTCCATTTTAGAGAGCTCTCTTAGTGATATCAATTCTATTTTGATTTTCCTTTCACAGATCTCCCATAGTCTGTCCTCTGTCAGAATGATTCACTTTCCTTCTCCATGCAAAATATACTGATCCCCTTTGAAGATTCTCCCCAAAGTCTTATCCAATCATGGCATAATTTTCAAAATCCAGGATCATGTATTCTACAGAAAATCCACATGTAGCACTTTTTTTTTTTTTTTTTTTTTGCGTTATGCGGGCCTCTCACTGTTGCGGCCTCTCCCGTTGCGGAGCACAGGCTCCGGACACGCAGGCTCAGCGGCCATGGCTCATGGGCCTAGCCACTCTGTGGCATGTGTGATCTTCCCGGACCGGGGCACGAACCCGTGTCCCCTGCATCGACAGGCGGACTCTCAACCACTGCGCCACCAGGGAAGCCCTACACATGTAGCACTTCTTGATCTGGAGACCTAAAGAACAACAAAAAAGGCAGGTGATCTGCTTCCCCCACACCCAGCATACCGTGTTGAAACAAGGGTAGCATAATAGATAGCATCATAGCAATAAATATTCCCTTTCAAAACAGACTAGCCACCTAGTCTGTTATCTGTAATATAACATTATTATCTGTAATAATTCTGAAATCCTGCTGGGCAGAAATGTTGCCTGGGATTGCCACTCTGGGATGGGGAGTGTTCCTCTATTAGACCACAGTTCTGCTCCCTAGAAATGATGCTCCAGTTCCTTATTTTCTCCAGCTCTCGACTCTATCATCTAGGTTCTTGGCTCTGCCCTCTGAGGTGAGCTTCCTTTTCCATCACACTCTGTGGCTACTTCTAAAGAAATGGTCTATGTTGGTGGCTCAGTAGTTTTCTCAGCCTGCTTCCTGGCCATAGAAAGTTAAGGATCAGAGACCTTTCTGCAGTTTGGACAGTCTTGGTTCCTTTTAGCCCAGACTGGCAGCACTTTTATTAGTACAACTCACGTTAACAACATTGTGGAGTTTCTGTATATGTTGTGATTGCCCACTTCATGCTTAAAGAGCCACTCCCACTTCACCATTATCTCAATGTGCACCTCTCTGTAAACTTACCGCTATGCTGAGATTAGGCTTCTGTGGGATCTTGCCCTTAAGTTTCCTGAAGCCCATTTGTTCATCTGGGAAGTTCTACCGGACAGTGCATTAATTCTTTTACATATCTTAGCAAAAGATCTTATAGCTGCACACTGATTTGATTGATGGGCCCGGGCTTCATTATTTTTAACAGCTTTATAGGGAATAACTGACATACAATAAAATGCACATATTTGAAATCTACGTTTTGACACGCGTCTATACCCATGACACCATCACCACACTCAAGATGAGGAACATATCCATCATGTCCAAAAACATTTTTGGAACCCTTTGTGTTTCTTCCCTCCCACCCATGCTAGCCCCTGCTCCATCCTATGCAAACACCTTCTGCTCTCTGTCTCTACAGGTTAGTTTGTATTGAACAAATGGAATATAGTTACATTTCCTAGAATTTTAGATAAATGGAATGATACAGTATGTACTACTTTTTGTTTAGGTTCTCTTAGCATACTTATCTTAAATCATCCATATTGCTGCATTTATCAATACTTTATTCCTCTTTTTTGGTGAACAGTATTTCATTATACAGATATAGTAAAACTTGTTTACCTGTTTACCTCTTAATAAACGTTTTGGTTGTTTTCAGTTTGTGGCTATTACACAGAAAGCTGCAATGACTATTCAAGTACAAGTCTGTGAGTGGACATGTGCTTTCATTTCTCCCAGTTAAATACCTAGGAATGGAGTGACTGGGGCATACGATATGTATATATTTAACTTTTTAAGACACTGCCACACTATGTCCCAGAATAGCTGTGCAGTTTTATATTCCTAACCAGCAGCCCGAGAGTTCTAGTGGCTCCACATCCTCACCAACATTTGGTATATAACAGTCTTTTTAATTTTAGCCATTTTATCTGTGTGATGTGGTATCTCATCGTGGTTTCGATTTGCATTTCCCTAATGACTAAAGATGTTGAATATTTTTTCAAGTGCTTAATTACCAACCATGTATCTTCTTTCATAAATGTCTGGTCAAATATTTTGGCCATTTTAAAGTTGAATTGTTTGAGAGTTTGTATTGAGAATACTTTCTATATTGTGGGTACAAGTCCTCTATCAGATATATGATTTCCAAATATTTTCTCCTAGTCTGCTGCTTGTCTTTTTATTCTTTTAACAATGATTTAGCAGATCAGAAGCTCTTATTTTGATGAAGTTCACTTTGTTCTTTTAAGGATCATATGTTTACCATTGCATTTAATATCTTTGTCCTCCAGGGTCCCTGCACATCTTGTCACTACCACCTGTTTCAGTCTGCCCAGTCAGTCTTAACCTGGATCCTCACTTCTTTAGACTGGCTCACCAACAATATAAATGAAACTCTCTAGTACTAATATTCTAGTACTCTCTAATATTAATAACCTCTCATAGCACAACAATGATGTGTCATTACCTTGAAAAAAATCACAGTCAGAGTGAGGATGGGGAGAAATAGTGTATTGAGAGAAAGCACTTTCTTCCCACCTTCAAAATAGAACTAAGGTTCAGTGATTTTAAGGAAACTGATTAAGTTTACAAAGGTGATTTGTTCTTTTCAGGATCGTATATTTACCACTGTATCTAAGATCTTTGCATATCCAAGGTCATGGAGAGGTTCTGCTATGTTTTCTTCTAGAAATTTTGGAGCTTTAGGTTTTACATTCAGATCTATGATCCTTTTGGCTTTTCTTTTTTTGTATGGTGCATGGTATGGATCAAAGTTCTTTTCATTTTTATGTATTGATTGATTGCATATGAATATTTAATTGTTCCAGCCCATTTTCAGAAAGACTATCCTTTACCCAGTGAATTGCCTTTGCACCTATGTCAAAAATCAATTCACTGGCAAGAACACTTCTGGACTGGCAGAGTAAGGACCTTTGAAAACCTACTCCTTCATAAAAGCAATGAGAATACTGGTAAAAAAACTGTCACGATTAACTTTTTCAGAGCTCTGGAAATTAACCAAAGTCTTGCACCAATATGAGGAATACTTATTAAGGAAAAACAGCTGAATCTCGGTAAAGCAAGCTTTCTTGTGTTTTAACTTACTCTATCCCCGCCCCCTTTTTACATTCCATCCTTTGGGAGCAGAACGTAGGCTGCAGCTCAAATGCCTGGGAGCCTGAGATGGAGAAGGCTGTGGTTGTCAGAGGAGAACATATAGGTCCTCAGTAGTGTGGGCATCTTGGGAGCTGTGCTTGTAGCTTGACACGGGTCATGTGGGAAGGTGGTGAGAGGAGGCCTGAGAAGGGGCAGGACCCAGATCTTGTGCAACTAGATATACCAGGCCAGGATGTGGGCCTTTTTCTTGAGCTTACTGGGGAGCTATTTCTGACTTTTAAACTGAGAAATCAGAGCAGCTCAGTCTAGCACTTCAGAAGTCCCTCTGGTTGCTTTGGGGAGATTCAAATAGGGCAGGGGGTAGGTGGGGCTGTAGTGTCGGAAATAAGCTCACCTTCCCCGTGTGAGAGTCACGGTTGAAAGCAGAGGCACTGGGACCCTCAGCAATATTGCTTGATCTGGGGCTTATCTCCTCTGGACTTGCCTTGTTATCAAAGCATGAGAGTGGATATCTGAGATACATCATACCAGGATCCTTTTCTTTTCCAGAGGCTCAGTAGAAACCTGGCTGAAGGGAGGCAGGGGGACCTAGTGGGTCCTCAGACGCTCTCTGACTGGTGCCGTCAGGTGGAGCTGCTCAGAGAGCAGGGCACAACCCTGCCCTTCCTGACCCCAGACCATGACAGGACTGTTACCTGGCTGAAGGATGTCCCACTGCACAATTCCTGCTGTCTCTCCTGTGAATTCCCAGAAAGCATTGTCCTCCCAAGCACTTTTGTCTTCAGCAGGAACAGGTCAGACTGTGAAGATTATTACTGAAGGCGGACAAGCCTCCTGGCGTGCAGGGTGGCCGCCTAGAACCTCACTTCCCACACTGAGTCTTTGCTTCGGGACTCTCATCTGCTCCGCCCTCTCTCCGGAATGGTGGGCCTGAGTGGCTGACCCCCACCCCTGGGAATGTGTATTTAGAGGAGGAACCCGGGAAGGGTCAGCTGTGTCCAGCCCTGGTAGGTGACCTCAGGCAGTTGAAGAAGCGATTTGGGAACAGGGATTTTTCTGGTGCCCCTTAAATCCTATCAGTGAGGCAGCAAATTATGCTACCTATGTGAGGCTCTAATTATTAAAGTATCCTGAATTGTGATGCTAATAGAAAATTTGTTAAGTGGAAATGAATTTTTAATATCATAATTCACCTTTTCCTCGTCATCGTATTCATTTTCTTTCTAGATGTCACTTCATAAGAGTGAATGAAACTTGGAAACATTCCTTGCCCTTTCTGCTTGTGACATATTTAGTTAGATTTCATCACATCTTGGAATTTTTCAGGACTTGTTAAAAGCGGCACTCCTAGTGGGCCCTGCTGATTTATTTTAGTGACAAGTGACCCCATCCCCAAGCCTCACCTCCAGGTTGATGAGCATCCAGGACTTGGCAGAGCTGGTAATGTCACCCAAGTGGGGTCCAAGTATCCCCAGACCCGGCCAGTCTTTGGCTACTGATGAGGTCATGTTAGCAGCATAACCCGAATGTCCAAAGGTCTTATGCATCCCCAACTGCTTGGGCCCTTGGCCCTACCTGAATATTTTGGAAGGTCTCCGGGAGTATCTCTTGGGCCCACAGACTAGTTTGTGCCTGCAGCTCCCTGAGCCCGCAGGAGACAGAGCTGCATGGTGTCTGTGTTGGAGGGAAGAAATCACTTCTCACTTCTTCAAATACCTGTCTGCAGGCATACTAGCACGTAGTGAAACAAATCAACATTTTTACTTATAATCCTCCCCTGACCGAAAAGGTATGGAGACAGTCTCATTTACCCATATCCACGTGGCTCTCTTCAGAATCTCCCCTACTCTCTGACCCCTGCAGCTCTGTCTTCTTGTAAGATGAGTGGTCTGGGGCTACCTCAGTCCCTGGTGCAATAGACTTGTACAGAACCCCACCCCAGCCCACCAAGATGCCTGCAGTGACTGACGCTGCACAGCGAGCCCAGCTCAGAAGTAAGATCCAGTGGGTGGCCTACGAGTACATTCAGATGTTGAAAATCATACACCTAAGTTTCAGTTACAAGCTTAGCACCTGCTGGTCCTGTCACAAGGAGCCCCTCGGCCAGCCATGGGTTCACGTGCCACAAATGTGCGAGGGAGAAGTGCTAGTAGGCATGAAATGTGAGGATGAGTCCCTAGTTTAATCAAATGTATTGAGTCACTACTGAATCTCATTTATTCATTCAACAAATATTTGTGTCAGGTAATGTTACCAAGCGAACAGACGTAGCAGTGAACAAAACAGTTAAAAATCTCTGCCCTTGTGCAGTTTATATTCTAGAAGAAGGAAAAGATAAAGTACAATATAAAGTATGCTAGATGACAAGAAATGTGAAGGAAGATGCAGCAGGGAAGGGAGAGCAGGCTAGGAGCGAGGATGCTATGGCTGCAGTTGTCGGGATGATGCTGGAGCAAGAACCTTGCAGATATCTGGGCGAGAGCTTCCCCGGCAAAGGAACAGTCAGCACAAAGGTCCTGGGGTGGAAACAGACCTGGTGAGTTTGAGAAACAAATGCCCTCGGCTGGAGCTGAGGGAGTCAGGGAAGAGTTGTAGGAGGTGAGGTCAAAGGGAGTTTTATGGGCCATTTTAACAGGACTTTGCTTTTTAAAAACCTTTATTTTATTCAAGTATTTTATTCACAGTGAAGTGATTCAGTTATACATATATACGCTCTTTTTCATATTCTTTTCTATTATGGTTTATCACAGGATATTGAATATAGTTCCCTGTGCTATACAGTAGGACCTTGCTGTTTATCCATTCTCTGTATAAAAGTTTGCATCTGCTCATCCCAAACTCCCAATCCATCCCTCCCGCACCCACTCCCCCTTGGCAAACACAAGTCTGTTCTCTATATCTGGGAGTCTGTTTCATAGATAAGTTAATCTGTGTCGTATTTTAGATTCCACATATAAGTGATATCATATGGTATTTGTCTGTCTCTTTCTGACTTACTTCATTTAGTATGAGAATCTCTAGGTCCATCCATGTTGCTGCAAATGGCATTATTTCATTCTTTTTATGGCTGAGTAGTATTCCATTGTATATATATATATCTCATCTTCTTTATCCATTCTTCTGTCAATGGACATTTAGGTTGTTTCCATGTCTTGGCTATTGTGAATGGCGCTGCTATGAATCTTTTTGAATTATAGTTTTGTCTGGGTATATGCCCCGGAGTGGAATTGCTGGATCATATGGCAACTCTGTTTTTAGTTTTCTGAGGAACTTCCATACTATTTTCCATAGTGGCTTCAGCAATTCACATTCCCAGCAACAGTGTAGGAGGGTTCCCTTTTCTCCACACCCTCTCCAACGTTTATTATTTGTAGATGTTAAATCATGGCCATTCTGATCAGTGTGAGGTGGTACCTCATTGTAGTTTTGATTTGCATTTCTCTAATAATTAGTGATGTTTAGCATCTTTTCATGTGCCTGTTGGCCATCTGTATAATAGGACTTTGCTTTGACACTGAGAGGTCATGGAGAGTTTAGAGCATTGAAGTGGCATGACTCTATTTATCTTTTCAAAAGATCATTCTAGCTGTGGTGTTCAAATTAGACTATAGGAGGGCAAGATCAAATCAGTGAGAAGATCAGTGCAAAAAATGTAGGCAAGCCACATGGTGGCTTGGACCAGAGTAATAATGATGGTGGAGGTGATAACACATGGTCACATTCTGGACAAATTTTGAAGATGGAGCCAGTAGAACTTAGCTGATGGATTGGAAGCAGACTGTGAGAGAAAAAGCAGAAGGAAGGATAACTGCTAGGCTTTTGCCCTGAGAAACCAGCACAGAGCGCTGCCCTTTGCTGAGAAGGAAAAAGTGGGGGAGGAGCAGGTTTGCAGAAGATCGGGGATTAGGTTTTGGACATGCTCAGCTTGCAATGCCTATGAGAAACCAAGTGCAGATGTTAAATAGGTATTTAGCCATGTGAGCTGAGGACACAGGGGTGGAGACAGAAAAGGGAATCATCAACATTTTGGTGGTGTATATGGCCAGGAGATTAGAGAGGAATAGAATTCAGATATTGGGGAAATCATGATACTTTAAACATACATCTGTAGCAGTGTTTTCAGCACATAAAGGACTTCCCTTTTCAATATGGGAACAACTTTCTTAATTTCTATTCAATTTCTTTGTCCAATTGTCTGTTTTGATTCTGAATAAAAGGGAGAATAGTTTTCACTGTTAAAAACAGGTGATTAACATAGAATTGCATTGGACAGGAATAAAGACGCAGACGTAGAGAATAGACTTGAAGACACGGGGAGGGGGACGTGCAAGCTGGGATGAAGTGAGAGAGTGGCATGGACTTATATATACTACCAAATGTAAAATAGATAGCTGGTGGGAAGCAGCCGCATAGCACAGGGAGATCCACTCAGTACTTTGTGACCGCCTAGAGGGGTGGGATAGGGAGGGTGGGAGGGAGACACAAGAGGGAGGAGATACGGGGATATATGTATATGTATAGCTGATTCACTTTGATATAAACAGAAACTGACACACCATTGTAAAGCAATTATACTCCAATGAAGATGTTAAAAAAAATCAACAACATAGAATTGCCTCAAAATCAGATTCAAACTGTAATCCCCACTTGAGGTGTTTCAGGGAGAACAGCCCAGGAAAAATGGCATCGTATGAGACGGTGCTTCTGTGCAGTCATGAAAGAGGGCTAAAGCTACCAGGGTTCTGGAAATAGACTTTTTTTTTTTTGAACAGTGAACAGTTGAGAAAAAGCTTTTAACATTTTAAATGTCCTTTAACCATGTATATTTATTTCTGTGAACTGCTTTACATATAATTAGAATACCTACAGGTTCTAAGGGGAAAATACATCCTTGTTCTGAGCTATAGAAATACAATGTTGGAGGCTTTTCAGAGAATAGGGAACAATAAAATAGGAGAAAAGTATCAGAGTTCGATTTCTTTTATAATTCACCAATATTTTCAAGGTTTCCAAATAGATTTTTTAAAACTAGCTATAGAGAGGTAGTTCTAGATTTTCCATCAATTTTCTAATTAAAACAGGAATTGGAAAAAAAAAAAAAGGACTTTGTTCACTGAAATGATTCTTTACGTTGAAGATGCTAACATGAATTCCATTATAGTATAATATCTGAGCAGCTTGGCTGGTTCACTGGCAGATGAGATGCTGCTGCATCTTACAAGCTATTTCTTTAGTGATTATCTTTTTTTTTTTTTTTTTTTGTAATTGGCACAAGAGATACGATATGTAGGACACTCCCATGCCCGACTTTCCTACTGGGGACTTCGGCCGGTATAAAGCCAGTGAGGTCAGGGTCTAGAGAAAATACCACACCTGAGCGGCCATGGTCCCGAGTGGCCAGGTGTGTGGTGCCATTGGATTCTGTCGCAGCCCAGCTCTGCAGGTTTCCTTTAGAGTTGCCTCCCTGGGCATAGGGAGCAAGGGGCTGTGCAGAGGCATGGCTGTGCTCACTTGCTCTGCATTTCTTTGCTGGCTGGATGTTTTCAGATTTGAATACAGAGGAGGAGGAAGAGCCCCTTGCAGCCCCCTGTGCTGTGTGCCCCCGGTCAGCCAGATGTTCTGGGGTCCACTACATCTAACTCCTGACTTTGCTTCCAGAAGAGGCTTTCTGGGCTGTAAGTCCCAGTTCTTTTTCACTCACAGAAGTGAGGCTGCTTTCCCAGTCCAACTTGCACACCAGAACAATCCTGGACCCCATGGTGACAGATCAAGTTGGGATGGAGGTGCTGAGAAAGCCATTCTCAGGGGCTTAAGCCCTGTGGCAAAGGCATTTGTTCTTTTTCAGTGCCCAGGTGCTCCCTTGTGTTCCTCAGACCTTGCTTTCAGGTGCTGGGCTATGTCTAGTTCTGGCCAGTGGGCTGTGAATGAAAGCAATGTGTGTCACTTCCAGGCCCAGGCATTTAAAAGTGGGCGAATGTCATCAAGGAAATTAAGACAATACGTAATGAGATACTGCTACATATCTATTAGAATGGCCAAAATTTGGGACACTGACAGCGCCAAATGCTGAGTTCTCATTCCTTGCTGGTGGGAATGCAAAATGCTTTAGCCACTTTGGAAGACAGTTAGGTAGTTTCTTACAAAACTAAACATACACATACCATACTATCCAGCAATCACGCTCCTTGGTATTTACCCAAAGGATTTGAAAACTTATGTCTATACAAAAATCTGCACACATGTGTTTACAGAAACTTTATCCATAATTGCGAAAAGCTGGAAGCAGCCAAGATTCTGTGGGTGAATGGATAACTATGGTACATCCAGACAATGGAATATTAATCAGTGCTAAAAACAAATGAGGTATCAAGCCATGAAAAGACATAGAGGAGCTTTAAATGCATATTACTAAAATCTGAAAAGGGTACCTATTGTATGGTCTCAACTATATGACGTTCTGGAAAAGGCAACACTATGGAGAAAGAAAAATATCAGTGTTTGCCAGTGATTGGGGAGGAGAGATGAATAGGGAGAGTACATAGGATTTTTAGGGCAGTGAAAATACTATGTATGACACTATAACGATGGATACACGTCATTATGCAATGGTCCAAACCCATAGAATATCCAATATCAAGAGTGAACCGGAATGTTAACTATGGACTTTGAGTGATTATGATGTGTCAATGTAGGTTCATCAATTGTAACTAAGGTACCACTCTGGTGGGAGATGTTGATAATGGGGGAGGCTCTGCATGTGTGTGGGTAGGGAATATATGGGAAGTCACTGTACCTTCCCCTCAATTTTGCTGTGAACCTAAAATTGCTTTAAAAAAATAAAATCTTAACATGAAAGAAAGGAAGGAAAGAGAGAAGGAAAGAAGGAAGGGAGAAAGAGAGGAAAGGAGGGAAGTGGGTGGAGTTCTTTATTCCCTCCTCTCTTCCTGCAGTAACAAGATGGAAGAGGACAGGATTGATTCCTGAGTCATTCTGAAATGAGGCCTGACCAAACCTCACTGGAAATCTGATGAGAATGAGAAATATATGTTTGTTGGGTTAAGCCATTTAAGGGTTTAAGTGTTACTGCATCATAGCAGAGCCTACGCTAACTAATACAACTCTTTTCTCATAGCCACTCTCATACTTCATGGAGTCTTCATCACTGGTGTGGTTTGGGCCCAGGAGGACATATGTTTCAGAGAAGGAGCTTCAAACTGCTTTGTTTGGGACCATGATTTCTCTGCATGTTGATGACAGATTTACCAAGTGATGGTAACCAGATGGGTGCTGGAGTCAACCTCTTAGCTCTGGCCAGGTGGGTGCACAGGTATGCCGATGTCATTCACTTTTCATAATTTGCATGAAGTTAAAGTGATCTCAATCCTAATCAAGGAGACATCTTCAGTAGAAAGAACAACATCTCATGTAAAATTCCGTGTATTGGGTCATCTTTCCTCTACCTTTGAAATGATTCATGACTCTCTAAGCTAATAAAACACCTTGCTGAAATAAAAATGATTTGTCCAAGCAAATAAAAACCCTGACAGAGTTACTGTATGGCATTTCCTAGGGAGCTATAACTGTGAGAGCTAGTTCACTGAGAACTAAGTAGAAAACCCAAATACTGACAAAGCTGCAGAGGAGAAATGAATCACCATGGGGGGGAGTTTGTGCCAAGAAGAACTCCGAGGTCATAAAATATATGGACTCTCAGTGCAAGAGGACTTCAGCGGGCAGCCAGGCTGGCTTCTTGCCTCGGGCATGCCAAAGCTATCATTCACCTGGCTTCACATGTTTACAGAGCTTCCCTTCTGCACCCACCTCGTGCCAGGCTCTGTGGGGGAGGAAGGAGCAGTGCAGGCAGTGTCTCTCTTAGCAAGAGGCCTGGAGATCTGCTGGGGAGGTGAGATTTATTTTAGGATATGATGAACCACCAAAGAGTTAATGTGTTCAGGAAAGCAGATACACAGTAATGGAGTTTGAAAAACTTAAAAGGGAAGAGATGCACTGGATCTTGTCTTCAGATCAGGGTCCCCTACCTCCAGTGTCTTCATTGTTGGTATCATCTTCTTAGAATGGGATGGAGGCCCTTGATGGGGACCCCTATAGCATCCTCAATAGGTGGTCATTTGATCTATGTTCAAATATTTCCAGTGTCTGGAAACTTATTACCTGTGAAAGAAGGTCTGTTGGACAGTTCTTTATATTGAGTTGAAACCTGCTTTCAGCTAGCTTCTACTTGCAGATATAAGACCTGCCCTCAGAGTTAATATAGGGCAAATCTACTCTATCTCCCACACAACAGCCCTGTAGATATTTGCTTACAGCAGCCAGGCCATACCTCCTGACATATACACATGGCTCCACACCTTCTTTCCGGGTTGAGCATCCCAGCTTGATTCAGAAGCACAACGTGGCTTTCAGACCCCTCACCTCCTAGGTGGCCTCCCTGGCTTGCTTCACGTGTCAAAGGCCCTGATGAGAGCCTGGTTGTCTATGTTTGCCCTGGCTGCTGTGCTGCCTCAAGGTGTGACTCTCTCAAGTTACCCCTAATAATCATATCCTTCCCTCCAGCCTTGGCAACCTCTGATCTGCTTTCTATCACTGTGCTTTGGTCACTTTGAGAATGCAGTATCAGTGGAATAGCACACTATGTAAGTCTTTGAGACTGGCTTTTTCCACTCTGCGTAATGCCCATGGGTATCTTCTGCTTACATGTACTCATGATCCTAAGTCATCCTAAGTCATGATCCTAAGTAATCATTACATTTTATATCTTTTATTTTGGACGATGTGACAAGGCCTCCGCAACGCATATAGTGACTCATGCCACCATGGCCAGTACATGGAGCATTGGTAGCATGAGCTGGGTGATCCCAGGGAAGCTCTCCTGGTGCAGCGCATCTTTGCAGAGTTCCCCGGGGCTCTGGAACTATGAATGGGATGGATTCGAGTTTTTGCCTTCCTCTTCTAACTATCTCTGTGCTTTAAGACACCAACATTTTTCACTGCCTAAAGGTTCTAGCCTTTTCAAATGGTGGGCATAAAAATCAAGGGTAATGCAACTTGTCAACCTATAGGTTTTTTTCAGAGATGTATTCTAGCAGGGATGATGGTTCTCATATTGCTAACTCCCTCCATGGTATATGCCTTCAAAGGGTGTGTGTACTCTATGACTGATCTGGAGAAAAGTTGTACAAATTCAGATTCCAATCTGACTTTGTTAAACTCGAAAGTGATTAGCCAAAGAGTGAAAATATCCACAGTGATTTGGAAAATAGTAATATTGCTGCTGAGTAAGTCAACTGTAAATGAAAAAGTAAAAATTGAGGTTTAGATGGAAAAGAGAGCTGCTCATGTTTTAGGAATGAAAATGATTATTTAGTGAGCTTATATATGTACAGCATTGCACTAAACAAGGAATTTGGGATTTTTCTTCCACCTTTGAGAAATCTGAGAGGTTTAATGGAATGAAAAATTTCTAATGCAGTCCTCAAAGAGTAAAAATTTATTGGATGTAGATCAGCTAATTTGTTTCAGAGGTCAAGCAAAGTAAAACTCAAGAATTTTGTGAATGTAATTAAACATGCATATATATGTGGTTGGATTCTGGTAATACAATTATTTTTTAAATTCAACAAACGTTGTCAGGTGCCTACTTTGTGCAAATGTCTCTCTGATAGGTATCCGACAAATATTTGTTGAATAAATGATGAATGAATGAATGAATGAACAAGGACAATTTAGTAAGGGTATGACCAGATACCGTGGATCCTTAAATGAGCAAATAATGCAAACTTCAGGACAACACAAAAATCCATAAAGAATCTATCTGAATCCCTTTGCTTAATTACAAAGTTATTTTTATGAACTAGAGCTTTGTATTTTGTTTAAACCAACTCTAGGAACTGCTTAGTAAATGTTATAGATTAGGTATCATGCATCCACCGGAAACCACTTCCCATATTTTCTTGCCATAGAAAATAACGATACAGTGTCCTTCATTGGTGCTCCCAGGTTAGGCTGTAATATAGTAGTTCGCATGCTAATACTAATGGTAACACTAACCCTGAGCAACTCCCTTTTTGAGCCCTTGTTAAACACCAGGCTCTGTGCTAAGTGTGTCACAAGCATGGTGCTGGTTAATCTTCACCACCTTGTGAATCTATAACCAGTGTCTTTACAAATGAGTTAACTGAGGCTCAGAGCCCTTCAGCCATGTTCCCAAGGTCACAGTGACGATAGCTGTACAATCAGGGTTTGAACCCAGGTAATTGTCTCCAAAGTGGGAGCTCATACTCTCTTCTACTCTTTTCCATACTCTTGTCTCTTTCTATTCCTAAAGCCAGTGTGGATGGCATTTGAAATGGGCCTCACCGAACTTACCGTAGCTCCTTATTGCTTTTTGCCTTCAGTTATTTCCTAACTCAGACTCCTTCCTTGATCCACCTGAATTAGTAAGTCCGATTATGCATAAAAGAAAATTAAGGCATGGAGCAAATATGTAGACAAGCTACAGAGAGGCATGGTGGGCCTCAGGAACCAAGTGGTCACATTGACACCTTACACACTGACACAGCCTGGGGAAATGGGACAGGGTAGGGACCTTGTGAATTCTGAGCATGTGTACCCAGAGGACCTGAGCTGTTTATAGATACATGGCTTCATGGTGAGTATAAGTACCATGGCCTTGACCACATGGGTATGTCCTCCCCACAGCCCCACAGGATGCAGAAGACAAGTGAGCAGCAGGGCAGCAGTTTCGGCCAGCCTCTGCCCTTGGCACCCACTGGTGGACAAGTGATGTCTTTCCAGCTTCAGCTTAGGTATCACTATGTATGGGAGGATTTCCCTGATTCCCAAAGGCTGGATGCTTCCAAGGTGCCTGTACCTCCCCTACTCTGTTGACACTGCTTTTATTAAAAAAATGTTTTTGAAGTACAGTTGATTTACAATGTGTTAATTTTTGCTATATAGCAAAGTGATTCAGTTATATATACATTCCTTTCATATTATTTTCCATTATGGTTTATTACAGGATATCAAATATGCTTCCCTGTGCTATACAGTAGGACCTTGTTGCTTATCCATCTTATAAATAATAATTTGCATCTGCTAATCCCAAACTCCCAATCCTTCCATCCCCATCCCCCTCCCTCTCCCTCTTGGCAACTAGGAGTCTGTTCTCTATATCTGTGAGTCTGTTTCTGTTTTGTAGTACATTCATTTGTGTCATATTTTAGATTCCACATATACGTGATATCAGAGGATATTTGTCTCTTTCTGACTTACTTTGCTTCGTATGATAATCTCTAGGTCCATCCATGTTGCTGCAAATGGCATTATTTCATTCTTTTTTATGGCTGAGTAATATTTCATTATACACACACACACACACACACACACACACACACACACACACCCCACATCTTCTTTATTCATCTGTTGATGGGCATTTAGGTTGTTTTCATGTCTTGGCATTGTAAAGAGTACTGCTATGAACATAAGTGTGCATGTATTTTTTGAATTATTGTTTTGTCTGGGTACATGTACAGAAATGGGACTACTGGATCATATGGCAACTCTACGTTTAGGTGTTTGAGGAACCTCCATACTGTTTTCCATAGTGGCTGCACAAATTTACATTCCCATCAACAGTGTAGTTCCCTTTTCTCCATACTGTCTCCAACATTTGTTATTTATAGAATTTTAAAAATGATTTTCTTACCTTAAATTCTTTAATTAAATTATGTACATGTGAATGCATTATTACACTTGTGAAAAAAATTTAAATTCAGGTAACACTAAATTTTTTGACCATCATTCCCAGCCCTGGTTCCCTTCCCACCTTCCCAGAGGTAACTACTGTTACCAGTTTTGTGTACCTTCTCCCAGACCATTTTCTGTGCATTTAATGCATATGTATGTAGCCATAGGAAACAATTTACTGTTTGAGGTCGTTGATTTGTTGTTGGTTATTTTATTTACACCAATACCAGGGTACATTATCGATCATTCTTCAAACTGCCTTTCTCACTAAACAATCAGTCTTGGAGTGCTTTCTGTATTGATACTTATAGAACTACTTCATTCATTTTGGCTGTTGCATGGTATTCTGTGTTGTGACTATACCATGGTTTATTTAGCCCGTGTTGTATTAATTGACATTTAGGCTGTTTCCACTTTTTCTCTCCTACAAAAGACATGCTCATAGATGCTTCCTTATGTAGCTGTATGAGTGTATCTCTAGAGTAGATTCAGAGAAATGACATCACTGGATCTTAAGATCACCTACCTTTTCTATGTGTGAGTGAGAGGAAAAGCTCTTTTGAAGATCCTGGAGGAGAAAGAGCTTAGTTCTTAAAAGTCTGAAAAATGATTTTCCCCCGTAGTTTGTTCTTGGCGTCTAGTATTATCCTGAGGGTTCTAGCTAGGGGGGATGGGTACAACGGAACAAGTAAACGGACATATCAGGATTGACAGGAAAGATAACAATCAGGTTTGGCTGAGTTCAACATTCTGTGTTCTCACTCCCTCTCTTTTTTTTTTAACATCTTTATTGGAGTATAATTGCTTTACAATGTTGTGTTAGTTTCTGCTGTATAACAAAGTGAAACAGCTATATGCATAAGTATATCCCCATATCCCCTTTCTCTTGCGTCTCCCTCCCTCCCACCCTCCCTATCCCACCCCTCTAGGTGGTCACAAAGCACCGAGCGGATCTCCCTGTGCTATGCGGCTGCTTCCCACTAGCTATCTATTTTATATTTGGTAGTATATATAAGTCCATGCCACTCTCTTACTTCGTCTCAGCTTACCCTTCCCCCTCCCCGTGTCCTCAAGTCCATTTTCTACGTCTGTGTCTTATTCCTGTCCTGCCCCTAGGTTCTTCAGAATATATTTTTTTAGATTCCATACATATGTGTTAGCATACAGTATTTGTTTTTCTCTTTCTGACTTACTTCATTCTGTATGACAGACTCTAGGTCCATCCACCTCACTACAAGTAACTCAATTTCATTTCTTTTTATGGCTCAGTAATATTCTGTTGTATATGTGCCACATCTTCTTTACCCATCCATCTGTTGATGGACACTTAGGTTGCTTCCATGTCCTGGCTATTGTAAATAATGCTGCAATGAACATTGTTGTACAAGACACTTTTTGAATTACGGTTTTCTCAGGTTATATGCCCAATAGTGGGATTGCTGGGTCCTATGGTAGTTCTATTTTTAGTTTTTTAAGGAACCTCCATACTGTTCTCCATAGTGGCTGTATCAATTTACATTCCCACCAACAGTGCAAGAGGGTTCCCTTTTCTCCACACCCTCTCCAGCATGTATTGTTTGTAGATTTTTTGATGATGGCCAGCTGACTGGTGTGAGGTGTTACCTCATTGTAGTTTTGATATACATTTCTCTAATGATTACTGATGCTGAGCATCCTTTCATGTGTTTGTTGGCAACCTGTGTACCTTCTTTGGAGAAATGTCTATTTAGGTCTTCTGCCCATTTTTGGATTGGGTTGTTTGTTTTTTTGATATTGAGCTGCATGAGCTGCTTGTATACCTTGGAGATTAATCCTTCATCAGTTACCTTGTTTGCAAATATTTTCTCCCATTCTGAGGGTTGTCTTTTTGTCTTGTTTACGGTTTCCTTTGCTGTGCAAAAGTTTTTGAGATTCATTAGGTCCCATTTGTTTATTTTTTATCTTATTTACATTTCTCTAGGAGGTGGGTCAAAAAGGATCTTGCAGTGATTTATGTCATAGAGTGTTCTGCCTGTGTTTCCTTGAAGAGTTTGATAGTGTCTGGCTTTACATTTAGGTCTTTAATCCATTTTGAGTTTATTTTCAAGTATGGTGTTAGGGAGTGTTCTAACTTCATCCTTTTACATGTAGCTGTCCAGTTTTCCCAGCACCACTTATTGAAGAGGCTGTCTTTTCTCCATTGTATACTCTTGCTTCCTTTATCAAAGATAAAATGACCATATGTGCGTGGGTTTATCTCTGGGCTTTCTATCCTGTTCCATTGATCTATATTTCTTTTTTGTGCCAGTAGCATACTGTCTTGATTACTGTAGCTTTGTAGTAGAGTCTGAAATCAGGGAGTCTGATTCCTCCAGCTCCGTTTTTCTTTCTCAAGATTGCTTTGGCTATTCGGGGTCTTTTGTGTTTCCATACAAATTGTGAAATTTTTTGTTCTAATTCTGTGAAAAATGCCATTGGTAGTTTGAGAGGGATTGCTCTGAATCTGTAGATTGCTTAGGATAGTATAGTCATTTTCACAATGTTGATTCTTCCAATCCAAGAACATGGTATACCTCTCCATCTGTTGGTATCATCTTTAATTTCTTTCATCAGTGTCTTATAGTTTTCTGCATGCACGTCTTTTGTCTCCTTAGGTGGGTTTATTCCTAGGTATTTTATTCTTTTTTTGCAATGGTAAATGGGAGTATTTCCTTAATTTCTCTTTCAGATTTTTCATCATTAGTGTATAGGAATGCAAGAGATTCCTGTGCATTAATTTTGTATCCTGCTACTCTACCAAATCATTGATTAGCTCTAGTAGTTTTCTGGTAGCATCTTTAGGATTCTCTGTATAGTATCATGTCATCTGCAAACAGTTACAATTTTACTTCTTCTTTTCCGATTTGGATTCCTTTTATATCTTTTTCTTCTCTGATTGCTGTGGCTAAAAAATCCATAACTATGTTGAATAACAGTGGCTAGAGTGGGCAACATTGTCTTGTTACTCTCAGAGGAAATGGTTTCAGTTTTTTACCACTGAGAATGATGTTGGCTGTGGGTTTGTCCTCTAGGGCCTTTATTATGTTGAGGAGGTTCTCTCTATGCCCACTTTCTGAAGAGTCTTTTTTGTTTTTTTTTTAACATCTTTATTGGAGTATAATTGCTTTACAATGGTGTGTTAGTTTCTGCTTTAAAATGAAGTGAATCAGCTGTACATATACATATGTTCCCATATCTCTTTCCTCTTGTGTCTCCCTCCCTCCCACCCTCCCTATCCCACCCCTCTAGGTGGTCACAAAGCACTAAGCTGATCTCCCTGTGCTATGCGGCTGCTTCCCACTAGCTATCTATTCTACCTTTCATAGTGTATAAATGTCCATGCCACTCCCTCACTGTGTCACAGCTTACCCTTCCCCCTCCCCATATCCTCAAGTCCATCTCTAGTAAGTCTGTGTCTTTATTCCTGTCTTACCCCTAGGTTCTTCATGACCTTTTCTTTTTCTTCTTAGATTCCATATATATGTGTTAGCATACGGTATTTGTTTTTCTCTTTCTGACTTACTTCACTCTGTATGACAGACTCTAGGTCCATCCACCACCTCACTACAAATAACTCAATTTCATTTCTTTTTATGGCTGAGTAATATTCCATTGTATATATGTGCCACATCTTCTTTATCCATTCATCTGTCGATGGACACTTAGGTTGCTTCCTTGTCCTGGCTGTTGTTTTTATCATAAATCCTTGTTGAATTTTGTCAAAAGCTTTTTCTGCATCTATTGAGATGATCATATGGTTTTTATCCTTCAATTTGTTAATATGGTGTATCATGTTGATTGATTTGCGTATATTGAAGAATCCTTGCATTCCTGGGATAAACCCCACTTGATCATGGTGTATGATCCTCTTAATGTGCTGTTGGATTCTGTTTACTAGTATTTTGTTGAAGATTTTTGCATCTATGTCCATCAGTGATATTGGCCTGTAGTTTTCTTTTTTTGTGACATCTTTGCCTGGTTTTGGTATCATGGTGATGCTGGCTTCGTAGAATGAGTTTGGGAGTGTTCCTCCCTCTGCTATATTTTGGAAGAGTTTGAGAAGGATAGAAGTTAGTTCTTCTCTAAATGTTTGATAGAATTCGCCTGTGAATCCATCTGGTCCTGGGCTTATGCTTGTGGCAAGATTTTTTTTTTTTGTGGCAAGATTTTTAATCACAGTTTCAATTTCAGTGCCTGTGATTGGTTGTTTGTGTTTTCTATGTCTTCCTGGTTCAGTCTCAGAAGGTTATACCTTTCTAAGAATTTGTCCATTTCTTCCAGGTTGTCCATTTTATTGGCCTATAGTTGCTTGTGGTAATCTCTCATGATCCTTTGTATTTCTGTAGTGTCAGTTGTTACTTCTCCTTTTTCATTTCAAATTCTATTGATTTGAGTCTTCTCCCTTTTTTTCTTGATGAGTCTGACTAGTGGTTTTTCAATTTTCTTTATCTTCTCCAAGAACCAGATTTTAGTTTTATTGATCTTTGCTATTTCTTCCTTCATTTCTTTTTCATTTATTTCTGTTCTGATCTTTATGATTTCTTTCCTTCTGTTAACTTTAGGGTGTTTTTGTTCTTCTTTCTTTAATTTCTTTAGGTGTAAGGCTAGGTTGTTTATTTGAGATGTTTCTTGTTTCTTGAGGTAGGATTGTATTGCTATAAACTTCCCTCTTAGAATTGCTTTTGCTGCCTCCCATAGGCTTTGGGTCATCGTGTTTTCATTGTCATTTGTTTCTAGGTATTTTTTGATTTCCTCTTTGATTTCTTCAGTGATCTCTTGGTTATTTAGTAGCGTATTGTTTAACCTCTATGTGTTTGTATATTTTACCGTTTTTTCCCTGTAATTGATATATAGTCTCATAGTGTTGTGGTTGGAATAGATACTTGATATGATTTCAATTTTCTTAAATTTTCCAAAGCTTGATTTGTTGTAGGGCGCGGCCGGATAGCCATTACGCATGCACTAAGTATGCCGCTAGGGCGTATGCACCTAATATGCTAATCAGGTTTTGAAGCAGTGGCCTATCCAAAGTCCGGCTTGCGAAATGCGATAACCATACGGACGAATCAGGGACTTACACAAGTCCTTAAGCCCTTATATAAGCAGACAGGCTCAAGCGTACGGGGTCTTCCTTCCATCCGCCCGAAACCAAGCTGTACTCCAATAAAGTGTGATGCGAGAAGAATCTAGCGTGTGGTGATTCGTCATTCTGCTGGTCAGAAGCGGCTCGCCGCAATTTGTGACCCAGGTTATGGTCTATCCTGGAGAAATTTCCATGAGCTCTTGAGAAGAAAGTGTATTCTGTTGTTTTTGGATGGAATGTCCTATAAGTATCAATTAAGTCCATCTTGTTTAATGTGTTATTTAAAGCTTGTGTTTCCTTATTTATTTTCATTTTGAATGGTCTGTCCATTGGTGAAAGTTGGGTGTTAAAGTCCCCTACTATTGTGTTACCATCGATTTTCCCCTTTATGGCTGTTAGCATTTGCCTTATGTATTGAGGTGCTCCTATGTTGGGTGCATAAATATTTACGATTGTTATATCTTCCTCTTGGATTGATCCCTTGATCATTATGTAGTGTCCTTCTTTGTCTCTTCTAATAGTCTTTATTTTATTTTATTTGTTTATTTATTTATTTTCTGCGGTATGCGGGCCTCTCACTGCTGCGGCCTCTCCCGTTGTGGAGCATAGGCTCCGGATGCGCAGGCTCAGTGGCCACGGCTCATGGGCCCAGCTGCTCCGCGGCATGTGGGATCCTCCCGGCCTGGGGCATGAACCCGTGTCCCCTGCATCGGCAGGCAGACTCTCAACCACTGCGCCACCAGGGAAGCCCTAATAGTCTTTATTTTAAAGTCTATTTTATCTGATATGAGAATTGCTACCCCAGCTTTCTTTTGATTTCCATTTGCGTGGAATATCTTTTTCCATCCCGTCACTTTCAGTCTGTATGTGTCCTTAAGTCTGAAGTGGGTCTCTTGTAGACAGCATATATATGGGTCTTGTTTTTGTATCCATTCAGCCAATCTATGTCTTTTGGTTGGAGCAGTTAATCTATTTACTTTCAAGGTAATTATCAATATATATGTTCCTATTACCATTTTCGTAATTGTTTTGGGTTTTTTAAATCTTTATTGTAGTATAATTGTTTTACAATGGTGTGTTAGTTTCTGCTTTATAACAAAGTGACTCAGTTATACATATGTTCCCATACCTCTTCCCTCTTACATCTCCCTCCCTCCCACCCTCCCTATCCCACCCCTCTAGGTGGTCACAAAGCACCGAGCTGATCTCCTTGTGCTATGCGGCTGCTTCCCACTAGCTATCTACCTTATGTTTGCTAATGTATATATATGTCCATGCCTCTCTCTCACTTTGTCACAGCTTACCCTTCCCCCTCCCCATATCCTCAAGTCCATTCTCTAGTAGGTCTGTGTCTTTATTCCTGTCTTACCCCTAGGTTCTTCGTGACATTTTTTTTCTTAAATTCCATATGTATGTGTTAGCATACGGTATTTGTTTTTCTCTTTCTGACTTACTTCACTCTGTATGACAGACTCTAGGTCTATCCACCTCATTACAAATAACCTAATTTCATTTCTCTTTATGGCTGAGTAATATTCCATTTTATATATGTGCCACATCTTCTTTATCCATTCATCTGATGATGGACACTTAGGTTGTTTCCATCTCCAGGCTATTGTAAATAGAGCTGCAATGAACATTTTGGTACATGACTCTTTTTGAATTATGGTTTTCTCAGGGTATTTGCCCAGTAGTGGGATTGCTGGGTCATATGGTAGTTCTATTTGTTTTTTAAGGAACCTCCATACTGTTCTCCATAGTGGCTGTACCAATTCACATTCCCACCAGCAGTGCAAGAGTGTTCCCTTTTCTCCACACCCGCTCCAGCATTTATTGTTTCTAGATTTTTTTGATGATGGCCATTCTGACTGGTGTGAGATTATATCTCATTGTAGTTTTGATTTGCATTTCTCTAATGATTAACGATGTTGAGCATTCTTTCATGTGTTTGTTGGCAGTCTGTATATCTTCTTTGGAGAAATGTCTATTTAGGTCTTCTGCCCATTTTTGGATGGGGTTGTCTGTTTTTTTGATATTGAGCTGCATGAGCTACTTGTATATTTTGGAGATTAATCCTTTGTCCATTGCTTCATTTGAAAATATTTTCTCCGATTCTGAGGGCTGTCTTTTCGTCTTGTTTATGGTTTCCTTTGCTGTGCAAAAGCTTTTAAGTTTCATTAGGTCCCATTTGTTTATTTTTATTTCCATTTCTCTAGGAGGTGGGTCAAAAAGGATCTTGCTGGGCTTCCGTGGTGGTGCAGTGGTTGTTCCCTTCGCTATGGGAACAGAGTTTAGGTGGGGGTGCAACTTCAGCCTGGGTGGGGTTTAGGGTGGGACAGGACCTGGGCGGGTGGGGGGCTGACATTCAGGTATGGGGCAGGACCTCTGCTTAGGACCTGCGTGGAAGGGGAGAGGCAGCAGGTCCAAAGGAGGGCCTCTGGAGTGTGGAGTTCTGGAGTTTGGAGGTAAGGTCCTGGGTGAGGGTGTGTGGGTGGGGTTTATGCCCAGTGCATTGGAGGGGGTCTCCAAGTGTAGATGTAGGGCCCTGGGTGGGGGTGTAGGAGTGGGCCTTGAGTTCTGCATGGCAGGACGGAGGCTCTGAGGGCAGAGGATTAGGCCCAGGAGCCCAACAGGTTCCCTGGTGCCTAAGTGGACAGGGAAAGCACTGGCTATGTTCCCTTCCATTCCTCTGTGCTCCACCCCCACTGTCTCCCCCAGGGTCTCCCCTGTCCCCACTGGACCCCTAACCATGGGTGTGTCCTGCTGGGTGTAGGAACTCCTCCCCTCCCCCAGCCATCCCTCAGGTGTGCAGGTCCTGGAGGTCCAGCCTTTACTTTTGCTTCCCCTTCCCCCACTCCCATTCTCTCAGAACCCATGCAGCTGGAGGGGGCCTTGGTGGGCAGAGGATCAGGCCTGAGATCTCAGCAGGGTCCTGGGAGCCCAAGTGGGCTGGGGAACCGTGGCCATGCTTCCTTTTGATCCTCTGCCCTCCCAGTTGTCCCGTAACTTCCCCGTTCGGGCATGGGATCCCTTCCCATCCCCCAGCTGCCCCTCAGGGACACCATTCCTGTCCCACCTCCACTTTTCCTCCCCTTTCACTCCCCCCACATCCCACATCCTTCCTGGTCACTGGGGGATCCTCTCATCCCCTTAGGTGTCCATGGTCCCCCACTGGTGCCTTGTAGGTGCCCTAGTTGTGTGGAGGTGCGAATTCCGCATCCTCCTAGTTCTCTGTCTTGACTCCGCCCTATAGAATTTTTAAAGATGTCCCTTTTGACCAGTGTGAGGTGGTACATCATTGTAGTTTTGATTTGCATTTCTCTAATAATTAGTGGTGATAAGCATCTTTACATGTGCCTCTTGGCCATCTGTATTTCTTCTTCAGAGAAATGTCTATTTATGTCTTCTGGCCATTTTTGGATTGGGTTGTTTGTTTTCTTGTTATTGAGTTGTATGAGCTTTTTGTATATTTTGGAAATTAAGCTCTTGTTGGTTGCATCATTTGCTAATATTTTCTCCCAGTCTGTAGGTTGTCTTTTCGTTTTGTGTATGGTTTGCTTTGCTGCGCAAAAGCTTATAAGTGTGATTAGGTCCATTTTTTTATTTTTGTTTTTATTTTTATTGCCTTGGGAGACTAACCTAAGAAAACATTAGTACAATTTATGTCAGAGAATATTTTGCCTCTGTTCCCCTCTAGGAGTTTTTTGCTGTCATGTCTTATATTTAAGTCTTTAAGCCATTTTGAGTTTATTTTAGTATATGGTGTGAGGGTATGTTCTAACTTCATTGCTTTGCATGCATCTGTCCAACTTCCCCAACACCACTTGCTGAAGAGACAGTCTTTTCCCCATTGTATACTCTTGCCTCCTTTGTCAAAGATTAATTGACCATTGGTGTATGGGTTTGTTTCTGGGCTCTCTATTCTGTTCCATTGATCCATATGGCTGTTTTTGTGCCAATATCAGGCTGTTTTGATTACTGTAGCTTTGTAGTATTGTCTGAAGCCTGGGAGGGTTATGTCTCCTGCTTTGTTCTTTTTCTTCAGGATTGCTTTGGCAATTCTGGGTCTTTTATGGTTCCGTATAAATTGTAGAGTTATTTGTTCTAGTTCTGTGAAAAATGTCACAGGTAATTTGATAGAGATTACATTAAATCTGTAGATTGCTTTGGGTAGTATGGCCATTTTAACAATATTAATATTTCCTGTAATTGGTTTTTAAAGTGATTTATTTGACTGTGAGCCCTAGGAGGGCAAGGAGAAGGTCTACTTGTTCGCTCCTTTGTCCCCAGGCTGGACAGAGGGCCTAGAACACAGTGGCTGCTTAGTAAATAGTTATGAAATAATTTGTAATGCTTTCCCAAGCAAGGGAAGAAAGAAATGATCTGGAGACATTACATGAAAGGAATGAATGAAGCCTAGGGTTTTTCTCACTGTCTGAATTTGATCATGCTGGGTGTGCAGGACTCCTGACTTTATTCCCTCAGACCCTAACTCTTTTTGTTGATTTATGGGTTTTTTCCCCTTTTTCTCTGTTTCTTGCTGACCTCTTGTTCCCTCATTTACTTTCCTCCTTCTATCTTTTCTCTGTTACTTTGGTTTGGTTTTGAATGTCTATTTCTCTGAAATTCTTTTTCTGGAGGAACAAATACATACTGATAGCTTAAAAAATTGATAGGGGAAGAAGGCATTGTTCTTAATAATGTAGGGACAACTATTTTAAGAATAAAAATAAAATGTATAACTTTTACACCAGGAGAAGAAAATTCCATCTATTCAACAGAATATAGGGAAAAAAGGAAAGGATAAAAAAGGAGGCATGGAAAATTTGGAACATAAAAAAGGGCAGAAATAAATATTGATATAAGAGGAATTCAATAAATATAAATAGTTAAAATGCTTCAAAATATAAAGACTCCCTAATTGAATTAAAAAGATAAAATCAAGTGATATATTGCCTACAAGATATATATTAAAAACAAAGTACAGAAAAGATAGGATAAGATTTATCAAAAATAAGTCAAGATAGAAATTCCAATATGGAAGAAATATTAATTTAAGGCATGAAATATTAAAAGAGGAAACTGAAGATGTTATATATTAGTGAAACAAATAGTACATCACGAAATATAATAATCATGAACATGTATGCCCCTGACAATATGACATCAAAATGCGTAAAGCAACAACTGATAGATCTAGGATAGACATAATAAATCAAAAATCATAGTTGACAATTTTAATATACCCTCTCAAAAACTAGTAGTTGAAACATATGAAAATAAGCACAGATATAGAAGACTATACTGTTGTAATCTGTCCCTATCTTTCCCCAAGAAACAAAATATTTTCTTTTCATATACCCACGGGTGTGCTAGGCCACAAAAGAAACTTTAGTAAATTTAGGAGTCAGCGTCATATATACAACGCAGTGTTCCTGACCATGATGCAATTAAATTAAAAATCCTGTGTCTAGAAATTTTAAAAATACTACCATATATCATTTGGCTATAAAAGAAATCAAAGCTAAACTGTTAAATACTTACAGAGGAACAGCAATGAAAGTACCACATGCCAAATTTTGTGGATCACATTCAAAGCGGTACTCAGAGGTAAATTTATAGCTTTAAATATGGCAGAAATTAAGAAGAATGCAAACAAGAGAGTTAAGCTTTCCACTTACAAAGTTCAAAGAGACAAATAGAGTAAACCCAAATAAACAAGAAGGAAAGGCATAAATAAGAACATGGGCAGAAATCAGTAAATGTGGATAACAAAAACAAATAGGAACTTAACAGAACTGAACATGTTCTTTAAAAAGACTAACAAAATAGATGAGCCTCTGGCAAGACTCATGGGAGAGGGGAAGACGGGAGGAAATGTGAATAAACAAAGTATGAGTGAGAGAATATATGTATAACTATCCACTAATAAACTGGATACTTAGGCGAACTAGATAAAGTTCTGAAAAAAACATAAAAATGCTAAAAGTGGCCCAAGACTGTAAAACTATAACTCTTAAAGAAACTGTGATGGACTCATCATCACACTTTCAAAGAAAGCCCCAGCTCCATATAGTTTTACAGCTAAATTCGATAATACTTTCAAGGAAGAGGCAATCCCAACCTTATAAAGTTGCTGTAGAAAAATAGAAATAGAGAGAAAATTGTTCACATTATTTTATCAGGTTAGTATAAACTTGATTCCAAAACTGGATGTAGACAATTCAGGAAAAGAACATTAGAGCCCAATTTCTCTATGAACATAGATGTGAAAATCCTAAATATGATATTAGCTTATGAACTCTAATGGTTTATTTTTTTAAATACATACAGTCAAATTGAATTTATCCAAGGAATTTAAGAAAGTTTAAACATTAAAAATATCTATCATTGTGATTCAATATATTAATGAAATAAAGGGGAAAATCTCATGATTCCTTCAGTATATGAAAATGATGCATTTGTTAAAGTTCATCATCTATTTATCATTTAAAAAGTACTCTGAAAAAACCAGAATAAAAGGAAAATTTCCAATCTTAACAAAGTCTACCTACTAAAAATTAAGTTTTTAAAATGTGATTTCTTACAGCATCATTTATAAAGGAGGAGTTTGAGGCAGCCCAAGTGTCCCCCTTTAGGAGAATGGATAAGAAGATGTAGTCTATACACCTGTTTTTAAAAAAAAAAACCCAAAAAACCCACTACACAACACCTGGTCAAAATAAACTAGATTTACATATAGTAATGCAAATAGATCTTAATATAGAATTGAGTAAAAAAGAATGAAATTTATAATTTTTGAATTATAAAAACAAACATATATAAAACAATACATATTTTTCATGGATACCCAGATATCTAGTGGCATTGATAAATGTGTTAGAGAGGCTACCTATGGGCAGGGAAGAACAGATGTGGAAACAGGGGTCTAGGGGAAATAATAAAATACAAAACCAGAGACAAGCCCTGTGCGGACCAATGAAGACTTTGCCTCGAATTGAGTAACATGAACCACTCAGCTAAAAGCTCCCGTCTAGCTCATGTAGTGAGGTAACCTGGCTGCACGCCACTGTCTCCTGGGGCTAAGTTTTCTCCTGGCTATCTTGTGCTCAGAGCTGCTAGTCTTGCTACATTCCAGCTCTCCACTGTGTTTTAGAATCCACCGTCCCTCTTCCAAGCTATGTGAGCACTCTGTACCCCAGGCTAGGTACTGTCCCAGGAGGGCTCTCCAGAAGGTTTAGAGCAATAGAAAGGCAAGGGCAGGTGGGGTTGGTCATAGCACAGCATAGCAAATTTAACAAACTCTTCTTCGAGCTCCAGACTCATGTATCCAACAGTCTACTAACAGACATCTCAAACTTATTAAATGTCCAAAACACTTCTGGATTTCCCCACCCACTGCTCTGAACTGGTGTCTTCCTCTAATCTCTCCATCTTAATAAATGACTCTTTCATACTCCATGACCATTCCATCGTTAATTCTGATACACTGTAAATTTAAACTATAGCCTGAATCCAACCACAATTTAAATGCCACCCTAGTCCAAGCCTACAGATCTGTCACCTGAACTGTCATAGCCTCCTAAATGATAGTCCTTCTTCTATTCTTGTCCTCTACTGTCCATCCTTCACCCAGCAACCACAGTGACCTTTTAAAGACCTAAATAAAGTCACTCCCCTACTCTAAAACTTTCCATGGCGTCCCCACCATACTTTAATTAAAATGCCAATTTCTTACCGTGATCTCTGAGTCCCTACATGGTCTAGCCTCTAGTGCCCTCTCTGGATGCAATTCCCACCACCTCAGTCACTCAGCCAGCCACGGCCTTCTCTTTGCTGTTTGAGCACACCAACGCTGCTCTCACCTGTGGGCCTTTTCACATGGTGTCCCCTCTGCCTGGAATGCTCTAGCAGCTGCTGCTGGCGCCTTGACCATATCCACTTGGGCCTCCACATCTCTGTGCGCACAGCCAGAATTCCACCTGTCAGCAGCTGTTTCTCCTTGTCTGGGTATTCTCGCTGGTGAGAGCCTCATCTGCCTCTGTAAATGGCCAGTCAGAAGGGCCAGAGAAGCCATGCCCCTGAAAGCAGCCCTCCACCAATGAGATGGGGGTTGGTGTATCAATATCCCAGCTCCCTCAGCCCTTTGGGTGGGAAGGAGATTTAGAGGCATGTGTTTTACACTGGATCCCAGAGGTCCTCCCGCAGGTTTAGACTCCATCTGCCCACACTGGTATCTGGCTTGATGACATGCCCTTTAGAGGCTGCCATCCCGTCTCTCTTTCACTTTCCCACTCCTCTGCCAAGGTTTCCTGGGGTCTTCTCTTAAATAAGCTGCCTGCTCATGAATCTTTGTCTCAGTTCTGCTTCTGAGAGAACTCAAACTAAGACACTGCCAACCCCAACAAGTCTCACCTGAAACATCACTTCCTGGAGAAGTGGCACAGCACAATGGTTAGGAGAGTAGATTCTGGGGTCAAGTTACTGGGGGAAAAGCCTGGCCCCGCTGCTCACTCACTTTGTGGACTTGGGCTCTTGTGCTTAATTTTCTCAGCTGTGAAATGAGAAGTAATAATAGTAACGAGGCCAAGAGCTATTTTCATTGTGGTATTCAGGGTTCACAAGGTAACAGTTATTGAATGCTTACTACACACCAGGCTATGTCCCTAAGTGCGCCATGTTTATTAAGGCATTTAATCCCCGCGGCAACATGTCACTAGCTGATATTATAGTTTATCTTGTTTGCTCATTTGTTGCTTTCTGTCTTCCTCACTAGGATTCTTGGTCCCCAAGCACAGGGACTCACTGTGTAGCTCCCCGCTGCACGCCAAGCTCCTGGCCTGGCTCACAGCTGATACTCAGGCACATTTGTTTAGTAAATGACTCTTAGTCAACACCTTCCTTTAAAGGCCCTTGAAGAGTTCCCCCATTGTGTACCTCCCACTACTGCTGCAAGTGCTGTGTGCATTGGGGGAGGGGCGAGCATTGCTGGCTTTGGGGCAGGGAAGTGACTTGACGCAGTGCCATGCTTCCAGGAGTTCGCTCTGGTGGTAGGTGAGGGTGAACTGTGGTCGCTAGAGGCTGGAGGCGGCGGTACTGTGGGAGGCTCCAGCTTAGCCGCAGGCAGATGGGAGGTGAAAAGATGAGGCGGGTGGAGGTCCTGGACACAGGGAGCAATTGTGGGGAAGAAGAGGAGGGCCTGTTGGGTGAGGGAGGACAGAGAGAGATTCCAAGGTCTGGAACCTGGTTCCAGACTAGACAGAAAGGGATAAGAAACACAGGAGGAAACAGGCGTAGGTAAAAGATGGTGAATCTAGTTTGAACTGTATTGGGTGTGAAAAATAGAGGTCATCTGGAGCAGACAGATGTTGGGGCCCCGTTAGATATACTGGTCTGCAGCTTAGAACCGAGCTTAGGCTTGGAGACAAAAATTTGTGGATATGTTGTTTCACGGAGAAGGTTGAAGCAATGGAGGGGAATGTGATCACCAACTTCTGTCCGAAGAGAGTCCCAAACAATACCAGAGGGCCCTCAGAAGATCTAGATGGGCCAGGGAGGCCCTGAGGGCTGTGTTCCCACCGGAAAGGGCCTGGACCCCTACATCCCTGTAGGGGATTCCTTGGCACTTGTCCCAGCAGCTCTCCATCAAGGATGTTTGCCTTTCTTCTCCTCCTTCCTTTCCCTTACCTGGTATCCCTGTGGCTCTGCACCCAGCCCTGGGAGGACTGAGGCCAGGTCAGGAGAAGTCCCTTCCACGTGATCCACATCATCAGCAGAGGTCTAGAAAGAAAGACGCAAGAAGACTTCGCCCGGAGACACCAATGAGCTGATGGTGGAAACGGGGAATGCAGGCAGTGACCGCTTGTGACCCAGGGCAGTCTGTGAAGTGAAGGCTGGCCCCAGGGTTTGCGGGGTGGGGAAGAACTCGGGCTCTGAAGTCTGACTGTTTGGCCTGCGCATCCCTGTTGTGTAGCTTGGCAGCTTAGCAGCTTGGGCAGGTTGTGTAACTGCTCTGAGCCTCAGACTTCTACTGTGTAAAAGAGCAAACAAATTGTATTCACTTCAGAGGGTTGTGGTGAGGATTAAATAAGGTCATTCAGGCAAAGGACCCAGTCTAAGTGCCCATAATAAATCTCAGTACATGGTGGCTGTGATGATTTCAAGCACTGCAGGCTAGAGAAAGGGAACAGGTTTGCATAAGACCAGTTGACGTGTGAGAGGCAGAGCTGGAGATGTTAGCAATTTTGTCAAACACACACTCAGATTAATTACTGCCAGACTGTTTGCCTTAGAAATTAGGAAATTTAGCCCCCCAGGAATCTTCTTTCTGCCTGGTGCAAGACCCTTTTTAGCAAGTCCCGAGCTGATGAGGAAAGGTTGAATGAACGAATGAATGAAGGAATAAGGAATAAACAAAGGAATAATGAACCTTCTGTTATGGCCTTTCAGCACTGACCTTTCTCTGATTTCACACTACAAATTGGTGGGGTCGAGTTTGAGATGCAGTCTGGTGCAGTCTCTCATTAGCTGCACGTGTGTGTGTGGTGTGTGTGGTGTGTGAGCGGGTGTGCATGTGTGTGTTGAGTTAACACAGGAATAAATCACAGATGTTTAATCTTCTTTGTCCCTGACAGACCAGTTAAGCAGAAGTTATCAAGATGTAATTTCAGGTGTACTTTTTTTCGGCTTCCATCCGTCTCAGCGTGGACAGTGGTGGACTGCAAAGTGCCTCATGTATTAATAAAGAGACATCAGCTTATCCAGCCTTCGCTGCTAGATTGACTTCATTTTAGGATTTGACCACAATAAACAGCAAAGAGCTCATTTCCTGCCCAAGATGCAGCACAGTTAATCCTCAGCAGGAAAGAAGATTCGGCATTGGAGCAGGGAGGGATACTTTCCTGAGGAAGAGATTTCCAGAGCCATTGTTCAAACAGGGCTGTCTCCTTGTGACCCAAAGGGTTTGGGGTTCTGTAGAGGTCTTCAACGACTTGACTCGGGTGCCTAGTGGGGTGAGCTTCACCTCGGCAAGTTTGTCTGCTGAGGAGACAAGGCCTCAGGGACAAAATGCTGTGTGAACTACATAAGTCTGGGAGTCAGGATGATGGTGTTTGACCCGGAAGGGATTTTCAGATTCCTTTCCCTTCCCTTCACCTGAGTTTCCCACTCACAGACGGAGGAGGCTGAGCCATTTCATTGCTAAAAGCCTTTCTTGTACTAAAAACTTACACCTTGACTCAACACGCATGTGCTCTGGGCTATGAACATGCATGTGTGGTGTATGACTAAGGCAGCATTACCTGACACAGGGAATCAGCATGTATGTACAGGGTAACTTCTGGGTATATGAACCCCCTCCTTGCATGGACTGTGGGCAATTTTATAATCAAAATGAAACACCTAATAGATGGGATGTAGGCAGGGTACTCATTGTCACCGTGATAACTGTGGACGCCTCTCCTAACTTGCCATTGTCACATTTATGTTTACTTAATACATCTATTGGAATATTGTCGGGATATCAATGTTCATCAAAACAGGTATACATCCTTGTTTCTAATTTTAAAAAGTCAGCACCGAGTCCCTTGGTCTGGCCTGCAGTGTCAGTGCCCAGCAGACCCTTCGAGGCCGGGAGAACTGAGGCTGATCAATACCCCATGACTCAGCAGGCAGCTGTGCTTGGCTTCTTCCAGGCTTGGAACTGTGCTGGGTACACCACAGGTGCATGCATGATAAATGCCTACTTTATTGCGTTGGTATGTGACAGCCCTTTTGGGGAGTCAGCCTAGAAACAGAAAGTTCATCCTGGAAAAGGTTGGTCCTGACACCTTTAGTCAGAGGAGACCCTCTTTGCCCAGTAGCTATACTGGCACCACTAGTTATTAAACCATGCAGCAACTCAGTGCTGCCCCCTAAGGTTACTGAAACGAATGGGATTGTTTGCCCTGGTACTATTTGGCCCCAAACCTTTCCCATTCTTATTTCTGCTTTTTAATTTCTGTCACTTCCTTTGTTCTCATGCTTTTAGCTGTCATTCATTGGCATATACCTCATTCTAGAATCACCTCTCTTCTTTTCATAGTTATTGTTGCTAGCTTCTTGTGAGTTGGGAAATCAGATCGTCAAGCATGTTAGTATCGGGCATAGCCTTAAAATAAGATATTAAATAAATGCTAAGGAGGGCAGAGTGAAACTAGAGTGAATGCATTTATGATTTCTGGTGAGAAATACGCCTAAACCTTTGGCTAGTGGTATGAGGTCCTATGTGTATTTTGCCTTCTTCCTGGATCTTAGTGGTATGCTGTATGTTAGAGAGGAATGAAAAGAATGACCTACATGCAGATTTGGGAGGTGATTCTTCAGATACCTTCTCCAGAAAGAGTACCATCTATGATTTTAATACAAGACTTCAGCTGCATGGCAGGCCCCGAGCAGGCTCCGTCACTGTAGGTTTCCTTGTCTCTGTTCCCTGGAAGGCAGGTGAGTAGTTGAGAAAGGTTTAGACCATGTGTACATGCTATCCTCTTATAGGGAAAGTTTCTCATAGTATGTGTTTGGAGGGAAGATTGAGAGGGGTAGTCACTTTTTAGAACTCAATATCCTGGGGTGACATTGACCAAAAACATAAAATATTTTAGTGGAGTGTTTGCTAGTGCTTTGTTCAGGTATTCAGGATATAACTTTCAACCACTGTTTCTCCCGTATCTTCTCATGGTGCCTCCAACAGGGTCAAGATCATCGTGAGTGGTTGGAAGAGTCAACTGTTTAGGGTGTAGGTGTTATTCAATTAGATCCCAATCACTGGAACCCTTAATTACAGCGGACTCTGGATGCAGCATGGGAGACAGGAGAGATATCTCCTTTAGAAGACCCCGCTCCCTGCTTCTGCTGGTTTTCTCTGTGCATTGTTGTGTTGTGGATGGTATTAGGGGACTAGATCTAGGCGACCAATGGTCCTAGTACCCCTTCTGCAGGAGCCAGGATACTTTTCCTTGGGTCCTCAAAACACCAGAAACTGGGATAGCTTTCTGTATCTCAGAAGACTTTATTGATACTCTAACAGGAGTGGGAGGACCTTTCCCAGTTTCTTTCCTCTCCTGTTGTGCTCCTCGACCCCTCTTCCTCTCGTCTTAATGAATGGCACCACATCCACCCAGTTACTCAAGCCTAAAATCTTGTTTTCATCCTTAACTCATGTCTTTCTCTTATAACCAATATCCACCAATTCTTGACAGTTCCATCTCCAAATTATGTCTTCAAACCATCTCCTTCTCTCCATCACTAAGGGATCACATAGTCCATTTTCAGTGCTTGAGTAGAAGGCTTTAAGAGTGTACTAACTGGTCTTTGGGCTCTCCCTTGATCCCTCTCCAAGCTGTTTCCCATCAATAACCAGAGGAATTGACATAACACCTTAAATTAGCCCAAGGTATTCCAGTGCTCTCAACCATCAGATGCCTTTTCATCACATAATAAAATACTGAGACCTTACCCTGGCCCATAAGCCCTGTGTGTCCTGGCCCTCCCCACCTCTCTGACCTCATTCCACCTATACTGGGCTTCTTTGTGTTTCTAGAACATGTACGTCTGTTTCCTATCTCACAGCCTTTGGCTTGTTGTCTCCTCTGCCTGGACACTCTTTCCCGAGAGCTTCCTATGGCTAGTTCCCTTCCATCTTTCAAGTCTAAGCTCAAAGGTCATCTCCTCAAAGATGTTGGCGCTGACCTCCAATCTAAATAAAGCACTCCTCTGCACTCTTCTCTATCTAAGGACATTGTTGTACTCATCATAGTTTGTAATTACTCATCTTTTTTCACTTGTTCATTGTGTGTTTGCTGCCCTAGACTGTGTATTCTAGTGGGTAAGGGACCGTGTATGTTTTGATCAGTACTGTATCCTCAGAACCTAGTGTATTAGTTTCCTGGAGTTGCTATTATAAAGTACCACAAACTGGGTGGCTTAAAACAAGAGAAGTTTATTCTCACACAGTTCTGGAGGTCAGAAGCTCCAAATCAAGGTGTTCGCAGGGCCGTGCTCCCTCCAAAGCCTCTAAGGGAAGATCCTTCCTTGCCTCTTCCAGCTTCCGGTGGATCCCAGTGTCCCTTGGCTTGTGGCTGCACCACTCCAGTCTCTTTCTCCATGTTCACACTGCTTCCTCCTCTTCTGTCAAATGTCCTTCTCCCTCACTCATATAAGGACAGTTATCATTGGATTCAGGGCCCACCCAGATCTTTCAGGGTAAACTCCTCCTCTCAAAATCCTTAGTCACATCTTTTGCCATATGAGGTCATATCCACAGGTTCTGGGGATTAGGACGTGGACATATCTTGGGGGCCATTAGTCAGCCCACTGTACCTAATGAAGGTCCTGGTACCCATTAGGTGCTCAGAAACACTTGTTGAGTGAATGAATGAATCAACCAGGGCTGCTGTGATCATAGAAACCAGGCAGTTTGTTTCAGTGACCCTCACCTTTGATTAGAAATATTTGCCTTCGGGTGTCTTTTCCAAGTGGGTGCTGGGCTTGCTGCGTTAACACTTGCCTGTATACTTGAGGTGTGTGCTTCACCCATCATCCACCATGGCTATCTCTTAGGGCTTCTCTTTGTTTAGAGACTGTCTGCATCACCCACGAGGGAAGAAAAAGCAGACTCTCAAAAGCATAAGGATGACAGATGTATCATTTAAGATCTTGAAAGGAAACAGTATCCACTCAGATGGGTCGAATGAAGAGGCTTTAATGAGAAGACTACTTAAATTAGTGTGGGAAGGGGAAAGGGAACAAACAAGGGATGATGAGGTCCGCAGTGGGAAAGTCACCACCCTTAGGACCACGGGCACAGGGAGAGGAAATAATGCTAACAGAGCCCCGTGAGAGCTGAGCTCTGGAGCTGCCTGGCAGGAGATATAGTCATAGAGAGAGGCGGTGTCAAAGCGGGGAGCGAGTAGGGAGAGAAATATGTAACCTGTCTCTCTTTCCATCCTCTGATCTACTGGTGTTCTCAGTGGGCAGAACTGAACCAGAACCAGAGGAAAGGGGGCTTCTAGGTACTGCCCATAGTCCATAGCCCTCAGCTCCTGGGGCACAGAGTCAGGAAGCAGACAGGGCAAAGGTCCGGAGGAGACACAAATGGAAAATTACCAGCAGGGCAGATTACCAGCAATGACTCCATCTGAAGGATCAGAGAGGCAGGAGGCGGAAGGGGCTGTCACTTGGTCTAAACAAGGCAACAACAAGTAAGAAACTTCCCTCCCTCCCCCATGATCCTCCCCCACCATCGCCACCCTCCCTGTAAGCAGAGAGACTACTTCAGTTGTTCCAACAGTAGTGACACTGAGGGTGGGGGACAGGAAGAGCCCAGCTACTGAGCCACATTTGCAAGAGGCTCTGGAGGGTGAAGATGCTTGTGGAGAGCAGGGGCTGAAGCCCAGCAAGACTTTGCAGCAGGCAGGGAGAGGATCTTTAGAGCAGGATCTTTAATTCTACTGTGGGGTTCACAGATCAGTCCCTGCCCACCACAGGGTTAGAAAGAAAAAGAGAACTTTAACTTCTGGCTTGCAAGCTGGAACCAAGAAAAGGATGAGAACCGGAGTGGTCCTTCTCAGCACAGCTGCCAACTTGAACTCTAGCAACCAGAAGGGCTCTTCCAGCTGAAGACAGATTCCACATCTCTCTTGGACATCCAGGCATCCAAGCGGAGTGAACCCTCTTTTCTCCTAACAAAGCGCATCCCTGTGGCCCTGGGAAGGGCACATTTTACAAAGCCCAACACCTTTACCCTTTTCTCACCACTTTATTTTGATAGATGCTTGAATTTAGGAAATCTTTTTTTTTTAATTTATTGGAAGAATAACAGAACTATTAGAAATGGTAGAAAGGATAAGCTGCCTCCCTGCAAGGCAGTAGGATAAGAATAGCTTTGTTCTGTCCCTGGGTCTTCTTTGCATGCTGTTTCATTTCTTCCTGAGTTGCTGCCAGACTCTCCTTTCCCTCCTTGTAAGCGGCGGGGAATGCCAGCTTCAGTCTCTTTTCTCTCTGATCCTTGTGAGCTCCGGGGCCCATGGTGCCTTTGGGGCAGTCTTGCACTTTATTAAACAGAACAGTCAATTAGTTTTATTCACCCTGAACAACACTGTCGGGCAGTTTCTCTTAAGTTCTTGTGTCTATTGACAGTTTTATGGGACCTGGTGGGTGACCTGTCTGGTGGGTGACCTGCTCTGCCCTTGATGGTGGTAGAACCCTCTGTTCATTGTGCAAAACTCCAGAGGTCCCCCATGGGAGTACATGCCTACTCCCTAATTTTAGAGATCAAGACATAAGGCCCAGAGGGGTGGCATGACAGGCATGAGGCCACACATCAGGCTGCAGGAGGATCTCCCGAGGCCCAGGGTCTTGGACTCATCCCTATACAATGGCCCCAGGTCTTAGAAAGCTCTGAAGAGCCATCACACTCATTCTTCACAATGGAAATACCTTTAAGGTTTCTGGTGATTCTAGTAGTAAGTAAAAGTTGCTCATTGCAGCATTTGAAGCAGTTCAAGTCTGTGTGAAATAGCCAGTGAAATTCCTCTACCGTCTCAACCTATAGAATTAACACGTTTTCGGAGCTTGCAGGTATAGTTCCAGATTTTTTTAATGTTCATATCATTGTTTTAAAGCGAGGGTCAAACCTTTGTACACTTTATCCTACTTTATTTTACTTTAGAAGGTACGGGCAGTCCTACTTTCACACATAAGGCATTTCTGAAAAGATGTTCAGAAGTTAAATACGCAAAAGTGAAAAGTCAACATATGTTTTCTAAGGTAATTGCAATCTCAGAAATCTGAATTATTCTGGCATCCCGTTCACATTCTTAGAATTTGTTCTTACACTTTGCAGCTGAACACAAAGTCCACCAGCTTAAGTCCATGAGCAGCAAATCAAGGCTGAAGACTTTCTCCTTGCAGTGCCCAGTAATTTCTTTGTTTCAGTTTTATTAGGCATATGAGACCTTGTCTTCTTGTTGTAAATATCAACATTTTAATTTCTCTTCTTATTGTTCATTTTAGTAAAACAAAGGGGCATGTTGCAGTAAAATATACAAGGATAATTGTACAAACCTGCCTAGCCATGCTCCTTAAACTGGATTGGAGGCTGGCGGACAGCGCCACCCTGCAGATCTCGAACATGCATCCTTTTGGTGAATTCTGAAGGTCTAAAGCTGGTACCTGAGTGATGGCTTAGAGGGTCTCCATGTGTGTTGTGCTTAAGTGTGGGTTATTCACAAGCTGAAATTATAAAATCAAGGATACCTGTATTGTGGATGTCTTTGAGGGCAGTGGAAGCTGACTTAGCTCCTTAAGAAGAAAATGAACTTACTAAAAAAGATTGGGTAGCTCAGAGAGGTGCTGGGGACCAGAGCACTAGGTCCAGAGCTCTGCTTTGAGGAGCAATGGCCAAGCCCATGATACAGAGCTGTCCTGATGAAAAAACACTACCAGGAAGCTCTTGGTGCTACAGCTGGCTGTGCTGGGAACTCACCTTTGCTGAAAATAACCCTGCCACTAGCACTGATAGGACTTCTGTATCAGAAACTCAGCCTTGCAAGTCCTAAAGCAGGATGTCTCAGGCACTCTCCTCACCAGCAAAACGCTGCCCCTCTCTGAGCCTGTTTCCTCACTTTCTTTTTGAAAACTTGTGTGCTGTGTCTCTTTGGTAGAGCCAGGTTACATCCCTATGTCCTAGATGCAGAGGAGGCTGGGAAGTGGGATTTCTGGCTTCTGCTGTGGGGAGAAGATATCATAAGACAGCTGATTTTCCAAACATTAAAAGATGTTCAAAATTTGCTGGGACTGCAGAAAAGGAGGAGGAGGAGGAGGAGGAAAGGAAGGAGGAGGGGGAGGGGAGGGGGAGGGGGAGGGGAGGAGGAGTCCTCTACAAGTACAAATAGCTATAGCAGATTATTTTAACCTACGCATAGTATTGCATTTTATGCATATAATTCATTTAGCGAATTCCTTATTAACATATATTCAAATGATTTCCTTTATTTTTGCTGTTAAAAATCATATTTGTGTATGTGTATGTATACACACATATATACACAGAAGTACAAATATACTGGTATATTTTAACTTATTTTTGTAGGATTAATTCTGAGGAGTAGAAGTGCTGGTCCCAGGATATTTAAAATCTTATATTTTGATATGTATCATAACATTGTCTTCCTAAAAGTTTGTTGAAGTGCCTCTCAACAAATATAGGTCATGTTTAAAGAAGTTGTCAAGTTTAGAGACTTTTAATAATAATCAAATAATTTAAAAATTAATTATTAACAATGCATGTTTCTATATGATAGCTTTATTAACCAGAATATCTAGAATAAATGGAACGGCCCCTTGCCCTACGGAGCCTGATAACAGAAAATTCACTGTACTAGTAACCTGTGAGTCTATACATAGATTTTTCAGGCTATCAATGTGGACGCTGTGTGCTTGGGTCTTTGTGATCCATTTTTGTGACACTCTGCGAGCCCTTAGGAGTATTAACTCCAAGCTGCTCAGTCACCCACAGGGCTGCTGCATATGGTTGTACGGAAATGACTTCCTGACTCCAGGAGGTGCTATCTCACAATGTAGTCTATGGAAATTGTGCCCCCCTGGAGTTGTGCAGTAGATAACCTGCACAACAGTACATAGCACTCCTGCCAAGCAAAGCAAAAGAAGTCACATGGAAACCCTTCCCGTACTTCTTTTGAACTTTTAGTTCATTTGTCTAAGGCAACTGATTATGAAACAGTAAGCCCGTTTCCTTTCCTGAGCAGTGAGGAAGCTATGGTGACAGTTCCTAAGTACATAAGAAATGCATCTTGAATTCTGTGACATTTTACATTCCCACTCTGCACAGCGGCCAATGGTTTCTTCTTCCAAGTGACATGCTGATTGTACATACATGCAGGGTGACTCTGACAGTGTTCAGTATTTTGAGCTCATCATCTGTTATCCCATTCTTATTGTCATCCTAGGCCCAGACAGTATCAAATTGGAAGCAGTAGTGCAGAAAGTTACAAAAAAATCAAAAAAGACTACAGCTGTGAAATGAATCAGGCCATTGCTCCACATTTAGTATTTCCCCTGATGTAAACACACTGCTTCTTTCTTTGCCCCGTTAGGAGGTCTCAGAGCCAGAAGTGTGCTGGGATAATTAGGGCTAAACTCTGACCTTGCTTTGGAGTCAGGTACAAGGTGTCCCCAAGAGCAGCAGATTCTGCTGTCCTAGAAAACGTGTCACATCTTGGAGGCCGTGGGGTGGCTCACCAAGGTGTGACAGTGAGGAAGTGCGGATTAACACGTGGTGATTTATGTGGCTGTGAGTGGCAGTTTCACTCTTACAGGGCACCAGGGATGGCCCATTCCCCCAGGTTTTATGAGATTCTCATTAATCACACCCCTCCAGGTGGACTTGTAACCAAGGGGATAATGAGAGGATGCCATGTTGCTAGTTGGCATGAATGTAGGTGCAGCTCAGTCAGGGTGGATAATTTCATGCCTCAGCAGAATGGGAAGCCTTAATGAATGGCATGTGGGCCAGGCGCACCTTGTCACCATGATAACAATAGGCTCCTCTGTCACTGCACGGTGCCTGTTGTCACTTTTTTGTTGGCTTAACTTACCTGTGGTGGATGTGAATGGGGCCTGCCTCTTTCCGTTATTCAGAACCAGAGCAGATTCTTTCTTTTTGTTCTAAAAAGTCAGTTCTGACTCTTTTTCCTGGGTCACCGAGAGGCTGGACAAAGAGATGGGGACTGGAAAATGTCCCTGTCTTGGGTGCTGACCCTTCAGAGCCTGTGAGAAAGATTACCATGGGTGCGATGACCACACTTGTCTCCTCTCCAGGCTCAGCCCTGGGCTTTTAGTGCACAAGGTGGTAGATAAAAGCTTGTTTCTTCCCCTTGTTGTGCAACCCCTTGAACCTGGGCACTCAGAGATAATGCAGTAGAGGGGGAAGACATCCCCCTGAGGAGGGGGGGTTGGAGGCTATAGTCCATGCAGGCTCCTCCCTGCCCACTGCCCTTCTCTACCCTCAGTGGGGCTCCCTCAGATGGCCCCAGGGAAAGGGGTCCTCCCCTTCCTACCCCAGGGATTCTGCCCTACCTGGAACATCCTGACTTGACTTAGAGCTCTGGGTTTGCTTTGGAAGCAAAGAAAGCTCTGAGGACAGGGTGAGGGCCTCTCTCGGGGAAGGAGCTGAGGCTGTTAGGAAATCTGCCTGGGAAATCTAACCCCTCTCCAGCGTCACCCTAGGAGACTCACACATCTTCTCTGTTGACCTGGGGTTGGGGAAGAGCTGATGGGCTGGTCACAGACCCTCCCCTCTCTGACTCTCAGGGTCCCCATTCACATACTAAAATCATCCAATCAACAAAGATTCATAGATCTATTGCCACACTGGTCTAGGGATCGAGGATATAGTAATGAACCAAATGGATAAACATTCAGCCCTCGGGGAGCTTACATTTCAGTGGGGAGAGAGAGTTAAAAGCAAAAGAGAGAGTATGTTGAACGAAAGCAAGTGCTATGGGAGAAAAATAAAGCAGAGGAAGGGGACAGGCCATGCTAGGATGGGGAGGAATTGAAGTTTTAAGCAGGCTGGTCCGGAAAGGCCTTGTGGAGAAGCAGAGGCCTGTGGAGGAGGAAGGGAGTCCGGTGGGTGTCCGGGAAGGCAGCCTCAGACAGGCGTGTGCCTGGAGTATTCCACAGGCTAGAGCGGCTGCAGCTGAGTGAGCGAGGAGGACGGAAGGGAGACACACGTCAGAGAGATGATGGGCTGATCGTGTAGGGCTTTATAGGCCCTCATGAGGACTTGGGGTTTACCTTGGAGTGCAGTCACTAGGGGAGGGGGTCAAGAAATGGAGAGATATGGTCTACCTGATAGTTAAGAGGAAGCTCTGACTCCTGTTTCGAGAATAGTCCCTGACGGGGCCGGGTTGGTGGGAGGGGAAGCCGGTGCTCACAATGCAGCTAGCAGCTGGTTGTGGCCTGCGACAGTGCTGGGCTGCTATAATGGCAGTGACACGCTGTCCGATTTTGGATCTGTTGGAAAGTGAAACTGAAACCATTTACTGATGGATTGGACTGGGATGTGAGAGAAAGAGAAGAGCCATGGGTGACTCTAAGGTTTTAGACTGAACAACTGAAAAGGATAGAGCTGCCATGATCGAATCTGAGGAAGGCTGAGTGGAGCAGCTTTGGAGAAAGAAAAGTCAGGAATCAGATTTGAGCCCATTAAATCTGAGATGCCCATTAGTTATTCAAGGGGAGGTGCTCAGGGAAGTTGATACAGGAGCCTGGAGTTCAGCAGGGTGGTCCAGGCTAAAGACACGAGTTCCAGAGTTGGCATCTTGCACAGGTAATGAAAGCCGTGCACTGGCAGAGCTCCTGAATACAGCGAGTAAAGATCTTGAAGAGCAGAGATCCCAGGACTAGGACCCAGAGCACCTCAACATTCAGAGGGAGGAGATGCAAGTAGGAACCAGCATAGTAGCCCGAGCAGGAATGGCCAGGGAGGGAGAAAGAAATGCAGAGAGAGTGACATCCTGGAAATGGAGTGGAGGAAGTGCTACTAAGGTGAGCAGGTGATTGGCTGTGTCCAGTTCTGCTGATCACTGGACTGCAAGTTCATGAGCACAGACATCTTTTTCTTTATTATTCTATGCTTGATGTCTAGCCACTAAACTGGGATCTGGCACATAGCAGATACTCAACAAATAATTTGTTGAGTGAATAAGGAAGTCCAATAAGATGAGGACTGAGAATTGCCATCGGATGTAGCAGTGTGGAGGTCGTGGGTGACCTTACAAGAGCCATTTTATGGTGTGATGAGAATGAAGCCTTATTTGGGGTGGGCTCTGAGGGGAAGAAAGTGCAGGCACAGGATGGAGAACAGACAAGTGAGCTTCTAGCTGGAGAAAGTATGATGCTGAGTCCAGTCTGTCTTGTCACATCATTAATGGTGTCATCATCCAAGAGCCTGGCGTTCACCTTGTCCTTGCAGCTTCCCAACAGAATAAAGTCCAAACTCTCCTGACACAATCCAGCCGCCATCCATCTTTTCATCCTTGCTTTTTGCTCCCCCTCTAATACCTTTCTATTCCAGCCAAACAATGTAGATCCCAGCCTCCTTATGAACTGTGTAACTATCAGCAAGTCACTTAACCTCTCTGAGCCTCAGTTTCCTCATCTGTATAATAGGGATAATTACTATTGCCTCATGGGGCTGTTAAGGGAATTAAGTGCTAGTGTTCAGTTGATATTCAATAAATAACGATAATTCTTATTCTCATTTTTGCACATTTGCTTGTGCTAGTTCCACCCCCCATAGTCCATCTGTTAAAATCCTCTCCAAGATCCTATTCAAGACTGTCTATTCGGGGCTTCCCTGGTGGCGCGGTGGTTGAGAGTCCGCCAGCCGATGCAGGGGACGTGGGTTCGTGCCCCGGTCCGGGAGGATCCCACATGCCGTGGAGCGGCTGGGCCTGTGAGCCATGGCTGCTGAGCCTGCACGTCCGGAGCCTGTGCTCCGCAACGGGAGAGGCCACAACAGTGAAAGGCCCGTGTACTGCAAAAAAAAAAAAAAAAAAAAGACTGTCTATTCATTTATTCATAGTTATAATAATAAGAGCAAATATTTACATAGCACTTACTACTTACTAAATGAGTACTTTGTACATATGAACTCATTTAATTCTCAGAGAAGCCCTGAATGGTAGGTTGTGTTATTGTTCCCATTTTGTAGAAAAGAGTGGTTAGGTGCCTTGTCTCAGGTGCACAGCTCTCAGGTAGAAGAGCCAGGTTGTTTCATTCATCCTCTGTTCAGTAAATATTTATCAAGTGTTGACTGTAAGCCAGGCCCTGTGCCTGACACTGGGGATTTAGAAATGCCGAAGTTACTGCCTGTGTCCTCAAGGAGCCCACAGCATGGACTTCCTGACCACTTAGGGCCAAGGCGCAGCTGTTGAATTCCTGTAGCCCTTACTTCCTGTCCCACTCATGAAGTGTCAAGGCTGCTGAGAGTTTCCCTGACCTATAAGCCTGCATGCTCTTTGAGGTTGGGCTTCTGTTCTGGGACCCCTGAGTCTTGGAACATTAGTCTTGTCTTGCATATCACCAGGACTCAGTATAATATCTTCTGTGAAGTGGCCATTGTCCTAACAGCCTCTCAAGGTTGTTTATTCATTCATTCGACACTTACTTATTGAGGGACTATTATGGGCCAGGGGCTGACCTGGGCCTTGGGGATTCAGCGATGGACAAGACAGAGTCCCTGCCCACGTGGTGCCATGTGCTGTGATGTGGCATCATGCTGTGGGGGTGGCTGCCTCCTTCCTTCACTTGGCGTCAGTAATGCCCACAACAGGGCTTCTCCTCTTACCATTTGACTTAAGATGGACTCACTTGGATTTTGCTGGGGGAGGAAGGAGTGGAGACATTTTCACTGTTTCTGTGAACTCAAGAAGGACGAACCAGGGGAGTTTTAAGGAGGTGATAGTGTTCTAGTCCACACACCTTCCCATATACAAACAATGGCAATATGTCTTTCAGTCTTTTCCTGTTTAATTGTCGGGGCAATTGGCTTACTTCACATCAAGACCATTGTTATCAAACGCATAAACACAGTCTTCTCTCGAGGCTACCTTATCTCCTCTGATCCTAAGAGTCCTGTTGTGCTTTCACCATTTACTCCCCTGGAGAATGCTGATCCTCAGAGTACACCAGCACATGACTCATTATTGAAGCCTCCTAAAACCAATGAATCCTCACTTCCTAACTGCCTTTATATGTAACGTAGCAGGTGACTGCTTTCCATTCCAACTTAGATGTAAAGAACAGATGGGATGACAGTATGATGTCTATGAACTCCTTCCTATGTTTTTAAAAAATGAATAAAAGAGACAAGAGATCAGTAAAGTGCCAAGTAAAGGAACTATTTATTCCTTTACCCTCTACCAGTGATACAATAAATCAGAGATCTCAAAGTCCGGAGTCTCTTGTTTTTACATATGTATGTAAGTTTATGTATATAAAACTAAGCTCTGGGTAAACAGGGCATTGCTCTCCATTTCCTGGGGAAGTTTGTTTTCATGCCACTTGCTGTGGAATATGAGGATGCTCTCTGGAGAAGGTCAAAGAATGATAGAGGAACAGGGCACAAGGACACCTCTGTACAGTTCTTTACTCAGTAGTAACATATCTAACATATCGTAAATCTCAGCTGATGTCATTAGTGTCAGCACCTCCCAACTGTGGTGTTCCAGAGGATTCATATTGCTACTTTTAAAAATCAACGAATGGACTTCTACTTTCAGAAAGCTGGAGCAGACAGATTTTTCCCTATTCTTCCCAATAACTACAACTAGAAGCCTAAACATTACAAACATTAGAAGACTCAAAGGTGTTAGAGAAGGTTGAGTAAGGAGCTAGACTTCCACCCCTGCGCAGCAGGAACAAGGAACCCCTCCTTCTTCTTGCTGAAGTGGTGTCAGAGGAGGCCTTGTGGAGTCAGGACTTTCACCACTGCCTCTCTCTTGGTAACAAGGCCACTCTCCCTCCACTCTCTCCCACCCCATGGTGTCAGTGGAGGCCATATAGGGAGTAGGAATGAGGTACTCCTATCCTCCTCTGCCAGGGAGGTAACAGTGAAAGCCTAGTAGGGAGATGGAACTGCAACCCCTGCCCAGCAGCAACAAGGAGTCCCCCTCCCCTTAGGTGTCAGTGGAAGCTGAGTAGGGAACCTGGAGCAATGTCAGAGGAATCCAGCTAAAACAGATTGCAGTAAGATCCAGGTGTGTTCTATTTACAGTAGCCAGGACACGGAAGCAACCTAAGTGTCCATCAACAGATGAAGGGATAAAGAAGATGTGGCACATATATACAATGGAATATTACTCAGCCATAAAAAGAAAGGAAATTGAGTTATTTGTAGTGAGGTGGATGGACCTAGAGTCTTTCATACAGAGTGAAGTAAGTCAGAAAGAGAAAAACAAATACCATATGCTAACGCATATATATGGAATCTAAAAAAAATGTTCTGAAGAACCTAGCGGAAGGACAGGAATAAAGACGCAGACATAGAGAATGGACTTGAGGACACAGGGAAGGGGAAGGGTAAGCTGGGATGAAGTGAGAGGGTAGCATTGACATATATATACTACCAAATGTAAAATAGATAGCTAGTGGGAAGGAGCCGCATAGCACAGGGAGATCATCTCGGTGCTTTGTGACCACCTAGAGGGGTGAGATTGGGAGGGTGGGAGGGAGGTGCAAGAAGGAGGGGATATGGGGATATATGTATACGTATAGCTGATTCACTATATTATACAGCAGAAACTAACACAACATTGTAAAGCAATTATCCTCCAATAAGATGTTAAAAAAAAAAAGATCCAGGTGTTAATTAACCTGACTGTGGTAATCATTTCACAGAGTATACATATGTCAAATCATTACATAGTACACTTTAAAAATATACTATTTCATTTTGTTTGTCAATTATACCTCAATAAGGCTGAAAAACAAATAACACCGAGAGTCTTAAAACATAATACCCAAAATGTCCAGGATTCATTTAAAAATCATTCATCATACAAAAAATCAGGAAGATCTCAAACAATGAAAAAAAATACAGGTGCTAACACTGAGATAAATGAAATGTTAGAATTATCTGATAAGATTTTAAAGCAACCATCATAACAATGCTTCAGTTAACAATTATGAACATACTTGAAACGAATGAAAAAATAGAAAGTCTCAACAAAGAAATAGATGGGAATTCCCTGGTGGTCCAGTGGTTAGAACTCTGTGCTTTCACTGCCTAGGGCATGGGTTCAATCCCTGGTTGGGGAACTAAGATACTGCAAGCTGTGTGGTGCAGCCAAAAAAAAAAAAAAATCAACAAAGAAATAGAAGATATAAAAAAAGTACCAAATTAAAATTTTAAAGGTGAAAAATACAGTAACTGAAATAAACTTAACTTTAATGGATGGGCTCAATAGTTGAATGGAGGGAACAGAAGAAATAAGTAGTAAACTTCGTAATAGAACAACAGATTTTCCACTGTGAACAACATAGCGAAAAATAGGCTGAAATTAGCAGAGTATCAGGAGCCCATGGGACTATGACAACAGCTCTAACATTTGTGTTATGGGTCCTAGAAAGAGGGGAGAATGAGGGCAAGGCTAAAAAAGTGCTCTAGGAAATGATGGTAGAAAGTCAAATCAGGCAAAAGACTTTATTTACAGATTCAAGGAGGTTAGCAACTGTAATTAGGATAAATCCAAATGAATCCATACCACGACATATCATAGTTAAACTCCTGAAAACCAAAGACATAAAAAATCTTGAAAGTAGCAAGAGAGAAATGACACTTTATCTATATGGCAAAAACACTTTGAATTGCAGAGAATTTTCCACCAGAGATTATGAAGGTTAGAAGGAAGTGGCACAACATTTTTGAACCAATGAAAAAAACCTGTCATCCCCAAGTCTTATAACCAGAGAAAATATCTTTAAGGAATGAAGGAATAACCAAGACATTCTCAGGGAAAGGAAAACTGAAAGACTTTGTCTGCAGAAAAACTCCTCTAAAACAATGTCTAAAGGAAATTTTCTGAAAAGAAAGAAAATAAAAAAGGAATCTTGGAACATCAGGAAGGAAGACTGTGGTAAGCAAAAATATGGGTAAATACAACAGATTTTCCTTCTCCTCTTGAGATTTATAAGTCATGTTTGATGTTTGAAGAAAAAATTGTAACACTCTCTGATGTGGTTCTAAATTTGTGTGGAGAAAAGATTTAAGACAGTATAAATGGAAGGACAAAGGGATGTAAAGGAAGGTAAGGCTCCTATACTTGAACCGGTAAAATAATGAAGCCAGTAGAATATAATGTTATCTAGAAATGATGTAATACTTAGAGCAGCCACTAAAAATCTATATAGGTACACTAAAAAATGCTACAGATAAATCAAGATGGAATTCTAAAATATGTGTGAATAACTCACAGGAAGTCAGGAAAAAGAAAACAGAGATAGAAAACTGAGAGAACAAACAGACAACAAAAAACAAAACGACAAGCTTAATCATTAACATGTCAATTAAGTGTAAATGGTCTAAATACACCAATTAAAAATAGATTTTCAGAGTGGAGTGAAAAACATGACCCTACTATATGCTGTTTACAAGAAACTCACTTCAAATATAATGATATAGAAAAGTTGAATGTAAAAGAATGCAAACATTAATCAAAAGAAAGCCAGAGTGGCTATATTAATAGCAGATAATGTAGACTTCAGAGCAAAGAAAATACTAGAGACATAGAGAGACATCATATAATGATAAAAGGGTCAGTCCACGAAGAAGACATAACAATCCTAAATGTGTATGCACTAAACAACAGAGTTGCAAAATATGTGAAGCAGAAACTGATAGGAAAAACAGACAAATCCACAATTTGAGTTGGAGACTTAAGTAGCCCTCTCTCAACGACTGATAAAACAACAGAAAATCAGCAAGGATATTGGAAACTCAACATCATAAACCAACATTATCTAATCAACTTTTATAGGAAACTCTACCCAACAACAGCAGAATACATATTGTTTTCAGGTATGTACAGAACATATACTAAGATAGACCATTTCCTGGGCCAAAAAATAAAACTCAACAAATTTGAAAGAATTTAAATCATACAGGATGTGCTCTCTAACCACAATGGACTCAAACTAGAAATCTATAACTGAAAGATAACAGGAAATTTCTAAACACTTGGAAACAAAACAACACACTTCTTTTTTTAAAATTTGTTTTTGTTGGAGTATAGTTGCTTTACAATGCTGTGTTAGTTTCTGCTGTACAGCAAGGTGAATCAGCTGTATGTTTACATATATGCTCTCTTTTTTGGATTCCCTTCCCATTTAGGTCACTACAGAGCATTGGGTAGAGTTCCCTGTGCTATATACAGTATGTTCTCATTGGTTATCTATTTTATACGTAGTAGTGTATGTATGTCAATCCCAATCTCCCAATTCATCCTACCTCCCCTTCCACTGCTGGTATCCATACATCTGTTTTCTACATCTGTGTCTCTATTTCTGCTTAAAACAGCACACTTCTAAATAACCCATGCATCAAACAGGAAGTCTTAAGGGAGATAAAAATATATTAACCTGAATGAAAATTAAAATACAGCATATCAAAATTTGTGGAACAGAAAGTAGTACTGAGAAGAAAAATTTTAACACTAAATGCATACATTAGAAAAAAGAAAAATTCTCATATAATCCGAGTTCACATCTAAAGATCTTAGAAAAAAAAGAACGAAATAAACCCAAACCAAGTAGAAGGAAGGGAATAATAAAGGCAACAATAGAAATTGATGACACTGAAAAGAAAAATATTTTTAAAACATCAGAGAAAAATCAATGAAACAAAGTGATGCTTCTATGAAAAGATTGATAACATTGACAAACCTATATCAATACTGACAAAAGAAAAAAGGGAGAGGACACAAATCATCAATATCAGGAATGAAATAAGGAATATCACTATAGACCATGCAGACATCAAATGGAGAATAACGTAATACTGCAAACCACCCTACAGGCCTATATTTGATAACGTAGATGAAATGGATCAATTCTTCAAAAAATACAAACTTCCACAACTCGTCAAAAATTAAGTAAATAATTTGAGTAGTTCTAAATCATTAAGGAACTTGATTTAATATTCAAAAATTTCCCCAACAGGAAGTCTCCAGGCCCAGATTGTTTTGCTGGAGAATTTTACCAAATATTTAAAGACTGAACACTAATTATACACAATTTTTTCCAGAAAACTGAAGAGGAGGTAATATGTCCCAATTAATTTGATAAATTTAGTATTACCCTGATACCAAAACCATATAAAAACACTACAAAATAGAAAACTAAAGACCCACATCCCTCATGAATATAGACACAAAAATCCTCAGGAAAATATTAACAGAGTATTCAGAAAGATATAGAAATAATTATATACCATGACTAAGAGGGGTTTATTATAGGGATGCAAAGCTAGTTCAATATTGAAAAATCAGTGTAATCCACCATATTAACAGGCTAAAGAAAAATCATATGATCATATCAATTGATGCAGAAAAGCATTTGACAAAACTCCATTCATTATAAAAAATCTCAGAAAAACCAGAATGCAGAGGAACTTCCTCTACTTGACAAAGAACATCCACAAAAATTCTACAACTGGCCTTATACATAATTCTGCAAGAGTGAACACTTTCTCCCTAAGATCAGGAAGAAGACAAGGATGGCTGCTCTCACTACTCTTATTCAATATAGTTCTGGAACTTTTAGCCAATGTAACCAGGCAAGAAAAGCAAATAAAAGACAAACACACCATTAAGGATTAAAATAGAGGAAACACTCTACCCAATTTCAAGACTTATTATATTTACAGTTATCAAGACTGTGCAATATTAGTGGAGGAATAGACACATCTGTCAATGGTACACAATAGAGAACTCAGAAATAGACCTGCAAAATATGCCTGATTTTTTTATTTTTATTGAGATGAAATTCATATAACATAAAATTAACCATTTTAAAATGAAACCAAACAGTGGCATTTAGTACATTTATAATATTCTGCAACCACCACCTCTATCTAGTTCCAAAACTCTTTCATCATTCCAAAATAAAACTCCATACCCATTAAGTAGTTACTTCTCATTCTTCCCTTCAACCACCAATTTGCTTTCTATTCTATCCAGAATTTACTTATTCTGGGTATTTCGTGTAAATGGAATCAAACAATATGTGACATTTTGTGTCTAGCTTCTTTCACTTAATGCATTGTTTTTGAGATTCATTCATATTGTAGCATGTATCAGTATTTCATTCCTTCTTATGGCTGAACAATATTCCATCATATGCACTTACTACAATTTGTCCATTTATCTGTTGCTAGACATTTGTGTTGTTTCTAAGTTTTGGCTATTGTAAGTAGTGTTGCTATGAATATTCATGTACAAGCCTTTGTTTGAGAGCCTGTTTTCAATTCTTTGGGTATATATGTAGGAGCAGAATTGCTAGGTCATATAGTCATTCTATGTTTAACTTTTTGAGGACCCAACACACTGTTTTCCATAGCAGTTGAACCACTTTACATTTCTACCAGCTATGTACAAGGTTTCCAGTTATCCATGTCCTTGCCAATACTTATTATTTTACTTAAAAAAGTTATTATATAGTATCTAATTTTGATTTTGAATTGCATTTCCTTAATGGCTAAGAATGTTGAGCACTTTTTCATGTGCTTTTTGGCTATTTATATATCTTCTCTAGAGAAATGTCTATTCAAGTTCTTAGCACATTTTTAATTGAGTTGTTTGTCTTTCTGTTGTTGAGTTGTAAGGGTTATTTGTATTTTTTTTTTTTTAAACATCTTTATTGGGGTATAATTGCTTTACAATGGTGTGTTAGTTTCTGCTTTATAACAAAGTGAATCAGCTATACATATACATATGTTCCCATATGTCTTCCCTCTTGCGTCTCCCTCCCTCCCACTCTCCCCATCCCACCCTTCCAGGCTGTCACAAAGCACCGAGCTAATATCCCTGTGCCTTGCGGCTGCTTCCCCCCAGCTATCTACCTTACTACGTTTGTTAGTGTGTGTATGTCCATGACTCTCTCTCGCCCTGTCAAAACTCACCCCTCCCCCTCCCCATACCCTCAAGTCCGTTCTCCAGTAGGTCTGCGTCTTTATTCCTATCTTACCCCTAGGTTCTTCATGACATTTTTTTCCCTTAAATTCCATATATATGTGTTAGCATACGGTATTTGTCTTTTTCTTTCTGACTTACTTCACTCTGTATGACAGACTCTAGGTCTATCCATCTCATTACAAATAGCTCAATTTCATTTCTTTTTAAGGCTGAGTAATATTCCATTGTGTATATGTGCCACATCTTCTTTATCCATTCATCCGATGATGGGCGCTTAGGTTGTTTCCATGTCCTGGCTATTGTAAATAGAGCTGCAATGAACATTTTGGTACATGACTCTTTTTGAATTTTGGTTTTCTCAGGGTATATGCCAAGTAGTGGGATTGCTGGGTCATATGGTAATTCTATTTGTAGTTTTTTAAGGAACCTCCATACTGTTCTCCACAGTGGCTGAACCAATTCACATTCCCACCAGCAGTGCAAGAGTGTCCCCTTTTCTCCACACCCTCTCCAGCATTTATTGTTTCTAGATTTTTTGATGATGGCCATTCTGACTGGTGTGAGATGATATCTCATTGTAGTTTTGATTTGCATTTCTCTAACGATTAATGATGTTGAGCATTCTTTCATGTGTTTGTTGGCATTCTGTATATCTTCTTTGGAGAAATGTCTATTTAGGTCTTCTGCCCATTTTTGGATGGGGTTGTTTGTTTTTTTGTTATTGAGCTGCATGAGCTGCTTGTAAATTTTGGAGATTAATCCTTTGTCAGTTGCTTCATTTGCAAATGTTTTCTCCCATTCTGAGGGTTGTCTTTTGGTCTTGGTTATGGTTTCCTTTGCTGTGCAAAAGCTTTGAAGTTTCATTAGGTCCCATTTGTTTATTTTTGTTTTTATTTCCATTACTCTAGGAGGTGGGTCAGAAAGGATCTTGCTGTGATTTATGTCATAGAGTGTTCTTCCTATGTTTTCTTCTAAGAGTTTGATAGTTTCTGGCCTTACATTTAGGTCTTTAATCCATTTTGAGCTTATTTTTGTGTATGGTGTTAGGGAGTGATCTAATCTCATACTTTTACATGTACCTGTCCAGTTTTCCCAGCACCATTTATTGAAGAGGCTGTCCTTTCTCCACTGTACATTCCTGCCTCCTTTATCAAAGATAAGGTGTCCATATGTGCGTGGGTTTATCTCTGGGCTTTCTATCCTGTTCCACTGATCTATCTTTCTGTTTTTGTGCCAGTACCATACTGTCTTGATTACTGTTGCTTTGTAATATAGTCTGAAGTCAGGGAGCCTTATTCCTCCAGCTCCTTTTTTCGTTCTCAAGATTGCTTTGGCTATTCGGGGTCTTTTGTGTTTCCATACAAATTGCGAAATTTTTTGTTCTAGTTCTGTGAAAAATGCCAGTGGTAGTTTGATAGGGATTGCATTGAATCTGTAGATTGCTTTGGGTAGTAGAGTCATTTTCACAATGTTGATTCTTCCCATCCAAGAACATGGTATATCTCTCCATCTATTTGTATCATCTTTAATTTCTTTCATCAGTGTCTTATAATTTTCTGCATACAGGTCTTTCGTATCCTTAGGTAGGTTTATTCCTAGATATTTTATTCTTTTTGTTGCAATGGTAAATGGGAGTGTTTTCTTGATTTCACTTTCAGATTTTTCATCATTAGTATATAGGAATGCCAGAGATTTCTGTGCATTAATTTTGTATCCTGCTACTTTACCAAATTCATTGATTAGCTCTAGTAGTTTTCTGGTAGCATCTTTAGGATTCTCTATGTATAGTATCATGTCATCTGCAAACAGTGACAGCTTTACTTCTTCTTTTCCGATTTGGATTCCTTTTATTTCCTTTTCTTCTCTGATTGCTGTGGCTAAAACTTCCAAAACTATGTTGAATAAGAGTGGTGAGAGTGGGCAACCTTGTCTTGTTCCTGATCTTAGTGGAAATGCTTTCAGTTTTTCACCATTGAGGATGATGTTTGCTGTGGGCTTGTCATATATGGCTTTTATTATGTTTAGGAAAGTTCCCTCTATGCCTACTTTCTGGAGGGTTTTTATCATAAATGGGTGTTGAATTTTGTCGAAAGCTTTCTCTGCATCTATTGAGATGATCATATGGTTTTTCTCCTTCAATTTGTTAATATGGTTTATCACATTGATAGATTTGCGTATATTGAAGAATCCTTGCATTCCTGGAATAAACCCCACTTGATCATGGTGTATGACCCTTTTAATGTGCTGTTGGATTCTGTTTGCTAGTATTTTGTTGAGGATTTTTGCATCTATGTTCATCAGTGATATTGGCCTGTAGTTTTCTTTCTTTGTGACATCCTTGTCTGGCTTTGGTATCAAGGTGATGGTGGCTTCGTAGAAGGAATTTGGGAGTGTTCCTCCCTCTGCTATATTTTGGAAGAGTTTGAGAAGGATAGGTGTTAGCTCTTCTCTAAACGTTTGATAGAATTCACCTGTGAAGCCATCTGGTCCTGGGCTTTTGTTTGTTGGAAGGTTTTTAATCACAGTTTCAATTTCAGTGCTTGTGATTGGTCTGTTCATATTTTCTATTTCTTCCTGATTCAGTCTTGGCAGGTTGTGCATTTCTAAGAATTTGTCCATTTCTTCCAGATTGTCCATTTTATTGGCATAGAGTTGCTTGTAGTAATCTCTCATGATTTTTTTATTTCTGCAGTGTCAGTTGTTACTTCTCCTTTTTCATTTCTAATTCTATTGATTTGAGTCTTCTCCCTTTTTTTCTTGATGAGTCTGGCTAGTGGTTTATCTAGTTTGTTTATCTTCTCAAAGAACCAGCTTTTAGTTTTATTGATCTTTGCTATTGTTTCCTTCATTTCTTTTTCATTTATTTCTGATCTGATTTTTATGATTTCTTTCCTTCTGCTAGCTTTGGGGTTTTTTTGTTCTTCTTTCTCTAATTGCTTGAGGTGCAAGGTTAGGTTGTTTATTCGAGATGTTTCCTGCTTCTTAAGGTGGGCTTGTATTGCTATAAACTTCCCCCTTAGAACTGCTTTTGCTGCATCCCATAGGTTTTGGGTCGTTGTGTCTCCATTGTCATTTGTTTCTAGGTATTTTTTTATTTCCTCTTTGATTTCTTCAGTGATCACTTCATTATTAAGTAGTGTATTGTTTAGCCTCCATGTGTTTGTATTTTTTACAGATCTTTTCCTGTAATTGATATCTAGTCTCATGGCGTTGTGGTCGGAAAAGATACTTGATACAATTTCAGTTTTCTTAAATTTACCAAGGCTTGATTTGTGACCCAAGATATGATCTATCCTGGAGAATGTTCCATGAGCACTTGAGAAAAATGTGTATTCTGTTGTTTTTGGATGGAGTGTCCTATAAATATCAATTAAGTCCATCTTGTTTAATGTATCATTTAAAGCTTGTGTTTCCTTATTTATTTTCATTTTGGATGATCTGTCCATGGGTGAAAGTGGGGTGTTAAAGTCCCCTACTATGAATGTGTTACTGTTGATCTCCCCTTTTATGGTTGTTAGTATTTGCCTTATGTATTGAGGTGCTCCTATGTTGGGTGCATAAATATTTACAATTGTTATATCTTCTTCTTGGATCGATCCCTTGATCATTATGTAGTGTCCTTCTTTGTCCCTTTTAATAGTCCTTATTTTAAAGTCTATTTTGTCTGATATGAGAATTGCTACTCCAGCTTTCTTTTGGTTTCCATTTGCATGGAATATCTTTTTCCATCCCCTTACTTTCAGTCTGTATGTGTCTCTAGTTCTGAAGTGGGTCTCTTGTAGACAGCATATATAAGGGTCTTGTTTTTTTATCCATTCAGCCAATCTGTGTCTTTTGGTGGGAGCATTTAGTCCATTTACATTTAAGGTAATTATCGATATGTATGTTCCTATTTCCATTTTATATATTGTTTTGGGTTCGCTACTATAGGTCATTTCCTTCTCTTGTGTTTCGTGTCTAGAGAAGTTCCTTTAGCATTTGTTGTAAAGCTGGTTTGGTGGTGCTGAACTCTCTCAGCTTTTGCTTGTCTGTAAAGGTTTTAATTTCTCCATCAAATGTGAATGAGATCCTTGCTGGGTAGAGTAGTCTTGGTTGCAGGCTATTCTCCTTCATCACTTTCAGTATGTCCTGCCACTCCCTTCTGGCTTGTAGGGTTTCTGCTGAGAGATCAGCTGTTAACCTTATGGGGATTCCCTTGTGTGTTATTTGTTGTTTTTCCCTTGCTGCTTTTAATATGCTTTCTTTGTATTTAATTTTTGACAGTTTGATTAATATGTGTCTTGGCGTGTTTCTCCTTGTATTTATCCTGTATGGGACCCTCTGTGCTTCCTGGACTTGATTAACTATTTCCTTTCCCATATTAGGGAAGTTTTCAACTATAATCTCTTCAAATATTTTCTCAGTCCCTTTCTTTCTTTCTTCTTCTTCTGGAACCCCTATAATTCGAATGTTGGTGCGTTTCATGTTGTCCCAGAGGTCTCTGAGACTGTCCTCAGTTCTTTTCATTCTTTTTTCTTTATTCTGCTCTGCAGTAGTTATTTCCACTACTTTATCTTCCAGGTCACTTATCCGTTCTTCTGCCTCAGTTATTCTGCTATTGATCCTATCTAGAGTGATTTTAATTTCATTTATTGCATTGTTCATCGTTGCTTGTTTCATCTTTAGTTCTTGTAGGTCCTTGTTAACTGTTTCTTGCATTTTGTCCATTCTACTTCCAAGATTTCGGATCATCCTTACTATCATTATTCTGAATTCTTTTTCAGGTAGATTGCCTATTTCCTCTTCATTTGTTAGGTCTGGTGGGTTTTTATCTTGCTCCTTCATCTGCTGTGTGTTTTTCTGTCTTCTCATTTTGCTTATCTTACTGTGTTTGGGGTCTCCTTTTTGCAGGCTGCACTTTCGTAGTTCCCGTTGTTTTTGATGTCTGTCTCCAGTGGCTAAGGTTGTTTCAGTGGGTTGTGTAGGCTTCCTGGTGGAGGGGACTAGTGCCTGTGTTGTGCTGGATGAGGCTGGATCTTGTCTCTCTAGTGGGCAGGTTCACGTCTGGTGGTGTGTTTTGGGGTGTCTGTGGCCTTATTATGATTTTAGGCAGCCTCTCTGCTAATGGGTGGGGTTGTGTTCCTGTTTTGCTAGTTGTTTGGCATAGGTTGTCCAGCACTGTGGCTTGCTGGTCGTTGAGTGAAGCTGGGTGCTGGTGTTAAGATGGAGGTCTCTGGGATATTTCCACCGTTTAATATTATGTGGAGCTGGGAGGTCTCTTGTTGACCAGTGTCCTGAAGTTGGCTCTCCTACCTCAGAGGCAGAGCCCTGACTCCTGGCTGGAGCACCAAGAGCCTTTCATCCACACAGCTCAGAATAAAAGGGAGAAAAAGTAGGGAGAATTAGTAGAAGTATGAGTAAAGAAAGAAGGAAAGGAGGAAAGGAAGGAAGGAAGAAAGAAGCAAAGAAGGAAAGAAAGGAGGGAGGGAGGGAGGGAGGGAGGAAGGAAGGAAGGAGGGAAAGAAGGAAAAAAGACAGAAAGAAAGATGATACAGTAAAAATAAAATAAAGTATAATATAGTTATTGAATTAAAAAATATTTAGAAAAAAAGAAAAAAAAGGGACGGATAGAACCTTAGGACAAATGTTGGAAGCAAAGCTATACAGAGAAAATCTTACACAGAAGCATACACATACACCTTCACAAAAAGAGGTAAAGGGGGAAAAATCATAAATCCTGCTCCCTGAGACCACCTCTTCAATTTGGGGTGATTCGTTGTCTAAAGGAGGGAAGGAAGGAAGGAAAGAAAGAAAGAACGAAGGTAAAGTATAATAAAGTTATTACAATTAAACTTAATTATTAAGAAAAAGAATTTTTAAAAAAAAGTCATGGACGGATAGAGCCCTAGGACAAATGGTGGAAGCAAGAGTATACAGACAGGATCTCACACAGAAGCATACACGTACGCATTCACAAAAAGAGGAAAAGGGAAAAAATCATAGATCTCGCTCCTAAATTCCACCTCTTCAATTTGGGATCATTCCTTGTCTATTCAGGTATTCCACAGATGCAGGGTATATCAAGTTGATTGTGGAGCTTTAATCCGCTGCTTCTGTGGCTGCTGGGAGAGATTTCCCTTTCTCTTCTTTGTTCTCACAGCTCACAGGAGCTCAGCTTTGGATTTGGCCCTGCCTCTGCGTTTAGGTCGCTGGAGGGCGTCTGTTTTTTCGCTCAGACAGGACGGGGTTAAAGGAGCTGCTGATTCGGGGCCTCCGGCTCACTCAGGCCGGGGGTTGGGGGATGGGGGTAGGAGGGGCACTACGTGCGGGGCGGGCCTGCGGCTGCAGAGGCAGCGTGACGTTGCGGCAGAGGCCGGCGTGATGTTGCACCAGCCTGAGACCCGCCGTGCGTACTCCCGGGGAAGTTGTCCCTGGATCCCGGGAACCTGGCAGTGGCGGGCTGCACAGGCTCCGCGGAGGAGGGGTGTGGAGAGTGACCTGTGCTCGCACACAGGCCCCTTGGTGGCGGCAGCAGCAGCCTTAGCGTCTCCCGCCCGGCTCCTGGGTCCGCGGTTTTAGCCGCGGCTCGCGCCCGTCTCTGGGGTTTGCGCTTTCAGCCGCGGCTCGCGCCCGTCTCGGGGGCTCGCGCCCTCAGCTGCGGCTCGCGCCCGTCTCTGGGGTTCGCGCTTTTAGCCGCGGCTCGCGCCCGTCTCTGGAGTTCCTTTAAGCAGCGCTCCTAAACCCCTCTCCTCGCGCACCAGGAAACAAAGAGGGAAGAAAAAGTCTCTTGCCTCTTCGGCAGGTGCAGGCTTTTCCCCGAACTCCCTCCCGGCTAGTCGTGGTGCACTAACCCCTTCAGGCTATGTTCAAGCCGCCAACCCCAGTCCTCTCCCTGAGCTCCGTCCAAAACCAAAACCCGAGCCTCAGCTCGCAGCCCCGCCCGCCCCGGCGGGTGAGCAGACAAGCCACTCGGGCTGGTGAGTGCCGGTCAGCACCGATCGTCTGTGCAGGAATCTCCCCGCTTTGCCCTCCGCACCCGTCGCTGTGCACTACTCCGCGGTCCCGAAACTCCCCGCTCTGCCTCCCGCAGTCTCCGCCCGCGGAGGGGCTTCCTAGTGTGTGGAAACTTTTCCTCCTTCACAGCTCCCTCCCACTGGTGCAGGTGCCGTCCTTATTCTTTTGTCTCTGTTTTTTCTTTTGCCCTACCCAGTTACGTGGGGAGTTTCTTGCCTTTTGGGAGGTCTGAGGTCTTCTGCCAGCCTTCAGTAGGAGTTCTGTAGGAGTTGTTCCACGTGTGGATGTATTTCTGGTGTATCCGTGGGGAGGAAGGCGATCTCCGCGTCTTACTCTTCCGCCATCTTCAAGGTCCCTGTATTTTTTTTAATATTATTCCCTTAACAGATATATGATTTAAAAATATTTTTCCCATTCTACTGGTTGTCTTTTCACTTTCTTGATAATGTTCTTTGATGCACAGAAGTTTTTAATTTTGATAAAATCCAATTTCTCTTTTTTTTCTTTTGTTGTTCATGCTTTTGGTGTCATATCTAAGAATCCATTGCCAAATCCAAGGTCATGAAAATCTACCCCTATGTTTTCTTCTTAAAGTTTGTGGTTTTAGCTTGTATATTTAGGTCATTGATCAATTTTGAGTTAATTTTTATATATGATGTTAGATAGGGGTCCAAATTCATTCTTTTACATGTGGATATCCAGTTGTCCCATTGCCACTTGTTGAAGAGACTGTTCTTTACCTCACTGAATAGTCTTGCTTTCCTTGATTTAAATCAACTGGGCATAGATATATATTTCTGAACTCTCAGTTCTACGCTATTGGTCCAGATGTCTAGCCTTTTGGCAGTACCATACCATTTTGATTACCGTAGTTTTGTAGTAAGTTTTGATATTGGGAAGTATGAATCCTCCAACTTTGTTTTTCCTCCAATCTTCTTTTTCAAGATTGTTTTGGCTTTTTAGGGACCCTTGCAATTCTTGCCCAACTGATTTTTGGCAATGGTGCAAAGCAAGTCAATGGAGGAAAAAAGCTTTTTCAACAAATGATGTGTGGCAATTTGACATTCTTAGGGGGAGAAAAAGAATCTCAATCTAAGTCTCAGACCTTGAATGAAAATTAACTCAAAATGGTGACAGACTTAAATGTAAAACTATTAAACTTTTATTTTAAAAATAGAAAAATCTTTGGCATCTTGGATTTAGACTTGACATCAAAAGGCAGATCTATAAAAAGGAAAAGGTGATAAACCTCACTGAATCAAAACTAAAAATGTCTCCTCTGCAAAATTCTCTGCGAAGAGGATGAAAAGACAAGCTAGAGACTGGAAGGATATATTTGTAAACCACATATCCACAAAGGACTAATATCTAGAATGTATAAAGAACTCTTAATATTCAACAGTAAAAATAAACAAACAAAAAAACCTCAAGTAATCCAATTAGAAAATGGTCCAAGGACATTTCAACAAGGAGAATATACAGATGACAAGTGAGCACATGAAAAGATCACTAGCCACTAGGGAAATGTAAAATAAAACCACAATGAGGTATCATTACACACCTATCAGAATGATTGAAATAAAAAATAGTGACACCAGCAAATGCAGGCAGAGAAACAGAATCATTCATGTGTTGTTGGAACATGCAATAGCTACTCTGGAACACAGTTTGGTCATTTCTTAAAAAGCTTAACATGCAACTGTCAGACAAATCAGCAATTGCACTCATGGGCATTTATCTCAGAAAATTGAAAATTTATGTTCATATAAAACCTGCATACAAACGTTAATAGCAACTTTATTTATAATAGCCCAAAATGGAAACAACCCAGGTGGTTAAACAAATGTGGTACTTCCATACCATGGAATACTACTATACAGAGGAACAATTATTGATATGTAAAACAATTTGAATGACTCTTGAGGTAATTATGCTGAGTGAAAAAAGCCAACTCCAAAGGTTACCTATTGTATTCTTCTCTTTATGTAACATTCTTGAAGTGACAAAATTATAGAAATGAAGACAAATTCATGGCTTCCAGGGGTTAGAGATGAAGAGGGAGGGGGAGAGGGAAGGGAGGGAGGTGTGGCTATAAAAGGATGGTGATGGAAATGTTCTGTATCTTGACAGCAACAACATCAATATTCTGGTTGTGATATTGTATGATAGTTTTGCAAGATGTTATCATTGGGGGAAACTGGGTTAAGGGTACACACGATTGCTGTGTATTATTTCTTACAACTGTATGTGAATCTCCAATTATTTAAAAATAAAAGGTTTAGTTAAAAAACCAATAAGTGCTACATTATTTAATTTTTTCCATTTATAAGACTGCGAGCCTGACAGTGTGTAACAAGTGAGCACATGTAGCCGTTAGGGGGGGGTCAGATGGGGACGCTCATGATTCCATCACTCAGTTCATCACTTGGCTGAATAGCACTGACTGCTGGGATGGTCGAGACTGCTGCATTTTTTTATTATTATTATTTTTGTGTGTGGTACACGGGTCTCTCACTGTTGTGGCCTCTCCCATTGCGGAGCACAGGCTCCAGACGCACAGGCTCAGCGGCCATGGCTCATGGGCCTAGCCGCTCCGTGGCACGTGGGATCTTCCCGGACCGGGGCACGAACCCGTGTCCCCTGCATTGGCGGGTGGACTCCCAACCACTGCGCCACCAGGGAAGCCTGAGACTGCTGCATTTTAAATTGTTTTTCTTCTTAGTCAAATAGGTTTGATTTGTGCCCATATTAGATCACGTTTAAAGACTAGAAACATAAGGAACCTGATGATGAAATACAAGATAATTAAGAGCAAAAATGGTCGGATTATAATCCTACTTCAAAATTACCTTTCCCATACTGTAAATGGCATTCATCTGATTAAAAAAATTATTATATAGAACATCAAGATGTCTTTGGTACTTCAAAAACAGTGTTAAGAAGAGAAAATAGAGTGACAATTATATCTAATTTGGCTTTTTATTTATTGAGAATAAAGGGTCCCCAGCCACAATGTGCTATTTGCAGAGTGTTTGCAAAGAGTGGTCTGAAATCTGTCCCCTCTTGTCATTTATAAACAAAACATAGAAATTATAAAAATAAACCTGTAGTGTTTTTAGCGTAAAATTCCGTAATTTCAGACATAGATTCTTGGAAAACAGCTTTTGCTTGTACTGGTGCTGTATCAGGGAGTTAAATCCCAAAGTGTTTTTAGTATACATACAGTTTCCAAATCAGATTTGACATATCATTTTTTAGTATATTTATTTAGCATAATTTAGAAAATTATGCTTTCTCTTGTATAAGTTAAGAGTTAAACGTGCATTTGTTGTTAAATGATACAAAGTGGAAATTTGTCTGTAATGACTGTATATTATGAATATTATTAATGAATGCATTAAAACAAACTGTAGTATACAATACTTAATATGATACTCTTAAATAGTTTGTTTGAAAGTTCAAATCACATCTTTGTCACATACCACAGAAAAATGGCAAAACCAGTTTAAAATTATTTGGAGAGGGTTGTAGTGAAAGGCGTTTGCAAGTCACATACGGCTGGGCTGTGCGGTGGGTGTGCGTGCATTTATCAGCTTTAAAGCATCCTGTACAAATCAGCTGTTAAGTGCCCACTGGCACTTATCTAGGACAATTAGGAAATGAGAGTCCTGGTTAGTAACATGTTCTCCATAACTGAAAATTACTATATGCCTGAGCACTGGATTGGGGTCAAGAGACTTCAGTCTTCCACTAGCTTGGGGTTCTTAGACAAATTAAGTGGGATTATGACAATATTAATGGACACCTGTCTCCCATGGTGAGTGTCTAAAGCCAGTCAAATCAGCATTTTATTTACATTTTTAGCTTCTTTCTCATTTGTTATGTTTTCTACCCTGAGTAACAGAAAACCCCAACTCAATTGGTTTAAGTCGTGAGGAAAATAGAAACCCCGAGGTAGGGCAGCTTCAGAGTTGGTTATTTTAGCAGCTCATTTCACCACTTCACGAAGGTCCTAGGTTCCTTTCCCTGTTCTGCCACCATTCATGGGTCAACTCAGCTGCTCTCAGGGTCGCAAGAGGGTGACCTTGGGTCTAGGGGACCCTGTAGTTGATGAGGGTATCAAGAGAGAAAAGAGGCACCATCTCCTCTGGTGCATCTTTTTATCTCTGCAGCTGACTTTCTCTCACCCCTCCTTGGCCAGCACTGGGCCCCTGCTCACCCCCTGGCCAGTTCCCGGCAGGGAGAATGGGAGCTCCATGACTGGCTTAGACCATGCTGAACGAAATTGACATTCTACAGGCAGAGAAGAAGAGAGAAAGACTTCATGTTTGGTTTTGATATGACAAGGGTTCACAGGACAATTAAGTAAATATACCTACAGGTTCAGAACAAAAGGTTTTCCAGGCACTGATTTGTAGAACATGACTTCTGAGATCAGGATTAGCTGCCGCGTACATAGACATTCTGTGCGACCGATGTAGAATTGCATCGTGATTGTGAGGGCAGACTCCGAGTCACATCCTAGCTCTGCCATTTGCCAGAAAAATGGCCTGAGATTAGTTGTGTAACTTCTCTAAGTTTAACTGATAAAATGGGGAGCTAATGGACTTGTGAGGATTAGGTAAAACAATACATATGAACAGGTAGGCCTAGTGCCCAGTGCATAGTTAGCAATCAGTGATGCAGTGATGAGGATAATGAGCTGACATGACCTTGCACCTCTTAACAGCTGAATAGCTGTTTTTCCTGCTTTTACTCTTTCCAGCAGCCACTATGCCCTCTACCCATCTACTCTATATACAGCATCCAGAGTGACCTGTTAAAAACATATAGTAGATCAATGTCTCTACAAATGACCCAATTTCGTTCATTTTTATGGCTGAGTAATATTCCATTGTATATATGTACCACATCTTCTTCATCCATTCCTCTGCTGATGGACATTTAGGTTGTTTCCATGTCCTGGCTATTGTAGGTAGTGCTGCAATGAACATTGGGGTGCATGTGTCTTTTTGAATATGGTTTTCTCTAGGTATATGCCCAGTAGTGGGATTGCTGGGTCATATGGTAGTTCTATGTTCAGTTTTTTAAGGAACCTCCATACTGTTCTCCATTGTGGCTGTATCAATTTACATTCCCACCAACAGTGCAGGAAGGTTCCCTTTTCTCCACACCCTCCCCAGCATTTATTGTTTGTAGATTTTTTGAGATATGGGTGGATCTAGAGACTGTCATACAGAGTGAAGTAAGTCAGAAAGAGAAAAACAAATATCGTATATTAATGCATATATGTAGAATCTGAAAAAATTGGTATAGATGATCTTATTTACAAAGCAGAAATAGAGGCACAGACGTAGGGAGCAAACGTATGGATACCAAGGGGGAAAGGGGGGGTGGGATGAATTGGGAGATTGGGATCGACATAGATACACTATTGATACTATGTATAAAATAGGTAACTAATGAGAACCTACGGTATAGTACAGGGAACTCTATTCAGTGCTCTCTGGTGACCTAAATGAGAAGGAAATCCAAAAAAGAGGAGATAAATGTATACATAGAGCTGACTCACTTTGTTGTACAGTATAAACTAACACAGTATTGTAAAGCAACTATACTCCAGAAAAAAGACATATAGTAGATCAGAGCATTCTCCTGCTCAAAACCCTCTCATGGCTCCCATTGCACCTAAAATCAGATCTAAAGTCCTTATTCATCGCAGCCTGCAGGGCCTATGTGGTGTGGCCCTTGCTTAGCTCTCTGCCTTCTTCACCGACTCCACCCAGATCCCTCTACGTTGGCCTGAATCGCATCAAGCCAGTTCCTACATCACAGTTTTCATGCCTGTTGGGCCTTCAGCCTGAACACTCTCCCCACTAGATCATCTCATATCTTCCCCCCTCATTTATTCATGTTTGTGCTCTAAGCACCTCCTCAGACAGAAGTTTGTCATCTGCCCTCTTAAAAACACTCACTACACTCACTCCCACTTACTCTTTCTCTTAGTCTGGACTGTCTAGAAAACAACCTGAGGCAAAAGCTCATGTGCTGACACTTGATTAAGAAGGAATACAGTCCCAGGGAAGCAGGAGCAAGGAAGAAGAAAGAGCAAATACTGAAAGGGCTCCAGCTTTGTAATCAGTGTAGCTGAGGGCTTAGTCTCCAGGGATGTCTTGAGACGGGGCATAGGGAGCTCTGCTTCTCTGTACAGACTATCCAGGGAAGGAAGAGAGAACTGATCTGCTGGCTCCCTTCTGTACCCTTTCTCCTACTGGTCAATCTACCCCCGAAGCAGGAATTACCCCCCCCACCTCTATGATGTAGTGAGTAGCCCCCCCAGGCAGCCTCTGGAAAAGCCAGAGCCTCAGGGGTCCAGTCTGGCCAATGCATAGACGTGGAGGCCAGTGTCTTCTTGTCGGTTGTTGCCACACGCAGGGCTTCTTGATCTGAGCTGCTGGCAATAACAGCAGAGGTACCTGGCTCTAAGACTGTGCAAATAGCATGGAAGAGTTGATAGGGTCACTGTGGTCAGAAAGCAAGGCAAGTAGCCAAAGCCCTGGTGGGGAATGGGGGCGGAGAGGTCAGCGTGGCTGCTCAGATTTGAGTGGTATATAAACTAAGTCCAGCACCATCTGCTACATCCTCGTCTTGCGTAGTTCTCTTCATAACACTGAGGATGACCTGCCATAATACTGCATATTCATTTGAATGGAGCAGATATTCACCAGGATGGAACCTCCATAAGCAGGAGCTCATCTTTTTGAAAGATCTCTTTTTCAGATTGTCATGCTATTTACCACTCTCTACTAATGAGTTGGAAAACGGAGGCATGACAGAAATATCCCTTGTGAATAAAGGAGGTCGGCCCCTCCCTTGGCTCTCCTCCTACTGAGCTGCCTCTTTCATGCCTCTTCCCACTCCCAGTACGGGTGCTGCTTTGTGGCTTGGAGGCCTGGCCTCCTCATCCCAGATTCTCCCTGTGCACATGGAATTCTGAGAGTAGCTGAGTTTCATTTCCTCTGGTTCTCAATGCCTTTCTTAGGCCCCTTGTACCATCACTCTAGGCCCTGGGAGTTAGATGGGACTTTTGTCTCTGGAACAGTACTATGAGGGTTTTGTTGTTCACCTCCCTCCACGTTTCCCATTCACAGATTCCCTCTCCATCACTGCATCTTCTCATTCATCCTACCTTCTTAATTAAAATTCTGACCCTATACCACTTCTTCATTGCCTTGAAAAATTTCCCAAATCAGTTATCTCTTGAATGAATACCTTATCTCCATGCTGGCTCCTTTTCTCCCTAAATCAGAGTTTTAAATAATTATTTCTGAGTGTGATTTTAGGTCTAGGTTTTTGAATTTGTTGCCTCCATTGCCTTAATTTCTAGATGATCATGAATCATCACTTAAGAATTAGACTTAAGGGAAGATTAGACTTAAGGGAAACCTTTAACGTCATAGCTCTAGATCAGAGTAGCTATAACTTCTAGCAAAATATAGGCATCGACTTGCAGAACTGAAAATGGCCTCAGAAGTTCATTGAGTATGACCACTTCCCACTCCTCTCCCAACCCCTTCTTGAGAGATGAGGAAACAAACCAGAAAAGGTGGGACTCCTCCAGACTCACAAAGCCAGAGAGGGGCTGAGGCAGGCTAGGGACCCAGTCCTTTTGCCTTTCTGTCCAGGGCTCTCCTAAGATCCAGACTGCTTCTTCAATCAGCTGCATAGTTTGGTTTGAAGATTTGCTAAGACATTTTTAGACAGGCAGCCGAATGTTAAATCATGTAAGACAAGGAAGACAGTTCCCTGCCTATTCCCACCTTCTCATGTGACCTCCCGGACTGGCTTCTAATGGGTATTTCTGGGACTGTTTGATCAGCCCCTTGTAGACCTGACCCATTGCTAGTGACAGGGTAACTTTCGGTAGAATCTGGAGGAGGTGTCTTGCTTCCTTCTGACCCCCACGACTATGTGTCATCTCTGGGTATCCTGATGCACAGCTGCAATCTGAAATGACCTGTAGGAGACACATTATCTGGCAGCTGTTTTTGGTCATGTGGTTGTGTTTTTGGTGAGATTAGAAATAGAAAAATGTTTTAAAACTGGTAAAGTAAAATCCCTAACATATATTGGGGATTTTTAAACTTCTTGATGTTGTAAAAATACACTGATAAGTTTCTTTTGTGTGTCTCTGAGTCTGCCTCGGGCAGTAGTCTGAATTTATGTTGCCTTTTAACTTCCTCCTTTCAAATTTACTAAATTGTATGATTTCAAAATTTAAGCGTCATAGTTGGCTACTGAGAACCATCAGGATGCTTGCAAGTTCTGAAACAGGGCTTCAGGCAAATTCTGAAATTCTCTGTGTAAAATCTAGCCGATTTTCCAAGTTGGGGACTGTTATTAAACCAAGAATTGCCCTGGGAAGTGAAAGCACAGAGCAATTCAAAGAGGTGTCAAGGTCTGCTGGCATCCGATGCTGCTTCCCTGAAGGCTTGTTTTATTTTGTCATTCACACTTCACCTTTTTTTTTTTCAAAGGTGACTTTAAAAATTTTATTTATTTGTTTATTTAATTTAATTTTGGCTGCACTGGGTTGCTGTGCTCGGGCTTTCTCTACTTGCAGCGAGCGGAGGCTACTCTGTTGCAGTTCGGGGGCTTATTGAGGTGGCTTCTCTTGTTGCGGAGCACGGGCTGTAGGCACGTGGGCTTCAGTAGTTGTGGCTCGCGGGCTCTAGAGCACGGGCTCAGAAGTTGTGGCACACAGGCTTAGTTGCTCCGCGGCATGTGGGATCTTCCTGGACCAGGGCTCGAACCCGTGTTCCCTGCATTGGTAGGCGGATTCCTAACCACTGCGCCACCAGGGAAGCCCCAAGGTGACTTTTAATTCCAGTCTTATTTTATGCACAGTAGTCACAATAGCTCACTTCAGTTGTTAGCATTATCTCTAAGGGATATTCCGTGCATCTGATTTGCAGCAGCTACGTTCCGCCCTTCTTTGGGGAGCAGAGGAAGTTTGTGGAAGTCCAGTCCCTGCATTAAACAGAGCTATTTCTGATCTTGGTCGATTTACAGATCCTGACTTACGTATGACCCTGAAGTTATTAAAAACACACACCCCAAGGCCTGCCTTGGTTATGTAATAGGGCCACTAGGCTGACTCAGGGACTTTGTGCTCAGAGCTGAGAACAGAAACTGGCTTTTCCAAACACCTCAAAGTCTGTGAAGGGAGGTGAACCCAGCCTCCAGGCTGTGGGGCTCCATCTTGACCACCGACTTAGAATTAAATTTCAGGGGGAGGCTCAGGATGTTTCCAAACTTCCCTGCTTCCTTTTATGCTCAGTCTTAATTTTCTTTTTCCCAAGATGGACAGTGCCATCCCTTTCCTGATCCAGCTACAGAGAATCTGGTCACAAGCCAGCCTTGGAGGTTCAGTCAGGGGTGGCCTTGGCAAAGAGTCATGGTCAATTCTGAGAGAGTATCATGCCTGCCAAGGCCAGGGACATGGAGCATGGAGTAGCCTTTATCCTTTTGAGCACAAATCATGGTATCCATGGAGGAAGTCACAGCAGAATGAGCCCTGGAAGTCACCCAGGCTTCCTCCAAGTCCTCATTTTATGGATGGGGAAACATACCAATAGCAGAAATATGACTGGCTCCGGGTTGCAAGCTGAGTGGTAGTAGAGGGTGGGCTGCATCCCAGAACAAAACCTATGAGAGGGCAGGGACCACGCTGGCCCATCCACTGCTGTCTCCCAGCACCTAGTACCATGCCTGGTAGACAGGAGGGCCCAGTAAATATCTGTTGAAGGAAAGAACAAATCTAACACCTCTTCCTCCATGTCAGCTTTCTATTTTTCTTCCCCTTCTCCTGATATTTAACTAACCATAACCTCAAAAGAGCCCCTCTGCCCCTCCTTCAGGCCAGGAAAGGTCACAGGGGCATGAACAAGACACTGTTCCCCTAAGCCAGGAAGTCACCTGGTACCCACACAGCCAGAGTAGGAGGCTTTCCCCCAAAAAGTCTCCTGCCCATCAGTTACCACAGCCTAGACTGGCTAGAGTCTACTCCTAAGTTTGATGCCAGATTGGAGCTACAGTATGACCATTTTGGGGGCCCTAGTAGTTACAAAGTTGTTTCCAGTTTATTTGGGCACCAAGACTGATCTTTAGGCCAATTAATGGAAACAAAATGATCACTGGGCTGTGGTCTCCAAAAGTTGTGGATGTTGAAGAGGGATCCAGAAAGTTTTGGGAGCCCCAGGCTTGGGGATGAGGTCCAGGCCTCATGCCTGGTTCCAAGGGAGAAGAAGGGACTCTCTGGTCACAGCTTGGCCAGGCTAGGCAAATGTCAACTGGGACTGCCTCTGTATGCCCAGGATTTAGTGAGATTCTGCAGTGAGAGAAGGCAGATTCAGAAGAGAGAAATAAAAACGTCGCTCTTTCGCAGGTTGTTGGCTCTCAGCGAGGGGGAGCGTCATTTGACTTTGCGTCCAGGGACAGCTCTCTTGGTGCGGTGTACTGGCCCGCCTGAGCTCCACAAGCTACAGCTGCTGATTGAGACCAGCAGCGCATATTGAGAGCACAGACTTGGGGAACCCTGCCCGGAAAAGAGCCAGAGGAGAGGAGGAGTGTGTTGGGGGGTGGGAGAGCTCGTCGGCTGCCGGGTTCCACAGAGCCAGGGCCGGGAGCGCACCCCGTGCCCCTGCGGCTGCAGAGATCGCCCTGGAGCGCCGGGAGTCCTCCAGCCCCGAGTGCGCGCCCGGCTGCTCCGCGCACCTGCCGCGGGCCCCGCGCGGGTCTGAGCGGCGGTCGGGCGGGCCGCGCGCACAGGTGGCGGCGATTGGGCAGGCGGGGCCCGGAGGGTGACGTCACGGGCTCCGGTCCCGGCGGCAGAAATAGGGCAGCCGCGGCGGTGGTGCCACAGCAGCGGGCCGCGGCGGCTTAGAGAGCTGGAGCCCCGACAGCCTCCAGCGCGCCCAGGACCCGCCGACAGCCAGAGAGACCGACCGAAGGACGCGGGACCGGGTCTCCGCTGCCACCACGGGGCGCTCCCTCTCGCCCTCCGAGTCCGGCCACCTGGTCTTCCCCTCGGCCCCCGGCCGCCTCAGGTACGCGGGCGCAGCTTCGGAGCGGCCGTGGGGAGGGTGCCAAGCCGCCGCCCCCGCCGCCGCCAACCGGTCTCGCTGCGCCCCGCTGGGGTACTAGCGCTCGCGGCCCCGCGTTTCCCTGAAGGGCCCGGCCGGGCGCTTGCTAGTCCTCACCGCCGCGCCTGGTGAGCCAAGTTTGCCCGCCTGCCGGGAGGCAGGCACGGGACCCCGCGACCCGGGCTGGGCAGGGCTACCCCGGCCGGAGCTAGGACTCGGGGTAAAGGCTGGGGAGCCGAGGCGTGTGGCCTGGGTCTGCAGTGGGGACCGGAGTGACCGGGCTTGCGCGCAGAGCACCGCGCATGAACCACTTGAGCCGAGCCCGAAGCGGGCGCCGGGCTCCGAGACCCTTCAGGTGCCGTTCTTGTGTTCTGGACCCCGAGCGGCCTCGGCGAGACGGGAGAGCGGTTGCACCTGGGCTCGGACTCGTGCCCTTGGCCCCGGGCTGGGGCGCGAGGCGGGCGTCCTCACTACCTCTTTCCTCCAGCTTTGCGGGGAAACTTGTGTCTGCTCGCTGCAGCCCGAAGGGCCCGCGGCGCCCGGCGTGGCCTTCGCAACCCCGAGGGCCGCCGCGTCCGGGGCTGAGCGCTTGGGCTTCGCGGAGGAGGCGGGAAGGACCCGGGACCCCACTAGGCTCCGGCAAGCCCGCCGCTCTCCTTCTGCTCGGTCGGGCCGGTCGTTGTTCCAAGCAAGCGGCCGGTGTTATTTGTTGGGAAATCACTAGTGGGCAATTTGTTTGGGGGGGATGTTCAGGCAGGGGGCTTGGTCCTAACAGCTTGTAATGTGGGTGATCTCCACTCCTCTTGGCGCCAGCAAAAGACCTGTTCCAAGTTTCGGGGGGACTTAGGCGAAGCAGGCAGAGCTATCCGCTTTGGGTGCGCGTGTGGCCTCGAGTTTGGGGAAGAGCTTGGCGCGAGCCTTCGGGGCTCCCTTCAACTGACAAAGCGGTGCCCCGAGCGAGTTCGCTTGAGGCCTGCCACCTGAGGACTTCGACGCCCGCCCCTCTTGCAGGAACAGAAACCTGCTGGAGCAGTAGGGTTTCTCACCATGCCCAGAACGTGGCGAGCATCCCGTGCAGCGTGTCCGTCTATGTAAGTTCCTGGGGACCTGCAGAGTTGGGCCTTCTAGGTCTGCGTCTAGCCCAGAGAGTTGGTCCCACATGCGCTGTCCAGACGACCTCTCTCCTGATAACTGTCGCCGACATTGATGAATAGCGCTTCCGCAGCCTCTCCTCCGCTCCCCTCTAGGTGTCGCTTCCGCCGAGGTTTCTGGCGAGCGGAGCCGGTAGCTTTGGTCTGTTCCCTTAGTGAATTTGTTGCAAGCCTGTGCACCAGGAATGGTACTAGATGGGCTCCTGAGACGCAAACATCCGTCCACATTCTCTGAGCCAAACAGAAACAGAATTTCAGTAGAAGGGGCGCGGTAACTTAAGCCCATTCTTGGTGCACATTTTGATTATCACACAATCCGAGAGGGGAGAAAAGGGATCGGGAAGAAATTCGGACTTTTCTCAAAAGTCCCGAGTTATTTTCCTATCATCAGGTTAGGGGAAAGCCAGAGATGACTTTTAACAGTGTCCTTTTAATCCTGGAATGGCCCAGACAGGCTCTGGGTCTGGGCAGTGGTCAGGTGGAGGGCTCACCTGGGAAGCAAATGCTCAAGGGAGTGAGGGATACGGCTTCTCTGACCCCAGAGGCTCAGCAGCCCTCAGGCAGTAACTCTAATGGAAGACCTGAGCCGATGCTCCACAGAGCACATGTCTGCTTTCCATCTTAGTTTTGTGAGAAGACACTGCAGCATTACTAGTTTATTTCTGTTTAAACGCACTGAGATGAATGTTCACTTTCTTCCCATGCTAGGGAAAAAGCCCGTCTCTCCAAAGACTTCAGACAGAGCCAAAGGTTGTGCAAGAAAATAGTCTTTGATGTAATGAATTAAAATTGCTTAATGAAAGTTGTTCCAATGGATTTTTCTCTCTTCAAATTTTTTGTCCACCCTCAATTGTTGTCAGTTCCAGGAAGGCTTTTTGTTCCAGAGAGGGGCCAGCTTGTTCTGGGTATGGTGAGAACTTTTATCATTTTGGCTGTGTCCTGGAGTGGTAGGTTGGATTTTTCTACCTTGACCTGCCAGTCACTCAGGATTCTTCTTTTAAGGGCTGCAGCCTTTTTCTGTCTTTTTTTTTTTTTTTTTTTTTTTAGTGATCTTCATGATGTGAGCTTTTGTTTGACAACATTACATTTCAGAAATTGTCATTGACTAGTCAGAATTTCCTAAAAATCTCCTTAATTGCCACTTTGCTTTTTTTGGTATTTCTTTGCAAACTCAACTTTCTTGTGTTGCTCTGTGCTTACTAATTAATCAAATTAGGCAGTTATTTCAATAACACATCTTTCCTTACATTTTCTATCTTGGTGCATAACACAAGGCATGCAACTTCAAGTAAAATAGAACTACAGTGGAGCGAACATGGTACTTAGGAGGCATAATCTGAATGTTGAAAGGGTGAGGGTTCTGTGTGTTAACTTCATAGTAAATAGGAATGTCATAGACTTACACATTGCACATAGACTAATTTAGATATCAAATTTATCAAATGTTGGAACAATTAACCAAAGATACCAAGTAGATAATTAATAGGAAATGCAATATAACTTCATTATGGATTGCTTCAGGGTTGGCTTCATATGTTTCCATGCCTAATTTCCCTGGATTGGTGTTTTAGAGATGATTTTAGGAAGTTTGAACCCTTTCCTTTTTTCCTAAAACATCACAAATCAAAACTGGGGTCCTAAACCTTGCAGAAGAAATTAGCATACAGCTTCCTGGTTTTAGGTTGGAGTTGATATGCCTTTTTTTTCTCTTTGAACATTGGGCAGGCATACAGAAGAGAACTGTAGGATTTTGGTGGTCCCCAATTGGTTCCTATTTGTTGATTGCCAACATCCCATGTGTAAAATGCAATGCACCTAAAAGTAATTGGCTAGAGCATACACTTTTCAATTAGGTTAGAAATTCAGGTGCCTCAAAATCACAGACTTTACCATTCTCTTCAAGGATGGGTGGTGTTGCTTAGTTCTGCCAAATCATCTTCATAATTTCTGGTCCTGTCTGTTACAAAGAGAAGCCATTTCCGTGTGACTATTCCATAGTGTCTGGTCTGGTAATGTCACCATATTCTGAGAGAGGATGAGAGAGAACGAACCAGTGAATAGCTTTCCCAAAAGCTCCAAGGGTCAGAATTCCCATTCTTCCCAAACAGGGCTGATTCCTGGAGGAGGAAAGAGAAGTTTGTACTCATGCCTGTGCTTCTCTTTGCCTTCTGACAGTGTTCAGTAAAGACAGCTTACATGCTGCTGTATGTTCTCTGGTGGGGTAGATTTGGAGTTTACATATTCATACCAATTTCTCCCTGGTCATTTGCATTCTTAGGTCACAGTTTTTCAACTTCCTTCAAAAAACAAGTCAGTATTTGGAATGTTACATTCTACAGATTTGTCGTACCTCTATAATTTTAAGTGGAAATAAATAATAGCATGATATCAACTTATAGCACCAGAAAATCCTGTGGTTGTCACAGCAAGGGGTATATGATCTAATGGGGCCCATCTTGAACTAAAAAAAGCAAAATCAGTCTGTCTAAACAGAGAATGCATACATATTCCATCCATAAATTTGTGATTATGTTAGAAACAAAACAATTGCCTAGGGGTCAGGATGCTTGAGTTTTAGTCTAGGTTTGGCTACTGAGTTGGCTTCATACATTGGGTGAATCCCTCCACCTTCTAGGCCTTTGGTGTCCTGTCTGTGCAGTGGCCAGCCTGGCACCTGATTCTCCTGAGCATGGGGAAACATGAGGCTCAGCTGGGAAACCTCAGAGGAAGCAGTGAAGTACTTCTCTTGGAAACGAGATGTCTTAAATATCAAGTGATTGTGTCTTACGAGTTGTTTGAAAGGAAAGGTAGTTCCAGGTCTTTTATGAGAACAATCTCGGGTAGATTTATAACCAATCTTGGGACTCTAGCATGGATTGAATGAAGCTTATAAACCTAAATTGATTTCAAAAGGAGCTCTAGGTTGAAAAAGAGGGTTTGTGACCTTATTAGTGGTACCTTCCCGTTTCTTTGACAGGGAGATTCTTGTATTTTCTTCCATCTGAGGGCCAGTAGGGCTATTTGAATTTGATGAGTAATCTTCCAACAGGTCCTCTTTGCCCAAAGTGACTGTCTACCAGGCTGGTTGGTGTTGCCCATGAGCTAAAGGGTACTCTTGATGCCTGGTATCCTTTGTATCTCCTCATGGTTTCTTTATTTCAACCACATTCTTGGCCAGTGAAGGCAGCACCAAGGAAGACCAAGGAGAGCATGCTGAGTGGCCCCATCCTGGGTGAAGTGTAGGAGGGGGGCAGCTTGGCTTCCCCCTCTGGCCTTGCTCGGAGCCATGAAAGCTGGAGGAACACAGCTCTTGGCATCTGTTAGAGGATAGACTTGGGGCTCATGGCCTCTAATCTTGCTGTACATAGATGTTTCCCCATCTAAAACCAACCATTCATCCAAATAAAATATTTCTAAGTATCAAGAGGCAGCAGGGGATGGGGTTTAAGAGTATAGACACCAAGTCCACCTGGCTGTCTTGGAGTCCCAGCTCTGCCATTTATTTGCCATGCAGCCTTGGCAAGGTATTTAACCCTCTCTGTGACCCATTTCCTCTGTCATTTGACTAGAGGATAATCATTGCCCTCCTCACGGAGTAGAAATGAGGATTATGAGTTAATACCTATGAAGCATTTAGAACAGTGCCTGACACATAGTAATTGCTATATGTGTTAATCAAATAGATAGTCTCTATTTGGTTATTAGACAGACCATCAAAATTGATTTAGACGCAGTATTCTTTTTTTATGAACCGCACTGTCATAAAACTTGGGTTGTAAATTTTAAGACTGTTGTTGCTGTAGACGGAATGAATTGTCAGTCACCATGAGTATAAAATGACATCTCAGACTCATCTGCCGTGCAAATGAAGTTTGATCTAGTGGTGGCCAAGCTGAAATAAACTTTACAGAGAGGCTGCCTAGGAATATTTCAGTAGTTGGCCTGGCTCGTGTGTTTCCCTGTCATCCAATGAAATCCTACGGAACTCTCAACACAAACCAGACAAAACCAGAGATGACTCCAGGTGCAGTAGGGCTGCAGTTCAGCTTCCTGAAACACATCTCAGAACAGCTGGTTTAATGCCAGAGGTCTGGGCACACCCTCTTAAATGAAGTGATTTGGCGCTTCCCAAAACAATTGAAATGAACAGAATTTTTTCTGATATTATCCATTAATAATAAAACATCCAAAATAATTGGTCTTGGATTACTAGGCAAAATGAAAACTAAATACTAGATATTGTGGCTCAAATATTTCATAACTCCAGGGATTGACATCTGTACATTATCTAGAGTAAGTTTTGATTATCTTGCTGTTTTTAGTTTATTTGGGCTTGAAGGCATGAAAAGGGAGAGAAGAAGACCTTTTATATATATGCTCACTCCATGAGCACTGGTTGATGGTGGATAAGTAGGGAAGAATTAATAAAAGTAGAGTAGGAAACGGTGTCTTTCTAGTTCTAGCTTGAGTTACTCTTGCTGGTTTTAAAAAAATTCCGAAAATCCAGCAACTGCTTTCTGCCGTCTCTGGAACATGGATGGCTCTGTGTTCAGAAGAGAATAATTTATGGGGAGTAGGGAGTTGCCCTATTTATTTTTAGAAAAACTGGTTGCAGTTAGGGAAGTCATTTTTATTCTCTTTTAGTCCCAAATGTGATTTTTCTCTCCTCATCCCTGTAAGAACACATACCCTAGCTGGAGCCCCAGACAGGGAGCGTAGCGCTGGGTGGCTGCTGGTAATGCTGCAGCGTTCTGCTCCACTCTGCCTTCTTCAGAGGAAGGAGCTGGTGCCGACTGTGCTGAGACCATGACCTTCAGATTGTATTTACTAGCCACTCGGATCGTTTCCCCAGTAACTCTAGCTTTCCCTCCAGATGTCAAAGATGAACGGCCGAAGCAACAGAGGTAGGAGTAGGAGCCTGTGGACTCTTTAAAAAAAAAAAAAGAGAGAAAAAGAAAAAAGAGATGTCTTCTCTTAAAAGATAGTCATAACTTAGAACCTTGCCTTTCACAGGCCAGTGTTATATGCCTACAATGTTTAGTTTGACTTCACTTTCCTGTGGGCATTTCTGTTTCAAGTTGGGGACATAAAGCAAATCTGGAGCAGCAGCTTTATTTGGGTATGGAAGGCAGCCAAAGGAAACCTGGAATGTGGCAGGAGTGTATTTGTTTGGCAGCCCTGGCATCAGCGCTAGTGATCATTTGATACCTCCCCTTGTGTACCGCAGGGATCCTTCAAAGCTGTTGGCTCTGGGGGTGAGCACGGGTGGACCCCGCAAACAGGCTGTAAGGTCTCTCAAGCAGCTAATCATCTCTGACTCGGACACCTGCTCATGACCAGTCCTAAGCCAAGTGATGGGGGTGCTGGCCTCCAAGGAGCTCTGTGTGTTTTCATCTCCCCAGCCATGAGCAGGATGCAGTGTGGACCACATGCAGTTAAGCACTGGATTGTATGGTGCTCACAGAAATTAATAACTCTTCAAGTTTCCTTGAGTAAGAGTTCTAAACACTGCATGATGAGTTCTATCTGGATATGTTTCTTAGAGATACTGAAATTAAGGTTGGAATATGTTCACAGTGGAAGCCTTAAAAAGTACAGCTAATTGGACAAATGCACCAGTCTGTGTCTTTGTCCTCTTAACACAATGCCCAGCATATGTTAGGGAGTTGAATTTTTATTATAGCTGACCCGTAGTTTTTTTTCATCCATGTGATTCTTTGATTACTTTCAACTGTCCATTTCTTAGACAATCTATCAAGTGAGTCTCAGGAAATATCTTAAATGCTACTGAAATCCTCTTATCCATTGGATGCTGGGATTCTACTACAAGGACTGGTCTTGAAACAAAAATAAAAATAGTAGACCCTTTAATGCTGTCTTGAAGTTCCCTATCTTGTTAACTGAGGCATCATCTACAAACAGGAGTGCTACAGGTTTAACACGATTCCTCGTCAGCATTTATTGAGCACTCGTGTGCCCAGCTGCAAATACTTCCTGAGGAAACAGAAGCGTGAACATAGGGTAACCTAACAGAGGTGCCTCCGCCTTCTCACCCTCATTTGTTCTTGCAGATGTAGTGGCGGGTGCATTTCAAGTGGGTTTCTACATACCAGTTAGCATTTCTAGAGTTCTTACTATGTGCCAGCCCTGCCTCCTTCAGTCCTCACAGCAGTGCTATTGGGTACATATTCTGACCCCATTTTAGAGGTGAATAAACTTAGGCTCCGAAGTATTATAACTTCTCCACAGGAAAGCAGAACGGTTGGTGCCAGAATTTAAACTCGGATTTATCTGATTCTGGAGCACAGCTACTCACTAACTAACTACGCCTTGACATGTTTACACTTTGCGGCACTTAGTTCTGAGTGTTTGTCATTTTCTCAACAGACTCAACAAAATGAAACCAGGATGCTTTTGGCTGCATCTCACACTGCTTGGAGCCTCCCTGCCTGCTGCGCTGGGGTGGATGAACCCAGGAACCAGCAGAGGATTGAACATGGGTGTGGGAGAGTCCCGGGAAGAGGTATAGTCACGTCACGGCTGACTTGCCATTTAAAACTCATCGCTTTTCAATGTTAGAGTATCTAATTTCGTTCCACCTTTAGTTTTTATCAAGTAGATTGCAGTGAAAATTAAAATCCTGCCCCCTTTTTGGTAGGGGACAGAAGGAAGCCACGTGTGTTGATAAGGACAGGAGGTTTATATCATGCTGTTAAGTTATGGTCTAAAATCTCTCCAGTGCCAAAAATGTATCCCCAGATCAAGCTATGGTTGCATGTTTTGTCTTCCACACAGACCCACCAGAGAACGGCCTTTGTGTATATTTAATAGCACTCTGAAAGTGCTGACTCATTGGTGGAGCACACCCATGTGAATTAATGAAGTCTTTTAATTAAAAAATATGTTATAAAGGAAATAGACTTCTTTTCAGCTATATAGATAACAAGAACCAGGCTGAGTAAGAACTGGAGGGTAGAGGTCCTAAGGGAGACGGCCTTAATGAACAGATAAGAATGATTAATGGCATGTTAGGTATATATAAATGCTTCTAAAGTGCTTGAAAAACTTGTTCTCAAATACCTCCCGGGAGAGTCTTGCTATCCTGCTAATTGCTTAGTGAACTCTGGTCTGAAGCCGTGAAAAGGAGTCGTGAACTGCAACCAGCCCTGCTCAGGTAGTAGGCCTCATGAATTTGGGGCTCATGAGGGATGTAGATTTTCTGCACGTGCTGATTTTTTTGTACATGCTGAACCTTGAGCAATGACTACACCCTTTCAATAAAACCACCTAGGATTTTCTTGATGACGTGATGAATACTAATTCTTACCTGAGAGCTTTCCAGGGCATCTTAACTGCCACTGTCTTCCGTGGTGCCTCCCCTTCTCCTTTTCTCTGTGCGTGCTTCCTGCCCTGTGGAATGAGGAAGAAAAATCACCCCCAAAAGTCAACGTTACCTGGAGAGTGAATAACGATACACACTATATGGTAGGATTAATGCGTTATTTGAGCAAAAGACACGATTTCTCTTTCATTATTACTTAATTGTAACTCAGTCCCAAAGCTACAGGCCTTAATCTTCAGGGAGCTACAGAAGTAATTTAATGTGTACTCTTTTCCTGCTGAAGTCACTGTGGCTTCCCTTTGTGGCGAGCAGATGATTAAACAGAAACACTGTCTCTCCCATCTAAATCCATGAAGGACACAACTTAATGTTCTTGGGAAAGAGTCTGAAGGCTGACTTGCTAGCGAGCCCAGCATTTCCCAATGGGAATCGTTTAATCGTTATACTCATATCCATACAGAGGAAAAATGATCGTTTAAGTCCTATCAATATATTGTTGAATATTTAATAGCAAAGCAAGCAGGCAAACACAAAGCTATGTGCATTTAGTGCTCTTACTTTCGGGGCTCATGGGCCCACTGTTTTAAATCACTTATTTCAATTAAAAGAGTCAAGCCTATTATGGTGGGATTTAGCTGGAGGTAAATTGAAGGTAAGTTGATAGCAACCTAGGGTCTCTTTATTTTAGTTGTTACCACCCTAATTCTTTGTGTACCAAAGAAAGAGTAGATGATGCTCATTCTGAAGAAATGAGGCTTTTTTTTTTGTTTGGGGGTGTTGTTGTGTTCCCCCCTTCACCCCATTAGGATAGAGACCTGGAGATGCCATTGTCTCCCAGGTTCGGGAATTTAACTGCTTCGGGAAAAGGAAGTGATGCCTCTGTGGACTCCCAAAGGCCGGAACAACCGCCCTACCCGTCCAGTTCTCTTTGCCGTAGACTGAGTTTTCGTGAAGTGTTGTAACTTCTGCTCATTGGGTCTGCCTCTGTCAACTGTGAAATGAGATGATGACAATGTGAATGGGCCCAGGACCTAGGACAGCCTCTGAATGTTTAGAGAGAGTGGGCAGGACATGTAGCGTAACTGGTTAGTTTGCTGACCTTGATGACACTTGATGCATAGCCCCTCCGTGCCCTCACTCACTAGGGTCCTCCTGCCCCAGTGCCGTCCCCTTCTTTTGCAAGTGTGAATCAGCCCCTCTTCCAAGGCCCAGCTCTGGTTCTTAACTTTTCTCTAGAGTCTTCTTTTTTTTTTTTTTTTTTTCCGATACACGGGCCTCTCACTGTCGTGGCCTCTCCCGTTGCGGAGCACAGGCTCTGGAAGCACAGGCTCAGCGGCCATGGCTCATGGGCCCAGTCACTCCGTGGCATGTGGGATTTTCCTGGACCGGGGCACGAACCTGTGTCCCCTGCATCGGCAGGCGAACTCTCGACCACTGCACCACCGGGGAAGCCCTAGAGTCTTCTTTGACCACTCTTGGTTACATTTGATCTCTTTCTCTGAACTCCTAGTCTTAGTCTTTCCTATCTTTTTCTTAACTCTTGTATTTGTACTTTAGCATATGGATGAAGCCATCTTCATCTTTCTCTTCCTTACAGCATCTAATAATTTTAAGAGGAAAATAGAGGCTCATTGAGTTTTTGAGTCAATTGATATTTATTCAACATTTGGTACTAGTCATGTTGTCATCTTGGTGCTTTCAAATTTCACATTAGACTATCATGTATTTAAATGAGTTTTTATACCTCCCTGCACAGCAGGCTCATTTTTGGTGTGGACATGAATGGTCCCCCCAGCAAATCTGTTAGCAGTTTGTGGACCAAGCCAAGCTTGTACCTTGTCAACATCCAAGATAGTCCTCTGTGTAACAGGTTCTGGGTAGTTTCTTCTTTGAATTGTAGCTCTTTATATATCCAGAACTCACTGCCTAAACCATATTAAACTCCTCTAGCAGTTTCCTCAGACAGTCTTATTTTCTAAAAGAATCAAAACCAACAGTTTCCTGAGACTCAATAAATAAATGAATAAAAACCTTTCCAGGAACTAAATGGTAAAATGTTTCAGTGTGTATTTTCTTCCTGATCGTAGTACTTTCCAAAACATTCATTGACTTAAGCTTTTTTTAAGTACTTGGAAAGCATTAAGAAGATTTAATTTGCCTTTCAAGTTATTATACCAATTACTTGAGTGTCCTAAGGGTAAATAAGGATTAAATGACCAATGTGTGTGTGCTTGCACATTTTTAAAGCAATTATAACACTTGTGAATTGTGTTAAATTATTGTTTCATGTACAAAGACTGCAGTTGAAATAGCTTCAAGGAGTTTACCATTTTACAAACGTCGATAAAAAGAAATGTAGCTGGGTGGAGTTTCTCTTTAATAAAGAGCTGAGTGGCAGGGCATGATCTAGAATCCTAATGCAATTCTGAATTCAGAGGAAACAATTCTGAGAGATACAACTTATCGAAATTCTGAAATAGAGTTATATTTTATTTTCCCCCTTTCCCCAGTACTCTGGCCAAGATAGATACAGTAGTAAAATCAATATTGGTAGAATTTTATATTGGGGAGAACAGGAAAGTGAGAAGGGATGTGATAACAGTCCCTAGGGACGTCCCTCTTGAGGGGCAGACGTTTGTGGGCAGGTCCCCTCCCCTTTGAGCCCTGGATACTGTGTGGCCATCGCCCGCTGGGCTCTGGGATTGGTTGGTGGCCGTTACACAGCCTTATGCATCCTTCTTGGTCTTACTGAACTTTTCCAAAATTGCTCATACCCATGGCTTCTAGTCATGCACTAAATACCTGTAAATATTAATATTGGTTCCATTTAAAATTGTTAGCTTTGTATGCCTTGGTGCTTATAGACCCGAGATATGCTTTGATGTCAGACACCATTTGTTTTCAGTGTGTGTGAAGTCTCATAAGAGTCTTGTTTTTGTTTTTTTTTCGGTACGCGGGCCTCTCACTGTTGTAGCCTCTCCCGTTGCGGAGCACAGGCTCCGGACGTGCAGGCTCAGCGGCCATGGCTCACGGGCCCAGCCGCTCCGCGGCACGTGGGATCTTCCCGGACCGGGGCACGAACCCGTGTCCCCTGCATCGGCAGGCGGACTCTCAACCACTGCGCCACCAGGGAAGCCCTCATAAGAGTCTTTGAGGAAAAACAATAGGTAGTAGGAGTGGTATCAGTAGTCAGGATGCTTCCTGTCCTCCCTAAATCCAGGGGTCAGCCTAAGAGAGCAGGATCCTACCCTGGTTGACCAGCCCGTTCCCCTTCTGCAAGTGTTGGCCCCTGACACTGACTGCACTCCTGTCCCTGTGAGGACACCTTCAAATTGCAGAGAACTTAAATGCTCTGGCTTCTTTTAGCGTTGGCTGGGCATTCAGGCTGCTAAGACTAAGCATTAATTTAAAAAATATTTTTCTTCCGTAATAAGTGTCCTTGTTCTTGCACATTTGATTGCAGTTAAGACAATGTTCTCCTGCCCTTTCTAGTGTTGTTCTCCCCCCACGGCTCCTTCCCCATGCCCCTGACTTCTTTTTTTACATCTTTATTGGAGTATAATTGCTTTACAATGGTGTGTTAGTTTCTGCTTTATAACAAAGTGAATCAGTTATACATATACATATGTTCCCATATCTCTTCCCTCTTGCGTCTCCCTCCCTCCCACCCCCCCATCCCACCCCTCTAGGTGCTCACAAAGCACCGAGCTGATCTCCCTGTGCTATGCGGCTGCTTCCCACTAGCTATCTATTTTACGTTTGGTAGTGTATATATGTCCATGCCACTCTCTCGCTTTCTCACAGCTTACCCTTCCCCCTCCCCATACCCTCAAGTCCATTCTCTAGTACGTCTGTGTCTTTATTCCTGTCGTAACCCTAGTTTCTCATGACATTGTTTTTCCTTAAATTCCATATATATGTGTTAGCATATGGTATTTGTCTTTCTCTTTCTGACTTACTTCACTCTGTATGACAGACGCTAGGTCCATGCACCTCATTATAAATAACTCAATTTCATTTCTTTTTATGGCTGAGTAATATTCCATTGTATATATGTGCCACATCTTCTTTATCCATTCATCCAATGATGGGCACTTAGGTTGTTTCCATCTCCAGGCTATTGTAAATAGAGCTGCAATGAACATTTTGGTACATGACTCTTCTTGAATTTTGGTTTTCTCAGGGTATATGCCCAGTAGTGGGATTGCTGGGTCATATGGTAGTTCTATTTGTAGTTTTTTAAGGAACCTCCATACTGTTCTCCGTAGTGGCTGTACCAATTTACATTCCCACCAGCAGTGCAAGAAGGTTCCCTTTTCTCCACACCCTCTCCAGCATTTATTGTTTCTAGATATTTTGATGATGGCCATTCTGACTGGTATGAGATGATATCTCATTGTAGTTTTGATTTGCATTTCTCTAATGATTAGTGATGTTGAGCATTCTTTCATGTGTTTGTTGGCAGTCTGTATATCTTCTTTGGAGAAATGTCAATTTAGGTCTTCTGCCCATTTTTGGATTGGGTTGTTTGTATTTTTGTTACTGAGCGGCATGAGCTGCTAGTAAATTGTGGAGATTAATCCTTTGTCAGTTGCTTCATTTGCAAATATTTTCTCCCATTCTGAGGGTTGTCTTTTGGTCTTGTTTATGGTTTCCTTTGCTGTGCAAAAGCTTTGAAGTTTCATTAGGTCCCATTTGTTTATTTTTGTTTTTATTTCCATTTCTCTAGGAGGTGGGTCAAAAAGGATCTTGCTATGATTTATGTCATAGAGTGTTCTGCCTATGTTTTCCTCTAAGAGTTTGATAGTTTCTGTCCTTACATTTAGGTCTTTAATCCATTTTGAGCTTATTTTTGTGTATGGTGTTAGGGAGTGATCTAATTTCATACTTTTATATGTACCTGTCCAGTTTTCCCAGCACCACTTATTGAAGAGGCTGTCCTTTCTCCACTGTACATTCCTGCTTCCTTTATCAAAGATAAGGTGACCATATGTGCGTGGGTTTATCTCTGGGCTTTCTATCCTATTCCATTGATCTATATTTCTGGTTTTGTGCCAGTACCATACTGTCTTGATTACTGTAGCTTTGTAGTATAGTCTGAAATCAGGGAGCCTGATTCCTCCAGCTCCGTTTTTCTTTCTCAAGATTGCTTTGGCTATTCGGGGTCTTTTGTGTTTCCATACAGATTGTGACATTTTTTGTTCTAGTTCTGTGAAAAATGCCAGTGGTAGTTTGATAGGGATTGCCTTGAATCTGTAGATTGCTTTGGGTAGTAGATTCATTTTCACAATGTTGATCCTTTCAACCCAAGAACCTGGTATATCTCTCCATCTATTTGTATCATCTTTAATTTCTTTCATCAGTGTCTTATAATTTTCTGCATACAGGTCTTTTGTCTCCTTAGGTAGGTTTATTCCTAGATATTTTATTCTTTTTGTTGCAGTGGTAAATGGGAGTGTTTTCTTGATTTCTCGTTCGGATTTTTCATCATTAGTGTGTAGGAATGCCAGAGATTTCTGCGCATTAATTTTGTATCCTGCTACTTTACCAAATGCATTGATTAGCTCTAGAAGTTTTCTGGTAGCATCTTTAGGATTCTCTATGTATAGTATCATGTCATCTGCAAACAGGGACAGCTTTACTTCTTCTTTTCCAATTTGGATTCCCTTTATTTCCTTTTCTTCTCTGATTGCTGTGGCTAAAACTTCCAAAACTATGTTGAATAAGAGTGGTGAGAGTGGGCAACCTTGACTTGTTCCTGATCTTAGTGGAAATGCTTTCAGTTTTTCACCATTGAGGACAATGTTGGCTGTGGGTTTGTCATATATGGCCTTTAATATGTTGAGGAAAGTTCCCTCTATGCCTACGTTCTGCAGGGTTTTTATCATAAATGGGTGTTGAATTTGGTCGAAAGCTTTCTCTGCATCTATTGAGATGATCATATGGTTTTTCTCCTTCAATTTGTTAATATGGTGTATCATGTTGATTGATTTGCATATACTGAAGAATCCTTGCATTCCTGGAATTAACCCCACTTGATCATGGTGTATGATCCTTTTAACGTGCTGTTGGATTCTGTTTGCTAGTATTTTGTTGAGAATTTTTGCATCTATGTTCATCAATGATATTGGCCTGTAGTTTTCTTTCTTTGTGACATCTTTGTCTGGTTTTGGTATCAGGGTGATGGTGGGCTTGTAGAATGAGTTTGGGAGTGTTGCTCCCTCTGCTATATTTTGGCAGAGGTTGAGAAGGATAGCTGTTAGCTCTTCTCTAGATGTCTGATAGAATTCGCCTGTGAAGCCATCTGGTCCTGGGCTTTTGTTTGTTGGAAGATTTTTAATCACAGTTTCAAATTCAGTGCTTGTGATTGGTCTGTTCATATTTTCTACTTCTTCCTGATTCAGTCTTGGCAGGTTGTGCATTTCTAAGAATTTGTCCATTTCTTCCAGGTTGTCCATTTTATTGGCATAGAGTTGCTTGTAGTAATCTCTCATGATCTTTTGTATTTCTGCAGTGTCAGTTGTTACTTCTCCTTTTTCATTTCTAATTCTATTGATTTGAGTCTTCTCCCTTTTCTTCTTGATGAGTCTGGCTAATGGTTTATCAATTTTATTTATCTTCTCAAAGAACCAGCTTTTAGTTTTATTGATCTTTGCTATCATTTCCTTCATTTCTTTTTCATTTATTTCTGATATGATCTTTATGATTTCTTCTGCTAACTTTGGGGGTTTTTTGTTCTTCTTTCTCTAATCACTTCAGGTGCAAGGTTAGGTTGTTTATTCGAGATGTTTCCTGTTACTTAAGGTAGGATTGTATTGCTATAAGCTTCCCTCTTAGAACTGCTTTTGCTGCATCCCATAGGTTTTGGGTCATCGTGTCTCCATTGTCATTTGTTTCTAGGTATTTTTTGATTTCCTCTTTGATTTCTTCAGTGGTCCCTTCGTTATTAAATAGTGTATTGTTTAGCCTCCATGTGTTTGTATTTTTTACAGATCTTTTCCTGTAATTGATATCTAGTCTCATGGCATTGTGGTTGGAAAAGATACTTGATACAATTTCAATTCTCTTAAATTTACCAAGGCTTGATTTGTGACCCAATATAGGATCTATCCTGGAGAATGTTCCATCAGCACTTGAGAAAAATGTGTATTCTGTTGTTTTTGGATGGAATGTCCTATAAATATCAATTAAGTCCATCTTGTTTAATGTATCCTTTAAAGCTTGTGTTTCCCTATTTATCTTCATTTTGGATGATCTCTCCATTGGTGAAAGTGGGGTGTTAAAGTCCCCTACTATGATTGTGTTACTGTCGATTTCCCCTTTTATGGCTGTTAGTATTTGCCTTATGTATTGAGGTGCTCCTATGTTGGGTGCATAAATACTTACAATTGTTATATCTTTTTCTTGGATAAATCCCTTGATCATTATGTAGTGTCCGTCTTTGTCTCATCTAATAGTCTTTATTTTAAAGTCTATTTTGTCTGATATGAGAATTGCTACTCCAGCTTTCTTTTGGTTTCCATTTGCATGGAATATCTTTTTCCATCCCCTTACTTTCAGTCTGTATGTGTCTCTAGGTCTGAAGTGGGTCTCTTGTAGACAGCATATATATGGGTCTTGTTTTTTTATCCATTCAGCCAGTCTGTGTCTTTTAGTGGGAGCATTTAATCCGTTTACATTTAAGGTAATTATTGATATGTATGTTCCTATTCCCATTTTCTTAATTGTTTTGGGTTTGTTATTGTAGGTCTTTTCGTTTTTTTGTGTTTCTTGCCTAGAGAAGTTCCTTTAGCATTTGTTGTAAAGCTGCTTTGGTGGTGCTGAACTCTCTCAGCTTTTGCTTGTCTGTAAAGGTTTTAACTTCTCCATGAAATCTGAATGAGATCCTTACTGGGTTGAGTAATCTTGGTTGTTGGTTTTTCTCCTGCATCGCTTTAAATATGTCCTGCCAGTCCTTTCTGGCTTGCAGAGTTTCTGCTGAAAGATCAGCTGTTAACCTTATGGGGATTCCCTTGTGTGTTATTTGTTGTTTTTCCCTTGCTGCTTTTAATATGTTTTCTTTGTATTTAATTTTTGACAGCGTGTTTCTCCTTGGATTTACCCTGTATGGGACTCTCTGTGCTCCCTGTGCTTGATTAACTGTTTCCCTTCCGATCTTAGGGAAGTTTTCAACTATAATCTCTTCAAATATCTTCTCAGTCCCTTTCTTTTTCTCTTCTTCTTCTGGAACCCCTATGATTCGAATGTTGTTGGATTTAATGTTGTCCCAGAGGTCTCTGAGACTGTCCTTAGTTCTTTTCATTCTTTTCTCTTTATTCTGCTCTGCAGTAGTTATTTCCACTATTTTATCTTCCAGGTCACTTATCCATTCTTCTGCCTCAGTTATTCTGCTATTGATCCCATCTAGAGTATTTTTAATTTCATTTATTGTGCTGCTCATCATTGCTTGTTTCATCTTTAGTTCTTCTAGGTCCTTGTTAAATGTTTCTTGCATTTTCTCTATTCTAGTTCCAAGATTTTGGATCATCTTTACTATCATTATTCTGAATTCTTTTTCAGGTAGACTGCCTATTTCCTCTTCATTTGTTAGGTCTGGTGGGTTTTTATCTTGCTCCTTCATCTGCTGTGTTTTTTTGTGTCTTCTCATTTTGCTTATCTTCCTGAGTTTGGGGTCTCCTTTTTGCAGGCTGCAGGTTCATATTTCCCGTTGTTTTTGGTGTCTGTCCCCAGTGGCTAAAGTTGGTTCAGTGGGTTGTGTAGGCTTCCTGGTGGAGGGGACTAGTGCCTGTGTTTGGTGGATGAGGCTGGATCTTGTCTCTCTAGTGGGCAGGTCCACTTCTGGTGGTGTGTTTTGGGGTGTCTGTGGCCTTATTATGATTTTAGGCAGCCTCTCTGCTAATGGGTGGGGTTGTGTTCCTGTCTTGCTAGTTGTTTGGCATAGGGTGTCCAGCACTGTAGCTTGCTGGCCGTTGAGTGAAGCTGGGTGCTGGTGTTGAGATGGAGATTTCTGGGAGATTTTCACCATTTTATATTTTGTGGAGCTGGGAGGTCTCTTGTGGACCAGTGTCCTGAAGTTGGCTCTTCCACCTCAGAGGCACAGCACTGACTCCTGGCTGGGGCACCAAGAGCCTTTCATCCACATGGCTCAGAATAAAAGGGAGAAAAAGTAGAAAGAAGGAAAGGAGGGAAGGAAGAAAGGAAGGAACGAAGAAAGAAAGAAAAGAAAGAAAGGAGGGAGGGAGGAAGGAAGGAAGGAGGGAAGGAAGGAAGGAAAGAAAGAAAATAAAATAAAGATAAAATAAACTAAAGTTATTAAAATAAAAAATAATTATTAAGAAAAAAATGTAAAAACAAACAGAAAAACAGACGGATAGAACCCTAGGAGAAGTGGTGAAAGCAAAGCTATACAGACAAAATCTCACACCGAAGCATACACATACACACTCACAAAAAGAGGAAAAGGGGAAAAAGTCATAAATCTTGCTAAGTCCACCTCCTTAATTTGGAATGATTGGTTGTCTATTCATGTAGTCCACAGATTCAGGGTACATCAAGTTGATTGTGGAGCTTTAATCTGCTGCTTCTGAGGCTGCTGGGAGAGATTTCCCTTTCTCTTCTTTGTTCGCACAGCTCCCAGGGCTCAGCTTTGGATTTGGCCCCGCCTGTGCGTGTAGGTCGCCGGTGGGCGTCTGTTCTTCGCTCAGACAGGACAGGGTTAAAGGAGCCACTGATTCGGGGGCTCTGGCTCACTCAGGCTGGGGGGAGGGAGGGGTGCGGATGCGGGGCGAGCCTGAGGCGGCAGAGGCCGGCAGGACGTTGCATCAGCCTGAGGCGCGCCGTGCGTTCTCCCAGGGAAGTTGTCCCTGGATCCCGGGACCCTGGCGGTGGCGGGCTGCACAGGCTCCCCGGAAGTGGATTGTGGATAGTGAACTGTGCTTGCACACAGGCTTCTTGGTGGCGGCAGCAGCAGCCTTAGCGTCTCACGCCCATCTCTGGGGTCCGCGCTATTAGCCGCGGCTCGCGCCCGTCTCTGGAGCTCCTTTAAGCAGTGCTCTTAATCCCCTCCTCATGCACCAGGAAACAAAGAGGGAAGAAAAAGTCTCTTGCCTCTTCGGCAGGTCCAGACTTTTCACTGGACTCCCTCCTGGCCAGCCGTGGCGCACTAACCCCCTGCAGGCTGTGTTCACGCCGCCAACCGCAGTCCTCTCCCTGCGCTCCGACCGAAGCCCGAGCCTCAACTCCCAGCCCCGCCCGCCCCTGCGGGTGAGCAGACAACCCTCTTCGGCTGGTGAGTGCCGGTCGGCACCGATCCTCTGTGCAGGAATCTGTCCGCTTTACCCTCCGTACCCCTGTTGCTGTGCTCTCTTCTGCGGCTCCGAAGCTTCCCCCCTCCGCCACCAGCAGTCTCCGCTCCGGAAGGGGCTTCCTAGCGTGTGGAAACCTTTCCTCCTTCACAGCTCCCTCCCACTGGTGCAGGTCCCGTCCCTATCCTTTTGTCTCTGTTTATTCTTTTTTCTTTTGCCCTACCCAGGTACGTGGGGGGTTTCTTGCCTTTTGGGAGGTCTGAGGTCTTCTGCCAGCTTTCAGTAGGTGTTCTGTAGGAGTTGTTCCACATGTAGATGTATTTCTGGTGTATCTGTGGGGAGGAAGGTGAATTCCGCGTCTTACTCTTCCGCCATCTTCCCGATCCCTGACTTCCTTTTGATTGATTGCCGGGGAAGAATAGTTGATCACTCCGGCCCCTCACTGTGGGAGTGGAGAAAACCAACTCCCTCCTCCCTGTGAACAGACAGGGTGCAGGCTGGATGCTCAGCGTTTTCCAAGCCTCATCTGCAGTACAGGCCGGCATGCAGCTTTTATGTCTGTTTTCTGCAGAGTCACCCTTCCTAAACACTCCCTGGTACCAACTGCAGCTTTCAAAGAAGACGAGACTCTGGGTGTAGTGTCATAGCAGGAGGCGCGAGTGGGGCCTTTCACTGGCATGGCGCACTGGGATGCGGATGGCACCCCTTATATGAATCCGGGACTTTTGCTGTGGGGCTGGTTCTGGGAGGGCGAGGCCTCTTCTCTGCTCCTCCAGCTCTCGGCCGTGGCTGTCCATTACTGTGTGTCAGAGGGTACGGATGTTAGTTTCTTAGGTAAAATTGGGAGAGCACAATCTCCCACCTGCAGATGTGAGTAAATCCAATTTCCAAGGTGAAGGGTGGTGGCAGATACTCCAAGCCCCAGGGGAGGATGAGCTGATTTCCACCTTCAGAGTTAGTGTGGGCTATACCTACTCCTATCCAGTGTCTCTTGAGCTTCAATGTGCTTGTGAACAGGCCCTGATACTTCCAGTCTTGGAGGATAGTGGGCAGAAAAGCCCTAGAGGTATCCCCTGCCACCACCCCCTATGCACACATCCAAGAAGGAGAATCCAGTTGGTGATGAACCCTGGCCTTTTTTAGCTTCTTGCTAACATGAGGACGCTGACTGCAGTCAGAAAAAGGAGAGAAACACAAAGGCAGCAGTCATGCCGAGAAAGAGCTTGCCATGAAATTGGCTTCCAGTGAGGGGAGGCAGGGGCAGGTAGGGGCAGATAGGTGAGGGGAGAGGTGAATTGAAACAGCCTGGGTCTGAGTCATTTTCACCTATTTTCAAGCAAGCAGGCAGATAAGAAAACTTAGATCTCTGAACCCAGAGTTCCGCCCTGGCTTACGTACAGGTGATTTAAATCCAGAGGGTCGGCCCACACTCCCATGCTCTCACCATCACTGCCTCTGTGCCAGACATCCTGGTGTCCTGCCCAGTTTCTGTCCCCAGCACCCAGCCAGGCTGCCTTGGGGACCACAACTGCCGGGTTGGTGCTGTGTTCGGGGGTCTTGTTTTCATTTTTATCCTTGGACAGGCGAAGCCGCTGTCTTTGTTCTTTGTGTTGGATATTTCTCCTCTCTCGCCGCTCCCAGCAAACCTTCTACTCTGTACCAGTTACTGCACTGCATTCCCCTTTAGTATTTTGAGATCATAGTTGACAGAGTTTTAATTGGCTCTGAAAGTTCTGTGACCCAGGAAAATAAACATTTATGAGTTCACAGAAAACCATTATTCTTCCTTTTAATTGAGCCTTTACTCATCTATTTTCTGTATGTCTCTGCTGCTAAATAAGCTCTGCCTCTCTAGGAAACTTCCCACGATTGTAAGCAGGACATCAGGCCACGTGTTGTCAGTGGGGCTCTGATTTCCGTTGTCCGGGCACTTGGCAGCATCAGCTCTGTTAGGCCCCAGTCATCCGCTTGATTTGTTCTCTGTGACTTGTCTCTTGTGGGTTGTCTCTCTTGTTTCCCATTCAGAGAGAAGTGAATGCTGTGTTGGTGTCAGACTCTAGCAGGCCCCCTGTGCGTGGCCTCCACTCCCTGTCCTGCAATCCAGGGCCATTGTCCTTCTGTCTCCACTGCTGTGGCTTCTGCTCTGAGCCCCCTGGGAAGGGGAGGGTACTGGCTCCGGAGATGGAGGGCATAGGATGAGAGGGGGGGGTCCTATACCTAAGAAAACCACAGCAGGGCCAGGTGCATGCTGTTGGGTGGAGGAAGCAGCCGAGCTGAGCCCCTCAGGGCTTAGAGAAGCCCTCCGTCCATTGGGCCTCCCTTGTTGTGGCCACACACTTGCATCTTGGCCTTAGGCATTTCCTGAGGCAGGAAGGCATGGATGCAGAGAAACCCAATCCCTTTCCTCATGGGAAAGAAACCTTGGGGTTTCTTTCTTTCCAAATGTAAAACCTGGGTATCCTCACTTACTCCTTCCTGTGAGTGGGGCCTCCAGCTTACCCTGGGGACCTAGCCTCATGCTTGGCTCGGGTATTTCAGGGACTATAGTGAAATTCAGAAAATAAAATTAATTTTGCTTCAGCTTAATTTTAAAATGTCTCCCTGACAGCCCTTCTGGGCTTGGTAGGGAGTGGTGACACAGAATCCAGCCCTGAATGGACCCCTGCAGAGTGGAGAGGAATTGGAACTCTGTAGAGAAGGGAGTGGGGAGGGGCTGGGCAGCTAGTGGTTTGCCTGGTACTCCTGCTGCTTCTCCAAGGGATGGTGGCATACAATTAGGTTTTGGAGAAAATAGTCCCCAGGGGAAGAGTCTGAGTGTAGTGAGGTTGGACGGAAGTGGGGGGTGGGAGTGGGAGGGTGGAGGAAGAGGGCTGTGAAGTGTGATCGTTGGGTCGGTGAGTAGAAGTGGCTGTCTCTGGCTGTTGAGCTGGGGATGACACAGGGTGTGTGCCAGAGGCTGGCGGTCCACCTGTGTCTCGTGGCTTGGCCTTCTCTCTGCGGTCCATGATAAAGCCCGTCAGCCCTTTTACCCACTCCCAAGATTTGAGAAATGACCCACTGAGGCAGAACCAAGCAGAGCCCCTTAAGCAGCGTAGCAGCCTTCTAGCTCAGAAGCACAGTCTGCCACGAGGCTGCGCGTCTCAGGGTGAGAACACAGGACTCCCATTGGGGTATTGCGTTCCAGGTGTAGCCTGGCACAGCTAGTTCCGTGGACCTGAGCTGCTCCCTTCTCTTCTCTGGGCTTCAGTTTCCTCATGTGTAGAGTGAGGGGGTGGTCAGGATGCCGACTGAGGTCTCGTTTGTGTTGTTTTTACATCTAAATTCTATCGCTGCGGACTGGGCCCCTTTAAAACGTGAGCAGAAGACTCAGTGTCCTTTCAGTTGCAACCCTACCTCTCTTTCTTAATCCCGTGTGGCCAAGCAACAGGTGTGAGGTCTGAAGGTGTGGCCCGCCTTGCCTCGCCTGAAGTCTCCTTGGGTGCACTCCTCTGGAAAGGGATAGCGGGTGAGGAGTTCATGGAGACCACGTGGGGTGGAACCATATGGGCTCTGTTTGACCGGAAACACTCCCCCGACCTTCATACGGACCCGGGTTCAAAGAAGTCCCCCTGGGTTAAGTGCTGATGCCACAACCACCAGCGACCTGCTGGTGTCAGGGAGAGAAGTCCTTAGCGTACTGAGCCGGAAAGGAACGGGAATTGATTGTCTTATTCAGTGTCTAACAACGGCTAAATATCTGCTGTGTGCTGGGAACTGTGCTCAGAGAAGGGGTTCCTAGACCGTTTGACTTCAAGAGGAGAAAAATGAAAACTTTTTAAAGAATAAACTCAGTTACCTCCTGGAATCCCTATCACCTCTTTATGTATTTCATTATTTATACTTTCTTATTTATAAAAAAGAGTAAAGGCCAGACTTGCAGAACGTGAAGCCCCTCCCACAGAAGCCTCCCACAGGCACGTTCTGTGTTGCCTGTGCAGGTGTGTTGTGTCTGAGTCACAACAATTACATTCACAATGTAGTTGTGAATCACGGGAACACTGATCTAGATCATAGGGAACTGAGACACACTGAAGCATTTGGTGGCCTGGCCTTGAATTTCCTGGCGAGCTGGAGTCTAATCCCTGTTGAGACACCACGTCCCAGACCTAGGTCCAGTGTTGTTCTCTTCAGTGCTTGTCCTAATTTCATGGCTGGAAAGACCTAGCTCCAAGATAGGTAGGATGGATGCTGATCCCAGAAAGAGGCCCCTGGGCCCTCTGTGTAGGTGGCAGAGGGGTCCCCCTGCAGATAGGTTTCCATTGTCCATCCCACACAAGTCTATGTGGAGGTGACAGGTGTGGCTGGGTTTAAAGGGAGACCGGGGTGCAGGATTTCTTGTTCATGGTTTTGAACATTTCTTGCCAGCTCTTTAATCTGCTTGTGAAAACTGACACACCACTGCTATTTGGCGGACAACTTCTTCCTCCTAGTAAAAGGCATTCTCGTTTTACTCCTAGTCAGGAGTAAGAAAACTCAGCGCTTGCTCTTGGCTGGAGTGAAGAATGGAGGGTGAGTGACCTGTGGGACCCGGGTCTTCCCTTGGCCAAAGGGTGCATTTCAGCCTGACTCTGTGCAGGGTAGCAGTGGAGAAGCTGGTGCTGATGAGAGGCTGGGGTTGGCCTGCAGGGAACCACCATTGGCTTCCTTCCAGTTGCAGGAACTTCTAGAAAGTCACCTGAATGCTTGATGCTTCACCTGGAGGCTGAGCCCTCCTTTTCCCCCCTCCCCAGTGTTCCAAGAGGGTCTTGAGTTCGAACTGAAACCCTTCTGAGGGCTTAGCTGGAAAGGAGAGCTGCCACTGTTACTTTTGTTAAAATACTTTAATCATTGAGGGTTTGTGTTGGGGTTGAAAGTGTATTTTTTGAAGAGTTGAGAAGTCGTCCCTGTATTTCTCAGAAAAGTCCTTTCCAGAGAATACCACTGGTGACCAGTGAACCCTTAACATAGTAGGAAGTAGATTAAAGAACCACGTTTGCTGACCACCTAACCAGCTATGAGGGAGGTGGCAGGTGCCAACGTCACCACCCAGGTTTCGGCCCCAGCCTCTGGAGCATAGCCTGCTTTTCTGACCACACATCTCTCCCTGCTCAGGCTGAGAGTTCTCTGTGCTCTTGGTGGCTTGTCGGCTGGTGGTGGGCAAGCTCCTGGCATAGACAGCTTGATGCAGACAGCTGTCCCTGCCATGTCCTAACCGAACCCTGCACATTCTACATTTCCTCTTTCTCTTCCCCAATGTTTGTTGTTACTTTAAAACCCCATAGCTGCTTTTTCCAGCTGGGGCCAAATCACTCTTGCTGCTCTGCCTGTCTGCGCTGCTTCCTAAGGGATCTCCAGTCCTGCCTTTGACTCAGGGGCCCCTCACGTTGGAGGGCCCAGTGGTTCAGATCTGCTTCTCCCCTTCCAGCTGTGTGGCTGAGAGAAGTTCCTTACTCTCTGACCTTCAGGTTAGCATTGAGTAAAATGCAGGCGATAAAAGCCCCGGTTTCCAAGTTGTCATGAGGACTAAGGTGGTGCATGTAATACCCGTCATGGACACCTGCTCAGAACATGGCAGTCAGAGCTGCGGTTTGTGTCCATAATCTCAGAACCCCACTAAGTACCCATCAAGAAGACCGTGCACTTCTCTTGTGCTGAGGGCTGGCGTGTCACCGCCAGCTGCAGTGCTTCTCACTCAGTGTTTAGCAAGGTAGCTCTTGGGGTGGGAAGGTCCTCTTTCTGGTGGAATGGTCAGTATCCTGGGGTCTGGGTCCCCAGTGTCCAGGGGAGCTTGGTACACAAGGATGTTCAGATACTTGTCAAGTAGGTGAATGAGTCAGTGATCTTTTATTATTGTTTTGGCATCACGTAGGGATTTAGACAAGGTGACTTAAGTTTCTAGGACTCCTTACAGAAGAAATCCCAGGAGAGACCAGGCGGTTCTTTGGTTTCCACTTGTAGTAGAATCCTGTCACAGTTTCAAATCTTTCCATCATCCTTACTGAATCGGTAGAAGCTTAAGAGCGTCCTGTGGGTTGTGTATGGGGAACGAGGGTGGAATCCCTGACTCATTTGCTGTGTCTCCTTCTTCGAGTGGTCTGAGGGCCTGCCTGACCCTGACGGTCCCTTCTGCGAAGAGGCCAACACACCAGGCGAGCACACCAGACCCTCACCCAAAATGGAAACCTTAGAGCGCAATGTACACTCGCATGCGGGATGTTCTGTTTATGCTTCAAATTTTCAGGGTCAGCAGAAGTAGTCTGTGGCTCCAGGGATGGTGGCTGCCAACTGTCCCCACAAAGGGAGGAAGGGATTGAGGGCAGTGAGAATGGACGTTGTCTTTGGGGATTTTGTTAAATAGCTGTTAAGACTCCTGATGGCTTTCCTTGACGCTAAGTCTTAGGTCAGTTGGAGTAAAAGCTTGCTTAAGCTGTTCTATCATTTAAAGCTTGCTCTCTGAATAAAGAAAACAGAACTCTTACCATTTATTTGCCTTTCTAACCTTGCATTTAAAACATGCTGGAAAACTTCCTCTGTAAGCAAGGACCTCAGGTTTCTGTGGTTTTGCTGATGTCACGTTTTGTGCACCCATTCCAGGGAATTAGACTTTCACATGGAGACCCTAGGAGATGTCAAACGGGAGAGGCCTGCCAGGCGATGCTCTAATTGCAGTGCTTCTAAAATGTGCCCCACTGGGCCTCCTCTTCCTCCTCCACTCTCTTCTGTTTGGTTGTTACATATGCTGTTGTTTTCACTGTAGCATTTGGCTGTGAAGAATGGGATTCTCTGCCTCGTGCCTGGGTGTTCATCTCCTGGCAGTGTAGCTGAGGAGTATGTCTTTGTGTCCCAAAGCAGAACTTCCTACTTGACCTTCTCAGGATGCTATGCATCTACCTTGTATGGGTCTCTCGACCCTGGGATATCTAGGCCAACTGGGATATCGGGTGGTGTTAAATCTTTGTCATCAGTAGGTATCCACTGAGCACCCCTCTGTGTGCTTGGCCCGGTTCTAGGGCCAACTGGCTGAAGAGAAATGGGATTTGTGATTCTCTTCTTGGGGCTTGAGGACCAGTGGGGCATGAGAGTGGGGTGGGGAATTGGGAGGGTGATGGAGGACTTGGCTATTGCTGAACAGAATAACAGAGTTAGCAGAAGGAATTTAACCCTATGTCAGCTTTAGCCCAAAGGAAATCAGGTATCTTTCTTGAGTAATAAAGGAGGAAGTAACTCCCGCCTTCCCTGGTTTCACTGGTCCACCCCTGGTCCCAGAGAAGGGTGCTTGTTCTCACAGTCCAGACTTTCTCCTCTCCAGCGGGGTTGTGACTGACGGCAAATCTAGTATCACAGGTTCATCCACAGCCCATGACTCAGCTGCTCTGGAGCCCTCAGAGGGTTGCTTGGGGGCTGGAAGAAGCTGACATCTCAGGGTGTCACACCCACAGGCTGGACACAGTGGTGACTGTAGTAGCTGGTGGTGTCCAGGGCTCAGAATTTCAACCAGAGCCCCCCAGCCCTTCTAGAACTTGTCCACCAGAGCAGGGTCTGCAACCCCTCTGGGCCCTCTCCTAAGGTGGTTCTACCCGATATGGCCCTGTCCTTCTCGTTGGCTCAGAGGACTTTGTCTGGCCATGGGAGGGGTTGGTTGCTCATTGTTGCTGTGTCTCATCTCTCCGAGGATGCAGTAGCATGTGACATTACCACCCCAGTGCCCAAACCATCATACCTGGAAGTCTTAGCTCTTGCTTTTGAGTCCCGTCTTGAGCTAGGTGTTCATCCTTGTACCAATTGTTGTACCAATTAGTATGGTAATTTACAGGAAGAAAACACTTCTGTGGCCATGCTGACTAGGACAAGGTTATCTGATTCATTATACATTCTAGATGAAAATGTATAATAAACTTTAAATATCTCATTCAAAATGACTGTTCTTATGTTGCAAGAGAGGATGGTCCTGAGCTGCATTCTATAGGAAATTCCTGTGCGTGGTGGGCTGATGTCTCACCATGAGACTATGAGAGAGGAAAGGGAATAGTCACAAACCGCTGTAAGAAATCACCTGTACACGTGCACATGGTGAGCAGTTAATGTGGTACAGAACGTTAGCAGTGTGGGCCAATCATGGGTGATGGGAGAGTTGAGAGCAGAGAGGCACTGGGTAGGAGGCGGGCTTGGGAACGGCCTCTTGAAGGCAGAGGGCCTTGGAGAGGCTGGCAGAGATGCGGGTGGGGAGAACATTTAAGTATTTAAGGAGGAGGCACCCTCCAAGTGTAGGTGTGGGCTGGAACAGGACTGTGTCTGGTGGGAAGGGAGAGGAAGAGGGACTGATGGGTGTGGATACCCAGGCCTGCTGGCAAAGTGACGCATGAGGGACCCTTGGTGGCCACGAGCAGGATCACCTTCCAATGTGTTTGTGTACAAAGAAGGGTTATCTTGAGGCCCCAGAGACCTTCTGGAGCCCAGCAGGCTGCCTGGGGGGTGCAGGGTGTAGAGTCGTCAGGAAGCCTGTCCCCCCTCCCCCTGCTTCCCAGCTGCACCATCTCCAACCCCCGCCTCTCTGTCCTTTGCCTGTTCTCTCTGGAGACCGGCCTTTCTGCAAACCTGCAAATCCTGTCTCATAGCCTTTACATTGTAACATGGCCCGGCCACCATACGAACCTCCGGCTCCAGGGCCCTGGGCTACCCAGTCGAGATCTAGTCTCTGACAACCTGGTTGGCTCGACTTGGCCAAGTGTCTGCCCTGGTCCTATCATCTGTGGCCAGGGGACAGGTCGCCAGAGGTGAAGTCCCATGCAGGGGCTCTGAGTAGGGGCTGCAGGTGGTGGCCAGGAGGCTCTAGTGAAGAGGCAAGAGAGCAGGTCATATGGGTGGACGGGGCTGGTGAGGCTAAGGAGCCAACCTCCAGCCTCTCGGGGCTCAGAGTAATGTGTGCGAGGTTTTCAGAAGTGCGGCATTTTATCAAGTTGAGCTTTCCCACCTTCAGAGCTAGAATTGGTGGTAGGAGGGCCTGCCTACGTGGTCTTAAATCTTTGCTCTTCTGCCTCGTGTGCGCAGCTTCCTCTACCTGTCTCACTGTTACCCTCACCACACCAACCTGGCCTGTCTGCGGCTGGGCAGCCTGCAAGCCCAACTTACCTTCCCTGGTTTATCCCAGTAGACAGGCTGTAAAGTCTGCCTGACTTGCATGGGCTGACTCGCATCTCGCCAGGCCTCACCCTGACCCTCTCAGCCCTCCTGGGGCCTGTGCTCCCTGTGCCTGTGTTCACACCCTGCCCCCATCAGATTCACTAAAGGGCAGCAGGCTTTGGGGCTTGGAGGTGGCCCTGTGACTCCAGAGTTCACACATCTTGTAGGGCAGGGCGCTCCTTAGTGCAGCTGCTTTAAGGTTTAGCTGGAACTGTTCTTGGGAAGAAAGATGGGGCTACATGGGAGGGGAGTCATGGCTTTGCCAGATCAGATGCCTCTCAGAGGGTCCACCACCCTGTGGAATCCAGTGAGTAACATCACGGTCGAGCTGCCATGGGATAATTAGGCCAGTCACCGCGGAAGACGAGACACGATGGATGCTCCCCCAGTTCTGGGGCTGAGCTTTGTTCCCAGCCAGGTGGCAGAGTCTCGTTGCATTAGGAACTTGGCTTTTGCTGTCATGTCTATTTCTGGGTAACTAAGAATTACGGAATGTTAGGAAACCGGGGACACCTCCAGGGTGGGCATGTCAGGGCAGGGTGGCCTCTGGAGCTCAGAGCTGGGTGTCTGAATGACACTTCTCATCATTCTTCTACAGGAATAAGGAGGAGATTCCTGATAGGGACACCTTTGAATTCCATAGTTATTAATGTTGATAACATTAATAAACAGCTATCATTTCGTCAAAGCTTTAAGTACATTACTTCATTGACTTCTTAAAAAGAGTCTGTGAGGTACCCTTAAGTTGCTTATATTACACGTGTGGAAACAGAGGCTTCAAGTTGATGGGTGATTTGTCTGAGGTCTCTTGTGTGTTAAGTGGTAGAGCTGGGCTTTGCACCCGACATTCTGACTGTCCTGCTGTGCTCCTCACGAGATCCAGCTATGCTTTTACCCAGCCCTCCCCCTTTACGTGTTTTTGAGACCAAGAAAAGGACATGCGATGATGATGAGCTTTGAAGGCCAAAGCAGACACTGTCACATCAGATGAGGTATCCCCACCTCCCAGAGCGCAGCAAAGCTTGAGGGCCTCCTGACCCTCCCCGTGGGGAGTGGCAGAGCATATCCTGTCCCTATTCACACCCTGGTTCCCCAACGTGCACACCTTTCTCTTTTCTTCTCCCACGGTGGGAAAGGGCCCACGGGGCAGCCGTGGAATCCACGAGAATGAACATCTCTTAGGCTGTTTTCTTCTGTTCTTCAAGGGGGTCTGGTGGGGACTTTGCAGTCACTGCCCTGTGGGTCCCTGAGCATCTGCCCTCGTGTAGGGCAGAGCCTGGCCAGGCTCACTGCTGTGACTGTGCACGTGGAAACGTGGTGTCTGGGCTCTGGATGGAGACCTAAGCATGATGGTGTGTGGTGCTCTCTGTTTCTGCTTCTAAGAATTGGCCTTGGGGTGTGCCTAAGGGTTGATGAGAACTGTCTCCCTTTCAGAAGCTGGACTCTGGGACATTGACTTTAGGGAAGAGGCAAGAGTCCCAGCATCAGCGACCAAGATGACAAAGGTGGCTACTGTCAGATACAGGTTTCTGGAGGGTCAGGAATCCCAGCTGGAAACTGTTGGTGTTTTCTGACTCTTCCACCAGCCACTGGAAGAGAGCAAAGGGGTCAGTGCTGTGTTACAGCCAGAGGCAGGCTCCCTGTGTTCCTGCTGCTGGGGGGAAGCTGTCATGGAGGGCGGTCCTGTCTTCCCCAGAGGTGGGAGTGGTAGGGCAGCCCCAGGTACACAGGGCACTAAGGTTGGCCCAGCTGTGGGAGCAGGCGCTGGCCCCTTTAGAAGTCTGCCTGCCTCTTTCAGGTGGACGAGCACACGAGGAAGTTTCAGCCCCTGCCCCATGGACGAGGAGGGAAGGGCAGGGGCATACAGAGCGCCCACTGTGGAACACCGAGGGGAAGGAATCCTGGCATTTAAGTGTGCTGGAGCCAATCAGCCAATGGGCAGCCCCAGAGGGTCAGAGAAAGTCGGGGAAGGGAGCCTGGGGTGGGTGTAAAAAGACAGGTGAGGGGACAGCTCTGGCCACGTGTTGATGGTTCACGATTGACACTGTACCGCCTGATGGCGCCGTCCCCCCACCCTGTCTCTGCCCATCATTGCCCACCAGGGCAGCAGAACTGTCGGCCCCTCCGCACTCCAGAGGCCCCGAAACACTGATGAGCACCTCTTTTCTGCTCATCATGGTGCCAGGCAGCCTCCGATGGAGTGTAGTGGGCACTACACTCCAGACTGAGGGCAGCGTGACACCCGACAGTCTCCCTGATGCTGTCTGTGGCTGGGAGCTGGTAAGCTATAGCAGCCACCAAGCAACCTTCCTCTGTCAGGTCTCCCAGCAGCCTCACAGGCATTACCCTGTATCCCACTTTACGGCCGAGGAAACTAGCTCGACGTTACCACCTTGGAGCTAGAGACCCAAGGTCCTGGGGCCCAGATGAGCACTTTCACGACCACCCAAAGCCAGCTTGTGTGCTCCAGGCCAGTCACCCTGTTCTCCCCATCACTGGGGCGGCTCCCACTTCTGGGTGCTAAGCCTGTCCTTCCCAACTGCACCCAGTGGCTGCTGAGATCTGCTGAGACCTAGATGCTGGGGTGGCATTGCTCCCCATGGCAAGAGACCCCAGGCCTCCCCAGCCATCCACCTGCTTTAATAAATCTTGCTGGGAAAGAGAAATCGGTGCTACTGTGTCTGTGCCTGGGAGAGTCTGGCTGGCACCTGTGGAAGCTGCGGTGGTCCATCAGGGGCTGCCCGGCACTGTGATGTGCAGCAACGACAAGCAGAGTGAGAACCCTATTCTCGGGGAGACAGTTTGTAAGATACTTGGTTAGCCCAGTGGTTCCCAATCGTGTCCATACATTGGAACCAGCTTTATGAAAATGCTGACTCGTGTGTCCCAGCCCTAGAGGTTGTGATTTTTTTTTTTTTTTTTTTTTTTTTTTTTTGGTTACGCGGGCCTCTCGCTGCTGTGGCCTCTCCCGCTGCGGAGCACAGGCTCCGGACGCGCAGGTTCAGCAGCTATGGCTCACGGGCCCAGCCGCTCCGCGGCATGTGGGATCTTCCCGGACCGGGGCACGAACCTGTGTCCCCTGCATCGGCAGGCAGACTCTCAACCACTGCACCACCAGGGAAGTCCGAGGTTGTGATTTAATTGGTCTGGGGTGTGGCCTGAGCTCTGGATTGTTTAAAACATCCCTGTTCAAGAACCACTGGGTTAGCTTGTGGAAGAAGTGCAGAGAGAACGCCCACTTCTCTCATCATTGTCCTTCTCAGCAAATGCTCTTCATGGGGAGAGATGATTCTGGGTGTTGGAGTCAAAGCCCCCACGTGCCTCTGCCCCAAGTGTAAGGCCCTCTGGGAGGTGTGGGTGACTAAGGCTGGCCTGGCTCCTGACCGGCAGGTGGAGGGCAGGCGTCTCTCCAGCCGGGGAGTGATGCTCAGTGTTCTCTGCACAGGCCTCATTCTATTTTCAGGACCACCTTCTGGGCACCACCCTGAATGTCATCTCCTAGCTGAGCAGGCTCTAGCTCCTGGAGCATCCTACTTAAGTGCAGCAGGGGAAGGACAGGGAAAAAAACTGTCGGTTTTACCTGGGACTCTCAGAAGGGCCAGCTATCAAGTGAGCAGCAGTCCCGCTATGCTGTCCATTGGGTGCCTTTCTTCCTTTTTGACTCTGTTATAAAAGAAGATTGAGAAAGAGCCTTATTGTGCCTAAAAGGCTTTTCAATTATATATAATTCATTTAATTGAAACTACTTTAGGTTCCATTTTTAATACAAGTTTATAGTGGTACAATGAAAGTGCTTTCTAATCAAAGTGTGTTTGTGGATTTATCTCCTTGTATAGAAACAGATACCCATGGGAACAGAGGCCAATTATTAATTCAGACAACAATCAAAAATCTCCATGTCCTGAGTGGGAGGCATGGTGGTGGAGGCTCGTGGGGTGGCGCTGGGGGGTCCCTCCGGGGGTTATGAAGATTGAAGGAGGTGGGTGTGGAGAGGGCTCAGCAAACAGAAGTGGCCATTGTGATGCTCACTACCATTTCTGGGGCCACAGCTGCTTCCACTGCTAGTTCTCACTGCTGGTGCCACAGCTGTGGACAGGGAGATGCTGATGGAGATGGGGGCTTGTGTGGTGGCTCAAAGGAATGACTGAACAGTCCTGAGCAGGGGAAGGTCATGCTCTGCACAGCAGGGAGCAGGGGACAGGTCTGTACTCAAATAACAGCCCCTGGAGGGGCCCCCCCAATCACCTTATCTGAAGTAGAAAACCCTTTCCCCTCTCTCATTCGGTCTCCTTTCCCTGCTTTGTTTTTGACCATGGCATTTCTTACTATGACATATTCCATACATTTCATGTGATTGTTTGTTGCTGTCTCAGCGTGAGATCATAAGCTTCGTGGGGACAAGGGCTGTGGCCATCTTGGCATTGCTGTATCCCCAGGACAGTCAGTATTTATTGAATGAACAAATACATGGATAGATGAAGGTAAGAATAAATGAACGGTCAAGAGACTTACAGGAGCTCTGTTGGGAGCCCTGGGTGAGGGGCTGAGCGTCTCAGGGAGAACCGGGGTGGTGGGGAATAGCAGGATAAGGCCTGACAAAAATGTTTCCTCAAAGCCGAGCCCACAGAAGCAGGAAGTAATGAATGAGGAAGTGAAGAGGAAGTGAAGGTGATGCCGAGGCGGGCAGAGGGGCCACTGACCAAGCAGGAGGACCAGAAGGGAGGGGACTGTTTCTGGGCAAGCTGAGAGATTCTGGTTGTGACGCTTGGATTAAGGGGTTTTTGCTGTTTCTTTTGGGGGAAGTGAGTGTGCCTGTCCTTAGCGTGCTCACCTTCACACCCACTCCAGCCTTCTTCTGTTCCCTACTTGTGCCCATAAAGGGGTGTGTCTGGGCTGGAGACTCAGGCTCAAGTGCAGGGGGTGTGGACAGGCAGCCAATTACCAATCCCAGTTTAGTCTGCCAGGCAAAATGTAGCTACTCTCTAAACTCAGCTTCTGAAACTGTAGGACTGTGAGTATGCAGATAGTGGTGGAAGAGCCTTTTAGAAGATAGGCAACAAACAACTTACTGGTTACTCAGCTAATGTGATGGAAGTTGCCCAATGAAAAGTGAATGAATGGAAAGAAGAATACAGCTGGATTATTGCCACACATTTATTATTCAATAAATATTGTGTGGTTTGGGGCGGAAAAGGAGCCCCACCATGGCTCTATAACTTTTTGCATCTTTAAGTCAGATGATCTATATCTGTGACCCACCCCCACTCCATTGGTAAAAACAAGAATGAAAAACAGACTCAGACACGAGAACAGTGCTGGAGGGCAGCCTCTTTTCCTCTTTTGTCTTTTAATTTTCTAGACACAGGTTATTCTAAACCTCATTGTGGCTTACAGCTGGCAGAAGAAATAAAGTGGCAGGTTTGAATATCACATTAAACAGGTTGATGCTAAGTTACGTTATCTATTGGATGGTACCTGGAGGGGATAATGAATAATTAAAATGTAAACGACTGTCCCTTTCCCTCCCAGAGGCCATCTGTCCTCCCCCGAATACCGACAAGATGGTCTTATTTGTCTTGTTGTCTGTGGACGGCTGGAGTTCAGGACAGGACAACTGGTGGACATGAAGCTTCACAGAATGAGAAAGGCATCCTAGGGTGTCCTGTTCCTGCGGAAACTTAGCTAAAAATGGAAAATATAGAAAGTCAGACTTCAGTGACAGTCAGTGTGTTCCACAAGCCTGGAGGAGACCCTCACTCACCCCGTATTCTCCTCAGGAGATCATGAAATAAACTGATTTCATTCTTGCAGTCAATCTGTTTAGGGCCTATGATAGGCCAGGACCTGTACTGGGGTGAGAGAGGAGTGAGGTGTGGGCCATGGGGGAGACAGATGCTGACCTAGTAATGACAGTCCTGCATGACCGTGGCCCATTGTAATCAGCTCTGTGTGGTGAGCTGGGCTTTGTCTGGCCTGCCTGGTGTCCCCGGAGAGGACGACTGGTAACGGGGTGGCTCCTGGGGTGCATGCTGCTAACTCTTAGGAGAGTCCTGCCTGCAGTGATTACTTGTTCTCAAGCAGAAATGTGCATTACTTTCCCCAAATCATAAACTTAATTCGTTTTTAATTTGTTGGGTTGTCAGAGAGATGAAGCTGGAAAGTGCCCCTCTCTCCTTCTTGGTCTCTTCATCTGGCTGTGTGCAGGTGATGATGTTTAACGAGGTAGAGAGATCAATTAATCATTGATATTTATTCCATCAAATGTAATTTAATGTTTACTTGTACTGTCATATCAGTAGATTTGCTACAAAAGACGACCTTAAATCCAAAGCCAACTTTTCTTTTTAATTGTAAATTAATAACCTTTAATATATAGCTTTAAATATTACCAAGAATTTAAGATCCCTATAATCCTCATATAATATTCTATTCGTTCTTTACTTTTTTTTTTGTGGTACGCGGGCCTCTCACTGCTGTGGCCTCTCCCGTTGCGGAGCACAGGCTCCGGAAGCGCAGACTCATCGGCCATGGCTCACGGGCCCAGCTGCTTCGTGGCATGTGGGATCTTCCCGGACCGGGGCACGAACCCGTGTCCCCTGCATCGGCAGGCGGACTCCCAACCACTGTGCCACCAGGGAAGCCCCCGTTCTTTACTTTTAAAAACAAGAAAATTAACTTCCAAGTCATCTTAATTTCTGAAGGCCTGGCAAATATCCTCATTCTTTTTACTCTGGTGTCTTGTAATCACCATTAGTATCTTTTCTCTTTAGAGTATCACAGCTTTTCTCCAATGTGGCCCCCCTGTGTTCCCCATCAGAAAACACTGAGCAGAACTGCCTGTGGATTCTGCCCATGTTTCTGCGTCATTACTTAATTTATCCTGGCTAGGCTGTCTGGTCTGCCCATTCACAGATGGGGAACCTGGAGTGGGAGGTGTCTGGGCTGCGGCTGGTGGAGCACTTACTAATAAAATCGGGCTATTCAGGCCTCCTAGAGGCTATGAGGACCTCGTTTCAGTTTCCCTTGTGAACATAATGAAATTGATGTTCCCCACAAATGTGCCACAGGGAGGCTATTGGTGATTTCATATTAATGACTTAAAAAAAAAGACACAAAAAGATGACTGTACCTTAATCATACAGAGATTTCTGTGATATGTTTTCAAAAGTATCCATACATGATCTTTTCCATTTGTCTTGATAAACCTCCATTAAATGCTTGGGTCCTGTGTAAACACCAGTTTGCTTACACTGATCCATTTATCGTTGGACAGGAAATAGAACGGACATAGAACTTGCTCACTGTATGGTCCATGTTTCAGGCCCAAAGTCTTGGAGGAGATCCCTTTCATTGCCTGTGTGGTCATGCTTTCCACCACTTCTATTCTCCTTTTCCTCATAGAGGCCAGGGAGGCCTCACTGGATCGGGCAGCTTGTGGGCTGAGAGGGGAGCATCCATGCCTGCCCAGCATCCTCTGCTCACTAAGCACCCCGAGGTGTAGGGCGGCTGGCTGTGCCTCTCCCGCCTGTAAGGCTGTCTACCTGAGAGGACACACACTGCTCTACCCAGAGGACTCCTGGCACGTGGTGCTATTCTCAGGGAGGTGGGGAATGAGCTCTGACCCCTTGACTAGGTGAGGTGGCATTCCTCAGAAGTGGGCACCTCCTCATCAGTATTTTCCTTAAGCACTTGCCGTGGGCTCCACATGACCGGAGGAGGAAGCTGATGTTCAGGCTCCCCCCCTGCACCCCCCAGGAAATCCTGTTATTAGCTGGATTATTCACCTTGGCTCTCAAGCTAGCTCTTGAGTTTAGGGTTAATCCCCTAACCCTCTCTTCATCTGGCTTTGAAGGCCCTGACGTGATGTGCTGGCACATCTAACAACGCAGTGGTTTTCCTTCTGCCTTTACCTGAGCCATATAAATGAGATAAAGTGTACCAAACACTTACTGTGTGCTCAGTAAATGGGAGACAGTGATGGAATACATGAGGCATCGCTTTATTTAGCCGTGTTCTATTCATCCAGGTGAAGGCTTTAATTGCAGAATGGTGTCCTGCTAGCAAAAATCAAAGTCATTAAGAGTCAAGTTTTTAAAATTCAAATGAATAAATGAAAAATTGTAAGAAAGGTTGTTAAAGAAGCATTAGTTTTAAGAACACCTCAGATATGAAAACCTTAGAATTTAGTTGTCAGAATTTCAGTAGTGATGAGTGCAGTTAGCAAAGCTTCCATACCAGCTGTACCAAGTGGTTTATAAATTGAGCACTTGGGCTTCCTGTCGTAGCTTCTTCAGGCAGTGGGAGCCTGAGGAACTCTGCAGCAGGGGCTTCCTCAGCTCCTCTCATGCTGGACTGAGGTGCTGCCGGTCATGGGCTCACCACCAGGACACTGGCAGGGGCAGAGGTCCTGCAGCTGCCCACCTCAGCAGGCCATGCCCCATCTGCACCAGACTCGCCTCTGCCTTGTCTACAAAGACCTGGCCACGTCAAGCTCCATTCAACTTGCTGTTTCCATGGCCCTCTCTTCTGAGTAGTGGGTGCTTTTGATCCCCACTTTGCTAACTCACAGAACCAACATTCTCCCAGAAGCCACTGAATCCCATAACATTTCAAGTGACACACTGAGACTTACTCTCTAACCAAGGATGACTGGACACATGGCCAAGGGGGATGAATTTGATCTGTGGCCAAGCTCCACCACCTTTTTCCTGAGCCTCACATACAGCCTAATGTCCTGAGCACCACCTAAGATGGATGAAAAGGATCCAGGCATGGAATCTGAGGATCTTCATTTGTCCTCTTTCAGCAGCTCCCAGACTATTTTTTGGTAGCTGAGAATCCGTAATAGATTCTTGGATTATGAAAAATATTACTCAGCAATCATATTATATTGATTCAGAAATAAAGATTATGCAGTTCAACTGAACAATAAAGTACAGCTTTATGGAATGGTAATTTTTTACTTAAGTTCTTCTACATTGTAGTAGAAGATAATGGATTCAGGAAGGGCACAATGAGGAATAAAGCTGTTGTATTGGTTAAATGACATTTTAAATGATTTGGCTGTCAAATTCGTGGAAAGGTTATGAACAGTAAATGAAAAATCTAAAATTAATTCCCTACTTCAAGAGAATGTGATTTATACCATAATAAAATTAGATTTTTAGTTAAAGAAATTTAGTCATTAAGTAATGCCCATGTGCTAACTCTCATTTCTAACCATCTGGTTTGAAGCTTCTGCAGCAAATCATTTCTTCCTTAGGCAAAGCATCTGGGGCCCTGGTGTCACTTCTATAAGTGAATTCTGTTCTGTACAGTTCTGCTACAGCTTTTTGGGGCGTACTTTTTCAAGTACTGAAAAGATATTCTATTAGCCACAATAATTGACGGAGACATTGAAGTCATTTCCCTCCCCAAGTGATCTTACTATTTCTCTCCCTTAGTTATCTTCATTAATGGCAATAAAGATGATGATGGCCACCATTTAAGGACTACTGTATGCCAACCACCATGCTAAGTGTAGCACAGCCTTATTATTTCACTTAATCATCCCAGCAACTCTACAAAGAAGATACCATTCCTGCCCTTATTTCACAGATGAACAAACTGAGGCTTAGAAAGGTGAGATAATTAACCAAAGGTGGCAGGGCCATGGCTGTCAGGAATAAACCAGGATCCAGCCCAGATCCATCTGACTTCAGAGTTCCATTTTTTAATATCTGTCATGTGTCTCCTGAACATTCACTGAGTATTTGCTTTGAGACAGCAGAGCATAGTGGTAGGATTTCCAAGACTTGAGTCTATCCTTGACTTGGCCACTTGCTACCCTGTGATGAGTCAGCAAGCTGCAGCCTTTCCCTCTGTAGAACCTTTCTCATCTGTAAATTAGGGAGTCTGATTATTCCCTTTCTTCAACAAATTTCTGTTGTGTACTACGGGTACTTTGTCCTATTATATCTTTTAATTTTTGATTGAGACGCATCAAATATTTTGGAAAGTGTACACCTCTTAAGTATAGAGCTCCATTTACTTTTACAAAGTGAACACAACTAAGTAACTACCACCAAGATCATAATTGAGAACATTTCCAGTACCCCCGAACCACCTTTGTATCCCCCTGTTGTTATACTCCCAAAGGTGACCACTGATCTGTCACCAAAGATTGCTTATGCTTGTTTCTGAAATTTATAAAAATCCTAGACATTGTACTCTTTTGCGTCTGCCTTTTTTTGGTCAACGTTATGTCTGTGAGAGTCATCCATGTTAATGCATATTGCAGAGTTGGTCCTTTTGCACTGCTGGGACATTTCCATTGTGTGGATATGCCACACTTTATCCATCCTACTGTTGGTGGACATTTGAGTTGTTCCCTGTTCTTGGCTATTACGCATCGTGCTGTGATCAGCATTCTTGTACATGTGTTTTGGTACTCATGTGAATGTACTTAAGTTGGACATTTACCTGGGGGACGTATTGCAGGGTCAAGTAAGACAGAAATATTGTACTACTTATTTTAATAGAATTGGTTAAACAGGTAATAAAGGATTAAAAAGTCAAAAAGCCAAAACAAAAAACAAAAAAAACCACCGCTGTGATAACTAAGAGCAATAACTGCAGGAAGCAGCTGTAGGGGAGGAGCCCCAGAAAGCTGAGTCTTAGGCCAATGAGGAGAGTCCTGCTGGTGCTCGTTCCTCTAAAAGTGTGAACATTATAGTTGCTCCATATCCTCATAAGCATTTGCTATTACTAGTTTTGCTTTGTTCTCTTGTTATCTTTTCTGTGGTGTATAGCCATATCCCACTGTGGTTTTAACTTGTGAAGTTCTTATTCAAGCCTTTTGCTCATTTTTAATTAGGTTATTTGTATTTGTCTTATTTGTCTGCAAAAGTATCTTCTATTCTGAAGGAGGGCTGTGTCGGATATATAGATAAATATTGCAAATATATTCCCTTAATGGGGCTCAGCTTTTCACTGTCTCAGTTGTATCTTTTAATGAACAGAAGTCTTCATTTTTTAAAAAAGTCCAATATATCATTCTTTTCCTTTATGGTGCTGCCTTTCACATCCCATTTAAGAAATTTTTGCTTACTTAAAGGTCATGAAGATATTCTCTTATGGTATCGTCTAGAAACATTATTGTTTTACATTTCACATCTAGATCTACAGTCCATCTGGAAATGAATTTTCTGTATAAGGTAGGAGGTCGTTTTCTGTATGGATATCCAATGGATCAAGCTCTATCTGTTACAAAGCCATTCTTTTCCATTGTACTGTACTGACACCTTTGTCATAACCCCAGAAACTGGATACATGTGATATCTTGCTTGACTTCACATTCTGTATACCTTTTCTCTTTTTTCTTGATCAGCCTTCTTAGGGATCAACTTTATTAATTTTTTCAAGGAAGTAAATTTTGGTCTTATTTTTTCATGGTATAATTATTTTCCTCTGTTTCATTGATTTCTGCTCCTATTATATTTCTTTCCTCCTATTTTTTGTGGGCTTACACTGGCCTTTTCTAGCTTTTAGAGATAGATGCTAAGGTCATCAATTTCTAGCTCCCCCCTTTTTTCTTTTTTTTTCTTTTTTTTTTTTTTTTTTGCTGTACGTGGGCCTCTCACTGTTGTGGCCTCTCCCATTGCGGAGCACAGGCTCCGGACGTGCAGGCTCAGCAGCCGTGGCTCACAGGCCTTTCCACTCCGCAGCATGTGGGATCTTCCTGGACCGGGGCACGAACCCGTGTCCCCTGCATCGGCAGGCGGACGCTCAACTACTGCGCCACCAGGGAAGCCCCTCCACTTTTTTTCTAACGTAGGCACTTGAGGCTATAATTTTTCTGTAAGCACTGCTTTAGCCAAATCCCATAATTTTTTAAATGCTATAATTCAATTGTCATTCAGACTTCCTTTGTGTCTTCTTATTTCCTTTGTGATGTTTCTCTTGGAAATTATGCAATATACTTCCAAATCCATGAGTCAAGTGTTTGGAGATTTTTCTCCATATCTTCTGTTACTGATTTCTAATTTAGTTTCACTGTAGTCAGAAAACTTTTATGTTGTCTATATGGTTTTGATAATTTGAAATTTGTTCAAACTTCCCAGTGGCTCCGAATATGGTCAATTTTTATAAATGTTGAATGGACACTTGAAATGAATATGTAGTATGCAGTTGTTGGTACAGTGTTTGATGTACATCAACTAGGTGAAGTTTGTTAATCATGAGGGTCAAATATTCTACATCCTTACTAATTTTTCCTTTACTTAGTCTATCATTTAGTAACAGATTTCTTAAATTCTCCAATAATTATTGTGAATTTGTCACTGTGGATTTCTTCTTTTAGTTTTGATTTTATATGTGTTTAGGCTATGTAGTTAGGCATGTGCAAGTTTAGAATTGCTACTTATTCCTGTTAAATTGTCCTTTTCTCACTATAAATCTAACATATTATTCTCTCTTCTTTATTCTTTTTTCCCCTACTCTTCCTTGTCTTTTTTGGATTAGTTTTTTGTGATCCCAGTCCTTTGACCTTATAGCACTACTTTTACCATATTTTGGATAGTAATAGGATTGTAATACTTAAATTCCTTTTGACCTCCTGACCTTTTGTGATCATATTGTCATACATTTTTGTTCTACAAATAGCATTACCTTAGAGGGCATTATTGTTGTTGTGTTAAGCAGGCAAAATTAGATTTATTCATTTTTAACACTTTCTGGTGCTGTTTATTCCTTCTTGCATAGCTATGCATTCATCTGAAAAACTTTCCTTTTGTTGAGAGTGTTGCCTTGTATTGCTCTTAGCATTAATCTGCTAGCAATGTATTCACTCAGTTTTTGCCTGTCTAGATATAGCTTTATTTTACCTTATGAATATCCATATTTTCACTGGATATAGAATTCTAAGTTTTTTCAGAATTTTAAAGATGTCATTCCATTGTCTTCTGGTTCCATTATTTTCTCCTGAAAAGTTGGCTATCAAATCTTATTGTTACTCCTTCGTAAGTTATATGTCCTTTCCACCTCCACCACCCACCCTCTGGCTGTTTTAAAGATTTTTATTTTTCTCTTTGAATATTCAACTGTATTTCCATGAGTACCTAGTGATGATTTTCATTGTATTTATCTTGCTTAGGGTTTGCAGAGATTCTTAAATCTCTGGCTTGATGATTTCCATTGGTTTTGAAATTTTTTAAGCAGTATCTCTTCAAATATTGATTCTGCCTAATTTCCTCTGAAACTTCAATTACATGCTTGTTAGAACTTTTCACCATACCCCATAATGTCTCTCATACTGTACTGTATTTTTTATTCTTTATTATTTCTTTTAAGATCTTCAGTCTGATTATTTTCTACTGACCTAAACTCCATCTTATTAATCGTCTCTTTAGTTGTCTTTAATCTTCTATTATATTCATCTATTGAATCTTTCAGTTATTTAATTTTTAGTTCCAGAATTTCCATTTATTCTTATTTTAATTCAAATTTTATGGTGAAATTCAGCATCTTTTCTTCTATTTTCCTGAACATATTATCATAATTATTCTACAGCTTGTGTCTGATAATTCTAAAATCTGGATAACCTGTGGATCAGTTTATGCTGTCTGTTTTATTGGATTTTAGTCATTTGATCCTGTTTCCCACCCTGCCTAGTAGTTTTGGATTGGATGCTAGACATTATTTATTGTAAAAAAAAAAAAAAAAAATGAATAAACAGAAACCTCAATTAAATACAGCTGGGAGGCCAGAATGGGGAGCTCTGACACCCTGTGACAATTGCAGAACCCCAAAGAAAGAAGAGACTCCTTTTATTTCCTGGCAACAACTCACCTAATAAAAAGCCATGAACTCTGTGTTTACTATAGCCCTCCCATTTTTCTTTTCCCCTCTATAAAAGAGTTTTCCTTCCTTTGCCATGTGGGGACTTGCAGATGGCTCATCATGGTTGTAGACTCTGAATTTCACTTATCTGCTGATCCTGAATAACTACCCCCCCCCATTTTTTTTTTTCTGGAGAAATAACTAACAATTTATTTTTTTAGGTAAAAAATATGAAAAATTGTAAACTCTGTAGACTACTTTATTGTCTTTCAGTGAAGATTTACTTTTATTTGTTAGATATAGAATACTGGCAGATCATCTTGATCTACCCAGGAATAGAAATTCTTTGAGAATATATGATCTTAACTGAAAGTCAGCTGCATTTACTAGTAGCACTCTTCCTTTGAAAGCTTAATTTTTGTCTTCCTAGCACCATGATGCTGTCAAAATCTGTGCTTAGTTTCTTAGCTGTTTGAGGCTAATTTTTTGCTTCTCAACCTCTTGCTCTTTATATGTACAGCTTAAGTATAATAATTTAACTCAAGAGGAAGCCGTGTGCAGAATATTGGGCTCACTTCTTTCTGATTCCCTTTTCTAGGATTGTAGACCCTCAAGTTCTGGTTGCTTTTGTAGCCCCAACTTACGTATCTCCCAACTCAGTAAGGCTACTTTAAGCTCCAGAACATTACTTTTGTTTGGCTTCTGTGTAAAACCATAAATGCCCCAAAGGGAAACTCTGGCAGTAAATATGGGGCTCACCTCAAAAGCCTCCTCTTCTCTCCAAATATTGGCTAAGTTCTGTCTGCCTTTCTTGCTATCAGATGCCTACAAAAACTTTGGGGGGTTATTTATCCAACTTTTATAGTTATTCTTAACAGAAGGATTGGTCTAATACAAGCTATTCTTTCACAGCCTGAAGCAGAAGTCTATCTCATCTAATTTTTACACTATCTTTATGAATTAAATACATAGAATGTTGTTATGTGCATAAGCTTTAGGATTAGACTTTAGAATTTAAGTCCCAGCTGGCCACTGACCAAAATGTGAAAACTTAGACAAATTTTAACCTCTCTGACCCTCTACTTCCTCCCATTTTAATAAATATCTGAGAAATGAAGTTGCAGAAACTTCATTTTCAACTAAAATCAGATAATCGGACTTTTATTTAAACTATTTCAGTGCATAATATGAGGAAAACTTCCAAATCCATTGTATGAAACTGGTATAATTTTAATTCCTAAAACTGAGAAAAATGACACCTAAAAATTATGGACCAATCTCATTTATGAATATTAATTCAAAAATGTATTTAAAATCATAGCAAATAGAATCCAGCAGCATATTTTTAAAAATGCACCATGATTAGCAAAAGCTTATTCCAGAAATACAGGGATAATTGAATACTATGAAATCTACTAAATAAGCCATCACATTAATAGAGCTGAGGAGAAAAACCTCATAGAATCCCCTCCATAAATGCAGAAAAAGTATTTCATAAAATTCAACACACATTTATTTTATTTTCATTCACCAAATACATATTGAACATCTGTGCTATTATAAATAACACTGAGGATGCCAGCATGAAAAAGATACTGGCACCATCCCAGCTCACATTCCAGTGGAAGGAAACAGCCAATAAATAAACAAGTCAGGGGACAAGCTGGAACATACATTTATTTTAAAAACTCTATAAAATATGCATAGATCTCACTAATATAATAAACATCCTTTGGACCAAGAGCCAGTATTTTACTTATTGGGAAACGCTACAGGTTTTCTTCTTAAAATCAGAAAGAAGAGTAGGATACCCACTATGTTTACAACACTTAACATTAGGTGGAGGAATTAGCTAAAAGAATAAGACTATGTATAACTGATTTACTTTCTTATAAGGCAGAAACTAACACACCATTGTAAAGCAATTATACTCCAATAAAGATGTAAAAAAAGAATAAGATAGACCAAGGGACCTTCAAGATGGCAGAGGAGTAAGACGTGGAGATCACCTTCCTTCCCACAATAACAACAGAAATACATCAACATGTGGAACAACTCCTACAGAACACCTACTGAACGCTGTCAGAGGACCTCAGACTTCCCAAAAGGCGAGAAACTCCCCACGTACCTGGGTAGGGCAAAAGAGAAAAGCAAAAACTAAAGACTAAAGAATAGGGACAGGACCTGCACCTCTGGGAGAGAGCTGTGAAGGAGGAAATGTTTCCACACACTAGGAAGCCCCTTCACTGGTGGAGATGGGGGGTGGGTGGTGGTGGGGAAGCTTCGGAGCCAGGGAGGAGAGCGCAGCAACAGGGGTGCAGAGGGCAAAGCGGAGAGATTCCTGCACAGAGGATCGGTGCCGACCAGCACTCACCAGCCTGAGAGGCTTGTCTGCTCACCCGCTGGGGCAGGTGGGGACAGGGAGCTGAGGCTCTGGCTTCAGAGGTCAGATCCCAGGCAGAGGACTGGGGTTGGCTATGTGAACACAGCCTGAAGGGGGCTAGTGTGCCACAGCTAGACAGGAGGGAGTTGGGGAAAAAGTCTGGAGCTACCGAAGAGCCAGGAGACTTTTTACTTCCCTCTTCCTTTTCTGGTGCACGAGGAGAGGGGATTAAGAGCGCCGCCTAAATGAGCTCCAGAGACGGGAGCCAGCTGCGACTATCAGCGCGGACCCCAGAGACGGGCATGGGACGCTAAGGCTGCTGCCGCCGCCACCAAGAAGCCTGTGTGCGAGCACAGGTCACTATCGACACCTCCCCTCCTGGGAGCCTGTGCAGCCTGCCACTGCCAAGATCCCGTGATCCAGGGACAACTTCCCCAGGAGAACACACGGCGCGCCTCAGGCTCGTGCAATGTCATGCTGGCCTCTGCCACTGCAGGCTCGCCCCACATCCATACCCCTCCCTCCCTGCGGCCTGAGTGAGCCAGAGTCCCCAGATCAGCTGCTCCTTTAACCCTGTCCTGTCTGAGCAAAGAACAGACGCCCTTAGGCGACCTACACACAGAGGCAGGTCCAAATCCAAAGCTGAAACCTGAGAGCTGTGCGAACAAAGAAGAGAAAGGGAAATCTCTCCCAGCAGCCTCAGGAGCAGCGGATTAAATCTCCACAATCAAGTTGACATACACTGCATCTGTGGAATACATGAATAGACAATGAATCATCCCAAAATTGAAGCGGTAGACTTTGGGAGCAACTGTAGACTTGGGGTTCGCTTTCTGCACCTAATTTTTTTCTGGTTTTATGTTTATTTTAGTTTAGTATTTAGAGCTTATTATCATTGGTAGATTTGTTTATTGATTTGGTTGCTCTCTTCCTTTTTTAAAAAAAAAATATGTTTTCCTTTTTCTCTTTTTGTGAGTGTGTATGTGTATGCTTCTTTGTGTGATTTTGTCTGTATAGCTTTGCTTTTACCATTTGTCCTAGCATTCTGTCCGTCCTTTTTTTTTTTCTTTGTATAGTTTTTAACACTTGTTATCACTGGTGGATTTGGTTTTTGGTTTGGCTGTTCTTTCTTTCTTATTACTTTTTTATTTTTAATAATTTTTTATTTTTTGTTATAATAACTTTTTATTTTATTTTTTCTTTCTTTCCTTTCTTTCTCTCTTTCCTTCAGAGCTGAGTGGCTGACAGGGTCTTGGTTCTTCAGCCAGGTGTGAGGTCAGAGCCTCTGAGGTGGGAGAGCCGAGTTCAGGACATTGGTCCACCAGAGACCACCCCACATAATATCAAATGGCAAAAGCTCTCACAGAGATCTCCATCTCAACACTAACAGCCAGCTCCACTCAGCAACCAGCAAGCTACAGGGCTGGGCACACTGTGCCAAACAACTAGCAAGACAGGAACACAACCCCGCCCATTAGCAGAGAGGCTGCCTAAAATCATAATAAGTCCACAGACACCCCAAAACACACCACCAGACGTGGACCTGCCCACCAGAAAGACAAGATCCAGCCCCAGCCACCAGAACACAGGCACCAGTCGCTCCATCAGGAAGCCTACACAACCCACTGAACCAACCTTACCCACTGAGGGCAGACACCAAAAACAACAGGAACTATGAACCTGCAGCCTGCGAAAAGGATACCCCAAACACAGTAAGATAAGCAAAATAGGAAGACACAGAAACACACAGCACATGAAGGAGCAAGGTAAAAACCCACAAGACCTAACAAATGAAGAGGAAATAGGCAGCCTACCTGAAAAAGAATTCAGAATAATGATAGTAAAGATGATCCAAAATCTTGGAAATAGAATGGAGAAAACACAAGAAATGTTTAACAAGGACCTAGAAGAACTAAAAAGCAAACAAACAGTGAAGAACAACACAATAAATGAAATAAAAAATTCTCTAGAAGGGATCAATAGCAGAATAACTGAGACAGAAGAATGGATAAGTGACCTGGAAGATAAAATAGTGGAAATAACTACTGCAGAGCAGAATAAAGAAAAAAGAATGAAAAGAATTGAGGACAGAGACTTCTGGGACAACATTAAATGCACCAACATTCGAATTATAGGGGTCCCAGAAGAAGAAGAGAAAAAGAAAGGGACTGAGAAAATATTTGAAGAGATTATAGTTGAAAACTGCCCTAATATGGGAAAGGAAATAGTCAATCAAGTCCAGGAAGTGCAGAGTCCCATGCAGGATAAATCCAAGGAGAAACATGCCAAGACACATATTAATCAACCTATCAAACATTAAATACAAAGAAAAATATTAAAAGCAGTGAGGGAAAAGCAAAAAATAACATACAAGGGAATCCCTATAAGGTTAACAGCTGATCTTTCAGCAGAAACTCTGCAAGCCAGAGGGGAGAGGCAGGACATTTTAAAGTGATGAAAGGGAAAAACTTAAAACCAAGATTACTCTACCAGGAAAGGATCTCATTCAGACTCAATGGAGAAATTAAAACCTATACAGACAAGCAAAAGCTAAGAGAATTCAGCAACATGAAACCAGCTCTATAACAAATGCTAAAGGAACTTTTCTAGACAGGAAACACGAGAAGGAAAAGACCTACAATAGCAAACCCAAAACAATTAAGAAAATGGTAATAGGAACATACATATCAATAACTACCTTAAATGTATATGGATTACATGCTCCAACCAAAAGACACAGACTAGTTGAATGGATACAAAAGCAAGACCCGTATATATGCTGTCTACAAGAGACCCACTTCAGACCTAGGGACACATACAGATTGAAAGTCAGGGGATGGAGAAAGATATTCCATGCAAGTGGAAATCAAAGGAAAGCTGGTGTAACAATTCTCATATCAGACAAAATAGACTTTAAAATAAAGATTATTACAAGAGACAAAGAAGGACACTACATAATGATCAAGCTATCAATCCAAAAAGAAGATATGACAATTGTAAATATTTATGCACCCAACATAGGAGCACTTCAATACATAAGGCAAATGCTAACAACCATAAAAGGGGAAACCGACAGTAACACAGTAATAGTACGAGACTTTAACACCCTGCTTTCACCCCACAGATAATCCAAAATGAAAATAAATAAGGAAACACAAGCTTTAATTGATATATTAAACAAGATGGACTTAATTGATATTTATAGGACTTTCCATCCAAAAACAACAGGATACACTTTCTTCTCAAGTGCTCATGGAACATTCTCCAGGATAGATCATATCTTTGGTCACAAATCAAGCCTTGGTAAATTTAAGAAAACTGAAATTGTATCAAGTATCTTTTCCGACCACAACGCTATGAGACTAGATATCAATTACTGGAAAAAAATCTGTAAAAAATACAAACACATGGAGTCTAAACAATACACTACTAAATCACCAAGAGATCACTGAAGAAGTCAAAGAGGAAATTAAAAAATACCTAGAAACAAATGACAATGAAAACACGATGACCCAAAACCTATGGGATGCAGCAAAAGCAGTTCTAAGAGGGAAGTTTATAACAATACAATCCTACATCAAGAAACAAGAAAAATCTCAAATAAACAACCTAACCTGCCACGTAAAGCAATTAGAGAAAGAAGAACAAAAAAACCCCCAAAGTTAGCAGAAGGAAAGCAATCATAAAGATCACATCAGAAATAAATGAAAAAGAAATAAAGGAAACAGCAGTAAAGATCAATAAAATTAAAAGCTGGTTCTTTGAGGAGGATAAACAAAATTGTTAAACCATTAGCCACACTCATCAAGAAAAAAAAGAAGACTCAAATCAATAGAATTAGAAATGAAAAAGGAGAAGTAACAACTAACACTTCAGAAATACGAAGGATAGTGAGAGATTACTACAAGCAAATTTAGGCCAATAAAATGGACAACAGGGAAGAAATGGACAAATTCTTAGAAAAGCACAACCTTCCAAGACTGAACCAGGAAGAAATAGAAAATATGAACAGACCAATAACAAGCACTGAAATTGAGACTGTGATTAAAAATCTTCCAACAAACAAAAGCCCAGGACCAGATGGCTTCACAGGCGAATTCTATCAAACATTTAGAGAAGAGCTAACGGCTATCCTTCTCAAACTCTTCCAAAATATAGCAGAGGGAGGAACACTCCCAAACTCATTCTACGAGGGCACCATTACCCTGATACCAAAACCAGCCGAAGATGTCATAAAGAAAGAAAACTACAGGCCAATATCACTGATGAACATAGATGCAAAAATCCTCCAAAAAATGCTAGCAAACAGAATCCAACAGCACATTAAAAGGATCATACACCATGATCAAGTGGGGTTTATCCCAGGAATGCAAAGATTCTTCAATATACACAAGTCAATCAATGTGATACAGCATATTAACAAATTGAAGGAGAAAAACCATATGATCATCTCAATAAATGCAGAAAAAGCTTTCAACAGAATTCAACACCCATTTAGGATAAAAACCCTCCAGAAAGTAGGTGTAGAGTGAACTTAACTCAACTTAGTAAAGGCCATATAGGACAAACCTGCAGCCAACATCGCTCTCAATGGTGAAAAACTGTAAGTATTTCCTCTAAGATCAGGGACAAGACAAGGTTATCCACTCTCACCACTATTATGCAACACAGTTTTGGAAGTTTTAGCGACAGCAATCAGAGAAGAAAAAGAAATAAAGGGAGTCCAAATCAGAAAAGAAGAAGTAAACTGTCACTCTTTGCAGATGACACGATACTGTACATAGAGAATCCTAAAGATGCTACCAGAAAACTACTAGAGTGAAGCAATGAATTTGGTAAAGTAGCAGGATACAAAATTAATGCACAGAAATCTCTTGCATTCCTATGCACTAATGATGAAAAATCTGAAAGAGAAATTAAGGAAACACACCCATTTACCATTTCAGCAAAAAGAATGAAATACCAAGGAATAAACCTACCTAAGGAGACAAAAGACCTGTATGCAGAAAACTGTAAGACACTGGTGGAAGAAATTAAAGATGATACAAGCAAATGGAGAGATATACCATGTTCTTGGGTTGGAAGAATCAACATTGTGAAAATGACTATACTACCCAAAGCAATCTACAGTTTCCATGCAATCCCTATCAAACGACCAATGGCTTTTTCTTCAGAACTAGAACAAAAAAGTTCACAATTTGTATGGAAACACAAAAGACCCCGAATAGCCAAAGCAATCTTGAGAATGAAAAACAGAGCTGGAGGAATCAGGTTCCCTGACTTCAGGCTATATTACAAAGCTACAGTTATCAAGACAGTATGGTACTGGCATGAAAACAGAAATATGGATCAATGGGACAGGATAGAAAGCCCAGAGATAAACCCACGTACATATGGTCACCTTATTTTTGATAAAGGAGGCAAGAATATACAATGGAGAAAAGACAGCCTCTTCAGTAAGTGGTGCTGGGTGAACTGGACAGCTACATTTTAAAGAATGAAATTAGAACACTCCCTAACACCATACACAAAAATAAACTCAAAATGGATTAAAGACCTGAATGTAAGACCAGACACTATAAAACTCTTAGATGAAAACATGGGCAGAACACTCTATGACATATATCACAGCAACATCCTTTTTGACCCACCTCCTAGAGAAATGGAAATAAAAACAAAAATAAACAAATGCGACCTAATGAAACTTAAAATCTTTTGCACATCAAAGGAAACTATAAACAAATCGAAAAGACAGCCCTCAGAATGGGAGAAAATATTTGCAAATAAAGCAACTGACAAAGGATTAATGTCCAAACTTTACAAGCAGCTCATGCAGCTCAATAACAAAAAAACAAACAATCCCATCCAAAATGGGCAGAAGACCTAAACAGACATTTCTCCAAAGAAGATATACAGGTTGCCAACAAATACATGCAAGGATGCTCAACATCACTGATCATTAGAGAAATGCAAATCAAAACTACAATGAGGGCTTCCCTGGTGGCGCAGTGGTTGAGAGTCCGCCTGCCGATGCAGGGGACACGGGTTCGTGCCCCGGTCTGGGAAGATCCCACATGCCGCGGAGCGGCTGGGCCCGTGAGCCATGGCCGCTGAGCCTGCGCGTCCGGAGCCTGTCCTCCGCAACGGGAGAGGCCACAACAGTGAGAGGCCCGCGTAACGCATAAAAAAAAAAAAAAAAAAAAAAAAAAACTACAATGAGCTATCACCTCACACCGGTCAGAATGGTCATCATCAAAAAATCTACAAACAATAAATGCTGGAGAGCTTGTGGAGAAAAGGGAACCCTCTTGCACTGTTGGTGGGAATGTAAACCGATACAGCTACTATGGAGAACAGCATGGAGGTTCCTTAAAAAACTACAAATGGAACTACCATATGACCCAGCAATCCCACTACTGGGCGTATACCCTGAGAAAACTGTAATTCAAAAAGAGTCATGTACCGCAATGTTCATTGCAGCACTATTTACAGTAGCCAGGACATGGAAGCAACCTAAGTGTCCATCAACAGATGAATGGATAAAGAAGATGTGGCACGTATATACAATGCAATATTAGTCAGCCATAAAAAGAAACGAAGTTGAGTTATTTGCAGTGAGGTGGATGGACGTAGAGACCGTCATACAGAGTGAAGTAAGTCAGAAAGAGAAAAACAAATACCGTATACTAACACACACATATATATATATATATATATATATATATATATAGAATCTGAAAAAAAAGAAAATGTTTCTGAAGAACCTAGGGGCAGGACAGGAATAAAGACACAGAGGTAGAGAATGAACTTGAGGACACGGGGAGGGGTAGGGAAAGCTGGGAGGAAGTGAGAGAGTAGCACTGACATATATACACTTCCAAATGTAAACTAGATAGTGGGAAGCAGCTGCATAGCACAGGGAGGTCAGCTCGGTGCTTTTTGTCCCCCTAGAGGGGTGGGATCGGGAGGGTGGGAGGGAGACGCAAGAGGGAGGGGATATGGGGAGTTATGTATATGTATAACTGATTCACTTTGTTATAAAGCAGAAACTAACACACCATTGTAAAGCAATTATACTTCAATAAAGATGTTAAAAAAAAAGAATAAGGCTAGAGAAAGCAACTGTAGACCTAGAAACTGGGAGAAAGAAAGAAAATCACTGCTATATGCAGATTGTATAAATATACAAATGGAGAGCCCGAAAGAATCATTGGGAAATGTATTACAAGCAATAAGAAATTTAGTCATGTGGTCGGTTACATCAATATATATGAATCATTTGCCATCACATATAACAAATACTAGTTATTTCCAAGGATGGAGGTGCCAGCCCCTAGAGCAGAGAGCTGAGGAGCAGCGTGGGAGGAGCTGGGTTTACTCAGTGCATGATGTGCTTCATGGCTTCCGTATCTCTCATTATAGTTACTACCGCCCAAGCTCCCTCTTTTGAACCCTGAGCTGCTGAGGAACCAGCACGTTGGAAGCTTGTTTGGTTAATTGTGCTGTGCTGATGTGCTGCTGCACTATAACATGTATCTTCAATTGGTCTCCACTTGGGCTTTTTTTTTTTTTACATCTTTATTGGAGTATAATTGCTTTACAGTGGTATGTTAGTTTCTGCTTTATAACAAAGTGAACCTTGTGACAAAGTGAGAGAGTGGCATGGACATATATACACTACCAAACTTAAAATAGATAGCTAGTGGGAAGCAGCCGCATAGCACAGGGAGATCAGCTCCACTTGGGCTTTTGACGCATTACAGAGATGGCGGTCAGAAAGTGTAATTTGGGCAGGACAATCTTTTCAGTGCCTCCTCAGTTTCCTTTCTAATATTGCCTCCCCTACCTGGCTCCATAAGAATGCTAGACAAGAATGTTAAGGTATGAAAGACAGTATCATTTGTTTAAAAAGTGATGGTGCTGAATGGTCTTTTTGGTTGTGATTTTGAGTTGTCCCAAGTTCAGTGTTTGATCTTCTTTTCTTTAGTTGCTAGAATGGATTTTCAGCTTATTCTCAAGATTAGGCTTTTTATTCCTAAACTGATCATTGATAATGGATTGTAGTTACTTTTTATTAGTTATGAAACCGCCATATGTTTCAGCCTTTCCCCCCATTACTTCCCACTGGGTCTTTTCCTGCTTCCTGACCATGCCCTGTACTTTTTTGCCACCCTGTCTTTTCTCAAGCCATTCTCTCTTCCTGGTGCACCCTCCTTCCCTTATTGCTGTCTGAAAGCCTTCCCATTCTTCAGTGCTATTTACAAAGTGCTTTAAAAAAAAAAAAACTTTTTCTTATGTTTTCAGTTGAATGTGAATATATTGGTATTTATCAAGGCAAAATCACCCCTTTATTTCTCAGTACTTTGTGTTTGTTCTGTACCCTTCTATTCAACTGTGCATATCTTCAATGCAGGGACTCTGTTTTACCTATGTAACTTCTGGAACACTTTGCTTATTGCTTTGCACAGTGCATGAAGATGAGATTGAATTTAGAAAAGCCAAGGGGTTAATTCAGTGCAGTGGCATGGACTGGCTTTCCGAATTGTCCATAATATCCCACCTTTTGGAAACTATTGATGAGCATAATCAGTCACCAGATCACGCTCGTAACCTGCACCGGAGCAATGGTAGTCTTCACCATGGCACCATCAATCACAACCTACTACTGCTCATATAATTCTGGCCCCTGTCTTCTTATGTTTTCCCCAGGCCCTACAAGCACCTGCAGTCTAGGTGGAGGGTGGGAATTCAACTTGGAACGAGGTCTTTCCTAACAACTGATACCAGCCCACTTTCCACATAAGGAAGACCATGAGAGTTGGCTCCACCCATTAAAAACTGCATGATTAACAGTATTTTTTGCCTAAGCCAACAAAGCAACAAGTAGTTTACATTTACAGATGTGTGTATGTATGAGAGTTTAATAAACCCCACGTTGCTGAGTGTCTTGTCCTTATGAGATTGTTTACCGTTCTGTGAATAAATGTCTAACAACAGGTGAGATATTTTCAAGTATCTCTACATATGAATTATTCTTCGAAAACACCAAGTCTTTCTTTTCTTGCAGGAATCCAGACGCCTTGAAGTCACAAGAAGAGAAGGTAGGGAAGATGCATTCATACTCATTTCATTTTCGTTGTTGGCATTTGGATGTAGTTTGTTGAAGTTAAGACGAACTTCAGCCTGTTCTTTGACATTTCGTGTGGCCTTTTCTGGGTGCTGAGTATTTGTCACTTGCCTCTAGGGACTGCAGGAACTCAAGTCCAGGTTTGCTTGTGAGAACTACGTCTTCTACCTTCTAGTATCAGAGATGGGATCTGGCGAACTGGCTTATTCATGATAATGTCTACAGTCTCTCCAGAGAGGCCTCATCTTTTGAGTGAAGTTTGAAGTAATAATTTAGTTCCACCCAGTGAAAACCACTTCAACAATAAAAAATGGTTTATGGTTTGAGGTATTTCAATATCTGGGAACATGTGCCACTGTGAAAGATATTTCTGATTAGATTTTTACAACTTCAGTTAAGCTGAAATAGATATAAGCAATTAATTTCCCTTCTGAAAACAATGCAGTGGTGTTTTATTTTCCCTGCCAGAGTTCCTCTAGCACATTCGTTTTCTGATCACTGAGGTAAATATATATATGGGTGGTAACTTCTGAAATCTTTTAGTGGAAATTGAAGTTTACTTGCTTTCAGTAATACCTGGCCTCTTATGAGAGGGTGTCTTTTGTATGATTTATGGAAATCACCACCAGTCAACCCTTTATTGCAGGGATGGGAGGATGAAGTCAGAAACCAAAGTGAGTTCTTGGTCTAGAGTCTGGCCTTTGGCTTTAGCCCTAATCACGTGTCCTTCTCTGTGGTATTGTCTCCAAAAAGAGCGCCAATCTTTAAAAGTGAGCAAATACCATATTGACTTTCAAATCTAAAAACCTCCCGCGGGTTTAGTTCTTATTTTATGCAGCACAGTGAAAGACACAGAATGGCCGTGTTACCAAAGTGTGTTCCTAGACCTAAACTTTCCATACTATCTGTACCGATGGGTTAATAGAACTGGTTGTTTGCTGCTGTCCATGGTGCTGGAATCCTGGATACAAAGGATCTGGATTATCTAGCTATAGGATGAATTTTCTGGCTTTCATTCTCATTTGCCATCATCTGGTTTTGGACTCAATGTCCTCTGAACTGCATCCATAGCGTAAACTGCATTGTTTGGATATCAAAATCAAATGAAATTGGATGAAGGTGGGTGGGGCAGGGAAGGCATATTTCTTATTCAAAGGTGTGTTCACAGTGAGTGCGATAACATGTAAACTGGAGAGAAATAGCCAGTAGGAGAGAGGTTGGCATGAACTTTGGTTTAGAATACTACTTATTCACTACCCCTGAGTGTGATTGTTTAGAATTAAGTTGAGTTATGGAATCACATATAAACTTAACTGTTTTGGAATATTACTGTCCTTGTGTTAGAAATGTCTTTGAATAGTAAGGCTAGGTTATGAGAGAACCACATGTACTTTTGCTCAAAGGCATAAAAGACCTTACTGTACCCGAGACTCCCGATTCCTAGAAGACTGAGTGTCTGAGGATGAGCAAAAGTATGGTCAGGCTGTGCTCTAATCATCCATAATCCCCTTCTCTCTAGAAGCAGCATGTTTCACAACTGGCATATGCCTTGGGTTTGTACTGGTAAATTTGTCTTGACATAACATAAACCTTTTTCTTCCTATTGTGAACTGATGTGTTTCTTGCTTGTTTCTGGTAAGGCTGAGTGTTTGAAAATTCCTGAAATAGCCCAGTGCCTTAATGTCAGTGCTTATAACCTGGCAGGAAGGAAGGAAGAGTGGGTTCCGAGTATTTTCAAGTCTGAGATTCACAGGCTTGGGTAGTAGGGTTGTTAATCTTTTTTTTTTTTTTTTTTGGTATAGATGACTTTTTTTATAAACAGTAAAATATATGTAATGTCTCAACTACAAGCCTTTCATGTTGAAAGGGTCTCTAACATGAGTTACTTTAATATTTTGAAACAAAAAATTTAAGAATGTCACAATGGAAACAATCCAAAACTGACAAACTCTGGTGATCAAAGACATTCTCTTTTAGTTAATGTAAAACAATTCATAATTACAGAGAATGTTCTAGCTGTGGATATCATGAGACAAACCACCTTTTCAGACCAAAAGGAACTCAAGGCTAGGGATGAAATGGAACTCTGATGCAAACCAGCCAAGTGGGGCTGGTTCCTTTAAAACAGTGGTCACCTACTGTTCAGCTTGAGCAGTCCAAGGACAAAGGAAAGCAGAAAACATTTCCTCCTCTTTAAACCTGCTATTCACACCACACGTACTGACCACTCTCATTGCTTTGGTCAAGTGCGTGGAAGGCAGTTCAGTTCCAGTTTGGAGCCACCATCTCCCCATGCAAAGCTGCTCTGTGGATGATCCAGACTTAGTATTTTTCCTGAGAGCCACCTGCCAGGCATCTTCATGAGGTGACCACAACTGTATACTTCCAGACTGCTTCCTGACTAGGCTCCATCCAGGACAGACACTGACAGTGCCATTCCTCACGGGGCCAAATAGTTTTCCTTGGTCAACTCCTGAGTCCCCATGACAAGACAAGAGGAACTCGAGAACCTTCGTTGCTGGACTTATACGGGAGCATGAGAGTAGGGTTATTAATCTTCTCCAGAACAGTGTATGGGTATAAAAATAGTAGAAGTACTGTGAATATTTCAATAAACTATTATTCCTACAAACACAAGTAAGACATTTTTGTCTAGCAACATACACTTATCTTGATCTGGCACTGAAAGAGGAGCAAATAATTAACACTCTGAATTTTTCTGCCCAGTTTACCAAGCCCAGGAGATTCTGGAAAGGTCTAGAGAGGTAGCCTCTGAACCACAAAACCCAAGATGTTTTCCTTTTTTTTTTGTTTGTTTGTTTTAATACTACATCTGACTCAAGATATCAGCTCCAACCAGAGTTCATTGCAACAAATGGATGACCAATTGCAACTTTACACTATGTGACTTTTGCAAACTCTTGAATAGGTCTGTGGAGTGAGAAATGAGGGGGCTAATATTAGCAGTGGAAATGGAGTCTGGGCTAAGTCACAGTTGGGTTGGAGATCATTAGGATGACATGAATGCACTGTGTGCCTCAGACCCAGTCTCTGCTTTATTTCCCCCTGTGGCCCTCCCATCCAGTGATGTCACAGTTCCCAGATTGTAGCCCAGCTTTCTTGCCTCTGGCCTTCACTGTTCCTGCAGCCTGCATGCTCCTTGTCCCTCATCTTTTGTGAAATTCCACCTTTCCCTCACCCCTTCCAACTCTCTTTCTGAAGATTTTTGCTTACCCTACTTTACCTAAGAGTTAAGGGCTCCTGTTAGGTCATTCAGTTCCTGAGAGCTGAGACCCTCCCCTCGTTCACTCCCAGAGTCCTCAAGGCCTTAGCCCAGGGCCTATAGTTGCTCAACAATCATTTCTTGAATAAAGTGCAAATTTAAAAATTGCTTTTTATATGTACTTTTCACTGTGATTCTGTCCTAGTGCTAAGCAAGAGAGGCACTGAGTCATTGGTTCTACAAAGGCACTTTTAGGGAGTGTTATGTGGATATCTAGATATTACCAGCTGGTGCATTGATGAAAGTGCTCTATGTTCACATAAGCTTGGTACTATGGGTTGAGTTGTGTCTCCCAAAAAGATATGTTGAAGTCCTAACCCAGAACATGTGAATATGACCTTACTTGGAGATATGGTCTTGGCAGATGTGTAATTAAGTTAAGATGAGATCATACTGGAATAGGGTGGGCCCTAATCCAATGAGTGAGATCCTTTTGAGAAGAGAGAAATGTGGACACAGACACACAGGGAGAACAGCATGCTTCGATGAAGGCACAGATTGGAGAGATGAGTCTGTAAGCCAAGGAACACCAAGGATTGCTGACAATCACCAGAAGCTAGGAAGAAGTGACAAAGAATCCTCCCCTAGAGCCTTCAGAGGGAGTGTGGCCATGTCAACACCTTGATTTCTGACTTCCAGTCTCCAGAACTGGGAGAAAACAGATTTCTCTTGTTCCACTCAGGTTATGGAACTTTGTTACAGCAGCCATAGGGAAATAATACACTTGGTAAAGGCTGGACTCAATGTTGAGCTAGTAGTTGTTATTTTTACTGCAGCACCTCTCAGCCCTTTAAGATGCTAAATAGGACTTTGAAAAGGAGGTGTAATATGCAGCATTTCCCAAACTTAGTTTCCCATGGCATCTTGATCTGTTGCTTTTAATCATCTCTGGGCTGACGTTCCATGCAGTGCCCTTTGCAAGCCCTGCTCTAGAGAGTCCATGGAGAGGGAGTGCTTCATCAGAGCCCAGGACATGCCCCAGCACCAGTGACTGTCTTCCGAGGGTGGGGCATGGAGAGAATGGTGAGCTAGTTATAATGATAACTATGTCTCAGTGGTTCTGAAATTTTCAGAGAGCTTTCATGTCCTTTACCTCCCTTGACTCTCAGTAACCCATGGTATGAGCAGAGCAGATAGCACCTTGCATGAGACTCCTTCCTTTCCATGCTAATTTTGGTAGGAACAAAGAGTCCTCTGGGTCAGTGTCCCTCTGGACCAATGTCCCTCTGATGCAGTGAACCTCTCTAATGGGCGGGGTGGGGTGGCTTAAGGGACTTGATCTTGCTTCACCATCCAAGGATTTCTAAACATACATGATCACTGCCAAGCCCAGAAAGCTGAGCGGAACTCTTGGAAGAAAACTTCCTAAGGGAGCTTTGTTTCCAATTTAGATATGTGGTCAGGGCTCTTGGGAAATAGAGTATCAGAGGTTGTGGCAGGACAGCAATACTGGGAGGACGTCTCTTAGGAAGGGTACATGCCTACCCCAGCTGGACCTACTTCCACCTTCAGGGCAGTCCTATATTATCCTCCTGCCCTGGGACCCACCTGTGCCAGCTGCACGGGGAAGGAGAGATGGCTGATTCTTTATCTGCTTTCTAAGGCAGGTGTTTTTACACCTCCCTCTAGACACCTACAATTTAATTTTAACTTTTTCTGAAGCTTCAGCAAAAGTTGCCAACCTCACCTCTCCAAGACACTCCCATGTTCACTCTGAGGGCTGATGCTGATTATGACTGCCAGAATTCATCTACTCAAACCAGTGCTTTTCTCTGACTGATCCCATCACATTGAATTCCAGCCATGAGAGAACACTTGAGTAAGCTGAGCGAGCAACTGGGATAATTCAGCCCTTGTCAGCCATCTCTTAGAGCATGGGGTGATCTGTAAGCTCTTCCAGATGTCTGTGCTTGTGCTGCCATTAGAGGCTGTGGGTTTGGGGGTGGGCACCAATGTCACGTTGCATTACCCACCCTCCCAACGATGGTTCACTCACACATTCCAGTCTAGACCAGCTTGGTGTGGCTTCCAGCAGGGCTGTGAGGGAAACCTGGGAGGAGGGACGCTGCTGTCTTCACGGAAAAAGAGAGGGGAGTGACAGTCACACAGCCAGGCTGGCTCTGGCTCCTTAGCAATGCAAATCTCCTACATAAACATGACCTGCCAGTCCTGAGTGTGTAACTAGAGCCTCACTTTGTGAAAACCCTTGGAATTATCCCCTTAATTGGCAGCTGCCTCTAATAGCCCCTTTATAGTTCTTTGCATCTGGGTGAACTTCAGCTATCAAGAATTGCATTCTGTTTGCCATTAATTTTGATTTTGTTTAACAGATGTTTTCTGGATCTCTCAGCTGCCTGCATAATCTATCTTGGTGTAATGTACAGTGGGCGACTGTCTTCGATGAAACAGATTAATAAACTCCTAGCTTCTTTTGAGATAACTTCTTGAATGGTTGCAGATGTGGCAAATTTAAAAGGGAGCCATCCAGATTTGACAGTGCCTGGGATAGTGGGTCCTTTCCCAATCAAGACTGCCATATGGGGAAAGAAATGGGGTTTCCTTCCCCATCCTACCCCCACTCTATACAGCGGAGCTTGTTGGTTCTCTCCTGCAGTCATTGGGCTCCAAAAAGGTGGAGGTGGCATCTAACTCCTTCAATTTCTAGCCCCACAGAAGTTGACTCTTTCTGGATAGAGCTGCCACTCTTTAGCTGCTGCAAAACTGTGTTGTACCTAGTTGCCCCAGGTTAAGTGGGGAGTGGATGACACAGCTGGCTGATGTGTTCTGGTTGCATACAACATTTTGGCACCCAGTTTAGTCATGACCAACTGGCAGACAGTAGAATCCCACCTCTCCAATTACCGTGTGCCTTCGGGGAAGTTACTCAATCTTCTCTGAAAAAAATGAGGATAGTAATAGTATAGACCATTAGTCCCAGCTCTGGGTTGTTGAAACCCAACTTGCACTGGCTAAAGCCTAAAAGCCTGTGAAACTGCAGAATCTAAGGGAGGGTGGATCTGGCTTCAAGAACAGCTTATACAGGGGTTCTGACACCCCTTCTCCTTCCTCCTCTTGGTGTGTTGGCCTCTTCCACACAGCTTTGCAGGATGACTCCTAGCAGCTGCAGCTCACAGGGTCCTGACTGCTCACCATCTCAGAGGGTGAAACTTCTTTCCTCCAGAGTGACAGAAAAGTCTCAGTGAGGATTCTGATTTGCTGGCCTTGTATAATATCACGACTCGAGCCCTAAACCAATCACTGTGGCATGGAGGGACTGGAATACTGTGATTGGCCAGGCGAGATCACATATTCTCCCCTTGGGGTTTGCAGAATCACCCTTACTCAAATGCCAGGGAGTGGGTGTAGGTTTGGTCCACAGAGGAAGGATGCTGGGCAGCATGCAATCAATGCCCCTCACAGCCTCCTGGACATAATATGGGGAGGGATTTGGCATGGAGGGCCCTTGACACAGTGTGGGCAGTGGCGTCAGTGCCCAGTGAGGTTGGTAGTCTTCATTATGGCTATTCTCATACTGTATCTGTATGAGGCCATACAGATTTGGCCTCAGACATGCAATGAGGAATGTCTCAGTCACCAAGTCCATTCCTCTGTCTCCAAGCAGACTTAAGGTGATTTTGCATATTGTAGGCTGTTGACTTTTCCTGAGAAGGATTTTCTGAAATTTAGCCATTCCCATCTGTCCCCTCTGTCGGAGGCTTTAACTTTCTGCTCAGATTCTCATATTCTGCAATCAGAAGGACCAAACAGCTCTCTTCTTGGTGATGTCTTTAAGAACTTACGGACAAACACACATAAAATTTGTCTCCCCAGATTAAGGGTTTCCTGGGCACTGGGGTCAGAAACTGTCTTGAGCATCACAGTTACTAGACCCTTTATATTTCCTTTCAATTACTTCATCGTAATAAAGCTCAGGAAGTGCAGACAATGGCCTTCCCAAGGACCGAGCACAGTCTTAGCCAGAGGATTCTTGGGTTGTGAGTAACCCCAAGCTTCTGTTCCCCCAGCTTCCCGAAAACAATTCTAAGTGCCTGGACCTGGAAAGACCAGCCATGGACTAAGCCCAAGTGAGCCTGAGTTCTCTCTACTGCCCCTTACATGTTCTCCCCTAATCAAAGGTCTTCCAGGCTCTTGGTGAGTGGCTTTTTCCTCCTATCGTCTGGCTGATGTCGTTTTCTCCAGTGATTTGGAAGAAGCAGGACCGTGCTGCGTGCACCTCAGGGAGTCGCTCGTGCTGCTGTTTGAATGTGTGCGATGCCCCGCCTGGTGCCTCAGCGCCATGGCCCACAGCGCTGGTGGCTGCGGCCTGTGCTCCAATGGCAGCTCTCATGCTGCTGTGTAGGATGAGCCCTGGGAGAGCAAGGATCGAGGCTCTTCCTGCTGGGGTCTCCCACCCTGTGCACACAGCGAGCACTGAAAACGTGCTAGATCCTGGCACGTCCTAGGGTTGACCCAGCTCTTTGTCACACCTCCACTTCTCATAAAGTAAAATCACAGGTATAGGGGCTGCCAGGTTGTTTGGCACCCCTGTCCCATATGCTGTGCTTACTTTTACGACTACTGCTCTTGGAAGGGCTCCCTCTCCTTAATGACCATCCTCAGGGAGCTACTCTGCTCTTTCTGACAACTTGTGGGTCCCTCTGATAGAAAGTCCTTAAAAGGTGCTCATGCAAATCAGCTAGATCTCTGTGGTTATGAAGGGCCTCAGTAGGTCTGAGCGGGGTCAGGAAGCCCTGTACAGTGGGCTGTGTCAGCGAGGAGTCTCCCTGGGGTTGCCATTGCAAAATGTGCGCATAGCTCCCTGTCTGGAATTGGTGGGGAAAGAGTCATGTTATCTAAGAAGTCATAACCCCTAAAAGATACGAACCACTGCAGATTCGTAAGGACAGTACGGCAAGCCCTTCGTAAGACAGCATCACTCTGAATCTCACCAAGCTGGCCTGTCAAGGCCTGTCAAGGCCTGCTGGACCTGCTGAGGTCCCATCCTGCCCAGGGGGGTCGCCTCTCTTCTCTGAGATCCCAGCAGTGAAGGCTGACATTTGTCATCTTCGCCCCTTGCCTGGCCCCCAAGCCAGAAGGAGTTTCTCTGCTTCTCAGGAACCCTTGAAATGATCTGCTGCATATGAACACTGAGGTCCTTTTCAAACTTGTTAAGCCATTTGCCCCAGCAATATTAATATGCCATCAGCGAGCCTCTGGGGTTAATTGTCTGTGACTTAAAAATCATTTGTTTCTGTCTCTTTTATTTTTTTGCTGCTCAACAGCCTTTCTTTCTTGGGAACGAGATACAGAATCCAACTGACCGTTATGATGTAATTCCTTTCTTGTCCTCAGAATTACTTCATCTGTTAAAAATTCTTAAAAAAAAAAAAAAAACCCACAAACCCCCACATCGCCTTACTTTCAGATTGTGTTGTCTCTTTACAACAAATCTTTAATCTCTCAGTTTCAGCAGTCACAGAGCCCAAATGGGGAGGAATCTGCAAGGTGATGTCTCATCTGAAGGAGGGAGGCATGTACTGCTTTCTATCCTGATCAGCCCCACTCACTTCTGGGTGCTCACTGCTTCTGAGCCATTGGCCTGTTTCTCCCTGTGGCTGTGGTGAGGGCTTCACGGTGTGCCCTCTGGCACACAAGCATGTGGTGAACAAGCCATGTGCCCCTGGAGGGCCCTTGCAGGCCAGGCAAGGAGGGCCGGAGATCCTGGGCATTATAGCCCACCCAGTGGTTCTCTGCACGCTCAGTTTTTGGTTATGCTTTTTGGCTGGGGCTGTCGTTGGGTTCCAAGAAAATGCTTCAGGGTCTGCATGTAGAAAACTTTTTTCAAAATGTTGAATTTTACATGAGGTAAGATTAGCTTGTCTTCTGTTCTCAGGAAGTCAGGAAACATGGGCCCCAGAAATGAGCAGGCACTGACTAGCCACTGGCTCTGTGGGATGTGGACAGTGACCTGCATGCAGCCTCTGGGACGTGGATGAAGTCAACAGGGGGCAGTCTGGGCCGGAGTGTGGGTACAGTCAGTGTTGCTGGATGGTGCATGGCGCTAGTCCACCTGGGTACCTAGGCTGGTCGTTGCCCACCAACCCACTCTCTGGAGGCCTCTGTGGGGAGTTCTCAGGCCCTCAGTTGCCCCCTCACCCCTGCAGTGCTTTTAAAGCAATGTCTGGGAACGTATTTTGATCATGATTACTTCTAAAAGAGAAATCACTCTGCTGGAAAGGTAAATACCATTCTTAGGGTTTCGTGAAGGTTTATTAGGTGCTAATGAAAGTTTCCACAGGTGGATTGGAGTCTGCTGGGTGTGCGGTGATGACAGGGAGTGGTCCCTGCCTTTACAGAGCACTTGCATCCACTAATGTGTCAGCCGGGAGATGCGCGAGTGTCCTGTAGATAGAAAGGCACCTGGCTGCCCTGCACCATGGCTAGGCACCTTGCAGGGGGGCCGACCCCAAAGTGGGAGAGTATTTGCTCAGTGTAGACCGACAGGGGGGCCTAGGGGAACAGCTCTCTGAATGGCCTGGTGGACGTGACTTCTCAGGATCTTCTCTCCAAAGGATGGTTATTTATCTGTTTGTTTATGCAGGCTGCGCTGGATTTTCATTGCGGCATGTGGGCTCTTAGTTGCGGCATGCATGCGGGATCTAGTTCCCCAACCAGGGATCGAACCCGGTTCCCCCGCATTGGGAGCGTGGAGTCTAACCCACTGGACCACCAGCGAAGTCCCCAAAGGACGGTTCTGTTGGCAGAGGGTCTCCTTTTGGGCACATTCAATTAGTGGGGACATTTTTGTTGTTGGAAATAGCAAAACGCAGTCCAGCTAGCCCAAACAGAGGATCTTGTTGGCTTAGGTAACCGGACAGCTGGGTAGGGGATGGAGGCGTGAGGGATGCCGGCTTCAGGCAAACCTAACGTAGGGTACCAGGACCTGGTTTCACTTGTATTCCCTCTCACAGCTGATTCCCCCTCATGGGGAGTACCAGCCGCCCCTCCTTCCACCTCCAAGTCCCATGAAGAGGGAGAGCTTCTGGTCTGCTATTTCCCCCAAAAGTGCTAAAATCTACTCAGATTGGATGGGCTTGGGTCACATGTCCCCTCCTGAATCAGTGACTGAAGCCAGGGGAATGCTACATGCTGCTGGGTTTAGCAGAGTCACAAGCTGTACTCCTGAGAGTGAGAAGGAGGTAGATCCCCGGATGACAACTAGGGCTCTGCCCAGGTAGGGAACACAGCGCAGGAAGGTGCATAGTATCAGTTACTTAATTATTTCACATCTGGTGTCTATCACATCCTCCACCCCCAAGGAGTGTTCAGTGCCTCAAAGGCAGGCGAAGATTCAGCAAGCATTTACCTAATGTTTCAGAGGAGGGCATCTCTTCCATCTTCTGAGAAGGAAACAAAGGCTAAGAGACAACACTGATGACCCAAGATCACAGGAGCTAATAAGAGAATGTGACTTGGAACCCAGATCCCTGATGACAAATACAGCACGTTTGGTTTTTTAAAATCATGGCTGCCTCCAGGGACGGGATCTCCTGCTCCTTCAGCCTCTTCCCCTGTGATAGACACAGTGACGTGGTGAGATGCAGCGAGCATCCCCTGGCCCGACTATGGGGGTGTTACTCTTTGTTTGGACCCCCAACACATTCTCCTTTCTTTAGCCCTTCAGCCGAAGGGCATAAAGATGAAAAGCTAATGTGCAAACCCCCCCAGTCCCACCCCTTGGTGACTTCAGTAGTCACCTCCATGGGGCTTCCAGAAGCTTTATTTTCCATTCTTCATAAGAGATCCCCCTTCTTTCTTGGAAAGGGGACGACGGGGCCTCTCTGCACTGCTGCTTCCAAATGGGCATTATGTGGCAGGCAGGGGCACAGATGTGGTGGGGTGAACTGGGCCTTACAGAAAACCAGCGCTCTTGATCACGAGCCGCTTTTAAAGTTAAGTGCTTTCTCGTTCATCTATACGTTAATTTAGGAGTGAAGGCTTACTTCACTGCTTTAATATAAATTCCCTAGATTGGAAGGGTTCTTAATGGAAACATTTTCACACTCAGTCTCTTATTTAATCCTCATAAACACCCTCTGACACAGACACTGCAATTTTGTTTTATAAATAAAGAAAAACGTGGGACCCTTTGAATGCTATAGGAAATTGATAAAATAATTAAAATGGGCTTAACTGAGGTCATCCAGGAAAGCACATTCTTGATGGAAATTCAGCAATGTTTGTACAATTCTGATTGAAATGTTCACATTCGCAGACGTGAACTCATCATTCTGCAGTTGAAGTGTCCACAGGGTTAGGGTGATGGGACCCTGCAGGGCTACCGCTGCCAGGGAGAACCAGAGACCTCCACGTTCAGAAGAAATGGGGCTTAAAGGAGAAAATCACAGGTCCAGACAAAGAGTCATGGGAGGGAAAATACATTTCAAATCTGTTTGTTTTACTAATCTTCCCAGTTATTTGTGCTCTCTTTTTGCTGGAAGCAGCATTCCCATCCCGCTGCTTGGCTGCTTCATTTGAATTTTTATCAGTTATGTAAATCACTGCATATTTGGGCCCCAAATGGGAGTCCTGTGGCTAAGAGGAGACGTTTATCCGACAGGGTCAGATCTAATCTCATGCTTAGAAACTTCAACTGAAAATAAAATGAGTTGAGGTTGGTTTTTTTCTTTCTTTTTTTTTCTAAAGACAGCAGGTCTGTAAAGCTGTGCTAGCATATCACTTACCCCCTTTATACAGAATGTACATATTATACTTGGATAGCGTTACCAGGCTGCTTTTTGCTGTCAGAGAGCTTTCTCATTTGTCATCTCATTTACTACATTTAAGAAAACTTGCGCGTTGGCTGGAGTGAGGATATTATCATTGTTAACTGATGGGTGGGGAAACTTGATGCTCAGAGGTGGCAAGGGACTTGTCCCGGGTCCTGCAGCTAATGGAGGTGGGGCTGGAGCGGTGATGTCAGCTCTGTACTCCTCCCACCAGGCTTCCTCTAGGAGTGTGAGTTTACAGCAGAAGTTTTCAAATTAAAACCCAATGCGAACGCACAGAATTTTCAGGCCTGTTTTGGTTCTTTTAAAAATAAATTACCGTGAAGACAACTTTTCTCATCTGTCAATGTAATGATCCCATACCTTGGGGATTCAGAATCTTCAAAATGTGTGTGGGGGAAATGGTAAAAGTTAATCATTTTCACAGTATCTGTCTGTGGTGAGGTTTAATTACCACTTGACATATTTCATGGTTTAAAATGATGACAGTTTAAAATAGAGCCAGGGAGAGTCAGAAAATCCATTCATTACTGTGTGTCGGGCACTGCTTTAGAGTAACCTCCAAATACAGATGATTCTGCAGCCTGTTCACATTGCTACGGATGTCCCTGGAACTGAAGCCCAAATTGAGAACTCCATTCTGACCCTGCCGTCATCATCCAGAGGGAGCATGGGTGAATCTAGCCTCATGGTTTGTTTCTCGGATCATATTCCAGATGCTCACCTCCCTGACGCTCTCTCAACCCAAACCCTCTCACTGGCTTTCTGCAGAATTTCTAATGAACGAGACAATGCACTGTGATGTGTGCTTTGAATGAATGAATGAAAGCTATTTAAACTACAAAGGGTGATAAACATTTCCATGTGTCTCTTGGGGAATCGCATGCCTTCCCAAGGTGAGAAGGTTGAGAAGCAGCCTCCTGTAGTGGTTGTAGTCGTGGTTGCTGTTTAAGAAGCTCAGCTGTTTGTCTGTGTAGGAAATAGTTAAATAATTGTTTCTTTCCCATGGGACTTCTGGAACAGGAGCCGTTCGGACTGGACCTGTCTGTCCAAATTTCAAATTTCACTTTGGAGAGTCCTGGGAGAGGGAGCAGATGAAGCCATCTCAGAAATGCAAATGCTGTTTGACATCTATTAGCTCAGTGCTTATCCATCGCTGACAGCAGGATCCATTACGCTGCCAGTGTTCACAGATCAGAGATACTCGGAACATAGTGAGAGATGTGCCGGTGCTGGCCGAGCCCCATTTAGATGACCTGAGAACATGCTGGATGTGCCTAGCTGTCTGGTCCAGGTGCCCCCTGTTCCCCCACCTCACTCTTTGTTTCCAAGGCCAGTCCTACAGCCAGTCTTTGTGGCTGTACCCCCTCCACCAAGCAGCCTGCCTGAATGCTCTGCGTGGCGGTAGTCGTGCCCTCCTTGGGAAGTCTAGCTCTCTTTCTGGTGCTGCCATTCATGGAATCATCCCATGATCCAACCCCACGTCCAGAAAATCTCTGCAGGGTCGACCCTTATTTTCAAAGGTGGAGACACACACCTGAACAGGGGAAGTGACAGACCTGAGGTCCCATGGCTAGTGAGTAATAGAGGAAGGACGTGAGGACCTGAGCCAGTGTGCATAGACCTCCGGGCTCTCTGTGGTTGATTTTCTTCCTTTTCTTCCTACCCTTGGGGCCAGGTTTTCCTTTCTCTCAAGAGGTGGCACAGTGTCCAACATAACCTAGATACTCAGCCACCATGTCCTATGGATGGGCAGCTTGGTTGAGATTTCTAGTTAAATTTTCTGCTTCGACTTTTGTTTAAGATGTTTCTAAATATTTTGTTTTTCTCTTGCGGGAAGGGGACCATGGGGGATGGAACACATAGTGACAACTGTCATGATTAAAGCCCCCACTGTAAGCTTTGCCAAGTTAACTTGTTTCCACACTCAGCAGTCCAGTGTGGCCCACTAGTGTGACCTGCTGTTTTACGGATGAGGGAACACGGGCTTTGGAAGGGTTAGTGATCTGGCTGGCTGGGTGCTTCAGTTAGTAGACAGCCCTTATATCAACGCTCATTGCAACAGAACATTCAGAGTCCTCTGTGATACCGTGTCCCTGTGTTTTGCTCTTGTAGCCTCCCTAGGACCCTTGTCCTGAGGACTCTCAGCTCTCAGGTACCTCCCCAAAGCCATTTCTAAATGGTCAGTCCTTGAAAAGCTTTAGAAGAGCAGGCACCTCCATGGCTGCCCTGGATGGAAGAGGGAGCAGTGTGGAGGACTGATGGAAACAGAGAAAGGGAATGTCGGAGGCCAGACACTGTGAGGCTCGGACTAGGATGCTGGCCCGGTCTGTTGATGTTGGATGAACCTGGGCTTCTGCCCTCTTGATATAGACAGTGAGCTGCCACCAGGCTCTTCCTCCGCCATGCCCCCAGGAGGCTAGAGGGAGAGCTCCGTTTTGCAGGCCAGGATATCGGATGGCAGATACCGGAGGTCTACTGGGGTGGGAGCGCAGGGCACGTTGGGAGCAGGGACTTTGCCTGGAGGCTGCTTCACCCTGCACCCAGTGGATGCTGGGAATTCTGTGGCTCTGCTCCTATATTCAAGGGGCCAGGAAGGACTTTTGCACACACATGCCTCCCCTGACTGCTGACTAATACCTAAACCCACCATTCTGCTTCAATCCCTTCTTTCCTCGTGAACACCCCAAAGTCATTTTGGGTCCTGAACGAGTCCCAGAACTTCTAACGAGCCATGTCATACCCTACCTGGGCAACTCACTAAGCCTGTCTGCCTCTTTGTAAGAAAACCAAACACAAGCTTTTCCTAAGATCCCTGGGCCCAAAGTCTGTTCCATATTTGTTCTGTGTGAGAGGTCTCAAACTGGTGTTCTGTGGACCAGAATCAGCCGGTGATCATGTTGTTTGACTTAACACAGTGTTGGCCTACAGGGGGTTATTTGTGTTTTTATTTTAATTTGAGTAAGTTGTCAACATTTAAAAACATGAAAATTCTACTTACAGATTCAAATAGGCTGATTATCTTGGAAAGTGAAACGCTTTGTTAACTCTGGCCGTGTGGCTTCATGGCAGCAACAGGCTGGAGTGAGTAGCCCTCACTCATGTCCTCAGAGAGTATGCACCCTTTCCTATTTTGCCACAGTCTTCCCTGGTCCCTAGTGCCTCCTTGATACTGACACAGAGTGTCAGGTGCAATTTTGAAAAATAACTAGGAACAAGTTGAAATGCCAGCATAACCGTAATCATTAAGTTACCCGAGTGGCCTGTGTCGGTATTTGAGTTTTCAGTCCCTGTTTGTACTCAGATACAGAACTTGTTAATGACAGCACGGGAGAACCAGATGTCAGCAAGGGTGGGAGTGGGAAAGAGAGTGGGAAGCAGGGAGAAATTTAGTATAAAGGCTGGAGTAACTCTTATCTACTCAGCCCTCCTTGAGCATCTCTGCTGAAGCTGGTGTCTACAAGTGGGTCCTCAGTTTAGGCAGCTAAGCCTTCCATTAAACTATTTTATTTTCTGATAGTTATGCCTTGATCTGTAAACATTAACTCCAGGCTATAAGTTTGCAAGTGAGTTTCCAGCTTGGTAACTAGTATTTGTGTCCTCTCTATGTAAGTGAGGCCTTTAAAATGGATCAGGTGTTTTAAGCGATTACAAAACATTCCACATATACTGTAATTACTCTCCAAAGATATTTCCCACTGATATTTTGTTACATCTAAATATACATTTACAGTACTCAGTAGACTGGAATAGTTCTGATTTATGTATTTTGGTTCATTGGGCTAAAAAATAAAAAGACAAATTTAAAATATCTTTTTATTTTTTTGTGGTACGCGGGCCTCTCACTGCCGTGGCCTCTCCCGTTGCGGAGCACAGGCTCCGGACGCGCAGGCTCAGCAGCCATGGCTCACGGGCCTTTCCACTCCACGGCATGTGGGATCTTCCCGGACTGGGGCACGAACCTGTGTCCCCTGCATCGGCAGGCAGACTCTCAACCACTGCGCCACCAGGGAAGCCCATAAAGTATCTTTTAATCAATGTATTTATCCCAATGATTCTCTTGGCTCCCCCAGAATCAGTCACATGGTGTTAGAAAAGTAATAAACACGGTGTGTCCTCTGAGCTGATTTAGAGTTTAATGAGAGATGACATCTCAGCCTAATAGAGAGCATGGCTAACTTTTAATCTGGGCTGCGAAGTATCCTAGAGCTTGGAGGAGCATATTAACTTCCTCTGTGTGATTTTCTTAATGTGCAAAATTCCGATGATAAACAGTTACTGCACTCGTGTGGTGAGAATTAATGCTTTCTGAGTAGCAAGTACTGTTTTAATAAAATAGGCTTAATTGTTTGCTTGGTACATTTTCTGCTTTATTATTTTTCTTGCCTCTGTAGTTGGTAGTTATTGGATTCTCATTATTTCTATAATAGTCATTTCATAAAAACTGTCTTGTGATTTGTCCTCCCTCCCACACTTGTTTCTCCCCCAGATGTCATTAGCAGAGGCAAGAAGCAGACAAACATCGCTCATCTCTAACAGAGCTGGAGCAACAAGCAGCTTCTCGTGGCTCACGCCTTGTTGTTAGGAACAATGATTCCCAATTTGTTGGCTGCTGTGCTGTGAAAGGACTTATATGAAGCCAAGGAGATTTACTAGAAAAGCACCATAAATAACAGAGGGCAGAATGTGGGAGGAGAGGAGCAAGATGTGCCCATCTAGTTAGGGACAGGCATAAGTGTGCAGTGACCACATCACGTGGTACACTATAGCAAAGGGCAGGAAAGCCATTCCTGCACAGTGCAAAGCAACCCAAAGTCTGTCTGCTTCTCAGCTGGCTCCTCTGCAACATTTCCAACCACCATTACCCGGGGACTTTCCCCTAGGCTTATTCTTCATATAATCGCACATCCTCTACTATTGTATTCTCTAATTTTTCTGTGTGGTTTTTCAAACTTAACATAGCCAGACTTTCTGAGGATGATCCAATTTACTAGCTATATTACTTTGGGCAAGTTGCTTAATCTTCTGTGCCTTGGTTTACTCATCTCTAAAATGGTAGTATTAATTCTATCTCATAAGACACTTGTATGGATTAAATGCATATTTTAAAAAGCTTAGCACAGCCCTGGCCCACCTTCTGAGCAGGCCCCTTGTTCGCCAGCATGGTTAGTTACTCACTCACTCCACGGCTGGGCTTGGCTGGGTTGTGTCCTGTAATTCTAAGTGGACCTATAGGAAACTAGGACATCTGCAGTGAGCACTTGCTGAAATGAATTGGGTTAGAAAGCCTTGGGTTTAGTGGTCCACGTTATTTACTTTCATTAAACCTAAGTAATCACATTTACCTACTATTTCAGGAAGAGTGGGCAATAATAAGGTGAAAAGTTTAGAACTATTTGTGCAGGCTTTTGTTTCTAGCTGTGTGGCTAGATTCCTTAACTGACTCTCCCACTTGAGATAACTTAAAATGATGGATAAAACATTTAAACAATCTGTTAGTGACATCAGTGAGAAGGCAGGAAAGTGGAGATTTCCTAAGAGGCCACAAGCTCAGTGAAAGTTGAAAATCAGGGCTCTGAAGCTGCCTTTTGCTTTGAGGGTGTTTGCCCAATGCAGGTGACCTTGAGCTTTGAATTCTTATGACATCAAGATATATGGGGGACAGGGACTTCCCTGGTGGTGCAGTGGTTAAAAATCCGCCTGCCAATGCAGGGGACAGTGGTTCGAGCCCTGGTCCGGGAAGATCCCACATAGCACGGAGCAACTAAGCCCATGCGCCACAACTACTGAGCTTGCATTCTAGAGCCTGTATGCCACAACTACTGAAGCCTGCGTGCCTAGAGCCTGTGCTCCGCAACAAGAGAAGCTCCCACTCATCACAACTAGAGAAAAGCCTGCGTGCAGCAAGGAAGACCCAACGCAGCCAAAAATAAAAATTAATTAATTAATTTAAAAAAATAGATATATGGGGGACAGGAGCCCAGCCCAGGACATATCAGTCTGTCAGGAAACCTGGTCCACCTAAAGCTGAGGCCCCAAGAGGCTACATGTGTCGTGTGAGGGTGGAAGACAAACGCACCTGTCTCCCCCCAGGGATGAGTGAAGAAAACTGCCTGCCCCCAGCCTTGGTGCCAAGTGAAGGGTTAAAATATCGCCTCTGAGAACTAGAGCCACGAGCCAGGTTTTCAGTGGAATTCATATAGCAGACTGGTCTGAGAAGACCTCAGACCAAGAATTTAGTTCAAAACTGTCCTGTCGGTAGTGCTCCCAGGGACATGGTAAAGGAAATGCAAATCCTGTCTAGAAGAATCCTTCTTCAACAGAGGTCTCAGATGATTTTGACAGGTTACCATCCAAGGAATGTGAGCTCACAGTCAAAAACCAAAAACATAAAAACAATAAAAAAGACACCAAAGTGAAAACCAGTAAAAACAAAAGTTCAGATATTGGAATTAACAGGTACAGCATAAAAAAAAAAAAAAAAAAAAAAGGAAAAAAGTAGAATATCTTACAAAGATATAAAAAAAGCGAAAATATAAACAAAGAGTAAGGCTATAATACATGATCTTGATTATTTGAAAAACAACCAAGTATAATGTCTAGAAATGAAAAAATGTAATTGAAATCTTAAAAATCAATAGATAGATTTAAGAGCAAATTAGACGTAACTAAAGAGAACTAAAAGGAAGGTTCAGAATCGTAACCCAGAGTACACACAAGTGGTGAAGGCATGTGTTCCGCATGTGTGCACAGAAAGTTTAAGAATCTTTCCACAAGCTAAACCAAAGAGCAGTTCTCATAAAATTTCTATGCAGTAAAGTAAGAAATTTAAAAAGATGACTAGAAATACTCCCCAAACAAAAAATGTTTGAAGATGAAATACTTTTCTAAATAATACAAGAGCCAAAGAAAAAATGAGAATATTTAACTAAACAATAACAAACATCACATACTGAAATTTGTGGTATGCAGTTAAGGTAGAAATTGGAGGGAAACCCATCATCTTAAGTAATTCCATTAAAGTAGAAGAAGGCCCAAAGTCAATGAATTAAACATCCAACTCACAAAGGTGGGTAAAAACTAGCAGAGGAAACCCAAATAAAGGAGAAGGAAGTGAATAACAAAGAACATTACAAAGAAATGATATAAGTTGAAACAACAAATCAACAGAAAGGATAAACAAAGCCAAATGCAGATTCTTTGAAAGAACTTATAAAACGGACAGAACTTTGCGAGGGAATAAAGGACAGACAGAGGGAAGGAGGAGACGAGGGAGAGAGAATAAATATGTAATAGGAGGAATAAAAGGAGATGTAATTATTAAAGCTGCAGAAATTAAAACAGTAACAGAATCTTATTTTGCCAATAAATTTGAAAGCTCTAACGGTCAAATTCCTGAAAAAGAAAAAACTAAAATAAAACTTTACAAAACTTAAGTAGAAATAAAAAACCCAATCAGTTTTATGATCATTAAAGAAATAGAATCAGACTTTTAATTAGAAATCTTCCCACGAAGTTGATTATCAGATCCAGATACAAGTACAAATAAATTGATAAACATTCAAGGAATAAAAATTTCAATTCACACAAACCATTCTAGAATGCAGAAAAAGTGTGTACACTTATGAGGCTAGAATGAACTTGATATTCATATCTGGCAAGAATGGTATTTTAAAAAGAAAGGTGGGTTTTAAACATAGCTGTGAAATTCCTAAACAAAAATTAGCAAACTAGGGCTTCCCTGGTGGCGCAGTGGTTGAGAGTCCGCCTGCCGATGCAGGGGCCATGTGTTCGTGCCCCGGTTCAGGAAGATCCCGCATGCCGCGGAGTGGCTGGGTCCGTGAGCCATGGCCGCTGGGCCTGCGCGTCCGGAGCTTGTGCTCCGCAACGGGAGAGGCCGCAACAGTGAGAGGCCCGCGTACCAAAAAAAAAAAAAAAAAAAAAAAAAAAAATTAGCAAACTAAATTTAGTAGTGTATTAATAAAAAATAATGAAACATAATACTTTGGGTTTATCCCCTAAATTTATGTTTAGGTTGCCACTAGAAATGTCCTGATGTATTTCTCCACAGCAACAAATTTAAGTAGAAAAGTCATGATGATCTCACTAGATGTAGGAAAAGCATCTGAAATATGTAATATTATTTCAGAAGAAAAAGCATTAGAAAAGGAGGACTAGAATAGAAGGGAACTTATCTAACTTAATAAAGCATAATTTAAAGAACTCAACAGAAGACAAATGAGTAAATATATTGAGTATAATGAGAACCAGATTTCTCACTGTTAGGAAAGGGGGTTACAAATATGGAAAGAGTCACGTCTAGAATGTACCCTTTGTTGTTGAATTAGAGTTGCAAGTATCAGTAAGAACTCAAAGTGTGTCTGTGTATGTTTGTATGTCTGTAACATTTCCTAGCTTTGTTTGCTCAGATGGGCCAGATGCATGATACCCCAGGAGCAATGAAAGCCTTTAGTGCCCAGATTCTCCTCTAGGGAGCCAAGACTTCTTGGAGAAATGGCTCATTGCACCAGTGGAGCAGAAAAAGTACACAGTGAATCTGAAACACTATTTTGTTCCAGAAAGTATGGCAGTGCTCAAAAAATCATGGGAACTTGTCAAAAGGATACAGTTGCCAACTTGAAAGGGCTCACACTGGACACATCTGGGCAATTTAGACTTAAACAAGAAAAGAGAGGATAGTAATATATTTGTGACAGATTTTTCAAAGACAGCCACAGCAGTATTTCCCATTTTGTACTTTTTTTTTATGATGTGCCTTTGAAACCCCTCACACTGAGGGGTGTAGTCTATGCTCCTTCTCCTTGACTCTGTGTGGGCTTGCGATACGGTGGAAGTGATAATATGTGACTTTCAAGACTAGATCATAAGAGACAAGAAAGCTTCTACCTTGCTGGCTAGAGTACTCATGCTGGAGCCCTGAGCTACCATATAAATTGTCTAACTATCATGAGGTCACTATGCTCTAAGGAAGCCCAAACTAGTCCATGAGGAAGAACTACATGGAGGAACCCTGGACTTCATGGAGAAAGAATAATGCTGCCTCAGCCCCCAGCAGCTTCAGCTCCCCACTGTTGTAGCTTCAGCCACCACCTGACTACAGCTACGTCAGATCTTGAGTCAAAACCACTCAGCTGCACCCATCCCAAATTTCTGACCTACAGAAATACTGAGAAGTAATAAAAAGCTTGTTGTTGTTATAAGTCGCTAAGTTTTGTGGTGATTTGCTGCATAGCAATAGGTAATTGTAATAGATTTGGGACGGGGATGTGAAATGGTGCCACAGCAAAAAATCAAGGCATATAACATTGGTTTTGGGACTGGATGCGAGAGGAAGAAGCAGGAAGTGCCTTAAAGAGATTGCTGGTGAGAGCTTAAAGGGCTTTGTGAGAATGTTAGAAGAGCCTTGAGGAGGCCCTCAGTGAGAGCTTAAAGGCAAGAAAGGAAAACGTTATTAAAAGTTGGATAGAAGAGGATGATTTGGTAATATTGTCACCTGTGGTAATACAATAATAGGAAATTTACCAAATGAACTCAATGATCCAGCTAAACAGATAATCAGGCAGAATATCAAAAGAACCCCCTGGCTACTGCTTGTCTGTGATAAAACATAAGAGGATATAAGGGGCCAGGACTCACTGAATTTGAAAATAAAACTGTTTCTCATTCTCAACCTCTCAAAGATGGCAGCAAAAAACTGGTCAAATTAAGAAAATGTTTCAAGGCAAAAATCAAATCCATGGAAGGCTTGTAAAATTCTTTTTTAAAACTTCCAAAAATTTTAAAGTATCTTAGACTCTTCCAACAAGAAAGGAAGAAAGGAAGAAAGGAAGGAAGAAAGAAGGAGAAAGAAAGAAAAAGAAAGGAAAGAAAGGAAGAAAAGAAGAAAGGAAAAGAAAAGAAAGAAAAGGAAGAAGAAAGAAAAAAGAAAAGGTCTTCTAAAGATCTTAAGGGTATGCCTTTAAAAAAAATTTTTTTTTTATTGGAGTATAGTTGATTTACAGTGTTGTTATTTTCAGGTGTACGGCAAAGTGAATCAGTTATACATATATCCACTCTTTTCTTTTAAATTTTTCCCATATAGGCCATTACAGAGTATTGAGTAGAGTTCCCTGTGCTATATAGTAGGTACTTATTAGTTATCTGTTTTATACATAGTAATGTGTATATGTCAGTCCCAGTCTCCCAGTTTGTCTCTCCCCACCTTAGCCCCTGGTAATGATAAGTTTGTTTTCTACATCTGTGACTCTACTTCTGTACCAATTTACATTCCCACCAACAGTGTAGGAGGGTTCCCTTTTCTCCACACCCTCTCCAGCATTTATTGTTCATAGATTTTTTTTTTTTTTTTTTTGTGGTACGCGGGCCTCTCACTGTTGTGGCCTCTCCCATTGCGGAGCACAGGCTCCGGACGCGCAGGCTCAGCGGCCATGGCTCACGGGCCCAGCCGCTCTGTGGCATGTGGGATCTTCCCGGACTGGGGCATGAACCCGTGTCCCCTGCATTGGCAGGCAGACTCTCAACCACTGCGCCACCAGGGAAACCCCCATAGATTTTTTTGATGATGGCCATTCTGACTGGTGTGAGGTGATACCTCATTGTACTTTTGATTTGCTTTTCTCTAATAATTAGTGATGTTGAAGATCTTTTCATGTGCTTTTTGGCCATCTGTATGTCTTTGGAGAAATGTCTATTTAGATCTGTATGCAGAAAACTATAAGATACTGATGAAAGAAATAACAGATGACACAAACAGATGGAGAGATGTACCATGTTCTTGCATTGGAAGAATCAGTATTGTGAAAATGACTATACTACTTGAAGCAATCTACAGATTCAACACAATCCCTATCAAAGTATGAATGGCATTTTTCACAGAATTAGAACAAAAAATTTTATAATTTGTATGGAAACACAAAAGACCACGAGTAGCCAAAGCAATCTTGAGGAAGAAAAATAGAGCTGGAGGAATCAGGCTCCCTGACTTCAGACTATACTACAAAGCTACAGTCATCAAAACAGTATGGTACTGACACAAAAACAGAAATATAGCTCAATGGAACAGGATAGAAAGTCCAGAGGTAAACCCACGCACCTATGGTCACCTAAACTATGACAAAGGAGGCAAGAATATACAATGGAGAAAAGACAGTCTCTTCAATAAGTGGGGCTGGGAAAACTGGACAGCTACATGTAAAAGAATGAAATTAGAACACTCCTGAACACCATACACAAAAATAAACTCAAAATGGATTAAAGTCCTAAAAGTAAGGCTGGACACTGTAAAACTCTCAGAGGAAAACATAGGCAGAACACTCTTTGACATAAATCACAGCAAGATCTTTTATCTGAACCTGAACCTGATTTAGATAACAATATCCTGGACTTTGTGTTATTGCACTAATAGACTTGGTGATATTAAGGAGAGGATGGCGTGCATACATGTGGGAGGTATGTGAATTGTTGTGGTCAGAGGGTGGAACATGGCAGACAGTATTTTCCAAAGATGTCTGCAGCAGTATCTCCATCACAAATCTTCTCACAGTGTTCTTTGCCCTTTCTCCTATTAAGAGATGGGATCTATTTCCCACCCCTTGAATTCAGGTGGGGCTTGTGACTGTGATAGAAATTATGCTACATGACTTCTAAGGCTTGGTCATAAAAGGTAACAAATATTCTGCCTTGGTGGTTGGATCACTCACACTACAGCCCTGAGCTGTCATGTAAACGGTCTGATTACTCTGAACTCACCATCTTCTGAGGGGACTCAAATGAGCCAATGTGGGAAGACCTCATGAGGAGACTCTGAGACTACGTGGAGAGAGAGAGATGCTCGACAAGCTCCCAACAGCTGGCTGGTCCCCCACTGCTCTCGTTCCAGATGTTGTCTGACCTCAACCACATTAGGGACCTGAGCCAGAATCAGTCCTGCCCAGATTCCTAACCCACAGAAACTGTGAGAGATAGTGAAATAGGTGGTGTTGCTTCAAGCCACAAGATTTTTGAATAATTGGTTATACAACAAAAGATAACTGGAACAGGATTATAACACATTGACTAAAATAGGAATCCGTGAGTCCATTCTTATATAAATGGATGAATAAATGAATGGGGATAAAGGAAATCTCTTCCTTCTGGTAGAATGCCAGATAAGAAATATAAAAAGAATGATGGAGTTTAAAAAATCATCAGTGGATACTGACAACCAATAGCCAAACTTTGATGAGGAACAGAGAATATTACATATTCTGAAAGTACTTCACCAATAACTTTTTAATTACAAAGGGAAATTACTACCTCTACTTTGGAGACACTGGTGGATACCACCTTAACCAACTGCTTGAAGCTAACATCACTGGTACCAGGACAAGCTAAAACGTGTGCCTCTTGATATGATGTACTGAGGACAAAATATCAGTGTTGTAGTATTCTTGTGAAATTTTTATAACTTGGAATCTTGTCATGAGAAAACATCAGACAAATCCAGGTTGAGGAATATCATAGAAAATAACTTGCCTGTACTCTTCAAAAATATCAAGATCAAGAAACACAGAAAAGCTGAGGAACTGTTCCAGATAAAAGGACACTAAAGAAACATAACTAAATCTATGATCCTTGGTTGAATCATGTAGTAGGAAAGAAAAACAGCTATAAAGAACACTACTGGAACATTTGACAAAATTTGAATATGGACTGTGGATTAGATAATAGTATTGTAGCAATGCTGAATTTTACAATTGTAGTGTAGAAGGATGTTTTGATCTTAGGAAATATATGCTTAGGCTTCAAGGCACATTATGCCTTTAACTTGTTCACACATGTTTCCCCCAAAATCGTGTGTGTGTGTGTGTGTGTGTGTGTGTATACACACAAAAGTGTGCATGTGTGTATATATATATATATATATATACACATGTATATATGTGTGTGTGTGTATATCTATCTCTAGTGAGAGAGAGATAAATGACAAGTAGATAGGGCAAAAAGGTGAATCTGATAAAAAAAATTTTCTTACACTATTCTTTCTATTTTCTGTAAGTTTGAAATTGTATCAAAATAAAAAGTGACAAACCTACAGCAAACGTTGTTTTTAATAGACATTGAAAGCATTCCCTTTAAGATCGTGAGCAAGCTAAGTGTTCCTGCTATGTCTCTTTTATTGAACGTTGCACTGGATGACATAGCTAGTTCAATAAGGCAAGAAAAGGAAATTAACAGCATAAAAATTGGAAAGGAAGAGATGAAACTGATTTTTCACACTGATATGGTTCTATAGAAAATCCAAATGACTGTGAATAAATTATTAGGATTAACCAATATATTTTAATAAGGTTGTTAAATATAAAATTAATATACAAAATCTAATTGCATTTCTATACCACAGCGAGAAAGAGAAAATATACTTTAAAATGATACCCAAATCACTGACATCAAAAATATAAAGTTTCTAAGAATTAATATAATTGAAATATGTAAGATATTCATGGAAAAAGGGTCATGACAACTTATTGAAACACGTAAATTAATGGATACGAAAGCTCAATATTGCAAAGAAGTTTATTCTCCCCTAAAATGATCAGTATATTAACTATCTATCAGGTATGTACGAATGTGTGTATGTAATTTGACAATCTGGTTCTAAAATTTATATGGAAACCAAAGGACCAGAAATAGTGATGGTCATCCTGAAGAAAAAGCACACATCAGGGGACTCTAATACATATACCACTGATGAGCATATAAACTGTATGACTCCTTTGGAAAAGTTTGTTCTTATTTAGTGTAGCTGACAGTACTTATACCATAGGAACCAGACATTCCACTCCTGGTATATACTCTCAGAATTTCTTGCATATTTTATGCTGGGAGACATGAACAAGAAAGTTCTAGCAGCTTCATTTATAATAGTTTAAAACTACAACTTAAAGGTGTAGCAACAGAAGAATGTATAAGTAAACTGTGATATAGTCTACAGTGATAACAGTGATCTGTTATCTAGTGATATATAGAAGATAAATAGAAAGAAGTAGAATACTATAACCAGTGAAAATCAATGCATTACATCTACATGTAATAACATTGACATAACATTGACATAATATTCTAAGAACAAAATATTGAACAAAAGAAAGAAATTACAAAAGGATATCTTTGCATTAAAGACATCTAATATACATCTAATAACGAATATTAGTTTTACAACTAATTTACTCAATCATTGTTATTTTACACGATCTTGTACGTATGTTTTATAAATACTTTGTTTCTGTTCAAAAGTTAATTTTAAATTTTAAATAAGTCTAAAGTGTTTTTCACAGCATCAATTATAATAATAAATTATTTTAAACTAAGAAAAAGCAACTGAGTAAAATAATTACGGTAGATCCATGCCATAGCATACTAAGCAGCTGTTTAAAACAGTGCTGTACAGTGACGTTTGTTGAAACGGAAAGTTGTTCACAATATGTTGTTAAGGAGGAAAAAAGTAAGCTATAAAAAGATATGCACTACTGGATTCTATTTTGTAAAAAAAATAATGATAAATGAGATAAATGTAGAAGTATATAGAACAAAAAATCAAGAGACTTATTTCTAAGCAGTCAACTTGAATAATTTTTTTTCTTCATGACTCTCTGTATTTTATAATATTTTCCCAGAATAGACGTGTGTAAGGGGCTAAAATCAGCTGCTAAACAGAGGCGAGTGGGTGAGAACATATTCCACCATGTACTCAGCTCATTCATTCACTCGCTTGTTGCTCCATCAGCCACTTAGTATCTTTTGTGTGTGAGAGGCCCTCTGCTTGGCACTAGGAAAAGAAAGATAAGCAAGGCATGGTCCCTGCCCTGGAGGAGTTCAGTCTCTGTATAAATAATACAGTGTCATATGTAGTATGATGACAGTATATGACACTCTCATTAATACTAAAGTGAATGCTACTTCTTCACTTCTTTCCATCAACCAAAGAAAGTCCCATGATTTCCAACCCAGTTTCTACCCCCTCAGTTCTCCTTCCTTGCTCATTAAGAGGCAGTTTGGTCCGTGTATTAAAAGGATGAAGAAGTGGTTGCATGGAGGAAAAGCCAGGGCTGCTGGGAATGAAGAGGTTATAGCAATAGTGGGGAGAGATGCCTGGGACAGCTGGGGGTGTGAGGGAAAAGAGGCAAGGAGAAAAAAAGATGTTACCATAATTTATGTATGTATGTCCCACTAGCTGTTTTAGAAAAAAAAGCAAGTAAAGGAATTGTGTTATTTGTTAAAATGATTTTTGACCTTGGGGCTATGTTCCTTCAACCACATTATTCTTTCAGGACTGGACCTTATGGATCTGGGTTTAATGGTCACACAAGAATAGTATAGTAACGAATACACAAAGGGTGGGGTTACCCAAGACTTTTATCACCAGGAATAAAAGTAAAATGGGTAATGAGAAGAAATATATTAGCATATAAGGAACTCATTACTGTAGTTAAGTGTATTAGACAATATCAACAATAAATTTTCCTTGCAGCTTACCCTGGGGCTTGTTTCTTCCCCGTGCCTGGGCTTGTCCACGTTTGGACCAGATTGCGGAAGGCAGAGCAGACCTTGGCTGGCTGGGAAATGGCAGAGGCCTTACTGACTGACTGACCTTTTCTGAAACTCAAGTGATATAAAAATAATTTGCATCCAGTAGTTTAGGATGATTTGTGAACATGAACGTGCAGACTCTTATTTCATAGGAGGTTTTGGGATTTTTATTTATTTGTTTGTTTATATATTTATGGCTGCATTGGGTCTTCGTTGCTGCTCGCGGGCTTTCTCTAGTTGTGGTGAGCGGGGGCTGCTCTTCATCGCGGTGCATGGGCTTCTCATTGCAGTGGCTTCCCTTGTTGTGGAGCACGGGCTCTAGGCATGTGGGCTTCAGTAGTTGTGGCACACGGGCTTAGTTGCTCCGCGGCATGTGGGATCTTCCCAGACCAGGGATTGAACCCGTGTCCCTTGCATTTGGCAGGCAGATTCTTAACCACTGCGCCACCAGGGAAGCCCTTCATAGGAGGTTTTAATTTTAAATATTTTTTCCTTATTTTTTGCTTTTTAAAATACAACCAGTTTATCTTCTAAGGTGACTTGCTCTGGCCTGAGGTTTGGCTGTGGAGGTGTGGCTGAGAGGCCGTAGCTCTGTTACCTCAGAGGCCCTCTTTCATCTCTCTGCAGTGGGAGGAGAGGACTGGGGAGAGCTCCAGCTGTGGGCTGCTGGAGAGAGAAGTCAGGAGGCAGAAAAGGGCAGTGAGGCTGGAAGGAGATGCCTCAGGGGCTGAATGGCCGTCCCCCTTCCTCGGTGGGGAGCTAAATCAGTCTGCTCTGAGATGTGTGCGCAGGGTGACTCGTCTCTAACGTGAGGTGAAGCTGATCACAAGGGTCCATTCTCCTCAGCTGGCTTTGCTGGGAGTCTGTCCTACCCAAAGTGGGGTGGAGGTGATTGTACTCATGGAAAACTCATGTGTTTCCTACCCCTGCTGTGACAAATTGCCACCCATTGGGTGGCTTAGAAGAACACACATTTATTCTCTGAAAGTCAGAAATCCAAAATTCAGTTTCTGCAAGTCAGAAACCCAAAATCAGTTTCATTGGGTTAAAATCAAAGTGTCAAAAGCTACATCATGACTGCAGGGGTTATTTCTGGTGGCTCCGAGTCCATGATAAAGCCCTCTAGGCCCTCTTTCATTTCCTGTGTTAGCTCTTTGGTCCACAAGGTGCTGCTTGCTGCTTGATGGCTGGTTTTCTCCAGGAGCTCCAGGGCCTTTGAGCAAAGGGCCGAATCAGGCTTGGTGCTCTAGGAGGCTGAGCCCAGCCTCTCCGAGCCAGGACGACTGCCGGTAACAGTGCTGCTGCCGACTTCAGTGACAGCTCTGACCTGGGTCATCAGAGCAAGCCCAGCTGTGTTTACTGAGCAGTGTGTATTTTTGCCCTCTTGCGTTTGGAGAACCAGAAGTTCCCATGGGGTAGATAAGGCCCGACTCTGAAGCCCGGAGTCCTGTTTATGAGTAGCTCACGGGAGGGGTCTCAGTACTTTCTAATAAGTCTTTCCTGGGAGCGCTTTACTAACCAGAACACCTGCCTCCCCGGCTGTGTTATAATGGAGGCTTTGTTACATGACTGCACATCTGCTCAAGCTCAGACCTGGAGATTATATTGAATATAATTCCCTACACCGTGAATTTATGAAGCACACAGCACGGAGGTGATAAGGTGAGGGCCGTTTGTAGTGACCGTAGATTTCTGGAAGTTATAAAGATTGCTTGGTCCGTGTGGCCTCAGACAAGCACAGGCAGTGCTTCCTTCTAGAGACTCTTGGGGAGAATCTGTTTCCGTATATTTTTTAGCTTCTTGAGGTTACCTGCCTTCTTCACTCATGACTCACTTGTCACATCTCCTTCTCTGTTCCTTCTGCCTCCCTTTGAGAAGTACCCTGTGATTATATTGGCCTCACAGGGATGGTGCAGGATAATCACCCGCCAACACCTTTAACTTAATCACATCTGCAAAGTTCCTTTTGCCATGTAGGGCAACGTGTTCACGGGTTCTAGGGATTAAGCGTGGGCACCTTTGAGAGCAGTATTCTGTCTACCGCAGAGCTGGTTTAGGGACTACTCCCTGCTTAGCTCCCTGCCCTGGAGCGCCGTTCTTGGTTTCTCTTCCCATGATCAAAGGACACAGTTTATTGAAGTGTTACATGTTGCAGTGATGGATGCCAGGAATGAGCTCACTAGAATACTTTTTAATATGATTCTGTTGAGACTCGGACTGTGACCAAGACGCCTGATGATTGCCATTCCTATCACTAACCTGTGATTTTGTAAACTGAAACTCGACTGGCAATTTGAAAAGGGTCATCTTTCCCTTTCTGTTTTCTCATTTCACACTGATTTATTTCAGGTTGTAGCTCATCGTCTTAGCAAATAAGATGATCGGTTGCTTATTCTGTCACTGTTCATTCCCCTGAGATGAGAGACCTCCTTGGAACAAGATTCCTTTAGGTAACTCGTTCAGCCTGGAGGCGCTCGATTTCTGTTGTGTAGGAAGAGCCACACCCTATGCAGCTCAAGACCTAGTTCTTCTCAGCTGGTCTTTAACAGCAGAAGCAGGTTGCTCAAGGCCTCCTGACTCCCTGGTAAGAATAATTCTGAAACTCACCATGTGGGTCTCTCCCTGGCAAGGTAACCATTATGGACTGGGCTCCAGCCACCTCACCCCATTCCCCTTTCATGCCTCTCACTCTTAGCAGTGGAGGGAAGCACTTTCTCCAAAAGTGGTACCTTGTAACAATTATGTAGGGGAATATGTCACCCAGAAGGTTAAGATTTCAATGGAGAGATGTTGAAAAAAAAACAGTTTGAAGACACAGTCACATTGGTGGTCCCAGAGAGACACTAGGAAAGGGTCAGTCAAGATGGCTGGGGTCCATCCTTTTTTTGCATTAGTTCTCCTGGCAAAGAAGACTGTTGCCTCCACCTGGGCCCAGCGTCGTCTCCAGGCTCATCCCCAGGGTGTTGGAATCTGGCCCCAGTTCAGGTCTGGGCAATGCTTGCTGTGGTCCATATATTGGGCATTGGGGCAAATCCTTCTCTTGTGTCTTTGCTGTTGCAGATCAAGTAAGTGTGGCAAGATCCAGACCTGAGTTTCTGGATGTAGGTATTTGGAACACACAGACCCCACTTAGGACCTGCTTCAGTCAATCTCGAGCCCAGCTCTGATTGCCAGATCTCTGCACTGGGGCGTGGGGCCTGGGTCTAGCTGTTAGCAAGAGGCTACTTGGCTCTCTTTTGCCAAAATGTCTTCTGTATTTGGAGACTTTGTGGGATCGGGGCAGGTCCCTAACTGTAGGTCCACCTAACAGCAGCCCAGATACACAGCGATTTCTAAGAGGAGAAAATGAGGTTCTGTTTCTGTGAACACTTAGATCTTATCCATGACACAAGAGAGCATATTATGTGTGTGTCTCGTCTTCCTGCCTAGACTAACATGTCCTTGAAGGCAGGGATGATGCTTTCGCTTAACTTGTGCTTCGAAGGTGCCTAGGCTAGGGCTGAGAACAAAACTACAGGTCACTCGACTCAGGATTACAGGGGCCCTTGAAAACTGCTGTATGAGCTGTCTTGGAACCGCCAGCGAAGGGTGTGGAGCAGAGAGGCAGCTGGGAGTCCCGCAAGGTGGTGTTCACCTGCTCTAACCTTGAAAGTGAGTGTGAGCGGTGGCTGTGCTTGGGCTGCCGCACTCTGTGGATCGTGCTGCAGCTCTGAAAGATGCTGATACGCTAGTTTTCCCTGCACCCTTTTTCCTCTGTCAGATCAGTGGTTCCCACCCTCGGTGTTACAGCACCCCAGGGTGTCTCCAGCTGTCTCAAGGGCTGGCACAGGATTCTCAAAACCATTTGCTTTTGCAGAATATGCAGAATGCAGCAGTTTCAGCTGAGTTTGGAGGAGGGGAGGAAGAAGCGTGCCACAAAATCCAAACAAGCAAATTGAGGGTCACACTCCAGAAGGTTGGAATCGCTGCCTTAGAAGAGAGAAACGGTTACACAAAGGCATTGTCTTTTCGTAGTGGTTTGGATCAGTGTTTCGGGCCTGCTGCACAAATGCAGCCATAGAGGATTTTTTTTTTTTTTAAAGCCATTCTACTGCTTGCATTTCATTCTCTGTAGAAAATAAATGTTATTATAGATGAATAGTGTGGTACAAAAAATCATTCAACAGAGATCTGAACCAGCAACTCTGAAGCAGCGAGTCTTTAGTGAAGCAGAACGTCACTGTTTGCTGAGCCCCGTGGGCTCGGGAGTGGGTTCAGGACTAGAAATGCTCTGACTGGGTTGGGAGGTTTCCAGCTGCTGGATTAGTCACTAGGGAGATAGTGGTACCTCAGTTTCTTCATCAGTTTCCTCATTCTTAGTGGAGATGACGATAATGTGTCCCTCATGAAGTTAAGAGAATTAAATGAAGGTTTATGAAAACCTTTGAACCGAGCCTGGCACACGGGAAACATTATGTAAGTGTGTGCAAAATAAAATATTGAGAGCCTCCTGTGTACTGGGTTTGGTGCTAGGTGGGCTCTGGGTAGCTGATGTTTCGTGGCATCAGAGAAGACAGAGAAGGAGACAGCTGAATGAAATATGCTGTGGTGAATGTAGCTCAGCACTGAATTGTGGGAAGATCCTCAATTAAAACGTGGATTCTGGAGCTGACATTGGTTGTTAGTATTTTGGGGGAGTTGTTTATCTTTTCCGAGCCTCAGGGTATGTGTTGGGGTATGCTAGGTTACAGTAACAAGTAGGCCCCACAGTTTCAGTGCCCTCCACACGATAGAAGTTCATTTCTTGCCCTAGGAACAGTTCTGGGCAGGTGTTCAGTTTGTCAAGGCAGCCGTCCTGCACATAAGCATCCGGGGACCCAGGCTGACGGCAGCTTCCAAGTTAGCACCCGAGCCAGCCCTGGAAAGAGGTGAAGGCATGCCTGCGGGAGGGTCTCTCGGCCAGACCTGGAGGGGCACTCTCACTACCCTGCACGCTCTGAGAAGGAGGACTTATCACATGGCCACAACTGATAGCAAGAGCAGCTGGGAGAGATCACTCCACTCTGTGTCCATAGAAGAACAGATTTTACGAGACATCTCAGTTTGCTCCTTTCTAAAGTGGGGGGGCGATGCCCCCTGCCATGCTGACTCACATGTGTTGTTGGGTGTCAAGTCACTTGGGCTGAAAATAGCCATGTGAACCAGGGCACGGTGACCTAAGCTTGCAGGAGAGCAAGGGAGCGGTTTAACCGGCATTTCGGCATCACTCCTGTGTTGTCCCCTGACCAAACCAGTCAAGAAATGTTCACAGGGTTGTGTGTGCCAGGCCCTGCCCTGGGTGCTGGGGACACAGTGGTCACACGACGAGGACAGATGTGAATCAGAGTCGCAATACAGTGTGACGCGCACTGTGAAAGCGTACGTGTGGCATCTGATCTGGACAAGGTCAAGGTGTCCTTCCCCAGAATGGGCTGTCTACCAGAGAACAGAGCCGCTGGCTCGGCAGGGGCAGGGCAGGCAGGGCCAGGTGGAGGGAGGGTGTCTGGAGCAGAGGGATCCCGGGAGCAAGGTCCTGAGGAAGTGGGAGCACAGTCTGGGGAAGGAACTGAAACGCAACGCAGCAGGACCTCGGGTGGGGGAAGGGAAGCCAAGAAACCAAGGGGTTGGCGGGCGGTGCAGAGCTCCACGGGCTATAGTCAAGTCTGCCGGGTAGCTCATCTTCCTATGGGAAGTGCCCCTTCATTAAGGTGACTTCTTTTCTGGAGCCACAATGGTGTGTCCTAGGAATCATACAGAAGCAGCATGAAAGCATATTGTATTTTACCTGCAACCATAGCTCTAGGACCACCGTCCGCCTGTCCATGATGGACACATCTAACCACCCCTGAGGTGAAGTGGCAGTCACCCACCAAGGTTATGTCGTGATACTTGCATGGAGCCTGATGACCAGGGGTCATCCTCATTCCCAGCATGGGCTGTCTGAGTGCGGGGAGCTGAGTTAATGAGATTTGTGCCTTTGCAGACTTGCAAGTGAGCGCACAGTACTCCTTGGGGCTGGGAGATGGAGGTCAAGCGAGGCCAAGGCTGCACTTCGGTGTGGCTGGCCTCAGGCCATCGGGGGCTCCCTAGGACCCTCCTGCCTGGGCCCAGAGATGCACATACCTGGCTGGGCCACAAACCCTGCTGGTCATCACTCCACGGTCCCCTCAGTCTGTGCATGCTTGTGTCTCTCTTGCACCTTGATGTTTTGAAATAAGGAGAAAAAATAAGGGGGTAATCAATGAAGTGTGAGTAACTCTTAGTACTCTGAGTTCCCTCAGCTCTTCAGTTCACAGCTCTTACAGGATCAGTTCTGGCCTGTATTTTCAGAGATGATTCTTGGTTGTTTAACAGCATTATGTGTCTGGAATGCTTATAACAGCCATCAGTATTGCAGTGAGCACACTCATGCACACACGTGTGAGTGTGAGGGGGACATGGGGAGATCACAACTGAGAGGAGGGGGGAGTGGGCACAGCAACTCCCCCCCAGTTATGCAGTGAACCCCGGTTTTCATGAGGAGTCAGAGCAGTTTTTGGTGAGAGTGATGTGTCTCCATGAGGTGTCAAGCTGCGTCAGTCTTCCTGGAACTTTGATTCTTGATTCTCTGGTTCTGTTAGCCAAGCATTAGACGAAGTATCAAACTCTACCCTTCAATTTACAGAGAAGTGGAAGGTATTCAGACACAGAATAAAAATAAAGGATCCTTTTTCATCTTCCACTGAAACCTCTCGTTTTCCAGCAGCACAGAAACAAAATGAGAGGCAGAGGGAGCACGCGGTGACTGAGAAGCTGCCCATTAGCCGTCCTCTGGGGAGAGTGCCGGGTGCGGTGAGGCTCTCTGGACAGAGGGTGTGCTCAGGAGTCCTCGCTGCCCGCATCACTCATGCTTCTGTGGGCATTCGCAGGGCGACGTGCTGCCTGCCCCTCTGCTGGTGGGAAGCAGGAGGACTGGGAGACCTCCTCCTCAGGTCCCTTTAAAGATGGAGGGAGTCGGGCTTCCCTTGTGGCGCAGTGGTTGAGAGTCCACCTGCCGATGCAGGGGATACGGGTTCGTGCCCCGGTCCGGGAAGATCCCCCGTGCCGCGGAGCAGCTGGGCCCGTGAGCCATGGCCGCTGAGCCTGCGCGCCCGGAGCCTGTGCTCCGCAACGGGAGAGGCCACCGCAGTGAGAGGCCTGCGTACCGCAAAAAAAAAAAAAAAAAAAAAAAAAAAGAAGACGGAGGGAGTCAACTGGCAACTCCATCCTCCCAAACGCACAACCTCAACCCAGTCACAAGTCCCCCTTGGTCCCACGTCAGCCACATCCAGGCTGGCAACAAGTTCTTCTCCTCCCCCTCTTTCAGATCCAACCCTCCTTGACCCTTTTATCTTCATCCCTGGCTCCCTGCAAAGGCGTCTCTGGCCCATCTGCCCAGCACCACTCCACTAACGGTCCATGGTATCTCCTCACTCTTGGCCAGCTTGGTTTGGGGGTAGAGTGTGTGCCGTAAGCTCATTCACATGGAGGTCTAAATGGCTGAGTTGGAGATCGCTGGGCATCATCCCTACTCTTCTGACCAAATTCTGAGGCCATCCTTTATCACTCCTCATCTTCCTCTCCAGTGACAAGTGCCACCCACCCTGCTCTAGCATGCTTCCTTTCTTCTGGCTGTATATTTGGGCTTCTTCAATTTGTGAACAGATTTTCTATTTCCTGCAAGATCCAGCTAAGGTCTTGTCTCACTTTCTCTCTGTTCATCTGCTTTTTCCTCCCCACCCAAAACCCACCCCTTATTGTCCAATGCTTGATAATGAGGCTACCTGCTTGGTCTCATGGATTACCTCACCTCCCCAGCTATGTGGTGAGGAGAATAAAGACAGCTACGGACACACTGATCACTTACAATGGGCCAAAGATTATGCCGAGCCCCTCTTAAATATCACTGCACTTAATATGCTCATAACTCTGTGTAGTTATTATCAGTGTCTCATTTTAGTTAGTAAATCCCACTGCCAGGAATCAAAGGTATTTACCTGTAAAAGCAGTGCTTTTAACCAGCACCCTTACTGTGTGTAGCATGTAATAGGTGCTCAGTAGATAGTTATTAAAAGAATGAACAAGCTGTTATGTCTTCCCCATGACCCTAGAGCCCGGCATGGTACAGAGCACATAATACATGCTCAACTAATACATCTTTGATCGACATGTTTGAAGGGATAAAGAGGAAGGGAATACGAACAGCTCATACTGGCTGGTGGAGTGACCCGGTGCTTTGGTTGTCAGTCTAGAGATCCAGATTCTGGTGTTGGTGCTCTGCTAGTTGGCCGTGGGACCTTGGGCCCTAATCATCCTCATACATGATTTCCTTATGTGTATGACAAGGGTTTGTGCTCAGGTCCTGCAAACTCTGAAATTCTTAATGCTTTTACTTTCATTCCCTAAAGAGGTTCATTAGGATGTGGTGCTCTTTAACTGGCAATTACACAGCAGAGACATAGCTTGTTAGTGAGGATGGCATCATTGCCAAGGCCGTTATGGTTACTGGTGACTGTGTGCCAGTCTCAGGAGAGCAGAGACCATGAGGAGACTACTTAAGATGAATAAAATTTCTCCCCACTCCAGCATCAAATGAGAAAGCTATGGATTCAGACCTGGGGCACATTAGTGGGCAGGATGTTTTAATGCTCCTAATTTAGCTAGCTCTCATCCTTCCCGAAGCATCTCTTCATTCACATTGTGAAATAAAGGAGCTGCCTTTGAGTGGGACCTTGGCATTTCCTCATGAGGAAGCTAGGACCAGCTAACCTGATATGGACATGGGCGGTGCAGGGAGAAGGGGTCCAGCTCCCCGGATCCGGCCCTCATCAAATATCACACTTGGCGGGGGGGCTTCTCTGGTGGCGCAGTGGTTGAGAGTCCGCCTGCCGATGCAGGGGACACGGGTTCGTGCCCCGGTCCAGGAAGATCCCACATGCCGTGGAGCGGCTGGGCCCATGAGCCATGGCCGCTGAGCCTGCGCGTCCGGAGCCTGTGCTCTGCGGCAGGAGAGGCCACAGCAGTGAGAGGCCCACATACCGCAAAAAAAAAAAAAATCACACTTGTCCGGCTTGGCTTGGGGTTAGAATGTGTGTGATAAGCTAATTCGCACGGAGGTCTAAATGGCTGCCAAGGATCATTTGCATTTTTAACCAAAGGGATTCATTAATTAATAGAAATCCTCCGGACGTCAAGTGGACTTGAACTTAGCCATCCCTCAGGCTGTTGGGCCAGAACAGGAGAAAGGTTGGAGCACCAGTCTTCTGGGAAGACTCCGCATAACAGGGTTTAGAAGGTGAAATTTCAGAGGCCTGTTTGATCCAAGATGTTAGTGCTGCTGGGTCTGTTCAAGGATTCCTCATCTAAAGCTTATACATGCAAATTAGCAAGATCAGGTGGTTCTAAAGGGCTTTAAAGGGGACTGGGTACAGTGAGGTCAAATTCAGTCCTGACATCCAGTGTTCACCTGCAAGTCCCAGTTGGTGTCCAGGTAGGTGGCATCCTTCAGGAGGTGGGCAGCGCAGGTGGGATGCTGTGTGTTGGTTGTGACCTTCCTGAGATCCACTGTGCACATTTGAATCGCTGCAGTATCATGTGAGCCACCTTAGCGAGTGTGTCTGGAGGGTCCTCTGTATGCCAGGTTCTGTGGCAGTGCTGGTCCAAAGCAATGACGTGTGGAGAAAGCACGTGTCTCTGGTGCTCTGTCTGCAGCAGGCTCATCTATAACAGGCGTCTCTTGACCTCTATTTCCCAAGTTACAGCAATCTGTGACAAGGCGACGTGACATATGGTATGTGTTCCTCATAAGCTCCTTGGGGCGGACACCACTCTGACCCTTCCCTCTTACACTGCCAGAGGCTCTGACTCTGGTTTTTTACCCTTCAGTCATCATAAAGCCTTTTCCCTATGTATTGTCAGACTTTGGAAAACCCAGAGTAATGATAATGATTTATCTTCTTAAACCCTCCAGTGGCCTTCCATTATGCTTAGGATAAAATCCAGTTTCTTCCCAGAGCCTGCAAGGCCCTGTATGATCTCACCTCTGCCTGCCTCTCGCCACTCATCTCCTCCCTCTCTCTCTCCTGTTCCCCATACTCCAGGCACAATGATTTGCTTTCTTTCTGCCCCTCAAGTAGAACAGCCTTGATTCCACCCTGGCCTTTGCGCTTGCTGTTCCCTCTGCCTGGTCTTCCTCAGATCCTTCACACTACCACCTCTCACCATGTGGTGTCCCCTCAGACGGTAACTCTCCAGAAAGGCCATTGCTGACTTTCTCATCTCAGGGAGACCCCTCTTCCCTCCACTGTCCATTACTTTTATTTATTTATTTTTTTATGAAAATTGTCAGGCTCAGTTTATTTTTTAACATCTTTATTGGAGTATAATTGCTTTACAATGTTGTGTTAGTTTCTGCTGTATAACAAAGTGAATCAGCTATATATATATATATATATATATATATATATATATACACACACATCCCCATATCCCCTGCCTCTTGTGTCTCCCTCCCACCCTCCCTATCCCACTCCTCTAGGTGGTCACAAAGCACTGAGCTGATCTCCCTGTGCCATGCAGCTGCTTCCCACTAGCTGTCTATTATACATTTGGTAGTGTATATATGTCCATGCCACTCTCTCACTTCGTCCCAGCTTACCCTTCCCCCTCCCCGTGTCCTCAAGTCCATTCTCTACATCTGTGTCTTTATTCCTGTCCTGCCCCTAGGTTCATCAGAACCTTTTTTTTTTTAAGATTCCATATATATGTATTAGCATACGGTATTTGTTTTTCTCTTTCTGACTTACTTCACTCTGTATGACAGACTCTAGGTCCATCCACCTCACTACAGATAACTCAATTTCATTTCTTTTTCTGGCTAATATTCCGTTGTATATATGTGCCACATCTTCTTTATCCATTCATCTGTTGATGGACACCTAGGTTGCTTCCATCTCCTGGCTATTGTAAATAGTGCTGCAATGAACATTGTGGTACATGTCTCATTTTGAATTATGGTTTTCTCAGGGTATAGGCCCAGTAGTGGGATTGCTGGGTCGTACGGTAGGTCTATTTTTAGTTTTTAAGGAACCTCCATACTGTTCTCCATAGTGGCTGTATCAATTTACATTCCCACCAACAGTGCAAGAGGGTTCCCTTTTCTCCACACCCTCTCCAGCATTTATTGTTTCTAGATTTTTTGATGATGGCCGTTCTGACTGGTGTGAGGTGATACCTCATTGTAGTTTTGATTTGCATTTCTCTAATGATTAGTGATGTTGAGCATCTTTTCATGGGTTTGTTGGCAGTCTGTATATCTTCTTTGGAGAAATGTCTATTTAGGTCTTCTGCCCATTTTGGGGTTGGGTTGTTTGTTTTCTTGATATTGAGCTGCATGAGGTGCTTACTTATTTTGGAGATTTATCCTCTGTCAGTTGCTTCAAATGGGAGAATATTTTCTCCCATTTTGAGGGTTGTCTTTTTGTCTTGTTCACGGTTTCCTTTGCTATGCGATACTTTTGAGTTTCATGGCGTGTGGTTTCAGTGGCAGACTCTGAAATATTAAATGTGAACAGTGCAACTGAAAATTGTTTAGGCTGCAGGTCACATCAGAGAGATGTCTGCATCAGCATTATGCCATCAGCTTTGACCTCCAAAATTTAGACAGAATGTGAAAAAGCTGGAAGGGGTCCAAAAATGAACAACCGGGGTGAATTAAGGGACAGAAAATGATGCTGTGAGAGAAAGCGAAAAGAGTTGTGTTTTTTTCTTTTTGTGGGAAAGTCACTGTATTTAGAACTGTTTGTAAACAGCAGTCAGCCAAATAAGATTGCCCTCTCATCTAACCCCATTATATACGTTCTCCCAACGCTTTCCAAATTTCATTGTAGAAATAAAAAGAAAACAATCTGTTATGTCTCTCGTTGTAGCCAAGGGTATTCTTAAAAATGCTAAAACAGAACTAAAGGGGACAACTGGAATGTGAACTCTAGTGTGTTTTCCAGTGAAATAAATTCACGTAGAATTGAAAAGGATAAATACCAGAGAATAAACACTCCAAGGGCGTACAGAGGCTTGAAGGACATTTTGTACATGAAGTCCAAAAGTTGAAAATATTTCGTTTTTTTATTTTTTAAATCCCTGTGCCCAAGAGATTATGGCAAATGGGTAATATACTGTCTTCTAGGGTGGTTTAAGGAAGAACGCTGGCCAGCTGTTTAACATTTTCTTGGAAAATTTAATAGGAGTTATGGGCTCAAGTCCAGCAAAAGAAAGGTGGAGGAGGCAAAGAAGTGATCATTTTGATTTTTACTGTGATTAAATGCTGCATTAGACCAGCAAGAGAATTGCGCTACCGGCAGTCCTGTCCTGATGGCCCTTTGTCTTGATTGGTTACTGTACAAGTAAACTCAAGCCTCTCTCGCCTGGTGGAAATCTCAATACTCACTCACAATTTCCCCCACAGCCCTATGTCCCTACGGGGCCTCTGGGGGCCTGGGACCCGTACCTCTGTCTTGTTTTGCGCAGTGCCTCCTGAAATGTCTGCATTTCTGTCATAAAGGGAGCTTTACATCATCTAGTTGTGCCTCTTGGCATCCCTACTCAATTGCATCACTGTGCTCTTGGGACAACCCTGCAGTTTAGGTATCCAGCTACCTGAAGGCGGGAGATTAAACCAGATGACTGTGAAGCCTCTTGGTGGCCGGAACATCCAGAGATGTTCTTTCTTATAACTTAACAATCGGTGTGATATCATGTTTGCCCACTCTGCCTCTCCATGAAAAGGAATTTAATAAAAATTCCCACTAAGACATTGATGGCCACAAAGAGTTAATAGGGTCCCTCTCTGGGAGTTAATTTAGAAAGCGTTGATGAGATAATGGGAAACAAAATGGAAAAGGAAATAATGTTTATTGAAAATCATTTTTCTTTTAAAATATAGCAGGTTTACAAAGGAGATGCTATTGTCCCACTTGTGTCATCCTTTCAATGATTCCACAAAGGCTTTTAAGAGCCAAGTAGATGCCAGGCACTCACAGGTGCTGAAGAGTGGGTGGCAAACATGCAGAGTTCCTGTCTTCAGGGAGCTTGCAATTCCTCATCAATTAGGATTTACAATTGCAAGCGACAGAAATCCTACCAAAACTGTCTTTAGCAAGAGGAAAGGGATGTGTAACTGGAGAGGCCAGTGGTAACTGGCTCCAGGCATGGCTGCATTCAGAGCTCAGTAGGGAAGCAAGAGACAGCCCCTTCCCAGCTGCTTAAGCCAAAGCCCGAGGTCTCCTCTCGCTGGACCACCTTGCATCTTGGGCCCATCCTCCAACACCCATTATAGAGAGAAGGAAAGGGAAGGAAAGGTGGCACCTATGGTCAGGTGGAGACCAGGTTTTCCCCCTGGGGATGAGGACAGCGTCACCCAAAGAGTGGGGGCTGGGATGGTTACTCAAAAGCAGGTTCCAGGTAGTCTCGTCCTAGGAAGGAAGGAATAGTGGGTGCTTGATGGTGTGTGTGCGTGTGTGTGGCACGGGGGGAAGCAGTTACTTCTCACTACACCAGAGGAGGAACAAAACTGCAGAAAGTTTAAATGATCCACTCAGGGTTGCAGGACCGAGCCGAGCTGGATGTTGAACCCAGAGCTTTCCCTGCACTGTGCTCCTTTAGGAAGGGCTTGCAGTATTTCCCTGGTCCTTTCTGCAAGAACAGTCTTCCTCCATATCGACACCTCTAGATGCTTCACACACTCTTGCCCTTTCACCCAGCAGAACTGATCCTGTGTCTCATTCTCCAGCGCCTAGCTCTTTGTTTTCCAAAACGATGCATAATTCTAAATTATTACATATAATAAAAGTATACATATATTATACATACACCTATGTATGACTTTTCATAAAGGCAACACTGTTTTTAAAATCCCTTTATTGAACACTTTCCCCATCCCGTCCTTCTGACCAGTGCCTGAGCTCAGCCTTACACTGTCTAACAGCTGGGACCAAGCAGCTCCCTGGTCTTGACACTTAGCACCACACTGGGCACACAGCAGATGCCCGTGGACACGTGCTGAATGCCGGGGTTGGGGGGACGTTTGCTCCCCCTAGAGTACTGTGCTCGCCTCGCACCTTGTTTGTGTCCTGACAGCTCTGCCTGTCACTTGCTGCCTTGGCGTCTGCCCGCCACCACCCCTGCCCCCCGACACTGGGCATACCAAGGGGCAGCCCTGTGCTTCTCTTCCTGGTGCCATGCCCAGCACTCTGCAGTGTGGAGTCTGTGTTCAGTGTGGGCTGGTTGACTGGAATGCTTCCTTGAGGCTGCACAGAGGTCTGCAGGGCTGAGGGGAAGGATGCAGGTCCCGGACCTGCTCCACTGCCCAGGACTCTTTGCTTTGAGGTCTAGTGACATTGTCCAAGAAGCTCCCCGCCCATCTGCCTTTGCACTGTCTTCCCCTCAAACCTGTATGTATTTTTAAGTACGTGAGTAATACAACCAGATTGCAAACAGAAAATGAGGAAGGGAGGGAGGGAGGAAAGGAAGAGAAAGGGAGAAGAGTAAAAGAAAGGAGAAGGAAAATTTAGAGAAGAAATATGGAAAGCCGGTTCCTTTTGCCTCTTTGGCGTTTTCCTTCCAGGGTTTTTTCGTGTACATCTGGTTTATGTTGCTACTTTTTTAACACAGTGGTGCTCACTGTCTAATTTAGCTGCTGGTTTATCCCAAGTAATTTTTTTTCTGTAGAAAATTTACTCTCAATCTTCTGGAGCTTCCCTTGCCAGGGCTAACACCTACATCTACTGCCTACGTATCGTAATTAGACCGATAATGAACGCATGTGACTTGTGGGGTTGTGGGCCCTGATCCCTCTCCCTCTGATTAGAAGATCTTAGAGATGACTTATTTTGAATTCCTGTTCCTGACTGCACCTCTTAGAGCAGAAGTGATTCTTGCTAAACCACAAAATTCTCTGTAACAGGCAACTTGCTGGGGAAGGAGGGATAATATCTGGTTGGAAAAGTACAGCTAGTTATCGCATGAAAAACGCCAGAGTGGCTCAGGCACCGTTGTTACCGCCATTGCCCCTCTCTGAAAGGCGTGTGGCCACCCAGCTGCCTCAAAATGCCTGTGGCCATTGGGGCTCTCCTTTGCCTTGCAACTTTGGAGGGAGCAGACTACAAGAGGCATGCCCCTTGTGACTGGTGACATAACAGCCCCAAGGCCCTACCAGCACAGGCTTCCCGAGGCCAGCTAATCTCCTCACTGGTGCCAGGTGCTGGGGTAGGAGCAGAAAGGGACAGCCTCCAGGGGTGCTGGTCTGGGAGGGAGCCAGCTGTGGGGTACTTGTTACTGCCCACTTAGTCACTGTGTGTCCAGGGAGCAGTGGGCACATTCTGGCTCACAGAAGGCACACTCTGGAGTGTACATGTGATGTTGGTTTCTATGACAATCCGAACAAATGGTAGCCTTTGGAAAGTGCCATACGTGACATTAAACAGTAAGGACAAACAATGGAGCTTTAGGGGCAGAGGTGTGAGGGGGACCTCATCCTTGCTTGGGGGACCTTTGTCCCCACCTGACAAGTGAGCCTTGGAACCCAGAGCCTGGGTTTATAAAAATGTTTTCTTCTCTTTAGGTCTCAGTACTTTTATGTGTAAAGTGGTGCTCATAATAGTCTTTCTTCTCTCTCTGGTTTGATGAAAGACTCAAAAAAGGACTAACCATATACAAAGATTATTGCTAATTTTGTTGCATGCTCTGGTGGTCAGGGAATAATATCCTTTGTAATTGAGCTTTAAGAGAGCTTTTTGTTTGTTTTCTGTTTCCAAAGTGATATATCTGTATTGTAGTCAATTTGGAAAACACAACAAAGCACACAAAAAAATTTTTAAATTACCATCTGGACATTAAACACCATTACTCTTTGTATGTATGTCCCATCAGGCTTGTTTTCCCATGCATGGGTTAAGAGTAACAAGCATTTTGTATCTTTGTACTTACATCCTCATCTATGTATTCCTAATTTTTCCCTTAACATGGAGTTTCAGTAGTGAAATTGCTGGAATTTGGAGCAGCGTATATGCTGAGTTTGAGATCTTTAGAAACATAGTGTCAATTTGCCATTTTGAAAGAGTATTTTAATTCACATCACCAGAAATTAAACAGAATACTGTTTGTTTTCCCCTTACCTGTCCTTTGCTGAGTGTTGATATTTTTAAAAATCTTTACTCATTTGATAGTATAAAGTGGTATGTCCTGGTTTACTGTGCCTGTTTTTGTTTTATTTTGTTTTTAACGTGCCTGTTTTTTATTATTGGTGATGATGAACCTGTCTTTGTCTGTTTATCAGGCACTTGTATGGATTTCTCTGCAGCTTGACTGTTCCTTTGCCTTTTTTTCTCTCACATATTTTATCTTTTCCTTATTGATTTGTAAAATAAGATTTTAATATATAAAAGACATTAACTTTTCAGCATATATTTTACAAATATTTCCCCAATTTGTTATTTGCCTTTTAATTTTGTTTATGATAGGTTTGACATACAAAAGGTTTTTAAAAATGTTTATTTAGTCAAAATTTTCTTTTTTATTCTTCATAGTATCTGCATGGTAGAAAGACCTTTCCAAACCAAGGATGACATAAATATTAAGTTATACTTTCTTCTCATAGTATTATGATGTCCGTTTTTACATTTTTTTTAGTCTGTCAGGAATTTAATGTTTGCTGTGAGGCAGAGAATTAATTATCTCCCACGTGGTTGACTAGTAGTCCCAATACCATAAATTGAATGGCATATCCCTTCTTCTTTACTTTGAAATGGCACCCTTATCATTTATAATTTTTTCTTCCTGGATTTCTAAGTCTGTTATTGTGATGTGTCTGCTCCTAATCCCATATGCCACTGTTTCAGTTTCCTTAGTTTTACAGTGTGGTTTACTGTTGGATACATACACTCTCTACTGCCTTGTCCAAATACTATTTTGGAAATATTTTCCACATGCATTTGAATAATCTTTGTTCCAAAAAGAAACCCTGTTGGAGATTTATTGGAATTGTATTAATATAGGTTAATGTAGAGAAAATTAAAATTTTTACAAAATTCCATTTAGTTGTCTCTCATTTTTCTCAAACTCTTGTGATTTTCTTCATATGTGTTTCGCACATTCTGTAGTCATTTTCTATTTCTGATTGCTGTTGTAAGCTGGATTTTTTTGGCCGTTATATTTGCTTTTCTGTCAATTTACATTGTAAACAGTTGCCTTACTTCTTAATATTTTTATTTTATTACTTTTACTTTATTACTTCTTAATAAATTCTAATAATAATTTTGCAAATTGCAGATTTTTTTAAGAAAAGAGGATTCTTTTTCTCTCCTTTCTAAGTTTTGCGACTGCTATTTTCTTCTCTAACTGCAATGACTAGACCTTGCTGGAAACAGTCATATATATTGTATGAAAGTGTCTTTGTCTTAATTCCAAAAGTAAAGTGAATGCCCCTAAGTAAATCATGGTTGAAAATGATGGTTGTTATTTTGAGGTCAATAGTATTTATCATATAGAGCAAGCATCATATTCGTACTTTTCAGTAGGAGCTTTACACGAGGAATGACTTTGAAACTTCGTCAGCTGTCTTTTCTACATCTGTGAAGTGGTTTCTCACCTTTGGACTGTCAATATGTTGGCAAAGAGGTTAAGAGTGTGGGTTCTAGATCTAAGCTCCTGGGTACAGGTTCTGGCATCCCCATTTACTAGATGTGGGGTTTTGGACAAAATACTTAATTTTTCTGTGTCTTGGTTTCCTCACCTTTAAATCAGGATAATAATAATTCCTCAGTAAATATTGGCTAATAGTTGTTACTGCTATTATTGCCATGTATGAGATTCATTCCCTCCAAATAATCACCAAATTTTTAGAATTAGTGCTCCTTGGTCATGATGTGTTACTTAGGATTTTTCCTTTGCATAAATTTTCATGGTATGGGGCTGTAGTTTTCAGTTTTTATGTTTCATTTTTCATGTTTGTCTTAGTGGTCACTCACTTTGTAAAGAACTGGGAAATTCCTTTTTTTTTTCCCAATATACTGGACTGTTAAATACTATTTGCTACCATATCTACTCTATGTCTGATGTTACTATTACCAACCCTGCTTTTTTGTAAATTGGTTTTTCTGATATTCATTTTCCAGCAAATATTTATTGAGCACATACTATGTGCTAAGCATAGATTTTTATTTGTCCATCCTTTAATTTGTGTTTTCTATGCTTTTCTTATTTAAAAAAGATACCAGGTGTTATTTTGTTGAGCCAATCAAGTCTTTTATTTTAAAACAAGAGTATTTAATCTACTTATTTTATTATATGTGTTATGACTGGAATTACTTCTTTCAGCTTGTTTTGTTTTCTGAATTTATGCTTCTTTTGTCTTTGTTTTCTATATTTTATCCAATGAACTATCATTATTTCATTATCATGTTTTAGTGTTTTACTTTGCATTTTTTGGGGTAAGTTTTTATTCCCAATTACCAGTAAGGGTTGAACATTTTTCTGTGCTCTTCCACAATGTAACTTTTTTCTCCAGCTTTATTATGATATAATTGACATATAACATTAGTAAGTTTAAAGTGTACAACATGTTGATTTGGTACATTTATATATTGCAAAATGGTTACCAGCATAATATTAACTAACAACTCCATCACATCACATAAGTAGCATTTCTGTTTTGTGGTGAGAACATTTAAGATCTACTCTTTAAGCAGCTTTCAAGTATATTACAGTATTATTAGCTATAATCACCATGCTGTACATTAGATCCCCAAAACTTGTTGATCATACAACTGAAAGTTTGTGCCCTTTGACCAATATCTACCCATTTCCCCTACTGCCACTCCCCATCCCTGGTAACCACCACTATGCTCGTTGTTTTTCTGAGTTCAGCTTTTTTAGATTCCACATACAAGTGATATTATACAGCATTTGTCTTTCTTTGTCTGACTTCTTTCACTTAGCATAATGTCCTCAGGATTCATCCAAGTTGTTGAAAACAGCAGGATTTCCTTCTTTCTCATGGCTGAATAATATTCCATTGTGTACATTATTGCCTATACCACATCTTCATTATCCATTCATCCATTGACAGACACATAGATTATTTCCATAATTTAGCTATTGTGAATAACGCTGCAGTGAACTTGGGAGCATAGATATCTCTATGAGATCCTGATTTTTATTCCTTTGGATATGTACTCAGAAGCGGGATTGTTAGATCATATGGTACTTCTATCTTTAATTTTTTTGAGGCACCTACATACTGTTTTCCATAGTGGCTGCATCAGTTTACATGGCCACCAACAGTGCACAAAGATTCCCTTTTCTCCACACTGTCACCAGTTTGTTCCCTGTTCTTAAATCTCCCACATTTAAATTTTTTGAAGCACTCTAAATCGATCTTTCTTTAACTCTTGAGTCCATTGAAACAACGTCTTGAATTTCAATATTAACTCATTTTAATAAATTTTTACCTTCTTTTCTGTTTCTAATTTCTTTCCTTACCTGTCTACCACTTTTTAGTTTATATTATTATTAGAGATTTGGAGCCAAATCAATTTTTAAAATGTTTGGAGTCTTTTCTTTAAAAAAATAATAATGTTGACATTGATGTAGGAAATTGAAGATGACACAAATAAATGGAAAGATATCCTGTGTTTGTGAATTGGAAGAATTAATATTGTTAAAATGTCTATACTAAAAAAAAAAAAGTCTCTACTATCCAAAGCAGTCTATAGATTTAATGTAATCTCTATCAAAATACCCATGACATTTTTCACAGAACTAGAACACATAATCCTAAAATGTATATGGAACCCCAAAAGACCCTGAATAGCCAAAACAGTCTTGAGGAAAAAGAACAAAGCCAGAAGTACCATGCTCCCTGACTTCAGGCTATACTACAAAGCTACAGTAATCAAAACAGTATAGTACTGGCACAAAAACAGTCACAGAGATCAGTGAAATAATACAGAGCCCAGAAATAAACCCACACACATATGGTTAATCTATGACAAGGAGACAAGAATATAAATAGGAAAAAGGCAGTTTCTTCAACAAATGGTGTTGGGAAAACTGGACAGCTGCATGTAAAAGAATGAAATTAGAACATTTTCTCATACCATATACAAAAATAAACTCAAAGTGGATTAAAGATCTAAATCTAAACGTAAGACCAGAAATCATAAAACTTCTACAGCATAGGCAGTGCACTCTTTGGCATAGGTCTTAGCAATATTTTTTTGGATCTGTCTCCTCATGTAAGGGAAACAAAGGCAAAATTAAATAAACAGGACCTAATCAAAACTAAAGGCTTTTGCACAGGGAAGGAAACTGTCAATAAACAAAAAGACAACCTACTGAATGGGAGAAGATACTTGCAAATGATATGTCAGATAAGGAGTTAATATTCAAAATATAGAAAGAACTCATACAACCCAATATGAAAAAAACAAACAACCTGATTAAAAAATAGGTAGAACACCTGAATAGGCATTTCTCCAAAGAAGACATAAAGGTGGCCAACAGACACATGAAAAGATGCTCAGCGTCATTCATCATCAGGGAAATGCAAATCCAAACCACAATGTGATACCACCTCACAGCTGTCAAAATGGCTATCATCCAAAAGACAATAAATAATAAATGTTGGCACAGATGTGGAGAACAGGAAACCCTAGTATACTCTTGGTGAGACTATAAATTGGTATAGTCACTATGGAAAACAATATGAAGTTTCCCCCCTAATTAAAAATAGATCTACCATATGATCCAGCAATTCCACTCCTGGGTATATATCCAAAGAAAATGAAAACACTAATTTGAAAAGATATATGCATCCCAATGTTCATAGCAGTTTTATTTACAAAATCAAGATATAGAAGCAACCTAAATGTCCACCAATAGATTAATGGATAAAGAAGATGTGGTGTGTGTGTGTGTGTGTGTGTATATGTGCATACGTACATACAATGAAATATTACTCAGCCATCAAAAAAGAATGAAATTTTGCCATTTGCAACAACATGGATAGACCTGGGGATGGTATTATGCTTAGTAAAATAAGTTAGAGAAACACAAATATGGTATGTTTTCACTTATATGTAAAATCTAAAAAATAAAATGAATGAATGTAACAAAACTGAAACAGACTCACAGATAAGGAGAAACAAATTAGTGGTTAATGGTGTGGAGAGGGGGAGGGGGAGGGGCATGATAGGGGAGGGGATTAAGCGGTACAAACTACTAGGTATAAAATAATTAAGATACAAGGATGTAATGTTCAACAAAGGGAATATAGCCAATGTTTTATAATAACTTTAAATGGAGTATAATCTATTAAAATATTGAATCACTATGTTGTACACCTGAAACTAATATAATAGTGTAAATTATACTTCAGTAAAAAATATGTTGACAGTTTTTTTCAGCTTATCAACCAGCATAATAGCATTGATTTCGATATATCTATTGTTTATTTAGTTGCATGGCTTATTGAGTGTTCTTTTATAGTTTCAGGAGACATTAACTTTCTTCTCCTGGGTTAGTTGTATTAATACTATATTTTCAAGCAATGCTTTTGAAGGAAGAGTGCATGAGTCTTCTATTGTCTGAAATGTTGCATATCCAAGAATGTAATACTATTATGCATGAAAGACAACTTCCCTGGCTATACTTCTTAAATAAAATAAAATTATTTTCCCTTACAACTACATAGACATTGCTCCATCATCTTCCAGTATTTTGTGTTCCAAAATAAAAATCCAAGGGAGGCCTGATTTTGCTTTCTTGCAGAAAATCTGTTCGTCATTGTTCTTTTATTTTCTTATTACAGTGCTAGAACCACTTGTATTTTATTTTTGTTACTCACATGTTTTGTTTAGGTAAGTATAGTTATAATCATTTTTTTTCTTCTAGAACATGGTGAGCATTTTTAATCTGGTCTTTGATCTTTAGGAAAATTTTCCTCAACTATGTCTTAATTATTCATTCTGGTTTGTCTTCTGAGCTGAGTACATGCATCTCTATTGCCTGCCCTACCCCTCTGTCCTCTCTCTTTGCTTTGGGAAACCTTCTGAAGTCATCTTCTGCATCACTGATTTAGTTTTGTACCATTTCAGTTCTGCTTTTTACTGACTCCTATATGGATGTTAATTATGCAAGTTCATTTTCTGCCTCTTAAAATCTCCCTTTTTCTAAGCTACCTCACATGAGATTTCCTCATGTTGTCCCTCCACCCTTTTCTATTGAGTTGATTCATTCTCTTGTCTTTTTATGTGTTCCTCTTCTCTCTGAATCTCTGCTTCTCTCTCAGAAACCATGACTTCTTGAATTCTCCTGAGGTGCAGAGTTTTCTTAAATTTTCTTCTGAATCCTAAAATTGACCGTTTTCTGATATGACTCTTCAGGGAGATATGCTCTTGATGTTAAGGTTCCGCCCCGACACTCATCCCCGTTCCTTTGCCGTAAGGATTTAAGTAAAGAACTTAAATCCTTTACTCAGCGAAATGATGATCCATTCCCATTCCTTGTTTGCCAACAGACAGGGTGTTAAATGCTCTTGTCCTTGTCTATCTATGTGGGCTGCTGAACACAGGTTCACTAGAATCCAGTCCCATCTGCAGGTCATAGGAGGAATTCAGCTCATGATGAATGTTTAACCAAGTGTATCTTTTAGTCCCACTAACTGCTCCTCTGACATGCTGGACATATGGATAGGGGCAGGACAAACTATATTCATAGAGTGTACTGCTGCTAGGATCTCTGCTCTCATGCACTTTGTCAAAATGAATTCAGTGTAATCACTGCTTGTTCTAGTGGCAGGCTTTGTTCTTTCTGGACAAAGGACACAATTTAACTTTTGTCCCATATAATAATTAACAGCCGCAGCCTGTTGGTAGGAGTTCAGCACTGGTGGTCTGGCGAACAAGGCTGCATAGCCCAGCTGTGCCATTTGACTCTGTGGCCTCCGACCAGTTGGTTAACCACAGTGAACTCAGTTCCCCCAACTGTAAGATGGGGATAATACTCATGCATGTCTCATAGGGTTGTTATCAGGATTAAAGGAGGTAACATGCGTCAATGCCTTGGCATAGGGCCTGGCATGCAGTGGGCCCTCAAACCTTAGCTACAGTTATTAAGTATGAGTGAGTGGGCCAGATCTTTTGCCACCTCTCTGTGTATGAACTCTAGCATCTGGGACTTGTGCCAGACATTTGTCCCCAGAGCCTCATAGGCATTTGACTTGTACACGACCTCTGAGGTCCTTGCCCACGTTCAGTGCAGGTGCTGCAAGGTCAAGGCCCTCGGCCAGTGGGCGCTGCCCAGGGCAGCAGGAGAGGCAGGGCTGGCACACTGCATAGTTTCACAGCCGGCTTGGTGTCTTTTCTCTTTTCCTGTTGCTTACATACGTTATCGTATTAGGTCCATTATCCATAATGAAACACTCAGTGTTTAGCAGCCCAGATGCTATTGCAGTCCTGCATTGAAGGACGCTGTTGTTATGAAATGAATCATTGCCAGAAGAAAACAAGGGAAATCTCCCACAGCCATATTCCTAGGCTGAGATCATAACCGTTTGAACAGCGAGAGAGAGAACTCAGTGGTCCAGCCCCTTAAAAGGCTTTCTTGGGATGAATTGGTGCTTGCCAAGTGCTGTGCGTCTCTGTGAGGGTATCCAGGGTGCAGTAATGAGTGAGGAGGGGGCAGGCACAGGGACAGTGACGGCTCCCCTATGATAAAGAATCAGAGGAGAGGAAATCAGGAAAAGAAAAATCTAAACAGAACATGGAAATGAGGCACAGAATAGGTTGGCCAGATCTTTGCTCTGTGTGAAAAGGAGGGGAGGGCTCTGTCCCAGAAGAGCCTGGAAGCCCAGGGGAGGGGAGGCTTGCGGGGCGGGGGGTGGAGGGGTGGTGCAGCATCCCTGCGGCCATGGCATAGCCACGGGAGGAAGGGTCCCCCACCATTGCTAGGGACAGCTCTCCCATGGTCTGAACGAGGCTTCCACATGGGGATGGCCATGTAATCGGGTGGCAGGGAAATGCCTACAATTTGAAAATCACTGCAAGATTTGTTTTCATATGTTGTAGGTGTTTTCAGAAGAGAGCATTAGATCATTGGGATGGTGAAGGCAGTTTCTGAGCTAGTTCCAAAGCAGCCTTCTGATCAACCTGCAGAAATGACACACTGGGCCGAAGTTCTTTGCAGCCTGATCGGGGAAACTATAAAGAACTGGTACAGCACGCTGCATTTGTATTAAGAGTTTTTTTTTTTTTACCTACTTTTTTAAAGTCCCGGTCTAATTTATTTCAGATGCGTCTTGCAAAAATACTTGCTATGTTTTGTTTATTCAGCTAGCCGTTCCTCCAACAAATATTTATTGAGCGACCCCATTTGTGCCAGGCACTGTTCTGGGCTCTAGAACAGAGATAGACATTTAGACCGCTCTGCTTTCAACCTGATTCTCACCTTTGTTTGTGTCCTGCCTTGGCCCTCAAATCCGTGGAATATTTCTGTCACCTCTGCTCTCACAACAATGCTGGGTGGATGATACCCCTGTCACGCAGGTGAGAAGACAGACTGAGCGTGATTAGTGGTTGTATGAACTACCAAAGTCAGTGGTGAATCAAAAGCCAGAATTTTCATTCCGCCCAGTTGAGTTTCCGATCTTTCTTCTTTCCCTCCCTGCTCATCAGCTTTTACCTGTCCCTTCCCTCATTCCTTCAGGGTTGAGCTATTGACTTTTCACAGTGACAAGTTGATGGAGTCAGCTCCTCTGTGCTAATGGGTAGGAATAGTGACTCACTGTTACCCTCTGTGCACTTGCTATACCTGCCACAAGGTTGGCAACTAGTCACACACACCTCTCACCTTTGGCTCGGCAGACTCTCTGTTAGCTAGAGTCGGGGGTACACCTGGACTAAAACTTTATAACTAGGTAAGAGCATACTTCTGCCATGTCACAAATCCCTGGGAAACCAAATGAATTGACACAACCTTTATTTTTTATGAGCTAATTGTCAGCCTTTTCTCTAAGAGCTGGGTTTGGGTGACAGCTTTAATGATACTGCATGCAGTGAGGACTCCCTGAAGTTAAAGGTCCTTCCCCACCTCCAAAGAGACCCCACCTTGCTGGGATTGGCAGGTAGCCCCTTGCCCACTCTCTGGGATTTTGCAGTTGTCTTGCCTGAAATAAACCTACTTGAAGAATATATTCCCAAGCAAGTGCGATGGGTATTTTTGACGGGGGTTGAGAAGAGATACAGTTTATTGGATTTTATCTTGCAACTGATTTGTTTCTGCCAGACATTGATATGCAGCCCTGATGCCATGATTTCAGGCCTCGGGAGTATTAGAGTTATAAACAACCTTCCATTGCTTCATCTGCTAGTAGGAACCTTAATTTATCACATAGATGTTAGAGTCAAAGTTTCTCATCCACTCATTAAGAAAAAAAAAAAAAAAAACCCGGCAGCTATAGAGAATGCATCCCCTCTTTAAAAAATTCATTCTAAGGAATAAGAGAGAATTTATTCTAAAATATCTTCATCCCAATGGAAATAAAAATCCTGCTTAATGGCCAGGAATCTCCCCTGGGCTTTGATTAAGAAGGAACTGCAAAGGTGGGCATTTCTTCTCTGACTGTTTGTCTTCTGGGCTAGTCATACTTCAGGAAGAAAATCTTGTCTTGGGTTCTCAGTGGGGCTGGGACCTTCTAGTACACAGAGGTTGGCCTGTGAGAACTGGCTGCTGCCCAGCGTATGCTGTGGGGATGCTCACTGGTTCAGAGACCTGCTGGGCACCAGAGACAGAGGAGAAGGGCTGGACCTTCCGTCGTTCTTTAACTTCAGACACAGTGCCCCTTCTGCTGTGTTCTTATATTTAAAAGCAATACCCTTCATAGTTTTCTTTCCTGATTATAATAATAGAACATGTCCTTTATTTTTAAAAATGAATGTATATGTAGACAGGGAAGCAAAACTTTCTTGTAATCCCACCACCCAGACATCATCTTTGTTATTCTGATGTATATCCAGCCTGTTCTCTCTTAAAGCATTTATGTCGTTTCCACAAAACTGGGATCTTCCTGTACATTCTATTCTGTAACCTGATTCTTTTCACTTAACACTACAGTTTTCATTTGTTGCTATTGAAAAATACATATTCTGCATCTATCCACGAAGAAGTCGTTGTGGTGTTGTGAGCATACAGCAGTGACTGGGCCCACTGGACCAGCCCTTATTGAGTGCTCATCTGAGAGGAGAGGACATTAAACAAAGAATCGCCCCATAATCATTTGATTACAACTGTGATAAGAGCAATGAAGGAGAAGAACAGGGGACTGTGGGCACCTGACCTAGTCTGGGTATCAGGAAGCCTTCCCCGAGGAAGTGGCATGAAGGCTCAGAGCTGACAGCTGAGCAAGCATTGTTGTCAAAGCAAAGAGCCCGGAGGGAGAGTGGGAGGGAGACAAGAGCTCTGGGGGAGCTGAGAGCAGCCGGAGCGGCTGAGAGAGTGAGGGAGTAGGTGGCCCAGAATGTCACAGGAGAGGCAAGCATGGACCAAATCACTCAGAGCCCCAGTTAAGGATGTTGGGTTTATCCTAAGAGCAGTGGTGAAACATCATGACATTTAATCAGGTATGGGACTTGATAAGATTTACAGTTTTAAAGGATTATTCTGTAGCAAAGAGTGGGGACTCTGGGGTAGCTGGGAGAAGTTGAGTTAGGAGGCTACTACAGTAATATAGAAGAGCCATGCCCGTGCTTTCGAGTAGAGTGATAGCAGAGATGGGAGAATTGGGTGCAGCCTACCTGTGTTTTCCTTTGAGGAGTACATTCATCAGATATGGTGACTACTTAGATATGGAAAGCAAGAAAGAGAGAAGCAACGAGGATGCTTCATGGATTACTGCCTTTTGCAACTGGGTAGAGGCACTGGATGCTGACACGGGAAACCCTGGGGGAAGACTAGGATCTGGGGGGTAGATAATGGACGCTGGTTTAGACATGCCAAGCTGGATGTACCTGTGGGAGAGGAGACAGCACACAGGCTATTGGCCAGGTAGGGCTGGAATGCAACAGAGGGCCCTGGGCTGAACATAACAATTTAGAGGTCATCAGCATGTGGGTGGCTGAAAACGTCTGGGGCCTGAGGGTAGAGTCTGCAGAGAAGAAGGCCTAGGACAGGGCCTGGAGGGCCAGAGCCTTTGAGCTCATCTGTAAGAGGGTGGATGCACTGGGCTGGGCCTCTTCAGCTCCTTTAGGCCAAGACTGTCTGCGTTCCTTCAAGATAACTTCTGTCCATTCTGCTTTGTGAATCAGTACTCCAAGTGGAGTACCGAAGCCAGCTCTTTTGCTTCAGGAGAGCTTTTATTACATTTTCAGGAATTTTGTGAGCCAGTTATTTAAAATCAGCCGTCATAGGAACACTGTCACCATGGAAATTGGCAAATGCTACAAATTAGGGCTTTTTTTTTTCCCTTCCCCTTTCTGGAGAGCTGGCTGTTAAACATTTACCAGCACACCACTGTTTATAACCAACTTTGTTTCTAATGGTATTTTGTGGGTTATTTCCATTGGGATCTGAGAAGGAGAGTATCTGTGATGGATTTGCTATGTCTCTGAAAGTCTCTGATTCTGTTCTAAATTACCAGCCCCTTCTGCTAAAGAGGGAGTAAGCGAGTGACATGTTGAAATAGTGAACTTCCTCAGTCTCTGTATCAGTTCTCTGTTGCAGCCACAACAAATCACACACTTAGCAACCTGAAACAACATGAACCTATTATCTCAAGGTTTCTCTAGGTCAGAGTCCACATTGGTCCAGCTGGCTTCTCTACATAGGGTCTCACAAGGCCCAAGTCAAGGGGTTTGCCAGGCTGGGCTCTTGTCTGGAGGCTCTGGAGAAAAATCCCACTTCCAAGCTCCTTCACGTTGTTGGCAGAATTCAGTTCCTTCTGAACATGGGACTGAGACCCCTGACTTCTTGCTGGCTGTCAGCTCGGGGCCACTCTGCTCCTAGAGGTCACTTGCATTCCTTCCCCTGTGACCCCTCCAGCCTCAGGTCAGCAGCAGAACAGCAAGTCCTTCTCATACTTGGAACCTCTGACCTTCTGCCACCAGCCATAGACAGCTCTCGATCTTTAAGGGCTTGTACCATTAGATCAGTCCCACCCAGATAATCCACCCATCTTAAGGTTAACTGCCCCTGTCTTGGTTTCCTAGGGCTGCCATAACAGAGTACCAGCAACTGGGTAGCTTAAGACATTGGCAAGTTATTCTCATAGTTCTGGAGGCTAGAAGTCCAAAATCAAGGTGTCAGCAGGGCCGTTCTCCCTCCAAAGCCTCTAGGAGAAGATCTTCCCTTGCGTCTTCCAGCTTCTGGTAGCCACAGGCATTCCTTGGCTTGTGGCAGCACAACTCCGATATCTGACTCCAACTTCTCGTGACCATCTTCCTTCTGTGTCTGTGTTCTCCCCTGCGTGTGTGTCCATGTTCACATTACCCACTGCTCGTAAAGACACCAGTCAGGTTGGATTAGAGTCCACCCTAATGACATCATCTTAACTTGATTACACCTGCAAAGACCCTGTTTCCAAATAGTCACATTCACAGGTACCAGGGGTTAGGACTTTGAAAAATCTTTTTTTAAATTATTATTTTATATTGGGGTATAGTTGATTTACAATTAGTTTCAGGTGTACAACAAAGTGGTTCCATTATACATATACATATATCCATTCTTTTTCAGATTCTTTTTCCATATAGTTTATTACAGGATATTGATTAGAGTTCCCTGTGCTATACAGTAGGTCCTTGCTGATTATTAATTTTATATATAGTAGTGTATATCTGTTAATCCCAAACTCCTAATTTATCCCTCCCCCCCACCTTTCCCCTTTGGTAGCCATAAGTTTGTTTTCAAAGTCTGTGAGTCTGTTTCTATTTTGTAAATAAGTTCATTTGTGTCATATTTTTAGAGTCCACATATAAGGGGTATCATATGGTATTTGTCTTTCTCTGTCTGACTTACTTCGCTTAGTATGATAATCTCCAGGTTCATCCATGTTGCTGCAAATGGCATTATTTCATTCTTTTTAATGGCTGAGTAATATTCCATTGTATATATATACCACACCTTAACAAATCTTTTTGAGGGGCACAACTCTACCTATAACAGTGCTATGGAACATATAAGATAATCACGGAAATGGGATCTCATCATATTGGCAGCTTCTAGGAGTTAGGGCCTAGACTCTGGGGGTGGGTACACTCTTAGAAATCTACCCACCTCAGTCTCCAAAGATGCCCTTTGAGGAATTGTCCCATTCACAGCCTCACCTAAAAGTAGATTCCATGCCCCCAGGGTTCCTCCTTGGATGACCTCAATTCACACCTTTTCTTCCCTCCTCCAGTTTTGAGTGTATTGTCTGCCTTCCAAACAGGACTGTCTGGTGGACCGTACTGCTCTCTTTCTTGGGGCAGGCTCAGTAGAAATTGACCACCCGTGCTGATTAAGGTGGTTGGTACAAGACACAGTGTTGAGAAAGCACTTCAGCCTTCAAACATGACCAATTTTGTGCTCTACTCATCAGCGAGGGGAAGTTTGCTCTTGCTTTTTATTTTTCTCTTAAGATTGCGGAGCGTGTAACAAATTGCTCCCCATTTCCCCCTGTATGGTTGTGGTCGGAGGACGTCTTCCTTTCCCTGGCACCCTCTGCACCGCACTCTGCCACCCACAGGAAGTGCATCTGTGTGGGCTGGAGTCATCTCCATGCCCACCTGTTTTCGGCCTGCCCTCTCTTTTCATCTTCCCCAGAAGCACATCTCCCACTGTGAGTGATGGCTGAAACTACATGGCACTTAGAGTCTTCCTTTATCTCCCCCTGCTCTAGATGTCAGATTCAAAAGTGAAAGCACACGTTTTGTGAAGCAAACAGGAATCTTGTCGGTGTCTGCCGGTGTCAGTGTTTCACAGGAACGTTGAGAGCTGAATGGCTTCCCACTGTGTGTCCAGTTCGTTCTCTTCTGGGCAGTTTCCTTTGGAGAATTTAATTATGCTACGTTATCATCTGATCGTCTACTCCATCCAGAAAGGTTAGAGAGGAGAATTAGTCATTTAGGAAATGCTTTTTGGAAATGGGCTTGGTTATTTTATCAGCTTTTATATCTTCAAAGGTTAACATGTTAATCAGGTTTTTTTTTAACATGGCTAATTTGTAAAATAGCCTCAGGGTGTGAGCTTGGAAAATTAACACCGTTGTTATTTTGTGTTTCTGGACACTGTCCCTTGCACCCCAAGATGACACGACGCCACCAGAGTCAGGAGCCTGGGCTTCCTTGCTGCTGAGGCAAAGTTCCAGGCACGTGTGCTCCGACCTGGACCCTTTGGGCTCAGGGCTTTGCATTGCAGGTCATTCTGTGAAGACAGCATGAGGAAGGGCTTCTTCTGAGGAGGGAGTTGAACCCACAACCTTGGTCTCCTTAACCCTGCTCACTGGCGGCATCACGCAGTGTGATGAGCCGAAGACCAGGGCTCAGTCAGTGTAACCACAGTGTCCGCTTTGAGCCTCGTTGGTGTATGAACCCGGGACAAGTTTTCGAACCCACCACAAACGTTGTGTCTTTCTCTGCAGAGTGAGGGCTCAGCTTCTCTTGCAGGGACGTTGGGAGGGTCACATGAGTTCACAGATGTGAACGTGGGATGTTGACAGGGAAGAGGAGGATGGAGAGCCAGACTCATGAGATAAAAGACACTTCAACTTAAAATGGGGCGCAAGGCGGGCTCTTTAGAACTCACTGTCTGCACCTGCAGCACAATACAGATGTTTATCCAGCGCCCCAAGTGTTCGCGAAGGACCCTCTACATCCGCAGCCTTCTGCCGGCCCACGAGAGGGTATAGGAAGGAAGCATGCAGCATGCTTTGCAGCCCCTCCGGTCTCGTTGTAAAGATAAGACTTGTGCAGAGTGGGCTCTAAATACATATTGGTTGATTGAATATATGAATGTCAAGCAAAATATGACAAAGCAGAATTGGGGTCCTGCCTTTCCAGGATCCCACTATCAAGCTAAACTGTGTGCCACGGGAGGTGGGGCTGGGTAGAGACCATTGCTGCCCTGAGGACTTCAAAGGGATGGGAGAGAGGTGTGGGGTGGCATGGTCCCAGCACGGGATGGATCCTTTGAACCCGCGCTCAGTCACAGAAGGAACTGGAAATTATGTAAGAACGTGCTTCACTGAAGCAACGCTACATTGTTACTGTTACGAACAGCAAATTTTAAGCTGAACTGAAACCCTGAGAGGTTGTTTTATTCCTGGGTTCGAGCCTGAAGAAGCAGTTGGCAGTCACAATTTGTGCAGGTCTCTCCTGGAAACCCCAGTGCTATAGCCCTGATCAAGGGAGTCTGACTTTTGCTTCCACCCACAACAAAGTGAACCTCCCACCTGTGTAACTAGGGGACTCCTACCACGCCTCCCTGGCCCCCTCAAGACCCAGTGGTATGTATAACCAAGAGAAGCCTCTGATGAAACGGTTAGATCCCTCCAGAGAGTTCAGCAAAGACTTGGTATCTTGGTTAATCTTGGAGCTATTTTTCTAGCTTTAAACCAGCCATCTCAGGACCAAGTTAGACAGGGGTAGAATCAGAGCTACTTAGCAGCTGTCCTGTGTGTGGATTTTCGAACATGGCTGTGAAAAGGGCTGAAGTTTAGCCAGACTGCAACCGTTTGTCTAAACTAAGCATTTATGGCCGTGGTCCATTCTGAATGGTCACTGCTCATGCCACACCAGTTGTTTAACATTTGGAAAATAACCAGTGGGTAGAAGTAGTGTGTTCAGGCACACGTGTGTGTGTGTGTGTGTGTGTGTGTGTGGGTGATATTTGTTGATGGTGAGAACATGCTCAGTTTAGGGGATCTGACGAATTACTGTATTCCCTGTCAGACATCCACGCGTTGATTGTATATGCATTTCCTCTAAACGAGGAAGATGCATGTTGACCAAAGAAATGGAAATCTCCTCCCCTGGACTCAGCCCTCACAGGTAGTGCCGCTGAGCCCAGCTCTAAGGTAATTGGTTCTCCACAGAATTATCTAAGACCTTCCCTTCCCCGCTGGCGAGGAGCTTTCCCAGAACGGAGCAGGGCTTAGCGTTCTGGACTCAGACCCATGTAAGTTCCAGTCCTGGTTCTGCCACTTACATAGCTGTGTGATCTTGAGATGGTCACTTTCCTTGAGTCTCTCTGATAGGATGGATACACTAAAGCCTACTTCGTAGAGGAAGTACGGAAATCAGAATGAGTAATGTAAAGCCCTTGGAACACTGCTTAACTCATAGTACCTGCTCAGTAAACGGTAGTGAGGGCTACTGATATGATTACTGTTGTTGTTTGTCTGAGGGGCAGGGGAGAAGCCTCAGCTTCCTGCTCAGGCTGAGCCCAGGCAGCCCCGGAGGCTGGTTCCTTATCCCCATTCATCAGGTCTCTTCCCCTGACGTCCGGTTGTGGGTGACATAGTGCCCTTGATCCATGGAAAGGGCAGGCTGCGTCTCTATCAGATCCAGAATCTGTAGTGTCACACACACAAGAAGGCAGCAGGAAGGGTGCTGGAGCTGAAGGCCTCTGACCTGGCACCGGGGCTGGAGCCCACAATGCACTGGCATCCAGCATCTCTGATGAGCCTGGAACATGATTCAGACCCCGACACATGAACTTGCTGCTCTCATGAGTCCCTAGGTCTGCCTGTTCTGCCCACTAATTTTTTTTTCCTTGCTCTTTAAATGGAAGGAAGCATAAAATGTGGTTGTACAATTTTATTTTATTTTTGAAGTAGGGGATGCTCCCAAGAAAGCCAGGATTTAGAGAAAGGTTTAGAGGAAGGAGATTTGCAGGAAGGAATTTACCCAGAAGGTACTTCTGCTGAACCCACACTAAGGGTCTGTGCACTGGGCTTGCCTGTGACTTGTGGGGTCTGTCTGCGGGCATGGCCCCAGCCTACACGCTGGTGGTACCAAGGGGGTCCGGCGAGGGCAGCTGCAGCTCTCCCCTAATATTTTTCAGCACCTCCCTCAAAGAGGCACACTTTGATCAGAGCAGTGAGTGTGCTGGGCAAATGAGACTTCAGGGTAAATCCTCAGGTGCGCCCCGCCCCAGGATGACGGACACCCCAAGCTGTCCTCCTAACAGCTTCCAGAAGTGCCATTGGTGTTTATCCTACATCCTCTCATCGCCTTCAGTAAAGTAATGTTTGAGAAAGTTTTCTCTCCCCAGAGCTCACTATTCATGGCCTTGCTTAATAAGAATTGCAACATAGAGATCGATAAGAACTGGGATTTTATCATTATAGTCTCTGTACATCAAAGTTGTCCTTTTATAAATGATATATCTTTAAGGCCCTTTCCAGCTTTCTGGAGCCTTTTTCAGATTTCATAAAAAATGACCGTCATTCTCCCCCCGCTGCCTGCTAATCCACGCCCATTCACCTGCTTTTTACTGAGCGCCTGCTGGGTTGTCTGGTCTGAGCTGCTCTGGCAGGACCAGAGCCAGGAGTGGTAGTAGATACAGCCCCTGACCTCACAAAGGCTCTGGGGAGTCAACACAGCTCAGCGAATGCAGCCCGGAAGGGTACCATGGCGGGCAGGAGACCCTGGGGCTGAGATGAGCAGGGCCAGCCCCTGGAGGAAGAGGGGGCAGCTGGGTCCTGAGGGGAGGGGACTAGGTTGGGGGCCTCCAAGACCAGAAGGTGGGCAGAAGGAGGGTATATGAGAGGCAGCGAGGCAGAGTTAGGGCTGCCGGTACCAAGAGCTCCCTCTGGGAGGGGGTGCTGAGGAAGGTGATGGTCCCAAAGGTGGTGGACCAGAGCAAGGCTAGGCCTGAGCAGGGCAGGGGGGAGCAGTGCCATGCGCTGGCTGGGAGGGGGAGAGACTGGCAGGGAGGAACCCAGTCACAATGGTTTAGTCTCCCTGGGGCCCTCTCTTCCTCTGGGACAGCTCTGATATGATAGGCAAGCTGAGGCAGAGGGGATTCAGGATTTCCTTGTTCCTCATCCTTGCCTGTGCATTTCCTGTCGAGGCCTCACCATCACTTCCATCCTACATGAGAGATGGTAAGGAGGCCTATCTCCTGGGTCCTGGTTGATTGAGAATCTCATACAGCAAAGGTAGGTCTTTGCCTAGGACACAGGGCTTAGGGCTCTAAGATTCCTTTGGTGGGAGGCCCATGTAGCCAGGTGTGGAGGAGAAGCTAAGTCAATAGTGGCTTTCTGGGCTTCCCTGGTGGCACAGTGGTTGAGAGTCCGCCTGCCGATGCAGGGGACACGGGTTCCTGCCCCAGTCCGGGAAGATCCCACATGCCGCGGAGCGGCTAGGCCCATGAGCCATGGCCGCTGAGCCTGCGCGTCCGGAGCCTGTGCTCCGCAACGGGAGAGGCCACAACAGTGAGAGGCCCGTGTACCGCAAAGAAAAAAAAAAAAATAGTGGCTTTTCCTCTTAGACCTTAGACCTCTGCAGACCTGGGCTGTGGAGGGGTTAGTATGAGAGAGCACTGAGTGCCAGACCATGGGACTGGGCACTGTGTTCTCCCTTCCCACGTTAGCATCTTAAAAAACAGTCTGTATTTTAATCTACAAGTTGCCTTTGTTTGTTTAAATGTTTGCACGCTTGCAGAAGGTACGCTATACCCACCAGCCTTATGTCACAGAAATACTTTCTATTTAAAGCAATTAAGTATAGACGGGTTTGGATTTCAGGGCATAGCTGTAGACACTGTGAGTGGTCGGGAGGGTGGAATCCCAGTTATGTGCTGTAGGTGGAATTGGTCCTTCTGCTCCCAGCAGTGGAGCTGCTGCACAGCACATCTGCCCCTCCTCTGCCCTCTGGACATCTTAGAACCCAGAGGCACCCAGAAGACCCCTGAGCTGCTCATCCTGAGGCCACAGCCTGTGCAGATGTTCATGATTACATGAGAGGAGAAACCTCTCTCAGCACTCAGAGCCTGGTGACTCCTGCTTTACACGTAATTCTAACCACCTCGATGATGTGGTTTCCCAGCCCGTGAGCATTAGATGCAGGAAAGGAGATGCCAGAGGCAGCAGGTTTTGGCCACAGTGCAGGGGACAGATGGCAGCCCAAAAGCAAACGGCAGAAGTAGACAGAGGGTCACCAGTTTACTCAGATTTGACCCAAACCTCCCTCCTCCACCTCATCAGGCCCTGGGGTGATCCTGGGGGCAGAGCATGGGCTAATCATTGCCGTTCACTAGGATGATCTGACTTCTGCATAAAGCCCTGGGGGCTATTCAGTTCTCTCTTTGTAAAATGTCTGGGTGTGGGTAATGCCCCAAAGAAGGGACTCATCCAAAATGATCACGCTTAGAATAAAACCAGTTTTACCATGCTAAGGTCTGAAGCTCAGTTATTTGGAGTATTTGCTCATCTGCTTAGAGATATCCTCAAATGTGCCAGCTTTAGGGGGTGGCGTGTAGCACTTACTTGCTGGGATTGATGTTCAGTTTTGTTTTGTTCTCCTCAGTGATAGGGAAACTGCCTTCTAGGTGTGACTGCCATATCTGAGACACTTGCTCTTTCACCCATAGACACGTGGAAGACCTGGAAATTAGCTGCAGAGTTTCTCTGAGACCTGGGAACTACCCCCGCCCTTGCCCTTCCCCACAGGGGCCTGGGCAGGTCCCAGCCTTGCTCATTAACAGCACGTGTCTCCACATCTCCTATCAGCTGCAACCCCTCAATCCCAGCCGGTTTGTAAGCATTTGTGTTGATCCTTCTCATAAGTGATTGCAGTGTTTGTTCCCCAGACTGATTGCTGTCGAGATGTTGCAGGCCAAGGCAGGTATCATCCCTCCTCTTTGTTTGTTCAACACGGATATGTTTGGTTTTCTGCAAGCAGTTGTTTGCAGCCTCACCAGTCAAAATATTTGCTAAATGTAACCTGCAGTTCCAGGACTGAGAGTAGGAGAAAAACACAGTTCACTTTCCAGGCTGATCAAAGCATTTGCATCAGATGCCTTGGCACGCAAGTCCGCTGCCTCTCTGTGCTGCGACATTGTGTTCAAGCCAAAGCCCCACCAGTGGGTTTTCTCAGGCTGCAGGCCACCTTCTTTGAAATGTTGTAACGGAAATAAATGTGTGCATAAGCCAGACCATGCTCTTCAAAGGGACATCAGGATTTCACAGTTTTCAGATACAGTTTAGTACCATGGAATTCCGATTTGACTAAAATCTATGCTCAGAATTCCATAAGGTCTAAGGACTCAATTGTTGAACATTTTACCTCCAAAAAATACTACTTCTCAGTGTATTTTATGCTGGCAGTGTATCCAAAATGTCTGCAAATGTATTTCAAGAGTGAGAGTCCATGTGTGCTAATGTCTTCTGTGAGTTAGTAACAATGTCAGTGATTCGGTAAACTCACCCCTGTGAGATGCTGGGTCTGGGAAGCTTTCAAGGAGATTAAATTACACATTTGTACAACACAATTTTTAAAAAGACTGCACCACCAGTATCATCTTAGGCATGATAACCCAACATTAAGCCCTCAGTGGCAGCTAGAGTTCGTGAGATTGTCGCATATGAAATCCTCCATCATCCCAATTCTAGAGAAGTGGAAATGTCTTCCTTTTCTTCTTTCTGCTGTTGTTCAGAAGTTGTTAAACAAATAGCTGCTGTGTGTATTTAGACTCTCTGTTCCTCAGTTTCTTTAACGATAAAATGGATGGTAACATCACAGGGCTATCGTGGAGATCACACGTCTCAGTATGGCTAAAGTGCTCAGAAAGTGCCTGGCACGTAGTGGGTCTGCTATTGTTATCACACATTCTAGAGCTCCATGCTTCACTGTTGCGAGTTTTCTTTCTTTTAACTTTCTGTAGTTTGAAGCAACAATTGGCTGGGGACTGGTTTTTACCTCAGAAGAAAACAAATACTCAAGCGAGAGGCTGGAAGACACTCACCTTCTGACAGAAGTGATCTGGCTTGACACCAGACCCATCCACTGTCCCCACTCCAAACATATATAAATACTGGGTAAAATATTACTAGGAAAAAAGGATGGTTCGTTGGTTGGTTTTCTAAATACGTGGTTGAACGTGAAGGTAAGGAAAATTCCTAGGTGCCGAAATGAACAAGAACTCTCAAAGGCAGTGATTAGTAAGGATGCCACTGTGATGGCACCCTGCAGTTTCAAGGGGTAGTGTCAAATCCAGACAGAAGCCATGAGGGTTGGGAGCAGGGGTTGTAACATCCATGCCAGGACAGCGAGTGTGGTCTGCCTGCACAATAGAAAAAGGCCCCTACAAAAGGCCAAAACCAAGGGAACTTCCAGGGACTATGAAACTTTTACCTGCCGGGCCAAGAATGTGGAAAGTAATTTGTGATCTGCTGAGGTTTTCTCCACACATTAGTGTGAGGATCTACATTTACACTGTTTAGTATATGTGGTTCTGAAATTCTAAACCTAGAAATTAACATGCAGGTAGGTCCCAGATCAGTAAAACTACTAGGGATCCTAGAAGAAACTCATGTAAATGCATTTTCAATGAGTACCTCCACACCAGAACATATGGGATTCCCATGGGAGAAAGAAAACCTGAGAATATAAAATTGCTGATCATAAGGAAGTAATTTGCATTGAGGAAGAGTTAACAGACTCAGAACACCAGAGGGTTAGCCCCTCCAGACTGTTCAGATAATAAAACAATTTAAAAGTAACTATTTAAAAATTTGTGTTTGAAATGATTAGAATAGTAAAGGAGAAGAGAATTATAAAGAGGAGAGGAGAATTATAAAGAAAGAATTGTAGAGAAAAACACAGGTAAATTTGGAAAAGTAGAATTCCTAGAAATTAAAGTTATTAAAATTGATAACTCACTGGATGGGTTATAAAGCAGATTAGACATAGCTAAAAAGAGAATTATTGAACTGGAAGATAGATCTTGGAAAATTATCCAGAAGAGAACTCAGAGACATAAAGTTGAAAAAACATAAAATAGATATTGAGAGAATGTTAAGACCTTGAGATATTGTTAAGAGATATTGTTAAAAGATATTAATACTTGAGGAGAGAGAATAAGGAGGTCCATAAGGAGAGTATGAAGGGAGTTGGGGAGAGGAAATATTGGAAGTGATAATGATTAAGAATTTCCTATAATTGAAGGAAGATATAAATTTCTAGACTGAAGAAGCACACCAAGTCCTGAATGGGATGGGTACAGGTTATATCACAGTGAACTGCAGAATACCAAAAATAAAAAACAAAGAAAGAGGAAAAAAAAGATTAACTGCTAAGGAAAAACTACTGATTGCAAACTTTTCATCAGCAACAGTGGAGGCCAGAAGTCAATTGAATAATATCTTCCACATTATGAGGAAAATAGTCAACTTAAAATTATATGCAATAGTGAGGGCAAAGATACTTCATGACAAAGATTTGAGAGGTTACCATTCATAAACTCTCTCTGGAAGAAGTACTAAAAGATATACTTTAGGAGGAAGGTGATTGAACCCAGAAGATAATAATGGAATACAAAAATCACTGGCAAGAAAGGCTAATAGGCAAACATAAAGGTAAATATAAGTAAGCATTGACTAGAAAAACAGCAATTATAAGATGACTCATTCAGGGTGTTTAAATATGAGATGGGAGGTGATGATGATGATCAATACTAAAGCATTTTATAATTTTTGTGTTATTTGAGAAGATAATAGCCCTTAAAAAACTTTAGATTTTTAAGTCAATATGCATATTAAAAATTTAAGGGTAAACTGTAAAAGAATATAAATGGGATATAACTTCTAACGCAGAAGAGTGGAAAAGGGGCTTTGTTAAATAACACTCAACCAATTCTACAGAAGGCAAGAAAGTAGACAAAATGAAGCAAAGTAAAAGCATGATAATGTATATATATAATATATAATAATAAAAATAGTAATACATAAATAAATGTACAAAATAAGATGGCAAAAATCAGTCTGAATATCAGTAATAGTTATTAATGAATTAGACTCATCTGTTAGTGAATAGCAATTCTCATATTGAATTTTTAAAACCTATAGATGTGCTACTTAAAAGAGTCATGTCTAAATATAATGACACAAAATTTGAAATGAAATCTATGGGGAAAGGTATTCTATAAAGGTAATACATACTAAAAGAAAAAACATGCTTTGTAGTAGCATTAATATCAAAGTGTACTTTAAGACCCAGACACATTGTTGGGTTTACTGTACACTGACAAAAGAAAGAATTCACTGAGAAGGCATAACAATTATGAAGATATAAGTACTTAACATAGGTGCTAAATAAACATAAAGCAAAGCCTAGAAACTTAGAGAAAATTGACAAATCCAGCATTATGATAGGATATTTTAGCATATATTTCATAAAATAAGCCAAGCAAACCAAAATTCATAAAAAACAGATATTTGAAAATTATAATTAATAAACTTACTCCAATTACTCTATGTAAAACTGTGTACCTAGTATACATCCTTTGCATATACAGTTACAAAAGTTAACCACATTCTAGGCCAGAAAAAAGCTTCAACTAATGCCAAGTAGTTGATAGACCATAGTCTTTGACCAACATGCAATAAATTTATAACCCAATAACAAAAAGTCCACTACAAGCTCATACGTTTAGAAACTTAAAAATATACTTCTAAAATACAATGTTGTACAGATGAAACTTACATAATGTTGTAAAACAATGTTACCTCAATTTAAAACTATAAATACAGTGTGTATATATATGTGTGTGTGTGTGTGTGTGTGTGTGTGTATACACACACTTCTAAATAACTCAAGGGTCAGAGAAGTGGTCATGATAGAAATTACTGAATGTTTAGAACTAAATAATAATGAGTTCATTATATATCGAAATATATAGGATGCTGCTAAAGTGATACTTGAAGGGAAATTTATAGCCTTCAATGCAATGTTAGGAAATTAGAAAAGTTGCAAATCAAAGAGCCAAAGGAGTCAACTCCTTTGAAAATAATAAGGATAAGAGCAGAAATTAATAGAAAACAAACAGTTGTGTTGATCAATGAAGCCAAGATCTGGCCTCCTGAAAAAAATGAATAAAATACATTAAGCTCTGGCAAGACTGGTGATAACCATGCTCATGTGCCAGAGACTTCCATGTGTCTTACATTTAATTCACTGAAAGGCCAAAACAACCTAAGAGGCAAGTAAGTGTGTTATTTCACCACACAGCTACTGGTGCTCCATAGGTCCTGAGTGAAGCACCGCCATTGCAGGACACTCCATTCTTTATGACAAATGTAAATTTGTTTCAAAAAAGCAACAAAACAAAACCATAAATAAGGCAAAAAGGATGGGGGGTAACTTATGACAAGATATACATCATTACTAGGGCAGGTGTAATAAAACGTAAAAATGGAAGAAACAAATTTGGCAAAGAAGAGAATGTCTTATATACTAAGGACGTGAAATGAGATGCTGGTTCCTGGCATTCAAGGTTGGTGTGGAAATGGGCATTTCCTGGCAAAAGGGATGAGCTGTAGGAGGTGATGTCAGTGGTTGCAGTATTCAGGCTACACTCTTGCTTTCAGGGCAGAGGTAAGCCTATGACCTGGCTTATGTACGTCCGTATCTATTCAGATGTCATTGATGAGCGGCTGCTCGTCCATTGTCATTCCCCAGAGAGGGGCTCAGAGCCATGCAGGCAGAGTCAAGAGCCCCCTGGGACTAAATGGAGCTGAGGAAGTGGGGGTTATTTAGAGGGTGACGTATATAGAGATAGATATATTCATTGCCCAGACACAGTGTGCTGTATGTGCTCTAAAAGGGAAGTTTTCTCCCCAGAACAAACACTGGTCCCTGAGCTTATGCACGTCTTCTGAGAATGTTTCATTAGTCTCAGCCTAAGGCTCTCCTGAGGGTCATGGGCAACATCTGAGATGATAGAGCTTCTGGACGGGACCTCAAAGGCACTCGAGGTTTCCTCCCTTGGAAAATGGAGGCCCTGCCGCCTGAGGTTGTCACAGTGACAGCCCCTGACGCCGACAGCCACACGTATACAATTATTACGTGATCAGGTTGATTAGGTTTCTCCTGCACTCCACATCACACCTGGCCCTTCCCAACACCTAGTGCAGTGAGAATTTCTGAACAGGAGCCAGGCTTCCACAGTGCCCTAGGCTGAGTAGATGGTGGGACATGCTCCATCATTGATCTGTATAGGTTTTTCACCACAATGATCGTTTCATTTCTCCTGGGCTTTTTAAAAATCCTCAATAGCATAAGATAATTATATCAACAAAATCAAAATTAATAAACACAGGTTAATAATAGAAAATATCTACACAGTTGTGTAGGAAGCGGTCTGAATTCTAGTTCCTTAACTATGTTTGCATGAAGCATGACCCCTTCCCTCTTGGAGCATCTGATTTCCCCTGTGTGAGACGATAGTGCTGGACAGGACTATTGCTTTCGGACCTCACCTGTATGCTTGGTCCTAAGGATGGAGAACCCCAGGCCCACAGCAACAAGGTTGGAGGTTGGAGACCCAGGTCTCCCAGAATCTTCCGGAGATTAGAGATGGCCCGAGGTGCTAGTGCTTTGATGTGGTTCTGCAGAGTGCGCAGACAAGCCAAGTGTTGGGGCTGGTTAGCACAGTGGGAGATGGTGGCGAGGGAAGGTGAGGGGGGATCCTGCTGCATGTTGGAGACCTGCAGGGGGCAACAGCCTTCTCCCACGGCTGACTCTCCTTCACTGAGTGAGGACTTGCCGTCTACCAAGCACTGTGCTAATATGTTCACGTCACATCTCAGTACACACTCCCCACGACCCGGTGAGGTAGGAATTTTACATTTAATAGCGAAAACCTGAGGCTCAGAGGCCATCGCTTATCCAAGGTCACAGAGGTAGGCTGGCAGCTGTACAGTTCACCAGGACAAGGACCCTGCCATCATGTATCCAGGGGCCCCGGTGGGTGACGCTTGACCTCAGAGGGGCTCGTCCTCCATCATCTGCAAGGAAAGATGGTGACAGCTCAGGCTGTGGGAGGAGGAGAATACCAAACAGGCAGCAGATAAATCGTGGGTGCCTGCCCTTTGCCTGTGTTCATCCTGAGCTCCGGCACCGCTGGGTGCCGAGTGCAGGGAGATGTAAGCGCTTGATGTGGGTGGTGAGACCCAGTGTCAGGCCCCCCCAGTGCTCACAGGGTGGAACGCCCACAGTAGAGCATCCTCTCGGGCTTATGGGGTGCTTTTAAAAGGTGTCAAGGACATGCTTGCTGTCGGCCTGCTTTGCATAGCCTCTGCCAGTTCTTCGCTGGTATAGTATTGGGTATAGTATATAGGGTAAGACCCAGTTCCCCCCGTCCCCTCACAGATACTATCAAGGATAGTGTAAATGTATCAAAATCTTTGACAAACACAGTTCTTTCCTCAGAAGGCAGGCGTCAGGGCCTCCAACAGGAGTCATGGGGGAGCCCAAGATTCTCCTCCTACCGCTGCATAGCTTCAAGCACGTTATCCTGCCTGAGCCTCCGTTTGCTCATCAAACGGCGATAATATTGCTTTGCGTAATTTTGTGGAGTTTCACTATGTATGCAGCGCTGAAGACAGGGTGGTGCAAAGCTCCCCTCACCCCCAGCTCCAGCTTTCAGGCTCACTGGCCTCTGTAAACCTGACTCCTGGATGTGGCCTCAGCCTCCCTCTATGGACAGGGAGCTGGAGGCGGGGCGGGTTGGGGGGGTGGGGCGGTCTCTAGGCTCTTCCAGTAAAATGTCCATCAGCTGTGAAGGGTCACCTGGGTTTTTTTTGCTTCCTTATTGCAAGCCAGTGAGAATAACTTGTATTTGATGATGGATTTTTCACAGGGAAACATTTTTTCTTCAACTTAACTCCTCAGAAGCATTTTCAGACTTGGTTGATGATTGAGCTAGTTTTAAAGAAAGTGAAGGACAGAACAGGGGTGGGAATGCTTGCTGGAGTTCTGTGCCTCTGTCTTATTCCTTAGAGGAATGTCTCTCCCTCAGCCTCTTTCAGTCTTTCCTTCAGTCTCTCTCCATCTCTGTCTCAAGGTTTTCTCAAGGTCTGTCTTCTCGCATGTCTTAATCTTTTCTTCCCTCCCTGTACCCCCTTCTTCCCTCTCTTCTCTTTAGGTCTCTCTCTTATACGCTCATAGTCTCTCTCCCTCACTGGCTTTCTTGGTCAGTGTCTCTCTCTGTCAGTCGCTTGCCCTCAGTCTTTCTCCCCATGTCTCTCTCTCTCTCCTGTCTTTCTGCCCTGCCCTCCCTTCCTCTCTCGCTGTCTCTCCCTGTCCCTGTCTGTATCTCTCAGCCAGCCCTTCTCCCCCGTCTCTCTCTCACACACACTGTGCTCTCTCAAGCATGAGCCCGTGTCTTGCTGATGCCTGCATGCAGGTGATATGTTCATGAGTGTGAGCTAACCCTCCTGTGACTGACCTTTTCCCAGTGGCAAGTAGCCCCTCCTCAGCTTGGGCATATGTCCATTTACCAACGAAAAGACAGTGAGCCTGGTCTAGGATTAGAGGAGTAGTAATTTGCCACTTCAAGGAGAGTTTGTCTTCTGCAATAAGTGCATTGTCACAGCTAATTGTTTGGGGTTATAAGGATGCACTCCCTCAGATAGCCGTAGTTCAGGACCAACTTGTGCCCATGTACACTGGACCTCAACAACTCAGTCTCCTACACAGTATCCGATAGCCAGAAACTGGCTGAGTTTTCTAGGGACAGAGTGTTTGCTCAGGAGCTAGGCAGAGCCTGCAGCCTGCCCCGCCAACCCACTCAAGACAACAGCTTGTTTGCAGCTGCTTGGGCTGCTCCCATTTGCATATTGGCTTGGAATGTGCTGATTATAAATTCTTTACCCCTTATAAAGTGAGTTTAAAGGACCTCTGCAGAGCAGCAAGTCCTGGCCATTCTTTCTACTTTGTGTTGCTGCAAAACTGAAATTAAATTAGATTTCACTTTCAATGTTCCCAAGCTCAGCCACTGCTAACACAGGCTGGCCATCCTCCCAATTAGCCTGAAGTGGCGAGGTTTACCTACATGGGAAGCAGTGCCATTACCTGCCCATAAAGGGCTCCCTCCTGCTTCACTCCACGAATCTCCAGACAGATATTTCTTTAGCATCTGCTCCTAAGAGCCAACTGGGACTGTGAACTCTGCCTCTGTAATTGTTCTAAAGCTCATGCTAAGAGAACGCGTGTGCCTACAGCGTGGGCTGCTGCAGGGTCCTCTCAGGGCCATCGGGATAAACTCCTGTTGCTCTAGAATGTCTCATAAGTTTTTTTTTTTTTCTCTGGGCTGAGGAATGGCACTACCCGGGGCAGTCACATTTCATTTTTAAGCCAAAATTCACAGCTACTGTCAAGGGTAATATAAATGTATTGAGATCCTTGACAAAGAGGTAAAAACAAGAGAAGAGCTAGGAAAGTTCTTTGGGTGAAGTTACCCATCAAATCAAGCTTGAATTGAGACAGCCTAAATTGCATCTTTCTTGCAGCATTGTAAGAATTGTTGCTTAATGAATAAATACAAGGTGCTTGCATTTAGAGAGCTCTAAGCTGTCACATTCATGATTTCAATTTATCCTTAAAGGAAGGCATCCCCATTTCACAGAAAGGGACTTTGAGGCCCTCATGCTGACATCAGTTGTAAAAGTGGGGCTAGATTTGAAGTGTCTTGAATGCTGGCACCAGGCTCCTGTCACTGTGTTATTTTGTCACTTAAGAGACAGTAGACACCATTGCTGAGCCGTGTGTAAAAAGTGCAGCTGCCAAGTGCACATAAAACAACGGGGGCCTAGAAAGCGGAAGTTCTCTTTACAGTCGGGCAAAAGCAGGATGAGGACTCTCAGATGAGCTGTTTTAAACCTTATACAAAGCATGTTTTTCTTTGACACATGATGGTTCTTACAAAGTAGGAGAATATAGTTCTTCTTGCATATAAGTTAGTATCATCTTCTTTTCCTTCTTGGCTAGTTAAGAAAGCGGGATTTTTACTCTTTTTATTAAAAAAATATTACATCCTATTTGTTTAAGTGGCCTCTCTTCCAGTGTCATCATCAGAGTTCTGTGTGAGAGGCCTTTAAGTGAACCATCCTTCTCAAAAACCTTTTTTCTTCCCACATTTCAATTTTCTGCAAAGAGGGGCCTCAAAGGTGGTGATAGCACCGCTGTTGCCTTCCATTCACTTCAAGGGGCCCTGCCTGCCTCGGAGATGAGGAAATTGCCCAGTTTGCCATGTAGCAGAGAAGGTGCCACACCCAGGGGACAGAGAGCCTTTGTGAACCCGCCACCTGGGCAGAGACACATGTGGGAGAGAGTGGACAGGGCCAGTTGGGGGCCCTGAAAGGCAGGCACGTGGCTGGAGCCTGGGCATGGAGAGTGATGGATGCTGGAGATTTGGAGTAGGGGGAGGGGGAGAAAGGTCCAGAGAAAGAAAATGCGAGTGGACATTCTTGCTGGGAGGCCTGGCAGGCTGCAGGAGGAGCCGGAGGTGGTGGGAACTTTGCAGCCAGCACCCCTAGTACAGACTCTGGAGAGACTTGCCTGGGTGAGGGCCAGGGAGGCAGGTGGTGGGCCGTGCAGCAGGGCTATAGCAGGGAAAGATTCGTCTTCTGCTGAGCCCGCCCCCGCCCCCGCCCAGAGACTCCCACCTGCCCTCGAGACCTGTTGGTTCCTCCCACTCCCATGAGGCACGTGTACCATGCCAAGCCACAAAAACTGGTAGAAGCTCTGTGAAACAGTGACACCAAAAGGAAAAGGTTGCCTGGTGAATTTGCCTTGGCCTCCAGGATGAATAGTGAGGCCAGTCTGATGCCACGTCGGGGTGTGGTCTGTGGTCAAAGAACGGGTGATGGCTCACCCAGCCATAGGGTATTTGAATGGCCTTAGAAGGTCAGGCTTTGGAGAGATTCCAGTCATAGCTCCAGCCAGCATATCCTAGCCCTTTTGCTGGGATGGGCGCTGAGCATGGGCTCACAGCAGTGCGCACACACGCGGGGCCGTGTGTACACACAGCCGCTGAGCAGGGGCCCGCAGTCGGCCACACGCCCTTTGCTGGGTGCATATGCTCTCTGTGGATGGCTTTGGTCCGTGAGAGCCTGCAGGCTCTGTACAGCACTCCCCTGTGGCCCCTATGGATTGTCTGCATGGGGTCATGGGTCATCACTGCCAGAGACACAGAGCCACCAGTGGGCCCGCTCTGAGCCTCCCTCCTCTTGTGAAATTGCAGCTGACCCTTGCACTGGCTAAGGGAGGATCCCTGAACCTCTCCCCTCCAAAGGAGGCCTTGGGTCCCCCGCTCTCTGGCACACCAACGTCTCCTCCTCACCCCATGCCCACTCTGCGTCTGCAAGGCAGACACGGCCTGACTGCGGTCCTGCTCATTCTCAGATGGTTTTCTTTCCCACCTGCTGTCAGCTGCCTCCCCGCCGCCCCTCAACCTGCCCTTCTCAAGACAGATCAGTCCCAAGAGACAGGATCCCCTTCTCTCTGCCTGATCCCCTGGGTTTGGCACTGTAGGGGTGCTCTCTTAGATGCCAACAAGAGGAGCCCAAGTTTACAACCCCCATGGTATTCCTGCATCAGGCTGCCATCTCTGGGGGCAGGACTTTCCCCCTTGGTGGTGGGTCAATTCTGGATCACTCCCTGCAGGCAGGGACTGTGCTGACTTGTCACCCTTGTGAACACAGACAGTGGCACAGACTCCAGCCCGCAGTGGGCACTCGGTAAACATTTGTTGAATGAGTGTACGAATAAAATGTCTTTTGAGCTGAGCAGCTGACCACCTGTGCTGAGTTCCTTCCACAGTAATGCCTGGGAGCTCATGAGTGATTAGGATAAAAAGGAAAATCTATGACCCAGCCCCCAAGCAGGGGTTAAACATCTCAAGGCCAGAGAGACCTGGACCACATACCTGCAAGTTTGTGGAGGCACCAGCCCTGTGCCCACTCTCAGGACGTCCTCAGTAACAGCACGGTCCCTAGCCCCTGGCGGGCTTGCTTATGAGATCGACAGCCCCTGTCCCTCTAGCCTGGACCCCGGAGGTGTTTGGGATTGCCAGGGCTGCATCTGTGTCAGGGGCTGGCCCGTTGCCACCCCTTGCCCCCCAGGCCTCACATGCGATATGCTCAGTCAGAAGCTGCCCTTTTCTTGGATGTGTTGCTGAAAGGCAGGCAAAGACTTCGGGAGAGAAACCCCATCTTAAAATTGAGTTTCTCTTCCTAGGAAAACAGAGACCCATCATCTAGTGAAGCATTTCTTCAGGGTCATGTGAAAGGTCATTTGAAAGCAGAGGCTTTAAGGATTAGATGTGGGATTCTAAGGGGACTGCTGAGAGGCATCTCTGGGGAAAACAGCAGAAAACACTGTTTAGGAGAGAGGGGGCTTCCTTCCCTTTAATTACTGAATTATATATAGTCCTATGTTCCACATTTGGTTCATTCATGCACCAGTTAAGGAAGGTCTGGGTTTTTTCCACTTTTTGGCTACTGTATCATCCCCTTTGATAGAAAAAGAAACTTGAGTCTCAGCTTTCGCCCTTGTTACAGCTACGTGATCAGTGGAGTCAGGGAGACACAGGCTGGTGCCTCCTGGCTCATTCACTGATCCAAGCAAACACTTATTTAGCTCCTTCTGTGTTCCTGGCACAGGACTCAGCCCTGGGAGCTCTGCAGTGAGCAAGACACAGAAGGTCCCTGCCTCCGTGAGACTCTCACTCTTGTGGAGGGAGACAATTAGCAAGTAAACAAACTTAAAATTTTGAGTGTTAGATAGTGATAAGTGCTATGAAGGAAATAACATAAGGTGATGTGAGAAAATGTAATGAGGAGTTCAGAATTTTTTTAGCATTTTTATTTTAAACTTCTCTAGATTTTTCCCCCCAACATTTGAAATTTCTATTTTACTTAAAGAATTTCCCAAATAATTTCGCCTTGCCTGGAAAATATTCAAAGATTTACAACAGAGAAAATCATTCCTATCTGTATACCTCGGGGACACACCCATGGACTGCCTTGTGGGTGCGTGTGGCTTCTCTGCTCACTTTGTGGGATCAGTACACGCCAGGTTCTCTCCCGCATGCCACCCACCCCCACCTGACAAGGCAGCATCCTTTCCATTCCACAACTGGGGGCAGCTCAGAGGCCTCAGGAGCCTTCAGCTGAAGCTGCATTAGTGTGTGTGCGCAAATTACCCCAGTTATCTGGCCGTGTAGAAAGCTATAGTTTTGCTGTTCATGAAAAATTAAAATGTTGTCCTGATCTGATGGAAGGAAATAGATGAGGCAACTTAAGTGAACTCAGCCATTGTTGATCAGGCAGATGATAAACTACACATTATCTTGACTCAGGGGACCAATGGAGAACCTTAAAGAGAAAATCACAGAAGAAATTAAGATTAAATTTGCAAGTCTGTAATATTGGCAATGCATTCTAAAACTGCAGCTAAATAAGGCTCTCGCCTGAAAATGCATTATTTATCCCCTGCCTGTTACCACTGTTAAAGATGCTCCTTCCTGTGGTTTGGACCCCAGTCGGTTATAGAAGCAGACCAGAGACAGACGACTTGCAGCTCACCAGTAAGGTTAGAATTTCAGATGAGCAGTCGAGATATTTTTAGAATATTTGTGTGTACAGTTGCATCATAAATCGTGAGGATGAAGGTAGCTACGTGAGTCTAAATCCAATTGGGACCACAATGCTGGCTTTGTACAGCATAAATTTTATTGAGAAGAAAATCACGGAATTGGTTATGTGGTTCATTCCCACATATTTTTCATTAGTAAAATCTTGGAGGAACATCAAAAGTGATTTTTGGTTCACTGGGGACCTTCAATGGAAGAATATAATTTCCTTCCTAATGAACCTGGCTCATACAATGATATGTACCAGCGTGAGATTCAGAAAGAGAAAATTGTTCCACTGGCGTTAATGGATTGGCATCTGCCTCAGATGCCATTGCTGTTGAAGTCACACAAGCCACACAATGAGAACTTTTTAGTAATTGAAGCATAAAGTAATATGAAATGTCCCCAGTGAGAGGTGTGCTTCAGTACCCACGAAAAGAGTTATCAATTACCTGGGCAAATTTCTGTCTGAATTCTCTAGAAAACTGGCACTTCTCAGGGGAAAAAAGAAGGATTTTGCAGAGTTTTGAAGATAAAGTTTGAAAAAGATGCTTTTAGAAAAGTTGTCGCCCAAGCCAATTAAAATTTCAGCAGGTTGTTCTCTCAGAAGAGAAGCAGACAAAACATTAAAGGGTCACATCTGTCACTCTGTATCTTCCTAAAAAGAGAAATGCTGGGAATTGGTTAAGAGCGGAGATCTGGGAATAACAGGAAACAGTACTGGTACTAACAAGTTCTGTGGCCTTGGTCAAGCCACACATGCTCTCCGGCCTCAGTTTCCTCATGTGGAAGGTGGAACATCATAAGCCCTATCTCCACAGATCTGCTGGGAGGATCCAGTGAGAAGTGTGAAAATTATTGAGTGAAGTAAGCAGCATAAAGTTAATGCCCAACACGATGGAAATCTACCGGAAGGAGTGGAAAGAGTGGAATTTGTTAGAATAGCAGAGCAAAAATGGCAGAACTATTGATCACTTATGAGAAATTTGACTTTCTCCTTTGAGAAATCAGAGCAACATTCTTATACACCAACTAAGCTATTAGCAGATTTGAGGAATGTATCAATACTTAACCCTTTCCCTTCCTCTCTACTTCCCTCCCTCCCTCCATTCCTTCCTTCCTAGATTTTTTTTTCTCACTGACAATTAATGAGTCACTTGAGCAGTTGTTTTAAACCAAACTTTAAACATAGATGGTAAACATTTTCATATCAATGATATTAGTCTGTTGGCTCCTTGAGCAGAATGATGATGGCAGGACACACAAGTCTTCAATAATAAAATGATTCACTAAGCACATACTATGTGCCAGGCACAGCCCCAGGTGTTTGCCAAAGAGGCCAGGTTATGGGTATAACCTTCAGATGGATCAGTTGCTGGTCCATCTGAAGGATCCTACGATCCCAGCCCCAAGGACTGAGTATCTCTGAGCCAGGCTTAGCTTGGTCCCTCACCCAGCCATCCCCTGGGGTTTACACAATGACATTAGAAAGAACTTAGAAATTAGTCCTCCAATTATAGTTATAATGTATGTATGTAATTCTGAAGATCAATCAATGTGCATCCCACTGACATGGGGTCAGCAAGGTCTGCTCTCCATAAACAGCTCTCCCTACCTCTGCCTCCTGAACAAAGGAAGAGTGGTAGGGTGGGAAAGTGAGGGCTCAGGAGAGCATGGTGGAAATATTCATGGGACAGACACTTCTCTTTCCTCAGAGAATGAACATTCATTGGTGATGATAGTAAATTTGATATCTGATGCACTTTTTTCTGAGTAAAAGTTTACCACGGAGGTAAGTGGCTGGGCTATAAAAACTTCACAGAACCATTTTCTCCACCACAACTGCTCTCTAGCTAGCTTTCCTATCACTCATGAATATTTATGCCTTGTCTGCTTAAAATGCTTGGAGGGGGAATAAAACAAACTTTGTTCTCCGTCTCCAGTTTTTCTGAGGTATAAAAGCATTGGTATAAGGTAGTCACTGGGTACTACTGAACCAAGTGCTTAGACCAATATTCATTTAAAGCTGAAGCCTGCTCTGTATTAACAGCGAATTGTAATAAGGTATACAGGAGGTAAGGATGTGGGGCTGTGCGCAGAAACACGAGCTGTGTCGGCCTCCGCTTCCTTCACCTTTTTGTAATCGGACTTAACATAATGTACTTGAAGCTAAGTGACGAGGCTTCAGAAGGTTTGCAGATTGATTCCATTTGGTTCAGATACTCATCAGGACTCTGGTCTGGTGCCGTGATCTCCGCTTTTGCTCTGTGAACCTCCCTTTTCTCACCTTCCTCTGCCCTCCAGCGCCCTTCTGTGCCTCTGCTACTCTTACTGGTCCTCCCCACCGCACCCTCCTGCCGCCTTCTCACAGGGTCCCAGGAGGCCGGTCCCGCCTGCCCAGACAACTCTCGAGGGTGGATATTAAAAGGCAGTTCTGCCACTCAGAGTTTCTAGAAAGCAGGTCCTATCGCACACGCAGGACAGGCGGGGAGCAGAAGTGGCTCGTGAATGCAGGCTGCTTCTCAGGCAGATTTTTGGAGTTGGGGGCTGGGGAGCTGAGTATGCAGACCACTCCAAATTCAGTCTCCTGGTTTATGTTATCGCCGGAGCCCGGGATGGAAGCACTGCCCAATGATTCACGCTTGCCTGTTACTTACACTTTATCTAGAGGAAATAAAGAGAAACAATTACCTTGCTGTGACATCCTGCCATCTCTACAAAGCCATCTGCACCTGAGACTTTGCTTGCCACAGAAATAACGAGTTAAACACTAAACATTTCATAGAGAAGAGAGTAGCAGGGCTATTGAAAATAAATTTAAAAGACCTTCATGTATTCTGGTCATATATCCCTGGCATAAAACTTCTCCAGAGATAAAACAGCTTTCTGACGGGAGGGTTGGGTGGGGGAGGGGTTCGGCCCAGTAAGGGGGGCGAGGAAAGTAGCCCTAGAAACCACTGCACCTCCTTCGTGAAGGCATCTTTGAAATGACTGAGGTCGGACTATTACTGCAGAACCCTTTTCAGTGATGAATTTTAAATTATAAATGACATTTTGCTTTGTGCCCTTCTCACCCACCTGTTGGTAGTTAACTGGGAAAATTGATGCAGGTTTCTGGACAGAGCAAACTTCTTGGAAAGTTAAGCCTGGAGCTGAGTTTCAGTTCATAGCTAAGGATGCTCCCCTACTTAAATGTCTGTCAAGGCCGCGTCCTGGGCCCAGCCTGGGCTGGACATGAGGCTTGAGATAAGCATTCATTCTCTTTCACTCTCCTCCCATTGAGGCCAGGCTGTGGGAACCAAGTATTAGGAGGATTCGGGACCGTGGGATGACTTAGGCTGCCCAAGGACCCTGGGAGGCTGATTTCCTCCCATGAGGTAGTGGGAGTGAGAGAGGACCATCAGTTAAAATCACAGAACTAGTTCAACGGCCAAGTATCAGTCAAAACTACAAAGAAATTGCTGTTTGTTTATTGTCTTAAAGGAAGCTGCTAAGACAGAGGAAAGATAATTTCAGAGTAATCTGTGCACCAGCCCTTTCCACTGACCCTGGAGCTCAGAGTTTTCTCTCCTTACATGACCACTCTTGGCAATTAGGCATGCTTTCCTTATTAATGCCAGGGTAGGGGAGCAGATAATGAAAGCCCTTCTTCGCAAATAACTGCTCAATATTGCAACGCCTGCCGGTAAATCATGCATTACCGTAAGTAAGTCATGCATGGAGGTTTGCCCATCCCTGAGCACCGAATGCCCTTGGTGACAGCTGCGGGATAGGGCGACTAACACAGATAAGCAAGTCCTGGCATTCCCTTCGGCCTGTGCACTCCCCACGTGGGCTGGAGTGGAAAGGGCCTGACCCTCGGAGAGTCTGAGCCGCCCCCCGCCTGGTACAGAGGTGTCACGTCCTCTAGCTGGGTCCTGAGCACTTGCTGCTTCTCAGCAGGTCCTTGGCTTCTTCTCTTCTTTGTCCTGCCTCCTCAGGCAGTATGACTGGAATTGCTGGGCTTGGCCAGGGAGCAGGATGCAGGGGCCAAAAGCTGGGGCATAGAGACTGTGTGTGTGTGTGTGTGTGTGTGTGTGTGTGTGTCCCATTCCCTGGTTATTAGGCACCAGCTGTGCACAAGCCACCACTCTAGATATCTCAGTTTCCAGAGGTGACATAGGTAGCACTGAAGATGGGGACCAGCTCCAGTGCAGCCCCACTGAACCTATAGAATGGGAAGAAAGTCCAGCAGGAAGCATTGAGGTGAGACCTGAAATCTGTTTTCTTGCTGTGGGATAGATTATGCCACCCCTGGAGTTAGATTTCTCTGGAAATTCTGTCTCGGTTATTTGTCCTCCCTAAATTCCTAAATGCAGAAGACATTCTAAGGAAGCATATCAAGGTAGCGGCACTGGTCCGGAGGCAGAGGATGGGCCTAGCTGACTGCGTGACGCCATAACCCCTTGGTCAGGCTGCCGAAGGTGGCAGGCTGGTCACTCCTGATCGCAGACTCATAGAGGCCCCGGGAGGGACACACTGCACATGACTAGGAGCCATGTTGTCCAGTCTTGGCTGGCAGGCCACCCAGTGCACTCCATCCCTGGTACTCTGCAGACCAGGGGGCTGTGGTGCTGCTTCCTGGCCAACTGCCGAGTGGCTGATATGCTTTGATGTGTCACCTCTACAAAGCACACCATTGATTTTTTTTTCCTTTCAAATTGGAGCCTTTCCAATAGCATGCCAAAACTAAAGGAACAGAGCACTAGATTAGCACATGTTGGACAGGCAAGGTTATCTTCTCTAGAGAGGGAATCAATAGCTGTCCCTATTGGGAGGAAAAGTGTCTAAAGGAACAGGGCCGGGAAGACTTCTCAGAACTGGAACTGGATGATAAACTCTGCAAAAGTCAGCACGGGCTTTGCTGAGAAGGCAGAGTCAGAGGCACAAGCTTCCTCTGCCTAGCTTGTTGGTAGTGAATCCAGGCAGGTGAGCAGGGCACAAGACAGGTCATAATGAGGCCAACAGCCAAGACCACTTTCCTCCAGTCCCTGCTACACTCTGAGGGACCTTGGGAAACTCACATCATTATTCCAATTCTGATTTATTCATCTTCAGAGGCTGCCGTTGAATTCAATGGCCAAGATCTGTCCCTATCATGCCAGCATTTGAATGGCCTCCCATCATTTCTCTATAAGCTGATTCTAAAAGTTGAGGACAAATACATTACATTTCTATTATTATGACTATGAAATATTTTTCCCTGGAGAGTCAAATCATGTCCTAGTTTTTCATTTCATTCTCTGTGTGCCAGCATACTGACCCCTTGTGTCACTCAGTGAAGACTTTTTTTCTGACATCAGGTTGAGATAGCGTCTCCCTTTTCACCCTCCCTCAGTTGCCTTTCACATATCCTCACATGCATTCATACGCTCTCACTTATCATCAGTTGTCTCTTTTGCCTCAAGTCCTCTCTTCTGGAGCCTCATTTTCTTGCTCCAATCTAGAATTTTTTTTTTTTCCAGTTGCACCACTCTTCCTAGGATGTCCTGACTCTTCCTTTGTTAGCTTACATTTTCCTTTTGCTGGCATACACCCTTGTGTAACTTCCTAAGAAAGCGTGTACAGGAGTTCAACTTTCTACTCCTCAAATGTCTGAAAATGCTTTGATTCTGTTTTTGTACTTGACAGATTGGATGTAGAGTTACAAGTTGAAGATTTTCCTTCTAGTAGTCAAGGTAGGATAACTCAAATACCAGTGGTATAACAGAGTTTATTATCCAGTCCCATCACAGCCTGCTCATTGTTCCATAATACTGGGGCATTCTCTGATCCATACAATAATTCAGGGACGTAGATAGACTCCTTCTATATTGTAGTCTCCAAGGCCACTGTAGACAAAGATATGGGAGTATGGAAAAGGCCCGCCAGCTCTTAACTGACCCAGCCTAGAGGTGATATACCATTCACACTTTCTCTGTGAGAAGTAATCACATGGCACCATCTAGATGCAAGGGGAATCGGAAGCATAGTTAATATAGGCTTGTAGAGAAAACCACACCTTCCTACTTTTAAAGGCATCATCTTCAAGCAAGCAGTCTTTGATAACAAGTCCAATGCTAGACTGATTTTTGTTCCCTGTGGGTGACCCATTTTAATCTATCTGGAAGCTAGTAGGATAATCTCGTTGTCTCCTCTAAGGTCCATGAGAATAGCCACTTTGTTTCACTAGTTTATCTCCAGTATCTCTGCCTGGTATGTAATGGGGCTGGGATTAGGGTGAGGTGACTAAGGCCCTCACTTTCAGCACAAAAACTCAATAACCAAGATAAATATTTAATACAATATTTTACAAAATAAAAATTATTACCCAAAAAAATCCATGATGTTAAAATAATAATTAATATTCTTGGTGTTATGAAATTTTGCAATGATGTGTCTGGCTGTGTGGCCCCTTTTGTGGGCTCTTCAATCTGAAGATATATATCCTTCCTCAAATGAAAGGAATTATAATTTTTTTTCAATAATCCCCTCTTCTTGGTTTTCTCTCTTGTCTTTCTAGAAATCTTAATTGAATATGTAACCTCCTGGATCAATAGTTGCTGTCACACCTTTTCTCTCAAAGTTTCTGTTTCCATATATCTTATTCTATATTCTGGAAAATTCCCTTGGTTTTATCATCCAAACTGAGAATTAAACTTCTTGTTTCAAGAATTGTGCTTTTAATTTCCAAGCACACTTTCTCATTCTCTGATTTCTACAAGTGACACCTTGAAAGTATTTGAGGATACTAGTTAGTAACTTTTGGTTTTCTGTTTGAATTCTGCTTTTACTTTTAGTTTTCTTCTGTCATGTAGATTATCTTTGTGTGTGGTTTTCTTTAATTTCCCTTTTTTTGTTGATCTGGTTTCAGGTTGCTCTGTCTTGGGTTGTGGGTCTGGCGATTCTTGTTGACCTTCCAGGTGTAATAATGAAGAGGGTACAAATACTGATGGTCAGGGCTTGTCAGCTGGAGGTTCCACTTGAGAATGAGCCTGGTGTGAGCCAGACATCATACTGGGTGGCCCAGGTGCCAGAGTGAGGAGGGCGCCAACACCCACCTTAACTGCCGTGGCTCTCCTCAGGCAGTTAATCCCATTTGTTTAGAGAAGAACCCCCTGGGTGTTTTCTGGGTGAGGGAGTTTCCCATACACTGAGCATCTCAGCCCTGCCTCTGTGGGAGGGGTCGTGCAGCTGTTGCCCCTTCGGTGCATGTTCTAGGCTGTGGGCTGAGGTGCCCTCTGCCCTGCTCGCCAGTGAATGTTCTTCAAGACATGTCTTTAAATACCTCGCTCACTGAGTGTACCTCTCTCGTTCTCTTCATTGCTGTGATTTATTCTTTTAAGGTCGTTTTAATTGAGTCTCAGGAGGATGTGTGTGCCTACCCTGTCATTTTGAACCCTCCTCTTTTGTTCTAACCTATGGAAGATCTGGCCTTCTGGTATTAGCACTTGGCATCTCAAGTGTAACATGCCCAAAGCAGAGCTGTTATATCCCCTCTGCCATCCCTGAGAAGTCTCTGCTTCTCCTCTGGTCTTACCAACCTCGGGGAACAGCACTAAAATCCACCCACTTGTTAAATGGAAAACTGAGTCATCCTTCTGTCACTCCTCCCTTTCCCATCTCCAGCATCAAGTTCATTGGCTCTGCCTTCTGTGTTTGTATCTCAAATCTGTCCATATCTCCACCCCCAGTGCCACCACCTAGACAAGCCAAGACTCTAATCCCCTCCACACTCTTCCATTCTTACCCCACTGCCCATTCTTCCTGTGGCGGAGCGATCGACCTAAAAAGTAATTCCGTCTGGTGGCTCCTGTCGCCCTTTCAGTAGCATCCAATTCCCCACCGGGCCTGCCTGCGAGAACTAACTCCTTCCCACCTCCCGAACCTCAGTGCATTCCCCCTCTCGTCTGCCTCTGGCTTCAGCCACTCTGGCCTCCTCCAAGGAACAGTGCTCACCCAGCCCCCAGCCCTCCACCCAGCACCCCCTTTATCATCCTTAGGCACTGCTCAGGGTCTACTCCCTCTAAGTAGGTTTCTCCCAATCATTATTTTCTTGTCCCTGTACCTATTCATTCTCTTCACAGCCCTTTTCTCAATTCATGTTTACATACAAATGGTTTATATCATCATGTTTTATTTACTAGTTTATCAATAGGTGGTGCGCTGGATCCCAAGTACCCAGAGGGCAGGAATCATGCTGGTTCTCTCCTCCAGTGTGTACTCAGCCTGCATGGTGCCCGGGGCGGTTGTGCCCAGCAAAATTTTGATGGACGGGTGAGGGAGGAAGGGAGGATGGGAGGACATGCTCAGCATGGATGGGTCTCAACGCAGCATTTGGGTTATGGGCCCCTGAGCTGTTGTCTTCTCCTTGGGCTGAACTTTCTGGCAGATCCCCTGACTCCGTTGCTCCCCTGGCCAATGCAGCTCATGGTTTTCAGAACTGTAGACATTACCCCTCCCAGTACACAAAGGAGAATTCAGTCCCCTGGCTGGTTGTCCCACCTTTCCACAATCTGGTCCTGAGCTGACTTCCCAAGCTTACCCGCCTCTGCTCTCCTCTGCCTCCTGCCCCCTTGGCCTGGTGACACTACCAGCCACCCTCAGACACATACCTGTGCCTTCGTTCAGCTTGAGATGCCCTCTCTTTCAGACCTCTTTCAATTCTGCCCATAGAGCATAATAGAGCCTGGATTAAATGCTACCTCCTCTGAGAAGGACTCCTGAATCCCTGCTCTTGTAGGGACTCTCTCAACCCTTTCCTGCATCTTGTTATAGCTCACAGGTCACCCTGCCGTGCACTTGGTCATTGGTTGCGTAGGTGTGTCTCCCCCACTGAGCTGTAAGATCAGAGGGGAGTTTGCGCGGTGCTGGTGCACGAAGAATCTGGAACCTGGGTGTTAGGCCTGGGAGTGGGGCTTACTCAATAGCTAACCTGGTGCCTGAGTGGAGGCATTGCTCTTAGCAAGCCAGTGTAGCTAGAACTCTAAGAGGAACCAGTTTCACAGCTCTGTGCCCCGTGCCTTAGCAGGCAGCTTTAGTAAGATTCTCCAAGGAGCTTCCAGTGCGCCTGCATGAGAAAACAGGGGGAGTGACGGAGCCCCATTCACCCCCTTGCATCCTAATTCATAGCCATCCCTTGTACTGCTCGTTAGCTGCCTCAGGAATAAACCAAAACGCAGATGGCCGTGAACTGAGTCCAGACATCATTCCCAGCTGCCCTGACCGTGGTCCCGGGGTCTGGGCTAGCCCAGAAGAATGACGTCGTCTGCAATCCATGGGTGACACACTGGAGCAGTAACACCCACGTGGCGCTGAGGAGGGCCCTGGTGCCCTGGTGGTGCCAGAGGTAGTGAGCTAGGTGGGTGAGTACCACCCCTGGCTTATGCGGCTGGGTCTTATTTTCAACTTCCAGCAGGAGGAGTCACCAAGGGGCTGCAAAGTGAGGTGCCCAGCACCTGGCACACCTTTCTCTTGCTGAGACACCTGCCTGTGACAGGACAGGCAGATTGCTCCATAAGTGATGGGCCTGGAAGCAGTCTGCCAGGCGCAGCCCCTGCAGCATGGAGGCTATTCCCTATGAGTGCCCCATTCTGAAGGCAATTAGTCTAATTGCTTTTCTTATTTCAGAAAACAAATTAAACCACCCGAGTGTTTCAGGGTAGAAAAACGTCTGCAGTGTATAAGAAACATTTCAGGAGCATTTAGTTCACAACCAGTGGTGTCTGAGCAAACAGGCACCTGAGAGGCCTAAGGGCGGGGCACTGAGGAGGTTGGGACCTTTGTGGGTGAGCAGCAGGCCCCATCTGGGTGGGGCCGGGGGAGTCTCCACTGCTGGCCGTCTCTGAGTGTACTCAGGGTCCTGCGGAGGCCTGGGAGCCATCCCGGAGTCCTGCCCCTGCCCCCGCAAGGTCCGCGGGTGCTGTGTCCTCTTGCCCATCCCCTCCCATCACTGCCTGGGCCCAGGCCCACCCTTTGCAGTCAGGATGGCTACAGTAGCCACCAACTGAGCTCCCCGTCTTCCTCCCAGCTGCCCTACTCACGGCCACCATGGGGGCTGCCTGAAACACAAGTAACATTAATCGGATCCAAATCCCCCACTTCTGAACAGCTTTGTGGCTTCCTGTAGGTCACCAGAGAACCCTTAGCACCGGCGAGCTGGAGGTCCAGCCTCCACCTGCAGGCCCAGCCCGCCTGCAGACCTTGTAAATCATCTTGATCCATCCTGCTTTTGCTCTGTGCTTCATCCTGCCCTTCCTTTGTCCCAAGAGGGGTGTGATGCTTGCACACGTGTGCACGTACTCTGGCCATAAACCGTTCCCCATTCCTCAGCCTTCAGGCCTGGCATCCTTGCCTTGTGAAGCTTTTCTAATGTGGCAGGAGGAGTTAGGTACTTTCTCCTTTGTGCTGTGCTGGGCCTTTGTGCTGTGCTGGGACTTTACTCATGTTTATGCTGTGCTGCCTCCATTTATCTCGTTCCCACCAGTTTGTGTGCAGCTGAGAGAGCAGGGGCCTTACCTTCTTCGCTTTCTGCTCCTGGCATGTGGCAAGAGATCTATTACTCAGAGAGAATTCAACACATGTTGGATGGATAGATGGGTGGATGGACGGACAGTGAATTAATGAGTAGCCCTGAGGATTGGTAAATGCTCTCATCCCAAGAAGTTCCTCCACCTCAACCTGACTCAAAATCAGAAACTACCCCAGGGGAAGAGAGAGAGATGGGTTGATTCAACTGGGGACTCTCTTCTCCGCTGGGCAACACCCTTTCCTGTGTGGGGAGCAGAACGTGGTGAGATATTTGTTCAAAGAGTGGGTCAGCAGTTTGATGACAGAGGCTGTATCTTATTTCCTTCCACTCTGAACCAAGTGAGGTTCACAAATTAGCCTTATCTCCCTGCTCCACGGCTAAAAACTGAATAACCCCCCCACTGAATCTCTCCCTTAAGCACTGGAGCCTGCTTGGTGTAGGGATGGAGGTCTGGTCTTGCGGACAAGCTAGCCACTCCCTCCTGTGTCCCTACAGGAAGATCCTGAAACACAGAAACACCCATCCACCTAAAGTTCTCCTTGATGATGTGTTGGAAAAATAGAGGAGGGTGCAGCTAGAAGGTCTGTCCTGTTCTCAGGATTCACAGGGCTCTTAAATCCAGGGCACAGGCCATCTGCACTACATTCACTGGGAGGGTTTCTTAAAAATCAGTTTCTGGGGCCCCACCGCAGTCCTGCTGAATCAGTGTCTGGGGCGGGGGGAATCTGGGCTGGGTATTTTAAACTAGCACCCCTGGAGATTCATATGCAAGGGAAGGTTTAGACTCGTGCCTGAGAGATTCCGGTGGTAGTTGGAGAAGCATTTTAAATGGCAGGAACTTGAGTCACATACATCCTCTTCCCTCTCTCAGGCTCCAGATTTGGCCTCTTGGAAACCCATCCATGGATTCATCAGCCTTCGCCTCCTCTCTGATCTACTTCTCCTGCCCTTTCAGAAGCACATCCTGATCCTACATCTTCAAAGCTACCTTGCATCTTTGACCATCGATGTAATTACTTGGAAATACCATATCCCGGGTAGAATGTATTTCAGTCATGCTTGTCTGTGTGCCACTTCATCAGACGCATCACTAAAGTTTTTTTCTCCCCGCCTTCGCAGAGGCATTGTCGTTCATTCAGTTCACACTGGGCTGTCATACAGCCGAGCCTGTGTCTCAGGCCCCACGCTGAGGCCCAGCTGGAGATGACATGCTCCCTGGAGCAGCAATGGCACCTTCCCCTCCACTGCTGGGCCACCGCCTGGGCTCCCAGAGGGCGTGACCTCGCTTACCCCTTCCCAGAGTAGGGACAGACTGGCTCTGGGTTACATGTGCCTGGGAACTTGGGATCTCTGCCCCTGCTAGTTTGCCCCTCCCCCAAATTCTCCACGGCTCCCCATGCTCAAGCCCCCACCCTGCGCTCAGCACCGTCTGGGCGTCTCGCGGGACACTTGCCATGGGGCTGCCCTCAGGAAGGTCACTCCATATCGGAGAGAACACATCACACAGGAGGTAATGGGGAGTAATACCAGACAACACGGGGTGTCTTCCACATTCATGTGGAGCAGTCCTGTGACCTCGAGGCGCTCAGAGGAGACGGATGTGGGCTGAGCCACGTAGGCAGGGCTCTGAGAGGCAGCCAGAACTGGAGCCCAACTTTGGCGGGTGGATGAGTAATGGAGTGAGTGCTCCGGCTGGGGGCAATGATGGGCATAGGAGGGAACGGGAGGGGCAGAGGCCAAGGAGGACAGCACGGTGGCACCTGTCAGAGACTGGCAGTGGGCAGTCTGCCCGACTGCCCTGTGGGCAAATGATCCTTTCACCCAGGGCGGGAGAAATGCCTACGGGTGCACTTTACTACACAGACTAGACTATCCAGATGAACGCGGGCCCTGGAAAGGTCTGATTTTTTTTTTAACATCTTTACTGGAGTATAATTGCTTTACGATGGTGTGTTAGTTCCTGCTGTATAACAAAGTGAATCAGCTATACGTATACATATATCCCCATATCCCCTCCCTCTTGCGTCTCCCTCCCACCCTCCCTATCCCACCCCTCTAGGTGGTCACAAAGCACCGAGCTGATCTCCCTGTGCTATGTGGCTGCTTCCCGCTAGCTCTCTATTTTACATTTGGTAGTGTATATATATCAATGCCACTCTCTCACTTCATCCCAGCCGATCCTTGGAAAGGTCTGATTTAACTCGTTAGTTCACTCAGTGATGTTTCATAGGAAAAGCATAAAACATAAGAAAATGGCCTCTTCTATCAAGTCACCTTTGAGAATTTCCCCCATCAAACCCTGCAGTGACCTTTCCCCTGGCTCCCCGCCCTGAAGTCGCAGCCCCCGACTTCCTGTACTGCAGCTGCTCTCCGTCTTTAGGGGCTGAGATGCAGTCCTGCTGTGGGGAGGGGCCTGCTGGGCAGAGAGGGGCAGGGAGGGTCCCTGGTGCTTCTGCCCCGGCAGTCCAAGGAACTTGCCCAGCAGGCTGGCAATGCTTCACTGTAGAACTAGTCAATGATTTTCTTTTGTGAAAAAGAGATTTTTCCTTTGGACCACGTGAACATTTAAAGTCCGGTTATGATTTCTTTTTTAGGGTATTTGATGGTAGGGGTGGGACTATCTTTCTCACCATTTAACCAGAAAAACCTGCATATGAAGTCCACCTATAGAAGAATGGTTTGTCACTGGGGAAATGCAGCAGCCCTGAAGCCGGAAACTTGGGCTGTTCCTGGGCTGCCGCAGCCAGGCTGGTAGGCTCGTGCCCAGACGTGGCCGCGCAGCAGGCTCTGGGCAGTGCCTGTGCTGTGTGGATGGGGGAGCGGAGGCTCTTTAACATCCCTGATGCGAGCATCCGCTGACAGGAGCAGAGCTTCTGGGGAGGACATCTGCGGAGACCCTAGAGACGTGAGGCAGTTATGACATGTCAGTGAGCACACACTCCTCATTCAGCGTCTGTCCCATGGGGAGGTAAGTGGAACTGAATTTAGAACAGCGACTCAGAACAGACGTGGTGGAAGTGTTTGGTGCAGGAAGGATTGAGGCTGCCCTGCAGCAAGTTGGTAACGCAGGTAAAGGATTCTGCCCTTGCCTCGTCGACCTCCACCTACTTTTTTGGTCCTTTCTGTCCTCTTACCTGCCTTCAGGTGCACAACACCTTAATTTATTAATTTAGTCTCGTGGACAGCCGTTTGTATTCATTCTCTTATCATCTGCTCTTAGGAAAAGTTATCACCAATTACAACCTCAGTGTGTGTTAAGTCAAACTCCTTGACATAGGATATCTGTGCTTGAAACCTTAATTCTCACTGTGGTATGGAAAGCTCTGTCCCCTATTTATGTAAAGATTTTGTACCAGGAGGTTGAGAGGCCAGGACGAAATAAGAGAGGAGATGGTGCTTTGGGTAACACGTCTTTTCCTGTGCGTTGTTGCCTGGGCCTGAACCATCGGAAAGCAAAGCATGGAATGCTGAGGGGGGTGATGGGTAGTGTTCAGGAGAAATTATTCTAGCACTTGCTAAAAACAGCAAGGAAGGTTTTATACTGTTGATCACACACACACACACACACTCACACTCACACTCACACATACACACACACAGGAATACTACTCAGCCATAAAAAAAGAATGAAATTTTGCCACTTGCAGCAACATGGATGGACGTGGAGGGTATTAGGCTAAGTGAAATAGGTCAGACAGAGAAAGACAAATACTGTATGATATCACTTAGATGTGGAGTCTAAAAAAAATACAACAAACTAGTGAATATAACAAAAAAGAAACAGACTCACAGATACAGTGAACGAACTAGTGGTTATCAGTGGGGAGAGAGAAGCAGGGAGAGGGCAATATAGGGGTAGGGGATTAAGAGGTACAAACTATTATATATAAAATAAGCTACAAGGATATATTGTATAACACAGAGAAAAAAGCTAATATTTTATAATGACTATAAATGGAGTATAACTTTAAAATATTGTGAATCACTATATTGTATACCTGTAACTTTTATATAATATTGTACATCAACTCTACTTCAATTTAAAAAAATAAAAGGAGAGCAAAGAACAGAAAAAAAAAGAAAATGTATAAAAATTAAAAAAAAAAACTTTTTTAAAAAGACTGTTGCAGGGCTTCCCTGGTGGCGCAGTGGTTTTTTTTTTTTTTTTTTTTTTATCATAAAAATCTTAAAGATAAAATTTTTATTTCATTCTAAATTAATTACTAGACTCGTTTGTCACAGGAAGCTTTGTTTTTCTTGCGCTCTTTTTTTTTTTTTTTTTTTTTAAACATCTTTATTGGGGTATAATTGCTTTACAATGGTGTGTTAGTTTCTGCTTTACAACAAAGTGAATCAGCTATACATATACATATGTTCCCATATGTCTTCCCTCTTGCGTCTCCCTCCCTCCCACTCTCCCCATCCCACCCTTCCAGGCTGTCACAAAGCACCGAGCTAATATCCCTGTGCCTTGCGGCTGCTTCCCCCCAGCTATCTACCTTACTACGTTTGTTAGTGTGTATATGTCCATGACTCTCTCTCGCCCTGTCAAAACTCACCCCTCCCCCTCCCCATACCCTCAAGTCCGTTCTCCAGTAGGTCTGCGTCTTTATTCCTATCTTACCCCTAGGTTCTTCATGACATTTTTTTCCCTTAAATTCCATATATATGTGTTAGCATACGGTATTTGTCTTTTTCTTTCTGACTTACTTCACTCTGTATGACAGACTCTAGGTCTATCCATCTCATTACAAATAGCTCAATTTCATTTCTTTTTAAGGCTGAGTAATATTCCATTGTGTATATGTGCCACATCTTCTTTATCCATTCATCCGATGATGGGCGCTTAGGTTGTTTCCATGTCCTGGCTATTGTAAATAGAGCTGCAATGAACATTTTGGTACCTGACTCTTTTTGAATTTTGGTTTTCTCAGGGTATATGCCAAGTAGTGGGATTGCTGGGTCATATGGTAATTCTATTTGTAGTTTTTTAAGGAACCTCCATACTGTTCTCCACAGTGGCTGAACCAATTCACATTCCCACCAGCAGTGCAAGAGTGTCCCCTTTTCTCCACACCCTCTCCAGCATTTATTGTTTCTAGATTTTTTGATGATGGCCATTCTGACTGGTGTGAGATGATATCTCATTGTAGTTTTGATTTGCATTTCTCTAATGATTAATGATGTTGAGCATTCTTTCATGTGTTTGTTGGCATTCTGTATATCTTCTTTGGAGAAATGTCTATTTAGGTCTTCTGCCCATTTTTGGATGGGGTTGTTTGTTTTTTTGTTATTGAGCTGCATGAGCTGCTTGTAAATTTTGGAGATTAATCCTTTGTCAGTTGCTTCATTTGCAAATGTTTTCTCCCATTCTGAGGGTTGTCTTTTGGTCTTGGTTATGGTTTCCTTTGCTGTGCAAAAGCTTTGAAGTTTCATTAGGTCCCATTTGTTTATTTTTGTTTTTATTTCCATTACTCTAGGAGGTGGGTCAGAAAGGATCTTGCTGTGATTTATGTCATAGAGTGTTCTTCCTATGTTTTCTTCTAAGAGTTTGATAGTTTCTGGCCTTACATTTAGGTCTTTAATCCATTTTGAGCTTATTTTTGTGTATGGTGTTAGGGAGTGATCTAATCTCATACTTTTACATGTAGTTGTCCAGTTTTCCCAGCACCATTTATTGAAGAGGCTGTCCTTTCTCCACTGTACATTCCTGCCTCCTTTATCAAAGATAAGGTGACCATATGTGCGTGGGTTTATCTCTGGGCTTTCTATCCTGTTCCACTGATCTATCTTTCTGTTTTTGTGCCAGTACCATACTGTCTTGATTACTGTTGCTTTGTAATATAGTCTAAAGTCAGGGAGCCTTATTCCTCCAGCTCCTTTTTTCGTTCTCAAGATTGCTTTGGCTATTCGGGGTCTTTTGTGTTTCCATACAAATTGCGAAATTTTTTGTTCTAGTTCTGTGAAAAATGCCAGTGGTAGTTTGATAGGGATTGCATTGAATCTGTAGATTGCTTTGGGTAGTAGAGTCATTTTCACAATGTTGATTCTTCCCATCCAAGAACATGGTATATCTCTCCATCTATTTGTATCATCTTTAATTTCTTTCATCAGTGTCTTATAATTTTCTGCATACAGGTCTTTCGTATCCTTAGGTAGGTTTATTCCTAGATATTTTATTCTTTTTGTTGCAATGGTAAATGGGAGTGTTTTCTTGATTTCACTTTCAGATTTTTCATCATTAGTATATAGGAATGCCAGAGATTTCTGTGCATTAATTTTGTATCCTGCTACTTTACCAAATTCATTGATTAGCTCTAGTAGTTTTCTGGTAGCATCTTTAGGATTCTCTATGTATAGTATCATGTCATCTGCAAACAGTGACAGCTTTACTTCTTCTTTTCCGATTTGGATTCCTTTTATTTCCTTTTCTTCTCTGATTGCTGTGGCTAAAACTTCCAAAACTATGTTGAATAAGAGTGGTGAGAGTGGGCAACCTTGTCTTGTTCCTGATCTTAGTGGAAATGCTTTCAGTTTTTCACCATTGAGGATGATGTTTGCTGTGGGCTTGTCATATATGGCCTTTATTATGTTTAGGAAAGTTCCCTCTATGCCTACTTTCTGGAGGGTTTTTATCATAAATGGGTGTTGAATTTTGTCGAAAGCTTTCTCTGCATCTATTGAGATGATCATATGGTTTTTCTCCTTCAATTTGTTAATATGGTTTATCACATTGATAGATTTGCGTATATTGAAGAATCCTTGCATTCCTGGAATAAACCCCACTTGATCATGGTGTATGATCCTTTTAATGTGCTGTTGGATTCTGTTTGCTAGTATTTTGTTGAGGATTTTTGCATCTATGTTCATCAGTGATATTGGCCTGTAGTTTTCTTTCTTTGTGACATCCTTGTCTGGTTTTGGTATCAAGGTGATGGTGGCTTCGTAGAAGGAATTTGGGAGTGTTTCTCCCTCTGCTATATTTTGGAAGAGTTTGAGAAGGATAGGTGTTAGCTCTTCTCTAAACGTTTGATAGAATTCACCTGTGAAGCCATCTGGTCCTGGGCTTTTGTTTGTTGGAAGGTTTTTAATCACAGTTTCAATTTCAGTGCTTGTGATTGGTCTGTTCATATTTTCTATTTCTTCCTGATTCAGTCTTGGCAGGTTGTGCATTTCTAAGAATTTGTCCATTTCTTCCAGATTGTCCATTTTATTGGCATAGAGTTGCTTGTAGTAATCTCTCATGATTTTTTTTATTTCTGCAGTGTCAGTTGTTACTTCTCCTTTTTCATTTCTAATTCTATTGATTTGAGTCTTCTCCCTTTTTTTCTTGATGAGTCTGGCTAGTGGTTTATCTATTTTGTTTATCTTCTCAAAGAACCAGCTTTTAGTTTTATTGATCTTTGCTATTGTTTCCTTCATTTCTTTTTCATTTATTTCTGATATGATCTTTATGATTTCTTTCCTTCTGCTAGCTTTGGGGTTTTTTTGTTCTTCTTTCTCTAATTGCTTGAGGTGCAAGGTTAGGTTGTTTATTCGAGATGTTTCCTGCTTCTTAAGGTGGGCTTGTATTGCTATAAACTTCCCCCTTAGAACTGCTTTTGCTGCATCCCATAGGTTTTGGGTCGTTGTGTCTCCATTGTCATTTGTTTCTAGGTATTTTTTTATTTCCTCTTTGATTTCTTCAGTGATCACTTCATTATTAAGTAGTGTATTGTTTAGCCTCCATGTGTTTGTATTTTTTACAGATCTTTTCCTGTAATTGATATCTAGTCTCATGGCGTTGTGGTCGGAAAAGATACTTGATACAATTTCAGTTTTCTTAAATTTACCAAGGCTTGATTTGTGACCCAGGATATGATCTATCCTGGAGAATGTTCCATGAGCACTTGAGAAAAATGTGTATTCTGTTGTTTTTGGATGGAGTGTCCTATAAATATCAATTAAGTCCATCTTGTTTAATGTATCATTTAAAGCTTGTGTTTCCTTATTTATTTTCATTTTGGATGATCTGTCCATGGGTGAAAGTGGGGTGTTAAAGTCCCCTACTATGAATGTGTTACTGTTGATCTCCCCTTTTATGGTTGTTAGTATTTGCCTTATGTATTGAGGTGCTCCTATGTTGGGTGCGTAAATATTTACAATTGTTATATCTTCTTCTTGGATTGATCCCTTGATCATTATGTAGTGTCCTTCTTTGTCTGTTCTAATAGTCTTTATTTTAAAGTCTATTTTGTGTGATATGAGAATTGCTACTCCAGCTTTCTTTTGGTTTCCATTTGCATGGAATATCTTTTTCCATCCCCTTACTTTCAGTCTGTATGTGTCTCTAGGTCTGAAGTGGGTCTCTTGTAGACAGCATATATAAGGGTCTTGTTTTTGTATCCATTCAGCCAATCTGTGTCTTTTGGTGGGAGCATTTAGTCCATTTACATTTAAGGTAATTATCGATATGTATGTTCCTATTTCCATTTTATATATTGTTTTGGGTTCGCTACTATAGGTCATTTCCTTCTCTTGTGTTTCGTGTCTAGAGAAGTTCCTTTAGCATTTGTTGTAAAGCTGGTTTGGTGGTGCTGAACTCTCTCAGCTTTTGCTTGTCTGTAAAGGTTTTAATTTCTCCATCAAATGTGAATGAGATCCTTGCTGGGTAGAGTAGTCTTGGTTGCAGGCTATTCTCCTTCATCACTTTCAGTATGTCCTGCCACTCCCTTCTGGCTTGTAGGGTTTCTGCTGAGAGATCAGCTGTTAACCTTATGGGGATTCCCTTGTGTGTTATTTGTTGTTTTTCCCTTGCTGCTTTTAATATGCTTTCTTTGTATTTAATTTTTGACAGTTTGATTAATATGTGTCTTGGCGTGTTTCTCCTTGTATTTATCCTGTATGGGACCCTCTGTGCTTCCTGGACTTGATTAACTATTTCCTTTCCCATATTAGGGAAGTTTTCAACTATAATCTCTTCAAATATTTTCTCAGTCCCTTTCTTTTTCTCTTCTTCTTCTGGAACCCCTATAATTCGAATGTTGGTGCGTTTCATGTTGTCCCAGAGGTCTCTGAGACTGTCCTCAGTTCTTTTCATTCTTTTTTCTTTATTCTGCTCTGCAGTAGTTATTTCCACTACTTTATCTTCCAGGTCACTTATCCGTTCTTCTGCCTCAGTTATTCTGCTATTGATCCTATCTAGAGTGATTTTAATTTCATTTATTGCATTGTTCATCGTTGCTTGTTTCATCTTTAGTTCTTGTAGGTCCTTGTTAACTGTTTCTTGCATTTTGTCCATTCTACTTCCAAGATTTCGGATCATCCTTACTATCATTATTCTGAATTCTTTTTCAGGTAGATTGCCTATTTCCTCTTCATTTGTTCGGTCTGGTGGGTTTTTATCTTGCTCCTTCATCTGCTGTGTGTTTTTCTGTCTTCTCATTTTGCTTATCTTACTGTGTTTGGGGTCTCCTTTTTGCAGGCTGCACTTTCGTAGTTCCCGTTGTTTTTGATGTCTGTCTCCAGTGGCTAAGGTTGTTTCAGTGGGTTGTGTAGGCTTCCTGGTGGAGGGGACTAGTGCCTGTGTTGTGCTGGATGAGGCTGGATCTTGTCTCTCTAGTGGGCAGGTTCACGTCTGGTGGTGTGTTTTGGGGTGTCTGTGGCCTTATTATGATTTTAGGCAGCCTCTCTGCTAATGGGTGGGGTTGTGTTCCTGTTTTGCTAGTTGTTTGGCATAGGTTGTCCAGCACTGTGGCTTGCTGGTCGTTGAGTGAAGCTGGGTGCTGGTGTTAAGATGGAGGTCTCTGGGATATTTCCACCGTTTAATATTATGTGGAGCTGCGAGGTCTCTTGTTGACCAGTGTCCTGAAGTTGGCTCTCCTACCTCAGAGGCAGAGCCCTGACTCCTGGCTGGAGCACCAAGAGCCTTTCATCCACACAGCTCAGAATAAAAGGGAGAAAAAGTAGGGAGAATTAGTAGAAGTATGAGTAAAGAAAGAAGGAAAGGAGGAAAGGAAGGAAGGAAGAAAGAAGCAAAGAAGGAAAGAAAGGAGGGAGGGAGGGAGGGAGGGAGGAAGGAAGGAAGGAGGGAAAGAAGGAAAAAAGACAGAAAGAAAGATGATACAGTAAAAATAAAATAAAGTATAATATAGTTATTGAATTAAAAAATATTTAGAAAAAAAAAAAAAAGGGACGGATAGAACCTTAGGACAAATGTTGGAAGCAAAGCTATACAGAGAAAATCTTACACAGAAGCATACACATACACCTTCACAAAAAGAGGTAAAGGGGGAAAAATCATAAATCCTGCTCCCTGAGACCACCTCCTCAATTTGGGGTGATTCGTTGTCTAAAGGAGGGAAGGAAGGAAGGAAAGAAAGAAAGAACGAAGGTAAAGTATAATAAAGTTATTACAATTAAACTTAATTATTAAGAAAAAGAATTTTTAAAAAAAAGTCATGGACGGATAGAGCCCTAGGACAAATGGTGGAAGCAAGAGTATACAGACAGGATCTCACACAGAAGCATACACGTACACATTCACAAAAAGAGGAAAAGGGAAAAAAATCATAGATCTCGCTCCTAAATTCCACCTCTTCAATTTGGGATCATTCCTTTGTCTATTCAGGTATTCCACAGATGCAGGGTATATCAAGTTGATTGTGGAGCTTTAATCCGCTGCTTCTGTGGCTGCTGGGAGAGATTTCCCTTTCTCTTCTTTGTTCTCACAGCTCACAGGAGCTCAGCTTTGGATTTGGCCCTGCCTCTGCGTGTAGGTCGCTGGAGGGCGTCTGTTTTTTCGCTCAGACAGGACGGGGTTAAAGGAGCCGCTGATTCGGGGCCTCCGGTTCACTCAGGCTGGGGGTTGGGGGATGGGGGAAGGAGGGGCACTGCGTGCGGGGCCAGCCTGCGGCGGCAGAGGCAGCGTGACACTGCGGCAGAGGCCGGCGTGACGTTGCACCAGCCTGAGGCCCGCCGTGCGTTGTCCCGGGGAAGTTGTCCCTGGATCCCGGGAACCTGGCAGTGGCGGGCTGCACAGGCTCCGCGGAAGAGGGGTGTGGAGAGTGACCTGTGCTCGCACACAGGCCCCTTGGTGGCGGCAGCAGCAGCCTTAGCGTCTCCCGCCCGTCTCTGGGGTCCGCGGTTTTAGCCGCAGCTCGCGCCCGTCTCTGGGGTTTGCGCTTTCAGCCGCGGCTCGCGCCCGTCTCGGGGGCTCGCGCCCTCAGCCGCGGCTCGCGCCCGTCTCTGGGGTTCGCGCTTTTAGCCGCGGCTCGCGCCCGTCTCTGGAGTTCCTTTAAGCAGCGCTCTTAAACCCCTCTCCTCGCGCACCAGGAAACAAAGAGGGAAGAAAAAGTCTCTTGCCTCTTCGGCCGGTGCAGGCTTTTCCCCGAACTCCCTCCCGGCTAGTCGTGGTGCACTAACCCCTTCAGGCTATGTTCAAGCCGCCAACCCCAGTCCTCTCCCTGAGCTCCGTCCAAAACCAAAACCCGAGCCTCAGCTCGCAGCCCCGCCCGCCCCGGTGGGTGAGCAGCAAGCCTCTCGGGTTGGTGAGTGCCGGTCGGCACCGATCGTCTGTGCAGGAATCTCCCCGCTTTGCCCTCCACACCCGTCGCTGTGCACTACTCCGCGGTCCCGAAACTCCCCCCTCCGCCTCCCGCAGTCTCCGCCCGCGGAGGGGCTTCCTAGTGTGTGGAAACTTTTCCTCCTTCACAGCTCCCTCCCACTGGTGCAGGTGCCGTCCTTATTCTTTTGTCTCTGTTTTTTCTTTTGCCCTACCCAGTTACGTGGGGAGTTTCTTGCCTTTTGGGAGGTCTGAGATCTTCTTCCAGCCTTCAGTAGGAGTTCTGTAGGAGTTGTTCCACGTGTGGATGTATTTCTGGTGTATCCGTGGGGAGGAAGGCGATCTCCGCGTCTTACTCTTCCGCCATCTTCAAGGTCCCCCCGGCGCAGTGGTTGAGAGTCCACCTGCCGATGCAGGGGACATGGGTTCGTGCCGCGGTCCGGGAAGATCCCACATGCCGCGGAGCGGCTGGGCCAGTGAGCCATGGCCGCTGAGCCTGCGCATCTGGAGCCTGTGCTCCACAACGGGAGAGGCCACAACAATGAGAGGCCCGCGAACCGCAAAAAAAAAAAAAAAAAAAAAAGACTATTGCAGTAGAGGAGAGAGATTCACCTCAACTCCAAGTCAACAGGGACAAGTAGGGATTTATAACCTGCAGGAAGAGTAAGGGAGAGGATGGAACATTACTAAGAGGACCTTGGTTAGGTATCAAAGGTGTGGAGGGACAGGAGCTTGAAAGAATATCAGAGTTGGGGGATTCTGGGTAAACTGGCCTAGTAGGATTCTCTCCTAAAACTAGGCTCAGCAAGCCGAGGCCAGGGTCTAGTGGAGAAGAGGATTCAAAGGAGCCTGACAGAAATTGTGTCAAGTCTTTGTCACCAGGTGTTCACAGGGTGGAGACTGACCTGCGAGGTCTAGCACCCCGTTACTAACGATACTGGAGTGGCCCCTGGCTGTTGTGAGTTCTTGTAGGTGCCCCATGTGTAGTAAAGATGGTTGAATTCCTGAGATCTAGAAGGGGCCTCACTTGGCTTCCTCAGCCAGGCTCTGGAAAGACGTCAAGGCCAGACCCTGTTTGCCTGTGAGCTCCAGGAGAGCAAGAAATCCCTGGAGCGTGTCTCCCATCTCTGAGACCATGCTCTCTCAGGTTACAGACAGCCCCACTCAAAGTGGCTCAAGCAAAGATATTTTCACACCTCTCCATGGGTAGGGCAGGTCCCAAGCTCCAACCATCAGTGATATCATCAAGGACCAGGCTCCTTCACCCTCCATCCCCCAGGGGCCGGCTCTGCCATCTCTCTGGTCCCTGCAGGAGTCACACTTCGACATTACAACATCCACTGGAAGAAAAGACAGTCTCTTAATCCTTCTTCAGTGCCCAGAAGAGTGCCCCTCACACTTCGTTGGCTGGGGTGGGATATATGCCCCTTTCTGAGCCAATCATTGGCATGGAAATGGGATTTCAGGGGTGTCTTGAATCATTTGGAGTGCAAAGGAAGTTAGAGAGTGATCCATCCATCCTCACATGTGCTATGTGGAGTCCACCTGAAGTGAATGGAATTCTGAGCGCAGAGTGGAGTGTTAATAGGCTAGGAGCTAAGTAAGGAGTGAGTGAGAGGGGAAGGAGAGCCCTGGCAGCAAAGGGGTCAGAGCTTGGCAGTTCTTTGCAGGAAACCTCCAGAGTGTCGGGGAGAAGCAAATGCCGAGGCCCCGGGCCTTGCCCCTCCGGGTTGTATGCAGCAGGCCTGTGCATGAGCACCCTGTCAGCCCCTTACCTGGCCAGCTTTCACTCTGAGACGGTTGCATCTGCCATCAGAGCCTCAGGGACAGGAGGGGACGTTGTAGGGGCAGGTGTCACTGGCTGTCTGGCCCCAGTGAGGATCTGGCTGTGAAGAGCTATGTCTGCGTTTCTCCGCGCCCACCGCCTCCTTCTTGGATGACGCCTGTGATGACTCAGAATGAGGCCAGATGGTTTTGTGAAAGTAGATTCCCCTCTTATTGCCTGAGACCATCATCTACTTCCCGTACAGTGGCTGGACCAGGGGTTTTGTGCTTGGCAGTACTCTTCCTCTAAACCTGCATAGACCTAGAGCTTTCCTCATTCTTGCTGAGAGCTGGAAGGTTCCGAGGCATGGTTGTGAGAATGTGTAATTATTTTCTTATTTGAACATCCTAGGTCATTGGGTCTTTTCTTTGTAAACGTGTTGGGGGTAGGGGTGGAGCTCTCAAATGAAGAAAATATATGAGATTCATTACCCAAGCTGATCAAATAGCATAATAAATCATCTAAATAGTATAAAATGCTTAGATATGAATAGCATACCAGTGAACAGGGTTGAGCACCTGCCCATCTCCAAGGGCACTAGTGTGACATGTGTGAACCCCCAGATGTGTCTCGTCGGTCACCCGCAGGGTCTGCAGCCTACAACTGCAGTAGAATTTCTCTGAAAATTTAGAAACTTTTTTGGTTTGGGGGAAAAAATCAAATGTGCATTCATCCCAAGATGTTTCAAGGACAGATCTGCAGCAGCAAACGTTTGTGAGCTAAAACTGGGAGATTACACTGGGAAGTTGGGATATGGGACAGGAAATTTGTAAATGCCCCAGTAAACTACTTAGGAATTGAATTAAGAGACCAAACTGCTGGGAATGTGAGAATCACCCGTTGTTCTTGAAAACCACTTCTGAAAGCAATCAGTCTGTTACGACAAGGAAGGATGGATGACAGGTCCCAATATTGAGACACGGGATTGAAACCCACACTAGTTATGGCATTTTCCCTTTAGATTGGAAATTTTAATAGTGGAGCAGTGTCGACAGATGGAATTTGAGTAAGTGATTTTGCAAGCAGTCCACAATTCACAAGAGGGTTTTGTTCCCAGCATCTGGCGTCTGTCGTGAGGCCATTGTTTGGACCTTTGGAAACTAAAATGCATTTTTTCCACAGACATATTTCCCAGAATGGAGGTTGATTTCTAGACAAGTCTCCAAAACTTTATTTAACCCTTAATGTAGCCCAAAATACCATACATATGCGGTTAATATTAGGGGCCCCAGTGTTATAAGTAAAACAGAAACATTGAAGAGAAAATTGTTTTTCTTTTTTCCTTGATTGGGGTAACGTGAAGGTAGGTGAGAAGCTAACCACATAGCGTGCAAGCGTGGAAAGGGTTTGAGTGATGGTTGAGTTCAAGCCCTCGTTTGTCAAATGAGGAAACTGAGGTTCAGAGAGATGCGGTATTTGGCTGGAGGTCACACAGCCAGTGAGACAAGAACCCAGGCCCCCCCCGACCCAGAGAATAAGGCCTTTGGGAAGTTTCCAAAGAGACTATCAAATACATTCATGGTCTTCCACGTTGTGTTGGGCCCCATTGGATGTCTATTTTCCCCAGTATCACTATAAAATATGTCCTGTTCCCTTCTTTTTTAAATGAAGTTGGGGCCTAGGACTACTGTTAGACTTCTCTGGGAGTAGACACATGGAGCTCACAGACAGGATGAAGAGAGAAGAAATGTGTGTTCCTGTGAGAGAGAACAACAAGGTGAAAGTAAAGGAGCTGGAAATAGCAGGAGCGCAGGAACTGAGACTGTGGAGGAGCCGGCGGGGAGCTGGCAGAGCTCCACACCAGGGGGCGCTGTCACCCCCCTGCAGCTTTGTCGCTGCCCTGGTTGGCCAGAGTACTGTGGCACAGAGGACCCTCTCCGTGGTGGGGAGGGGGAAAGTCCTTGATGAAGGAAAGGGGAGGTAGTCATCCAAAAACATAGTTCGCTCGTCAAGTGTGCATGGCCCAGAGCCCATCAAGGGTAAAACAAGAAATAAACACCGAAGTATCTCCCATCACAGAGCCTAGGCTGGCATGGTCCCTCATGGCCTCGCCATGCCCTCTGTCGAGAGGCAGCCTCGGACACTGGGAACTCATGTGTCTCTTTCCTCTTCTTTCTGACCCATTGCCTCAGACTACGCGGCTTGAAGACATGGACTATATTGTTTTGTTTTTAGTTCTCTACAGTTCCCTCAGCAGATGTTTGATAATATCTGTTGATTGAATTTACTCAAGCTTATAGATTTCTGAGAGCAAAACAGTGTTTTTAAAATAACAATTTTAAATTTATACTTGAAATTCTAGACAAATATTTCTTTCAAATCTAAAATTCAAAGATTTAATCCTAATTTCACTTGATGTCCCAAGTATTGAGTGGCTCTTGCTATGGTATTAACTCCAGGTGTAGGCTCTTGGCAGGGTGGCTGCTGATGGGCAGTCTCCCTCCCCACCCCTTCCCTGGATCCAGGGTGGTCGGAAAGCACTGGGGAACACTTGGTTGGGTTTGCCTTGCTCCATGTTCTCAGCTTCAGAATTAACATATGTGCCCTTTGCATTAGCCTCTCAGGCCCAAGGAAACAGGAGAGAACAGTGAAATCCCCTCAGTTTCCAGAAGCCTGCTGGCTGAAAGTTCCCCTGGAAGGTTCAGCCCGTGGGTCTGTTGGGGGAAGGGGAGATGACAATGCCCCATCCCCTAGAGACGCTGAGATCTGAGCTGTCCATCAGCACCAGCCCACTTGAAAACTTTCAAGGTGAGAGAAGCTGGGACACCTCCCTTTCCCTCTGGCTCTCCCTGCCCGCCCCTGCTAGAATGTGGCGGTGTGTGTACCTTTCCTCCATCCCCTGCTGGTCCAGTGCTCCATCGGGACGTTTCATGTCCTTCCCAGAAGGCTGGCCAAGGCCTAAGCACGCAGTAGGCCATTCAGGAAACCCTTGCTGAAATCATCTAAAAAGATGCAGGTTTCAAAGTGCTCTTCCTTCCCTCACCCCATCCTGTGTTTAATGACAGTACTCTTGCCAGTAAGGACAGTCGTGCCATCCCCTCCTGTCTGTGAGGGCCTCCTAAGTGGCCAGCAGTTGCCCATCACCCTGCTGAGGCCAGGTCATCCCCATTTCACAGCTGGGGTCAGACTCAGGACAACAGTCTTGCCGGATGTGGAGAGGCGGGGATGCCAGCCCCAGGGCACGTCTCTGGAGTTACCATCAGGAGAGTCTGTTCTCCCCTTGAGAACAGTGTGGGGTGGGACACTACCTTGGCCCATTCCAAGACTAAACTTCAAGCTGGGGTGCAGACGGAGTGGAAATGGGAGGAGTATGGCTATCTCTTCCCCAAGAAGGTTGCGTGACGGCATCCATGTTTCCTCTCAGATACACTGGCTGAGATTGTAAAACCCAAAACAGATACTTCAAGGCTTCCATTACTGTTTTCTTAAGGACAGAAATCATTCTTTATTTATACATAAATAACTTTTTCTTGAGCAGGCCCAAAGAAATGAAACACAGATGGAGAAAATGTTGAAAATGTTTACCGATTTCCTCTCTGAGGACGTGCGATTAGCCTTTCTCTGGGCAGAATGTGTAATCTGCTGGAAGGCAGTATCACCCTTTTGATCTTGCAATACAGTTTTCATATCTTTGCCACAAAAGCTGATTCTTATTGTGACATTTTTAAACAACGATTGTTCGCCGTGCAGAATGGAATGGGGAAGCTCAGCTGAACGTATAGATAGACGGATGCTTGTCGAAGGCCAGACTATGGGAATGAATTTTCCCCATGTTGCTTTTGCCCGGTGACATTGGCATTAACTCCTTCATCCTGGGACACGTCTTGTGCACTACCTGGAATCTGATGCTCAGCTGTACACATCGGCCTCCCCTCACTTGCATGCGGAGACCACTGATTAATGGCCTTGTCCACTCCTTCCAAGGTCTCTGTGCCCTTCCTTCTGGAAGTTAAAGGGTCCTTGATTAAATGGCAGAAGCAGGTTGAATGGGGAAATGTATGAGGAAGGGCTTTTATAAACTGTGGGGCAACACAGAGTTGAGGTGCTGATGATGTCTTAGTAGATAGAGCTCATTGGTGCAAGCAGCACAGGAGGCCCCGGAGCATTTGACTGGCCCTACTGCCTCAGCTCGCTAACACGGCAACTGACATTTCTGAAAGTCTCCTCGCACTGCTGTCTCGCCTCCCTTCGGGGCTTTACAGCCTTTCAAAGGGAAGGCATTGGATGAAGGAGAAAGGAGCAGAAGTGGCAAAGACACAGATTTCAAACCTGTTCTGTTTCATTTTGGCTCCAGAGAATTTTGTTTGTGTGGGGACTGGAGTGAGTCTTTCTGCGGAGAAAGACTCTTTCTGAGTGTACCCACCTCTGTGCCTCGGTAGGCCTGTGATGTCCTGCCCAGTGGCTGATATCAACCAAACGCCAGGCTGCGTAGCAGCAGAGTGAGGGCGGGAAGCAGCCAGCAAATGAGGGGTTAACACCGCCCAAGTTGTTTGCGGCTCCGTGGCATGCAACCTCCAACAGCATGGCCATCTTGCAGCAGAGCTAAGATTCCTCTGCAGCCACGGGGAGGGAACAGATAAATCATAAATGAATTTGAAATTATATTTCCTTCTCTTAGCTTTCTTTTCTTTTTGTTCCTTCTCTACCTCCCCACCCTGGGAACAATGTTACAGAAAATTGTAGGTTGTAAATTCCAACCAGTGCATTTAGCCCCATCCTTGCTAAGGGTCTGTGAAATGGCATCTCCCCAGGCCTATTTCATGGGGACTGTCAGTGAGTTCTGCACTGTGCAGACATCTGAAGAGCAAAAACAGGAAGCCACCAGGACGGAAATGGAGCCAGAGGTGGGCAGAGGAGCAGGCCGGGTGTGTGTACTTTGGGCACATCTGCACTTAGAACCTATAGTATCATGAGTTGGGTACAATAGGGCCTTGTCCCTGTGCTGGACCAGAGCTGGTAAAGAAGATCTCAGGCTTCTATGCCTTGTTACTTGTGCTGAAGTGTTGTTTCCTTAAAGCAGAACTTTGTGTGATGCTGTGTCTTGACCATTGACAAGCCTTTCTAGAGAAAAAAGAAAAAAACCTTCCTACTCTTGGGTACTAACCAAAATGTCAGTGACCACCAAGGGCCTTTGGCCCGGGCAGGGGAAGCCCATCTCTGGGTCTCAGGCAGTGTGGTCCAGAGGCGAGGCATCAGCTGGTCCTCCACATTTGTAAGCTGGACTTGAATTCACAGCCGATGGGCTTCATTTCTCCCCACTGGGATGTTTGGTCTCTTTGTGTGTGTGTGTGTGAGTATGTGTGGTGTGTGCTCCAGATGTGATGCAGAAGTCAAAGCTACAGGCCTTGAGGAGCCACTGGGGCTCATAATGGAATCCAGAAATTACCTCTGAAAGCCTGATCCACTCAATAAAAAGCCTCAAGCTCTTTGCAGGAAATACCCAAGCTGCTAATGTCACTGTTCCCAGAAGAGCGGCCCCTACCACACCAATGGCACCTGCAGGGCTTGCTGATGGCAAGACGCCAGAAGGGCTGGGGCCTGAGAAGAAGGGCTGTCCAACCAGGCCCTCCAAGGGCTTCCCTGCACGTTCAGGGGGACCACAGCCTTTGGACACTGCCCAGTCTTGAGGCTCTCCCATCCTGCCCAGGGGATGGGGGCCAGTACAGGTTTTCACTGAGCACGGTCTGCCTGCCCAGGAGCCCCTGTCTGCAGGCCAAGAGGTAGAATGGGTACCAGGCTAAGAGCCTGTTCCGTAGATCCCGTCACTGACTCTCTGCCTTTGCCTTTGCATGTCTCTCCCAAGACCTTCAGCGTTACCTAGTGCTGTGGAAGTCTCCTCGGGTCTGGTCTCTACCTGGCACAAGCCGCCCCTGAGATTTTCCTCTCTTCTCTCCCTCTAGACTTTTTTCTCTTGCAGACCTCCTTCAAAGACCCTCTGCCCTCAGCCTCTGCTGGTGAAGTCTGCATGCCTGACCCTTTCTAAAAGGGCGAATTTATTTGAAAAGGCAATCCATATAGGTTAAGAAATCTAATCAGTAAGGTACATGTACATACATGTTTAAAAAACAAATGTCTTTCATCTTTTGCTGTGTTAGCAGCAGCAGCTGCAGGGCATTACCTCCACCCAGAGGGCATCATGCCTGCCATGCTCCTGTTCGTTCTTTTAGGTTAAACCTTCCCTGCCTATCTTTTTTTTCTTTAAGATCAATCTCAATTACTTCTTAAAAATTTTTTTTAATTCTATTTTTTTATTTTAATTTTTATTACTACTATTTTTTATTTTTGGCTGTGCTTGGTCTTCGTTGCCGCGTGTGGGCTTTCTCTAGTTGTGGAGAGCAGGGGCTACTCTTCCTTGAGGTGCACGGGCTTCTCATTGCAGTGGCTTCTCTTGTTGTGGAGCACAGGCTCTAGGCGCACGGGCTTCAGTAGTTGTGGCTCGCGGGCTCTAGAGCGCAGGCTCAGTAGTTGTGGTGCATGGGCTTAGTTGCTCCGCGGCATGTGGGGTCTTCCAGGACCAGGGCTCAAACCCGTGTCCCCTGCATTGGCAGGCGGATTCTTAACCACTGCGCCAGGGACGTCCAGCCTATTATTTTCTTAGGAAATAAAAACACTTCTCAAGACACTATGCCTGGCATTTTAATATGATGAGTTTATTCTTTCTCTGTGGCAGGAAAACAAGGAAGTACCCAAGTGAGGAGCCCAGGAAGGTGAAAGAACTAAGAGGAGGGAGGGCCAAACGGGGAGACTGCTGGACATGCCACAGGCACCTTTCTCTCTCCCCTTCCCCAGCTGTGCTGGAAGTTTCTCCAAGCAGGGCATCTCTTGCTCACCTCTGTGCCCTCCTCCCTTGGTATGGAGGCTGCCATGTGGGCATTTAACGACTCACATTGAGTGAGGCCTACTGTGTGCCAACCTCTGTGCTGGGGTGGGAAGCTGAGTCAGATAAGACGTGGTCCTCGCCCAAGGTGTCCCAGTCTGTGGAGGAGTTTGGCAACAGAGAACATTAGAGAACAAAAGGCCACAACGAGAGCCCAATGGTAGGACAGAGTACTTTGGAGCCCACACATCTTGGGGTTTCTCAGCGATCGCAGGCTCAGTCCAGGGGCCGAGGGACTGAGGACACTAAACAAAAGCCTCTACACCCCAGCCAGTGGCTGGCAGACTCTGTGGCATCCATAACAACCAGATCCCAGCCAACAGGACTGGGATGGCTGCTCATAATGGGGTGTGGCAGCCATCTTGCTGGGACCTCCCAGTGTTCCCAGGCTCTGTGCAATGCCACCTTTGAGGGCAGAGGGAGCTTACTGTGTAGGCAAATGTTTCATAGGTTCATGCAACCATCTTCCCTCTGTCTAAGTGTACCAACTCCAGTAGTTGCTGCTGCAAGGTCAAATTCAGGATTGAGGCTGGCATCGTAGAGTTGGATGTGGTAGAAGGGATTTCATTGGTGCAGACCCACATTAGGGAGAAACCAAACCCAGCACCCTTTCAGGTAGAGCTTACCCAGGACTTCCTTGCCAAGCTTCATTTTGAAAAGCTCTGCAACTTTACTTAGATGTATGTGTTTTTGCTTTATAATCAGATTTTCACCAAACTGATATATCATTAAACCTTTGTTTTGTTTTTACAATACATGCTCTATTGCGAAACCAATTTCAACAAAGTATTGCAAATGCAATGTAAGTTTTATGTCTTAGTGTTGTGTGTTGGGTTTTTTTTTGTTTGTTTTTTTCTTTGGTTGCTAGGGTACCAAACACTTTTGAGGAAGTAGCTTGATAGTATCTATAATATGGTGGTTTTCTGGATAAGAGATTGCATTATCCCCATGTAATATATTTGGGTAGACTGTATCCATCATGGCTCGGCTAGATAAATAAATGAAAACTCGCTGATTGAGGAAGAAATGTGATATTGCTCTCGCTGAGAATGGTTTATGCTTCTCTTCTGACAGCTGCTGTTTTGCCAGTATGACTCATCTCTGCCCAACTTAGTCGTTTCCACTTCTTGTGGAAGATAAAAATGCTGCAGTGGCTTTCAGAACTGTGAGGATGCTGCCTCTGAGGCTGGTGGCCTCCCCTCCAGCCCCTCAACCCCGCCCCCTCCCTAATTAGTCATGAGGGCCTCTACTAGGCAGTAACCAAGTGCTCCACATGGTGGACCCCTGAGGGGACCACACACCCTCGCCTGGGTGCGTGCTGTGGCTCCCAGCCGTGGACTTGGGCTGGGAGACCTTGGAGAAAGTGGCTGGTTCCTTCTCTCCCATCTTCTTCCCCAGGTTGGCAGCCTGGGCTGGGCAAGAGTCAGGGCCAGCCCAGGATCTGACCTGGATCAGGTTTTGATCCCCTGAGACAACCCAGAGGAGTCAGAGCACAGTCCCCTGTGTGAGGCCCCTACGCCAGGTACAGCAAGGAGCTGCTCCCAGGGACAGGTACCACTGCCCAGGGGAGGAAGCATGCATTCAAGAGTTCATCTAGTCTCAGTACATGAACTTGGAAAGCTATACTGTACACAGAATATTGTCTTAATGAGGCCGTGGGGATAATGATGATGATGACGATGACAACGACAGAGTACAGACTTCAGGAGAGTGTGGCATCAGTTAAGTCTTTAGTGAGTGTCAACTGCTGGGCTCACCTCACCCCTAGCCCTTCCCTCCCATAAATGAGACCTCCTTGCAGGAGAGAGAAGAATTGTATGTCCTTTCGGCCTTCTCGCTGCCTTTGTTGTCATTGGACCTGGAGTAATTTGTTCATTCCTTCCTTCCTTCATTTGTTCTTCCATCCGTTCATTCACTTTGGAGGGTGTATGTGCTCCGGACACTGCTGTGGACACTGACATATATCCAAGTTTGCAAGGCATTGTTTGTGTCATCCCACCAAGTCACTTCCCCTCTGCATCTCGGCTGCCTCTCAGGGTTGTTGGGAACATTCAGTGACTCAGTGTGACACAGTGCAGAGTGAGCCTGCAGTGGAGGAGAAAGTCATTACCCTCATGTTTGGGGTTTTTAGATGAGGTCAGCAGAGCTGTGTCACGTGTGGTCTCTCTGGGCAGGAATAGAGCCAGTGCACCTCACTCAGGCCCCTGGGGCCCTGCTTTCCCAGTGGAAGACCACTAACCCCTTTTTGTCTGTGTAAGAAGGACTCAGAAGCTCAGAATGGCAAAGCATTTCCATTCTTCCCTGTCGGAAAAGCCCCTCTCTGAATTTTTTCTGAGATGGACTCCCAAAATTAATTATGTCAAAGTCTACTAAAACTAACTAAATAAATCCCTCCAAACTAGCTGCAGAGATCATTGGAAATGTGAGCCTTTGTTGTGAAAGTTAATTTAATGCTTTCACTATAGATCATTTACCATTCCTGGCACATTCGTGGTTAAGATGATGGATTCTGGACCCAGACTGTGCCTAGGTTCAAATCCTGGCTCTGCTATTTATAAGCTGAGTAATCTTGGCCTAATTGCTTAACCTCTCTGAGCCTCAATTCCCTCATCTGTAAAGTACATGTAATAAGAGTATGTACCTCACAAGGTAGCTGTGAGGATTGAGTTAATGCACATAAACCTCTCAGAACAGTACCTGGAACCTAGTAAAGCAATGGATGTGTTAGCCACTGTTAGTGTTTCAGGGGGAATTTCCATTTAAATGAGAACTGTCTACAGAAATTTCCTGCACAGAAATCTCTTAGCTCAGGAAAATTTTCCCAGCTGCAGATCGCACGAAGTATTCCTGTGTTGTTTGCCCTCTTGTTGTTTGGTGCAACACAAATACCTTTGTCATCTCTTAAAAATCCAATTCTTTGGTTTGGTACTTGAGAGATATGAGCAAAGGATGACGGAAACCAAACAGTCTGTGTCTTCTTAGACATGCTTCTTCCCAGGTAATCAGGCCAGAGTGACACTCAGCAGTGCAGCCGGGGTTTTTATGAGGGACACTGGGCCAAGCAGCTAACGCTGCCGACTGCTGACGTCTTGTCTCCCAGCAGCCTTGGTCTGCAAGGGTCCTAACCTACCTGGCCACGGCTCTCAGCCCCAGTGGGTTTGCACATTCACAGGCTACGCCCAGACCATGGTCCCCCAGTGTGTGCTGGGGCTTCCAAATGGGCGGATGTGAGACTGGCCTGGAACCTGGAACCCTGGGATATGTTGTCAGGGGCCACCTTTGACCTGCGCTACCAGCACTCACTCCTCTGCAAGGTCAGGGGCTCCGTCCTCTGTGTTCCCGCAGCCAATGCGTGGAACCCATGGAAGCCCCAGGTGTTCTGCAGGTCCACCTCCCAGTCAGGTGTGGGCTCCTGGAGGAGGAGGGACTGTGTCTTCTAGGTCTGCACCTGCAGTGCCTCCTGATGCGGGGCAAGTGACGGGGCAGGCAGACAGCAGAACAGATGGTCCTCTCTCTGTGGCTGTGGGCACCTTGGTGCTCCTAGCTCATGGTGATTCCAGTGCTCTCTTTCCACGATGAAGAGCTACAGCGATTTCATCGCCCAAGAAATAGAAAAAGTCCAGTTCTTCTGCCTGACTGACAATTCTGTTGCCTTCAGAACTGTTCCCAGGGCATCGGAGAAATCCCTTCCCCTTTAGGTCTCCATGTTTTGTCTGTAAGAGGAGTGGTGCCCAGCATGGTGCTCCACAGAGCTCAGCCAGTGGCTCTGTCCACAGGTGTGTTTGAGCCCTGTCCCCACTGCACTGCTGTTGACATTCTCAAGTTTCCCCTTTGTATGTAGAAGGCCCTCAAGAGATTTCTTGACTGGAATGGAAACCTTGACCATTAGCCAAGGCAGGTGGAATAGTCAATGGGTACGGTCCCTGCCTGCCCAGGTCAACTCAACCTGCCCTCGAGGGGCTTTGCCAAAACAGGGGCCAAGGGGAAAGCCTCTTCCTCCAAGTTGCCCAGGCCCAGTGCCCACCCTCGCCTTCCACGTTTCCCTCCCTCCCTTTCCTTCTCCCTTCTTCTTCCTCCATTCCTCCCTCTCTCTCTCTCTGTCTCCCTCTCCTTCCATCTGTCCTTCTGTCCCTCTCCCCCTCTCTGTCCCTCTCTCCTTCCCTCCTACCCCTTCTCCCTCCCTCTCCTCTTCTCCCATACTTTCCCTCCATTCAGCCATGACCCCACCCCCCCCCCGCTCCCACAGTGGGAAGGGCTAGGCCACCTGGGAGTATCTGGAGTCCCGGTCTTGTCCAGAGTGCACTAAATGCGGACACGGTCGGCCTCTCTCCCGGCTAGTCTGCAGCCGACCCTCCCCTCCTCTCTGAATGCCCCAGATCCTTGATGGATATGATCTGAGGAGGCACCAGTAGACGCCTGCATCAAGTCAGCTGCTTGTGGCACCGAGCTGACAGGTGCAGTGTTTTCCTGGGGATGCTAAACTGGGAAAAGCACCATCTCCCATCGTAATGGAGCTAATGGCATTCCACTCAGGACAGCTGCACTTACATCTGGTGTTAAACCACCGTTATTTAAACTTTATGACGCGAGAGGATGCCAGCTCATCCACTTGCAGCATATAAATTATGTAAATTGCTCATGCACTTTTTTTAACCCTGATTCTCCTGAATTATGAAAGGCAGACAAGACTGGTGATGGTTCTCAGGGCTCCTCTGGGCCCCATGAGCTGTGAGTGTGCAGGAACCCTTGCTCAGGCTGTGTGCAGATGGTTAAGTGGAAGTGGCAGGGCTGGAACCCAGAGCCTCCCCACCCCCTGGCCATGAGGGCAGCCATGAGGGCGCAGTCCCGATGGGGCCCCCAGCTCCTGAGGGAGGCCAGTCTAGGGTGAAGCACTGAGGTAGCTCAGAGCAGACCAAAGGCCCAGCCACCCTGCCCCATGGGACTGCCGCAAGCGTCAGTGAGGTGCAGCAGTGGTTCAATGAGCTTGCTGTAGAGTGTACACGCCAAGGGAATCCAAGGAGTGGGGGCTTGGGCATGCCCCCCCTTCCCTTTTCAATGTTTATCTATACTCCTAAAGGCCACCACGAAAAGGGAATATTCTTTGGGAGGGAAGACCTGTTCATACCATTGTCAGAATTACCTCCCCAGTAGGAATTAATCAATTGGCCATTAAACATCTGGGTGTGAGTTAGTCAGTCGATTACCTGAAACATTGGTGGCAGCTGTGGTTTAAAAGGAGCACTGTCAATGGGGACCTGAATTTAAATCCCTGTCTTATCGCCTTTAGAGGGTGTCAAGCTGTTTTGTGCACCTTGACACAAAAAGTGTTTGTTCAGAGCTCAGGACATTCAGAGCCTGTATCCTGGGATACTGAATCAGTAGGACATTTTTCTAAACAAATGCTGCAAGAAGTCAGGGCCACCCTTTGAGAAATGCTAAAGAACGTCTGACCTTGGGAGTTGTCGGACATCTCTCTCAGCCTCAGCCTCTGTCTTTAAGGTGGGGATGTTGATGTGCCCCCAAAAGTGCCATTGGGAGGAGACTGAGAAATGCCAGCAGTTGTGGGAGAGCGGTGGTGGCAGGGAGGCCCTCGTCTTGGGTGTGACCCCACTGTCAGCCCCAAGAGCAGGGGAGCACCTGACACTCACTATGTGTGCTGTGAGTGGGTGCACTCAAGCGCGTGAGCACTATGGTGCTGTGGACAGAGTGACACCCAAGGGGACAGGCCGGCAGAGGCCTTCTGCACACACGTGCCCCAGGTTGTGGAGCTGGAAGCTAAGCGCCTAGCATATGGCCCTGGGTGCTTCTCCCCTTCAGATGGGTGGGTGCTGGCCCAGTGCTCTCCCATGTCACTGAGGAAGGTTGCCCAGCCTGAGGAAGACAGAGGGTGGAGAGAGTTTAGAAGCCATGACTCTGCTACAGAGCAGACAGAAACCATCAGAAGGGCAGCCCCGGGGTGGAGAGTGGCATTTGGCTTCATCAGGGGCAAATTAGTGCAGTGTGATCTTCCCGCTACTTTATGATCACTGTTTACTAAGAGTGCTTAATTTAAAGTGTCTTCGCAACATCTCAAGTGTGAGCAAAGACTAAACACAGCTACTTTCATGCAAATATATGAAACGTGGTGTACTCGCACATGCAAACACAGGATAGAAATAACAATTTCCTCGTTGAAGATATTTGAGATAAAAATCTTGCCATCTGTTCCAAGAAAGAAAAAAAAAAAAAAAGTTCTGTTGAAAGATTAGGAAGTTTCCACCAGAATGGTGGGAACATGTAGCTTGCACTAAAATGGTATTTAAAAAATAATAACCCTGTGTACATTGTTGCTCTTTGTGTGTTTCTGTGAACTTTATCCAGTTTGAGTTTCAGCGATCTGACCCTTGATCCCGCCAGGTGTATTGTCTTTTCCCCCATGCCAGCCCAGAGTGCTTCTCTCAAGCTCAGGGTTTGGAAATTTCCGGGAGATGCATTTTGTCCTGATTTCATCTGTCAAGTAAAAGTTCGCCTTGAGAAAAGAGAGAATAGCGCTGTGGCTTAGGGGTGAACTTGGGCTCTGGGTGGCCCCACATGGCCTTGGGCAAGTCCTTTCCTTGCTCTGTGCCTCCGTTTCCCTAACTAACTTGGGCTGGTAATGATGCTGACCCCATGGGTGAGGCTTGTCACGTGCCTAGTGCACAAGTCCTCCTGGTATGTGGCCAGGGCTGCCCCTCCGCCTCCCTCGGCCATGCCCCCGCCGTCGTGGCCCACACGTGGTAACTCCATGGCACAGGCAGAGGAGCCCAGAGTGAACTGTCTCGATTGGATCCTGCAAAGTTAGAAGGAAATGGAACTTTTTTCATTATATTTGACTTAATGTCCTTTGTTCACATTTAATAAGATAGGCAAGGTACCTGTTGTTGCTTTAAAGAAGGTACAGGGTGTGTGATTATACACGGCAAAAAGGTACGATGTGCATGAAGCTTGGAGCTATCGGTGGTGTTGACTCAACGGTATAATGTGAATTCATCAGTGAGCGGTTTTGTCTTGGCGACTGTGAAAGCCCGACTGAGCCTATCTGACTCAGAAGGAAGAAGGACATGAATTTTGGGGTCCTTTGACTGAGGATCATTGCACAGATGCCTCTGTGTTTTTTCTTCTTACTTCCACCAGAGTTCAAGATGATACACCATCTCATGGGAGCTTTTTAAAAAATAAATCAGAGACTGGCACCCGTGCTGTATCGTATTGGTTTTACCAAACATGCTTTTATTGACTCTGGTCAAAACCAGATGAGGATTTTTTTTTCCTTTATCTTGATAAATAGAGGTAGATAAAAAGCATCAACATCACATCTCTCAAGAAAAGCTGCAGGAGAGGATGTTCAATAAAAATGGATCTGACTCCACGCTAGCCTAGACTATTCAGCATCTTTTATTCTAGTGACTTAATGGCAAAACATTGCAGTTGTACAATCAGCGACAAAGAGAAATGATTGGGAGCTGAAAAGGATGCTTGTGCTATCAATTTGCAGTCTTGTTGCATCTTCTTGTAACCAAGTAGAGGGAGGAAGATAGCTGGGATCTCATTACCCCATGGTGCCGACATATAGCTGTCCTTAGCCCACAGCTGCCAAGGTGGACAGAGCTTGTTTCTGTGCCCACACCACTCCCCCAGGGCCCTTGCCCCTTGCCAGCACCCAGGAACTATTCAGTGAATGGAAGTGCCCCAGTGTCCAGAGCTTCTCCTGTGCCACCTGCTAGGCTGGACCCGCCATTCTTCCAGGGCCAGGGCCTCACTGTAAGCTTGCTTTTCTTTCCCTCCTCCTATCCCATCTGTCCTCCTACCCGAGAAGCTCTACTCCCCAAGGACCGTCGTCCTTAGAGTGACTGAACAAGTCATCGTACTTAGAATGGATAGATCAACATCTATCTCCTCCCAGGGGTCTGAGCCCTAATCCCTACGAATGAGGGAGTGAATTCCTAATGAAGGGATTTCCACCACTGATGGTGCCAGGCTGGGGCGTGGGTGGAGGTGGGCCAAGCACATGAATACCCTTGAGCTTGCCGCCTTTAGCAAAGCCTTCCACATGGTGCCTGCTCTGCCCATGTGCACCCTGGCTGCCACACCCACCGGGCACAGGCTGTCTTTGGATAGTGACGCCATCTCTGTAGTCATTGATACCAGAGCTGGAACACCTCTCATTCTAGACCTTGCTTCAGAGACAAGGAAGATACAGCCCCACGAGGAAAGGGAGTTTCCCTAGGTGTCCCGTGAGTCAACACCTGAAGATTCCTGATGCAGGAGAGGAGGAGGCAAGATGCTCTGCTTCCCCTAACTTTCAACCCCTGGTAATCCTAAGCTATTTATTTTTAGCAGTGAAGAGGACAGTCAACCTCCCACCTCACAACAGGATGAAAATGTCAACCTGTGATATCAGTCCTCCGTCTCACCCAGAGCCCTGAAATAACTTGTACTGATTTAAGGTAGAAACTCATGGCCCCAAGAGTAACCAAATACTGGCAGATCTTGGCCTGGTCACGTCAGAAGTCTTCTAAAAAGAATGTCTTGTTTAAATTCAAGAGGCTATAGATTGAAGGGCTTACAGAGTTCTAGAAAAAGGAAAAAAAAAAAAAAACAATTTCTAGACACTCTTGTTCTACTCCCATCAGCTACCCCCACCCTACCCCTAGGGGGCCCAAATCTCCCAGACATCAGCCAAGGCTGGGAGAAGAGCCCCATCAGTGGCATCACTTTGCTCCCGGGCCTCCAATTCCAGGCCACCAGGGAATGCTCTTTGCCATTTCCCTGTCCAGGTTTCCTTCTAGGCAGTGTTGCCAATCAGTAGAATAAGAGAGACATGCTGACCTCACAGGTTCATGACTCTTTATCTATACTGACTTCCACAAGAGTGGGCAGAAATAAAAAAAGGTGTGTGGGGGCTTCCCTGGTAGAGCAGTGGTTGAGAGTCTGCCTGCCAATGCAGGGGACACGGGTTCGTGTCCCGGTCCGGGAAGATCCCACATGCCGTGGCACGGCTGGGCCCATGACCCATGGCCGCTGAGCCTGGGCATCTGGAGCCTGTGCTCCACAACGGGAGAGGCCACAACAGCGAGAGGCCCGCGAACCGCAAAAAAATAAAAATAAAAAAAAACAGGTGTGTGGGATTCCAGCAGCTCTTGAGCACCCAAACTCATCTGGCCCTTTTACATATAATACAAATCATTTCTCATAAACCGCATTCTTTGCCTGCAGCCCACATACTCTCCTAATTCCTCTTCAGATCTTCCCCAAAGGTGGAGCTAACTAGACCATTTCTGTTCATCCTCTAGATCTAAGGTAGTTAATTTGCATGTGGTTTTTCCTCATGATTATGTCATTCTCATGAGGTGTGAGTCCCATTGTCAGGACAGAGAATTTGCAGGTCTGCTTCACTGAAAACTTCCCTTAGTCAAACTCTCTCTGAGTTCCTCACTCATCCCACGTTTAGGATCCTGTGAAGGCAAAGTTTCTGTACTTTCTCCCACATCTACCTCTTTCCCCCACCCCCGTGTCTATTTCTCCGCATCATCTTAATGACCTGTATATGTGTCCCTGACTGCAGGGAGTTCACAGTTTCCTTTTTGTTTATAGGCCCTAGTATATTTCTTTCCACCAATACAATATATTCTCCTCCTGATAGATACTGCCCAACCCAAAGACATATCCTGGAAAATGTTTTGAAATATATACACACAAACATTCTACTAACATTGTGGAAGAAAAATCCCATCAACTCATGAATTCTTGTCTGTAAATACTAAATGCCAGAAAATCCTGGAGCAGTAGTTAGAGAGTTTTAAGGACAAATGAAGATGATCCAAGAACTTCGTACCCTGCCTAAGTGTTGCTCACGTGTGAAGGTAAGAGAAAGACATTCTTAGTTATGTAAGTGTTCAGAAGCATATGACATCTTCCTGCTTTTTCTTGTTTAAAAAAATTACTTTAAGTCATACTCCACCCCACTGATAAATGCATCAAAATAAATATCCAGAAAGAGAAATTGTGTCATAAAAGAATGGGCCATGAGATTCCAAATGAGTTAATATCAGAATTAAGTATATATAATTAGAGTAATATATTAAAATTCATTAATAATAAGAAAGAGAAAGAGAGAAGGAAAGGAAGGGGGAAGGAGGAAGAGAAGTCACAGAAGGAAAGAAAGAAAGAAAGAAAGAAATTAAAGAGGAAAACTTGGCCTGTGGAGCTGAAAAACGGAAAAAATAATGATCCAAGGAAAAGGACAAAGCAAGGAAACATTAATAACAGAAATAATGAAAAAAAATGTTTAAGAACAACTTCCCAATGAAAAGGCTAAGACCCCTACATCGACTCAAAACTCCCACCCCATAAACTGACTATATTCTATTTGCATTAAATGTTGGCTAATAAGTGTTCTTTCCTCAAGCTCTAATCTTAGAGATTTAGTCTTAGATGATCTTCCCTTCTGATTCTGTATTCTCCAGTCACCTCATCCATGCTCAGAGTTTCAAGTACCACCAAAGTGCTGTGACTCACCTTTAAAGCTCCTACTCAGATCTCTGCTCTGATATCCAGACCCATAATTCCATCTTCCAACTGGGTACCTGCACTTGAGTGTCTCACAGGCAACTCATAATGTTCAGATTTAAACTCGTGGTCTTTGCCCATCACCAACCCTCCTGCCAAAACAAAAACAAAACACTACTCAACCAGCATCTGTATCTCAGTAAATGATACCACCATCCATACATTTTCAGAAGCCAGAGATCTGGGAGCCATCTCCATACTTCTTCCTCCTGTAGTTACCCAATCCAATCCATCACCAAATCTGTTTGACTCTACATCCTATATGTATCTCAAACCCATTCACTTCTCCCCATCTCTGATTCAAAGTACAGTTATTTCTTCACCAGACTCTCATAACCACATCCTAACCAATCTCCTTATATCCCCTCTTGCTCTCCTGGAATCTGTCTTCTACCCAGATACCAGAGCGATTTCTTTTCAAAATGCAATTGATGATTATGTCAATCAGTTATATGCAGATAAATGTTTAACAACTGGATCTCCGGGGGGTGGGGGGGGAAAGCCCTGATATGTAACATTTGCCAATATCCATGGTATGAATACTACTACCATGGGTGATTTCAAGTGACCAGTTCAGTGCTGTCACTGAACACAGAGTTGGGAAGAGATGTGCCCAGTTCTGCTCTGTGCAGAAATCTGCAGCACATCACTGCCTGTAAACCCTCTGCTTAAAACCCTTGAATGGCTTTTCATTGCTTCTAGAATGAAGGCTCAAATCCTCAGCAGGACCTAAAAGTTTCTTCATAGTCAGACCACACTGACCTTTCTAACCTCAGCTCGTACCGTATTCTCCTGGTCCACTGCTTCTGGCCCCACTTGCTGGCAACAAGTTCTTTCCTGCCACAAGGTCACCATGTGTCCGGTATGCTCCCAGTGCCTCCCACCCAATCTGGTTAACAAAACATCCTTTAGGGCTGAGCCTAAATGTCTCTTCCTCAGGGAAGCCTTTCCTGAGCAGTCCCCCAAGCTAAAAGAAGTGATTCCATTATAAACTTTTGTAGCACTTAGTATCTCATTTTGCTCTATGCCACAAAACATATACCACCATTGTAAATTTACATAGACCTAGGAAATTATTGATGGATTAATGTCTATTTTTCATATTGTACTTTAATTTCTGTGAGGGTAAGCTTCATATTTGTTTTATGATCACCATTGTATTCCTTAATGCCTAACACTTGGCACATAGGAAATACTCAATACATTTTTTTTTTTTTTTTTTTTGCAGTACACGGGCCTCTCACTGTTGTGGCCTCTCCCGTTGCGGAGCACAGGCTCTGGACGCGCAGGGTCAGCGGCCATGGCTCTCGGGCCCAGCCGCTCCGCGGCATGTGGGATCCTCCCAGACTGGGGCATGAACCCGTGTCTCCTGCATCGGCAGGCGGACTCTCAACCACTGTGCCACCAGGGAAGCCCTCAATACATTTTTGATGGATGAGAGAATGAAAAGACATACAATTAAAATCAAATGGCACAAGGAGGTTAAAGGAGGAAGAGTGGGCAAATATCTATTAGTCAGAAACACAAAAGATAGGAAAGATAGCAATTTTATAGACAAAGTAGAATTCAAGGTAAATACGTTAAATGAGAAAAAAGGAGGTTGTTTTATGGTGATAAAATCCATAAAGAAGATGCAGTGGTCAGGGAGCTTTTGTACCAAATAACATCAGCCGTTAAAGTTAGAAATAGAAGGAAAAATAAGAGCTGTAGCATGAGGCCTTGACATACCAGTAGAATTGAATGTAAGGGCCAGGAACAAACCTTAGGACACAGAACACTAACATAAAGACAGTATTTCAGAACTGTGAGAAAGGGATAGGATATTTTCAAATGGTGCTGGGAGAAACAAGTGTTTGTTTTTAAAAAGTGGGATTGCTCCATGATTCCAGTTAGATAAAACGGCTCTTCTAAAGCTTGTCCCAAAACACTCTAACAGGACATTAATAATCATAATAGGAAAAGGGTTGCATAGTCAAATAATTCTGGAAAACATTATGTTAAGCCAAGGTAAGCAGATTTCTTTATTGCAAACTTTTCAAAAATCTTTGTTGCTGCTGTGAACTAGATAATTTCAAGAGAAATTATACATACTGTTCCCAGAATTTCTTGACCACAGGACATTTCATGAGACTGATATTTCATGTTCTGCAGAAGCCACTTGGGAAATGGTAGCTTAAGAAGTAAATAAAATCATAAAAGACCTCAAATAAATATACACAGATATTTATATGCTTTTATCCAGGTGAACCAGTATCTCCTAACCCAACCAAAAAGGGAAGGCACAGTTAGGCAAACAGTTGATATATTTGAGGACATAAAATCTTTAGGCTTCTGAATATCATAAAGCCAATGAAAAACTGAAGGAAAAAAAGTAGTTGGAGTTAGGAATAACTTTACTATATAAAGAGTTCTTAGTAATCAATTTAAAAAAAAAAGATTACCATCCAAATAGCAAAGGTGATGAAGAGCAGGAATGGAAAGTACATAGACACACACTCACGTTCACTTCCATCCACCAAATATGCATGATGGTTAAATATTGGAAAGATGCTTAACCTCACTCGTAATCAAAATAAGGCAAATTAAAACAGCATAATACATTATTTTAGCTATTAAATTGGCCACTTTTAATGATAAAATTCAGTTTCAGCAAGGTAAAGTGAAATAGTACTATCAAGTACAGCCAATGGGAATATGAAACAATACCACCTCTCTTGCCAATAATTTGGCAGTACCCATTTATCAAGTCTCTTTTTCAAAATGCCTTTGATTCAGTAATTCCACTTCAGGCAATATATCTCAAGGAAAAAAAATCAGAGATTGCCTAAAGATTTATGTACAGGGTTGTTTACCATAGCCTTGTTTATAACAGCAGAAGTATTGGAAGCAGCCCAAATGTCAAGCAGTGATTGGTTAAAGCAATTATGGTATGCCCTACATGACGAGATACTATGCAGTCATTAAAAATTATGACTTAAAGAAATATTCACAAAAAGAACATTAAGTTGAAAAGCATGATATAAAACTACATCCAGATTCCAGTTTTATAAAAATGCATATGTATGTTTATGTAACTGGAAAATACTAGGGTGAAGTATACTAAAATGTTGAGTTATTCTGTCTGAAAAACATTCCATTTATTTTATAACCATCCCCCACATCTCCACATGTAATCCATCAACCAAGTTTTATCAACTCTACTTCCAAAGTATACCCTGCATCTTGCCAACTTTGTCCATCCCCAGCACTGTGCCCTGCCTGGTCAGAGCCACCATCATCTTTCACCTTGACAAACACAGCAGCCTCTCACTGGTCTCCCTCCCTCCCCCTTTGCCCTGTTATAGGCCAATCTCCATGCAATAGCTAGAGTAATCTGTTTCCAATGTATATCAGACCACATTACCTCCTGCTTAAAACCCTTGAGTGTTTTCCCAGCCCACCTTGAGTAAAATCCAAAGCTCTTTCCTTTGGCAGGGTCCAGAGGCCCCCAGAGATCCTGGCCAGCCTGTCTGACCTCATCTCGAGCATCTCTGTCCTCCCACTGTGCTGCGGCCTCTCCCTCATGTGCCCAACCTTGGCCTGGCTCTAGCTCTCCCTTTACCAGGGATGCTGACCCCCGCCCTTTGTGTAGTCGATTCCTTCCTGTCAGCTCTCAGTTTACATGCAACCTCCTCTGAGAGGCCTCCTGATCAAATCGGTGTATTTTAATTTTCTGCATAGCATTGATTATGGTCTGATTTTTTTCTTATGTGTCTATTTCTTTGCGTATTGTCTAAACTTCCGCCACTAGAATACAACCTCCATCACACCCTGCTATATTCACTTAGAACCCTGCCTTAGCAGGCAATAAATGCTAGCTGAATGCGTGAATTAGAAAATGAAACCAAAAATGTTTCATCAGTACTGGAAAAGTTAAATCATGACCGGCTACTTGACCAACAGTCTTCAAAGAAGAAAATACTCTGGAAAATCTCCAGGTTGGAGGGGTATCCCGCCCTCGTGTAGATACACTATTGCCAGAGAGTGGGAAATTCCTCCCCTCACTAACCTCCCAGACCAGAAAATGACATTAATGTGGGTGGGCAGGTGGAATGGATTTGCAGTGTCCCTTGCTTCAGAAACAAATAACCCTATTAGGCTTTTGCAGGTCTCTGGGGAACTCGTCCAGGTTTTGGTGAATTCCAATGAGCTCCAGTCTTAATCATGCAAGATTTCACCTCTGGCTTTCAGCTCACTGAAAGAGAGAGCAGCTTAGATATTTGTCTGCCTCACAACTCCAGGAATTTCTCATTCCCAGTGTGACAGCCTGAGAAGTCGGAGGTAGAGACCTTAGTGGAGCTGCCCTTTAATGAGATAGGACCCAAGGAGCATTCTCCCCTTTTTGTAAGCCATTCCTTAGGACTGCTGACAAGAACTGGGCCATGACCTCACACTGCAAGGCACTAGAGCATGAAAATTTGAAAAGTTGCCGGATTTAGTGTTTGTGGTCTTAACTATACTGTAAAAGTCCCCACAGGACACTAATTTGTCATGTTGCTGTGGAATAAATTTGAATCAAATGTGATCCAAGGCTGCTGTGTGGAAAAAGATCACTGAGCTAGTGAGTGATCTCTGAGCTAGCCTAGCCAGCCATCCAGCACCCCTTCCCATAGAGGCTTCTACTCAACAGTGGAGTATACGATCTCTAAGAGGCAGATTTCTGCCTATTTTGTTCCCTGCTGAATCCCTTGTGCCTAGAACATCACATGCACATAGCACATAATAATTAATGTCAAATGAATTAATAAATGAGTGATGGGACTTCCCTGGTGGCACAGTGATTAAGAATCCACCTGCCAATGCAGGGGACACGGGTTCGAGCCCTGGTCCAGGAAGCTCCCACATGCCACGGAGCAACTAAGCCCATGCGTCACAACTACTGAGCCTGCGCTCTAGAGCCCATGCTCCGCAACAAGAGAAGCCACCGCAATGAGAAACCCGTGCCCTGCAATGAAGGCCCACAACAGCCAAAAATAAATAAATTAATTAATTTTTTTAAAAACTATTAAAAAATTAAATGAGTGATGACATTTGCCCCCACTTACTGAGCCTCCCTGTGTGCCTTGCCTGGCTCAATTCTCATAGCAACTTGAACTCTTAGTCCTCACACCACCCCCACAGGTGGGTTTTGCAGAGGAGAACCTAAGACATTAGGTGCTACAAATCTCCCATGCAGCAAAAGTCTCTGAAAGTTAGAGCTGATTTCCTTTGTAAGGACCCTATCTGATCTTCATTGTGTCTAGTAGTTACTGTGGGAGAAGCAGGAATGGTGGTGGTGATGCTCATGGTAAGGAGAACCTCTCTCTACTAGCTAACATGTTTAGAGAGGCAGTGTGATTGTACAGAAAAACCACTGGCCGGGAATTGTCATATCTGGGTTCAAATTCCATTTCCTTTGCAAACCAGTATGAACTTGGACAAATCACAACCTCTCTGAGCCCCAGTTTCCTCATATGTTAAACTACGTGTGTGTTTGTGTGTGTGTGTGTATAAAATGAAACTAGCCTTGCCCAGCTTATATGGGCTATAGTGAGGCAGCAATGAGAGAAAAGACATGATTGGATACCTGTCAAACCCTCTGTTAGGTTGAGTTAACTGTCAGTGAGGTTGGTCCATCAGTATTTGGCCCAGTTCATGGGGGTTTGGTATCTATCCTTGAGTACCTAGGGAGATTTGGCGTATAAGTGAGCTATTCCATATAAAATGTTTCCAGGTGTCTTGCACATAGTAAGCATTCAGTAAGTACTACTATTACTATTGTGTTAACTGGAAAAGCCTCCAAAGACTCTTGCTGTTCCCTGAACACAATTTTTATCTATACCCAGGAAGGCCTATGAGTTTTACTTTGTGTGATATGCATGTTATTTACAGTGGTGTAACAAATTACCCCCAAACTTAGCAGCTTAAAAGCAACAACTTTTGTATTATATTTCATGATTATGTAAGGAATTTGGAAAAGGTTCAGCTGAGTGATTCTTTTGTCTGCTTCAGGTGGCTTTGATAGGGCTACTCAGTATTCAGAGGCCAGCTGGGCTGTAATTGAGGGTCCCAGCCAGTATCACTCACATGTCTGGCACCTTGGCAGGGTCAGATGGACCCCTCTTCTCCTTCCACATAGTTTTAGAGCATTTCCACAAGTCTGTCCAGCAAGATAGTCAGATCTCTTACATGGTGGCCCAGGGCTCCAAGAGTGAGTGTTCCAAGACACGCTTGTGGAACATGTGAGGCTTCTTAGCCTCAGAAGTCCCAGTTATGTCTGTCACATTCTATTGGTCAAGCAAGTCACTAGGGACAGACCAGATTTGGGAGGAGGGAAATTAGACTTTGCCTCTGCGAGGCATCAGAAAATTTGCTGCCTTCTTTAATCTACCACAGGTGGTAACTCTAATCTCTTGGTAGTGTCTGCCTGGAGTGATGTGAGAGAGAAAGGAGAAGGCCTCGCATGGGTGCACTGGGCAAGAGTGGGGTGATTACCATTGTCTGCCTTTACAGTTGGGGCGTGAGTGCCCCATACTTGCCATCCCTGACTTAGTACTTTCTCCCTCAGAGTGTGTACCCCACCCTCTCTGTGTCCTATTTTCTTCCCATCAATGTTTTATTCTGATTGTATTTAACTATTGTCTACCATAGAGTTTTGTAGCAAATTCGATTGTTCACCACCACTTTGCAGGAACGGTGGGGCCTTAGATCTGTGCTGGGGATTCGTTTCTTTATCAGGTGCCCTTTTTCTCTAAGCTTTGTCCATACATTCCTGGACAAGCTTTCTAAGGCCTTTGACCACTCTCTGTAGTTTTACCCAGTCAATTAAACAAGGCCAGCCAGGCATCTCTACATCCAGTTGTGGGTGTGTCCTTCAAGAAATGGTGAAAAACATGAATGATTGTGTTACTTCTAATTCTACCAAGTAGACTCCTGTTGAAATACACATCAGGAATTTGTTCAGGAATTTGTGGGAGGGAGGGAGGGAGGGAGGGAGGAAGCTTATTATTTTGGAAAGTCTTATTTCACTCTTTTGTTCTGTAGAGTAAGAGTTTGATATGAGTTTGGCTAAAACAACACACGCAGTGAGCTAAGGCATGCCTGAACAGTTATTCCTCCACTTCTTTTGTGAGTTCATGACTGCATCTGTAAGCAAACGTATAAGGGCTCTGACTTGTCCATTCCTCTCCTAGGTCCTGCTGAGATGACAGTGATGAACTGGAGACTTTATATTCATTTCTATGGCAACAAACATCACCGTCCCAGGGCCACTCCCCGAAACCTTTGCAAATGCTGCTTTCCCATTAAGCCCAACCCCTAGGAGATAGCAGAGTGTTTGCAGAAACAGCAAAGAGACCCACCCCACAGGGCCACCGTGGCTGGAGCAAAGCTAGGCTTCAGAAGAAGCATGTCTAGCTCCACCTACCTAGGAACAGCAGGTGAAACAAAGGCAATTAACTCAATTGGTTTTTCTCCAATTCTTCTCTTGTAAAGTTTGCCCCTAGTGTGAAAGATCTTACTTCCAACTTACATTCCACACCCAGACAGCTTTGTATCTAGAGTTTGGAAACTGCCTGGACAGGGAAAAATTGCACCTCACATTTCCCAAGTGCTTTGTGCATCTTGGGGCCACCCAGTCTTTCTCAAGCACTAATTATGAGCATTTATTTACAGCTCACGTCTCAGAGGCTGATGCTATGCATCAGTGTCTGTGACCAGTGACCTGCCGTTAATCAATAATCAGAGATCCGAAAGCAAGAATGTGTGACCTATGGTACAGACCCAATTAACCTGAAAAAGGAGGGGAGGGACCTTATCCTCTAATTGAGTTATATCTTGGTGTGGTGTGGGCCAGTGGATTCTGGGAGGTCACTGAGGGACCATGACCACAGAGTGAGAGTCGATGCCTCACAGGGAGTGGGTCCTAAGTGTATCCTGCTCCGTCCTGTTTCCTGTGGGCAACCTGGGGCATACAGACACCCATAACACAGTGAACCCCGATGGCCTAAACTGTCTTGAAGCCTAGGAGCCTCGAGATCCACCCTCAGAGGACAGGCCTAATATTGAGCAAGGCAGGTTCTGGAAGGAGAAAGAGCTTGGACTTAGCCCCCATCCTGGACATCTTCTGTCAGCACGACTGCTGTCACCGCGACCCTATTTCTTCCCATTTCCCTGGATGGTGGTCTGAGCAGGCAGTCCCGGCATAGGATCCTCCTTCTACCTGTCTTCTCACCTGTAACATGGGAATCCCAGAACCCCCCTCAGGAGATTGTTGTGAGGATAATATGAGGTCATGCCCGCAGGGCAGTTGGCACAGAGCCTGGTGTGCAGTAAGAGCCCAGCCCATGCGGCGCTATCACCGTCGTCATCCTCACCGCTGTCTGAGTTGAGGATTCAGGGGGCAGCTCCTCAGCATTGGTGACTCTATGGGTGATGCGCTTCCTGAGAGCCCATCTCCACTGACGTGGGACACCAAGGGGTAAACCAGTTTACGCCCAGGACCCACGTCAGGCCACTCCAGAGACCAGATTTCCACAAGATTACTTTTTATGGAATCTCTAGTGTTTGATTTCTTCCCATTTGTGGTATCCTTAGGAGCCCATCTCTAAGGCAGGAAAGAGAAAACTAAAATCCCTGCCTGTGGACAAGGAGGCACTCACTCATTTCTGAAAAATGCCACTGGGACTTAAGGAGGCAACTTAGAAAGATGGTGTTTGCATTTAACGTGGTAACAGAGCTAGCGCTGCTCATGTATTACAGTTACTCCCTTAACAGTGAAGCCAGTCGGCGGACCGGGCATAGCTCACTGTGTGCCAGCCCTGGGCTGGGCACTGGGGAAAGTCCCCAGAAAAAATCCTTTTAAAGAGTCGCATTAAGGTTAATGGCCAAAGAGAAAGGGGCATCCCGAGTTGGAGTGCCCACGCATGTGTTTGCGGTCACGGGCAGGGCTGGTCTGCAGCGCGTGATGACGAGCACCCCTGCCCGTGGCACGCCGGCACCTGGGCAGTCACTTCCTGTTTGCATGGAGCTGCCCGGTGCTCGGGGCCCGGCGACTGCTGCCAAGCTGAGCACCGGCACAGCATCCGCCATTCGCGCGTCTCTGATGGGAGGAATGTCTGGGCTTCACTGTGGACCACCCCCTGGAACCTGGAACGGGCCTGCCCCAGCCCTCCCCTTCACCCTCGCCCTCTGTCTCTCGTGTCTGGTCGGCTCCGGGCAGGGCATCCCCACAGGCCTCTCCAGAGGCCCTCAGGGTTCTAGTCAGAGGTGGCAGCAGGGTGAGGCCAGCAAGGCACCCGGCTCAGGGGCCCTGGGGCAAGACATGAGCCGTGGATCACAGCCCAGGTGGTGCAGTAGGTCTGTCTCCCGCCGTGACATGTGTGACGGGTTACATCATCTGTCTCGCACACCCAGGTACCAAAGACCAGAAGCCCTGCCCGGTGCCACACACGTTGGCTGCAGTTCCTCATACATACGCCACAGTTTTTCAGAGCACAAGTGCGTGAGAATGAGTTTTGTCAGGATAAATTTAAATCCACTCAAAATTCATTCTCTGAAAAGTAACTCATTCCCAATTTGGCACACCTCAGGCATTGTTAGTCACACATTACTTGCGACCTCGCAACTAACGGAAGGTAACATCTGGTTTTAGAGGGTGATTCTTCTCCCATTAGGGGCCTCAGCAGAGTCCTTGAAATAACCACCTCCCCAGCTCTCTCTCTCTTACCCTCTGTGTACACCTGATTTTCCAGAAAGATCCATAATGGAAAGCAGATGTCCTCTGCACCTCCCCTGAGAGACCCAGAGGCCCACACTTCTCTGGTGCCGCGTGAAACCTCTGAGCTGGTGTGTTGCCCTCGGCCCAAGCAGGGCCGCCGCCCAGGTCAGGGGAGAGGCCGGGACCCGCTGGAACTCAAAGCCTTGTGTGTCCCGACTGCAGGAGCTGGAGCCCTGCGGGGCTTCTCTGCACGTGGTCCACAGCTTTGCAACCTAACTTCAGCCAGGGCACTTGTAAAAACACACACTCCCAGGACCTGCCCCAGCCCCAGAACCGCTGAATCAGAATCTCCGCACATGGAGGCTAGGAATCTGCATTTTTAGCCTGAACACTCCCCCCCATCACTGACCCGCCAGTTATGTGCACTCCCGGCAGGAAGCACTGGTGAGGAGTGTTCCTGTATAGCCCTCCCCCTCCCACCCTCCCACCAAAAGGAGTCCCTGTCTCAGGGCTTGGGGAGCCCTAGAGAAGGCGGCAGCCCTGCCAATGGGGAAAGGCAAGCCCCTGAGATGGACAGTTACAGCTACTCCCAGGGGGGCTCCGTCCTCTCAGGCTTCTGGGTTCATTCCTTTAGAATAGGGTTTGGCTGAAGAAACTGATAGAACAAGGAGCCCTTCCAAGTACTGAGAACCTTGTGGCGGCCCCACGTTGTTCTGAGTGCTGTGAGTGAGCCCTCTCTTACCCTTAGGCGAGGTGCTGGTTGTTAGCTCTTCAGCTGTAGAAACTGAGGCCCAGAGAGGTGTGACTGGTCCAAGGCCACACAGCTGGTAAAAGCAGAAGCAGGTTGTAAACCAGGGCTGGCTGACTCTCTTCTGGTGACACTGCTGGGACCTTCTGGAGGAGACGATGTGAGCCAGCCTATAAGAAGGAACGTTGGTGTATTTTCTGATTCAATAAAACCAAATGTCCCCTGAGCCTTTGAGCTCAGAAGTCCAATGCCAAGAATGTGACAAGACATGCTGAGACTGAGCTGGTTTTAGATCCTGAAACGCTGGCTTGCTCCTTCCAAAACCCATGCTGACTCTTGGAAGGAGGAGATATTTTATACGGGGTTTGGGTTCTCACCTTGTGGTGGCAGTGGAGTTTGTTAAACTGACGAAGGGACTTGGAGGTTCTATCCATGTGTCATTAAATCAGGGATTGGCAGGTTGTCCACTTGCAGGTTGGGGCGCAGCAGGACGGATGCTCCCAGATTATTCCTCCCCCAGCCCTTCCTCCGCCACCCCTTCTGCCACCACTTCCTCTGCTCTGCAGCTGCCCAGTGTCCCACGCCGTCAGAAGGCACAAAGCCGTAGAGATCATCCCCCCAGCCCATGATACAGTTCAGCCTCTTCTGCTGTTAACTGGCCATGGGAGCTGTGTTATGAGTAATCGGAATTGTTAGTCTCTCGCCTAATGATCTCTGTCAGGAGACCACCTTCGGGTTGTTCTCCAATTAGGGAGCTTCCAAACCAGGAGAGCAGCACAGCCCATCTGCCCAGAGCCACCACGCAGTGACAGTGGCTTGTTATACTGGAGCCCCAAGTCCACGGGTCCTGTCAGTCAGCACAGCCCCACGGAGGGGCGGGAGGCCGGTCTCCTCCTCGCATCCTCAGGCTCCCAGCTGCTCTGTGCTCACTCCTTTGGTGGGGAAGGCCTCCCTGTGTTCAGGCATAAAGGGCCACACTCAGTATTCCGTTAGCACGTTCTGTGTTTTAAGAATTCCTACCTGGGAGGGATGGTTTCTTTTGAGATCAGAGGCCTACTCTCAGGGACGGTGGACCAATAAGGGCAGATGAGAACTGCAAGGGAAGTCACAAATAGTCCAGTTCCACCTGCCCCTAAACCGAAGAGCAGGGGGCCGAGGCCAGGGAGAGGAGGGTCTTGCCCAGTGAGGTCCACAACACTGGACAGGAGGACTGGAGCCCACCCAAGTGGTCCTGCTTCCCTTCCCCTCACCCCAACTTCAAACACAGACTCTCTTTTTCATGTCTCCGTCCTCCCATTGAGGCCTAGCTGTGGGACAGGGGGAGACCTCTGCCCAAACCAACAGGCTGTGGAGACATCCGTGAGACCGTCACGGCCCTGGGACCATGTGTTCAGGACCGTCTCCTCCACAGCCTTTGCATACATCAGAATAAAAGTGCTCCCAGTGGGCAAACAGAGCGCTGTCAGTTCTTGGCTTGGCAAGTAGAGGACAACTCCTTGCAGAGAAAATAGTGTCCCTTCATCCAGACAAATTCAACCCAATGCCAGGAAACGTAGACTATGAACTTCGCTAGATTTCATCCCCCACTGGACGTATTGTGCAGTGCACAAACTGCACAGCTGTATATGGCACCATAAGCTTTGAGGGCAGGGTCCATGTGTGTCCTGTTCTCTGCTGTATTCCCAGGACGTAGTGCCCAGCCCATGTAGGAACACAAAATTATTCAATAAGTGAATGAATGAATGAATGCTTTAACTTAAAGTTCAAATTGATACTTTCAGAGAGGAGCCCAGAAGGGCTAGTCCAAGAAATGAATCTCCAGCCGTGGAGATTCAGATGTCATGAAAGTCTTAGGAGTCAGTTGGGCCTTAAATCTTTCCTCACAGGAGTCTGCTAATTACGTTGCCAGGTTTTCTGCTGAACAGTCTAAACTCACATTCAAAATAGTTGTCCCTTATGTCTCTTCTTAATATCTCAACACAGCTTCTGCTATGGACAGTTGTTAAGCCTCAGGCCTGGCAGTTTAACAGCTTTGCCAGCGGGGATGGGCCTGGTCTTATGTGTGTCAGTCAAGATGCCTTACTCTGGGTCTCTTGATAAAGGGGAAGACCAGTTGGGACAGGCCATCTGAATAGCTTGAGAACAGCTTCTGGAACAAATCTTGGGCTTTAGCTAAAGCTCATTATTTTGTCACTTGAATGAAATTTTAATATTAAAGAGATGCACAAACTAAAACCTTTGTAGTAAAGTGTTTTTAAAAATTGGTAACACAATCACCCATGATGAAAATCTATATCAAGAACTTCTAGTGTCTGGAGCATAGTAAATTCTCAATAAATGTGAGCCCATCCATCTTTTCTATCAATGTTCACTTGAAATAGGTTAATTCACAGGCTAAGATTTCAGCACAATCTGATATAGATGAGAAATTTCATGTAAAGGATCTATAGATTTGTTTTTATATGTTTCCTTTCAATGGAATCTCTTTGTATTGGGAAGGGAGAAAGATCTAGCATGTTTCTGGGGTATGCTGGGAGTTGGGCCAGGTGTTTTATGTTCATTGTATTCTTCTCTGCTGACCTCCGGGTGAGGTTTGTTCTCCCATTTTCCAGACGAGGAGCTCAAGATTGTTGGACCCCAAAGCCAGCATTCTTTCCCTTCTCTGTGTTTAGAAATGAGCCCAGAAATGGGAACTGTCCATAGTGAACTCAGACAAAATGGCCCATGTGACCACATGGTCAGGGCACTGCCAGCTTCCCTGTCCAGTCCAGCCTTCCTTTGGCCTGGGATGAGCAGTGGTGCCTTTCAGAGGACACTGTCATCTAACCTGTCAGGTGTTGGGCCAGGTATTGCAGCATCACCAACAGGGAGGCAGCGTGGGCCAGCAAACTGAGGGGACCCAGGTGCCCCGGATGGTCTAAATATCAAAACTGAGTGGCTGCAAACTCAGAGTGCTTCAAAATATGCTATGTCCTTGTCTCTAATGTGTTGAATTAAAATATCTTTTATTCCCCATCTTGAAAACATTTCCGTCAGGTTGTATATTTCTCAAATTTTCTGTGAACTTCCTGTGTTGTCAGCTGGTCCCAGGAGAAGGTTTTCATCATTCTGACATGATTATTTCATAGGTTTTCCCAACATGGCCTCCTGCACTGCCCACAGGTCCCCACTAGTAACCAGTGAGTGGAGTCCTTCTGCACTGACTGTTTTGAACTGCTATAAAGTTCAGGGGCACCCTGTGCCCAGGAATGGCTGGCTGCCTCAGGTCCCGGGGTCCCTGAAACCTAGGGTACAGGCACTCCTTCTAGTGGTGTCACACAGAATGCCCTTTCTGGTGGACAGCCCATCCTGGTTTCACAGAGGTAGGCATGGCCCTGCTTATCTGCGAGTGCCCTTGGCCCTGGAGCAAGCAGTGACATGGGGTGGGTTGGTTACCCACTGGAACCGCAGCGCTGTCCCCCACCTCCCCGCTCGGCCTCAGCACTCGGGCCGTGTGCATGGGGGCCCTCTCGTCCTGGCCTGTGGGCCCCCAGCCTTCGTGGACCTATTGCGTGTTCTTTTGTGAAAAGGTTCATACTCGGTCGTATCCGTCTATTTCCTGCCCTGTGCAGGTCCCCTGGCCTCTCTCACCCGTCATTTTGGGGACTCCTTCTCAGAGGGGAAGAAAATGGTCTGTGCTTCTCACCCCCTTTATCATCATCACCACTGTCCTCTCCGTCACCACTGTGGACCACCACCCCTTCATCTCCACAGTCATCCCACCGCTACTCAGCCACCCTCACCTTCAGCGCTGTCACCGCCCCCACCCACCCCACGTCCCCACTCTGGTCCCCATTCGGGGTCTCCTTCCACCTCTCTGTCTCCCCACCATCGCCACCCACTTCCCAGCACACAGCTGTTTGGAAGCTCCCACCTGCGTGTGGCAGGGCCTTATTTCCTTGTGTTGTAGCAGAATCAGGCAGCACCCCTGCCTCAGGGTTGGGACAGATGTGTGGAGCATCTGCTCTGCGGGGAGCCCTGGTGTGCAGTCCCTCGGCAGGGGCACCAGGCTACGTGAGGGAGCAAGGCGGGGGCCTCCCCCAGGGGAGAAGATGTGCGCACTCTGGCTCCTAAAGTACAAACGGGACAGCTGGGGTGCTGCCTGAATGGGCTGAGGACTGAAGCTTCTGCTGATGTAAACGGATGCAGGTCCGGGCGCCGCCTCCATCAAGGTGAGCAGTGCTGCATAGTCAAACAGGAGTCAGAGACACCGTCCGAGAAACAAGTTACTGTGTGCAGTCCGAGGACGAAGCCAGTGTGCTGGCCCCAACATGTTTCAGTAATACCAGGGGATCTTTCTCCTTTATGGTCCTCGTGCAGAAATTGTGTACAGGAAACGCCACAGCTGGAGCTTGGCTGCAGGGAGGCCATGCAGCTCCAGTCTGTTCCCTGTTCATTGGACCTCAGGCTCTCAGAGCACCAGACCAGGAGCCTCGGTCGTTAGAACAATAACCAAGTCCCGAGGACCTCGGGTGTTGTTTCTAAGCTGGAACAACTTGTACCCGTAAAGAAAAAATAAAATAATTTTGCCAAGAGTTTCTTTTAAGGTAGCCTGAATAACCTAATTGAACACATCGTTTTCAAATTAAACACAAATTTCCTAACGCAGAGGTGGAATTGTTAACTTTCACAAATTTCCACACTTGAGAATTGTCTAAGAATAACTTTTTCAAACTAACCCTCTTTTCTTCTTTGTCTACACTCTTTCCCTGGGTGATGTCATCTAGTCCCATGATTTTAAAATCCTCCAGATCTCTGTCTCCACTCACACTTATTTCCTGGACTCCAGGCTCACAAAGCCAACTGCCCCTTGATTTTCTGTGCTGGGACATTTAATAGACACCTCAGACTTAGTGCAGTTGGAACAAATCTCTTGATGTTATGACCAAACCTGATCATCCTCCGTTCTCCCCGTCTCAGTAGGTAGTAAGCAGCATTCACCTGGTTATCGGGCAAGAAGCTTGACCCTCTCCTTCACTCACAGCATCACCTGCTGTATCAGCAAGCCCTGCCTAAAACAGCACAGAAGCCCCTCCGCTCCTCCCCCAGTCCCACACCCTAGTCCAGGCCACGGCATCTGATGCTCTGGCAACTCCAGCAGCCTCCTAAACCGGTCCCTCTGCTTTTCCTTTGGCCACCATTTCAGTCAACCCTCCCCCCAGCAAACAGAATCCTTTTTTTTTTTGCAGTACGCGGGCCTCTCACTGTTGCGGCCTCTCCCGTTGAGGAGCACAGGCTCCGGATGCGCAGGCTCAGCGGCCGTGGCTCACGGGCCCAGCTGCTCTGCGGCATGTGGGATCTTCCCGAACCAGGGCACGAACCCGTGTCCCCTTCATCGACAGGCGGACTCTCAACCACTGTGCCACCAGGGAAGCCCCAGAATCCTTTTTAAAAGCATTAATCATATCGAATTACCCTCCTGCTCAAATCCCCCAGCGGCTTGTCGTCGCGGCCCTGCTGGCGCCCAGCATTGCTGCGTAAGATTTGGGAGCAATAGAAAAGATTTCTTCAATTTCCATTTGTGATCATTTAATCTTAAGTGTTGTCTTGAAAAAAAGTAAAACCTGAATGTGGATTCTTTCTTAACTGAAGTATAATTTACGCGCAATGAAATGCATAGGTCTTTGTCAATAATGTGTGACAAATGTATATACCATTACTCAAATCAAAACTCTAAACATTTCTATCACCCTGGAAAGTGATCTCACGTCCCTTCCCAGTCAACCCTCCCACATGCAGAGGCAACCACTATTCCAGTTCTGGTCACCATGGATTAGCTTAGCTATTCTTGAACTTCATTAGGTGGAGCCATACAGTAGGGAATCTTTGGTGTCTGGCTTCTTTCACTCAGCATCACGTTCTTGAGTTTCCTCCTTGTTGGTGAATCAGTTCGTTCCTTTGTATTGCTAAATAGTATTTCATTGAATGACCACATCACAGTTTGCTTAGTCATTCCTACTGAAGCACATTAGGTTTGTTTCCATTTGGGGACTATTATAAATAAAGCTCCTATGAATATTTTTGTACATGTCCTTTGTGGACATAGGCTTTCATTTCTCTTAGATAAATACTTATGGATGGCACACAAACATGTAAAAAGATGTTCAACATCATCAGTCATTAGGAAATACAGATTAAAACTACAAGGATGTTATTAGAATTTCTAAAGTTTAAAAGACTGACCATAGCAAGTGTTGGCAAGCATATGGGAGAACCAGAACACTCATATACTGCTGGTGGGAATGTTTTCTAGTTTGGTGATTTCTTTTCTTTTTCTTTATTCTATTCTTTATTTTATTACATTTATTTTTCTTCCTTCTACTTCCTTTCAGTGTTCTTTCTTCTTTTTCCTTCTTGTAGTGGAAGCTTTGTTCACTGTCTTTTGACTTCCATTGTTTCTGATGAGAAATGAAACACCATTCTTCTTTTTTTTTTTTTTAATTAATAAATTTTTTGGTTTTGGCTGCACTGGGTCTTTGTTGCCATGTGTGGGCTTCCTCTGGTTGCAGAGAGCAGGGGCTACTCTTCGTTGCGGTGCATGGGCTTCTCTTTGCAGTGGCTTCTCCTGTTGCGGAGACAGGCTCTGGGCGCACGGGCTTCAGTAGTTGTGGCACACAGGTTTAGTTGCTCCACAGCATGTGGGGTCTTCCCAGACCATGGCTTGAACCTGTGTCCCCTTCATTGGCAGGCAGATTCTTAACCACTGCACCACCAGGGAAGTCCCAACATCATTCTTCTTATTCTCTTGAAGGTGGTATACCTTTTTTCTTCTGGCTTCTTTTTACATTTTCTTGTTATATTTGGTTTTCAGTCGTTTGATGATGGTCTTCTTTGTGGTTTTCTTTGCTGGAGTTCCTTTTGCTTTGGTTCACATAACTTCTTGGATATTTGGTTGATGTCTTTCAGGTTTTTTGTTTGTTTGTTTTGTTTTTTGTGTTTGTTTTAATTTCTATTGGAGTACAGATGATTTACAATGTTGTTACTTTCTGCTGTACAGCAAAGTGAATCAGGTATATTGAATACATATATCAACTCTTTTTTTAGATTCTTTTCCCATATAGGTCATTACAGAGTATTGAGTAGAGTTCCCTGTGTTACACAGTAGGTCCTTATGAGTTATCTATTTTATATACAGTAATGTGTATATGTCAGTCCCAATCTCCCAATATATCCTTCCCCCTTTTCCTCCTGGTAACCATAAGATTGTTTTCTACATCTGTGACTCTATTTCTGTTTTGTAGATAAGTTCATTTGTGCCGTTTTTTTTAGATTCCACATATAAGTGATATCATACAATATTTGTCCTTCTCTGTCTGACTTACTTCACTCAGTATGACAATCTCTAGATCCATCCATGTTGCTTCAAATGGCATTATTTCCTTCTTTTATATGGCTGAGTAATATTCCATTGTATATATGTACAACATCTTCTTTAACCATTCTTCTGTCGATGGACATTTAAGTTGCTTCCACGTCCTGGCTATTGTAAATAGTGCTGCAGTGAACATTGAGGTGCCTGTATCATTTTTTTTTTTTTTTTTTTTTTCTTTTTTAGCGTTACGCGGGCCTCTCACTGCTGCGGCCTCTCCCGTTGCGGAGCACAGGCTCCGGACGCGCAGGCTCAGCGGCCACGGCTCACGGGCCCAGCCGCTCCACGGCATGTGGGATCTTCCCGGACCGGGGCACGAACCCGTGTCCCCTGCATCGGCAGGCAGACTCTCAACCACTGCGCCACCAGGGAAGCCCGCCTGTATCTTTTTGAATTACAGTTTTCTCCTATGCCCAGGAGTGGAATTGCTGGATCATATGGTAGCTCTGTTTTCAGTTTTTTAAGGAACCTCCATACTGTTCTCCATAATGGTTGTACCAGTTTACATTCTCACCAACAGTGTAGAAGGATTCCCTTTTCTCCACACCCTCTCCAACATTTATTTTTTGTAGATTTTTTGATGATGGCCATTCTGACCTGTGTGAGGTGGTACTTCACTATAGTTTTGATTTGCATTTCTCCAGTAATTAGTGATATTGAGCATCTTTTCATGTGCTTTTGGCCATCTGTCTGTCTTTGGAGAAATGTCTATTTAGATCTTCTGCCCATTTTTTGATTGGGTTGTTTGTGGGTTTTTTTGATATTGAGCTGCATGAGCTGTTTGTATATTTTGGAGATTAATCCCTTGTCAGTCCCTTCATTTGCAAATATCTTCTCCCATTCTGTGGGTTGTCTTTTCATTTTGTTTATGGTTTCCTTTGCTGTACAAAAGCTTTTAAGTTTAATTAGGTCCCATTTGTTTATTTTTGTTTTTGTTTTCATCACTCTAGGAGGTGGATCATAAAAGATCTTGCTTCGATTTATGTCAGAGAGTGTTCTGCCTATGTTTTCCTCCAAGAGTTATGTAGTAGCTGCCCTTACATTTAGGTCTTTAATCCATTTTGAGTTTATTTTTGTTTATGGTGTTAGGGAGTGTTCTAATTTCATTCTTTAACATGTAGCTCTCCAGTTTTCCCAGCACCACTTATTGAAGAGGCTGTCTTTTCTCCCTTGAATACTCTTACCTCCCATGTCATGGATTGAGTCAGTTTTTTAAATTTTAGCCAATATCTTTTGAAATATTCCTTTTGCCCTATTCTTTCTTTCCTCTCCTAAAACTCCAATTACATGTATGTTAGTCCTATTCAGATTATCCCCCAGCTCTCTGGTGATCTGTTCAGTCTTTATTCACTATTTTTCTTCTCTGTGCTGCAGTCATTTTTATTATTGACTTATCTAGGAATTTGCTGATCTCATTATCTGCTGTGTCCAGTCAGCTTATTCTTATTAAAGTCCAGCTAGTAAATCCTTTAATTCATATATTGTATATTCAGTTCTATTAAAGGCTTGTTCTTCTCTGAATTTGGTTCACTTAGACATATATTCCATCATTACTGTCACACGACTTTAAGAAAGGTATGAATTTTAGTCCTTCTGGGTTTTTTTTGTTGTTATAATGGGGACAACAATCTTTTGGAAATTTCTCTGTCCTATACAGAAGTATAATTCTGTCTGAAATTTAAGATGCCCTATTTTTTAAAATATTTTCCATATTACTGGAAAATTGTAAGAACAATACAAAGAACTCTCATATATACTTCACAAAAGACCCCATTCAGCTTTTGCCGACTGTCCTAACAACATCCTTTTTAGTAAGAGAATTCACACCAGATCACCCATTACATTTAGCTGTCATCTATCTTCAGCCTGCTTCAATTCAGAACAGTTCTTCAATCCTTCCTTGACCTTCATATCCTTAACATTTTTTAAAATTATAGGCCAGTCATTTTAATAGTGTCTCTCAATTTGGGTTTTTCTAATGTTTCCTTGTGACTTGAGGTTATGAAACTTTGGCAAGAATATAAATGAAGTTATGATGAGCACTTCTCCTGCATCCCAGCAATTAAGAATTGATGTCAACTTCTCCCATCACTGGTGATGTTAACTCCGATCACTTGAATAAGGTGATATCTGCCAGCTTTCTCCACTGTAAAGTTGCTCGGTTTTCCTTTAAAACTAATAAATGTTTTCTGATGAGCTATTTTGAAACTATGTAAATATCCTGTTATTCCTCTTTCACCCACTAGTTTTAGCATTTATTGATTTTTTTTTGGTTTGAAATAATTAGTACTATCATTGCCAAATGAAAATTTTCTAATTCCTTGATTTCTTCTACTTTTATTAATTGAAATTCTACTGTAATTCTACTGTAATCCACTGGAAGAATTTTGTTTCCCCATTTGTTTGCTCACTTTTTAAAAATCAGTCTGGATTTGTAGATTTCTGTTTATTCAGTGGGATATTATCTGCTGCTGTCATTATTTATTTTCATGCCCAAAATATCCCAGATTTGGCCAGTGGGAGCTTCTGCAAAGTAGCTTCTGTGTCTTTTGATATGTCCCGTCTTTTGATATGTAAGAAAGTTTTCCATTACTTTCTGGCACAACAAGATATTCTGGGCTCTTCTTATACTTTCCCTGCCCCTTCTCTGGAATAAGCCATTTCTTCAAAGAGCTTTGGTTCCCATTAGTGGTGAATTGCATTTAGAAACCAAGACTGAGAGTAAAATGTGCTCCTTGCCACTGGAGTTTTGCTGCTCCTGGACCCTCTCAGAAAAGAGGTACAGGAAATACACATACACACACACACACACACACACACACACACACACACACACACACACACATATATATATACAGGGCTCATTCTATAGGGTTCCTGCTAGCTTCCCTCTTTTCATATTTATAACTCTCTTCTTCAATGAGAAACCTGGCTCCCATTATCCTCAAGGTATTCATCCATTACTAGGTCCCTCTGTATATAAAATAATGTCCTGACCCCACCTTCCTCTGTGGGTCCTAATTCCACCTTGCCACTGCCCAGTGCAGCTGCCTACCAGAACCAACTTGGCCATCATCCTTTGGTCCCCTTCCTTGTGGTGCCCCACCCCCGCCACCTGGCCACCACTATACTCTGCTGCCTACCTCTTAACTATGAATTTTTGAAGTTAAAATATCATTAGAATTTTCTCTCCTTCAGTTAAAAAAGCAAAAGTCATTCTGACATGTTTAGAGTTGAGATGATAAATATGCTAGTTGTCACAAATCAAAAATAATTTTGTTTTGGCTAATAAGCCCTGCTTAGAAGGACATTTTGATTTTTAATATTGTTCCATTTTGCCACTGTAAATAAGGTTGAGCCAACACCTATTACAGAGTGACTTCTGCCCAGGCTTTAGGTAGAAATATGTCAGTGAGAGTAAAGCCCTCACTCTGATGCTGCTGCCTCCGGAGAGCAGGACCAATCGAAAGCAGGTTTGCTTTGGTCAGTATAAACTAGAGATCAGACGACATTAAAGGTCGGACACCCACACGGTGCCTAAAGGCATTGTTTATGCAGAAGATACTTCAAACTCAACTCAATCTTTTTATTTCTTTTATCACAAGTGGTCCAAAAGTGGCCAGTCACTCTCCTTGTATTTGTCACCAGCCACATCTGTATACTGAGAAAAATACTGCTCCTGAGAGGACCTGCTCTGGGCTTTGAGGTGGCAGATAGGGACATAGGTTATTGGGGACAACTGTGTCTTTTTCTTTTTTTCCACTGCACCCCATTCATAGACTTCTCTTTAATTTTTAACTTTCTGGTGATGGAAGGGCTTAAGTTTGCTTTAAACATGCAGGTGGACTCAGGAAAATTACAATAGGCTATCTGGCAATGACCCCAGCCTTTCCTGAGTCTCTTCTGTGGCACAGCAGTTCTCAGCCACTTTCCAAAGAGCTAGCTAGTGCTGTGTTGAATGTCATACCCCTGTATTTACTTCAGTTTTTTAAATTGTTATGTAAAAGTTTTTAAAGTCATAATCTAAATTCTGCCTCTGGCAATGGGCAGAGAAATATATTTATAAATTCTTTTAAGCTTTGATGTGCTGGTAAGAATGTAAGGAGTACTTACAGGTTAAAAAAGCAACTGAAATCACAAACCGAGAGAGGTCATGTAGCTATGAAGCTGGCTTTACCTGGAGGGCTTTTGCCAAACTGGGTGAACCTTAGCTTTGGTTTGCACACCCAACATAATTCAGGGCAGCAAGGACAAATCCCAGGGTCCTTCCAAGGTGGACATATTTGGAAAAATTTCCCCCTTCCCATTATAAACCTGAAACTCGAAAGGGTTACATCCACAGTGGAGGGTTAAACAAGAAAGAAACACACCCTGTCCCAAGCAAGTGCAAGGAAATGTGCTTGTCTCAAATCTTGGCACAAAATTAGCAGAGAGGGAAAATATCCCATGATAACATATAACCATATGCTGATCTCCACAAGAAATTATAGCTCAGATGCAAACTACCTAGGTCGTCTGTAAAATCTCAAACATAAAATTGAGTTTAACCCAGAATGATGGAGTCCTTGAATGCCTGGCACAATCAAGATGAGCCCATCTTCAGACTGTGCATCCTGAATTTTCACAGATCGACTTCCGGGAAATGTGAGCTCATTCTTTTAAAAAAAAAATCTTAAAACACCATGGGGGGAAGCACCATATAACAACCAGCATAAGCAGCAAAGTGACACAGAAAATAAAATATGTATGTTTAATATTTTTTGAAGATTGGAATATGATTGAAAATCAAGAGATTCTACAGATGACCATTCATCTTCATGAAGAACTAAATAGAACTTCTAGAAATAAAAATTCAAAGTTAAACACTCAATGGGAGAATGTAAGAGTAGACTAGAAAAAGCCAAAGAGGGAATTCAGGAGCTAGAAGATGAATTTGAAAAAATTACACAGAATGCAGCACAGAGAAACCAAATATGGGAAAGGTGAAAGAGATAAGAGATATCAAGACAGAATGAGAACTTGTAACACGTGTCTAATCAGAATGCCTGAAAAAGGAGAGAAACAATGGAGCAGAGACAGTATCTAAAGGAAGATGGCTGCGAGTTCCACAAATTGATGAAAGACATGAATCCTCACTTCCAGGAAACCCAATGAATTATAGGCAGAACAAAAGCAAAGAAATATGCATACTTACATCATAGAGAAACTGCAGAAAACCAAAGGAAAGGTCTTAAAATGATCCAAAGAGAAAAGATGGATTACCTACAAAAGAATGAAAAGGCTGTCAGCTGACATCTCAACAACAGTGGAAGCCAAGAAGCAGGGGAATAAAATGTTTATTGAGTTGAGAGGAAAAATCTGTGAACATAGAATTAATTACACAGCATAAATGACTCTTTAAAACAAGGATAAAATGGATATTTTAGACAAACATAACTAAGAAATTTTGAGGAATAAGAATAGAATTAATATATACTATTATATATTCAGGTCAGGAAAGGAATGATTGTAGTTCCTATGCTCTTCGTGTGGAGGGTAAAGTTATTGGTTAACTTCAGACTTGGGTTAATTTATACATTTTTTAATTTATGGAGTAAAGAGTAGAAGAATAAAAAGAGTATGTTCAATTTTTATGACTAGAAGAAAAAGAATGAAAGGTGAAGTATTCAATCCAAAATAAAGAAACAAAAGAGAGAAAGAGGACCATGGGAAAAGGCAATCAACAACCTAAATAGACTATATAAATGAGTAATGACATGTGTGTACAATGAGCAACATAAGTGAAAACGAATTACAGGTACATGCAACGATGTGGATGAAACAAAACATAGTGCAAGAGCAAAGAGGTAACTTCTCAGGTAAATAAATACAATGTGATTCATTTCTGTAAAGTTCAGAAACATGTAAAAAAAGAGCAGTATATTGCATAGAAATACAAAGATGAGATCAAACTACAAAGAAAAGCAAAATAATAATAAACAAACAAATCCAGATAATGTTTACCTCTGAGTGGAAATGAGGGTATAGTATCGGAGGAACTCAAAACTAATGAAACTGTTCTTTTTCTTTAAATGGGTAGGTGAGTACATAGTTGTTCATCGTGCTGCAATGCTTATGCTGTCCACAAAGTGTGTAACTGTTCTTTTATATCCACTCATTATTTAATAAGACTAACTTAAACGTGTACAGCTACTTGAATTTGACTTTTATGTGGTGTGAAATAGGGTTCTGATGTTATTTTATTCCAGGTGGATAGCTAGGTACCCCAACATCATTTATCAAATGACTAGCATGTACCCCATGCAGTAGCCACTCTTGTCATACATCGACTTTTCAGATACACAGGGATTTATTTCTGGATCCCCTCTTCTATTTTATTGTCACAGCTACAGTCATTGATCTGTCTATTCCTCACTCATTATCATATTGATTTGATCATAACAGCTTTCTGGTTTGATGTTCTGATATCTGGAAAGGCACATCCCCCTTCATTATTCTTTTTCTTATTTTTTCTTGGTTATCTGGGGCCAATGTAGTTTTATCTTTTATAGTCTTATCATTATTGTGAGTGGACTCTTTTCCCTTTCTCATTTCTAATCATTTTGCTAGTGAAGAAAAGAATGGTTAATTTTGGCCTATTTATCATCTGTCCAACCACCTCATAATAATTCTCTTAAAATTTTCATATCTTTGCACTAGAGCCCCTTGGTTTTCTAAGTATATAGATATACAATCAGCAAAAAGAGATAATTGTTAGTTGTCTTTCCAAATTTTTACTAATATTTCATTTTCTTGTCTTACTATACTCCCTTTATGAATAAAAATGATGATGACAAGTATCCCTATCTGGCTCCTGATTTTTGTTTGGTTTTGGTTTTGGTTTTTTTGTGCGGTACGTGGGCCTCTCACAGTTGTGGCCTCTCCCATTGCGGAGCACAGGCTCCGGACGCGCAGGCTTAGCGGCCATGGCTCACGGCCCCAACCGCTCCGTGGCATGTGGGATCCTCCCGGACCAGGGCACAAACCCGTGTCCCCTGCATCAGCAGGCGGACTCTCAACCACTGTGCCACCAGAGAAGCCTGGCTTCTGATTTTTAATTGAAACAGTGGTTGGTCATTTAAAAGGATGTATTTGGAAATTGTCCTCCATGCTTTTTTTCCTTAAAGTTTTTATTTGGAATGACTACTGTATTTTAGAGTTTTTTTTTTTTTTCTATTTTTGCTCTGGGCTTTGAGATATGTACTCTACTTGATCTTGGAGGCCACTAATTTGAGTCCCAATACTGACCATTCTCTTTTTAAATTCCTCTGATTTTCTTTTTGGTTCAAAAATCACAACCCTCTTGAAAACCTTCTCTGTGCTGTAGTCACTTCTGGAGTTTTGATAGTTTGTTGTCTCTGTTGAAGTTGTTATCCTGCTCCAGCAGCTCTGATTCTGGTTGTTCTTCCTCCCCCTGGAGGCTGGACCCCCTAGTGTCCGTGGTTATGGTCCACTGCCTGCTCCCTGGAGCTCAAGTTCAGACGCTGAAGGACTCTAATGCAGTAGTGGTCTCCCAGATAGGCCCTGATAGGGGGTGGCTGGTCTTGAGGGCCTTTATGTGGGAGTAGACAGGTTGTCAAGCCCCTGCGGAGACACCTGGAAGAAGCCTCCTGCTCTCTGGTCAGCATGTGCTCTCCTGGTCTCGGGGGGAGACCCATTCAGCCAGGATAGCCAGCCTCCCTGAGCCCTTAGGCCCCCTGCCAGAGGCCTCAGCAACCACTTGGTTCAGGCAAACCAGAGGAGAAATGGAATTACCTATTTGATACTATTACTAAGCTTTATTTTGATATTATCCAGCAAATATTTTTATGGCTGCTAATCCCAATGAGAGAAAAGGGCAGATCTTTGAGAGGAGAAACTGATACCCTTCTGATTGAAAGTACTAAATTTTTCTGTGCTGCTATTAGATATTTTCATTGTGCTTCATTTTTTTCTTTAAAAGAATGGTCAAGAAGTACATATTATTCTCTCTGTTTATAATATACATCACAAAGACCAGTGATCTACCAAGATAATGCGTTGACCTGGGGGCAGCACTTGTACAGCAGGTAAAGGGCCCTGGAAGGACTTAGCATCCCCTCTGCGGTCGTAGGTCTAAAGTGTTGGGGAGCATCCTGGTGGCTCACGCTGAGCGTCTTTACAATGATCCTTGAAATAATCGGAGGCAGTCCGAGGTGTCATGGCCTTGAGTCATTGGTTGGTGGAGAAGCAGGAACAAACCCACGTAATGAGGCATCAGGGAGAGAGTGAAGACCCACTGAGAGCAGCAGCAACTGGCCCTCTCAGCTGGAAGACACAGGGAGCCCCGAGGAGCTAGAGAAAGTGACAAGGGAGCTCGGTACCAGGAGGAAAAATGAGGGCCCTGGTGACAGAGAATAAGACAGATGCGAACTGGAGAGGAACAGGAACTTGGGGATAGGAGTATATTTGGAGGAAGTTCTCTAAAACAAAACCATTTTGTAAAAGAAACTCTCCCAAGGGCAAAAATCCTATTGTGCTTCACATTTTTATACAGCTTTTCCTCCCAAGTTCGTCTCTGAAATAACCCTTCAGAGGCCAGTTGAAGTAGCTTGATAGGGCAAATAGAGGCAAAAAGAAAAAGAAGGGATTATTGTAGTTTTATTACAGCCAAAAGATGTGCAAGTTAGAACACAGGCTTTTATAGACACCCTAAATTCAGTCTCAAGGAATTTCTAGACACTGCCTCATGTTACCGATAAGGAAACTGCGGCTCAGGTGTGAAGGAGACTTGCTTTGGTAGAACCCGGACAGAACCCAGGTCTCTAGTCTCCCAACCAAATGCTGTCCACAGTCTCCACTCCTTCTATTACTCATGGTGTCGCCATGTCTGTCTCTTTGGAACCATTGATTTCTGATTACTCAGATCTCTAGCAAGCCGTCTTGGGTCTCTGTAGTGTCCTAATCAGATTCTGTCTTTCACCTGGCGTTTTCCGCAGCCCACTCTGTGCCAGGCCCTGTGCCGAGCTCTGAACAGCAGAAATAGAACCTGATCTTTGCCCTGAAGCCACAGGGACTACCGCATGCCCGCCCTGGAGCTCTGGGTGACTGTGAAGTCTGGCTGCGGAGGCCCTGCCCCAGGGCCTGCTCTTCTGTCAGGGGAGCCACAGGAGCAGGGGGTGAGAAGTGCTGAGTGCTGGCAAACAGCTAGAACAAGCTCCGGGCCAGCAGTCTGGGAGCCCATTCTAAGTGGAGTATGCCTGTGGGAGGCCCCAGGGAGAACGCTCTTAGAAATCGTGAGTCGGGTGGCTTTACTACCATCATACAATATAGAGGGAGAGATGGCATAACAGTGCAAAGGGCTCCCAGAGGGGAGAGATACAGCAGGACTGACTGAGGTAAGTGGGCCTGCGACGTTCACAGGACCAGGGCCCGTGCCATGGCTACCTTTGAAACTGAGTTCTGGGTTCGCCTGGCAGGGACCCTGAGGTGTGGAGTGGAGCCTGCTGCATTCGGGCTTCAGGCCAGTGCTCTTCACTGTGCCCTGAGAAGTGTGTGATTTCAGACTCCCTCAGAAGCTGGGCAGACTTTACTTGGGTCAAGCAAACTCCCAATGTAAGGGAAACTGCAAGGGAAGCATTTCTTCGAGATATTATGAAGCATGCTATTGTGAGTCTGCCTTTTGTGTGTGTGTGTGTGTGTGTGTGTGTGTGTGTGTGTGTGTGTGTGAGTCTGCCTTTTAAAACCAGGCAATACTTTCAATATAAATATGCTCCCCTTTTCATTAAGGCAGGCCTCCTGAAGACTGTAACCAGCCCACGCTTGTATACACTTATATCAGTAAACCCAAATGGCTTCTTATTTTTCAGTCTTATTTATTCAACCTGTCAGTAATTCCAAATGTCTGAATTGAGCACTTACTATGTGTCAAGCCCTTCACATGAATCAGCTCATTTAATCCTCAAAAAAAAAAAAAGGACAAAATCCTGTAAAGGGTAAGCCATTGTTATCCTCATTTTTAAATTAGAGGGAAAAGAGGGTGGGGAACTTGCCTGGAATCATACAGCTAACAAGGCCAGGAGCCCAGGGCTAGGTCAATGTGAGGTTTAACCACGGGTTGCTTGAAACCCCAGATGCGGTTCAGGGTTCACGTGAGCACTAAGATGGGTTCACCTCGCACCCGACCGGCTCCAGCTTGTTCTCACCCTCCCACACCAGGTGCCTTTCAGCACGTGAGAGTTCAGCAGAGCTGAGCTCAGTGGTTTGGGGTCTCATTCCTCCCTCTGGGGTCTTTTGTGAGGCTGGGGCCTCCAGAAGAAGGAGCTGCCCAGGTAGGAGGCAAGGGTGAAGTCCTGACAGCCAACTCAGATGACATCTGTAGGTACTTTGTGGCATTGGGAAAATTATCCAGAGCTTGGGAATAAGGACAAGGGAGGGTGGCAAGTTCTCCCCGTGTCATATGGGAACATGTTTTAGCAGTATAAAAATGATATACTGATCCATGCTACGGAATTGTATCTTTGTTCAACTCACTATTTTGTGTTAATTAAAGGCCCAGACTATGCAGTTACATGTTAACTTACAGATTTGTTTCCAGTAAAGATGCAAACTCTTTCTGGTGGAAAAAATAACCCCCGAACGGTATGGTGTTCTTGCCCTATAGGTCATTACCTGGTGGTGTGCCTCTCCTGGCTATCTCATCCCACCTTCTCTCGCCAATGCCTGTATACCTCCTCCAACTCTCCTTTGAACCAGCTTCACTCTCCTGCAGGTCCCTCATTACTGAGTTGAATATATCTTTAACACTTGCTTATTTTTATTCTCATCAGAGTCCTGTTTTCAAGTTTTGGAAAGTATAATTTGGCACTTATGTTCTTCATCCCTGACTGGAAATAACTGTCTCCAGAAGCCCTGCCCAGGGACCCTTGGACAGTGTGTAGCATCCTAGTCTGTGTTTTGGCTTGATGCAGAATTGGTTAGAATCAAATTCCTCAGGCAGAACTGAGAGCCCGCTGAGGGTTAAAGGTCCTCCTTCCTCTCTCCGTGTGCCAGGCATTTCTGGCTTTGACTTAGTGGTGTGTTTTGAAGCCAATTTGTCAGACCTTAATTTAGTATCTGTGAGCCATACACAGAACAGGTTAAGTTACCTTCCAGCGATGGGTAACCATATGGTTCTGTTAAGCTTTGGGAGCTGGAAAATTGGTCACGTGTTTCCAAGCTGGTCAAACTTCCATTTTCATGAAGCACACAGTGCTCTCGGCTTAGGCTGTGCTGTGTGGTCACTGAGAGAACATCACGTCTGCCCCACTAGTCACGTGAACGATTTCAGGGGAAAAGCCCAGAGGAGGGGAGCAGGGGCCACTGAAGCTGAAAGACATCATAATGGAGGGAGGGGTCGCGGACCCGGTGTCCAGTGCTTGAGGAGTGGGGTTTGGGGATTCGATGTGTTCGAAGATCCAAGCAGCGCTTCCTCCTGTGACTCCGTAAACCTCCAGCCCTCAGAGGAATTTGCTAAATTGGCCTCCTAGCTGCAAAATCAGCAGCGGAAAGCCTACGGCCAGGGCATGCGGACATTGTATGTGTCCTGATGTTGCAGAAGCTCAGACTATGGACATCCTGAACCCTCCTGGCCTGAGTTCCTTGAGGCAGGGATCGTATTCCTGACTGAGCAGATTATCCCTGTGCCGAGGGATTTGAGGTGAGACTCATTCAAATCTGGGCTGTACCACCTACAACCTGCTTGCTGTCTGACCATAGGCATGTCACTGCTTGACTTGTATTTCCTAGTCCTGTAAAATGGGCACATATACAAATACATTCAGAGTGAGGCCTGTGTGTCTACTTCACAGGGCTGTTACGAGGAAGAAATGAGGATTAGATGAGCTCACGTAGGTGTTAGGCATGGTGCCTGGCCATTGCACGCCTCAGTAAACAGGAGTTTACTGTTTACTCAGTGACTAGGAGTTACTTTAAGCACACAGCCCCCCGGCTGGGTACTACTGGAAATGCACATCTCCCTGGGAGGAATTGCAGATTCTCTTTCCAGCCCTTGAGCGTGAATGAGACTTTGCAGGGTAGAGGTGGACCCAGGGCAGCCGCAGTACTCAGGTCACCCAGAGAATATGGAGGTTGCCACCAAGGGGCCAGTGGTGAGAGACCAGGAGAGCTTTTCTCGTCCCTACCAGCAGCCTGTGAGGTGCTAAGAGCCTTGCAGCCTGTGAGAGTGTTTGAGGACGGGCCCTTTCAGCCCGGCATGGAGCTAGAAGTGCTGAACGCCAGGAGATGGGGCCTCCCTCCAACACTCAGTTCCCAAGAGCTGACTGCAGGCTTCCAGGGAACCAGGGTCACCCCACTTCCCCAGGGGTACAGCTGGGCAAGGCGGCAAATTTGACTCTACAGACGGTTTCTTTCCCAGTGAGGGTCTGCCTGGGAGCAATCCAGGCCTCTCCCTGTGCCACCCCTTGCTCTGTACACAGGGCTCCAGGCCCCCAGGCTGCTGTTCTCTCCCCGGCCCGGGGCTCTGCCCCCTGACTTTCAGGTCTCAGGCCAAATCTCACCTTCTCAAGGCAGAAGACCTAAATAGACATTTCTCCAAAGAAGTTATACAGATTGCCAACAAAACACATGAAAGGATGCTCAACATCACTAACCATGAGAGAAATGCAAATCAAAACTACAATGAGCTATCACCTCATACCAGTCAGAATGGCCATCATCAAAAAAATCTACAAACGATAAATGCTGGAGAGGGTGTGGAGAAGAGGAAACCCTCTTGCACTGTTGGTGGGAATGTAAATTGATACAGCCACTATAGAGAACAGTATGGAGGTTCCTTAAAAAACTAAAAAATAGAACTACCATACGACCCAGCAATCCCACTGCTGGGCATATACCCTGAGAAAACCATAATTCAAAAAGACACATGCACCAAAATGTTCATTGCAGCTCTATTTACAATAGCCAGGACATGGAAGCAACCTAAGTGTCCATCAACAGAAGAATGGATAAAGAAGATGTGGCACATATATACAGTTGGAATATTACTCAGCCATAAAAAGAAATGAAGTTGAGTTATTTGTAGTGAGGTGGATGGACCTAGAGACTGTCATACAGAGTGAAGTAAGTCAGAAAGAGAAAAAAACAAATACCGTATGTTAACACATATATATGGAATCTAAAAAAAAGGTTCTGAAGAACTTAGGGGCAGGACAGGAATAAAGATGCAGACATAGAGAATGGACTTGAGGACATGGGGAGGGGGAAGGGTAAGCTGGGACGAAGTGAGAGAGTGGCATGGACATGTATACACTACCAAACGTAAAATAGATAGCTAGTGGGAAGCAGCCGCATAGCACAGGGAGATCAGTTCGGAGCTTTGTGACCACCTAGAGGGGTGGGATAGGGAGGGTGGGGGAGAGACGCAAGGGGGACGGGATATGGGGATATATGTGTATGTATAACTGATTCACTTTGTTATAAAGCAGAAACTAACACACCATTGTAAAGCAATTATACTCCAGTAAAGATGTTAAAAATATATAAATAAATAAAGTAAAATGAAAGCCCCACCACCAAAAACAAGAAGGCTTCCCTGACCTCAGATGAAAGCCGGCCCACCGCATCGCCCTATTTAACTCCCTCCTGGCCTTTTCCCCAACCCGCGTTTGTCTCGTGTATGTGTGTGCCCGTCCACGCTCCCGTGTGTCTTCCTGCACTGTACTGTCAGTGCCCTGACGACAGTGTCCCAGTCTGCCTTGTGTCCCCAGCACCTAGAATAGGGCCTGGCCCATGGGAGGTGCTCCGTAAGTATTTGTTGGATGAATAGGTGGTTGGAGGGCTGGCCGGCAGGCACTCCTGAAGCACCCCGTTGTCACCATCCACCGCATCTGGTGTGTAGAAACTGCACTGGCTGCAGACCTGGGTCTCTGCCTGGCTCTCGCAGAAACCCAAATTCTGCAGCCACTTCCAAGGCACTAGCATGGTCTCAGCTAAACGGAGTCAAAGTTTACCAGACGCTCTGTCTCCAGACCACCTTGGGCATGTCTGGGGCCATGAGGTAGGGACACGTACTGGGATCATCACCTTCAGCCCCTGCCTGATACAGCCCACACAGCTACACCTCTGTACACACACCACTCTTCGCTCTAGGTCTTTAAAGAACCTGACCATGACACAGGATATGGGCTGCAGCCCCTCCCCCGGTGGATCCATATCAATGCACAGAGAATAAAGCATATAATCTGCGTGTAAGGGGCTATGTCTGCTGACAGGTGGGCCCCTCATTCCTGTACAAATACCTTCTGTCTGCAGAAGCTGGAGACCGCTGCGGTGCCAGACAGGGGTTCACGGCAGGCAGCAGTGAGGCCATCAGCATGCAGGGCAGCCGGTACTTGGGGCTGCACCTGTCGCCTCTCGTCTTCTGCGTCCACGTCCCACTCTTCTTGGCCTTGGGCCCTGCAGTGTGCAGCCACCGTAGAGCCAAGCCATCGCCTCACTGTGGCTTTGTGGAGGGGTGGGGCGAGGTAGTGGGCGTCTCAGCCCCAGCCCTTTGCTGGGACACTGAGGCTGGCCGGAGGGGGCCTAGGCAGCACCGCCCACAGAGACCTAGAATGACCTCCTCAGGCTGGGAAAGGGGAGGGGCTCCCTTCAGTAGGCAAGCCAAGGACAAGTTCTCAGGTGAAATGCTGCCCTGGGCAAACATGCCTGAAGTGGAATTAGCATCCCAAAGAGGAACTCGAAGGGGTTTCCCCTTGTGTGCCACTCAGGGCAGGATCCCTGAGAGGGGAGAGCTCACTGGTTTACTCTGTGTGAAGAACCAGTTTCAGAGACTGAGTCAGAGTTTGGGGGCAAAATAACTGAACTGTCTGTGCTCTGTGCTGTGGTCAGAGGTGAGAAACCAAGGAAGGAGGCTTCCTGCTCTGGGCGAAGGAGGAAGGCTTCTCCCTCTGATCCCTCCCCTGGGGTCGGGCGGGCTTGACTCCACCATGGCTAACCTCCACCACCTGGTCTGTGGCGGTCAAATCGAGAATCCTTATTTGAATTGCAGAGGGAGGCTTTAGCACAGACTGGTACAAATGGACTTGTTTCTTCTGCCACCATCACTTTCATGTAACAATTCCCATGTCTGACCATGTCAGGTACATTTAATTAGTGTTGAAAAGCAGCTTATTGGGTGAGATGATCAGTTTCTAACCCGGGTAAATGACTTTCTTTATGACTAGAAATTAAGCACATTATATCTTTTTCAGGCATCATGGTCGTCCTCATAAATACTGTAGGCAGTTGCTGGCAGCCTCACTTGGTTACCTTTCCCATTACTGTTTTATCATCGTCCTGGTAGGAGGGGGGAATTCATTCTGTTTTCATAACAAGGAGGAAGTGGTGACGAGGGCCTCATTTAATGAAACCACGCTTGGCCGGCGTCTCGGAGGCTGGGGTTGGGACCCCAGGCCGCCCCCATGCACGGCATTCTCCGCTTGTTCAGGGGGCGTACTGGTCGCAGACTGGGAAGGGCAGGTACAGGGCTTTCAAGGTACTTTTGTCTTAATTGCAAATAATTAGGAATCAAATATTTGCCAACAGCCCATTTCCATGTCAGAGAGAACCTGAGTGTTCTTGGCCACTTCGATGAGCACAGGTTGGCACAACTGTTTTCTTAACACTGACCCCTCAGAGCACAGCCTGGGGGAGCTACACCTGCAGGATGGTCAAACCTGGGCGTCGGAAGCACCACGTGCAGCGCTGGTCCTCAGAGGTGTTGGGTGCAGCCTGGGCATGTGGGTGTCTCAGAGGGGATAGGATCAGGTAGAGAGGATTCTCCCCACCCCCGTCCACAGCTCACTGGCCTTCCTTTGATGCCTGCCCTGGATTAGGTGGTCTCTGAAGGGCCTCGCTGCACTGCCACTCCTGTTTCTAGTCCCCTTTACCCCAGAGGAGGCCCACCTCTACGGACAGTTGCCTCCCCTTCGTGCCTCCATCCCTCCAGCTCCCCACGTGGAGGTGGCAAGGGAGGTACACCCCTGAACAGTCACGACATGCGGGGGCCCTTTCCACCTTCCCATCCCAGCTTCTAGCCTGGGGGTTAAGCACCGAAACAGGGAGAACAGCTTTGAAAACTATTGCGTTTCTTAAATCCTGAGTGAGGGGCAGGCTCAAGAAGACAAAGGTCCTGCACCCGTGGGGCGTCCTGAGGCTAGAGAGTAGGGCAGACCCTCTCAGGGTCAGGGGGTTCAGAGATGGGCCCTCGGACTGGAGGTGGCAGCAGGCACCTGGTGGAGGAAGTGGACCCCAAGGGTGCATTGGAGCTGATGTACCAGAGAGAGCCCAGTCTGGGCAGGTAGCACAGCCGGGGCAAAAGCACCAAAACAGGAACTGAAAGACCGGAGGCTCGGAAGGTTGGGCTTTGTTTCTTCGAAATGGGGTGGCTAGTGGGTATCCTTCTCATCCCGCAGGGCAGTTTATTAAAATAGTGACACAGTGCCAGCACTCTGTGGGAAAGAAACAAAGGCTGATATTTTTAGAGCTGGTTAGTTTCTTCCAAATAGCCTCTGGTGCTCTCCAGGATAACCCATTTTCCAGTAACACAGGAGAATCACGCTCATCTAACACACTCCGTGGCAAAGCACCCGGGTGAAGGGCCTCGAGCCCAGAGCCTCCCACTGCCGAGTGCCTTGGCTCCCCGCCGCACACAGCAGCTGCTGTTTCCATGGTCTCAGCCTTCTTGCCCGCAGAGGCAGGCTGCAGGATTGTGCCTTGACGGGAGGGTGCGCGCTGGGGCCAGTGAATGCCACCTAGCCTTCGCGGTGACACGCCAACAGCTAGCCAGGTGGATAAAGGAGATTCTCACGCCCACTTACAATCTGCACTTTTATACTGCTCAGAGATATTTTGACCTTCTAGTTTATTATGATTCAAGAAAAAGTCAATATTTCTCAGCTTGCCAAGGCTGGAGGAATTTAAATGAGTTATTGAATCAAGCAGTTAATCTACCGATAACTGACTTTTTCTTTTCAAATCTATAATGATGAAAAACAGACTCAACCAAAAACAAGATTTTTTTTTTTTTCCTTAGGCATGTTAATCCCATGGGGTAGGACTTGAGGCTGAAAGTTCAGTCTTGACAGCCCAGGCCATTCTGTCTTGCCAATATTTTGAAGAAGATTTAATTAAAACTTAAAAGCAAAGACTTCTGTGGCCATAAAATCTGCATTCATGTTTTAATTATTTGCGTCTTGATATCCCTTTATGATTCTCAATTTGCTGTCTGTTGCCATTAATGCCACGTGGCAATCATCCAGTTTTCTGGACTCTTTGGAGGAGTGTCGCGTTGGTGGGTAGATGCTTATTTGGCCCTCCATGTAAGTGTACCTTTTTCAGCAATAAGCCACTCTACTAGCTGTCCTGCTGCTTTGGTGTGTGAGCTCTAGACACCACTGCCTGAGATCACTATGGGCATGTGTTGGCACACAACAACATGGCAAGTGTGAGACCCAAAGGAACACAGCAGCTGCTGTTTCCATGGTCTCAGCCTTCTTGCCCACAGAGGCAGGCTGCAGGATTGTGCTAGAAAGAACTGAGCAGTGGACAAAGGCTGCTGGTGCCACCACTGCTGTTGTGTCCTAGAGAACTGTATTCTCCTTAGAGGGATAGGTCAACTTTTGGCCTCCCTGCCTTGGCTGCCCCCCGATCCTGAAATTCAAGAGTACCGTTTTCGGGCTTCCCTGGTGGCGCAGTGGTTGAGAGTCCGCCTGCCGATGCAGGGGACACGGGTTCGTGCCCCGGTCCGGGAGGATCCCGCATGCCGCGGAGCGGTTGGGCCCGGGAGCCATGGCCGCTGAGCCTGCGCGTCCGGAGCCTCTGCTCCGCAATGGGAGAGGCCCCAACAGTGAGAGGCCCGCGTACCGCGGAAAAAAAAAAAAAAGAGTCCCATTTTCTCCTTACTCCCTAGACCCCACCACGGCTCCCCAGTCCCTAACATATCAGACCAAAACGCCTCTGTTTGGCTGTCTGAGTCTATAAGGCAGAACCACGCCTTGCTACCCTTATCCCCCCAACCCACACCGTCTCCTCCCAGAGACAGGCAAGTGCTCCCTGCACTGTGGTTACGGGAGCCTTGGCTCAAGCCCTCTGTCCCTTGGAAAGCCCTCCTCCGCTCAGTCAGCAGGGTCCATCGGTACTTTGCCAGCTCCGTGTAGCCCTCTGTTTACTCCTCCCTTCCAGGATGGGCAGGGGTTGTGTCTGAGATGTTTGGCGAGAGCCAGCCAAAAAACCTGGGCTCTACACGGCAGGGCACTGCTTGTAGCACCCCCGCCAGAGGGGCAGGGGCTCCATGGGGCGCCCGAGCCCCCAGGCCTGAGCTTCACAGCCTCTGTTCACCACAGCCTGAAAGAGCCACACAGGTGGGCCGTGCCACACACACCTGCGTGCTCACGGCTGACCTTCTGTGTTTGTGTGTCTGGCAGGGCTTTCCGGCCACCGTGGGCTGCCGGCCTCCTGCAGGAAGAAGTTCTGCAGCCACGGGAGCAGGTGCGCACTCAGCAGGGAGACGGGGGAGCCCGAGTGCCGGTGCCTGGAGGCCTGCAGTCCCAGCTACGTGCCCGTGTGTGGCTCCGACGGGAGGGTTTACGAAAACCACTGTGAGCTCCACCGTGCTGCTTGCCTGCTGGGGAAGAAGATTGTCATCGTCCACAGCAAGGACTGTTTCCTTAAAGGTAGGAAGACGGCTCCCTGCTTCTATGCTCGTAGGTTTTGTCATGGATTTGCTAATGCCTTTCTGACAAATGACCCGGGTGCTGCGTCTTACAGGTTAAATGTGTTTTTAAAAAAAGAGAAGGAGGAAAGAGTCTTAACAACATAGCAGCAGCAGCATTTCAGTGATGCGTCTTCATTTGTGTCCACCTCCAGAGGCCCCTGCCCTTAGAGGAAGGCCCTGGGAGATCAGAAGCCAGGGAGGCCCACTAAGCCCTGGGCTGGTGCAGAGCATGGGTCCAGTAGGAACCGCCCAGGTCTCTTGCACAGGGTAGGCACTGCCCAGGTCTCTTGCGTAGGGTGGGCCCTGCCAGGTGGCGGCAGAGAGCACGTTGGCCCCTCCAGACAGTGTCTCGTGAGTCAGGAGACCATGCTGTGTGTAGAATGTGGCTGGATGGACCCCGCAGTCCAGTGGTTCCCAGTATGGTGGGCACTCCAGCTCTGGCCTAGAGCGGTCACCTGGCCTGTCCAGAACACCTCTGAGTAAGATGAGGAAGGCCCTGCAAGGACTTCAGATGTCTGTGGAGTTGGGGCCAAAGGGTTCATGCCCTCTGCTGGGCTTGAGTGAGAGGGGCAGTGCCAGCTCCCAATGGATGGTAAGAGCCTCAAGGGCAGAGCCCGTGGCTCTTGGTGCACGTATATAGTCTCAGCACGTGGCTCAGGGCCTTGCACCAAGACGTCAACAACTCACAGATGCTCAAGAATAAGAGCTAGACTGCAAATTCCCATGTTCATGTGGCCCCAGTGAATGGTGCATGCCACAGCCTGTAGAAATATTTGTGATGCTGAACCCAAATGGCCACACATGAATAAATTAGACGATGTGAGACGGGAGAAGCAGCACTTGGGCAGGTGGGAACAGGCCCACTGGCCCAAGCCAGGGGACGCTGGAGGTGGGGAGCCCACGTGGGGCTGCATGAGGTCCAAGACGTGCTGTGGGGCAGGGCCGGGAGGGGAGGAGAAAGCCTGGATGGAGCCCCGCTGCAGAGTGCTGGTGACACTGACAGAAAAGGGCTTCTGTGTGGTCACAGCTGGGAGCCTGGGTGCCCAGAGGGAAGGGCAGAGCTGTGGTCTCAACTTGCACAGGCGCCAGGACCACGTGGCAGGAGGATTCACGGTGAAGTCCAGGTCTGTGGGCCTTCTGCACCCCGAGAAAGGGTGCAGCTTTCCCACCTCGTCCGTGGGCCCTGGCAGCAGGGTCCTGGAGCAGGCGGGTCTCCGGAAAGTTGAGTTTATCTTGTGATGGGAAGTCTTGGACCCTTTCATGGCCATGCTTATGACACGAATGCTGACGTGCTTTAGAAATCATGAGGCCCAACGTGGAATCAAGACAAAATGAGCCCAGGAAAAATGTCCGAGGCCTGGAAGCCCTGCCCAGCCCAGGCCCACCAATGCCTTAGCAGCCGTGAGCACTAAAACACTTGACCACTTGCTCCAGCCTTATTGGCCATGTTGAATTTTGTAGACTGGCGTCCCATTCTCCAGTTTCCAGCATCCCCCGACTTGCATCTTTCTGAAGGTTTTTATTTCTGCATCAGACTGCGCACAGCCTCCCCCACCATCGGTTATTCAAACAGCATTTCTTATGTCACGTGAGGGAAAATCACCCACCACAAAACCTGCCACGGTGAGGGATGCTGGGGGAGAGCTGGAGAGCGTGCGGGAGGGGCAGGCAGATCAGGTCTTGCCTCTGCTTCGTGCTGATTGAATTTATTCACCGGATCCTTCTGATTCGTTGGGTTTTTCACCGATTTTGTGAATCCCCACCCACTCGAGTGGCAGACAGAGCCGCTCTACAAAACATCCTTTTTCGGTGGAAAGGGGTACCTGCAAAGTCCCAGAGGGACCTGGGGTTGCAGCCCAGTTCTGTGACCTTGGGTGCATGACTCCACCTCTCTGGGCCTTTTCCTCAGCTGTAAAAAGGGGCTATTGGCAGTTCCCACCTGCTCCGTGGAGAAAAGTAAAGGAGATGCAGCACAGAGACCACTTAGCGTGGGCCGGGTGTGTTACACGTGTCGGGTATTAATGACACCTGTTGTCATCATTTATCTAATTCAGTGTGGCCTCAGGCCTGGAGCAGAGAGGTGCGCAAGCTCTGAGGGGAATGCAGAGGCAGGAACAAGGGCTCTGACCAGCAGGTCTTGGGCCCGGATGGCTTGCTGGTAGATGGAGAGTGGGAGAGGAAGGTGCTGAGAGTCAGGCCCTCAGGCTATCCTGGAGATGCCCCCCTGGGGCTAGGGCTCCCCCGTCTGCAGCCCTGGCCCCATGGGTCTGGACCCCACGGAGAAGCCTTCACTGCCTCTGGTTCAGCATCAGCTCCAGTTCCTAGGCAGGAGGCCAGCCAGCCTCTCCTTCTCTAGCGTTTCCATAGGGAATGCCCAGCAAGCAGTAGAGATCTGTTCACTGGTCCCAGGGCCTTGGAGGGCGCGGAGGCAGCCAGGCCTAGGAGGGTGCTTTGGGAGCGCACTTCTCCACCTTCGCCAGAACCATGGCTCCAACGGGGAGCGAGGCGTAATGGATTGACAGAGGGCTGGGGGGCAGGCAGGATGAGATTCTTGGGAAAAAGCCTAGTGGGTATAAAGGACAGCTTCCTTCAGTCCTCACCCCAAGATGGCAGCAGAGTAATGCCATCTTGAGCTCCATTGATGATCCCGAATTTCCAGGGAGTTGTTGATCCAGGAAACTTAAAAACACTGTTTTCCCATGCAAACAAAAATTCTAAAATCATGGTGTTTCACTGTCTTTTCCTTCTAGCTTTACAAAGAGAAGTTATGACTTTACTCTCTGGGGCTTTCTCTGCCCCCAGAAGTCACTATATTAGGACGGTCCTTATGGGGTTGGAGCACGTAGAGCAAGGGGGATGGGGACGTGGTGGTGGGTTCCTAGGTGAGGCCACCGCAGTTCAGAGCACTCGCTCCGCCACCAGAGCCCCTGAGCCCTCACTGGGGTGCGGAGGGGGTTCTCATGGGTACCGTCTGGGGACATGACACTAACCCCTCTGCCAGGGAGGAGACGCAGCATTCGAAGCCCATGTACAAGAAAACTTGTGGTATCACATTCCCGTTGCTATGGCAATGGGATACTGTGTGAATACAGAATGAAATATAACATAATTTAGGGATCATTAGCTGGTGAGAAAATCAAAACTGAACTCAGCAGCCTGGCTTCAGCGGGTGTTGGCAGCTTCCATACCAGCAGTCCTGACATCCCAAGCAGGGTCTCACTCGCTGAAAGTCAGGGGGACAAGGGAGGTGGGATACTGTCTCTCCTTCTCCTTGGGGCAAAATTAGAGCCACATTTGTCCTCGGTAGCAAATATTACCAGTGAACACCAAGATAGTAGGTGGATTTCTCTGTACCTTTAACTTCTTCTAGAGTTTGTGTCTTAAAAGTTATCTTGTGACATGGCATTCCTATTTGTATACTAGCTGGCACTTTTTAAATGATTTTTCTGACTCAGTTCTGAATTCACGCTTTATCTCCTACACTGTTGGAGAAGACAGGCTTGCCACTCAGCTATCACTCACCACTCCTGGCTTGTATTATCCCAGATGACAGTGTCATAGTTGGGCAGTTTTCCCAACAAACCATGAAATTATGGAAGAAAGAAGCCTGTTAGGGTTTCAGTTCTACACAGACCATTAAGCTTCCTTATCCTGCATGGAATTTGTAGGTACGCTTTGGTGCTTCTGAGGGGAGTTCCCAGGCTTATGAAATCAGAGGAAATAATTACCACTTTTTATTTTAAAAATTAAACATACTATAGGCTCACTAATAAACCTTCTTTCCTTAAGTGTTACTAAACACAGGAATAGAAACCCAAACATCTATTACAAGTTAGCAGAGCGGACAGATCTTGCTGCCAAAGACTTCTTTTGGGTATTTAGAAGCATAAATTGAGTCCCATGCCTCCAGGGCATTCCCACACTTCCACAAGTCTCGTCTGCCCTGCCGGGGAGAGCTACTCACATTCCCAGCTGTATCGGCCCCGCCCCAGAGAGGCTCAGCGTCCCACGGTGTGGGAGCAGCGGGCGCAGGGCCGTGTTGGTGGTGGCAGGCATCCTAGGGGATTTGGCCTCACCCTGCTGGAGCCGTCCCTACAGCAGGGAGGTGCTGGGGCCTGCGGAGAGACCCATGCTGAGGGAGCAGGTGGCACAGGACCAAAGGCCAGCCGTGGGGCCGTTCCACACCGCCTTGGAGAAGACACATAAGCTCTGTCTCACTTACTGCGTCTGTAAGATGGGAATGATGATAGCGCCTACCTTATGGTGTCGTGAGCGTAAAATGAGCAGCGCCAGTCACATCATGAGCGCTCTTCTCTAAGCAGTATCACAGCACTCCAGAGGACGGTGTTGTCATTGCAGACATCAGGGCACAGTCGAGAGGCAGACGCAGGAGGCTGTAAGAACCCTGCCCGCATGAGACCATGCTGGATATAGGCTTAGAGGTCAGGCGTGTGGGTGTTCTGTGAACAAGGGGAGAGAAGAGCATTTGTCCTCCACGTGTATTTAACGAATGACTGGAATTTGACCTCCAAATGATCAAACTTCTATCAGCTTCTCCAACTGCCTTCATTTGTTTTTTTTAATTAGAGTAAAACCGCTTTACAAGGTTGTGTTAGTTTCTGCTGTACAATGAAGTAAACCAGCTATACGCACACCTACATCCCCTCCCTCTTCCACCTCCCTCGCCCACTTTACCCCCCCATCTAGGTCATCCCAGAGCGCCGAGCTGAGCTCCCTGAGCTATACAGCAGGTTCGCACTAGTCATCTATTTTACACATGGTAGTGTATTTATGTCAAACCTAATCTCCCAGTTCATCCCGCCCTCCCCTCCCCTTCCCCACCCACCCCGTGTCCACATACCTGTTCTCTACACCTGCATCTCTATTCCTGCCCTATAAGTCGGCCTTGCTTTTTGAAAAGAGATGCAGTGAGTCATCCAAGTTCACCCCGTGAGCTAGTAGAGATGGAAGAGAAGAACCAAGAGCTCTTGATTCCAGGTCTAGTGGAAGTTTCTGGAATGCATGAAAGGCCCTCAGGAACTGTCAGTTGAGCCTGAGGGAGGGCTTGGCCCACCAGAGGATGAGAAGGGGAATGTCTGGGGAGGGAGCTGGAGAAGAGACCTTTGAGGTGAATCTTGAGAGGTGAGTGAGGGCATCCTGGGGTGCCGACGGGACAGAGCAGGTGATTCAGATGCAAGTCCTGGGTGCGGGGGGGGGGGGGGGGGGGGGGGCGGTGGGGGGGGGGGATGGTGACGGAGACTACAGGTGAATGCAGACAAGTGGGTAAGAGTGAGGCCTGTGTGCCAACCTGGGTAATTTGAACTCAAGCTGACTGAGTGTCAGATAAGATAGTCCAGTTTCCCGTTTCCCAGATGGAAACCCGGAGGCCCGGAGAGGACGAGTGCCTGCCCCAAGTTCCACAGGCTCTGTCGCTACAGCCCACCCTTCATAATCACCCCCAGCTTCAGGGCTCTTTTTAATTTGGTCCCAGCAAGGCATGTTCACAGCAGATGTGACTGCTTTATCCTTTTCCTCCAGGAGAATTTGTGGAGGGAGGACTCAGGAGCCATGGTCAGTGGGAAAGGCCTCTGCTGCTGGGCCGGGCCTCCCTGCTATGCAGGTCAGCAAGAGGCCCATCTGGGAGCTTCACCGGGAGAGCTGGCTCAGTCACCCCGAACCCACAGGGCCTCTGCACACCAGAGCACCAGACCACTTCCTCTCCCCTAAGGAAGGAGTGGGAAACTCAGCATCTCCCAGAGCTGCCAGAGGAGCCTGGAGACGAAGCCACAGAGCCTCTGGGGCATGCCCACTGTTAGCTTGCTCTGGCCTCTGGGCATTGGCCTCTACTTTCTCTCCAGCCCCCCTACCTGTTTCCAGTTTCTTCCAATTGTCCTTCCACTCCTGGCCCCACCTGCATTCTGTCCAAAGGCCGCTGCTGCTTCCCCAGCCCTTGCAAATGAATCTCTGTGTACCCTTCCGGTCCTTCACTTTGAGCTCCACACAGGGGGGTGTGGCCATTTGCCACCAAGCTGTCTCTCTTCAGAGATTTTTTTTTTTTTTTAATTTTATTGAAGTTTAGTTGATTTACAATGTTACGTGTACAGCAAAGTGACTCAGTTATACATCTGTATATTCTTTTTCATATTCTTTTCTATTATGGTTTATCACAGGATATTTAATATAGTTCCCTGTGCTATACAGTAGGACCTTGTTGTTCATCCATCATGCATATACTAGTTTGCATCTGCTAATCCCAAACTCCTAGTCCTTCCCTTCCCTACCCCCACGCCCCCTTGGCAACCACAAGTCTGTTCTCTATATTTGTGGGTCTGTTTCTGTTTCATAGATACTCATTTGTGTCGTATTTTAGATTCCACATGTAAGTGATATATGGGATTTGTCTTTCTCTTTCTGACTTACTTCACTTAGTATGATGATCTCTAGTTGCATCCTTGTTGCTGCAAATGGCATTATTTCATTCCTTTTTGTGGCTGAGTAATATTCCATTGTATATATGTACCACATCTTCTTTATCCATTCATCTGTCAATGGACACTTAGGTTGCTTCCATGTCTTGGCTATTGTAAATAGTGCTGCTATGAACATAGGGGTGCATGGATCTTTTTGAATTATAGTTTTGCCTGGATACATGCCCAGGAATGGGATTGCTGGATCATATGACAATTCTGTTTTCAGTTTTTGAGGAACCTCCATGCTGTTCTCCATAGTGGCTACACCAATTTACATTCCCACCAACAGTGCAGGAGGGTTCCCTTTTCTCCACACCCTCTCCAGCATTTGTTATTTGTAGGCTTTTTAATGATGGCCATTCTGACTTGTGTGAGGTGGTACCTCACTGTAGTTTTGATTTGCATTTCTCTAATAATTAGAGATGATGAACATCTTTTCATGTGCCTATTGAATGTCTATATGTCTTTTTTGGAGAAATGACTATTTAGGTCTTCTGCCCATTTTTCGATTGGGTTGTTTGTTTTCTCGTTATTGAGTTGTAGGAGCTGTTTGTATACTTTGGAAATTAAACCCTTGTCGGTCGCATCATTTGCAAATATTTCTCCCAGTCCATAGGTTGTCTTTTCATTTTGTTTATGGTTTCCTTTGCTGTGCAAAAGCTTATAAGTTTGATTAGGTCCCATTTGTTTATTTTTGTTTTTATTTCTATTGCCTTGGGAGACTGACCAAAGAAAACATTGGTGCAGTTTATGTCAGAGAATGTTTTGCCTGTGTTCTCTTCTAGGAGCTTTATGGTGTAGTGTGTTATATTTCAGTCATTAAGCCATTTTGAGTTTATTTTTATATATAATGTGAGGGTATGTTCTAGCTTCATTGATTTACATGCAGCTGTCCAGCTTTCCCAATACCACTTGCTGAAGAGATAGAGACATTGTTGAATGTCCACTGGGTGCCAAGGCTGTGCAGGACCTGAGGGTACCAGTATGATCAGGATGCCAGGCCTGTCATCATGGAATTAACAGACAAAAGAAGGTTGGGGTCTAGTCCCCAGTACCCCCACTGTCTGGGCCACTGTGTGGGGCTGCTGTAGCCAGAGATACCCCAAGATCTCAAGGACCAACGGGAGTCTTCACGGACCGTCTCCTTCTTGCAGCCTCCTCCATAGGTGCTGCCGGCATCAGTGCATCACCAAGAGCCTTCCAGCACAGTGGCCCTCGGGTCGCAGTCATCCCATTTATAGTATCTGCTTCCAGGATCAAGAAACATGACTTAAACATGTGTCCCCTCTGGATAGTTCCTCTAGGTTTTATGCAAGACAGTGTCCTGACATGAGCACCCTGCGAGTACACAAGAATGCTGTCAGTTCAGCACGTGTTGTGTGCTTCACAGAACCACCACACTTTAAATACATTCCAGTAATTAAAAATTGCTAATAAGTTATTGAGCTGAGAAAGTCTCCCACTGCACTGATTTCGCTGATGGAAACAGGTTGCAGTCTCCGAGGCCCCCCACAGTGTTCCCTGTTGTTTCCCAGCACCCACTCCCTCTTATTCCAGCCCCTACTTCTCTGTGTCCACTGACAGGCTCACACTCTTTCACCCTATAGCCTAAAGAGCCGGCCTCGTCCCAGCATCCCTCAAGGTACCATTTCACCTCTCCCCTCCTTCTCTCCCAGGCACCTGAAGCCTTGCCTGCGCTGGCTGCCTCTGCTTTCCCAGCTCCCTGGCGCTCTGCCCACCAAGGCCCGCGCCTGGCTCTTGTCCCCATTAAGAACACCGTATCCTTGTAAATGCCAAGTCCAGGTGGCACTTTCCAGGTCTGGTCTTACTACATCCCTCCTACATGGGTAACCATCAGTCTTCCTGGTCCAGCCCCTGCCCCTCTGACTCTTCACAGGCCCCCTAGTTGTTCTCCAAGCTCCTGGTCAGATATTTCTTCAAACCCACCTTCCATGTGGCTTTAAGAGTGAACCCTCCAAGAGGTAACTCTGACCACGTGCTCTCCTCCTTGAACCCTTTCATCCATTCATCCAAAGAACATACACTTCCTATGAGTCGGGTCTACTCTGGGCACTGGGGATACAGCAGTGCACAAACAGACAGGGTTCCTGCCCTCGTGGAGCATACAGACTTATGGGGGAGACAGTAAACAGAAGATGAGGTGTCTTAGGTGGTGACAAGTGCCAGAGAAGAGGGAGATGGGGAAAGAAGTTAGTGAGAACATCTAACATGAGAAGTGACTTTTGAGCAAAGGCCTGAAGGAGGCTGGGAGGTCAGGGAGGGAGGCATTTGAATATCCGGGGCACGAGCGTCCCAGCGGAAGAAATAGCGGATGCAAAGACCCTGGTGTGAGAGGTCTCCTGGCACTTTTGGGGATCAAAAAGGGGACTAGGGTTGCTGGAGCAGAGTGCAGAAGGGGAGAGACATCCAAGAGGTGTAGGGACAGATCATCCAGGTAGGGCCTTGTCAGCACTGAAAGCCCAAACTCTTAGCCACTGTGCTATGTTTTCTTTCTAATTTCCACCACCCTCACCCAGGGATGGCCTTGAGGGGACCTCCTTCTTCATCACCACCCCAGAAAGCTTGAGGGGTGTGCTGTGGGCTGGAAAAGACGACCTGTCCAGGAGCTCATCACCAAGGATTTCTAGGTTCACGCTTTAACTGAGATGAACCTATAGGGCCCGGGGGATTTCCGGCATAAGCCCCAAGCTGCCCAAGCTGCCATCAGAACTTCTAGCACGAGCAGCATCCTCCCTCTGGTACAACTTCTTGTTAGCTTGCGTGTCCTCCCGCTATCTTGGATGTCCTTATGAGTGGGGAAATGTGATTTGTCTTTCTATTCTTTGCTTATTGGAGGTGTTCCATTCATTTCTTAGATGAACGCACAAATTGATGATTATGTGTTATAGGGCTCACACAGTCCCATAGAGGGCCCCACTTGAGAGGATGGGAAGCCCTAGCTGGAGGCCCACCACGCAACACAAATCACAGGGTCCCGGCAAAGGAGGTGATAGATTCATAAGTAGGACCCTGCTCAAAGGGGCAGTGGGGGGAGCACATCAGTGGGTGTTGAGGGAGCACGAGGAAGGAGGGAAGGAGAAGGAGGTGGGGTGAGGGGGTGACATGGAGCCTTCTGCCCCCCGTGGAGAGGACAGAGGCCCTTGGTTCAGCCTGCTTAGCGCCATTTAATGGAACTCAGGCCAAACCTTGGGAGGCTTTGAATGCCGATCGGGAGTCACATGTTTAATTACTAGAGCGAGAAGTCGATTTGGGACTTCTTTAAGGTTCTCCCCTATTGCACCTTCAATTAAGATCAAGGCCCCCGTGTAGCAGCCGCTAAATGACACCACATATTGAATCTCTGTGCTCAAGCAGTTTATTTAATTATCTGTGTGACAAACTCAGCAGCTGTCAGGCCAGCCACAACTCAAACATGTTGACTCTGGGTCCCTGCCTGAAAGTGTTCCCTGCTTTACTGACAGGCTGACAGCAAGGCCTTTCTCTCTCTTCTGTACACAGGGAGTCCCTTTCAGGTTCTTCTGTTCCCTGACGACATAAGGTGTCAAAGGGGCCAGTGGCTGGGGAGACAGCGGGTACGTGAGTCCAGCGAGGCCTGCAGGTCAGCCTGCAGTTCTTGGTTCTCAACCCCCTGACTCACCTGCAGCCCCTGAGGCTGGCGTGGGTGCCCAGACTCCCTGCCTGCTTTTCTGGACAGGGAAGCAATGTACCAGTTTGGGCCATCTTTTTTCTCCAAAGAGAGGGAGGTGCACTTATCACTGTGCCAAATTAACTGAAATAAAGCAGGGAAGTTTGGGGGTGGAGCAGACGCACAGAGTGACCCAGGGAGAGGTAGGTGATGGCTAATCTCCCCTAGCAGAGCAGCCTCATCAAATGCGTGAATAAGGAGATCCAACTCTCAGCCTGTGGAGGTGAGTCCCCACCTGGGACAGCCAAGGAGCAGAGCTACAGAAAGCTGGGGCCCAGCCCCCTGCAGCATCCTGGGGCTCAGGAACCGCCCGTTTTCCTATTGTGGGTGGACTTGTGCCTGGCCCAGAACATGGGGTGTTCTTGAAGCTAATGAGAGCAGAGCTTCACAGTGACTCCCAGACTTGGGCACCCGGTCCCTGCAAGCCCTGCCCTCTGCCTTGATTCTTCTTGTGCTCACTTCTGCTTTGATGTATTCCAATCCCTCATTAATGAAGGTAAGCAGAGTGAAACTGCTTTCAGAAAGCTCCCCTAAATGAAAGTAGTAGAATCACTCTGCTTGCAGGTAATTAAAATCACCAGATGCAGTGGACTCTGTCCACTTGTTATAAGCAGGGTGTGTGTGTTGTGCGTTTCTCTCTGCAGCTGGAGGAAAGAGCTCATCCAGTGACCTGGCAGACATGTCTGTTTACTTGTCTTCCTTAGGGAATTGTGTTCCACTGTCTGTCCCTTAGTCCTCTCCTGCCCGCTTTGGTCAGCTGAGGTGTGGCCCACAGGCCTGTCTCCGATAGACCAGCAAATGCCTCTGTGAGCCCCACATGCCCCTTTCATTCTGCCTGGCTGAGTTCTCTGATCCTCTACCCATACCTCTCTCTCTCCCTGTCTCTTGTGTGTGTAGCTCACTTAATCATTCCTGTTTCCATTAAAATATAGCAAGTTCAAGGTCTTTTTTATGGGCTTTACAGAGACCTTCGCTTCACCCAGTCAGGTGGAGCTTGTGCACACCCAGCTCTGCGTGGGCCCTCATAGCTGAGATTGTAAATTTCTCCCCCACCTGAGCCTGTCCAGTGATTTCAGGAACCCAGGGGATGTTGGGTCTGATAGCAGAAGTTTTTATGGTAGGGGGTAATGGGCAGGTAAAAGGGGCTGAGGATGAGCTCTTTGCCAAGCTGCAGAAGGAAGAAAACCCCAGAGTGAGGAAGGCGTTTCAAAGTGGGACACCCAGGGACACCAGGATAGCAGTGGAGGTGGTGGCAGGAAGGGTCAGTGAGGCCTCATCCCAGTTACTTAGAGAGTGAGCTTGTGAGTTCTCCTTTCCCCCCCACCACCCATGAACAAAACCAGATTATCAAGGGTGCCTCTCAACTACGTGGCCACAAGTGTTGGTTACAGGGAAGTTACAACCCTTCAGTGGTATTTAGTGGCAGTGACATGCAAGTAGCCGTAATTCCACAGTCTGGACCATCTCGCCAGGGCCGGGATGCGAGTCAAGGGCAGTGAAGCCTGTTTGAACGTGAAAGAGAGGTTGGCATATTCACACACTGTTTTACACCCGCGTCTGTCTCCACGTGGATGTGTGCCATGACCAGTGAGGTGAGCGTGCTGCACGGAAAGGAAGTCCCGCTCCCTGCCACGGAGCCACCGCAGGCTCTGCTCGACAGGAGAAGGGGACGCTCGTATCTCCCGTGCTTCCCTGCATCTCCCCTTCACCTGCGTGCCTGCTCACCCCCACAACACCCCACCCCTGACAAACTATAGCAGTGTGAAGGTCTTGTTTACATGCCAGGCTGCTCTCAGCAAACACTCTACTCACAGGTTTGTTTTTCTTTAATGGAAGTATAGTTGATTTACGATGTTGTGTTAGTTTCAGGTGTACAGCAAAGTGATTCAGATATATATATAAGTGTGTGTGTGTGTTCTGTTTTAAATTCTTTTCCATTATAGGTTATTACAAGATACTGAATATAGTTCCCTGTGCTATACAGTAAATCATTGTTGTTTATCTGTTTTATATATGGAACTGTGCATCTATTAATCCAATACTCCCAGTATATTCCTCCCCCCTCTCCACTTTGGTTAGCCATAAATTTGTTTTCGGTGTCTGTCTGCTCATGGTTTTAAAGGAACACACTTTGCATTTTAAACTGTTTTGTGGCTCTCAGGGCAAACAGTTGTGGGTATCAGGAAGACCTAATGAGAACGGGCATATGTAGAGAAAGAAGGCAGAGTCCGCTGCTGGGAAGTGTGGTTTCTCTCCCTTGAGAAACGCTGACAGGAGCCCATGTACTCATTTAAAGAAACAGTTGGTGGGAAACAAGATGCACCCTTGAACGTGCCTGTCTAGAAGGCTGGGGAAGCAGTAACTCGAAGTGAAGGCTCCGCCAGCCTTCCTTTGGGTGCAGCTCCACAGGGACTCAGTTGCCTGCGATTACAATCACGAAAATTTTCAGCAAATTATTGTGATTTCACGCTTCTCACCCTTCTGAAGAGATCAGAGATTTGGCTGGGAATGCAAGGCAGGGTAATGGCTAATGCAAGAAGCTCATGCAGTGTGCCGGGCCCAAGGCTGGGTACTTTATTCCCTCGTTCTCATCAACCCCACACAGCCCTCCCAGATACGGACTATTAGTATTCCTACTAGGCAGATGAGGCAACCGAGGCTCAGAGAGGTTTAGTGACTTGCCCAAGACCACCCAGCCGATGAGGGGGAGAGCTGCACTTCAGAGTCACGTCTCTCTGTCTTTTTGATTTTAAATGTTACATGTTGTCCTAGCGCCTACTGCTGTACTGCATCTCTTATACCTATAGTGATTTTTACAATTAACAAAAGGAAATAAGCTTTGGAAATCATTGGACTTTGAAAGCACTCAGTGACGGTTGCTCACCATTGGGGCAGATGGTGCCTGTGTCCACGTTCTGTTCTGAAGGAGGGATTTTTCACACATGCAGCTGACGGGCACCTTGCTGTTAGCCACTCTTGTCTCAACAAAGAAATGGTGATTTTTTTTTTTAAACATTTCTTCCTTTGTAGTCTTTGCTCCTTCTCCTATGCCTTCTGCATATGTGCTGATTTTTATAAATAAAAAAGGACAGAGACTTTGCCGTGAGCCCCACCCAGTCTAACCGTGGGTCAGGATGAGCTGGGAACCATGTGTGTTCTCCTCAGAGGTGCCAGTGGACAGAGTGGGCTTGGGGCCAAGCCGCCGACCAGGCCTGCTGACTTGGCCTCCCACTGCGGCCCCAGGCGGGGTCCTGGGAGGACCAGGAACCTGTGGGATGGCCCGAGATGGTGTCCATGGAGAAGGGGATGGGAGCGGGTGTGATCAGGGAAAGCGCAGCATCACGCAGGATTTACAAGCAGCACCGAGGTATACCCTGACTTCATTCCACCTGTTCGCTCTTGTTCCTGGGGCAAGTAAAGCAGTGGGCCTGTTTTCAACATTACGTGGACCAAGGTTCACTCGTAGGCTTCAGGATTGTTTAAAAAAATCTATGGTTCTTATATCTGGCCATTCATGACTTGGCAGGTCTCAACAACTCAGCGTTTCATTTATTTCACAAGCACTGTGTGCCTGGCCCAGTTTAGGGGCTGGGGACTCAAGAGGAGTGTGAAGTGGCCCCTGCCTGTGGGGAGGTCCTAGTGGAGATGCATGTAAACCAGGGTGGGGAGCACCATGGTGGAGCACCTCCAGTCTCTTATGGAAGGAGGCGGGAGGCCTCCTGGAGGAGGTGCCATCTGGGCTGAGTACTGACCGATGGGTAGAAATGGGTTAGTCAAAGAGGAAGGGAAAGGGCCTTTTGGGCCAAGGGTTGGGGTGTGAAGCCAGTATGGGGAGCCACAAGCCACCTGCTGTTTCTCCAAATATGAAGTTCAAGGTGGGAGAAAGCGGCAAGAGCTGAATCTGGGGAGGGGCTTTGGCCAATTCTGGGCTAGACCTTGAACTTCAGGTTAAGGGGATGGGGGCTTTCTTTTGCAGGCAGGATTTGGGGGTTTGAAACAGTCTGGCTGGTGTTTAGAAAGATCACCCAGCATTGCCATGGGGAGCAGCTTGGGGCAGAGCCCAGCGAGGAGGCAGAGAGATGTGGGAGCCTGAATTAAGGGAGTGGGCAGACTGGGGAACTCTTCAGGAAAAATCAGTTTGGCAGGACCAGGGACTGGTTGAACACCCTGGGAGGAGGTGGGAGCGACATCAAGGCTCGTGGCCTGGACGGAGCGCATGCCTTTTCCACCGAGATGGGGACACAGGAGCAGAAGCTTTGTGAGTGGTAGACTCACCCCGTCTGCTGTGGACGTGAGGAGTCTAAGGCCCTGCAGGAAGGCTGGGGGAAGAGGGACTCAGTTTCTATAAAAGCCTGCCCTCCAGACTTCAGCCATTCCTGCCTAAAGAGGTTTTCAAACATTTTGGGGATGGCAGAGTCAGCCCTGCCTCCTACCCTTACTGCATTAGTCAGGGCTATCCAGAGACACAGAACCAGTAGGATGTGTTTAGAGAGAGAAAGAGATTTTTTTATATGGAATTAGCTCATGTGATTATGGAGGCTGAGAAGTCCCAAATCTGCGGGATGGGCCAGCAGGCTGGAGACCCAGAAGGAGCCAGTGTTCCATTGCAAATCTGAAGGTCGTCTGCTGGAGAATTCTGTCTTACTTGAGGGAGAGTTGGTCTTTTTGTTCTATTCAGGCCTTCAGCTGATTGGATGAAGCCCACCCCCGTTGTGGAAGGCCATCTGCTTTGCTCAAAGTTCATTGGTTTAAATTTTAATCACACCCAGAACACCCTTACAGAAATACCCAGAATAATGTTTGATCACCTATCGGGGTGCTGTTGACACATAAAACTAAGCACTGTCTACTCACCCCAGGGTTGTTCTAACTGTCTTCGTCAGACCTTAGCCAGTCCTCGTCTAACTGTAAGTATAGGCCATCGCTGGGTAGGTCTGCATGAGGTTCTTCGATCCACAGGAACCAAGCATCCCATCTGGATCAGGCCCTGAGCAGCCGTGCGGACATGCTGGCCCTTTGTCAGGGGCGCACCCCGTTAACACCCCATCTAGAGAGCAGGAACTGAGTCAGGAAGGAGGCACTGCTTAGACATCCAGTGAGAGGTGTGCTTCCCCCACCCTGGGGCTCAGTCCCTGACCCTGGGCTGCAGATGGAGTGTTGACTCTCGGGGTCATTGCACCTGCTTCCCCTGAATTGCAACCCAACCCTCACCCCCACCCAGCACCCAGGAGATCCATAGAAGGGGGGGTGGCACTCACCCCAGAAGGTCCCACCCTCCTGCACCCACCAGCCTTAGAGGTGCTTTCTGCCAATGGCTGTTTTCCTAGTAAAGTTCTTCTGTCCCACAAGCTTAATAGTTTAAACAATAACTGTCTGAAATTAAACACTCAAATGATATAAGATGCAAATTTGAGAGGAGAAAAATCAAAGGGGAACAAAGGCATCAAATTTCTCCAAACACAAGGAAGATGTACACGTGGCAGGAGATGGTGGCAGGGCAGAAAGGCTGCTGATTAAATCCTAATGTGGCTCCGTTCCAAGGATACCTTTGTCTGGAACCGCACACCTCCGGCAAGCTGCCAGGTTCAGAGAAACAGAAATCAAAGTATTTAATCAGCTGCCTTGGTTGACGGGAGCATTGCGGGGAGAACAGGGAGCTGCGGTACCTCCTGGATGTGAAGGCGGCAGCAGGAGACCCGCCTCTTAATAAGACAGTGACCAATTAACAGAGCAAATGTTTGAGGTGTCCCCGCCGAGTGATGGGATGCCTTTTCTTCTCCCAGAGCCCCCTGGGGGCCAGGCAGTCAGACAGGCAGGTACATGACTTGAGTTAATTGGAGAAAAACTCCTTCCAGGGAAGTGAGCACTGACTTATCATTTACTGGGACCGAAGTTTGTTTTTGACAAGTATCTTTGCCTGACCTGGAACAAGACATGTCCTTCAGATAGGCTCCCCGTCCCTACCACCCACCACCATGGAGACTGTGTAGTTGGGTTTCTCACCAGGGGATCACAGAGCCAGAGGGCAAGGCTACGAATCTGGGAAGCCAGGAGAATTTTGCAGTAGAGGTGCCCAGTGCACCTGGTCCGTGGTCCGTGAGAGGGTAGCTCTCCTCCCCTGTCCAGGCCGAGTCTGGAGAGCCCCTGCCAGGACCCCGCTGGGGTCTGGGATCCCGGGATGACCAGGAAGGGGTGCAGGATGTGGGCCACCGGAGAGGCTGGGACGCAGGACGTTGGAAGCTCAGGGGAGGGCAAAGTCAGGGTAGGCTAGGCATGCTCTGACGGGGAGGAGGTGGTCATGCCGAGGGAGAGGCTGACTTCCGAATGGGCCGAGTAGATTTCAGTAACGGCCCCGTGGGCACACGGGCCCCCGCCAGCTGAAGTTGGAGGCCATTTAAGGGGGGGGGGGGGGGGGTGGAGCTGACTGCACATCCACCAGGCAGGCGCAGTCCCCGCTTCTCTCTCTCCTCCCCCTGCCCCCTCCCCCATCTTCTCACCTCCCCCTTTCTGCTTTCCCTCTCCGCCCCTCTCCCCAGGAAATCTGGCTTGAGTGTGCCCACACATACCTAAAACAAGCGGCTGGAAAATGACCTGTTTCTCAGTGAACTGGGTGGCACAAGTAGTTTTAATGACTTAAGCAGTTTCACTGGCGTTTAGACACAGTTGAAATACGGAATTGTCCACCCTCCCCTGGACGTCATCCCCCAGCGTTGGGTAGGGGATGGAACCCCTTCCATCTGACTCTCCTGGTGTGTGAATGGCAGTGACTCCATATGAGCCAGCAAGGTTGTCTTTTGTTAGAGGAATCCTTCTCTCCAGCTTTTCCATCACAGTCTAGATCATAAATTAGTGACTAACTCAACAGACAAGTGAGTAATTTCTCAGGGTTCTTGCCTCCAGTTTAAAGAGGGAGGAGGAGGGGATGATGGGAACTAACAGTCAGGCTGGTGGGTGGGAATTATTCCCCCTTGTGAAGCGGAGACCAAGGCTCTGAGGTGTACTTCACACCGCACCCCACAGCCAGTCAGCCCAGCAAGTCACACAGAACCCCCCCCAGCGCCGGCGCCCCCATCATCGCCGATGGGGAAGGGGCTATGGTGAGTGGGCACTGCTCCGGCTGGGCTGTTCTCTGGAATCCTCTCACTCACATGTCAGCTGAAGTCGTGTGTGAGACCACATCTACAAGTGGACATGTATCCTTCCGTGAGAACACGTTCCCAGATGGGAGTACGTTGGAGAAAATTAAACAGCGCTCCCCTTCACGTCTTGGTCCCACTCTACTACTAGGGAAAATCCAACGACTGCTGTAAATCCCGAAAACAGAACATAAGGGCTGATGGGTTTAAGGCTAAAATTCATCTCTCCGTAGCCTCAGAAGGAAACAATCTCCTTACACGTCATTTCAGTACCTCCTGGTTATTATATCTAGGTTTCACTTTTGCCCACCAGGTATCCTGCACACGCAAACAGAAATGATGAAGCCACAAAAAGAAGCTGTTCTTTTAAGTTTCGTGTTAGAGCAGTTTGAAACTTCTAGCATAACAAAAGCAATTACATTAATCATACACAAATTGCTTCCTAGTGACCAATTTTTACATCCCGGAAACCTTCAAGTGTTTAAGAATATCCACAAAATTAACAAGGGACAGGACTAAAAGACTTCACAAGGTCTTCCAAGGTTTCTGCCCTGGGCCTGGGTATGGGCATGGTTTAACAAGAGTGAGTATATAAAGCCTAAATGTTCCTCTTTAGCTGTTGGCACAATAGTGATCAATTAATTAGGAGATAATAGGTAACATCACCCCTCTGCTGAACTGTAGAGACCAGATCCGCCTTGCTCAGTGCTGTATCCTGGGCACCTGGCATGGACTAAGCATGCCATAAACACGTGCTCAGGAGAGGGAGGGAAAGCAGGGGAGGGACTGGACGGAAGCAAGCCTGGTTTTCACCTTGGTCAGTAGAACAGCAAACAGTTGATGATTGCAAAGCTGAGAAGGACAGAGGAAACCTCGATGAACAGCACTCAGTCTGTTACTCACATGGCAGCGTCACCTACAGCAGGATGTGCTCCGGCCAGAGGAGTGTTCCAAGGCCATGCCCACTCCCACGGACACACCTCTTCCTCCAAGGTCGGGCTCCATGAGCCTTGGCGATCCCCTGCACGTAGATGTGCCCACGTGCAGTGCTGACCTGCCGGCACATTCAAAGGAGTGGAAGGGAAGCCACTTGTTGAAAACGGAATGGTTTTCTTCATGTTTTATGATGAAATATGACATGCAGACAGAAGAGGATACAAAATGTATATTTGCAATTTAAGAAAACCTTGAGAAGAGCCATGTTTTAGGAATTAGGCTGTGCTTTAGAAACACCCCTTCTCTCCTGCCCCCCACCAAACTCACATCTTCTTCCCTGCCCTGGAGTTATGTGCTGTCCTCCCTGCCTTCTGTGATTATCACGTTCTGGATTTTCTTTATAGTTGTCTCACCTAAGTATGTGTTGAGACATGGTTCGCTTTCTCCCAGTTTTGAACCTCATATAAGCAGAACTGCGTTGTAGACGTTCTGTTTTGATTTGCCGCCCTCACGTGACATCGTTATCTGTAAGACTCATCCATGTTGAGTACAGCTGTAGCTTGTTTGTTTGTGTTGCTGAAAACCTCTTATATGAACGTATCACCATTTATCCATCCTACTGCTGACAGCCAGCATCAGTTCCCACTCGGGGCTATTCTAGGCAGTGCCATTGGAATCATTCTCATAAATGTCTTCCACGGTGCACATGCAAGAGCTTCTCTAGGGTATATCCCTGGGCCGTGTGCTTCTTTAGCCTTACTAGATATTGTCATACTGTCTTCCAAAATTGTTGACCAGTCTACCCTGAAAACAGCAGGGTATGAGAGCTCCTGCCCTTCCCGCTGACACTTGTGACAGCTAAACATGTTTAATTTTTGCTAGTCTGGGGGGTATGAAATGCTATCTCATTGTGGTTTTTTTTTTTCATTGTGGTTTTAACTGAGACTTTTTTCTAATCACCAATAAGACTAAGCATCATTTCATTTGTTTATTATCTATTTTGATTTCCTCTTCTCTCAAGGACCTGCCCAAGTTTTCTGTTCATTTTTCCATTCAGTTGTTTGTCTTTTTTAAAAATTGATTTGTAAGAGTTCTTCCTATACTCTGGATACTTATTCTTTGTTGATTATGTTTATTACAAACATATTTTTCCAATGGTGGCTTGACTTTTCACTCTGTCTTGTTTTCTTTTTAAGGATGGAAGTTCTTCATGTTAATATAGTTGAATTTATCAAACTTTTCCTTCATATTGCAATATATAAATGTATCACGTCAATGTGTACCATTTAAACATACACAATGTTATATGTCAGTTATATCTCAATTAAAAAAAAAAACTTTTCCATCATGGTTAGCGGATTTTATGCTTTTTTAAATAAATCCTTCCCTGCCCCCCTACATTATTCTATATCATTATTATAGTGTTGCTTTTTACATTTAGTTTTTTTAATATAATAGTTTTATTGAGATATAATTCACATACCATTCAATTCACTTATTTAAAGTATACAATTCAATAATTTAAAAAATATCCCAAGAGTTATGCAAACATCACTATAAACAATTTTAAAACATCTTCCTCCCCTCCAAAAAGAAACCCTGAACCACTAGCGGTCAGTCCTCATTTCTCCCATCCCACCTGTAACCCTCCCAGCCCTAGCAAACATGGTAATCTACTTTCCGCCTCTACATACTTGCCTATTCTGGACATTTGAGGGAATGTGTGGTCTTTCATGATTGGCTTCTTTCACTTAGTATCATGTTTTCAAGATTCACCCACATTGTGGCATATATAAGTACCTCATTCCTTCTTATTGCCAAATAAAATTCCATTGCATGGATACACTAAATTTTATTCATTTATCAGTTGAGAAACATTTGGGTCATTTCCCCTTTGGGGCTGTTATAAATATGCTGCTATAAAGATTTGTGTACAAGTTTTTGTGTGGACATATATATGTTATCATTTCTCTTGGGTATTTACATAGGAGTAGAGTTGCTGGGTCATATCTGAATTCTGTGTTCAACATTTTGAGGAACTGCCAAAATGTTTTCCAAAGTGACTACACCATGTTACATGCCCACCGGTAGTGCATGAGGGTTCCAATTTCTCCATATCTTTGCCAACGCTTGTTATTATCTGTCTTTTTAATTACAGTCTTCTAAGCAGGTATGAAGTGGTATCTCATGTGTCTTGATTTGCATTTCCTTGGTGGGTAATGATTTTGAGCTTTTCATGTGATTATTCGTTATCTGTGTATCTTCTTTGGAAAACTATTTATATCCTTTACCCATTTTTAATTGGACAATTTGTCTTTTTCTTTATCGAGTTACAAGAGTTCTTTATGTATTCCTGATACATGTCTCTTATAGTATATATGCTTTGCAAATATTCTCTTATTCTATAGGTTCTTCTTTTCACTTTCTTTATGTTATCCTTTGAAGAATGAAAGTTATTAATTTTGATGAAGTTCAATTTACCTATTTATTATTTTGTCAGTTGCACTTTTGGTGTCATATTTAAGATAGCTTTGCCTAACCCAAGATTACAAAGATTTACTATATTTTTTTTTCTGAGTCTTACAGTTGTAACATTTACATCTTACATTTTAGCATTTACATTTAGATCTTATATTAAGGTCTTAAGTCCATTTTGAGTTAATTTTTGCATACATTGTGATACAAGGGTCCGGTGTCACATTTTTACATGTGGATATCCAGTTGTCCCAGCACCGTTTGTTTTAAAGAGTGCTCTTTCACTTTGAATTGTCTTGGGACTCTTATTGAAAATCAATTAACCGTAATTGTGACAGTTCATTTCTAGACTCTTAATTCCATTCCGTTGATCTGCATGTCTATCCTTAGGCTGGTACCACATTGTCTTGATTACTGCAGCCTTGTAGTAAGTTTTGAAATCAGGAAATGTGAATCCTCTGGCTTTGTTATTCTTTTGTAAGATCATTTTGGCTATTCTGGGTCCTTTACATTTCCATATGAATTTTTGAATCAGCTTGTTAATTTCTGCCAAGTCAGCTGAGATTCTAATAGGTGTTGTATTGAATGAGTCAGTCAGTTTGGGAAGTGTTGCTGTCTTAACAATATTAAGTCTTCTGATCCATGACCACGGGATATCTTTCCATTTATTTTGGTCTTCTTTAGTTTCTTTCAACGTTTATTTGCAGTTCTGGAGTATAACTTTTACACTTCTTTTGTTAAATTTATTCCTAAGTATTTTATTCTGTTTGAATTTGCTGTAAATAGAATTGTTTTCATATTTTCATTTTCGGAGTGCTTATTGTTCATATATAGAAATACAACTGATTTTTTGTGTATTGGTCTTGTACCCTGTAAACTTGCCAAACTCATTTAGTAGTTTTAATAAGTTTTTTTTGGTATGACTTAGAATTATCTATATATAAGATAATGTGAGCATAAATATAGTTTTACTTCTTCCTTTCTAATCTGGGTGCCTTATATTTCATTTTCTTGCCTAATTGCCGTAGGCAGAACCCCCAGTGCAGTGCTGAATAGAAGTGGCAAAAGCAGACATCTTTGTCTTGTTCCTGATCTTAGGGGAAAGCATTCAGTCTTTCACTATTAAGTATGATATTAACTGTGAGTTTTCCATAGATGTTCATTATCACGTTGAGAAGCTCCCTTCTATTCCTACTTTTTGAGTGTTTTTTTAATCAAAAAAAGGAATTTTACACTTTATCAAACATTTTATTCTGCAACCCTTGAGATGATCATGTGGTTTTGTTGTTTTTTCTATTTATATTGTATATTACGTAGATTGATTTCCTATGCTAAGCCAACCTTACATTACTTGGATAAATCCCATTTGGCCATGGTATATAATCCTTTTTATGTGTTGCTGGATTTGGTTTGTTAGTATTTTGTTGAGGATTTTTTTTTTTGTTCCTATAATCATAAGAGATGTTGGTCAGTAGTTTTATTTTCCCTGTAATGCCTTGTCTAGCTCTAGTATCAGTGTGATACCGGCCTCATAGAATGAGTTGGGAAGTGTTCCCATATCTTCTATTTTATGGATGACTTTATGAAGAATTGGTATTAAATCTTTTTAAATGTTTGGTAGACTTCACCAATAAATCCATCTGGTCCTGCACTTCTTTGTGGTAAATTTTTAAATAGTTAATTAAATATCTTTACTTGTATAGATTTTCTGCTTCTTCTTGAGTCGATTTCAGTAGTTTGTGTGTTTCTACAAGTTTATCCAATTCATCAAAGTTATCTAGTTTGTTGGTATACAGTAGTTCATGTTATTACCTTATCCTTTTTATTCTGTAAAATCAGTAGTAATGTACCCTCTTTCATTCCTGTTTTTAGGAATTTGAGCCTTCTGTATTTTTTTCTTATCAGTCTAGCTAAAATTTTGTCAGTTTTTTTTTTTTAAGGAGACAACTTTTGGTTCTGTTGATTTTATTTTTCTATTCTTTATTTCACTAATTTCTACTCTAATCTTTACTATTTCTATCCCCTACTTACTTTAGGTTTAGTTTGCTCTACTTTTCTAGTGTGTTAAGGTAGACGGTTAGGTTATTGATTTGAGATTTGTTTTTCTTCTAATGAGGAATTTACAGCTATAAATGCATTCCCCTCTGAGCACTCCTTTAGCTGCATACCTTAAGTTTTGTTATATTGCATCTTCATTTTCATCCCTCTCAAAACATTTTCTAATTTGCCTTGTTCTTTCTTCTGTGATTGAGTGGTTATTTAGGAGTATGTTGTTTAATTTCCACATATCTGTGAACTTCCCAAATTTTATTTTTGATATTGATTTCTAATTTCATTCTATTGTGGTAAGAGAACATATTTTATATTAGTTCAGTCCTTTTAAGTGTATTAAGCCTTGTTTTATGGTATAGAATATGGTCTATCCTAGAGAATGTTCCATGTACACTTGAGAAAAATGTGTATTCTACTCTTGTTGGATGGAGAATTCTATAGAGGTCTAGTTGTTTTATGGTGTTGTCCAGGTCTTCTATTTCTTTGTTTATCTTCTGCCTAGTTGTTTTCTCCTGTATTAAAAGTGGGTATTGAATCCTCCAACTATTATTATTGAATTGTCTATTTCTCCCTTAAATTCTGTCATGTTTTTGCTTCATGTATTTTTGGGTTCTATTGTTAGTTGCATATGTGTTTATAATTGTTAAATATTTCAGATGAATTGATCCTTTTATCATTAGAAAATATTCCTCTCTATCTCTGGTAACATTTTTTGTTTTAAAGTCTATTTTGTCTGATATTAGTATAATCACTTTAGCTTTCTATAGTTCCTTCTTCCATCCTTTTTCTTTTAACCTGTTTACATCTTTAGTTCTGAAGTATATCTCCTATAGACAGCATATATCTGGATCTTGTTTTTTTATACATCCAGACAATCACTTTCTTTTGGTTGGATTGCTTAATCCTTTTACATTGAATATTATTACTGACATAGTTGTATTCACATTTGATATTTTACTTTGTTTTCTATATGTCTTACGTCACTTTGTTCCTCTGTTCTTCTTTTATTGATTTCTTTTGCATTAGATGAATGTTTTCTAGTGTAATATTTTAAGTCTTTTAATGCAATTTCACTGTATTTTTGTACTTGTTTTCTTAGTGATTGCTCTAAGCCTAATCATATACACCTTAAATCAGAATCTCCTTCAGATTCATACCAAATTCCAGTGAAATATAGAAACGTTACTCCTATATACCTGTATTTCCCTCTTCCCATTTTTCTGCTATTATGGTTATACATATTACATCTATGTATGTTACAAACCCAACAATACATTGTTACAATTATTACTTTATGTAATTTTATGTCATTTAAAGAAGATGATTGAAAAAAAGGAGGGCAAGTATAAATTTATAGAATTTGTTATATTAACCTTACTTACCGTTTCTGGTTCTCTTCATTGTTTCTGGGGATTCAAGTTGCCATTTGGTATCATTTCCTTACTCCAATACAATTTTGCATCCACTCGCCTCCCTTGTGCTGTTATTCTCAAATATATTACATTTCTATATGTTATAGGCACAACAATACAATTATTTACATATTGCTTTATACAGTTGCTTTTTAAATCAGCTAAGACAAGACAGGAGAAGAAAAATATATTGTCTTGAATAATTACTTTCACCAGTGTTCTTTGTTTTTATGTGTGTGTGGATTTGAATTACCATCTGGGGTCACTTGCTTTCAGCCTGAAGAGCTTCCTTAGTATTTCTTGTAAGGTGGATATGCTAGCAATAAATTATCTAAGTTTTTGTTTGCCTGGGAATGTCCTTATTTTCCCTGCATTTTTGAAAAACAGTTTTGTTGGCAATAACATTCATTGCTGACAGTTTATTTTTTCTTTTACCGTCCCACTGCCTTCTGGCCTCCATTGTTTCTGATAAGAAGTCAGTTGTTAACCATACTGAAGTTTCCTTTGTACCTGATGAGTTGTTTTTTTTGTTTGTTTTTCCTGCTGCTTTCAAATTTTTCTCTTTGTCTTTCAACATCTTTACTATATGGCCGAGTGTGGATCTTTTTATGTTTCTCCTACTTGAAATTTGTTGAGTTTCTTGGATGTGTAGATTAATGTTTTTCCTCCAATTTGGGAAGTTTTCAGCCATTGGTCCTTTAACTATTTTTTCTGCCTCTTCTTCTCTCTCCCCTCCTTCTGGTACTCCCATTATACATATGTTGGTGTGCTTAATGGTATGCCATATGTCTTTGAAGCTTTGTTCATTTTTGTTTTGTTTATTTCCTTCCCTGGTAAATTGGCCAGCCTATAGTCTAGTTTGTAGAACTAACAGCCTCCTCTTAATTGCTTACCACCAAAATCTCCTTGTTATAAGAGCACTCTTAGGCTTGAACTTCTCCATACTCTGTTCCAAATAAAATCACATCCTCTTAGTCACAGCTTTCCATTTTTTTTTTTTGTGGCCTGACTCTCCCCTTGGGCAAAATCTCCAAGCCAGTGCTCCAGAGCTTGAGGTGGGTATAGTGGCCCGATTCTCTCAGAGTGACACCCCTGGTTTAGGTTTGAGGTGCTAGCTAGGTGGCAATTGTAGCCTCTGGTCTTCTCGGCTTGCCTCTCCCATCATGGGACCTGTGTCCTGTGAGTGAGCTGGGGTGAGAGTAGTTGGGGCCTCGTATCCTTGGTCTGCCTTGCCAGCAGTAGAATTTCCATCCTATGAGTCAGGGCTGGATATAAGAAGCAAGCCCCATATCCCTCAGCTGCACTTCACTTGAATTTAGCTTGAGCAAAATGGAGGAAGGAAGGATGAGAAATGCTGGTGTCCTGCCCTCCCAGGAAGGTACTATAAGCCTTGACTGAGAGCTGGAAGAGAAGGAGCTCTATCTCCTGGGCCACTCCCATCCAGAGTAGAGAGGGGAAAGTAGACAGGTCATGGCTCAAGTAAGACTCTCACTGTTCTTACTGAGAGTTATTAGGTTTTCTTTTTAAAAAAAGTTTCTTCATGTGTCGTATGCCCTTAAGACAATTTCCAGACACTTTAAAAAATGGTTTTAGGGCTTCCCTGGTGGCACAGTGGTTAAGAGTCCGCCTGCCGATGCAGGGGACACGGGTTCGTGCCCCGGTCTGGGAAGATCCCACATGCCGCGGAGCGGCTGGGCTCGTGAGCCATGGCCGCTGAGCCTGCGCGTCCGGAGCCTGTGCTCCGCAACGGAAGAGGCCACAACAGTGAGAGGCCCGCGTACAGCAAAACAAAAAACAAACAAACAAACAAAAAATGGTTTTAAAAATCATTTTACCAGTTATGGTTGTTTCTCTGGGAAGCATGTCTCCAGAGCTCCTTATGCCATCATTCCAGAAGTAGAATCTCATATTTATTTTTTCTTCTACATGGAAGTAATTTTTTACGAATAATGTCAAACAGAGGCCATTTTTTCCCACATTGTGCTTGCATCATTTCTTAAGAGGTCCATCTGTTCTCCTGGAGATCTACAGTAAGATCTCTGTCCTATAGCAAATGCTCATATTTTCAGGGGCCTATTGTGGAACCCTTTCTTCTGTTCATTTGATCTATTTGTACACCAGTACCATGCTGTCTCAATTAGTAGAGTTTTATAATAAGTTTTGATATCTCATAGGGCAGGCCCTTGTTGTTCCTCTTTGGGAGCGCTGCAGCTGTCCTTGGTCCTTTATACCTATCAATAAATTGTAGAAGGAGCTTGTTCAGTGCACGCACCCAAGTGCACATGCACACATGCGTGTGTGCACATACCCTGTTGGAAATTTAATTTGTATTGAATTGAATCTATGGGTCAGTTCGGGAGATTTGACATATTTACACAACTGTATCTTTTAATCCCCAAACATACCATATCCCTCCATTTGTTTAGGTCTGAATATCAACTGCTACAAGCAGTATGTTTGCTCTCCAGGCCATGGATCTTTCAGTGACTTGTAACATTTTCTCCTGTCTCCACTCCTTTGTCACAAGGGTTGATCTCACTTTAAATTGTGTCAGTTGGAGAGAAACAAATTAACCTTAGAGTTTATTACTGATCCAGATGTGACAGAAAGCCAGATTTCCAGACAGGTAGTTATTTGGGGAGCTGCCTCTAATGGATCAACTATACCCAATGGGAGCAAGAATAGAGGAAAGTACATTTCAAAGTAGCACCTACTTTGAAGCTCCTACACCACTTTTAACTAACCAGTTTGTTTCCTTTCATGCTTTCATCAACATTCCAGCCATTTTCTGACAATGGGGAACTAGCGTCAGGCTCTGCTACTTCAATCAAGGCAGCAAAACCTTGATTGGGGTTTTTTAAAATAACCACTGTTGCTTTCTTTTTATTGTTGTTTTTCTGATTACAAAGGTATTATGTATTATTTGCAGAAAATTTAGGAAGTACAGGAAAGCACAAAAGAGAAAAATAAAATGTATTTGCCATCAGAGAGAACCGCGGATAATATTTTGGCATATAACTTTAGAGTTTTTTCTTTATGTGTATATATGCACCCATGTGCACACCTTTTTTTTTTTTTCTAAAATAACACTTTAATTGTTATTGTAAGTCAGGCCATCACTCTCTTGGGAGAAGGGCCTCCAACCCAGGCAGGGGATGGAGATGAGGTGGTGGTGGGGATGCAGAGGTGCATTGCAGGTTAAGTGGGCAGAGAATTCCTTCAGGAGAGGCAGAAGTGTCCAAATTGAAACAGCCCCTGCAGTTCTGCATCATATAAACATTTTTAAAATCATGTACTTGGTTAGGTTATGTGCCAGCTCACTCATGGTGCTCAGCCCACTCATTTTTTAGATGGTTAACTTAAGATTTTCACGACCTTTAGGTTCCTTCCAACTCCAAAATGTTGGGATTCCAAGATCTCCCTGTCATAGGGCTGAATGGTTGCCATGACGATGTTTTGTTTGGCTTTTCACCAAGAACATGATTGGAAGGGTCCATATTTAACCAGGATGTGGTTCCGTCCCTATTTCCATCTAGAAGGGAAATGTTACAAGGTCGTTCCATCTGCACAACTTACTTGTACAGAGAAGAGACGGTGTTTCAGAGCTTGTCTCTGGTGAAGTGTCTGTGTGCCCTGGGTTCAGGCCCCTTGCTGAGACCCTGCCCTTCTCCCTTCAGCTCTGCCACTGACATGAACCCTCCCCTGAAAGGACCTTAGTGTGAACGAACTTGTCTCCATAGTGACTGGATAGGAGAAATTTGTACAACTGCCTTTAATTATAAAATAAACTCCTTGTGCCCAGGGCAGTAAGCCTGAGTGTGGGGCAAGTGGGGTCGCGGTGGGCAGGAGGACCTCCCCAGAGCTTGTGAAATCACCCTAAATTACCACGCAGGGTGGGCTCAGGGCTCCCTTACCCGATGGCCTCCATTTCAGGTCCGGCGGAGGGAAGTGACTTGGCTCTTCTACCTGTGCTGATCAGGAGGGAGGCAGAGCTTTAGGGGAGAAACTTCCTGTGCTTCCCAAAGGGTGGGGGTGGGTAACTGTGAAGCGCCATTTAAGCCAGCATGGAGAAGAGCATCACACTGCATGCCAGATGATGCTTCATGCTGAAATTTAGGGGACTATCCACTGACACCCACGTCCGTACCCCACCCAGGGGGACCAAGGGGCACTGTGGCCCCATCCTAGACTGCACGGCCTAGGTTGCGGTCGGGGCTTCCCATGCAGAGAGTGTGGGAGTTGTGGGATCTGCCCCAGATGGTCACTCAGTGCGGGGCCAGCATCCCAGACTCACAGCCAACCTGCTTCAGGACTGTGCCAACCTGTGCCAAGTCATTAAGGCCAGGGGATATTTGTCCCCCCGTAACACTCAGCCACCTCTGTGGAGACCAGCGGGGAAGCCAGTGCAGTGGGCTGTTACTGAGTAGACTGGCTTGGCTCCAGAAGCAGAATATTCCAGCTCACACGTTCTCACACTGGAACTGTGGCTTGTTGACGCCAGTTCCCTCACGTGCACACAGTGCATCTCTTCTTCTGTAGACACCTCGTTACACAGCCCTCCAGTGCCGTTGCCCTTGGATTTCACATTATCACTCTTGAGATGTGTTTCAAGGAGGAGTTAACACACTGGAACAAACCCTCCCAATCCCCAGCACTTCCCGAGGCCTAGGATTTAAGGTGCAGACGGTCCCCTACGGGGTCCCCATAAATGCAACAGGGAGGTTGCTGGCCTCAGAGCCCCAGCCTCTTCCTCAGTGTGGAAGGTTGACCACACAGTTCCCACCAGGGGGCAGCTGGTAGGAGAACCTGGCACAAGGAGCTGCCCTTCCTCTGGGCACAATTAGAGGCAGTGCCCTCCTGGTCAATGTCATGAATTTCTACTTCTCCCCCCTGGAAGCCCAGTTTGCACCATAACACGCCACATTTGAAATGCAGATTCTTGGCACCCTCCAGAGGTCTAGAGAGAGTGTCCCCATCCGCCCCAGGTACGTGACGTTTATACTACAACACCTGACTTTCATTCTGGCTTATTCTCACTGCAAGTGTCACTTGGAACTGGTCCAAAGTGAAGCAGCGTCTCTGTAATTGCCCTCATTGGCTTTTTCCCACCTTATAGGTCCCTCCATGGAAGCCTGGAGGTGGGGTTCCTGCTGGCTCCAGGAGTGGTTGTTGGACTCTCTGGCTGGGTGGCGACCAGGAGGCCTGAGCAATGACCCAGTCCTCAAAGGGACCTCGAGGGAGGGAAGGGACACCCCACTGAGCACTGGCTGGACCAGGCTGTGTTGCATGTTCTCTCCTTGGCTTTGCGTGTTGAAGGGGATTCTGACAGGTAGGTGGCCTCCAAGGAGGGAAGACTAGAGTAGCGCTCAGTCTAGACATTTCATCCCACAGGACAGTAAAAACAACACTGTAGGTTTTCCGCAACAGTCCCCCAAATCTCAGCCTAAAGCACTGTCTCCCTAGTAAGAAAAACAAGAGGACTCTCTCCAAGTGTGAAGGGCCTTCACCTGGGAGTTTGATGTGGGATGTTTGGGCCCCATGGCCGGTGGACCTTGGGCCTGTGGGTCGGAGGCAGATTTCAAAGTCTGCTTCTCAGTATCGTGAATCTCATCTCCTCCCCTCTGGAAGCAGCCTCTACCATAAAATGGTGAGCCTTCCAACAGCTGGGGTTTTTTATGTGCAACAGAATATGGGGCCTCCCGTCCTGGGATGCAGCAGTGAAGGCTGGTGGAAGAGAGGGAGAACTTCCTGCCCTGGGAGAGAAGGTCACCTGGAGAGCCCTCAGGCCTGCAGGTGTCCACTCCAGTAGACACTGCTGGAACTTAGCAGTATTTTTCAAGCCCACATCAGTTTATTTAAATGATGCTGCCATAACAAACAGCACCCAACAATCAGTGTGACCATCTTTTGTCCATCGCACTTCAAAGGGGTCTGAGAACAAAGGGGAAGACGACACTTCCTTGTCTTCCAGTGGATGTTTATGCACATGAGTCAGCTGCCACTTTCTTTTTTTTTTGGGTGGGGTACGCGGGCCTCTCACTGTTGTGGCCTCTCCCGTTGCGGAGCACAGGCTCCGGACGCGCAGGCTCAGCAGCCACGGCTCACCGGCCCAGCCGCTCCGCGGCATGTGGGATCTTCCCGGACCCGGGCACGAGCCCGTGTCCCCTGCATCGGCAGGCGGACTCTCAACCACTGCGCCACCAGGGAAGCCCTTCCACTTTCTGTGTTATTCTGCAGGCTCTTCAAACGGAGAGGAGGCTTCTCCCCACTCTGGGAATTCTTGGGCTGTACAGGCAAGTGGCAGCCCTGCCTTAGGGACACCCACGCAGCTTCTCACCCCCCAGACAGGCCTCAGCTTGCCACCAGGCATCCCACGCTCTCCCCAGACCTCTTCAGTCATGCTGCTTTTTCACTCACGGGGGCCTTGGGGACACTGACCAGCTCCAGCTTTAAATTCCATGAGACCCACATTGGAGAAAGTCTTCAGGAACGGGTGTGTTCAACGTCAGGAACGTCCCCTGCTGTGGAGGTGTGAGGGAGCAGAGCCAGCTTCCGGGCAACCCCAAAATGTGGGCAGAGCTTACCCAGTCCGTGGAAGCCGAGGTGCAGCCTGGGAGGCTCATCTCACTCAGTCCCCCAAGGCTGTCCTCTATTGATGACCTGGGAGCGGCCCCCTTCTCAGTGTCTTGGGACACTCAGGCCACTGTGCCCCTTCCTCCATGGGCCCATCTTGCCATTACCTGAGACTGCCCAAGAGCCAGGCCTGGAGCTGGGAGGGGAAGCAGCCAAGGTCTCTGTAATTACAGGCCTGATGTATAAGCCCACGGCTGTGCTGGGGCCCAGGTTGCACCCAGTCATCTCCTCTGAGACAGAGCAGCCTCTTAACCCCGGGTCGACACCAGCACCGCTTCATCTCCCGTCCTTCACCTCGAGCGGGTGAAACTACGGAGTCCAAACCCTGATGCCCACTATGGACCAGGCTTCCTAGGCCCACGCGGCTCTCTCCCCAACCCGTCCTCAGGTCTCTCACCACCCTGGCTTGCCCTGGACACATCCCAGTCGTGTCTCTCTTCCAGGCTGGGACAGGCCCTCCATCTCTTCCTTTAGGTACCCTCTGCTTCCTGCAGGGCCCATGGCTAATGTTTTTAAAAATTAAAACTGCCCCAAGGATAGACTCCTTAAATGATCGAGATGATTCACGCTAGTGGGATTGCCCTCAGGGTCAGATGCCAATGATGGACCCGTCTCTGGCAAAGAAGCAGGGCTGAAGCAGTCTGTCTCAGCCCATGTCTGGCTGCCCACTGCCCAGCCTGCCAACTACGGCTGCAGTATCCAAGTTACCTTGTCATTCCCTCGGCCATGAGCTGAGCACTCTTGGAGGCAACCAATTCTCTCCTCTGCCCTGGAGAGCTCAGAGTCTCATAAGGACAGACTGAAAATAATTAGGACATGATTCAAGAGGATACTCGCCAGGAGAGGGTGTGGGGCACTCACCATACACATGGCAAGACTTCAAAGGAGAGGGACCCGTGAGCACTGGGGGGACTGGGGGACCTTCCTGGAGGAGGTGGGATTGGAACCCAGCACGATGGTCTTGGGTCAGAGAGGGACCAGCCTCAACAAAGGGCACTGACCAGCAGGCCCTCACTGTCACCTGGCAGACAAGTGCCAGTCGTCCACCTCTGTCCTGTGTCCTTGCCACCCAGGGCTCTGCCCTCAGCTCTGAGGCTCTGGGACTTTGGAAGGGGAGAGGGGGAGTTGAGTGAATTCATGGGGTCCTGCTGATGACAGGTGACCGGGTGACTAGGAGTCCACCCAGGGAATAAAATGACACGAGTGCCATTCAACAATGTTATTTCAGGCTCTACGTGCCAGATGGAGCCTCCAGAGTGTCACCACGTAGGAGACGCCCACCTGTCAGAATGGGGCCTGCCTAAGCTGAGCTTTTCGGAGAGTGAGAAAGCAGGCACCAGGGTGGAGGGAGCAAGGCCGGCGCTAGGCTGGGGTGTGCTGGGCTGGCCTGGCATTTCAACCTCCTGGGGTCGTGACTTTGAACAAACCTGGTCCCCGCCCTGCCTCCTGGCAGGTGGCCTCACTTTCTGCTTCTGTACAACGAGGGGTTGATCTGATTCTCTGTCGCCTTCCCGCCGTGATATTCCATGACTCCTCCATGAGCTGTGTTACATGTCTCAATCTCAGTGGGGGGCTCAGTCCGGGTCCTACTGAGGACCCACAGGAGCGAGGAGCCCCAGGGAGGCGGCTGACGGAGGGACGGCGCTTGCGGTGCATTAGCTAGATGCCGGTTGTCAAATGCAGCAACTTGCATAATTGGCTTCTTGTTTTAAGAGGCATGATTCTCTTCAACCAATTCTCAAATGCCAGATGGGCACTGAGCTTTGAAAGATATAAAGAGATTAACATTATCAAGGAAAAGGCAGACTTGGGTGGCTTGCAGGCTGGTGGCTTTCAGCGGGCCCCGTGCAGGCATGCCTGACAGACCCCGTGTGGATCCCAAGTAGACCTGGAAGCTGGCGTCTGCTGCTTTTCCATCTACTGGGATGGCTTCTCCGCCTATTGGGAGGGTCACCTATATTTGGCTCAAGACTGGCTTTTCCCACTGAAGTGCTGTTGGCCAGAAAATCTTTTGCAGGAAAAGCCAGTTGGCATTAGGAGAAAAATCCTGGCCTGCTAGCTGATATTCATTCGGTGATTAGTTGGGCCAGATGACAAGCCAGCGACGTGTCCACAGTTAGGGCACCAGGAAAGGACCTAGTAGACTTTGGCTTGAAGGATCCAGGTGCATCTGACAGCAAGGTCAAGAGCACAGGTACCTGTGGGACCAGATTGCAGGGTCCCCGCTTATAGTTCTGTTCTAGCACATGTTTGTTTCCTAGCTCAGGGCATCTGCGTGCCGTTCCCCTGTGGTGCTAGGGATCTGAACTGGCCATCAGGAGGCCTGAGTTCTCTTCTGGGTCTCCCTTCTCCTCTCTGGACCTCAATCTCTACAGAGTTAGATAGGCCCCAAGACCTCCCTAATTTCATATACCAACTGCAAGTTTAGGAGTCCCCAACACCACCCTCATGTTTGATAATTTGCTGCAAGGGCTCACAGAACTCAGAAAAGCCAGTATATTAGTTGTTATGGTTTATTACAGTAAAAGGATAGAGATTAAAAACAGCAGAAAGAAGAGGGCAGGGTCCAGGAGGCTCCAAGTACAGAGCTTCTAATGGTCCTCCCCCAGCAGTTGTGCATACACACTTGTTTCTCCTAGCAATGACGTGTGACAACACACGGAGTAATACCAACAGAGGACACTCACCTGAGCCTTGGTGTCCAAAGATTTTATTGGGACTCAGTCCCATAGAGATGGCTGACTGCCCACATGGCCAATTAGTCTCCAGCCCTTGCAGAGGTGGAGCTGACACCATGTGGACCTTGGCCCCCATCATAAATTGCATTGTTGGGACCTCCCTGGTGGTGCAGTGGTTGGGAATCCACCTGCCAACGTGGGAGACACGGGTTCGAGCCCTGGTCCAGGAAGATCCCACATGCCACACAGCAAATAAGCCCACATGCCACAAATACCAAGCCTGCGCTCTAGAGCCCACAAGCCACAACTACCATGCCCACGCACCGCAACTACCGAAGCCCGCACACTTTAGGGACCACATGCCACAACTAGTGAGCCTGTGTGCTGCAACTCCTGAAGCCAGTGCACCTAGAGCCTGCGCTCTGCAGCAAGAGAAGCCACCGCAATGAGAAGCCCATGCACCACAATAAAGAGTAGCCCCCGCCCGCTGCAACTTAGAGAAAGCCCACATGCAGCAACAAAGACCCAACGCTGCATAAATAAATAAATAGATAAATAGATAGATAAATAGATAGCTGGCTGGCTGGCTAGCTAGCTAGCTAGCTAGCTAGCTCGCATAGACTGATGCAGCCCAAAGCTCACAGGTCAGCAAAGACATCTATCAGGCCAGACATTCCAAGGGCTTAGCGATCACCTCCCAGGAGCCAGGGGGCAGAGGCCAGACTCTCCCTGGACAAGGTTAATCCTTCACTGCAGTTTCCATCTGCACACGATGAAGGGGTCAGATAAGAGCCTGGTCTCCTGGCTTCTTCAAGGTCTCAGGCTCTGGGGTCTTGATCCTGCCTCTTGGGCCTCGGTGTATCAGCAGCAGAGCATGGAGAACAAAGTTCCAGCCAACCAGCCAAATGCAATGAGAAACTGTTAGATTCCTGTTCAGGTACATCCCATATTACCTGTGGAATTGCGCTTGATTTGTTCTCTCCCAAAGATGAGAGCTGGCGGACCCTTTAAAACCATTAGCTTTAATTTTCCCCTCTCCTGATCTTTGAATCCAAACTCCTGGTGTGGCCTACTACAGAAAACCCCACAGTGGCAGGCAAACCTACTTCCTTGCACTTCTGAACATCTTTCATCCTCAAGGTGAGGAAGGGCTGAGGGGAGGAAGCGCGGCTAAGCCAAGGCTGTGCCGTGGCTCTGCTCGCTGCCAACTGGCATCCGGTGTGAAAGTGCTCACGGAAAAATGCCCATGCCGTGGCGCTGAGGCCTCTTCGCAGCATGATCCTAAACCCCTGGGGGCTGTCCGGAATGGAATTAAAGCAGCACAGGCCTTTCTGTGATGCTTTGGTCGGATTCCTAAAAAACTTCTAAGAATCAAGTATACCATATGGCTGCTTCTTTGTTTACCTTAGGGCTGAAGGGAGACTTTCTGGGCCAGAATCTTAAACATTGTTTCAGAGACAACATTTCCAACTGCACACGTTTTTAGATCATGCTAAAAATAGTGGCTCCCACTTTGTGACGATGTGAAACATATATCTCAGGCCTTTGGAATTGGCATTGCTGGCTGAATGGAGGCTTCACTCACTGTAGGGCAAGTGATTCTGGGTGTCTTGGTATCCACCCCTCTGTGCTGCCTTAAGCAGGTATGCAGTCAGGTCTGCTCATCCCTCACCAGCCCTGAGCTGAGCTCTCCCAGGAAAGAAGGACTGCTGTCCTCCACCTGCATCTACTCCAAAGATGCTATAACAGAGTCACTCTCAGGACAGACCTGCAAGGGGAGGGTGTTGAATCACAGGAGTGGGTCCCTATCATCTCACAGAGTGGATACTGTTTAGCTTCAACATTCAATACAAATCCAAGCTTAGATGGATCATTGGTCAGCATTAAAGTGCCCTGCACCAAAAAATTAAGCAAAGGGTTTTTCTTTTTTTTACCTTCTCAAGCTAGGGTGAGTGCTTTAAGTAGGCCTAATTTCAAAGCTTCGATTTTGAAAATGGTTTCATTCCTGCAAATGATACTGCTGCTTTGTGCTTTTATAAGAAACTTCTATTTTAGATCTATCACTTGCTGATTTTTTGGGCGAGTAACTGCAGTGGGTTAAAATCCTGGGTACTGGGTTTCACCTGGCCTCGGTGTCACGGGACCATGTGCTTTGGAACCTCCCAAGAAGGGGTGAGAAAGGGGGCACAGGGAAGCAGGTGGAACAAAGCTTTCAGTGGCCATTGTGGAGTCTGAATTACGGGATTATGTTTTAGTAAACTACTGTTGCTTTCATTCTGTCTTCCTTTAGGCTGCTATAACAAATTACCATAGATAAGGTGGCTTAAGCAACAAACATTTATTTCTCACAGTTCTAGAGTCTGGGAAGTCCGAGATCAAGGTGTCAGCAGATCTGGTATCTGGTGAAGGCCTGCTTCCTGGTTTATAGATGATGCCTTCTCATTGTATCCTCACGTGGTGGAGAGCAGAGGGAGAAGCAAGATCTCCTGACTCTGCTTGTAAAGGCACTAATCTCATTCACAAGGGCTCCACCCTCATAACCTAATAATCTCCCAAAGACCCCCACTTCTAGATACTGTCACATTAGGGGGCTTAGGATTTCAAAACATGAAATTTAGGGGGACACATTCAGTCCATAACAGTAATCATTTATTGAGGACCTGCTGTATCCTTGTGATTATGCCAAGCACTGGGGATATGGTGGTGACCATGACAGACAGCATCCTTGCCTTTGAGCTGCCTACATTCAAGTAGAGTGAGACAGAGAATAAACACATGAACAGATGAGTGTGATAAATGACTCTGAAAAGAAGTAAATAGGGTGATGTTTCAATGGGGAGTTTCATAGCTAGGGTCTCTGTCAGGAAGGCCTGTGTGAGGTGACACTTGAGTTGAGAGCTGAATGTTCAGGAGGAGGCTGCCATGCAAAAATCTGGGAAAAGAGAGATCCAAGCTGAGGCTCAGCCCATGCAAACGCCCTGAGACTGGAGGGAGCTAGGGCTACTCAAGGCACAGAAAGGTCACTGTGGCTGGAGCATCAAAAGTGAAGTGAAGGCTGGTAGGAGACGAGGTCAGGGAAGGAGCCAGAAACCCAGGCAGAGGGAGCCTTGTAGATCTGTCTGCTAGACATAGGAGAGGATCTGCAGGCTGAACCTCATCCCTTTGTCTGGTCCCACCAGAGACCTTGGGATGTGAGATTTGCAGGCTGCGGGATGCTAATGCAGACGGTGTATTAATACCCTTGGTCCTGGTCTGAACTTTTCAGCATTGGGTGTTCTGATTACCTGGCCATCCTCCCACTTCAGCACACGTGGAAGACACTTTGTTCAGGAGGAAGTTGAAATGGCCAGCCCATCTAATAACAGAATATTAAAAAGGTTGTAGCAGTACAGCTGAGTCCTCCAACCTACAAATCACAGAGAGTGTCTGCTCAAATAACTCATTCTCCTGACAAATCAAGGAACATGGGAGAACACCACTGCCCCATGCAGGGAGTCAGGGCAGCACAGTGCTGATTAGCGGATCAGCAGATGGTGGGCATGCTGCCCCCTGGTGGCTGCTCAAATAACAGCAGGGTCTGGAGGTGAGCTGAAGGGCCCAGGGGAGCCTGGTCCAGGTCCAGGTCCTGCCTGGGGAGAGAGGCCCTGTCTAGGGGTCCTGCCGGGCCAGTGGTTTAGCCTTTTCTGTTTTACCACAGAAGTATTAAGAAAAACACTTTTCCCTAAACCATGGCTAAATAAAACACTTGCCACTAAAATCCCTAAAGTTGTAATTTTTTTTTTCTCCTGAGGTTTTTTAGAAATTAGCTTTTGCCATGAAAGGCCTTTGGAAGAAGGGTGAGTTAGAACAGTCAAAACTCAGACTCCTCATAAAATGAGTATAGGTTTATGGCTTCATTTATTATGGAGTTCCACAAACAACGTTCAAGAAAAATGACTGATTTAATTAAAGACTGAGCAATTAACCTTCTGCGTGCTAAAACAGAGGGCTTTGTGAAGGCTTTCCACAGAAGCGTGTCTTCATCTATGAGGCAGCAGCTGCAGAGAATCTCAATAGATCGGCGAAGCCAGATTGAAGTGGAAAGCTCACCTTAAAAAGAAATCTAAGGGCTTCCCTGGTGGCGCAGTGGTTGAGAGTCCGCCTGCCGATGCAGGGGACACGGGTTCGTGCCCCGGTCTGGGAAGATCCTACATGCCGCGGAGTGGCTGGGCCCGTGAGCCATGGCCGCTGAGCCTGCACGTCTGGAGCCTGTGCTCCGCAGTGGGAGAGACCACAGCAGTGAGAGGCCTGCGTACTGCAAAAAAAAAAAAAAAAAAAAAAAAAAAAAAAAAAAATCTAAGAAGATTAAGAGAGGGATGAACATCAAAAATGACTCTGATTAAACCACGATAAAGGATGCTAGAAACTGAAAGGGAGAAACAGGATACACAGAATATATTTTTTAAACCAAAGTCACAAAGATTTCAGTGGGCTTTGGAGATAAGGGGGACTGACATTTTCAGAACAGTTGATTAAAAGCTTTTCGGCACAAATGCTCATTTTCACTGGGGGTTGAGCACAAAAATCCATGGAGTAAATTGAAATTCTACATACTAAGAGAAGACTAAAAGATTTACTGCCACAGATTCAATTAAGTGACTAAAAAAATGTACCATCTCCTTCAGGATTCATTTCGGCGCCTGCCTCATAACTGCACAATTTCCCAAACGCTGTTTGCTAATGTGCGTCGGGAGGGATGGCTTGTGCAGGAGGGCCAAGGTGTCTTGGTTATGGAGCCTTAAATCAGGACTCAACAGAAGCAGGAGGCACCTGGCACAGGGCAAGCCCGCTGATTGTCTCCTTCAAAGCCCCCCTGCATCATGGGGCCGGAGGCTCCTGGTCCCCTGGAAGCATGATGGCGCTTACTCTAGAGACACAGGCCTGGGGACAGCAGGCCCACCCTCGCCCCCCATGACAGAACCCGGCTTTAGAGCTTGAGAGTGGTCTGGAGTCTCTCAGAAATAGAGCCTAGCTCAAGATGTGCTTTGAACGTGTCCCCGCTGGGCAATGATTGGAACCGTCCACCCCACGGGCACACTTGGTCCTGTGTTTCTGAGCTGTCAATCTGCCTGCTGATGCTGGAATTCAGCATGTACCGCCTTAGCCAGTGTGTTCAGTAGGAAGAGGCTATTTAAAGATCTGTTCCTGGCAGCACATTTAAGGCCCAGAGGGGGGCTGTAATCAGCAAGAAGTCTGGTGGGTTATTGCAAAGTGGCAAGTGTTCATAATTTAATGCCCTCTGTACCACCACCTCTGAATTAACCCAGCCACAGAAAACCATCGTTAGCTCAGTGTGAGGTGTCCTCCGTGCCGACAGGCCTGCACACAGCTTTAACACTGAGGGAAGGACAGGACGTGGAGCAGGGTGTGGGCGGCCTTCATTTCACACAACCCTTGGTGTGGGAAATTGCAGCAGAATCAAACGAGTGAGTGGGAGCTGGTTCCTCGGGTCTCCAGCCTCCCAGCTCTGAGATGCCCCTCACCCTGCAGCCCAAGTATCATCCTGTAGCACCAAGTGTACTGCCTGTAGGTTCAAGAACAACCTTGCTTGGCCTCCTACATCGAGGCTACATGCTGTTGTTTTTAAAAGAAAGAGCAAAGGAGGCAAAATGAAAAGGTAGCTGATAGAGTTATTAAAGACTTGAGTTGTGGCTGGGGATATAGGCATTCAGGGCTGCCAGGTTCCTGCAGGCTTCAGCGGTCGGAGAGGACTTCCCCGGGGGGCTGAGCTCTGGGGAAGGCAAGGTTGGGGGCAGGAAGAAAAAGGGAAGTCATCTTGGGTGGGAGTTTCCAGGATTCCTGGGGAAAAGCAAGGGTTGATGGGGGCTGCAGTAGATGACCCCCACTGCAGGGCTGGAGCTGGAGGTCGGGGACCTCCCAGCACACCCCCACCCTGTATGACACCCCACCCATGGAAGCACGGGAGACCTCCTCCTGTGAGAGACTGGCGCCTGGCTATCACTGTCAGCTATGTCCCCACCAGCACTGCACCATGAGTTTATCTCTACACCTGGCTGGTTTTTCCCTCTGTGGATCGTCCAGATTATTTGCAAAGAGAAAAAAATAAAAAGAGGTTATTTTTTTCTTCAAGGATGATAGAGCAGACATAAAACCCCAAAATGGAAATAAACCAGGCATAGGTTAGAAGAGAGGAGAATCAATAAAACAGATGAAGTTTAAGACAAGAGGTTTGGAAAGCTGACAGCTACACGAGACAGGAGAAAAGGAATTAGAAGACTAAAATTGAAATCCCAGTTATTAACCTTGAGATAAAATAGAAAAGAAAGTTATAAAAAAATTCAGAATGAATTTTTAAATTAAGTATGAAAAAGGAGATAGGTTAAAAACATAGAAATTTAGTGAAGATCAAATAAAAGTAGGAGATAGAGTGTTAAAATATAAGGGAGGGCTTCCCTGGTGGCACAGTGGTTAAGAATCTGTCTGCCAATGCAGGGGACATGGGTTTGAGCCCTGGTCCAGGAAGATCCCACATGCCACAGAACAACTGAGCCTGTGTGCCACAACTACTGAGCCTGCGCTCTGGAGCCCATGAGCCATAGCTACTGAGCCCGTGTGCCACAGCTACTGAAGCCCGTACACCTAGAGCCCATGCTCCGCAACAAGAGAAGCCACCGCAATGAGAAGCCTGTGCACCGCAACGTAGAGTAGCCCCTGCTCGCCACAACTAGGGAAAGCCTGCATGCAGCAGTGAAGACCCAACGCAGACAAAAATAAATTAAATAAATTTTTAAATTTTTTATATATACATAAAAGGTAACTAGGGTGAAGAAATAGCTGCCGAGCAAAAGAGAAGCAGAGGTGGCGGGAGGTGTCCAGGCAGGTGAGCCTGAGGAGAAGGTCCCAGAGCGGGCGCAACCCTGACGTCTCCTGCTCACAGCCCCCAGCCCTTGTCCTTTCTTCCCATGCCAGAGGGACAGCGTTTTTCAGTTTGAGTGGGAGAGGGCTGTCCTTCCTTTACACACAAGCAGGCCCGGAGGCCTCAGGGCCTGGACCCATCAGAGAAACCCTGAGTGTGCAGGTAGCAAGCCCCTCATGACCCCCTAGAAGGCTGGGGAGTGAGAACTAAGAAACCAATACACAAGCAAATGCACAAACAAAGGCTTCCCCTACCCTCTCTGGGGAGGGATGGCTGGGTTCCACAGCTACATCTTCAGGCCCTGGGTCTCAACTCTATCAGACCTAGTGCCTGTTTTTTATAACAAATTATTTGTAATGCCCTCTTTATTACCCCAAAATGAAAATTATAGGTAATATAATGTACTTATACGTGTAATTTCAAAGGAGGATGCCCTGATTGAAATATAAATGAAAAGTACAAAGAAGGTAATTTGTAGTAAAAAAAAACTACATATTTCAATATGTGGGTGCTCATGTGAGAGCACAACAGAATTCCTAATGAGGAAGCCGGATGTTGGCATGAAAGCAGCCTGCGTAAACGCAGCTGATTCAGGTGTATTCAGTTGGCAGCTCATACCATGAACAATGCGTTGTCATGGGCAATGAGGTCATAGTGAACAGCATTTGATAAAGTTCTGAACAAAACAATGTATGCTCTTCACTTGGTTTTCATAGCAGTTGTATCCCAGGAAAATTCCAAATATATTAAAACCATGCACAAGCTAGCTTGTGTTTATGTATAATCAGAGTTAGGTTTTAGGCTTAAATCATTATTTTCACCTACATGAATACCCAATGAGACATTCCCCCAAAATGGGGACGTGTGACAATTCACTGCTGTGAAGAACAACCCTGTGCATTGCAGGATGGCTGGCATCCCTGGTCCTTCTCCATTCGATACTAACAGCGACCCTCCCCCACCAACCACACCCCCAGTCATTGTGGCAATCCAAAATGCTCCAGTGATATCCAGAAAATCTGCTGGGAGGCAGTTCTGCCTGACTTAGAACGAGCGTCTTAGAGGGGGAAACATGGCTGATCAAGAAAGCTTTTGATCTTCCGCCCATTTTTTGATCGGGTTGTTTGGTGCTTTGATATTGAGCTGCATGAGTTGTTTGTATATTCTGAAGATTAATCCCTTGTTGGTTGCTTCGTTTGCAAATATTTTCTCCCATTCTGAGGGTTGCTTTTTGTTTTGTTTATGGTTTCCTTTGCTGTGCAAAAGCGTTTAAGTTTAACTAGGTCCCATTTGTTTATTTTTGTTTTATTTTCACTACTCTAGAAGGTGGATCAAAAAAGATCTTGCTGCAGTTTGTGTCAAAGAGTGTTCTGCCTCTGTTTGTCTCTAAGAGTTTTATAGTGTCTGGCCTTACATTTAGGTCTTTAATCCATTTTGAGTTTATTTTTGTATATAGTGTTAGGGAGTGTTCTAATTTCATTCTTTTACATGTAGCTGTCCAGTTTTCCCAGCACCACTTATTGAAGAGACTGTCCTTTCTCCATTGTATATTCTTGCCTCCTTTATCAAAGATAAGTTGACCATATGTGCGTGGGTTTATCTCTGGGCTTTCTATCCTGTTCCATTGATCTATATTTCTGTTTTTGTGCCAGTACCATACTGTCTTGATTACTGTAGCTTTGTAGTATAGTCTGAAGTCAGGGGGCCTGATTCCTCAAGCTCCGTTTTCCTTCCTCAAGATTGCTTTGGCTATTCGGGGTCTTTTGTGTTTACAAACAAACTGTAAAATTTTCTGTTCTAGTTCTGTGAAAAATGCCATCGGTAATTTGATAGGGATTGCATTGAATCTGTAGATTGGGAGATTAGGATTGACATATACACACTACTATATATAAAATAGATAACTAATAAGAACCCATTGTATAGCACAGGGAACTCAATACGCTATAATGGCTTATATGGGAAAAGAATCTAACAAAAGAGTGGATATATGTATATGTGTCATTGATTCACTTTGCCATACACCTGGAACTAACACAGCGTTGTAAGTCAACTATACTCCAATAAAAAAATTTTAATTGAAAAAAAAAAGCATTTGACAGCCCCTTGGACCTCCTCATGGCTATCTGGGTACACATTCCAAGCCTCAAAAATGGCAGGGTTCTTTTTTTTTTTTTTTTTTTTTTTGCAAAAGAAGATATTTAGGAATAAGAGCAGGAAACCCTGCAGGAGAGGCCTTTGAGCTTTGGCCAAGGTGAATGAGTGTGATGCTGTGGGGAGCTCTGTAGATTCTCAGGCAGGGAACAGTGAAATGGGTCTCATGGAGACAGAAGACAACTGCTGGAGAAAAGGAGAGGTGTGAGCTCAAGCAGGGCCAAAGAACCCACTAGAGAGCCTGCTGCTTGTTGTCGAAGGAACAGCAGCTGATGGAAGAGAGGATGCTTCTCAGTTAGAGTAGTAAATATATATAAAGAATTACTGTAATTGACTGTAACATCTCAAGATAACAGATAAAGAGTCAGAGGTAAGGGGCTCCCACTCCTGGCATGGTGTTCATCTAGACACAATGCTTTTCATCTAGTTATTAGAAAGCTCTGGAAAGAAGCCAACACTGCACAGTTGGAATGTGAACCCCTCCTTGGAAAATTTATTAGAGCAAGAAGTCAGGAGTTGTGTTTCAGACTCAGTCTCAGCTGGAAGGGCCCAGAAAAAAAGGTAATCAGATATTCTTCTTGCTCTGGGTCATATAACTCACTTTTAAAATTGGCTTCTTGCTCAGAGCAGAATTTTGAGGTTTATAAACTCCAAGGAGAGGAGAAAGTTAATACACAGTTGTGTTATTGTGATTGAACTGTTTTATTCTCAAAGATTTAATTCCCTAAATTTTGCTTTAGGAAAAAAAAATAAATGCTACACATGGTAAGATGGCAATTAAACTCCCTGTGTGAGGGAGTATTACTCATGGTGATAACTGGGAAACATGACAGAGAATGGGACATGCCATCTCAGAAGAGATGAAGAGTCTTTGCAATTACTCTGAAACTTTATTTATTATTTTTGAAGGGTAAATGCATTGCTGCTCTTAAGTGCCTGAATTTTGAAAACATAGCCTCTTCTTTGAGCATATTTTTAGTTTTACTTAGCATAATTGGGTGATGTGAAGAGAAGTTTCCTTTTTAAATGTGTCATCTCTTATTTCCCTCAAGCTGTAATCACATCAATAGGAACTTTCCTGTGGGGATTTTATTGCCTTGTCTAGTTTCCTTTTCCAGCCTATCAAACTTAGTGAGTTTAAAGATTGTTCACGAAGAATGAAAGCTGGTTTATTGCAAAAAGTTTTCATTACCTGAAAAACAAACTCTGACACTAATGATAATGTTTATGTTTTTTAACTTCAGATTGGAAGTGAGAATATTTTCAGATTAAGATTCTACAAAATGATCATTGGACCACAACACATTTCCATGCATTAAGGTCAGATCACCGGAGCCAGCTTTGCATTAAACAATGGGTTCTTCCTTTCTCACCATAAAAGAGGTTTTAAAAGGTCAGAGAACAGCTAGGTGCACGTAGCAGAGGAGTCACCCAAAGTCCTCCTTCACAGTTTGAAAAAAAATTTAGGAGAAAATTGTACTTGGACTGTGTAATGCAGCTAAATGATTGGCGGTGGAGTGGAGCGGGGGTGTGTTGCCCCCAAGCGCCTGCACGTGGTAGAGGGGGAAGCCCCGAGCCTCTGTCCACCGTCGGGACTGTTGTTTCCCAGGAGCACTGTAGCAAATCTGCTCTGCTTGGAACCCACCTTGTGGGGTTTAGAAAGTAGAAGGCATAGGAGCCTGCAGGCAGGCTGGAGCTCTGGACACCTGGCTCTGTTCTGTCAGGGCGGTTTTGAATCTAAGACCCAGCAGCGCAGAGTGTCAGGGAGAGTGCTTCTACACCTGCCCCACCCTCTCTGGTTCTTCCGGAATGCTCCCATGAGGGATGCTGAGGCCACAGTCAGCAGAGGAACAGAGAGAGAGGGTTCCGGATAAGAGTTTCCATCAAGCCAAAGAATAGTAAAGAAATGCTGTTAAAAACAGAAAAGAGGATGGAGAGAGGGTGGATCTTAGTTAATTAAAACACTCTCTAAATCTATAAGAACAAAACACTAATATTACTCTTAATAAGGGGCTAAACTCAGGAATTTTGACAAACGCATCACACCTGCATAACTACTACGCCAACGAAGATATAGAACGTTACCATTGCCCCAAAAAGTTCCCTCGTGGTCCTTTCTCAGTCTGTTGCCCCACCCACCAGGGCAATTGCCTGATTTCTATCATTATAGATTAACTTTGCCTGTTCTAAAATGTCTACTAAGAGTAATCATATAGTATGTGCTCTCGGGCACCTGGCTTCTTTTGCTCAGCTGAATAGATTTGAGATTCATCACATTTATTCATCAGTGCCCCAGTCAGTCATTAAATATCCATAGATTTCACACTGTGGACACACCATGGAAAAGATAGTCGTGGTACCAGCGTTCTTAGAGTTTACTCTGCACCTTCTGATCCAGCTTTTCCATGGCCAGGGGTGTTTCCCAAACCATCATAACAGTGCAAAAGGCTTACATGGCAGCACTGCTTACAATAGTGAGGAAAGCTTACAGAATGGCCACCAGGGGCTAAGTATTATATGGTAGAGGGAAGGGCAGAGTCCGACTGTGTTGTCACAGATCATGTTCTAGCTCAGAGAACATCCAGTGACACCAGAAAATGTTGACAACAGGTTAAGAGCAAAAAGGTTACAGAACAGCGTGTATGGTTGCTCCCCTCCAACCATAAGAATTTCCTTATATGTAACTGTACCTAGACGCTCATTCCGGGTGTTGGGATCACAGGAGACTTATTTCCTTTTTGGTGCCTTTCTTTACATTCCAGTTTGTCTTGAGGGAGTGTGTGTTATTTTGTAATATTTCATTAAAAAGAATGATCCCAGGAAAATTCTCTTTTTATGAAAAAAAAGCCCTTGAAAGCATTTGCAAATCTATCACCTGCTGCAGGTTTGTCCTCAGAGAAGAGGAGCCAGGTCAGACCAAATCCTGAGAAGGGACGAAACCCCAGCTGGACAGGCACCGTCACCCAAGTGAACCCAGGGTGTCTGGGCACGGCCTCAGGGGGCATCGGGGGAGGGCCTGGGCCCCCTCATCATCCCCACAGTGCCCCTCCATTGCGGGGACTCCTTTGCTGTCAGAGTCCAGGCCCTGCTGTTTGAGCCTTTGGGAAAGTGACATGTGAAGCCTCATTTCTGCAATGCAATTTTATTGGTTAGGGTTGGAGCTGACGGGTTGAGTTGGGCAGTGTGGTAGGCAGAGTGATGCCCGTTCCCAAAGGTACCCACACCCTAATCCCGAAATCTGTGACTCTGTTCCTCACATGGCAAAGGGAACTTTGCAGGTGGGATTAAATTAAGGCCTTTGAGATGGGGAGGCTATCCAGGTAAGCCCAAAGTCATCACAAGCGTCCTTGCAAACAAAAGAGGAAGGAGGAAGTGCCAACAACTTAATTTTAGCCCACTGAGACCCATTTTGGATTTCCAGCCTCCAGATCTATATGATAACAAATCTGTGTTGGTTTAAGTCACTAAGTCCATGGCAGTCTGTCCAGGCAGCCACAGGAGATGACTACAGGCCAACAGTTGCCCTGAGAGAGAAGGACCAAGGGAGAGCAGTGGGTGGGGCCGTGCCCCAGGGGAGGTGCGGGCAGGCCCTGCAGATGCAGGTGGGTCCAGGCCAGCTGCACACTTCGCCAGGCTGAGCTGGCACCATGACCGGCTGACTGGTCGTCCTGAGCGGAGCTGGCCCCGCCTGGGCTACTCCACCACACGCAGCCAGCAGTGGGGAGGGCCGGAGAAGACAAGGTGGGAGCATTCTCGGGAAGGGCCTGGGGCGAGGTTGACCCCAGCATACTTTTCCTTTGGGGGCCTCAGTGTGCGTGTCTCAGAACCCAAGTCACCTGCTCCTGCCTCATTCTAGGGAAGGGGATTATAGAGAGTGAGCCTGAAGGAGGCAAATCTTTGGGCATGAATCAGGCAGGAAACCCTGTGAAGGCAGCCGAGTCTGTGAAGCCTGTAGGAAGCAATGAGGCAGCGAGAGGGCTCTGTAGCTTGGGGTGCAGGGGTGCACTTCTTATGTGGGGAGGCAGCATCCCAAGGAAGAATTCACTTTTGCTTAACAAGGGATGATGTCAGGCAGAGCCTGAAGCCTTCGCTGAAATCAGCACCTTCTAAACTGCATTCTATAAAATGGCGAAAGCCCAAACCCAGCTAGAAATTGGTTCCCTGGCTCCCAACCCGGTCCACGTGCCTTTGTTACTTCCTGCCAGTTGGTTATTTGTATGATTACTCACTGGCATATCCTGGGAGCGGGCACTGAGGATCCAACCAGGACAGAGGGGAGAGAGCCCAGTCTGGAGGAGACAGACGGCAAACAGGGACTTCTGACAGGGGAGGGGCAGGGGTCCAAGGGAGCACAGACAGGAAGGAAGTGAAAAACTACCCAAACCATCACATTTGCTCTTCTTAGCCCTGGTCTGAGGCCACAGTGGCCATCTCAGATGCTCTCTTTCCTCCATTACCTGCCAGCGGTCTGATCTGGCCCCGCTGACCAGCAGCTTGCCAGTTCCTGCCCGAGGGGTGCCTACTGGTCTCCATGTGCCCCAGCTCCACACTCGGACCCCCTGGGCTCTCGAACTCCAGGGCTGATGCAGCTTTAACTGGGCTCTGCACCCCTTCTTGCCCTAGATCATAAAACTTACCTCAAATTTACAACGGGCACGGGGAAGTGCCCCTGTATTCGCTCAGCTGTGAGTAAGTGCACTTTGGGATGAACTGTTCCAGACCAAGGGCTGTGTGATGTGGCCTAGAGGGTCTCACGTGCATGCCCAGCATCCTCATTAAAGTCCCAGAGGAAGCTTCAGGAGACCCCTTTTTGAAAAGACTGCATAGGCCCGAGGTTCCCTGCAAGGCAGGGCAGGAGGCAGACTTGGGCAGCTGTGCCTGGAACCAAGACGGTGGGCTCCTCAGTCCTTTTACGGTTTAAGTTTCTAGTCTCACGGCGTCCCCTGCAGTTGCTACCCTCAAAGTGGTTTCCGGTCTCCTGCTGCCCAATTGCCACCCACCATTTACCCATCAGCAGATGCCCTGTTGGCCACTCTGGCACCTGTTCCCACCCGGAGAAGGTTGGAGAGTCCCCTAAAATTTGCTGAGAGGCCTCCAACCTGTCCTCTCGGGCCTGCCCTCTCCCCACTGGACGTGGCCAGACCTTGGGTCAGGGGCCTGGCCTTGGCCACCCAGGCTTGCCGTGACATGCTTCTTTCTCTCAGTGCACCCTCCAGGTACCTCCTCCACATGGCCCTCCAGACCCCATCCCCAAATCCAGGTTCAGCCCCCACCTGGGAATACCCAGAGTGCCCAGAGGGGCTGAGGCTGGCGGTGCCGCAGCTGTGTCCCTGGGGTCTAGCACAAAATAGACACGAAGTACGTGTTTGTGATTGCATCTTTGGTAAATAAGAATTACTTTGCAATGTAAATAATGCACCCCAACGTTTCTGCTTTGTGGGAGGAGGAGGATAAAAGACTATCTTTTAATCATGAAGACTTCTTATAGCAGGACCCCCTCGGCTCTCGGCTGGAGAGAGGATTTGTGTAGTGAGTCATACCTGGCCTCCATATCCCTGAGGGCCCCTCGGGACCCAGGCCCCATGCCTCTGTGAAAGGCCTTGAGAGTCTTCCTCTTAAAAGGTACAACGCCACCCAGACTGGGCTGCCCAGGAGGCCTAGACACCCGCCCTCACTGAGCATCAGACGATGTCTCCTCCCACAGACCAGCACAAAAAAGGGAATGCTGAGTCTGAAATAAAGGATTAGAAACCGCTTCTTGGCCATTAAAACCTAAATAACTGAAGAATTTGATTTTGATCCTCTTTTACAACTGAATTTGTCATTGTTAATGCTGGTTCTCAGTTTCCACTAGAGCTTGGCATGTCTTCTGAGCCGGGAGAAAGATTCAGTCAAATTCAGTTTAATTCCACGCTAAGTATTGCTTATCTGTTTTCTCTCTTCGAAACTTGATGAGCCATCTGGGAATAACTGTGAACTAGAATGCTCAGGCATCTAGAACACTGTTCCCTCAAGTATTCTGGTTAAACGTCTAGCACAGGCTGCTACCACCTGTGACCAGTATTCTGTATTTCCTGTCTTTTCACGTGCAAACTACTTACTAACAGCTGCTCAGGACCAGCAAAGTCTATACCACAGCTGGAGCCTGACTGCCGCTCACAGTGGGGCTTCCTAAATTCAATTAGCAGTGGACAGAGTCCACGGTCGATGTGACAGGAGCCAGCAGGCACAGAGCAGGCATGAAGCTCACACTAGCGTGGGCAGTGACGTTTTCCCACACCTGTGCACGCACACCCATTGCTGCCATCAGTCTGTTCATTTGGTGGAAGAATAATGTTCCTGGCATTATTCCTGGTTTGATGTAAGGCACATGAGATCTGCATGGGCACAGACACGACCTTTGGATTATAAGATTGTCACAAAGCCATCAACTAGAGGGCTGGTGCCATGCCCACTTAGTTATACTAATTCCTGTGGGTGGTCTCATTGATGACCTGCCCAGTGCCCAGCCGTTAGCTGTGCCATTCTCTGCAGCTCCATCTTAGCCCATAGCATGGATGAGTCCAGTCTCTGTGCACAAGGAGTTTATGTGGTCTCACTGCGAAGGTAACAATGAATCCATACCCAGTGGTAACGGGCATGGCCAGAGGCTGGGTGACCACAGGGCTGCTGGGAGCAGAAGGCAGAGAGACCTGGGCCTGGGTCACCAAGGCTCTCCATGACGTCCTCTCCATCTCACAGCTCCCATGCACACTCAGCCAGAAAGGCTGAGCTGGGAAACTCCCACAGCTACTCCACAATCTCCATCCTGCTCCGAACACATTCACGAGGACCCTTTTTAGGAACTTCCGATCGCGTTCCCGTTTCTTCGGCAGGGATGTTGCCCTCCTTTTTTCCAAGGCCAGTTGGGGCCTTCTTATCGTGTGTGGTTCTAGCTCCTTCTCTCTTTCCACCCTGGTAAGCGCTGCCCATCACTCCACGGTGGCATTACAAATTTTCCATGCTTTGCTTTGCTTTGTTTTGCAGATATCATTTCCCTCAGTCCTTAGGATAGTCCTGCATAACTGGGGTTATTTTGCAGGAGCTGCCTGAGGCCACCCAGCAGGAGCAAAGTCCAGAGCACACCAGCCCTGTGAGCCTGCACACAGTGCAGGGCAGCAGGGCCACCTGCTTTCTCAAGCCTCCCCCACGCCTTGTTCCTTTGACCCTGTTGGTCATAGCTCTGGCCCTGACTCATCCTCAGCAGGGGAGGTGACAAGGTGGACAGTGCCCCCTGCACTGCCCAGCATGTTTGGGGCTCCTGCTGCCACTGGAAAGAACTGAACTCTAGGAATGTGGTGTACACCTGAGGCCAACAAAGGCCTGGCAGGCAGCGTGCTTCCTTCCTGCTTCTGAAATTGTTATTTCAGGGGTGCGTGTACGTGCATACGGCTCCTCAGTCTCCGCTGTAACACTGTCAGGAAGCAACTTTCTAAAGAGAGCCTTCCAGAAAGTGTTAACGTGTCATTTTGTGGCTCCAGCTGCTCCCTACATCAGCCGTTGGCCCCTCAAGGTATCTGTGCAGCACTCCCATTCTCCCTCCACACTGTTATCTGAGAAAGGATGCCCCACACACCCTCCCACCAAACCCCAGGGAGGCCAGAGCACACCCTTACCTCTTTTGGGGTGTGGAAGGGACCCCTCGTGCACCCTTCCGCCTGCGGGCGCAGCCTGGTTCCAGCCCACCTGCAGACCTTTGTTTCCTCCTCTGCAGAGGGGTTGTTTGTTTGCCACCAAAAATTATCTCCTGCAGAGGGGTTGTTTGTCTGTCACCAAAAATTATCTCCAGAGTAAAAAAAAGCTCAAGAAAAGTTCCCAGTACCTCCTCCCATGGATCAGGATACCATCATAGTGCACTTCATGGCTCGGCTGTGAATAGCCTTTATAAAGCCTAGTAACATAAACACCAAACATTGAGCTAACTGAAAGAGAGCATATTTCTACTGGGAGGAAGGGTAGACAGGAGGGTGCCTGTTTCTAGTGGGGATGGGGGGAAGAATTATGCAAAAGGTAGCTAAATTCTCATCTTCCATACTGGGAAGTTAATGGATAATGCCTAACACTAAAAAAAAAACGAAAAGAGAAGTTGAGTGTTGTTTAGGTTAATTCTAAAATAACCAGGTAAAACTGCTGAAAGGGATTGACTCTAGGGAAGGGAAATGGAAGGAAGGGGCAAAGGCTTGCTGTTTTTCATAAAAAGCCTTAAGTAACTATTGGGCTCTTTAAATTATGGGCTTATGTAACATGTTTAAAATATAACTTTTTAAAGTATATTAAATTTTTTAATATATCAGAAAGATTAGATCATCCTGAGAGAACTAAATACTCTAAAAAAGAGCCAAATGGAACTTGTAGGAAAAAGTTTTTAATTGCCGTTATGACTAAGGATTTAAAATATAGTTTAGGCAGCTGAAGAGAGAATTAATGATTTGGAAGACAGCTGAAGAAATAACCCAGAATGCAGCATTGAGAGATAAAGAGAAGGGAAATGGAAAACAGCGGCTAAAATATGGATGACAGAATAAGAAGGTCCAATACACATCTAGTAAGAGTTATAGAAGGTGAAAATAACGAGAATGAAAGAGAAGCAATGTTTGAAGATAATGGTTGGGAATTTTCCAGGATTGAAGAAATACTTTAATCTTCAGATTGAGAAAGTACAGCAAGTTCCAGACAAGATAATAAAAGCAGATCCAAAATTAAACAAATAATGGTAAAATTGTAGATCACCGGAGACAATGAGAAAAGTTTAAGAGCAACCAGAGATTAAAAAAAAAATGTATCACCTACAAAGGGGAAATGGTTAGACTGGCAGAAGACAACAATAGGTGCTAGAACACAATGAAATAATACTAGGAACGGCAAGGTGGCCTCGGAGACAGGGAGTGGAAAAGCAGTGTGGAGGCAGCGGGGAGATCTGTGCCCAGTTCCCTTTGCTCGTCAAAATAAAAAATTTACATAGGGCAGGTACTGCTAGTTGCCTTCCAATATCCTCTCCTCACCTCCCTCTTCAGTAATAAAATCTCAAAATTACCTGGACACATTGCCATTCAGACAAAAGACTATGTCCCCAGCCTTCCTCATCACTCAGTTGGCCTTGCAAATAAGTTCTGCCCAATGGGATGAAGCAGAAGTGCTATGTGACATTTCCAGAAAGCTGCTTTACAGTAGAGGGGGCATGCCCTCCCCTTCCCTTCCCCCATATTGCTGCCGGGAAGGAGGAATTCTGGCTGAGGCTCTAGCTCGATCTGGGATCATGAAGCCAAGGGCCACGCCAAAAGGATGGCGGAGGGTGAACGGGGATGACTCCAGGTCTATGACAAGCTACTGGAGACACCACCCCAGCTCTGAAATTCCTGCCTCTGGATTCTTTTATTTACATGAAAAAGATGACAAAAACTTATAACATGTTTAAGTCACCCTTTGGGGATTCCTGTTACCGCAAATTTAATCTTTTTTAAAAAATGTTATTGAAGTATAATTGATTTACAATGTTGTGTTCATTTCTGCTGTAGCAAATTTAATCTTAACTGATGCTGAAAAGCTTTTGACAGCAGAAACTAAAACAGGGACCCAAACCTTGGGATAAACCTTGAGAACGAGGGGTGCGGGGGAAACCAAGGGAGGTGGTCAAGTCTGAGAGCCTGGCTCTGGAGGGAAGACCCTCCTGTGTTCACAGAGCATGGGCCCTTCCTGCAACAGCGAGTCCTCAGCAGGCAGGAGGCCAAGAGAGGCTGACTATCGCTCCCGCGCAGCTGTGCTGGCCCCCAAGGGTCCTACTTCAGTGCTTCCAATAACTGTCACCCTTGGGAGATGTATGACACTCTCTCCGAGGATGAACAAAACTACAGCCCACCCCATCAAGTGGGTCGTTTATGGTATGACCACTCACAGCTGGCATCGCCGACTTACAAATTTCAAAGTGCTGAGCCGTGCTGGCTGGGCTCGTAGATTCTTTGGTGCAGTGGGGTTGCGTCCTGTCGGTCAGTGGTTTCTGTACTATGTGAAGCTCCTCAGAGAGCTGGGGCCGCAGGGAGGAGGAGGACACACAGAGAAAGCCATGTGCATGTGTGCACACGCACGCACACGCACACATACACGTGCACGTTGGCTTCCAAGAGGAGGAGCAGCCGTGCACCCAGTTTTCTCGCAATTAGAAGAACACTGTTTCTTTTCCCCCCAGGACTGCCCATTGCTCCTCGCTCGGTTCGTGATTGTCACACAGAGGCAGGGTCTATACCCCAGCCTCTCCTCTGCAAAGCGGAGTGAAGTTGTCACAAGATGTGTTTCATTTTTGGCCTGTGAACTTGAGAGAGCTATTCCGAGTTTTCACTGAACGTGATTACAGACCCCAGAAGCCCTTGCGGCCTGACTCTAACTGCAATTATTGAAGAGATGATGATGACTTAGATGTTTTAATTAGCCTGCTTGCAGGAGTTCCCTGGTTCTGCTTGTTTAAGTGAGTTGATTTCAAAGCCAGCATGTCGTTGTTAGCAATGATAATAAAAGCCGCGTTTTTCGGGTACTTTCTCTGTGGCAGGCTCCGTGCTAAGGACTTTGCATGCATCATCTCAATCCTCACGAATACCCAGTGAGGTCACAGCCCTATTACTGTCCCCACTTTTCCGATGGAGACACTGGTCAGCTACTAGTCCCTCCACAAGGAAGCGGGGGACACAGACCGGGGGTCAGTTCAGATCTGTTGGACTTGAAAGTCATGGGAGGCGAGGTGGGGACACCCAGCTAAGAGGGTGTCCTGCCCCTGCCCAGGGACTCACCCTGAGGGACAGCCCGCAGCCCTTCTGCCCTCCAGCTCCCACGCCTGGCTAGACTCAGGGCCTGTCTGATCTAGCAGGCTCAGAGCCCCTCATGGCACAGGCCTCCTGTCTCCTGGGACCCCCACCAGCTTTTTTTTTTTTTTTTTTTTTTTTTTTTTTTCCCCACCAGCTTTTATGGGGTTTTGATCATCTCCTCCAGGGAAAGGGGCCATAAAGGCCCCCTCTAAAAGAGGGAAACCAGGGATGACCTTTACTGATCTCATCGCCCAGCCCCTCTTCCCTCCTCTCCCAGCCCGGTAACTTGATCTCCTACTGGGAGAGAAAACAAGCTCTTAAATTCCCACACATTCTCCCCAACTCAGCTGCGTATGCTCTGCGTTTTATGGACTCCACAGCTTTATTTCTTGATATTAAAAGCCAAGCTTTTAGAGCTTTAGAAATAAATTATTTTTCAAAAACCCTGTCTTCTGCAAATTGAAAGCCATGTTTCCAGAAAATGGTCTCTGCTATGAGCTTCAAGAGCCAGGAATTTGACCCCTTTGTGTTCTGTGCACCATACCCTCCCCTGAGGCCATAATGCTCAGCCTTGGGTCTAGTTTTAATGGTGAAAGAACGTAGGAGAAAAAATAATTTGCTGAAAATGAAAAACCACCAGCTATCATTTTGAAAGACTGTCCTGCTCCCCTGACTTTGGCTTTGGGTAACACCCAGACTTGGGTTCCTTGTCTTTTGAGGGAGGAGTTGAACTTGCTGGTCTCTCCATCCTCACTGGCTGTGACGACCCATGATTCCTGCATTCCAGCAGGATAGCTGGGACCCACTCAAAATGGACATGGGCGAGGAAGGGTCTCTCTCCTCTGCAATTTGAGACAGTTGGGGAAATTCAGGATGGGTCTGAGCCTTCCACACTGCATGAATAAGATTAGGCCCAAGACAAATGGTCTCACCAGAAATGAGAAGCTGGCCATCTCCGTCTGCAGGGATGTAGAATTGGGGTTGTTATGGGCCTGATTTGTGAACTTGAATGAGGGCTTCTAGAAAGCTATTTGTAAAACTCATTGCTGTCTCCGGCTGCAGCTAACACATTCCATCTTCCATCTTCCGACTGGGTGATTTCACATTCCATGCATTCATAAAATAGAGTGGGCTGTGGAGTAAGTGTGGGAAGCAGGGTGAAGGGGAGGGGATGGGACAGTGGGGTGGACATGGGGAGAGTGCCACTGGGCAGGAGAACCACAGGTGCCACACTGCTGAGTGGGGATTCAATTACGGGGCACTTCTCATCAGCTCCCACTGCCTAGCACCAGGGGCTGCCCTTATCTGCTTTCTCCTGGGGAAATCCTCAGACCCTGCAGGGCTTTTGCCCCAGTTTGCAGAGATTTGAAAGCAAAGCGAGCTTTGCAGCTGAACGCGGGTCTGCACTTCTGCCCTCCTCTGCCTGTCTTGGTGTGTCCTCTGTTTCCAGGCCTGGTGGGGGACAGGTCTTCTGAAGGGGTCCAGGTCCTGTGAGCAGGACGTGCTGGGAAGAGGCCCGGAATGCTGGTGCAGCTGGAGTTGGGCCTCCTCAGCCCCTGAGGAGGGACAGGGAAGATTTGAGACCAGCAAAGAGGAACTGGCAAGCTTGACCAGGCTCAACTCAAGCCCCAGCATGCTTTGAGGGAGTTGAAGCCACCTTAGATCCTTCTGGAACAAGGTTTTCTCTGTCAAACAACCATTACACTTCTGGGGGCACATAGGGCAATGTTCTGGATCAAAGTGTAATTTTAATTTAAAAATGGAATTAGTGGAGAAAATTAATTTCCTAAGCTATTCTTTTATGCCCTTAGAGGAATTTGACTAATATACTCTGCCAAGCCTCAGTTTGCCTATCTGTAAGATGGGGGTAATGCCCCATGCTCTGCTTGCCTCCCAAGGCTGCTGTGATTCTCAGTATGTCAATGCATGAACCGATTTTACGGTATTCACGTGACCACAGGGGTTATTTTCAGCAGCTCCAAGTCCATGATAAAGCCCTCCAAGCCCTCTAAGCCCTCTTTTGTGTCCTGCTTTAACTCTTAGGTCCGTCCACAACTTGCTGCTTGTTGCTGGGCAGGAAGTCCCTGGAACTGTGGCTCGGAAGTTTCACAACAGAGATGGGGTTTGTGGGGTTTGTCCCTAGGAGGGTTGGGGATGACTGGTCTGGATGTGTTTTGGCCTCTTGATGGCTGGTTTTCTCCGGGAGCTCCAGGGCCTTTGAGCAAAGGGCTGAATCAGGCTTGGTGCTCTAGGAGGCTGAGACCAGCCTCTCTGAGCCAGGACGACTGCCGGTAACAGTGCTGGTGCCGACTTTAGTGACAGCTCTGACCTGGGTCATCAGAGCAAGCCCAGCTGTTTACTGTGCAGTGTGTATTTTTGCCCTCTTGCGTTTGGAGAACCAGAAGTTCCCGTGGGGTAGATAAGGCCCGACTCTGAAGCCTGGAGTCCTGTTTATGAGTGGCTCACGGGAGGGGTCTCAGTACTTTCTAATAAGTCTTTCCTGGGAGCGCTTTACTAACCAGAACACCTGCCTCCCCAGCTGTGTTATAATGGAGGCTTTGTTACATGACTGCACATCTGCTCAAGCTCAGACCTGGAGATTATATTGAATATAATTCCCTACACCGTGAATTTATGAAGCACACAGCACGGAGGTGATAAGGTGAGGGCCGTTTGTAGTGACCGTAGATTTCTGGAAGTTATAATGGTTGGTCTGTTGGCCTCAAACAAATGTGGAAGCAGTACTGGAAAGAGCAATGTTCTGGGGTCACTGAGAACTGTGTTCTTCTGGCTCTGCCACTTCCCACGTGTGTGAACTTGAGCAGGTGTCCTACACTCCTTGAGTCTTTTTCCTTGCCTCCAAAATGGAAAAATAGGGTGGTTTGGGGAATTAAATAAGATAAATGGATATAAAGCAGCTATAAAACATCTGGCTCAAGTAGGCCCTTAATGAACAGTAAGAACTTTTTTGTTTGTTTTTATTAGTTAATAATTGTCTTGTTCAAAGTCTTCTTGAGGGCTAAGAAGAGGAAACTACATGGGGCAGATCTGACCTCAAGCATTTGGAAGTCCTGGAGGATTGGGCAGGGTAGCTTGTCTGTGCGTCCTGAAGTGAGCTGCTGGGTGCCCCTCTCTTTCTCTCTCTCTCTCTCTCACACACACATACACACACACACACACACACACACACACACGTACATACACTCACACACATACACCATTGTGCACAGAATTCACAACCAGCCCTCCCAGGGTAAGACACCTATACAACCACAGAGGAAACTAGTGTCAGCTGAGTGCACTAAACATACAGATAGATTGGACAAACAGGGGTCATGAGACATTTGAAGCAAATCAACAGCATAAAAGAGAAGAACCAAGATGAACAACAACAGAAAAACCCACAACTAACCCTGGAGGATATGGAACAAAAGAAAATTTTTTAAATCTAATAAAAACCCTTAGACAGACTTGAGAATATGTTTTTATATAATCAGAAAGCGCTGTTATGAGAAAGAAGAATAGAGCAAGAAATATTTCTTGGAAATTAAAAATATAGTTGCTAAAGTTAAAAATTCAGTAGGAGTCAAATAAAGAGTTGAGGAATTATCCTGTAATATAGATTAAAAACGGAAGAGATGGAAAAGGTGAGAGAAAAACTGAGAGATACGGACGATCAACCTAGGGGAATGAACATCCATCTACTCAGATGAGTTGACTTACAACCAAGAAATCTGAGAGGAGGAAATTATCAAGAGAGAAACAGAAGAACACTCCTCAGAGCTGAACTAAGATACAGACCTTCAGGTGGAAAGACCAGATTAGAACTGAGAAGGGGGAAATGAAAAAGATCCACAGCTGCATATCGCTTTGAGATTTCAGAACACCAAGTACAAAGAGAAGGCTGTAAAAGCTTCCAGAGAGAAAAGACGTGTCATCAACAAAGAGTCAGGAGATCATTGTTATCAGATAGGAGCTATCAACACTGGAAGGCAGTGGAGCGGTTACCTTCAAATGTCTGAGGGAAAACAATTTTTACCTAGAATCCTATACCAAATAAAGACATTTTCAGACATGCAAGGACACAGAAAATTACCTTCTTTCTTAAATTAAAAAAAACGGGGGGGTGGAGGGGTGGTATAATCCAGTAAAGCAGGAAAGGTATTTAATAAGAAGAGCTGGTCCAAGAAACAGCAGAACAAACCCAGGTGTGTAATGAAGGGGATCCCAGCATGACAGGTGGGACCACCTGGGAACCTGGGAGATGATCAGTCAGGTTAGAAGAGGAAGTCAGAAGGTTCTGAGAAGAAAGTCCTCAAGAATAAAGCAGATTCGATTGCACAAAAATAAGATTAAGAAGCTCTAAACCTCAGTGATAAAGAAAGAAAGACATCTTTTAATACATTTTTAACATCTTTATTTGAGTATAATTGCTTTACAATGGTGTGTTAGTTTCTGCTTTATAACAAAGTGAATCAGTTATACATATACATATGTCCCCATATCTCTTCCCTCTTGCGTCTCCCTCCCTCCCACCCTCCCTATCCCACCCCTCTAGGTGGTCACAAAGCACCGAGCTGATCTCCCTGTGCTATGTGGCTGCTTCCCACTAGCTATCTATTTTACGTTTGGTAGTGTATATATGTCCATGCCACTCTCTCACTTTGTCACAGCTTACCCTTCGCCCTCCCCATATCCTCAAGTCTATTCTCTAGTAGGTCTGTGTCTTTATTCCCGTCTTACCCCTAGGTTCTTCATGACATTTTTTTTCTTAAACTCCATATATATGTGTTAGCATACGGTATTTGTCTTTCTCTTTCTGACTTATTTCACCCTGTATGACAGACTCTAGGTCCATCCACCTCATTACAAATAGCTCTATTTCGTTTATTTTTATGGCTGAGTAATATTCCATTGTATATATGTGCCACATCTTCTTTATCCATTCAACCAATGATGGACACTTAGGTTGTTTCCATGTCCTGGCTATTGTAAATAGAGCTGCAATGAACATTATGGAACATGACTCTTTTTGAATTATGGTTTTCTCAGGGTATATGCCCAGTAGTGGGATTGCTGGGTCATATGGTAGTCCTCTTTGTAGTTTTTTAATCCAACAGCAAATTTAAAGGATCATACACCATGATCAAGTGGGGTTTATTCCAGGAATGCAAGGATTCTTCAATATACACAAATCAATCAATGTGATACAGCATATTAACAAATTGAAGGAGAAAAAGCATATGATCATCTCAATAGATGCAGAGAAAGCTTTTGACAAAATTCAACACCCATTTATGTTAAAAACCCTGCAGAAAGTAGGCATAGAGGGAACTTTCCTCAACATAATAAAGGCCATATATGACAAACCCACAGCCAACATTGTCCTCAATGGTGAAAAACTGAAAGCATTGCCACTAAGATCAGGAACAAGACAAGGTTGCCCTCTCTCACCACTCTTATTCAACATAGTTTTGAAAGTTTTAGCCACAGCAATCAGAGAAGAAAAAGAAATAAAAGGAATCCAAATTGGAAAAGAAGTAAAACTGTCACTGTTTGCAGATGACATGATACTATACATAGAGAATCCTAAAGATGCTACCAGAAAACTACTAGAGCTAATCAATGAATTTGGTAAAGTAGCAGGATACAAAATTAATGCACAGAAATCTCTGGCATTCCTATACACTAATGATGAAGAAAGTGAAATTAAGAAAACACTCCCATTTACCAATGCAACTAAAAGAATAAAATATCTAGGAATAAACCTACCTAAGGAGACAAAAGACCTGTATGCAGAAAATTATAAGACACTGATGAAAGAAATTAAAGATGATACAAATAGATGGAGAGATATACATGTTCTTGGATTGGAAGAATCAACATTATGAAAATGACTCTACCAAAGCAATCTACAGATTCAATGCAATCCCTCTCAAACTACCACTGGCATTTTTCACAGAACTAGAACAAAAAATTTCACAATTTGTATGGAAACACAATTTTCACAATTTGTATGGAAACACAAAAGACCCCAAATAGCCAAAGCAATCTTGAGAAAGAAAAACGGAGCTGGAGGAATCAGGCTCCCTGACTTTAGACTATACTACAAAGCTACAGTAATCAAGACAGTATGGTACTGGCACAAAAACAGAAAGATAGGTCAATGGAACAGGATAGAAAGCCCAGAGATAAATCCATGCACATATGGTCACCTTATCTTTGATAAAGGAGGCAGGAATGTACGGTGGAGAAAGGACAGCCTCTTCAATAAGTGGTGCTGGGAAAACTGGACAACTACATGTAAAAGTATGAGATTAGATCACTCCCTAACACCATACACAAAAATAAGCTCAAAATGGATTAAAGACCTAAATGTAAGGCCAGAAACTATCAAACTCTTAGAGGAAAACATAGGCAGAACACTCTATGATATAAATCACAGTAAGATCCTTTTTGACCCACCTCCTAGAGAAATGGAAATAGAAACAAAAATAACCAAATGGGACCTAATGAAACTTAAAAGCTTTTGCACAGCAACAGAAACCATAAACAAGACCAAAAGACAACCCTCAGAATGGGAGAAAATATTTGCAAATGATGCAACTGACAAAGGATTAATCTCAAAAATTTATAAGCAGCTCATGCAGCTCAGTAACAAATAAACAAACAACCCCATCCAAAAATGGGCAGAAGACCTAAATAGACGTTTCTCCAGAGAAGATATACAGACTGCCAACAAACACATGAAAGAATGCTCAACATCATTAATCATTAGAGAAATGCAAATCAAAACAACAATGAGATATCATCTCACACCAGTCAGAATGGCCATCATCAAAAAATCTAGAAACAATAAATGCTGGAGAGGGTGTGGAGAAAAGGGAACCCTCTTGCACTGCTGGTGGGAATGTGAATTGGTTCAGCCACTATGGAGAACAGTATGGAGGTTCCTTAATACATTTTTAAGGCAGTTAAAAATTCTGGGAAGAACAAATTACTGAACAAGAAAGACAAGGTCCCATATTAAGCAAACTCAAATATGTCACGTATTTGAGTAACCGAAGGAAGGTGAAGAAACAGAACTTTTTGACTGAGGCCTGAAACAGCACAGTTGAGTCAGTGGAGCTGCCACCTCCTTCCCCGAAGGGAGGGTCACTGTGTCTTTCTGCTGAGGATGATGGACCAGAATGTTCATAATGCTCTTTATTCATTTTCACTTTTAGGTTCAATGAATAGAAACTGGCACTTATTACATACAGTTACAGAGTGTAACAAGGTAAAAATTAACATAGATCATTTAAATCAGAAGTTAAGAGGGAAGGATCGGGGATTGGATTTCTTCCACAGTGAAGGGGCAAGAAAGACTGCCTAATTGATCTTAATGTGTTAAAGTTTAGGGTTTTGTTTTTATGGAGTGTGTATTTTGCTTTCAAAATGTTTTAAAAAGTGGCACCGTATTGAATATTTGAAGAGCTTCTACCCAACTCATTGTCACAGACTACCTCGTGCTTATAAGAGTTCCCTGCATTTTCTACTCTGTGCCTTTTACTGTATTTTTATTTATTTGCTGTTCTCCAAAAACTGCCATTTTGAATTGCTCAGTATATTTTCTCAGCTAAAACTGTCAGTGTAGTTATGCAATGAAAGCTCCACTATATATGTATATATCTGGGATTAGCAAAGAGATGATTAAGGCAGTTCAGTGTTGATCAATAATCATATTTGATTTGGGCTTTTTACTTTGCTTCCTCAACCATCCTGTACTTTGATATTTATTACGACCCACTGCTATTCTGGCCTTGACTAAATAGAAGTTGCTTGAGGAAATTTACAATCTAGTGATTGGATTCCAGTGGTGCTGCTCTTGGAATGACGATACGGAATTAGGTCTCGCAGAGTAAATAGAAACCCAGTGATGGGAACTGTGCCGTTAATAAAAATGTCTCCTAGTGCTTTGAACACAACAAAGCAAATATCAGCGAATGCAGCCCCTAGTCATAAAAACTTTATGTCACAAGTGTAGGGTCAGAGTCCTTTTTCAGATGTGCTAAGCAATTTGAGCAAAAAGTGTATTTTTGACTCGTGTGATTTTAGATCTGAGATTCTCAAATCCCAGGGTTCAGAAGGATGACAAAGTGTTTTGAAAAGTTCCCTGTATTCCCTTGTGAAGCTCCAGGGCTGCTCAGATGTTTCCAGGACAGAGAGGTAGCCCTGGGCCGACCTCCCAGGGAGCCCAGATACGGGCTGGCTGTGGGCTGTCTCTGTATCTGTGCTGAGCATCCAGGCCTCTGTTGACACGGCCGGCGGCCCACAGGAGAACTTCCACATCAGAGCCAGCCTCGGCCCTCTCTCTGTCCTCCTCGCGGAGGGCTCAGAGGATGGGTCCAGAAACCTTCTTTTTCCAGAGTTGCTAAGGAAATCTCGGTCCTGCTTTACTTCTTGCTAATTAAAATAAAATGGATTTATCCAGGGCAGGTGGGCCCTCATTATAATGCATCATAATAACACACGTGACAGGAGCATCTTTCATCCTGATGAGCTAGCAGGGGTGCTCCCAGGCCTCCTTCTCCTCAGAAGGAAGGAATTGCCTCAGGGCCCACAGTCACTTTGAGAAGCACTGGGGTGTTCCAGGGATGGCAGGAAGTGGCTCCCCTTGCAGTGAAAAGATCCGTGAGCAAATGCAAACAGGACTCTTCCCAGAGATGGTTACAAAGGCAGAACTCTGGGTGCCACGAGTGTTGTCATTGCCATAATGCAAACATGTGCAGCGTGAAGGCAGACAGCAAAAGGGACCATGCGGAAATAGAGGTGGCCTTGCTGTTAGAGGTTCAAGAATCACTGGCGATTATTTTTTCCTTTTTCAAAATTTTCTCATAATCCCCATGAAAGGGGAACTTTTAGGGCTACCACTTAGTTATTTGCATTGAACAGAAGTTTGCCCGGTGCCTTGGGCTCTTCATAATTTTACAAACAAGTGAGCCACAGTACAGCACAGGGATAAGGGTGTAGGGTTGAGACTCAGCCACACTGCCTGGGTCTCAAGCCCCTCCTTCTCTCTCCTGTTGTCAGCGAGGGGAGAACACCCCGACTACCAAAAGATCCAGGCTCAGAGAAAAGAACTCTTTTCTGTGTCAGAGATGGAGCTCTCCCAGGGATACCTTCAGTTCGGGAGGGGGCTGAAATCAGACACACATGCAAGTCTCCAAAGACCTACTCAGGTGGGTACCCATAAAATAACAAGTCTAGGCAGCCTTGGGGCCCCATCAGCTACCCCAGTCCCTTCCCCGGAGAAGCCCTGCCTAACGTCCCATTTGACCACCTGCTCCTAGTATCGAGGCTGCCGGACAACCACCCATCCTCTCCCCACCCCGCCTGACCAGGGTGCACACATGTCATCTCTGTATCACTGCATCCTCTTATCCTGGGCATGTGTGCGTGCACGTATTATGGAAGTGCAGAGGCCCCGTGTGCCCGCGGCTCACCCAGGAGTCCAGAGCAGCCCTCACTAAAGATCCGTGCACTTCCTGTGCACCTGGACCCACTGAGATGCATGCCCCCGCCAGAGCCAATAGACAGAAACCGTCTCCAAATGTTCGTCCTTCCTCTGCCATTTGGGGTAAAAATGCAGCAAATGAGCAAGTCAACAGCTTGCCTCCTCACTAAAGTATTGGTAAGTGGAAGACGAACAATGCTTCTCGTTCAGGGATGAATTACACAAGGTTTCCACATTCATCTTGCCAGCGTACCTTGCTCTAACGAAGACACGGTTTTGTTTTCTCTGCTTCTGAGCTGTCTTCGCTCCTGCCCCTCCCCTGTGCATCCCCCTGACCCTCACAGCCTCTCCTCACACGCCTCCTCCTGTCCGTCTCTGGCCACATGAGGGTCCAGCACCTTTTCCCCTTCTGTTCCCACACCCGCCATTCCCTGAGCTTCGAGTGATGCTGCCTTAGGCTCTCCAGCCCCACCTTCCCCTGAGCCGGTCCTTCCCAGCTCTCCTTCCTGTCCACTTATCATCTGGTCCCAGCTCTCTAACAAGTCCCCTCTGTGCGAGCACTATGTGAGCTGCCAGAGCCAGAGATGAGGTGACTCGGGCCCTGAGGAAGCTGTGGGTGCCTGAGAGGCAGTGCTAGAGCAGGTACCAGGCACTCTCACACACCTGGGGCAGATACCCACACTCTCGCGGGCCTGGGGGCGAGGGGCATAGACGACAATGCAGTGGAGGCCTCAGACATGTCAATAAGGTAGGTACTCGTACAGTTCTTGCTTTGTGAATAGGATTCAGAGAGGTGAAGTGACTTACCTGAGGTCACACAACTTGTAAGTGGCATATCCAGTGTCCATACCTAGGGTTTCCTAGAGGAAGACTGCTTCAAGATGGGTCTGGAAGGACAGATGAGATATGAGCAGGGCATGGGGGCAGTGGTACAGAGTGACAGGGTCTGGAGTTTGTACAAAGGTGTCGGTGGCTGGATATTCTCCATTGGTAGATGAGAACAGGGAAGAAAGGAAGATGTTTTCCTCCCTGAAACGACTTCATGACACTTCTCTTACCCGCTCCCTTCTCCTACACACACACACACACACACACACACACGCACACACTTTCACATAGCAGCTTGGCAGAGAGTCCTGGGACCACCAGAAGAGGCTGGTGAACTTTCTTTGGCTGTGTTCTGGGGTCCGGGAGTCAGTGGCAGAGCCTGCCTAATGTCCAGTAGGAAGCCAGTGCATGGTTAAGAATAGTCATCCTGGCCTTGGCTGAGATCTTAGGTAGTTAATGCAAATGTGATTGACTTCCTGCACATATTTTCTACATCCCCGTTTAGTGGTTTAGGAGAGAGATGACAGTTAAAGATGCTGTCATCAGAGTGGGGCTGTCTCTCCCTGGCTGGGTGACAGGAATGTAAGTGGGCTGGTGGTTCCCTGGACAGTAACTTCAGAGGACCTCTGGGGGTCACATACCTGGACTCAATCAGTGGTTCTGAAGCCTGGCCATGCTTCCATCTACCCCAAGAACTTTTGAGAACAGAGGCCTGGGCCACAACCCATGAGGGCTCGTAAGACTGAGACCCAAACAACCCTTGCTCAGGGGCATCCTGTACATTTTCGTTGAGTTATCTGAATGAACTATTTTATTTCTGTTTTATGTCCCGAACAAACCCACATCATCATTTTATTAATGTATCTGCAATTACTGCATAACGATTTCCAATTTAGTGTGGTCTATGCGACGGGTATGCTTAATCAAATATCTGCATGATGGACCTTGAAGTTCTCTGGGGCCAGAAGCTTTTCCCATCAATTAAGCTTCAACAAAATGAGTTTTTAGCTCATCTGCAACTGTATTTTTATGTTTCTTTTATGGCTCCCCTGCCTTCTCCTTGTGTCCTTAGAGATACCTGAAAATGTGGTATGGGGCTGAGATATTTATTAGCAGTGTACAGAGAACAGGTTTATAATGGTCGTTACGAAATATTCAGGTACCTGCTTTGAAGTAGGATAATTTATATTTCCATTACAGTCATTTCTTGGGTGCCCTCCCCCCTCGACTACCAGTGCCACCAGAGAGAGGGGTGTCCATCCTGGGCCCTGGGGCCTCCCTGGGATCAAGGTCCTAGAGGTGTTTCCTCTGGAAAGAGATTGAATTCCCTGTAACTTCCCTAGAGCCCACACTCCCCACAAACCCGGAGGTCCTGGCAATCTGACCCACTAAATGCAGAAAGGATTTCCCCGCCATCCAGAGTCCTTTTCCTCTGTGCCAGGTGAGGGGCCGTCCAGGACCCTGACTCAGACAGCTCCGGGGGACACAGGTGGTCAGCCCCCTCGTGCACAAGAGGAAACACGGCTCAGGGAGAGAAGATCTAAGTTTCTAGCAAGCAGGCGCTGCTTGGCTCACACACATACCCAGAGAAGGAGCACACAGAGATGTGGGCACACCCAGCCCTCCAGCCTGTCCTGTGAATACACGTGAGGGAAAGTAAATGAAAGAGAGAGCTGGAAGGAAGGACTGTCAAGCCACTCTGACCCCAGTGCCCGTACGTTCATGCAGTGAGCAGAGCTCCCTCCGCCATCAGTGAAAGGGACAGCAGACCCCAGATGGCCCCGGCCAGCTCCCGGACACAGGCAGGGCTCACGGCCAGAGTGCCTCATGCTCACTCGGGCCTACTTGCCACCGTTCCTCTTCTCCTGCCCCCACTCATGTGAAGGTTTGACTGGAGGAAGGTTCCAGGTGGAGGTGGAAGGAAGGCCCGTGAGCATGGAATATCCATGTTTAGCTAACCCAGCGGCTCTTCTATGGCATCCTGGGTCAGAAGGAAACTTAGAGGCCATGTGTGTCTCAGTAGAAGGGACTCTGGACAGAAGGCATTTGCCTGTTCATCTGGTCACTCCTTCGTTTCTTTGGCGTGTGCTTGCTGAACACTAATCACGTGCCAGGACCCCCACTGGCTCTCAGGCCACGACGGGAGGGGCGTGATGGACAAGCCAAGGAAACAGAGAGAATAAATGCTCTGAAGGGGGTGCCCAGGGCACTCTGAGGACACATAGGAGGAGTGTGAACCCAGCCAGAGCGCTCAGGGCAGTGATATGCAGGGGCAGCTGTGTGCCAGCTAAGACCCAGAGATGGTGAGGAGTCTGCGAAGACGGGCACGGTGTGGCGATGGTGCCACGGCCCACGGGTGACGCCAGGCTGGTTTGTGGTACTGGGGGTGGCTCAGGTTCCCTGGGGGGAGTGTGCACAGAGGGAAGAGGTGAGCCTGGAGAAGGGGCCAGGCCAGCTGAAGAAGCTGTTTCAGGCCAAGGGGAACAGCTTGGCTCTACCCTGAGGACGGTGGGGTGCCCCCCACAGATTCCTCCAGCCGCTGAGTGGATGGGGTCAGTGGGAGCGAGATTGGAGCCATGGGCTAACCAGGGCGGAGGGGTTATCCAAGTCATGTTAGTGGTTTCCTTGAACTAGAGTGGAGGCTTTAGGAGTGGGGAAAACTGGCACCGTGAAGAAACACTTAGGAGGCAGGAGTGGCCTGAGCCAGGACTGATGGGCTGGGGATGGCGGGGTGTCGTGGGCAACCTCAGGAGTGTGCTTGGGCAGCTTAGGGCTTTGGTGGAGGGGCCACTGGCTGGGGTTACGAGGTAAAAGAAGGAGAAGTCTCGATGGCAAGTTCACTTTGGACCGTGATGAGGCAGGAGCCTGTGGGACAACATGGAGAGATGTCAGGCCAGCAGTGGGGTGTGAGGTCTGGAGCTCAGGAGAGGGTCTGGGCTTGACAGTGAGTGGAGACCTCTCCAGCCTTCCCCAGCTCCAGCCCTCGATCAAAGGGACTGAGCGTCTACTGGGGAGCAGCCAGAGGCTCCACCCAGCTCATGTCAGTCCAGTCCCCAAAGAACCAAAGCTTCTGGAAACCTGGAAGGCACTGGAGCAGGAGAAACAGTCCAAATACCCCAGCGATGATCACGTGTGGAAGGGCCTGCAGAGACCAGGGCGGCAAGATGGAGCATGGAGAGAGGCCAGAGCTGGGGGCCACGCTCACGCCCTGCTCAGAGGAGCTGATCCCGAGAGGGGCACTGGCATGAGCAGGTCAGCACACCCCACTGGGGCCTCCAAGAGCCGAATGTGGTATGGGCAGGGCCAGTGAATAGCCCAAGCTGCCCCACCCCTGGGCAGATAGCGGCTTCCAGCGCACACAGGGTGGTCTGGGCCAGAGCAGAGGTAGTAAGGATAAACCAGGCCCCTCCAGAAACATGGCTCAACCAGTACTCGCTCATGACCTGCCAGAGGTGACCGGCTCCGTCCAGCCCCCTCTCTCAAGCTCACCTCCTGGGTGAGCCAGGAGACCAACACACCCAGAGACCCAGCCTCACACTTGTACACACCTGTGATACACAACACTCCCAGAAGTCCACTGCCAGGTGCCCTCCACACACATACGAACCACCGCAACACCGTCATCTGGAGCCGCACAGGTACAAGTGACTTGTAGGCGAGAGGCATGACTGTTTTCAATACTAAATCTCCATTTCTGCAAGCAGTGTCCCCCAGGATGCTCACTGCGTATCACTTAAAAGCTAAATCAACTCCACTGAGCTAGCTGACCTCGGGAAGAATGCTTCTCCAGCCCTTAGGTTTGCTTTCTGATGAATACCATGATGATCCTTCACTCTTCGGTGCATCTTTAAAGCTCTGACAGGGGTGCAGCTCTAACATGCAGCCTGAAACTTGGAGACAGGAGCCGGGAGAAGACTCTCCCAAGACAGGGGCGGCATTTTAAATGTAATTATTGCTGGTGTTCCGACGCCGCAGTCCCAGCGTTCAAGCCGGCAGACTCCCTCCTTTCGTATTTACTTTTAGTCCCACACTCTTTCCTGTGATCCATTACTTCTACTAAGTCATTTAAAAGCTAGGGTCACGGCCATTTGCTCAGGTGGATGTGATCCAGATAAGGGGATCCAGATCGCCTCTTTGAAGATGCCCCAGGCTCCAGTTCCACACTAAAGCACCCCAAATTAGCAGGCAGAGCTGGCCACTGCCAGTTTACCTCATCTCCTTTTTTTTTTTTTTAAACATCTTTATTGGAGTATAATTGCTTTACAATGGTGTCTTAGTTTCTGCTTTATAACAAAGTGAATCAGTTATACATATACATATGTCCCCATATCTCTTCCCTCTTGCATCTCCCTCCCTCCCACCCTCCCTATCCCACCCTTCTAGGTGGTCACAAAGCACCAAGCTGGTCTCCCAGTGCTATGCAGCTGCTTCCCACTAGCTATCTGTTTTACGTTTCCCAGTGTATATATGTCCATGCCACTCTCTCACTTTGTCACAGCTTACCCTTCCCCCTCCCCATATCCTCAAGTCCATTCTCTACTAGGTCTTTGTCTTTATTCCAGTCTTGCCCCTGGGTTCTTAAGAACTTTTTTTTTTATTCCATATATGTGTTAGCATACGGTATTTGTTTTTCTCTTTCTGACTTACTTCGCTCTGTATGACAGACTCTAGGTCCATCCACCTCACTACACATAACTCAATTTCATTTCTTTTTGTGGCTGAGTAATATTCCATTGTATATATGTGCCACTCTTCTTTATCCATTCATCTGTCGATGGACACTTAGGTTGCTTCCATGTCCTGGCTATTGTAAATAGAGCTGCAATGAACATTGTGGTACATGACTCTTTTTGAATTATGGTTTTCTCAGGGTATATGCCCAGTAGTGGGATTGCTGGGTCATATGGTAGCTCGATTTTTAGTTTTTTAAGGAACCTCCATACTGTTCTCCACAGTGGCTGAACCAATTCACATTCCCACCAGCAGTGCAAGAGTGTTCCCTTTTCTCCACACCCTCTCCAGCATTTATTGTTTGTAGATTTTTTGATGATGGCCATTCTGACCGGTGTGAGATGATGTCTCATTGTAGTTTTGATTTCCATTTCTCTAATGATTAATGATGTTGACCCTTCTTTCATGTGTTTGTTGGCAGTCTGTATATCTTCTTTGGAGAAATGTCCATTTAGGCCTTCTGCCCATTTTTGGATTGGGTTGTTTGTTTTTTTGATATTGCTGCATGAGCTGCTTGTAAATTCTGGAGATTAATCCTTTGTCAGTTGCTTCATTTGCGAATATTTTCTCCCATTCTGAGGGCTGTCTTTTCGTCTTGTTTATAGTTGCCGTTGCTGTGCAAAAGCTTTTAATTTTCATTAGGTCCCATTTGTTTATTTTTGTTTTTATTTCCATTTCTCTAGGAGGTGGGTCAAAAAGGACCTTGCTGTGATTTATGTCATAGAGTGTTCTGCCTATATTTTCCTCTAAAAGTTTGATAGTGTCTGGCCTTACATTTAGGTCTTTAATCCATTTTGAGTTTCTTTTTGTGTATGGTGTTAGGGAGTGTTCTAATTTCACTCTTTTACATGTAGCTCTCCAGTTTTCCCAGCACCACTTATCGAAGAGGCTGTCTTTTCTCCACTGTGTATTCCTGCCTCCTTTATCAAAGATAGGTGACCATATGTGCGTGGGTTTATCTCTGGGCTTTCTATCCTGTTCCATTGATCTATCTTTCTGTTTTTGTGCCAGTACCATACTGTCTTGATTACTGTAGCTTTGTAGTATAGTCTGAAGTCAGGGAGCCTGATTCCTCCAGCTCCATTTTTTGTTCTCAAGATTGCTTTGGCTATTGGGGATCTTTTGTGTTTCCATACAAATTGTGCAATTTTTTGTTCTAGTTCTGTGAAAAATGCCAGTGGTAGTTTGATAGGGATTGCCTTGAATCTGTAGATTGCTTTGGGTAGTAGAGTCATTTTCACAGTGTTGATTCTTGCAATCCAAGAACATGGTATATCTCTCCATCTATCTGTACCATCTTTAATTTCTTTCATCAGTGTCTTATAATTTTCTGCATACAGGTCTTTTGTCTCCCTAGGTAGATTTATTCCTAGGTATTATATTCTTTTTGTTGCAATGGTAAATGGGAGTGTTTTCTTAATTTCATTTTGAGATTTTTCATCATTAGTGTATAGGAATGAAAACAGATTTCTGTCCACTAATTTTGTACGCTGCTACTTTACCAAATTCATTGATTAGCTCTAGTAGTTTTCTGGTAGCATCTTTAGGATTCTCTATGTATAGTATCATGTCATCTGCAAACAGTGACAGCTTTACTTCTTCTTTGCTGAATTGAATTCCTTCCGTTTCTTTTTCTTCTCTGATTGTTGTGGCTAAAACTTCCAAAACTATGTTGAATGATAGTGGTGAGAGTGGGCAACCTTGTCTTGTTCCTGATCTTACTGGAAATGGTTTCCGTTTTTCACCACTGAGGACGATGTTGGCGGTGGGTTTGTCATATGTGGCCTTTACTATGTTGAGGAACGTTCCCTCTATGCCTACTTTCTGCAGGGTTTTTATCATAAATGGGTGCTGAATTTTGTCGAAAGCTTTCTCTGCATCTATTGAGATGATCATATGGTTTTTCTCCTTCAATTTGTTAATACGGTGTATCACATTGATTGATTTGCATATATTGAAGAATCCTTGCATTGCTAGGATAAACTCCACTTGATCATGGTGTATGATCCTTTTAATGTGCTGTTGGATTCTGTTTGCTAGTACTTTGTAGAGGATTTTTGCATCTATGTTCATCAGTGATATTCACCTGTAGTTTTCTTTCTTTGTGACGTCTTTGTTTGGTTTTGGTATCAGGGTGATGGTGGCCTCGTAGAATGAGTTTGGGAGTGTTGCTCCCTCTGCTATATTTTGGAAGAGGTTGAGAAGGATAGATGTTAGCTCTTCTCTAAATGTTTGATAGAATTCGCCTGTGAGGCCATCTGGTTCTAAGCTTTTGTTTGTTAGAAGATTTTTAATCACAGTTTCAATTTCAGTGCTTGTGATTGGTCTGTTCTTATTTTCTGTTTCTTCCTGGTTCAGTATCAGAAGGTTGTGCGTTTCTAAGAATTTGTCCAGTTTTCCAGGTTGTTCATTTTATTGGCATAGAATTGCTTGTGGTAATCTCCCCTGATCCTTTTTATTTCTGCACTGTCAGTTGTTACTTCTCCTTTTGCTTTCTAATTCTATTGATTTGAGTCTTCTCCCTTTTTTTCTTGATGAGTCTGGCTAATGGTTTATCAATTTTGTTTATCTTCTCAAAGAACCAGCTTTTGGTTTTATTGATCTCTGCTATCATTTCCTTCATTTCTTTTTCATTTATTTCTGATCTGATCTTTATGATTTCTTTCCTTCAGCTAACTTTGGGGTTTTTTTGTTCTTCTTTCTCGAATTGCTTTAGGTGTAAAATTAGGTTGTTTATTTGAGATGTTTCTTGTTTCTTAAGGTAGGATTGTATTGCTATAAACTTCCCTCTTAGAACCGCTTTTGCTGCATCCCATAGGTTTTCTGTCATCGCGTTTTCATTGTTATTTGTTTCTAGGTATTTTATGATTTCCCCTTTGATTTCTTCAGTGATTTCTTGGTTATTATATAGTGTATTGTTTAGACTCCAGGTGTTTGTAATTTTTACAGATTTTTTCCTGTAATTGATAACTAGTCTCATAGCGTTGTGGTTGGAAAAGATACTTGATACGATTTCAATTTTCTTAAATTTACCAACGCTTGATTTGTGACCCATGATATGATCTATCCTGGAGAATGTTCCATGAGCACTTGAGAAAAATGCGTATTCTGTTGTTTTGGGATGGAATGTCCTATAAATATCAATTAAGTCCATCTTGTTTAATGTATCATTTAAAGCTTGTGTTTCCTCATTTATTTTCATTTTGGATGATCTGTCCATTGGTGAAAGTGGGGTGTTAAAGTCCCCTACTATGATTGTGTTACTGTCGATTTCCCCTTTTATGGCTGTTAGTATTTGCCTTATGTATTGAGGTGCTCCCATGTTGGGTGCATAAATATGTATAATTGTTATATCTTCTTTGTGGATTGATCCCTTGATCATTATGTAGTGTCCTTCTTCGTCTCTTGTAATAGTCTTTATTTTAAAGTCTATTTTGTCTGATATGAGAATTGCTACTCCAGCTTTCTTTTGATTTCCATTTGCATGGAATATCTTTTTCCATCCCCTCACTTTCAGTCTGTATCTGTCCCTAGGTCTGAAGTGGGTCTCTTGTAGACAGCATATATACGGGTCTTGTTTTTGTATCCATTTAGCCAGTCTGTGTCTTTTGGTTGGAGCATTTAATCCATTTACATTTAAGGTAATTATCAATACGTATGTTCCTATTACCATTTTCTTAATAGTTTTGGGTTTGTTATTGTAGGTCTTTTCCTTCTCTTGTGTTTCTTGCCTGGAGAAGTTCCTTTAGCATTATGTTGTGAAGCTGGTTTGGTGGTGCTGAATTCTCTTAGCTTTTGCGTGTCTGTAAAGGTTTTAATTTCTCCATCAAATCTGAATGAGATCCTTCCTGGGTAGAGTAATCTTGGTTGTAGGTTTTTTTCCCTCATCACTTTAAATATGTCTTGCCACTCCCTTCTGGCTTGCAGAGTTTCTGCTGAAAGATCAGCAGTTAACCTTATGAGGATTCCCTTGTGTGTTATTTGTTGTTTTTCCCTTGCTGCTTTTAATATTTTTTCTTTGTATTTATTTTTGATAGTTTGATTAATGTGTGTCTTGGTGTGTTTCTCCTTGGATTTATCCTGTATAGCACTCTCTGTGCTTCCTGGACTTGATTAACTATTTCCTTTCCCATATTAGGGACGTTTTCAACTATAATATCTTCAAATATTTTCTCAGTCCCTTTCTTTTTCTCTTCTTCTTCTGGGACCCCTATAATTCAAATGTTGGTGCGATTAATGTTGTCCCAGAGGTCTCTGAGACTGTCCTCAATTCTTCATTCTTTTTTCTTTATTCTGCTCTGCAGGGGTTATTTCCAATATTTTAACTTCCAGGTCACTTATCCGTTCTGCTGCCTCAGTTATTCTGCTATTGATCCCTTCTAGAGAATTTTTAATTTCATTTATTGTGTTGTTCGTCACTGTTTGTTTGCTCTCTGGTTCTTCTAGTTCCTTGTTAAACGTTTCTTGTATTTTCTCCATTCTATTTCCAAGATTTTGGATCATCTTTACTATCATTATCCTGAATACTTTTTCAGGTAGACTGCCTAATTCCTCTTCATTTGTTCGGTCTGGTGGGTTTTTATCTTGCTCCTTCATCTGCTGTGTGTTTCTGTGTCTTCTCATTTTGCTTATCTTACTGTGTTTGGGGTCTCCTTTTCGCAGGCTGCAGGTTCATAGTTCCCGTTGTTTTTGGTGTCTGTCTCCAGTGGCTAAGGTTGATTCAGTATGTTGTGTAAGGCTTCCTGGTGGAGGGGACTAGTGCCTGTGTTCCGGTGGATGAGGCTGGATCTTGTCTTTCTGGTGGGCAGGTCCACGTCTGGTGGTGTGTTTTGGGGTGTCTGTGGCTTTATTATGATTTTAGGCAGCCTCTCTGCTAATGGATGGGGTTGTGTTCCTGTCTTGCTAGTTGTTTGGCATAGGATGTCCAGCACTGCAGTTTGCTGGTCATTGAGTGGAGCTGGGTCTTGGCGTTGAGATGGAGATCTCTGGGAGATTTTCGCCATTTGATATTACATGGCGCTGGGAGGTCTCTTGTGGACCAGTGTCCTGAACTTGGCTCTCCCACCTCAGAGGCACAGCCCTGATGCCTGACTACAGCACCAAGAGCCTGTCATCTACACAGCTCAGAATAAAAGGGAGAAAAGAAAGAAGGAAAAGAAAAAAAGAAAGAAAGACGGTAAAATAAAATAAAGTTATTAAAATAAAAAATAATTATTAAAAAATTTTAAGTAATTAAAAAAAAAAGAAAGAAGAGAGCAACCAAACCAAAAACCAAATCCACCAATGATAACAAGAGCTAAAAACTATACTAAAGAAAATAAAAAACAAACGGACAGACAGAACCCTAGGACAGATGGTAAAAGCAAAGCTATACCGACAAAATCACACACAGAAGCATGCACATACACACTCACAAAAAGAGATAAAAGGAAAAAAAAAAAATATATATATATATATATACATATATCGTTGCTCCCTACCTCCACCTCCTCAATTTGGGATGATTCGTTGTCTCTTCAGGTATTCCACAGATGCAGGGTACATCAGGTTGACTGTGGAGACTTAATCTGCTGCTCCTGAGGCTGCTGGGAGAAATTTCCCTTTCTCTTCTTTGTTCGCACAGCTCCCGGGGTTCAGCTTTGGATTTGGCCCCGCCTCTGCGTGTAGGTCGCCTGAGGGCGTCTGTTCTTTGCTCGGACAGGACGGGGTTAATGGAGCCGCTGATTCGAGGGCTCTGGCTCACTCAGGCCAGGGGAGGGAGGGGTGCAGATGCCGGGCGAGCCTGCGGCGGCAGAGGCCAGCGTGATATTGCACCAGCCTGAGGCTCGCCGTGCGTTCTCCCGGGGAAGTTGTCCCTGGATCACGGGACCCTGGCAGTGGCGGGCTGCACAGGCTCCCTGGAGGGGAGGTGTGGACAGTGTCCTGTGCTCGCACACAGGCTTCTTGGTGGCGGCAGCAGCAGCCTTAGCGTCTCATGCCCGTTCTGGCGTCCTTGCTGTTAGCCATGGCTCACGCCAGTCTCTGGAGCTCGTTTAAGCGGCGCTCTTAATCCCCTCTCCTCGTGCACCAGGAAACAAAGAGGGAAGAAAAAGTCTCTTGCCTCTTCGGCAGCTCCAGACCTTTTCCCGGACTCCCTCCCGGCTAGATGTGGCGCACTAACCCCTTCAGGTTGTGTTCACGCTGCCAACCCCAGTCCTCTCCCTGGGATCCGACCACAGCCCGGGCCTCAGCTCGCAGCCCCGCCTACCCCGGCGGGTGAGCACACAAGCCTCTCGGGCTGGTGAGTGCTGGTCGGCACTGATCCTCTGTGCGGGAATCTCTCCGCTTTGCCCCCCACACCCCTGTTGCTGTGCTCTCCTCCCCGTCTCTGAAGCTTCCCCCGTCCGCCACACGCAGTCTCCACCCACGAAGGGGCTTCCTAGCGTGTGGAAACCTTTCCTCCTTCACAGCTCCCTCCCACTGGTGCAGGTCCCATCCCTATTCTTTTGTCTCTGTTTTTTCTTTTTTTCTTTCTTTCCTACCCAGGTATGTGGAGACTTTCTTGCCTTTTGGGTCGTCTGAGGTCTTATGCCAGCATTCAGTAGGTGTTCTATAGGAGCTGTTCCACGTGTAGCTGTATTTCTGATGTATTTGTGGGGAGGAAGGTGATCTCCACGTCTTGATTTTTCCACCATCTTGAGGCTCCTCCCCTCATCTCCTTTTAAAGACACGTAAAATGTGTACACAAATTAGTTGCACAGGATTCTTTACAGTTCTCTTCTTAGTTGGAAAATGTACCTTTGGCTTTGTCATTTGGGTCACAGGGAGAGAAGTGCCCACCCAGAGTGCAAGCATGATTTCCCTGGGTGGGTGTCTTGTCTCATGAGCCTGTGCAGCTGGTCCAGAGGTGGGACTGGGCATACCCATCCCAGCCCTGCACTCCTGAAAGGGTAGGCGGGAAGCTCTGGGCCTTACCAGAGGATGCTGCCCTGAGTTGAGCACCAGGGGCCTGCAGCCCCTCACCCCACCATCCTGAGTGAGACCTGACCCGGTGCAGGAGGGAAGGATGCAGCCCAGTCGTGCTGCTCATCTTTCCATGTCCTAGGGCTTGGCCTTCTGGAGAGCAGGGCCTGTGCCTTGTCTCCTCTCTGCTCCACTGCCTGGCCCAGGGCTGGCACACCTACACCCCAAGTGCAGCAAGGAGTCAGCGCATGTCTATTGAATGCATGCAGATAGAACCTAAGAGCTGCTCCGGGCTGGCTATGCTCTTTCCCCACACCCACACCCATCCCTCCTCCCCAGCTAGACAGCTTCACTGGGGAGGATGGGCTGCCACCTGATTTTTTGGATCCAGAGCTCTTCACCCAGTGCCCCTTTGGCCTACATTTGTGCTGAGATGTAGAGTTACGGTAAGCCCGGTGGTAATTCATGTGCTCGTGAATTCAGATGGGGGGTGAGTGACGAGGTTGCCCACCTGCCAAGCCAGATGTCCAAAATGGTTGTAAATTATCTCCCACTGTGGAGTGAGCTGCCCTCTGCTCCCCTGGTGTAAATTATCTTAACATCATGTTGCTTAGGACAGATTAGTCCGTCCCCAGGGATGGAGCATCCCGCATGGGCGTGGTGGGTGCCAGAAGCAGAGAGGGCTCACGGCCTTCCCGCCCCTGTGGCTGCTGCTGTGGCATGCCAGGCCATCTGCTTGGCAGGCGTGCACCACCCACTGGAAAACGAGTGAATGCTGGAAGTCAGGTGCACAGTCTGGACCTTGGTTGCCACAGAAAAGGGGAGGGGAGCTTGCCAGGGACAGCTTTCCAGGAGGAGACTTGAGCTGTGCCCAGCAGGGCAGGGCAGGGCCTTGGCGGGAGGAGCGTAGGAAGAGGAGGGTGCGGCTGGGCCTGCTGTGCCATCGTCATGGAAAGCGAGTCGGGCATAATTGGACCATGAGGTGAGGTTGCAGAAGGGCCCATCTCGATCCCCTCTGAGCAGGGGACCCTTGATGCCCATTTCTGGGCAGCATGAGCCAAACAGCAGGGCCATGGAGGTCAGTCCTAGCTGGGCCTGAGTCCCCATTTCAGTCCTCACCAACACGGGAGCCAGTTCTGTGAGAGGTTTCCCAGGCTTCCCCAAGCCCTGTACGCTCAGGGCGCTCACTGAGAATATAGCCTGACTCCGCATCAATACCTCTGTGTCAAGAGCCGCCCACTGCCGGCCGGGCCCGGGACCCAAGCCAGAGCTCCACAGAAGGGCGCCTTAGAGCCTTGCCCACAGAGCCCGTGAGGGGTTGTCCTAGCTGCTGGGCTGAGGTTGGAGCAGAGTGCAGGGGTGAGGCCGGGACGCCCCAGACAGTGGGGATCCCCTGACCTCTTCCATTCCTTCTCCTAAGGCTCCTCTGCAAACCCCACCCCACTCCCACCCCCTCCACAGAGACCCAGGCCTGAGACCCTAACAAGGAACACCTCCAGGGAAGGTGGGCATCCCCGCGATCAGGCTGGTGTGTGGGCCAGAGCCATGCCTGCAGGCAGAGCCTGAGGGACCAGGCAGGCGGCTGCTACTCCACATCACGGACCCCCTCCTGTGAAGCCCCACCCCCAGTCTGTACCCAGGCCGGTGCCTGACCAAGGACAAAGACCCTACCGAAGGCAGCTGATGTTGAGAACCATCAGGTTACCTCTTTTAAATAAGCATATTTCAGTATAACACATACAGAAAATGAATAAATCAGAAATGTACAGCTCAATGAATTTTCACAAAGAACACATCTCCTGACCCGCACCCTGAAGCACCCCACACTATGCTCCATTCAAGCCCCCATCCAAGTGTCACCCTATTCAGGTTGCCTTTTGAAAGAGGAAAAGATGACAAACCAGATCAGTGACAAAAGCCAACACTGTCACTTAGAGGAAGCCCCAGGAAGAGAGGGTATACCGAGAGAGAAAACACAGGCCAGAGGGTTAAGAAAAGTTTCATGTGAGTGTGGAAGAAAATGAGCCAGTGAGTTTGGGAGGCACAGGCCGACTGTGATGTGTCATTGCACTTAGAACACAAAACAGCGGCCTAGGAATTTACTAGTATGGGTTACAATATCAACTCCAAACTCGGGCCCTTTCTAGGCTCTACACCCAAAGGAGGAGAGACTGTTGAAGGGAAGCAGTGCACTCCACCCTTGCCAAGAGCAGCTCTGAGCCAAGGCTGCTGGCAGAAAAAGGCCAGACCTGCCAATGTGTTGGTGATAATAAGATTTGCCCAGGAAGAGGCCCTCACATCTGGGCAAGGTTTCCACATCCTCCTCATGCTACAGAAAATCCCATTCTCTCTCCATCACAATCTCCTTCATCCTTCCCCACAGGTTTATTTATGTCTCATGGGGCTTCTTTACAAGAAAGAAGGATGAAGGCTAGGGCAGAAAAGGCTCCCAAGGGTGTGGGCACAAAATGCCAGGCAGGCAATAGCCCAGCTCCATCACCAGCACGCTGGGCCCCAAGACAGACCCCTTAGTGTTCCTTGGCCTCGGTTTCCATGTCAATACAATGAGGAGTCTGGACTACATCATGCCAAGGCCTTTACCCTCTGCTCTTAGGATCTGCGGCCTATGATTTATGCTGGGCAGCCTGTGTAGGAGTCTCTAAAAGGTGAACAGGGCTGGGGGATGAGGCTGGGGCTGAGTCAGTGGTACAGGATCAGTGTCACTGGGCTGCGCCCCTGAATCTGCAGTTGTGTGTGTGCATGTGTGTCTGTCTACACGTATAAGGACTTTTTATCCAGTGTCCTCTGTGCACCTGGCCCTGGGTGGCATGCTGAGGGCCTACAAAAAAAGTGAAAGAGCATCTCATCCCCACGCTCTTGAAAATCTCACCAGGACACTATACTCATTAAACAGCACCAGTAGCGGGTAAAACACAAATCAAAGCAAGAGTAGGATAAGCCTATTTGATCGATGGCTCCCATTTTTACTAGGGGCCATTAACATCATTAAGTGGTCGGTTTTGAGCCTCACCAGGTGGTTTCTCAGATTTGCCCTTCTCCATGGAAAGTTCTTTATGAAATTTTTACCCACCTTTTTCAAAGCCCAACTCAAAAGAAGGCAGGTGAGCATCCCCTGAGGCTGAGGCACAGAGCGCTAGTCCTGTGTCACATGCAGGCTGCACCCCATACGCAGGCATGCACACGGGGCACCTGCTACAACTTCAGGTGTGAAGAGCATTGAGCTGTGGGGCACTGGCCCCCCTTGCTCCACCCCCAGGTGTGCTCCGGGCTGTATACATCGTCCCTGGGAGAATCCTGGAAGGTCCCTGTCACGCCCATCTCCTGTGGGTGCTGAGCCCTCTTAAAACTCCTGAATCCATTTTCGTCCCAGATAAGGCAACGAGGAGGCCATTCTTGGGATGGGAGACCTTATGATGAAGTCGAGCAAGGAGCAGGCCAAGCAATTTCCCAGCGTGTGAATCTAATGAGAGTCAGCGCATCGGCAAATCCCACAGCGGTGTTTGGGAAGCGAACAGAGCAGACGGTAATGCGGCTGAGGTGTGTCTGGAATAACTCAATTTGCTGGAGGGGAGGGACTTTCTGAGCAGCAGAGGAGCCGTACCCCGGACTCCTCTTCAGTCCCACTGCCCCCCTCCTTCACTGTCGGCCCTGGCTCCTCGTTGCCAGGCTCTGGGTCTGGACACGGAGCCAGGACCGCTGTGGCCAGCCCGTCAGCTCAGACGCATCCAGCCTGGAGCTGACTCTCATGGAGACAAGAGTTTCTGGGGCTCTCTCCGCAGGCTGCCTGCATTTTGATAGGTTTCCAGTGTGGATAATCCCCAGAACAGAGGTGTAGATGCATAGAGGGAGAGCCTTCTATTTCTCCTCCGGCAGCTCAAGCCCTGAAAATACTCCAAAGCTATCCTCGAAAAGCTGTTGTTCTCTCTCAGAGTTGTTATGGAGTTTTGTTTTCCTTTGTTTTGACCTGGGATTTACTGTCAATCATACAAGTCAGAGAGGTTCAGATAAATCTTCAAACCTCAAGAAACTTCTCCAAGTCATCTCGGGTCTAAAAACCTCTGTTCAGGTAATTCTCTCTGAAATGCCACTTCCTGCCAAGGCCACATAAAGACATGAATCCCCAGCTTAGAGCAGACCCTGGCTTCTGAGAACATTCTCAGGCAGTTTTCCTCTAATACTTTTCCTTCTAAAGTAAATGTCCCCATGAGCCCAGCTAAGCTTCTGCTGGAGGAAAGGGGGACCCCATTCCCGTCTGGGCAGCTCTTTCCTGGAGACCCTAGTTCAATGGCACTGATTTGCAGTCCACACACCCCACATGCCAGAGAAGGAGCGTCTCTGCTTGCTGTCTTAAAAGCCAGTGGCTCTCTGACTTACTCAGAAGCTGAGGATTACTGCATCTGAGCAAACACCCCCAGACAACACGGAGGAGAGAAAAACACCACGGGCCACGCCAGGCGTGTGAGGCATGGGCTTAGAATACTCCCCATCCCAGTCTCTTCACCTGTGGGCCCAGAGTGCACAGTCCCTGCCCAGGGGGCGTCCCAGAAGAAAAGAGCCCAGTTCTGGAGAAAGGGGGAGGGAGGCAGGTCCCTGCCCCCTGGTGGTGCCCAAGCGGGGCCCCTCGTCCCCAGCAGGGTGGGCACAGAGATGAAGCCCGGTCCTCGGGGGCTGCTGCTAGCCTCCTTCCTAGGGCCAGACAGCTCCACAGCCCAAGGTGTGGCCCTGCACCCTCTGCCTCCCTGTGCTTGGCCTTTGCGGGCTGGGCTTGCACACAGGTACATGTGTACACGGCGTAGCCATGGGGCTGCACGCACACACTCAGGTACACTCCTGCACTGTTCCCACTGTCCTTTAAAATCCGAGAACCAAGGAGTGTCAAAAGAAGTAAGGCCACTACCTCACAGCCATCAGGATGGCTACTAACAGCAAAACAGAAAATAATAAATGTTAGCAAGGATGTGGAGAAATTAGAACCCTTGGGAACTGGTAGTGGGAATGTCAAATGGTGTAGCTGCTGTGGAAAAGAGTATGGAGGTCCCTCAAATACAACTACCCTATGATCCAGCAATCCTACTTCTGGAATCATGTCCAAATTCCACTTCTGAGTGTTTATCCAAAAGAACTGAAAGCAGGGTGTTGAAGAGACATTTATACACCCATGTTCATAGCAGCATTATACACAGTGGCTAAAACCAGGAAGCAAGTCAGTGTCCAGCAACCGATGAACGGATAAGCAAAATGTGGTGTATACGTACGATGGAATATGTTCAGCCTTAAAAAGGAAGGAAGTTCTGACACATGCTACAACATGGATGAATCTTGAGGACATTACGTGAAGTTAAAGAAGCCAGTCACAAAAAGACAAGTACTGTATGATTCCACTTATTTGAGATACTCAGAGGAGTCGAAGTCATAGAGACAGAAAAAAGAATGGTGGTTGCAGGGGCTGAGGGAGGAGGAATGAGGGACTGTTGTTTAATGGGAACAAAGTTTCAGTTGTACATATGGAAAGCGTTTTGGAGATGGGTGGTGGTGAGAGTCGCACGATATTCTGAATATCACCGAGCTGTACACTTAAAAATGGTTAAAATGGGGCTTCCCTGGTGGCGCAGTGGTTGAGAATCTGCCTGCTAATGCAGGGGACACAGGTTCGAGCCCTGGTCTGGGAAGATCCCACATGCCGCGGAGCAACTAGGCCCATGAGCCACAACTACTGAGCCTGCGCGTCTGGAGCCTGTGCTCCGCAACAAGAGAGGCCGCGATAGTGAGAAGCCCGCGCATCGCGATGAAGAGTGGCCCCCGCTTGCCACAACTAGAGAAAGCCCTCGCACAGAAATGAAGACTCAACACAGCCAAAAATAAAATAAGTAAATAAATAAATTTAAAAAAAAATGGTTAAAATGATAAATTTTATACTGTGTGTGTCTTACCACAATAAAAAAGTTGGGGGAAAGAAACAGATTTTAGTTGTTCACATAGGTGACTTGCCTTTAAGCCTGTCAGACCCAAAGCCACCTTTTCACGGCAAGTATTCTGTAACATCCCTGTATTATCTTGAATGAATATGTGTCTTAACCAAACCTGAGATATAAAGGAGGAATACAGGAAAAGTCGTGGGCATACAACATGCCTTTCAGTATGTGACTGGACACCAGCTACACACACCAACTCACAGTGGTCAGACGTCAGCCCTGGCACGTGGATCCTGCGAACACCATGGCTGCAGATGGAGCCTGTGACAGGCGTGTTAGGTTGACAGTTTGAGTACTCAAGTGACATTGTGTGTGGAGGGGTGATTCTCCAAAATAGTGGACCATCTGTGATAAAGTTGGAAACCAAATTTACAATGTACAGCATAGGTGCCTCCTTGGAAGATCCTTGCCAAACCCTGGCGGGGGGGAAATACTTTTTGTGTAACACCATGTTAGGTGTTAGATCCTAGTAATCGGAGAATAGTAGCTGGATCTTTCACTCCATGACTGTCCACGGTGACATTTGAAAACTTGTACAAGATGCCAGCCCAGCAAATGTTTGTTGGGCAGCACTGTGCTACAGAGAGCAGGATCCCTAAGGTCCCTGCTGCCCCCCCATTAAGTGCTACTAGGGCCCCCACCAATCACCGTGATAACCAGAAACACCCACATGGAATTCCAAAATGCATCCTGGGAACAGCACCACCCTTCTTGAGATGGTGTGTAGAGTGCCGCTCCCGTGTTGTGACTCCACACAGAGCAAAGTGTTCATTTTGCCTGAATGTAAGCCTCACTCTGGCACCAGGAGACCTTGACCCCACCACTCACTGAGCCCACAGCGGCCTCAGACCCTACCACGTCTCTGGGCGAGGTCCCCCTCAGCTCAGTGGCCGCTCAAAGACCACGGCGTAGAGAAATGCAAATCAAAACTACAATGCGATATCATCTCACCCCGGTCAGAATGGCCATCATTAAAATCTACAAACAATAAATGCTGGAGAGGATGTGGAGAAAAGGTCACCCTCCTACACTGTTGGTGGGAATGTAAATTGATACAGCCACTATGGAGAACAGTATGGAGGTTCCTTAAAAAACTAAAAATAGAACTACCGTACGACCCAGCAATCCCACTACTGGGCATATACCCTGAGAAAACCATAATTCAAAAAGAGTCATGTACCACAATGTTCATTGCAGCTCTATTTACAATAGCCAGGACATGGAAGCAACCTAAGCGTCCATCGACAGATGAATGGATAAAGAAGATGTGGCACATATATACTGTGGAATATTACTCAGCTGTAAAAAGAAACGAAATTGAGTTATGTGTAGTGAGGTGGATGGACCTAGAGTCTGTCATACAGAGTGAAGTAAGTCAGAAAGAGAAAAACAAATACCGTATGCTAACACATATATATGGAATCTAAAAAAAAAAAAAAATGGTCATGAAGAACCTAGAGGCAAGACGGGAATAAAGACGCAGACCTACTAGAGAATGGACTTGAGGACACGGGGAGTGGGATGGGTAAGCTGTGACAAGGTGAGAGAGTGGCATGGACATATATACACTACCAAACGTAAAATAGCTAGTGGGAAGCAGCCGCATAGCACAGTGAGATCAGCTTGGTGCTTTGTGACCACCTAGAGGGGTGGGATAGGGAGGGTGGGAGGGAGACGCAAGAGGGAGGGGATATGGGGATATATGTATATGTATAGCTGATTCACTTTGTTATAAAGCAGAAACTAACACACCATTGTAAAGCAATTATACTCCAATAAAATTGTTAAAAAAAAAAACAGGGCGGCTGAAAGCTCAAAGCAGTAACATTTTCTGGACAATCTGACCCCTGAGGAACTAAACTTTTGCAGCCTCAGTAGCAGGACCCTGCCCTTTGGTTAGGTGTTTGGGAAGCCTCCCAGCAATTCTCAGGAACAAAATTGATGGAATCACAGCAAGTGGGCTGATGCCCACTCTCTTCCCCCTCACGCACTCCAGCTTCCCCACTGCTGGTCGTCCTCTGGTCCGGCACTACTGCTTCTCCTCTTAGTGTGGGTGAGGGCAGGTGGGGAGCAGGCAGGGGCCTGAGCTTCCAGGCCGGAAAGTGGGGGATTGGAGTCTGTAAGGAGTCAGTGTCCTCCTTCTAGAAAGCATTACTCACTTGGTAGGGAACCTAGTTGTGTGAGGTTCCCACGAACATAAGAGTAAAAACTAAAGTTCTTAATGCCAGGAGGGCTTTAGCATTTATTCAAGTTTTCAACCATTACTCTTTCACTCTGGGGCCACCTGATAGGTGTGCCAATCAACCATAAAAAGTGTATGTGGATCCCTCTCCTTGGAATCCAACAAATTTTGCTTTCTCTAATAGGAATAGAAGAGAGGACTGTAAATGTCAAAGAGCAGATTGTATGGCAACATCAATTGAACCAGGCATTGATGAGCAAATGTACCATTTGTCTAGCAAAGCTCTGGGTGGCTTTGTTAATTTAAATGACCTGATGCTGGGTCGAAAACTGAGATGAGGTTTTGTCCGAGAACTCAGGTGCAGGTGGAGGTGTTTACTTCCACCCAGCGTCTGAACAGCCTTGATTGGCTCTGGTGTAGCAGCTGGGGAAGAAGGTGCATGGTCTGCGTGGCATGTGTGTTGGGCCAAGCAGGGCAGGAGGCCACGTGGAGCCTTAGATGTGCAGATCCTGTTGTGGGCCCAAAGTGGGTCCTGTACCTTCAACCCAGAACATTCCAAAGAAGCTGGGATGACAAATAGCACAGGCCAGGGCAAAGAGCAGAGGACCCTGAGCAAGGACAGTTGGCCAGCCTGATGCTAGGCCCTCTTTGGGGTCTGGGCCGATGAGGGGCTGCTACTGAATGAGTGGTGGGCCTACCATTGGTTCTGGGGTTGAGACTAGTGCGTGAGGAGGGGAGCCAGCTGGAGCCCAGAGTGATGGTATGGTGGGAGGCTGGCCGAGCACGCCGAACCAAGGGCAGGCAGCAACTCGCCGGCGCCCTCGTGGCCCATGACAGCGTCCACTGCAGTCCGCACGGCCAGTTCTCTAAGAGACTGAAGACACTCACGCAGGAGATGCAAAGGTGTTGGAGCACAGTCTCAGAGGAGACGGGCAGAGACGAAGACAGGATGAGAGTGTGTGGCTTGGAGCAGACAGAGCACCTCCTTAGAGCCGGGCCTTGGGAGAAAAGTCAGATCTGAAGAGAGGGCCTTCCAGGAAGGGGCACCTGGAAGCAGATCTGCAGGCCGCTTTCTGGCAGGTAGTGGGAGTAGCCAGGAATCGTACGCAGCTCAGGCCGCGGCGCAAACACCTCCCCAGGGGGCCTGAGTGTGGCAGTAGTGACCCATCTGCTCAGCAGTTACGGACCCCACGGGACAGCCAGCAGGGAGTCACCAGGTGGAGTGACTTTGAGTACAACTGTTTGTGTCTGTTTGGGGATTGTGAGGAGGCCGTATCGTGTGTGCTTAACAAGCGCCAGGGATTTTCAGAATTTTGTGGCTTGGTCGACACCATCAGTAAAAGTACATGGTATTAGTGAAAACATATCCTAAAGATAAACCCATTGGTTTTGGCATTTATTGTTAATTGAATTGTCCCAGAAATGGCAGCAGAAAGATTGTTAACGTTCATGCATTTACATCAGGTTAAACATCTGTTCCTCTTAAACTAAACTCCAGTAAAGTTATGGCGGCTCATAAATTAGACCAGGAAGTAAAATGCTTCTTGCTCTTTGCACAGCTTAGCGGTTTCAAAATAGACTTCCGAATGACACATTGCAGTGGAGGCCCATGTAACACAACCGTGTTCAGCTGTGATGTTGGTGCCAGACGATTAAGCTGAGTTTTTGCTTTGGTGGTGAAGATCCCAGCTTTGCCTGCAGCAGTGACATTACTTATCAGGCCATCTGGGGACAATGTGACAACCTGCTGGTGTTTGGGTGGGGCTCGGGGCAGAGCCTACCCATGAGCGGACCCAACAGCCGCCAAGAGGTTGTGGCCACATCCAGTCTCTCCCCTGGACCCTTCTGGAGGTTCTCCCAGGTGAGGGTCTCTGGATCTGAGCCTGGGAGCTGGGCCACCCTGCCAGGTCGAGGAGGACTGGAGTTCAGAGGGTGTGGCTCGAGGGCATGGCTGGCTGCTGTGCGGCTCGGGAAGGGAGCTGCCCTCCCCCAAAAAGTGGGCATCTCAGAGCATGACCCACCGGCCCCCACCCAGCACTTCCTTCCTTCCCATCCTCCGGCTCCTTAGCTCACACTCAAATGGGATGGCTTCTGCTAATGGCAGAGGAGTTCTTCATGATATCAAGTAACCTCTGTCCTGCAGTCCCCTCTCTCATAAATTTGGGGTTTGCAGGGGACTTCTGAAGTGCAGGGCTGCCCTGGTGAGAGAAGAGCCAGCACCCTGGAGGCCGCTGGGGGCTGGGGTCTTCACAGGGGCCTCAGGATCCCCCTCACCCCGACCCCCCCCAATTCTGCCTGTGTATAAAGCTCTCCCTGGGAGCTCAGAGGGTCCCCAGGGTCAGCTTTGTGCTCAGTTACTGATTAGAGCCCTGGTATGGGACCAGGCCTTTGCCGAAGTTGTGCGGTGGCCAAATTCCCCCTCAGGCCTCCCCACCTGGGCTGCTGCTCGAAGCCTAGCCCCCCTACCACCCGCCTGGCCTTTTCACAGGGCTGTCCAGGGTGTCCTGACCAGCGGTGGCAGAACCAGAGGACAGACCCTCTCATCCTCCTCCCCTCCAGAGGCAGGTCCCAGAGAGCCGTGTGTGTCCCCACAGGGGCTCAGAGGAGACATCTTCCACGTGACCCAGTGTCCAGCAGGGCAGCATCCCCTCTGTGGCTCACCACCACCACTCCCTGCCCGGCCATGCGCAACTCTGTGGGGCCCTGTCGCACGTTTTGGGGTGCCCCTACTAGCGAGGTAGGGCCCATGCCCCCGGCAGTGAGCACAGCTACACGTACACACACTCACTGCAGATGCCCCACTACACGTGCATCTCACGCCCCCCTCCAACCAGGAACTGATATGATGGGTGATGACACGGCCCCCAGCCCTCTCCGGAGTTCCAGACCTCAGTCACTGTGGCTCAGGGTGGCCGGGATTGTCCCCTCCTCAGGGCAGGGCTGTAGCGGCTCTCCACCAAGATTCCACCTTCATCCAGTCAGCAGGCATTTAATGAGCACCTTCTGCAGGCAGGCGCGTGGGCCAGGTGCTGGCGTCACACCTGCAACAAGGCAGGGCCCTGGCCTCCAGGGGCCCCCATCTGATGGGGCAGCCTGACACCAACAGTGCATGAATAACAGAGAGTGAAGCCTAGGGAAAGGGCAACGACAGAGAAGATGGAGGGCGGGGGGATGTCGGAGAGGGTGGCAGGCAGAGACGGCCCCTCCGCAGTCTCCCGCACCACCTCCCTTCCTGGTGCCACGGGTCTCCAGGCCCCCCCCCGGAATCTGGGACCTGGGCCTGTCCGGGGCCTCGACCATATGGCCTGTCTCCCTCTCGGTTAGAATCTGAGCGTCCTGCTTCCTGGCTGTTGCCTCCCACCTTGCCCACCCTGTGCAACCCCCCCTTTCCTCAACTCTGGAGCCACCAGCCCCTCCCACACCGGGGACCGGAAGCTTTGCCTGCCACAGAGTGAAGACCGCCCCTTTGAGGCCCAGGCTGGCAGGGGCGCGTGTGGCTGACAGAATATTCTCAGTGTCTCTCTTACTTCCCTTTGTTTTGCAATAGAAAGCGTGCCTTTGATAGACGTTTAATTCCAGAAGCTGCTACCTGCTTCCTATCTCTCTTTGCTCAAAAACTTAAATGCGGATGTGCCTGTGCTCCTGCTATAATAATCTCCCTCGGAGTGGAAGGACTGTGGCTGGAATGGGAGAACATTAGAATCTTCAAAGAGGGACAATTATTGAGGGAACTAGATTAATGAGGTGTCATAACAACTTAGCCAGATCTGCGGCTGACCTTTCTCGTGGAGAACGGGCTTGATAAATGTAGTTCATTACCAAGTTCTGACATGAAAATAGGATCACACTCTGGGCTCCTCAGCAGGCTGGTCAATATTTTATCTGCCAAAACAGGCCCGGTCTGTGAGCAGGAGGGGCCCCGCGCACACACATGCTGGCAGGAAGCCCGAGGCCAGTGCTGGGGGCTGGCCGACAGGGGCCAACGCTGTGGCACAGGGGGCACCCCAGCCAGTGGAGGATGGCTGGGCCCTTCCAAGGGCCTGTTGGGGATTCTCATCACTGCCAGGCTGGCCGGGACACAAGCCTCCCTCCCTGAAAGGCCCTAGAGCAGAAATGTTCGTGGGGAGGGGAAGGGAGTGAAGAAGTCTTCACGGATTTTGTGGCCACCTGTGCCAGGCACTGGGCATCAGTGAAGGGGACAAAGACAGATGCACCAGGCCCCGGCTCACACAGGGCCTTGAGCCCATTTCATGCAGAGAAGCCCTCGGGGCTGGCTGACCACTCAGACATGGCAAAGTCTGTTTGTATTTAGTTTTACGTAAAAGGACCCTGTAAGGTGGTCAAGGGCTGTTATTGCCCCCATTCCAAGGTAGGAAGTGGATGCAAGAAGGGCAGGGGTGGATGCCTTTCCAAGGGTCCCACAGCTGCTCAAAAACAGAACCAGATGTTCTCCTGCCTCCCCGTCTAGTGCTCCTTCCAGCCTTGCGACGACTGTCGTTAGTGGAGTTGGTGTCAGGTGTGGCAGCCTGCGATGAAGCCTGTCTCTACCTGAGGACCCCAGCTAAGGTTGTTACACGGTGGTCCTGTCACCCTAGCTTCTTGAGGAGAGAGTCTGCCTAGAGCCGCAGGACTCAACCACATTCACAAGCATTTAACACTGTCACACTGTGTGTGTGTGACTATCCAGGCCAGTCCCACCAGCTTGGAACTTGCAGTGCCACAGAGGGATGTAGCCGACGCTGGTAACACCCCATCCAGATTCCCGCGGTCAACCCAGAGGTTCCGTGCAGCTTCGGGTGATCAGTCCCCGTGACACTTGTAAATAGTTTCCAACCTCATCTTCAGCCTGAGGGCACTTTCTGGCCTCAAGCATGAGCTGAGTCCACATTTGGGGAGTCCAGAAGTGCTGGATTGGGGTGGGGGTCATGCCCCCAGGAACAGCCCTCAGCCCAGGAGGGCCAGAAGTTGGTAGAAGAGCACCCTGCCCCCGGCACCTCGGTGGAGCAGCTCCGAGGTGTACTCAACACCGTCTCTGCAAGGTCCTGTGGACTGAGCCCCAGTTGCCACTGTCTTTCCCTGTCCCCAGTCTCACTGCCTCCTTGCTCCCTGCACTTCTTGGGATCATCTCCAAATATACTGCTCACCCTCTATCCTCGTCGCAGGGGCTGCTAAGCAGGAGGCCAAACTAAGACAGAGGACAAGCCTCACACACACACACAAAAACGGACCATATGTACGGGGCAGAGAGTAAGAAGATGGATGGACGACAGTGGTTCTGTATGTGCGCAGGAGGGGGCTGAGCTGGGCCCCAGAGAAAGGGGAAAGAAGAGGAGAGGAGAAAGCACGTAAGAAGGTACCCAGCAGGCCAGCATCGGCTGCAATCAGGCACAGTGAGTTTATGGGTCTGGAGGGGTCTTCCCTGGGACTCTCCAGGCCTCACAAAAAGGCTTTGACCTAGCCTAAGTCACAAAGAGACCCCAAAATCCCCATATTATGATGACACAAATTTTTCTTTTCCTTGAAAACACCAAGACACAGAGGAAACACTTAAATGACTTTCCAAGCATGTACAAATTATGTTAGTCTGCCTACTCATGAAGCAGGTCCCCTAAGGTCCCAGCTGGGCAGCTCCAGGTGAGCTCATTCAAGTCACAGACCTCAATATCATATACAAACGTCCTCTTCTCCAGAGTCCTCTCTGGAAGTCCCTCCCACCCGCCCTGGATCAATAGTGAGGAGGTTGACCGTACCGCAGGCTAGGCCACGGAGGCCCAGGCTCAGGGCTCCCAGGACAGGCTGGGCATGGCCATTCTCACCATCATCATGGTCAGCCCCCGCGGGGGCACCAGGGAGGGGTGTTGTGGTCCCCAAGCCTCTGCTGTATCCCCTACAGAGACCTGCCCTCCAAAGGGGCAGGGTCCGTCCCCGGGACCCAGGCCCACCCCAGACATGTGGGGCACAGAGAATTATGAAGCTGGGGGTGCTAGTTTAGATTGGGTGATGTTTCTGCCGTGGCCAATATACGGTGAGGAGTAAGCCGGGCAGAGGTTTGGGTAAAGAACATTGGAGGAATATCCCATTGTATATATGTACCACATCTTCTTTATCCATTCGTCTGTCGATGGGCATTTAGGTTGCTTCCATGACCTGGCTGTTGTAAATAGTGCTGCAATGAACATTGGGGTGCATGTGTCTTTTGAATTATAGTTTTCTCTGGGTACATGCCCAGTAGTGGGATTGCTGGGTCATATGGTAATTCTATATTTCATTTTTTAAGGAATCTCCATACTGTTCTCCGTAGTGGCTGTACCAATTTACATTCCCACCAACAGTGCAAGAGGGTTCCCTTTTCTCCACACCCTCTCCAGCATTTGTTTGTAGATTTTCTGAGACATGGATGGATCTAGAGACAGTCATACAGAGTGAAGTAAGTCAGAAAGAGAAAACAAATATCGTATATTAACACATATATGGGGAACCTAGAAAAATGGGGGTTTTTTGGTGAACTGGTTTGCAAGGCAGAAATAGAGACACAGATATAGAGAACAAACTTATGGACACCAAGGGGGGAAAGCGGTGTGGGGGTGGTGGTGGGATGAATCGAGAGATGGGGATTGACATGTATACACTGATGTGCATAAAATAGATAACTAACAAAAACCTGCTACATAAAGAAAAATAAAAGAACATTGGAGGGAGCAGTAAACGCCAACCCCACACAGCACATTCGTGTGGCAGGTGCTATTAAGATTGTTTCTCCCTCCACACCCCTACCTCCTCAAGTCCCCGGTGGACTTGCTGGGTGGGCGGGCAGCGATGACCCGCATGATACTGAGAAAGACCCAACCCTTGGGTACTGAAGCTCTTGCCCAAATTGAGTAAGGGAAGAGGAAGATCTGAAAACAGGGGCTCTGTGGGGCGGGCCTCAGGCCCCGTGCAACACGCAAGGCCAGCCAGGGCTCCACTAATTTAAACGGCTCACAGTCAGGGTCACCTGTGCAGAGGGCCTGGCTTCACCTCTGGCCAGCCTCTGGGAAGGGGATTATGGGTAACTTATTTTCTTTCTTTATACTTATCTGCACTTTCCAAGTGTTTTGTTGTTGTTGTTGTTTTGATGGACGTGTGTTTCTTTTACAATAAGACAGAGGTTTAAAACTGGCAGCAGGGTGGGAACCTTTACAGACGCCCACGCTCCACCCTGGTGAGCTGTTCCATCTGACCCCACAGTGTGACCAGGGGGGTTGTGAATGAAAAAACTAAACCTGGGATTTGGTAAACTCATCCTGGAAACCAAAAGGGAAGGCTTTTGAGAGGGCAGTCCTTGCTGGAGATGAAGCATCAGAAGTCTTGAAAGAGGTTGAATTTTGGAATCTAAAGTGACACCAGTAGGGTGTCTTTCCTCTGGTGCTCGTGGTCGCCCAGAGCTATAGGGATATTAGAGGAGCTCAGGAACATTGGGCCAATGATTTAATTATTCCAGGTTGAAACTCATGTAAAGTGCAAGTGCTCCTGGGATAAAGAAGGATTTCAAATCGTCTTCCAGGAGCAGCTCAGTTTATCTCAGGACCCCCATGCCCAGCAGCATCCAGGCACAGTGAGGCCCTCAGTAAAGGAAAGAAGGCCACGGGAAGTTTGGCAAAGTGTGATCTGCTGGTCTTGGCATCCGACGCCAGCTCCACACTTCCCTCCAGCCTTGTCTGTGCCCCCATCCCCGCATCACTCCGGCTCAGCCACACCAGCTTCCTCTGTGCCGCCAGCTCCTGCACCTGCAGTCCCTGTGATCTGGCATTCCCTTCCCTCTGCCTCCTTTGCCCACAGATCCCTCATCCTGCAGGTCCCGTCCTTAGGGAGACTTCCTTCACCCTGGCCTCGTTAGCTCTCCCTCCACGGGCACCCTTGATGCCCAGGATGGGAAGCTCCATCGTATCCTCAAAGTGCCGCCCAGCATCGGGCACAGAGTTTATGAGTAAATGCTGGTAAAAGGATGGGAGGGCATGGCTGGCATGAGCCCTAGCAGGAGGCCAGACCAGGGGCTCAGGGAGCTGGCCCTGGAGACTGGGCGCAACCACTTCTTTCCCCCAAGTTGATTTCTAGACATGTACATACCTTCCTGACCAGGAGTCATGTGCTGGGCAGCTGCCAGGGTGGAGAAGCCACTGCGAACTGACAGTGAACTGTAGGGATGTGATAAGAGGGGAAGAGCCTGGGGAGGTTGCTGCAGCCCACCTGACAGAACCCACCTTGAAGGTTTCCCTGGCCTGCCAGAGTGGGAGGTGCTGTCTAGCTTCGGACCCCTGGCCTAGGGCAGCAGGCAGCTCAGAGGAGATCTGTGCCCCACCAGGGTCTGTGAAGAAGACTGGAGGGTTGGGAGGACCTGCAAGGATGAGACATCTCTCCCCACCTGACCTGGCCTGGCCCATCCTTCAGGGGGCCCTGCTGTAGTGTGTTTTTTTAGGAGGCTAGCTGTACGCTAGCATTTCTGAGTCAAGCCTCCTATCAACCCCATAGCCATCCGCTGTGTGCGCTAGCTTCCCAGCATCTGGGCATGAATGCCTGTCCCCAGGAAAGCCTGCCAGGCCCTCCAGTGCAGGTCCCTGCAGATCCCCCCCACAGAGACTTCCACTGCCGTCTCCACCAAAGCTTCTCTCTCCACTCAGATACCGCATCCAGCTTCTATCCATTTGCCAGGACTAGTTTCACCCTCTTGGAGGCTGGAGGCCAGGATTTGAGCAGAGCTCTTCCTCTACTTTCCCCAGACTGACCTTTGTCCAGGCTCAGGAAGCAGAGCCCAGCAGGCCGCCACGTCTTCCCCTGGGCGTGAGTGTGTGGTCGTGGGACACGGCCACAATTCTCAACGCCGTACAGACTTGAGAATCGGGTTTGCCAACCAGGGGCCCTACGAGCTCCCAGGAATGGATACCCTACAAGGCCAAAGAGGGGTGGGTGAGTTGTTCTTGTCAGAGCATAGAAACTCCCAGAGAGCAAATAGATTTGATTATATTGAACACAGCAATTGATTTCTTTCTAAATAAACATGCAGGAGGAGATGGTAACAGGCATCTGTTTCTGACAAGAATCAATTGACCCAAATTGGAAGAAAATCTAGAAACACAAACAAGCACAAGAAAGTGATTGGACCATCCAGGCTTGTCTAGGGAGGCAGGGAGAGAAACAGACAGACCTCCCCACCAGCACTCTCCCCACCAGGCAGCTCCCCTGTTTGTTGCTCTGCGGCAAATGTGGTTCCAATAATGACAAGGGGGAGAGTAGCTATCATTTTATGAGCCCTTACTTGGTGCCAAACCACTGCCGTGCCTTTTATGTGCGTATCTTATTTAACCCTCCTAACAGCCCTATGTGGGAGGCACTGCGCTCGCCGCTTCACAGATGAAATCACTGAGGCACCTTGTGCAAGGTACACACTCAGGCAGCCACAGAGCTGGGACTCAAACCCGGTGGACTCCAGATCCAGTGCGCTCCGGCACCCCTGAGCTATGACTTGGTGCCCTAAACTGGCCTTGGAACTAAGGGGACGAGCCCCAGGCCCCAGACACTCCCTTCCCAGCAGGGCACTGGCTTCACCCTGGACTGGATGAGGAGGAGTGCACACCCATGCTCCAGGGCTCAGCAAAGCCACGTGCTGGAGTACATATTCCATCCCGGGAGGTGGGGAAGTGGGGCCAGAGAGGCTCTCCCGCTCGCTGACAACCGGCAGCCTCCACTCACGGTGCAGCCCTGTGCGGGGAGCATCCTCATGGCCTGTTGCCAGCGAGATAAACTATGTCATGTCACAGGCCTCATTTGCCAAAACACTGTGTGGTTCGGATGCTGTGGACCAAGCATGGCCATGATAAAAGGCCTAAGAGCAACGGGCTGTGCACTTTGGTTTTAATTTTGTAAAAGCTGCCTTTTGTGTCTTGGTCGTAGGCTTGTGTACTCGTGTTCGTTTTGAAGTAATCCAGCCCTGGGAGTGTACCTAATTAACTTAAGCAGGGCTTATTAGTCCTCTTAACTGGAACTCGCTAATCTATGAGACCAAGGATTCCAAAGCAGCCTTTAAGGTAGGATTAAGGCAAAGATGAGCTATTACAAAATGGAATCGGGGCGGCTTTCCTAAAGCCGCTGTGGGGCTGTGCTGGGACTTCCCCTGGACGAATCTCCCCATTCCATCTGGCAAACACACTCTGTGTCTGGCTGTAGTAGGTGCTCAATAAACATTTGCGAGATGAACAAACAGGCTCCTTCCAGCATTTGCATCATGTGTAGCATGTATCCACCGCTCCATAAATATTTATGGGATGGACTGGTGGACAGACGGACGAATAGGTCTCATGCACTCCGGTAACACCCTGCACTGCACATAGTGAATGCCCAGTAACCGCCGATGGGTGGGGTGGATGGGGGTCTTCTCGAGACCGGGGGAGGAGTCTGGCTGCAATAACCCCATCTTCTCTTCCAGGTAACCCATGCACCATGGCCGACTACGCCCGCCTGAAGAAGGCCCTCCTGGCGCTGCAGACCCGCCTGCAGCCACTCCATGAAGGGGACAGCAGACAAGACCCTGCTTCCCAGAAGCGGCTCCTGGTGGAATCTCTGTTTAAGGACGTGGATGTAGACGGGGACGGCCACCTCAGCCACTCTGAACTGGCCCAGGTGGGTACGGCATTCGGTGAAATTGCATCACGGAGGAATCCAGTTTTCCATTCCGCGTGTGAAGGAAGAGAACTGGGAGATCCACATGGGGAGAGTCATTTGTAACCGTCTCTGTAATGGGATGCCAAGGAGGCCTTGCTCCTGCAAGAGAAAGCCATCTCCCGGGAGTCGGAGAGCTTGTGTTTAACACCTCTTGAGAATATCTGACAAACAGAACGATGTCAGTGTCTCCTTCCCACCAGCCACCTTCAGCCAATATTTACAAACAAGCTCTGAGGCACTCTCAGCTAGCTGGTGAAACATACACTGCACACCGGCTGGGCTCTGAGGTTTTCATTAGGAAATAAGTCTTTTCTTCCTGAGTCCTTTGCTTTCCTCAGCAGAGAGGTTCAAAGGAAGCAGGTTTGGTTCCCACCAAACACTTCTGGAGCTGTGACCTGGGTGTCCCCACGTCCTCTCCGCTAGGACCTCGCCCTTTGCGGTATCCAGGAATCAGTAGCCCGCACCCCAGCCTGCTGGCTTGCGGGAAGCCCTGTGGCCACCCCCAAACACGGCTCTTCCCTTTGAGAAAACACTTGGATGGGGCCTCCCTCCCAGACACAGCACACGTGTCCCTCTGTCCAGCTACAAGGTGGTACAAGGGCCGGGAGCATCTGCAGCAACCAGAAGCAAGGAAGGAGCAACCTAGGGCACCAGGCAGGCCAGCTGCAGGGTGGGCCTGTTGGGTGCTGGTGGCAGAAAGGCACGCTGGGTGGCCCCGAGGGCCTGAGTTCCTGCTCCTACTCTGCTTGTCTGTCTCTGAGGGCCTGGGGCCCTGGAGCCACACCAGGGCCAAAGATATGGAGGGAGGACGAGGTCAGCCTCCCCAGGAAGGGTGGGAGGGCCTAGCAGCTCTGCCCCAGAGACCACAGAGTGCCCCCCACCAGAGGACAGGTAATAGGATGAGTCCCCACCTTTGATGCTACTTTAAAGAAATCCTTCACAAGGCACAGCAATGACCTCATCAAAGCTGTGACCAGGTCACCAGGAAGGACCAGGCTAGGGAGGGTCCTGACATTTACCGAGCACCCACTGTGGGCTCGGCACTAAGCAAGGCCCTTTACTTGTGATGTGCCCAACACAGATGTGTTCCTCGCTCGGAGGTAGAATAGCTACGAACGCAGACTTCACGGTCAGACTGCCTGAGTTCAGGTCCAGCTCCAGCATTTACAGGGACCTAGTGGGTCTCGGCAGACAGCTTCGCCTCTCTGTGCCTCGTTTCTTATCTGTGACTATCGCAGGGTCACCAGGAAGGTTAGATGAGCTAAGACGTGAAGTCCTCAGCCCAGTGCCCAGCACGCAGCACATTCTCCGTAAGTGACAGCCGTCAGCATCACTTCGTCATCATCACCTTTATTATTGTTACTATTTCCTCCTTAAACCTTTCAGCCACCCTTTGCTGTGTGGTAGGTGCTAGTGTGGTAGGTGCTCCCTTCCCAAGTATTTTTAGATGAGGAAGCAGCTCCAAGAAATCAAGAGACTTGCATACCTAGAACATGGTGAACTAAGACAAAACCCGGGGGCTGGGGGGGTGGGGGGGCGGTGAGTGGGCCTGCTCTCCTCATGGTACAGGGGGCTCCCTGTGGGGAGGGCTCCCACCACAGGCTCCACCTGATCCTCTCCAAGTCTGTGGGGATGACAGGTGCCCATAAAAATCTGAGTACAGAGCAATTATCCAGACGCTTCCCCACGCAGGGTCCCCTTCTCAAGTCCAGCCAGTCCAGAGCCTGCTTCCAGGGAGTGTATTGGGAAACAGAGATCCTAAGGCGTTTGCAGACCCGCCCCTGCTCACCCACACCTGGCAGCATGTGCAAGTCCATCCACGGCCCGCACCCCGGGAGGCCTCCCAGGCACATGCCAGCCTGCATGTCGCCACTTCCAGCAACACTCAGCCCCCAGCTATGGCTAAGAGCCCAAGGGGCGGGACCAGGGACCCACAGGTGACCCACGCCGCTCTGGGGAGAGCCCAGGTCCTGTTAGTTACGGTTACCTGTGAGAAGAGCCATCTGGCGATTCGATTCCCCGCAACACAGGCTGTGCGGGGAGCCCGGAGGGCAGGCGTTTTCTCCTTATTTAACAGAGGCAGCTGTGGGCTCTTGGTGCCCCAGGCCCACGTGGCTCCCGGTAGCTGCCAGGTAAACAGAACCTTCCTGGGCGCATTGCTCTAACCCGGCGGAGACATGCCCCGAGGCACCTGAAGCCATTAACAAGCATGGTAATTGGACTATGATTTCCTCTTTAAAATTTAATGTGTTTAAAGTACATTTCATAAATCTGCCGAGCAGGGGCCAGCTAAAATGGGCCTTTCCTTGACACTGAATCAGCGGCGTCAGGGAAAAACTTGTCAGTCCTATGAAAAGTTAATCAACTTCCAATACAGAAGTAGACAAAGGGAAATTTCCATCTTTGGAAGATTGATTTCGGGCATTACGGTTGATCGCCCTTTTATCGAACACTCTTACTTGCTGGGTGAAGGGTCATTTTTTTAACATTATCACATTAAATTGCATTTAACTTAGCAGGCCCAGCTGAGACTTAAATAAAGAGGAAATGCCTCTGTTCCCCTCTCCCCACAAAAATAAAATCATTTTCTTTCTTCTGAGATTTCCTTCTGAGCATTTTCCTTGCAAGACTCTAGTTCCAGACACACATGCCAAAAGGTGACTGGTCATGCTGGGGAGACCTCTGCCCTGTGGCCCAGGCCACATCCAGAGAGGAGTTCACAGGGGCTCCCCCGTGGTCCCCGCGACAGAATCCTAAGGGTAGTGGTTTGTGTTCCTGGCAAGACAGGGCAGAGACGGGGGCCCAAGCCTAGGCCAGTAGAATGGCAGTTTTCCCTTCCCCGGGGCGAGTGCTGTGGCTAGGATGTGCTGCCCTGAGATTGGAGTGGGCTGGTGGAGGCAGGGAGGGGAACACTGATGGAGCAGTGACCTTCCAGCTCTACATAGCTGGGAGCCACTGAGTTCGGCCACTGTTTGCTGGGCTTATCTGATCAGGCCCCTTCTCTTCCCTGTTTCCCCATCTACAATGTGAAGGGGTAGATCAGGTGACCACAGGATCCTTCCCACCTCAGACTGTCTGGGGTCTGTTTGCCCAGGCAGGGAGAAGACAGACCTGAACGCTAATCCCGAGTCGGCCCCAATCACTGGGTGACCTTGGGAAAGTCCCTTCCCTTTCTGAGCCTCAGTTGTCTCATCTATAAAATGAGAGAATCAAACAAGACAAGACCAAAGAGATTTCGATGCTCCTCATGGCCCACCGAGCTGTTGCTGGAGTCCCCACACGAACACACACACACACACACACACACACACACACACACACACACACACACACAGAGAGAGAGAGGCTGGTGAGCACAGCCCCACCCACTTGGCCTGAGCCATTTTCCAGCAGTGCCCACAGCTCTGAGCTCACTCCCGGTTCTAGCCTTGCTCCCTTTCTCACCCGCAGCACATGCTGAAGGAGCAGGGCCTGAAAGAGGACTTCCTGGGGTGCTCACCAGGCGACCTCCTCCGATTTGATGACGACAACAAAGACGGCCTCCTGACCCTCCATGAGTTCTACACAGCCTTCCGTAAGTCAGGCCCCAGTCGGGGCTCGCAGTGGGCAGACATTCCTGCACCAAAATGGTGTCAGGGGCCTGGAGTCTGTCCTTGGTTGTTTCCAAGATTGGCTTCTTCTATAGGTGAAAGCAGTTGAATTTGTTTTGCAACAAGCCTGAGCTTTAAGGGAAGAGTAAGGACGGTAGGGGTTGTGGGGGGCGGGGGGACTCGCTCTGCTCCTTTTGGATAAAGTTGCTTCACGCTGTTGCTATCGTTTGAGGGACCCGGGACTGCGACGTGAGCACGGTTAGGAGGGCAGTGCCTCACATCGCTAGGGGATTCTGTGACTGCACATGGGGGGAGCAGATGTTAGGGTTCTCCCCAGGCAGCGGCCTGGCCCCATCAGGGAACCCTACCTGGGGGTAAACCCTGCAGGAGGGTGCTGGAGGCTTGGCCAGGCAGGAGAGGGAACAGTCACTGTGGAGGATGATGAAGAGCAAGGGTCCTGGTTAATGAGAGGCAGGGGAATCCCCGGAAAAGAAGAGACAAGGGGGTGCGCTACCTAAAAACGGAGGAGGTGCCCGGAGTGGACCCTCTGTGGGGTCGCTAGTACATATGGCAAGTGGGTAGGGCAGCTGAAGGACACAGGTCTTCTCCCTGAGGTGCTGCCCCAAGACATGACCTCACGCCAGCCGTAGCTGGGGCTGGAACAGGGCTTCCAAGAGATGCGAGATGCAGGAAGGAGCCCCAGGTAACTGCAGACAAGCTCACTAGGAGAGGAGAGGGAAGGGTGATGCGGGGGCCCTAACCCGAGACAAGAGGGGACATTCTTGGCCCCAAAGAGTTGAAGTCCCTTTACGACAGACAGCATTCAGGCTCTGCTTAAAGCAGGTAATGTGTGTGCCCTGTGTGAGGCGCCCTTGGACGTGACCTGCAAGCTCGCGGCTCCAAACTGCAGGCCCTGGAACTGGGGGAGCAGGGATGAGATCCCCAGGGTGCTCTGAGTACCCTGAGCCACAGGTCCTGGCATCCTCGGCCCCGGCCCCAGCCTGTACCTGGAGTTCCATTTTCCAGGAAGGTATTCCTGCTTCGTGGACATCTCTGTGTGCTGTTGTTACTCCAAACATTCACAAGGCCTGAAAATCCTTGTGATCTGTTGGCAGGAAGAGCTCTTGTGGCAGATAGAAGAGGTACTCATGTGACCTAAGAGGAGAAAAATGAGCGTGATTCTTCCCTGTGGGAAATGTCCCTGAGCTTGTTGCAGGCGGTGCCTTTCCAGTCCACGACGTCCCTGTTACCAAGGCCCAAAGTCCAACCCCCAGTTCCCGGGCTCTGCTTGATATACGGTGACTAGGTGTGGCTCCCCAACCTCCTCCTTCCTGCCCACGGCTAAAACCCATATCTGCATCTGGTGGTTCATAATAAGGTGTGAATGACTGCAGGCTCAATCTGCTGTGGGAGGGGTTTGCTTTGTGGATTGAGGAGCTTATTCCATGAAATAAATCTCTAAATTTTAGAGTGTATGGAAGTATCAGCAACTCCAGAGACCTAGCTCGTGAGACGATTCTTAGATTTTTCAGGACTTTTGCAAGGCAAACAGTGAAATGGTTGGTAGCTATAAATCAGCCGTAGTAGGAGTGTTTACAGCACAGAAATCTACACCTACACAAATGCTGCAAAAGGGCGAGGGTGCTCTTTCCCCTCTGGAGAGCCCATTGTTAGGCACTGACCCGCACACGCTGGACGAGACCCTCCCTCCCCTCCTGTCCTCAGCATCCACCTCCCGCAAGCTCCTCTCCATCCAGCTTCCCCAAACGGAGCCCTCTTGATGATGCTATTCCCGCAGGACGTGAACAGAAGGAGAGTAGATGTCGGGGCAGATGACAGGGTGAGCCGCCCTCCACATCAGGGAAGCAGCAGCATACTCTCTGGGGGCAGCTCTGAGACAGTGCCTTGTGCGCTCAAGCCCCTCTGAAAAAGGAACTGTAACGAAAAAGATCAGTGCCTTTTAAGAGCTGGGGGCCAAGGCTGGACTTCAAGGACTTGGGGGATACACTGAGCATCGCACTCAGATGTCCCACGATGGCATCGTTAGGCAGAGAAGGGCAGTGCTTAGGCACCGTCCCGGTACCTGGTGCCACAGAAGCCTCTAGCGCGTGAGCCCGCTCCATGGGAATTGGTCTGGGACCAAATAGGAGCTAATGGCTCTACTTTCAAGGAAATGGCAGCATCCCTGTTACCCCTGATGAAAGAGAAGCCCTCCCTGGCCTCCCTAGTGAAGGTCATTATGAGCGGAGCTGCCTGTGGAAAAGGAGGGAAGTCCTTGCTTCACCTCCAGCCATATGTCCCATGTACAGCAATGTGCTGTCTGTTTCCCTCATTCCTGGATTATTATTTGAAAAGCTTTATAATCACCGTTTTTAAAGCAAATTAGATTCTGCTGTCGCCTTGGACTTGTTCTGAACCGGGCAGCGAAACCATTCATCACAGCCCAACCCAAATAACAGATATGCAATAAAACGTAAACTCGCGGCCGTTAAGGAAGCTGCAGCATGAGTTAACCCTGCCATAGAGGCCTCACAGTCAGCCACTCGGAGCACACAGGATCAATGGTCTTTCAAAGTCACAAGAACTCTAAATTCCCATTGCTCTGGCAATGGATTTATGGTTCAGTGAATGTTAAATAGGAAATTGAAATGAGACATACAGGTACAACTTTTTAACCAGAAATCAATGGGCATTAAAGAAATCTCCCTAAAACTCGGAAAGTAGTAATCTGAAACATTTCAGCAGCAACATCTTGGGTTTAATTTTCAGAACTGCAGCTGACAGGCTGGCAAAAGTTGAGGCTTTAAAATTGTATTTTTTAGTCTCTATTTTGCCAGGATCCTTGAGTACCAGGCAGGGCAGGGTCTGTGGGGTGACTCCTGGCACAGACTCGGCCGCTCTATTAAGGGATGGGTCTAGGGGAGTTTTCCCTGGAGAAGTGCGTTGTACTTATGAGTTTTTGGTGTTGCGGGTGGATCTCCTAAATCGCGTCTTCTCATGCAGCTGGCGTAGCCCAGGCTGGGCCGGTGTTTGCCATTGTCTACGGATGGCTGAGGGCAATGCCAGGGATCCTAGGGCTGCTGGCTGCCGCACTAAGTTGAACGGGTTCATGATGGGGCTGCACCTTCCTCCTGGCTTTGCAGAACAGGTGACCCTCCCCCGAGGAGGGCAGAGGACAGATCCCTTAGCCGTGGAAGTCAGGTCAGCCTCTTTCTGTCAGAAGGTGGGAAGGCTGCAAATCACCCGTCTCTGTACAGTGATGGCAGTGGAATAGGAGGGTGGCCTCCCTCTCTTTCTCTGTTTATCATCCAAACATTCTCTTCAGGTTGCTTTTGGCTTTCCAAATCACAGGCTGATCTCGGAACTAAAGACACAGTGTCCCCTCCGCACGTGTCCCCCACCCTTCCTCCCCACTCCTCCCTCCCCATCCCTAACAAGCCCCAGAACCTCCCATCCCTGCTATGAGACAGAGACCCAGGCCCCAGGATTGCTGGTAAGCATGGTGCATGCCAGCCTGTCTGTTCATCTCGATAAATAAATCTAAAAGTTGCTCGCTTAAAAATCTTTCTCATAATGCATGTTTTTGCACTTTTCTGAGTGCTTGGGTTGGGAGCATGGGAAAAACATGTTAAACGAGGATTTTTCTCTCACTTTGAATTCATTACAAGTTCCTTCTGCTTTTTAGAAAGATACTTGTCCTTTTCCTATGAGAGCAATGTGCTGCATGCCAAGGAAGGGTTTGCACAGCTCGCGGTGCAGGATAAAGGGCTTCCCGTGTTAACATCTGGGATCACAGGTGCACAGTGTCCAGGAGGAATACCCGTGTCAGGGGGACTGCAGGGAGCTGATTGTGTGAGAGTCAGATGCCCTCCCTCAGCTCCAGGCAAGCAGGAAGGAAAACAATGATTTAATCTGATTACTGCCATACCTCTGTATCAGGGCAACTCTGTAAAACAGAGGTGGTCACTTGGCGAATTTACAGTGGTTTTTCTGCCATTGTTTCTGCGTAATGAAAGGATGGTTACGGCTTCATCTCGCACGTCGTTATCTTCTGGAATGAATAATGCCCGCCCAGGCCAGACGCCATGCCAGACACGTTATCTTAGTCAACCCTCACAGCCACCCTGTGATGGTAAAACAACGGCAACCATCCCTCCCCCAAATCTGTCCGGCTCTTTATCCATGTAGCGTGAGTTCAGACAGGAAATTCAGCTGGTAAGGATACCACTTTATCCTACTCTGTTCGTTTCCTTAGTTTGGGAGAGTGAATAGCAACATTTCAGATAGCATGGGGTTTATCAAAAGTTTTATCTGAGAACATTTGTCTCTTGAGTTTGGAGAGCAGGAGTAACCTGTGCGCTGGTGTCGGTGTTGGCGGATGCTAAGACCATGAGTGTGATGACTCCCCAACCCCAACATGTGTGATGCCTCATGCAGGACTTGCAAATCAAGGGGCAAAAAAAAACCAGATTCCCTCTCTTGGTCCCTCATTTGCTCAAGGGCATATAACAGCTAAATTGGAGTGGCCACTGGAGGGAGGAACTGGAAACTGGTATCAGAAGGTGCTATGAGTCTCACTACCCCCTGCCAAGGACTCTCTCCTCACCTCCAGTGGAGAGAGGGGCTCCAAAAAGTTTCCACGTGAGCTTCAGTGCCCCTGAAGCCAATGTCAGTGTGCCATCTGAATGCTTTTTTGCTTGTTAATATTGCTTTAGTTAGTAATGAGCTCTTACTACTTGAGTCATATAAAATGATATCTGACATTTATCATGTGTCAGCACAATTGGGACATGTGATTATGTCCCAATTTTACAGACGAAAAAACTGAAACTCAGAGAAGTTAAGTAGCTAACCCAAAGTCACACAGCCAGCAGATAGGAGAACCCAAATGCCTGGTTCCAGAAACATTTCATGCATTTAAACACAGGTTGCAGCTCATCAGCATTCTCCATTAAGGAGAATCTCACTGTCCCCACCGTGGGTTTCCCTGAATTTCAAGTCCCAGCTCAATGGTCTCGTCCTCCAGGAAGTCTTCCTTAATTTCTCTCCTCTACCAAGCCCCACACGCTTTCCTCTGTGTGCCAATAGCCCTGGGTTCATCTCTACACAGTAATAAGACTGTGGCCTGGTGGTTGAGTGTGGACTGAGTCAGAGCTTGTTCAGATCCTTGTTCTGCCACTGACTAGCTGTGTGACCTTGGACAGGTCTTTACCAGAGGTTAAGCTGAGCTTCAAGTGCCTTAGCTATAAAATGGGTATACTAACCACCACACAGTGTTACTCAGCACTAAATGAGGTAATACGTGTAAAGTGATTAGAATGATACCTTGTATATGGTAAGTGCTAAGTAATCAGTAGCCAGCTAGGTCAATGATGGAGGTGATGATGGTGATGATAAAGGTTTCTGTGTGTCCCCAGCCCCTGCCACACGATTGTCATCTGGCCCGTATTAGTCCATAGGCTCCAAGAGGCCAGAGGCTGTTTTGCTCACCATGTGCTCATGGCAAGCAGAGGCATCCAAGCACAGTGTCACCAAGGGTCACGGAGGGCCTTAGCACGTCTCCGGGACGGGGAGGGGGGCGGGCGCAGAGGAAGCAGCTTGCTGGGGCCTCACAGGTGGGATCACTGGTAGGGGAGCACCAGCCAGGCCAGACCAGGCCAGAGGGCACCTCCACCGACGCCCCTGATCTGCTGGATGAGTGACTGGGGTGTGAGGTGAGCCCCTGATGCCCACATGGGCCTAATGCTCCCTTAATGAAGACAGAAGCTGCTTGTCCCATAAAGCTCTCATCCTGCTCCCAGGGCCGCTGACCGGCCGTTCAGCCTCCTCGGGACACATGTTCTGTTAGTCTATTAGGTCACCTGCCCGCTACTTAATTACCCCCACTCCCAGCATCTATGTGTGCAGACAAGGGATCATGCTCAGAGCCGCTCCTCAGCCCATAGCCACATGCCCAGCAGAGGCAGCAGACCCTGGCCGTGAGCGGTCCAGGCTCAGCCCCGCGGCTCCTGCCCCGCTCCCACACCAGCAGGTCAGCTTTGCCACCTTGGTGCAAATCTGTGCACCTTGGAAAATAATTCACTAGCATGGAATGTGGGTTTGCACTTCCTCCTAGACTCTGGCACAGGCCCCTGCGGCCATCGCCCTCCCACCTAAGGCCGCATCACAAAGCCAGCACCCACGGAGGAGGACACAGCATGCCCTGCTGAAAACTGGAGCCCCTGGCAGCTTGAGACCCCCAAGCTGGGCCCTGGCAGGCTGGGAGGACCAGCCTCTGGACCACAGCCACTGAGCACAGAGACCCCAGCTCCCTGACTCAGGCCAGCGCCAGAAAAGGCAGCAGCACTGTTACTGGGGCACCGTAGGAAGACTGGGCACATCTGCCCTGGTGCTGGTGTGGGCCAGGCTCTGAAAGGAGGGAGCATCTGGGCAGGGAGCTTCTGGCCCATTCTCTCCACACAGGTGCACATGGAGTGCAGGGTCCACTGAGTGAGGGGCCGAGTGGGTGACCAGAACACTTTAGGGGAGCCTGGCCAGGGCAGGGAGAGCACACATGAGGAAAGGTGCAGACACAGATGAGGAAGCTTAGAAGGAGGAAAACATTAGGTCAGCCAACACTTCCAGAGCCCAAGCACCAGGCAGGGGACACAGCATTAGCAAGACCCCCAAGCCCTGCCTGCAGGGAGCTTGTAGTAGTTGGGAAACAGAACAACCACCCAGTACAGTAGGAGCTGGGACGGAGAATAACTGGGTGCAGGCTTGGCAGGGAGGCCTGCACACAGAACTGGGGATGATCAGGCAAAGGGCGAGGAGAAAGGGTCCTGAACAGATGCTGGGAGGGTCTGGTCCCAAATGGGGCAAAAGACTTGGAGTGAGTCAGGAGGCTGTCACGAGGAACGATGGCTGACCAGTGGGGCCCCAGAGGACAGATCTCGGACAGAGGGGCCGGGCCAGGAGAAGGCCGACTTCGCTTGGATCTGCGGGGGCCTGCCCCAGCCGGCCGGCGGGCCTGGCAGGAGCTGCTGGGGAGTGGTGAGGCCCCTTCACTGCAGGTGCGCACCCTGCCTCCCCCGCACCCCCCCCCCCATACCCCATACCCCATACCCCATAAGGCGCTGGAGAGAGCACTGAGCATCACGGGGAAAGCCAGACTTCGCCTTGGAAGCCCTTTTAGCTTCAGATCTCCAGTGATGACGGTCAAGATGATAAAGTGAGCAGGGCTGTTGTCTAAGGTCCCAAGGAACTGATGCTCCAGGGCCTGAACTCTGTCCTTCCAGGCCCTCCCTTCTCTGTGAAAGTGGAAACACAGCCGAGGGCGTGCTCACCCCTCAGCCCCAGCTGGGCAGGAAAAGCCATTGGCAGCCCGTGATGGGGGAGGGGGGGAGGGGCGGTGTTCAATGAGTGCCTTACCCCCATGAGGAGCCAGGGTGGTAAAATGGGGCCCCCCACGCATGTATCAGGACTCTGGGGTGACACAGTCTCGCCCGGCATCACACCGTGGAGGGGTCAGTTCTGAGCCAGAACTGCTGCTCACCAGCCAACTCGCCCTCTGCTAGTTTCTCCTTGGAATTTTCAAACCCAGACGGCCTCTTTCCCATCTCCAGTGGTTTGCTGCTAACAGCTGCACTATTGGTCCCACTTTCTAGCATTGTCTGGAACTGAGTTTTCAAGCACTTTCCATTTTTAAAGATCCCAGCTGGAGGCTGTCAATGGCCTCAGTGCAGAGCAATTGAATAGTAGAAAATGAACTTGTTACAGGTTATCGAAAATCTATTATATACAAATTGCAAAGAAAACTCATTAAAATAGGATGCTTTGGTGATTTTTTTTTTTTAAGACCCTCCTCTTCGAGGGAGGGGCAGGGGCAGGGTGGCTGGATACCTTGTTTCTCCCTGTTCTGAGGTAAGAACTCCTGGTGGCACTCCAGGCCAGGCTGTGGATCTTATGCTCATGTGCCACCCAGCCAGCCTGACTTGAAGTTTTGCATAGAACAGAAATGTTAGTAAATACTCAGAAATGGCTGCAGAGGAAACAAAAAATTTCATTACAAAGATATAAAATGAGAACAATTTAAATGTCAGCTTTTTACCAGGATAGTACCTTATTGTCCTCATAAATTTCACTGTTTTTGCAAAACTTTTGTGAGGACTTCAAGGACCTAAACGTGCAGTTAAGCACTGAAGGTCACATTACTGATTTCCCAGCTTGCTCCCTGGGGTTAAGGTGCTGGGAAGGCTTGGGATGTGAATGAGTGAGCTGTCCAGAGCCCAGATCTCCAAGGGGTTCCTCAGATGCCAAGGCTGCCTCTCAGGCTCCAGGCGAGAGCCCAGAAAGCAAGGCAGGGTGCCCCCCAGCCCGCTGCCCCCTTGTCCTACCGGCAACACCCGGGTGTCAGTGTGGATGTGGCCTGGGGGTGGTGTGGGCTCTGTGGCACCTGAGACCCCCGCGGTCTGAGGCGTGGAGAAGGCCTGCCTGGTATGTGCCTGAGAGGTGAGCCCTCCCAGGGCTGTGCGCCCCTGGGGAGGATACTTGGAGTATAAATCACTGTCCTGTACCTTGTGGTCTTTCCTTCATCTCTAGCCACCTCCTTTCAGGCTCTGTGACAGCGCCGCGCAAGACCTCCCCGGCCACTACCACTCTGCAGGCCCAGCTTGTGGGCCGGACAAGGAACAGAGTGCTGGGGAGCGACAGGGCAAGGGCTCTGCTTACATGGGCACAGCAACCAACAGGGTGGGCAGCATATGGGCCACTCTTGGGGCTGGGGGCACTCGCAAGCCCCAGCACCAGGGTGGCCCCTGGCAGGAGGTGGATGGAGAGCCAGTCTCTGGGCGCAGACCGGACCTCGATAGGCGGAGGGAGTTGTCTTCTCCTGGGAGAGGAGAAGGGAAGGGCAAGGAACGCCCAAGCTGCTGCTGCCTGCCTGAAACAGGCATTCAGGCAGCACGTGAGGGGCTGGTTGGAGACCCTGGTGACCCATCCAGGTGTCCCCTGCACCGGCCACACCTGCTGGCTCGCAGGTCCTCACCTTATCGTGACTATTACTCAGCAACTCTCCAGCCCCCGAAGGCTGAGGGTGCCTCCCACTGGCCCAGGGCCCAGGCCCTCCTGCTGGGCCTGGGACTGAAGGGAGGGAAGATGGTAGGTGGTGGATGTATGGGCGGAGCCCACGTGACCAAGAGTACCTGAACACAGGAAGCAGCAGAAGGGACGAAGCAGAAGCAAACCCCGAAGGCAAGAGGGCGAAGGAAGGTAGGGGCTGTGTCTGAGAGCAGGCAAGGTTGTTATTGCCCGAGGCATTTTGTTCCAGCTGGAGGACAAGGGAGCAGGAGAGAGAGACAGAAGCCTAGAGCTTTCCACAAGGTGGCTGTTCAGTCTGGCATATAGTAGGTGTTTGATAAACACCTGTTGAAAGGATTAACAACCACGATGGATTTTTCTAAATCTCAGCAAAGCAAAAAGGTTCAAGGCAGTTGTAGTGGTTCCCAGAGAGAATGCAGAACAGTCAGGTGGCTCCCTGGTGGTGGAGGTCATCCTACTGCCCACACGTGACACTGGCCGGGGTCAGCTGCTCACCGTTGTTCCTCGGGGGTATTGGGTTATCTGGGTCACTGGGTTGGCAGAGAGGTGTCCTCTGCCAAGATAGCTCCCACCCCTGCTGTAGTTCACTCACCCCTCTCCTGGTGGGACTTGTTTTTCCCCAAAAGCTGGCCCTCTGAGGGAGAGCGCAAAGCCACCTGTAGATCCCCTTATAACTATGGCATCTGACGGGTCATCTGACGGGTCCTTACCAAATGCCCCCTGGAGGCTCCAGGCTGGACGCTGTAAGGAGGAGGCCCCAGGCCAAGGAGGCGACTGGGATTCAAATGCCCTTCGCAGTAAAATGGGGACCTGGGAGGTGTCCCCACTGACGGAAGAGAACATGTTCGATTCTGGGTAGGAGGCAAGCTGCTCACGGCCGTGTGCTCCAAGCCCCGAGTTCCCGCCTCAGCGCACACAGGACTTGGTGGGGTTCTGAGGGCCTCAGACCTTTGCCTCCACTTCTGGACTCTGCTCTTGTTCTTGGACCCGTGGCATCCAGCCTGGGACTAGGACAAACAATGTGCATTACCAGTCTGTTGAACTGCAGGAGGGCTCCGCGGAGGTCCAGGCGGGAAACCAGTTTCATTCTCCTCTGTGCAGACTTTCCAGTGAGTCCTGAGGCTTCTCCTGCCTGTGGGCTGAGGGCGACAATGAGCTGAGGACCACTGAGCAGTTGTCCACCGGCGTTAAGTGGCCTTCTGGTGCTCTTTAAACATGGGGCTACTTGGAAATGGTTTTCCATTTCGGGCTTTGGCCAGAATTCCAAGTCCTCTGGCGCGGTCCCGTTCCTGGATCCTCCACAGTAAGGTCTGCCCAGGGGAGGTGGGAGGGAGGCTGTGCGTGCGCTGCCCCAGGCACCCGTGAGCTGAGCCTTGGAGAGCCACTCTGCTCCAGACGGCATGGGTGTTTGTCTTCAGGTGCTTCAGGCACAACTGTTTGTACACCTGTCAGGATCGCAGATCGAATCCAGGTGGGAGTAGAAATGGGGCCCAAAGGACTCTGCCTTCCACAGGTGGCAGGAGGGGCAGTGAGATGGGCGGGCGGTCCCTCTGAGTGCCTCCTCAGGTTCACTCATCTTCCCAAATGCTTTCGAGCCTCTCCAGACACAGCCCCACTGGCGAGGCGCTGATGGCCCTCCAGAGCACACAGCGCTGCGTGCCAGACGCTACACCCGCACCTGGCAGGGCCTCCCTCCCGACGCCGAGTTCTGAGGGTAAGGAAACTGAGGCCGGGGAGGCTGGGGGCCTGTGAGGTGCCCACAGCTGCTAATACAGACGCCAACACAAAGCCGGGTCTGCAGAGTCACACCTGCGCGCTTAGGCACTGGCTACACAGCCTGCTCTAGACGGGACCCTTTGGAGTTTCCAGTTCTTTCCCCAGAGGCCAAGATCCAGAAGGATCCCCACGATCTGTGACTCTGGGATGGGGCAGAGGGAGGGGTCAGTGAGGCCAGACCCTCGCTGAGGGCCATTCACCACATGCTACTACAGAACAGTGCCCCTCACTGTGTGCTCTTCCTGGATCCTCAAGTCCGCGTGCCGCAGGTGCTTTCAGACACGTTCACCAGGTCCCCTTCCGATGACACCATGGAAAGAGCCCCTTAGGACCAGTGGGCTTCAGCCCATAGGGGAAGGTGGGGCCCCAGGGAGCAGGCCTGTCACTCAGAACAGGCGTCCCCACGCTCCCTGAGGGATCAGGTCCCCCATGGAGAGATGCTCTCCTCTCAGACCCAAAACCCATCAAATAGCAATCCCTTCTCAGCTCCCACAAGTAAAAGCGCATCCAGAGCCTCCTCTTCCTGGTGTCCAGCCCTGGTGCTGGTCCCGGTCTTCCAAAGCCCACCTCTGTGCAGCGCACTTAGAAAAGTGCTGGTACTCGACGGCAGGACGGCTTGGGAACAGCACTGCCGTTCATGGGTGTTCAGACCACCACCCTTCCCCTGAGGTCCCCCTGCTGACACCTGTGTGCAGGCTGACAGCCAAGGAGGAGCTCACCAGGCCTAGCACTGTCCAGGCGGCAGCTGCATCCCACCACACGTGGGGCTGCCATCGCCCAGCACCCAGGGCACAGGGCACGGTGCGGGATCTAAGGGTCAGTGGAGGCCACCCATGGCTGGCTCAGACAGGACAAACGGTGGGTTGGGAGCTGGGTTGAAAAGGACTAGAGGTCAAATAAGAGCATCGACAGAGCTCTTGAGGCTGCCTAGGGCCCAGCCGGCCCTGGCGCCTGGGGGTGCTGAGTGGACAAGTGACACTCAGGCTCTCTCTTTCCGTGGAGACAATGGTGGTCATGTCTCCTGGACCACATCCCCCATCCTGCAGGAACGGGGTAGGTGCAAAGTGAGGGCTGAATCGGGGGCCCTGCTGTGTCATGACCAGTGGTACAGCCCTGTCCTCCCTGGGGACCCTGGTGGCCTGAGGGTTAGATCACGTACAGAATTACCATCCTGTGAACTGGGGGGCGGTCAACGAAGCACTTCCTGGTGAAGCTCAGGGCTTCAGGTTTGGGAAGAAACAGAAAATGTGGAATGTTCACAGGCAAGGCGTTGGCTGTGAGGAAAGGAGGGGATTTGGAAAGAGAGCAGCAGGTGTCACACCTACAGGGAGGCTCGGAGGCAACCTGGCATATCTTACCCTAAACGCAAAGGTCCAGTCTGCCCCATGGATTCTCTAGCTGACTGTGCCCCACAGAGAAGTTCTACTAGTTTTTCCTGGGGTCTCACTGTCCGCAGCCCCATCATTACAGAGCACCTCACCCGCCCCCCTTGTTTCCAGCCAGGGACACACACACCCCTTACCAGACAGGAGGGGAGGTGGTGGGAGACCTTCTAAGTGCTGCTTGTGTAGCTTCTAAGGGAGCAGCAGCCTGTGCTGGATGGAGAAGCAGTCGGTAGCTGCATCTAATCGAAGAGGAATGCCAACGTGCTTCCACTTTGAATGTTTTCCTTGCATTCTCTAAATTAACATGGGCTGAGCAGGGCTCCTGGTCCCCTAGAGTCAGCCCTCCATCATTCAGAGGCTGATGGTTCACTTTGGATTATTCATTCCCAGATTCCCCCAAGCCTCCCAGCCTCCCTGCCTCCCTGCCTACCAGCCACTGCCTCATTAGAGTTTGAAAGCAGCTCTTGTGAAGGGGAAGCAGAGACAGGTGGAGGGAAAACTCTAGGCAGCTAGATGGGCGCTGATTAATGTCTCTGGGCAGCAGTGCTTTTGGAGAGGAGGGCAGAACCAGGGTTAAATGGACACGGGAGGAAGAACTGGGGTTATCTGTCCACGTGGGCCCCACCTGAGCCTCCACACTTGTGTGCCCACCTCCCTTTGAAGTCAGGAGAGGTTATTGATCTTGCTTGGAGTGAAGGGCACACACCCAGCCCAAGCCCGTGATCCATGGCCACGAGGCTGCAGGCCACAGCCCCTCTGTGAGCAGCTGTAGCCGGGCAGCTGGGTAGATGAAATATTCACAGACCCAGAGTCTAGGCAGCTCAACTTTAAAATGCCTGTGTTGGACTAGACCAAGCCTGCTTCTTTGAAGAGCCATGGCTCAGAAGGCTGAGACCCTGCAGGCTCTGTAACATCTGCAAACAGAACATCTGCCAAGATGCCCAGGGTGTGAGAGGTGGCCTTCATCACGGGAGAGCAGATGGTCCTTACAGTGACACAGCCGGGGGTCTCCCCAAATGTATAGGGATGGCCTCCCGACCCTAATCCCTGTTCCTAACCCTCAGATGGGGACACTGTGATGTGTGGTTGCTTCCAGCGTGAGTGGCCCGACCAGCAGCTGTCCCTGCGGTCTCTGCAGAGAACAGTGAGCTTCCAGAGTGACCGAGACACCCCCGGCAGGTGTCAGAGGGCTAGCACCATGGCTTAGTTTACTGGAGGAGGTTTCCATGTGACAGCCGTGGTCTCTGAAGTCACAAAACCATCAGGTTAGGAAGCTCTGAGTAAACACAAGTTTAAGGCAACGCTTCCAAGTGGAAGCAACAGGTAAATATCTGCCCTCCGGTTTGCATTTGTGCCTAGCGAGTGCCAGCCTGGGCCCTGGGAACGTAGTGGCGACCACAGCAGGCCTGGCCCTGTTACCCTGCCTACAAGTCGCTTGCTGAGGAAATGGTTTGGGGCCCACACAGGGAAGCCCTCCCATGATGGGGTATTTCCTGTGTGAGCTGACCCAGCACCCAGCACACGGTGCAGAGGCCCCAGGGCTCTGGGGCAGAGCAGCTACAGGGCCCGTGATGTGTTGCAGGGCTTCCTTCTCAAGCCATATAATGAATCTTGGGGAATAATAACAGCGTTGAGAGCCGATGCTTACTGGGTGCTTAGCACGTGCCTTGGCACTGTTCTAAGTGCATCCATTAGTCCTTGCGACAGTCTATGAGGGAGGGACGGTCATTAGCCCCTTTGTGCAGAAAAAGCCCAGAAGCACCAAGCAGTAGAGTAACTTGCTGCGTCTCAGAGCTGGAGTGGCAGGTCAGGATTTGAACCCAGAAGTCTGGCTTCAGAGGCCAAGCGAGACTATACTGCCACTCAAGGAATTCTAGACACTGTGATGCCCAGAGTGTTTCAGCAGGGCCCCTGTGGTACCTCAGGTTTGTCAGGTGTTAGACTCGTGGATGTCGGTGGCTGGGGGGGAGGGAGTGTATCCAGAGGAGGGGGCACAGCTGGCCCAGTCCCACCCACTCCCACCCCCTGCAGCCTGGCCCACAAAGGCCACTGCACCAGAAGCACCCCTGCTTCTAGAGTCTGTCCTACCCACAGGCCTGTGAAGGACCGCTGCAGGGGCCCTCCTCCCGGTTGGCCAGGACCGATCTGGCAAGCACTTCCAGAGGCTCCTGTGTCCAGCCTGGGGCCTCTGCGGGCTGTGAGTGACAGGGAGCTGGGGCCAGTCAGGCACACAAGTACTCAGACGGAGGAGACAGGCAGCAGGGGCTGTGGCATTTGTCACCACTAATCACATTTGTTGAGTGTTAACCGGTTTCAATCCTTATGAAAAGGATATCGCTTATCCCCATTTTAGAGTTGAGGAAATCGAGGCACTGAAAGATTAAGTAATTTGCCCGCGGTCACCCAGCTGGGACCCAGAAGGCAGAGGATTTGAACCCAGGCACTGCAGCTGCTGCGCCCTCCAGCACATCTGTGACGAGGCCACTTGTGACCACATTTAAGCCTTGGCTTGAGGGCAGACAGGAGTTTCTCCTCTGCCCCTGGCACCCTGGGGCTCCCCACACTCCATCGTTGTGCCTGATTCAATCATGAAACTGAATTTTCTTTAATGAGGGGACCGATTCCTCCTCCGTCTGGCAGGGATGTGGTAAAAATCAATTAATACGCGTTTGCAAAATGCTTTTCTCGCACGTGAGACAGGACACATTAGTGCAAAACAGTTTGGGGTGATGCTATTTGGCATGAAAAATGGTCCTCTTGGCTCCTGGCCTTTTTTCAAAATGTTTTGCATCAAAGGGTGCAATTACTGATTCTGGAGGGCCTCCTGATGCAGTTGAGATAGGCCGGTGCGTCCTGCCCGCGTGGCCTCAGAGGTGCCCTTCCAGAACCTACACCCGAGCCTCCACGAGGCTCCCACCACCCCCCCAGCCCCCCGAGGTTGGTCTGCAGGTGAAAAGCACTTCACCTTGGAAGCAGAGTGCAGTCACTCACACAACAAACACCTCCTGGCCGCACTGTCCTAGGCCGTGGCATTCAGCAGGTTTCAAAACAGACACAGATTCTCAGTCTCATGGAACTTGCATTCCAGTGAGGAGACAGAAACAAACAACAAGAGAAACATAGATTAGAAGACAAGAAGTGATTCTGAGAACAGCCCAGAGGATGAGGGCGGGCAGGGCAGGGGACAGGCAGCAGCAGGTGGGTGGCAGAATTTAAACACTGAACTCCAGGGAAGGCCTCACCAAGCAGGGGCTGTCTGAGCCAGGTGTTGGGGTGGGTGAGGGGCACTAGCCACAAGGTCACCTGGGGAAGACCCATCCCAGGCCCTCAGGTGAGAATAGGTCCATCCAGTGGCTGGATTGGCGTGGGAAGGAGGGGGTGAGGTCAGAGGTCCTGCAGGGCCCTGGATGCCAGCGTGAGGACTTGTTTTTACATTGAGTGAAACGGCAAGTTTCAGAGGGTTTTGAGTTGAGTGACGTGATCTGACTTTATATTCTGAAGGAATCACTCTAGCTTCTGTAGTGAGAACAGACTGTTGCAGGCCAAGGGTGGAAGCAAGCAGACAGGTCAGGAGGCATTTACAATAATCCGCGTGAGAGATAATGGTGGCAAAGTCCAAAGTGACAGGCATGACGGTGGTGAGAAGTGGGCAGTTATGGGTTTATTTTGAAGGGTAGCACCAAGGAGATTTGCCGATGGGTTGGGTGTGGTTATGAGAGAAGAGATGAGTCCAGAATGAGGTTTTCCGCATGAGGACTGCAAGGATGGAGTTGCCATTTGCTGCGATGGCGAAGGCTGTGGGTGGAGTAGGTTTGGGAGGGAAGATCGCTGTTACTTTGGGGGCATATTGAGTTTGAGGTGCCTATCACACATCCAAGTGGCAATGCAGAACAGGCAGCTGGGTATACGAGACTGAGTCAGGGCAAGGTCCAGCCTGGAGATGGAATGTGCCAGTCCTTAGCATGTTGACAGTGTGTGAAGCAATGAAGTTGGATGAGATCACTGAGAGGGTGAGAGTAGATGGAGACTCTCGGTCAGTAACCAAGACTGAGTCCGACGAGTGTCCGACATGAAGAGGTCAGGAGATGGGGGTGGGCGGAGGTAGCAAAAGAGAGCGAGAAGATGCCAGAGAGATGGGAGGAAAACCAGACAAGCGCGACGCCCCAGAAGCCAAGAGAAGAATGTGCCAGAAGTGGTGAGATCTGCGAATGCAACTGAGAGGTCAGTTAAAATGAAGACAGAGAAAAGAGCACGGGCTTGTGAGTTCCAGGGTCTTTAGTGACCTCGAAGAGCAGTTTCCACGGGATGGCAGGGGAGGGGGGGCAAAAGCGAGTGGCAAGAGAGGAACTGGAGGAATGAGGTATAAAGAGCTCTTCCGAGGAGTTTTGTTGTGCGGAATAGAGGAATAGGGCAGTAGCTGGAGGGACAGTAGGGAGGGGTAGGTAGTAAGAGCATGTCCGCATGGTGATGGAAATAATCAAGTGAAAGGGGAAATGACGCTGTGGAAGGAAGCGGTGACACGCCTGGAGTGACTTCTTTGAGCAGGTGAGGGCAGTTGGAATCCAGTGCAGGGGTGGAGGGGCTGCCCCAGGGCGAGGCTGGTAGATCCATACCAACAGGAGAGAAGCCCTCGGTGTGAGCACAGGTGGAGGTAGGTGGAAAGGTGTGGTGGGAGTATGTGTAGATGTCTGTTTTCTCAGTGAGTCAGGAAGCAAGGTCATGGCTGAGAATGAGGATGGGGAAGGAGATGCGGAGGCTTGAGGAGAGAGAAGGTCTGGAGCGATCGTCCAGGAGAGTGGGAGGGTGGCCAGATGGAGAGGAGGTGACGTGGTCACCAGGCAGCACGAAGGGCTCGTATGAAGCACAGAGTCATGGACTCACAGGGACCCCAGTCAGCAGGGTGGTGTGCTGTCCCCAGCCATGTTCAGCTACTCAGATGTAAGCACAGAGCACACAGGCAGGGTTAACCAGGGCTGGAGTAGGGCCGAGAAGGGCAGAGAATTGAGGGCGTGTGCAATGGATGATTCCAGTGACTTAAATTCCATGGAGCTGAAGCTGGGGGAGAAGGAAGTGACATCATAAAGGGGTTGATGGAAAATTAGATGGTAGGTCAGTAGATAGTGGGTCCCAGTGGAGCTGAAGAGTTTTCGGAGTCTGGATACCAGAAGGAATAAACCAGAAGAGATGGGGGGGGGGCAGTGATCAGAGAGGAGGATGCCTGAAGATAAGCCTTTTCAGGCTGACATTATTTATAATGACGATCTCTAGGCTCCGGGATACAGTCATGGGAGTGAGGGCTATAAAGTGGAGGGCTGGCAGGGTAATCCACTTGGATGTTTATATCACCCAGTGGATGTAAACATAGGAGGAGCATCAGAGAGACTATGGTCAGCCAAAGGCTACGAGCATCAGAAATGGGGTGAGGAGTGACCCAGACTCAGTAGGTGACTGCAGCAGAGAGGGGTGGCAGTGGTACATGGAGCCTGCACGGGTGTTTCCATCTCTCCCTGGGAGCAGGTTCTGTGAGGCAGGGTCCTCTTTTTATCCCTATTTTACAGACGAGCAACTGAGGCACCGGATTGTCAGTAAGTGGTGGTAGAGCTGAAACACAAATCAGGGAGTCTGCCTCCAAGGCTGGCTCCCTGGCCACCACACAGCATACCTTCCAACCGAAGGTATGGGCACGAGGGTGATGTGGTTCCTGTCCCCAAGGAGTTCACTGTCCTGTGGGACATCAGCACATGTGCAGAGATAAGGCAAAAAGCCTGGGAGATGGTTGCCTACAGAATGCCCTGGAAACTGAGGAGGGTGTAATACCTCCAATCAAAGAGATGCCAGAAGTCTTCAGAGAAGGATGGCTGGCATTTCACAGGGAGTAGGGAAAGGCATCCCAGTCAGAGGGAACAGCCCAAGCAAAAGTCCAGATGTGGGAAGGCCAGGACCATCCTGCATGGCCAGTGTATCCCTTGTGTCATGGATAAGTAAGAGAGAAGCAGAAGGTGATGCTGGAGGGAAAGATTAGAACCAGAGCAGCAAGGGCTTGTGTTAGTCAGGAGGCTAAACGCAGGCACAAATACCCCAAGTCTCAGAGGCTTAACACAATACAGATTTATTTCTCCCTCATGTAACAGTTCGATGCTGGGGTTCAGTTCATGGTCACATGATGACACAGGGACCCGTGCATCTTCATTTTTGTGGCTCTACCATCTCATAGGGCCTCAGATTCCTTTACTAGATGCCCTACACCTAGCCAGTATATGGAGAGGGAAAGAGAGAGTAGAAGATCTTGCAGGAGATTTTGGGGGAGCCCAGCTAGGACATATGTGCCTCCCTCCTGACATACTCCATTGGCCAGAAGTGAAGTCAGTCATATGGCTGCGCCTGACTGCAGGGGCAGCTGGGAAATGTAGTCCAGCTATGTCCACAGGAGGGAAAGGAAGCAGGTTAGATGAACACATGGCAGTCTCTGCCATAGGCCCCCAGATCAGGCCACAGGGTTTGGGCTTATCAAGGAAGTCAGGGAGACCAGGGAAGCAGGAAGAGACATGATCAAAGCCAGCTTGCGAAGGACTGACCCGGAGATAACCACAGGGGAGATGACGGGCTGGAGAACTCGGGAGGTGATGGAGACTTGAACATGGAGGCAGGAGTGGGAGCAGAAAGGGCCACAGAAAGAGTTGATATTGAGAGGCCCTTGTGATCAGTGGCTGGGGCAGGAGTTTCTTCCCGTGGGGCCAAGATGGCCGCCCACCTCCCCATCTCCACAGTGGGAGCACCAAGAGACAGGCTCAGGCCTTGGGAAAATGAAGTGGCTGCGGGTGGCCCATGACAGTCCTCCTCAATCCACAGCCTGGCTGTCAGAGAGGGAGGAAGAAAGGACCTGTTTTAATTTTCTTCTTGGGCCTCCACATGACAAAGGAGAAATATCACCTAACATTATTACTGCTCAGAAAATACTCTCTGGAACCATAAAAAGGGAAATACAGTGAAGCCAGACCACGGAGGCTGCCCCTTAAATCAGGGGCTTCTAAATTATCGTGGTGGTGCTCTCTAATTCCTCTGGATGAAAACATTAAAGATGACAATGTCCCTTTAAATCAAATGCCCTGAGAGTTGCTATATAGAGTCAGTGGGCTTTCTTGTTTTTTTCCTTGTGAGGCTTTTTTTTTTGTCTCTTTTCACCTTGTAATAAAATATAAATCATAACTTGTGGGGGCAGGCTCTACAGAGCAAGCTGTGAACATGGATTTTCTGAAAACGAAGGTGTTTTGTTAATGGGAATCATCTCATTTCAGGAAACGTGAGATTTTCAAATGATGAGTTTGCTACCTAACTTCACACTTTTTTTTTTTTTTGGATTCAAGGGCTGGCCTGCAGGTCTAGCTGTGGCACCACTGGGAGGAATCAAGACGACATGCTCTAGGAGGCCGGGGGGGCAGGGGGGCTGCCCAGACCCCTCCTGGAGTGGGCCACTGGGGCTGGGCTGTGCAAGGTGGGACGGAGACCCCAAAGCCCACCTCCATGGTGCAGGGAGGTACAGTCTTGGGAGGAGCACTTAGAGGCAGGAGAACTGGGGCCAGGCCTGGCAGGCTGAGCTCTTTCTTGGGTCACACGGAGAACCCAGGGGCCAGTGCAGCTCCAGGAGGAAGGGATGGAGCCTGCATGGCAAAGCCTCAGAGACTAAGTAGACATTTTCTGGGCTCTGGTGTGGAAAGAGGGTAAGAGATGGGAAAGAACTGGTGAGTTGACCCCGACAAGGGCCAGCACCAGGGTAACATGACCCACGAGGTTTGGCCCTGGGTCTGCTGCTCCCCTCTCTACACTCCAGCTCCCATTTCCACAGACCCCTGTGGAGACTCGAGGCCTGACAAGGCCGAGTCTGTGAAGCTCACTGGACAATTGTAACCAAGGTAGGAAAGCAGACTCAGCTATTTCAGAAATATTTTCAAGGCTTGGATCTGATATAGCAGGGTTTGTCGGTTGCTCTTTACACCCTAATACCTGCAGCCCCTCTGCTCCTCGCTGAAACAGCCAAGCATCTTACCAAGGGCTCATCTGTGTGCATGGACTCCATGACCCTACCCCTCACTCCTGGCTCTTCCCTCTGCAACCTGTCCACTTCCCTCACTATCTCCACCACACCCTTGTACAGATGAGGAAACTGAGGCCCACAGAGGTCACTGGGGACCTACAGTTGGCATATCCACGGACACACCTTAGCCTCTAGCGGATTTGACCTCTGCAGGCCCTACTGATCCCTCTCCTTGAGACGCTCATTTGCCTTCCACCTCTTCTCCACCTCCTTTGTGAGTGAGCTCCTCTCCTTTGCCAGCCTCTTAAACTTTTTCCACAGGTGGCCAGGTGGCAAGTACTCTGACATCATGACACAGAAGCAGCCATAAGACCGATGAGTGTGGCTGCGTTCCAGGAAAACTATTTACAAAAGCAGGCAGAGGGCCTTCCTGAGACACTTAGGCAAGCTTCTCTCCTCAGGGGGGTCTTGGCCCACCCACACCTCCAGACACCAAGTTTCCAGCTGCAAGTCTCCACCAGCCCCCTGGTGTCCCCTCGGTCATCACCGTGGGCTCCACACACTGAGGAGACAGAACTCCCCAGCCTCCCCCAAGCCCCGCTCTCCTCTGCATCTCCTATCTCACCAATGTACTTCATTTATAATCAGATCAGATTGCTAAGTGCCTCCAAGGGAGTGGTTGGGTCTCCGGGGGCCCCGTGGAGAGACTGCAGCACCTGAGTAGGAAGCCGCCCTCGAGGGCTTGCTGGGCCTGGGTCGCTGCCTGCCGACGGGCTGGCTGGCCAACAAACCAGCGTCTTGGCATTTCAACAGGGCCCCACAGAGTTATGCTGAAAGGAAAGGAGTCTGTGGATAGATTTGCCAGGTGCAGGCAGGAGACCACAGGTGAAGGGCAGCTAAAATTCTGGGGCTTCAGACATCCATGTCAAGATCCACAGACCCTGCAGAAAGTGTAACTCCATGAGGGTCCGTCCCCCTGTTGCCCTTGTGGGACCACCTCCCCGAGGGCTGCTGACATGGCAGGAAGCAGGGCTCTGGACCGAGAGGGAAGATTCGGGTTCGGGCTATATCTTGTCTCCACGTGGAGGAAGCTGGCAGGCTTCGTCATGGTTCTTGCAGGGGCCCTGCCCCCCAGCTCGGTTGTGGGTTGAGGGTCTGGCGCGGGCGCGGAGGGGTTAAGCGGCGGGTGCGGATGCCGAAGGTGCCTGCTGATTGTTGCGGCTCTAAACCTTCTGTTCATTTAGAGCAGCAAACAGCCTCACATGCTTCCCAACCAGCGCATGCAGAGATAAAATTCCATCTTACTCTCCCTTCACTCTCCTCTTTGCAGTCCCGGGTAGCCTAGGCGATAATTAATCACCGAGCTTCCTTTGAGAGGGGCGAGAGGCACACCCCGCCTGGAGGCCACACCTCCTGGTGCTGCGCCTGCGCCACCGCTAATAGATTGACTGCAAAGCTTTGCTCTGCGGCCTCCTTTTTCATCCTCGTCTCTCTCTCTCAGGGGTGGAAAGCTGTCAGCAACCCCCTGGTACGCAGACCCCGCTCTTGGCACACTCAGGAAGGCGCTGGAATTTATTTTGCGCATTTGGATGCAAATGCAGTTGAGACAAAATTCTTTTTGTTTCCGAAGCCATCGCTCCATTTCTGGTTCTCATCAAGTGAACTGATGGCCAAGGAGAGAGGAAATAAACAACTGTGTGCCTGGCTGTGTCAGGTGAACTAAATCCCCCGCCTCTTACTGCCACGTGGAGCTCTCAGGTTACTTTACCAGCCAAGGGCTGGTGCCTGGCTTCGGGCAGCTCTGGAGGCAGAATGGCAGGCCTGGGGCTAGTTTTGTGCCAGGCCTGGCTGCTGGACCACCCAGGAGTCAGCTGAGCTGGGAGTCAGGTGACCCCAACTTCAGGACACCTGTCCAGTCACGCTATGGTCCCTCACTCATTCCTGGGGTCTGAAACACTATCTTAGAAGGCTTCTTTATCAGCAAAGATTCTGGGGAAGAAAGACATGCCCAGTCATTCATTGGGGAGGGGGAGGAAGTGGTGGCCCAGGCCGTGCACTCTGTAGCTCCCGACCCATCTAAGGAAATGAGGCCCACGGGCAGAAGGCAGAAGTGCGTGAATATGGAATACTAAACCACAGGGGCTGTGTGCTAGGTGCTATGGAACTATGGTGAAGGTCAGCAGCTTTCATGGAAGAAGATGGACTTGAGATGGACTTGAAGAATGGGGATGGGGTAGACATGAATAGACAGAGAAAAAAGGAAAGGGCTCTACCTTGGGGTGAGACAAAGGTTCAGAGGAGGGATTAGGAGAGAAGGTTCAAGAATTTACCTTCATCCGACACTGGTTAAGCACCTGCTGTATTCCTAGTCTGCATGACTAGAGGACTGAAGTTGGACAGATCAGTGGTGGGACAGTCGCAACTGAGCCTCCAGGCCAAGCTGAGACATGTGACCTCCAGCTCTGTCCTGCTTGGCCCTGGGGCTCCAGACCTGGCAGCCTCCAAGGTCCTCACTGTTATCCCAGCCTCCAGGGTAGTAGGGGTTGTTCTCACCCCATGGGCAGGGAGGGACCTGGGTGTCCCATGCCTGGGTTCCCCTGGGATTTCTGGCACCATTGAAATGTTGACAGAGCAGCTAGGAAGCCAGTGTCACTAAGCTATCTTGCTCCTGGTGAGTGCCCCATCAGAGAGGGGCCGTTCCTGGAGCTCCCTTGCCCAAAGGCCCTCTTACAGGGCTGTGCTTCCCTGACCCCAGGCTGCAGGGACAGGAGGGGAGGGCACGGTACCACCTCTGGGGTGTGGAGAGCAGCCACTGATGGACTCTGACACTTGTCTTTGGAGGGAGGGCAAGAAGTTTTTCCTGTGACCCAGGAACAATTAGCGAGGTGGCATGAGACTCAGAGAGACGGGGTACCCCTTCTTCCCCAAGTGCCCTCTTCAGTGCTGTCCAGCTGTCCTGACAGGGGCTGCCACTTGGGTAGGTCAATAGAGCTGAACCACAGCCTTTCTCACAGGTACCCCCAGGCCTTGGGTGCAGCTCAGCAATTCCGGAACAAAGGGCCCCCCCTAAGGAGGTCCTGTCCCAGCGTCCAGGGCTAAGAGGGACGGGGTCGGGGCTTGTTAATAGTTTGGTGCTTTGTTTTTTTTGTTTTTTTTTTTTGCGGTACGCGGGCCTCTCACTGCTGTGGCCTCTCCCGCCGCGGAGCAACAGGCTCCGGACGCGCAGGCTCAGCGGCCATGGCTCACGGACCCAGCCGCTCCGCGGCACGTGGGATCCTCCCGGACCGGGGCACGAACCCGTGTCCCCTGCATCGGCAGGCGGACTCTCAACCACTGCGCCACCAGGGAAGCCCCTGGTGCTTTGTTTTGGTGAGTTTCTCACTGCAGAGCTCTGAGCACTGTGACTGTGCCACGCTTGAAGCCGCTCATGGCTGGGCAGGTTCTGTGTTCCATGTCGTGAGTACTGAAGGTGACGCTGTTTCCACATGAGCAGCAGCCCCGCCGCAGACAGCTCTGCACAGTGCCTGTGCCGGATGGAGGCCTGGGAGGGGCGGGCAGTGGCTCCCCTCGAGCCCCGCCCATCCCCAAGACCCTCATCTAAGATCCACGGACTCCACAAGACCGCAGCCTCAGGGAGATAAGTCAGTTGCTCTCAGGGCTACCCACCCAGTGAGAGGTAGAGCTGGGATACTTAAAAAGTCAATGACTTTTGTTAAAAGGGCAATAACTATTCTTTACTGAGCCGTTACTCTGTGCCAGGTACTCTGCTAAGTAGTTTATATATTTTATGTTTTCAGTCTGCAGGTACTATTATTAACCCCCTTTTACAGGTAAGGTGACTGAGGTCAGGCAATAGCAGAGCTGGGATTAAACCCAGGCAAGTCCAACTCCTAAACACACAGCTTGTCCATTGCACTATTCTGCTTCCCAGAAGAAAGGGAGGGTAAGAGAAGGATGCAGGGTGCTTGTGGTATGGCGGTCATGGAAGGCTCCTTGGAGGAGGTAGCATCTGGCATTTGAATGGCACCCAGAAGAATATGTGTGATTGAACCAAATGGCAGGAAGAACAGTGTGAGGAAAGACGTGGAAACTGGAGGGCACAGAATACATTCAGCAAAGAGGGCACTGCTGTATCCCAGAGCACGGGGTGCAGGCAGTAGGGGACAGTGGGAACCAGAGTGGTGAGGTCACGCAGAACACACAGGCCTCCAACGCAAGGCCAGGGACAGCCATCCAAAGCTCTGGGCAGAGGAGAGGCAGGGCCAGGGCTGAACTGGGTGGGACTCCCGTGCCTGCATCTTACAAAAGGAAATGACCCAACTGCTGCCTCTGTCACGAGCTTGAGCCTAGGTAGCATCCCCAAACCAACGCTGACTTAACCAAGACTGTGACTCATAAACTCCCAGCAGCTGTGCTCCATTCCTCTGCAAAATAGTTACTCTATAAAGCTTTGATGCGTTTAGAGCTGAGGCTTTCTGGCTGAGAAGCACTGGCATTTGGCCTGTGCACGTAAAGATGAGGTCACCAGTCCACACAACCCGCCTGCAGTTGAGGGTTTGTTTTTAAGTGAAAGAGATGGAAAGAAATTTAAAATCAATACTTCTTGAATTAGGTTTTCCTTTTATGGAATTAAAAACGCTTCACTCTAGCCCAGAGGAGGAATATGTCTAGGGGCAGCATCGAGGTGATTAGTGTGTCTCATAACTTCCAGACGCTCACACACGCTTTGAGTAAAAACAAAGGCAACCAAAATCATTTCCACAAAGCAGCTAGGAAGGCCCGCTGGCTTGTCAGGATCTTTCCAGTCATTATGGACCAGTTCAAACATCCCTTCTGTCAGGAAACTGTCCCCGGGCCCCTTCTCTCTGGCCCTGGCTTGCTTGGGATGTGTGGGGAGGGTCACTGAGGCCGGGATGTGTCTGTGAGCTGGGGCAGGGTCTCCAGTGACTGGTCAGGCCCCCACCCCTCCCCAGGCCGTGCTTCTCCCTCCTCACACAACAGCTTCTCTAAGGTGATGTTTTTTAAAAAATTAAAAAGCTAAAAAGCTCTTTTGAACCGTGGCTTGTGGGCGAGAAAAGTTTTTGTCAAGACTAAAGAGATGATTAATTTGTAGTGGGTGGATGTGTATCTAAAATGTGCTCCATAGAAACAAGAGCTCTTTGGGAAAAAACTGGGTCCAAGTGTTTTTAGGTATATGAGTTTGGAGGTCTGGGCAGGTCTCCCAAAGCCCTGGAGTCTGTTGTTCCTCCCTGGTGGTAATACAAGTGGACAGATACTTACCATGAGCTGGCACAATGCTATATATTTTTCACATATTAAATCCTCATGGAAAGCCTGGGAGTCACACCCTATAATGATTAACCATGCTATAGAAGAGGAAAGCAAGGCCCAGAGAGGTAAAGGAATTTGCCCAAGTGGCACAGTCAGTAAACGGTAGAGCTGGGATTAGAACCGAGGCTCCCAAGCGCTGCTTGACCTCATACCCCGAGACACTCAGCAGTCCGGCCTCATGTTATGACCGTGTCACACACACACCCCGGCTGCAAGCTCCATGAAGGCAGGCCAGGACAGGTTCTGCTGTGCTCTGGCACCCAAAACAGGGCTTGGTGCAGAGATGAGCTATTGATGCCCTGGTGATGGGGCCACTGACCCGCTCCCTTCCTAGGACCCCGTGCCCAGGACTGTGGTCGACCCTGAGGGTGCTGAGAACCCACAAGGCAGGTCTTCACAGAGTTTGTGCCTGGCTGTGGTCGAGGGCCTATTCCTGGGGTCTGCAGAAAGCTAGATGCCAACTCCTGCCTCTGCTGCTGCTGGAACATCCCAGCCCCAAGCTGTGTCTGGTGGTGCCTAACTCCATCTGGCCAGGGCCTCAAAGGCCTCTTCTGGAGGAGAAAGATGAGGTGAGCTAGAGGTTCAGGGAGGCTCCCTGGGGTGGCAGTGTGAACCCTTCGGAATTGAAGGACACTGGGAGATGATTCCTTCGGAACTGTGGAGAGGAAAATGCGAGAGTTCAGATCCTACTCCATGGTGGCTTTAAGGGTGAGGTGTCAGGGCCAAGGGAGTGGGCAGGTCTCTGCTGCAGGTCTGAGAGAGCCTTTGGTGCCAGAGGCAGCCTGCGGAGGAAAGGCTGGGGTCCCAGCCGGGCTGGCACCTGGCTGGACCTTACTGGAACGTTATCCGTTCCCCTCATTTCGCCAAGGCACTGTGCAAAACCAAACTACCATTCCTGTTACAGGGTTTTAGCAATTCCCTCTCCATCAGGATTTCCCTCTGTCTTCTCATTTCTCTTTTCGTTTTTCATAAATACCTCTTGTCTTCTCTCAATCAGAGCTCTGCCTCTTTACAGTAAGAGGGCACAGAAACGTGTGCCGACCTCCCTGTCCCCCATGAACTAGCCAGGCGTAGTGGGGGCAGCATGAAGAGCGCCAAGGCTGACTCAGTGCCGTGCTCTGACCACTCGCAAGACTGCCTGGCAGGGCTCCCAAAGATCACCCATCACCTTGTGCTCACCTGTTCCAGAGCCTTCGATGGCTTCCTATTTCCTGCCTCACTGAGTCTCAACACCTGTGCCTGCTCCTTAGGACTCACGCCCCAGCCAACCCCGTTCATAGGCACCCTGATGCCCTACCCAGCCTGACTCTTGCCTACGTCTATTTGCATTTCCCCAGCACTTCCCCTCCCCCCTCCCCCCCAAAAAGGTCATTTGTTCGAGGAGGCCAGGGACTATGTCTGATTCACCTGTCTCTCCAGCATCTGACACTGGACATCCTCTCAGATTTTAGAGTGTTAGTTTACTAACCATTTTAAAGCAGGAAGTGGGAAGGAAGTTGGCAGATGGGGGCTTTATCCAGGTCTTGGATGCCTGAGTCTTCTCCAGCAGGGTTGGCTGGGAACTTAAGAAAAAGATCAAGTGCCCAAAGCAGAATCAGGGCCCAGAGCGGCTATAGAGCCACATGCGCTGGGCAGAGCTGTGCCAGGTACTATGTCTGCACAGTTGCGGGGGGGGGGGGGGGGAGCACAATGGGGAGGATTCGGGGGGAGGGGGTACCTAGAAGGGGGCGCTTAACTGGCGGGCAACGGCTCGCATCTGCAGGGGCCTCGGCTGCGAATACCAAAGATGTTCACGTCCTTCCCCTAGTTTCTGCCCCAAGCGACACATGTCTTAGGATCAAGAAAGAATGTCACACTTCAACAATAGAAAGATAGTGTTTTTAATGACATGACTCAGTTCTAAGTCAGGAAAACAACACTTTGATTAGCAGCAGTCTGACCTGGGGGCACAGACTTGTGAGGTTTGCTCCTTGTTATGGCGTTCCAGATGTGCAAATGGTCTCTCCCAGGGTGCAGCCAGGTCAGGGTAGGACCCCCGCCCACATCTGTGCAGATCAGACTTCACCTGGCACGTGGGTCTCCTGCTCACGGACCCCAGCAGGGTTTCCGTGAGAAGCCACCAGCTCCCTCTTCACCCTCAGGCCAAGCACCTTCAGGGCCTGTTCTCAATTCCCGCCCCCCAGCAGCTCCCAGAATTTGCTCGCCTGGTGATCTGCCCCCTGGGGTCTCTATGGGGAGGAAAGCTGCGGGTCTGACATGATTGGTTTGAGCAAGAGGGTAGGCTGTGCCCCTGGATCTGGACCTCCAACAGAGTGCTCACAAGTTGTGCCTTGGTGATTTGCCTTGTTTGGCTTTATTTCTCATTTCCCAATGGACACAGCTTTCTAAGACGGGGCCCGAGTCACTGTCCACCATCTGGACAGCCAAGGGCCAGCCCCAGAGCTGGGTCCTCAAGGCACGGCCTGGCCCCATTACAGCCTTGAAGACACCACACGCTGGGCTCAGGGCCCAAAGGCCCCAGGAAGGGCTCCTGGAACACACCTTCAGGGGGAAAATGGTTAGGGGCACTTAATCCCTCCACCAAACTCTGTCACTGGTGACCAGTCCTCAGAGGCAGGCAGCAGGTTCCTCTGTGACTTGGTGACAAAACAATGGCATATCTGCTGGGATGGGGGCACCTCCTCCTGCCTGGGTCCCTCACTTTGTGCTAACAGGCATTTCGTGCCCCTCTGCTCCCAAATTATTTCTCAGAACTTGAGCTGTGTCTTGGCAAAGAGGTAAATGTCAGATGAGGCTTGTGAGACTGTGGTGTTTTGTTTAGAGAAAACAGCCTTCCTGGTAAAGGGGATGTTTGTTCCTTGTGGGAAAAGATCAGTACAAACCCTTCCAGAGCAGAGTCCCGGAGCTCAGAGGACTAGAGTGAATGTGACAAACCCCTGGTTCGATGGAGCTGAGCCCAAGTCAAGGTTCAGGGCAGGTCCTGCTGACCACACAGAATCAGCAGGCTGCACCCATGGCCAAAGTGACCCAGGCATCTGCTCAGAGAACCCCGGGGCGGGGGGGCTTCCCTGGTGGCGCAGTGGTTGAGATTCCGCCTGCCGATGCAGGGGACACGGGTTCGTGCCCCGGTCCGGGAAGATCCCACATGCCGTGGAGCGGCTGGGCCCACGAGCCATGGCCGCTGAGCCTGTGCTCCGCAACGGGAGAGGCCACAACAGTGAGAGGCCCGCGTACCGCAAAAAAAAAAAAAAAAAAAAAAAATAGAGAACCCCAGGGACAGCCCTAGCCTGGGGCATGAAGAAGGGACATCTTCTGGGACAGAAGGCCTCGACTCCGCCCCCAGGAGCCACTGCTGTACCTTCATCTCCTCTCACAAGGGGAGTCCTATGGGGAGAAAGCAATCCTACTGATAATGGGATTAGAATACATTTTGAGTTTTCCAATCACATATTTCAGTTACTCTGTGAATGTTAACTGGAACAGTGCACCTGTGAGCTGGCAGGAAACCAGAACTGACAGCTTCTCCCCCAGACAGCCACAGGTTCCCCATCCCAGAACACACAAGGATACACCAGGACTCCTCCCGGGCCCCAAACGTTTAAGGAATGTCCGCCATGCTCTCAGCCCTCAGCGTGTGGCCTGGTACCCCTGCCACTGCTCATCTGTCCCCATAGCAGTGTGTGCCTTTGCACATACTGTTTCCTCTGCTTGGAACCCCCTTCCTAGGTCCCACCCCTCCCTGTCCTCTGGTTAAACTCCTTCGAGGCTCAGCTTAAGTGTCCCCGGCTCGGGGTGACCTCCAAGGACACAGAACAGATGCCCCCCAAGCCTTTCCTCACCACCCAAGTCTGTCCTCAGATCCCTCTCCTGGACTTACTCATCTCCCATTCCCCAAGCCATGCGGGGCCTGGCACATAGTGGGTGCTCCATGAATTCAGGGAAAAATTAGGCACTGACCTTCCCAGCCAGCTCCACCACCTGAAAGGCCAGGCCTTGGCCTGACCTGCAGTCTTAGAGCCACGAAACCTAACCCCAGACCCAGGTTTGCCAGCCACTCATGTAGTGAAATCTTAGCCACTTCTGGGGCCAGAAGTTCTGATAAAGCCCTACGGCCACACCTGCCTCTGACTGGCTCCCTTGAGACCCAACCCATCCCTGAAAAACCGAATACCAGGACGGGGGGCCTGCCCAGTGCCGACCCTGAACTGGTAACTCATGAAAAAAGAAAACTCCCTGGCCACTTTCCTCAGTCTCCAGTCCCATCACACTCTTCCACTTTTAGTCTTTCGTTCCAGTTATTCAGCTCAAATCTCAGGAGAGACCTGGACCAGGACTGCGGCAGCCTTTAGGGAGCTCAGGTGAGGAGTCCTGAAGAGCTGAGTTGCTTCACTTCTCTGAGTCTCAGTTTTCTCATCTGTACAATGGGAGTCAAAAGAGTACCTGTTTCATAGGGTTATTCTGAGGGTTCGATGAATATTGTGTTTATAGGACTCAGCCAAGTGCAAGGCAGGGATGCTCAGGGAACACTTTTTATTATCACTATTATTGGCCTCCTAAATCCAATCTATTTGGGAGCATTTCCTAGAAAGCGGGTTCCAGGCAACAGCCAGCAGGGGTCTTTTGGGAACTCTGAATTCATGACCTTCAAGTGGCCCTCAGGGCCATTAATGCAGACCAGAAACACCAGGCAAATAGGAGAGCTAGCTGGCTCAGGGCTCTGGAGGCATGGCTGGTGGAAGAGGCAGGAATCAGGTGGACCCCCACACACACAAATCAGAGCATCCCAGTGTGTCCCAGACCCAGGGAAACAATGTGCGAGCCTCTCTGCCCACTACCAAGTGTTTACCTGTGTTGCACATGCCAGGCGCTGGGCAGGCTGCTGGGATTCAGTGGTGAGCAAAACTAGATATGGGTCCTGCTCTCGGAGAGCTTATAGCCTTTGGGGAGAGAGACAGAAAAACAGTGGCTACTCCCTCTAGATAGGGTAGTTACAGGGTGAGGTGCCCCACTGAGAGATATAGTAAAGGAAGAGACCTAAAGGATGAGAAGGAGCCAGCCGAAGTCCAGGCCAAGGACACAGCCTATGCGAAGAACTGGGGCGGGAACAGGCTCACTGTGTCCCAGGAACAGGAGGCAGGCTGCATGGCTGGGATGTAGTGGTGCAGGGAAGCTGTTAGCGGGCAGCTCTCAAAAGGAAGGAGGGTGGATTTTACACAGTGTGTGGTGGAGAGCTGCTTATTAAAGATCTCTGTGGACCTGGGTAGGGCTTGATTTGGCGGCATGGGATGCCAGGCTCTGCGCTGGGCCCTGCGAGACCAGGCAGTCTCGGTCCCTGCCCCTGGGGAGCCCCCGCCTGATGGGAAGTGTCTTGGAGTCCTTCAGTGCTGAGCCACATTTCAGGAGCAATTTTCAGAGCAGGTAGGGGATGAGTTTTATGCCTCATTTTCACCCACCTGGCCCAGTCCACCTCCCTCGTGGCATGGACCTTGGCTGGGAGTTTGAGGTACTTGCAGTAACTTGGCTCATGAATATTCATGCCTGGGCTCAAGGTAGAGAGCTCTGAGCTAACTGCAGCTGGGTGAGTGGGCGGTACTGAGCCTATGGCTTGAGACTTCAAGCCCTTCCTCCTGCCACTTTCCACCAGAGCCAGCTTAAGTAATGTGGCTTCCGGAAGCCAGAGGGCACTGAAGTGATTGGCCAGGGTCAGAGTGGGTAGCCAAATGTAGGCCTAGAAGGTGCTGCAGGTTGATTCGACCTCCTGAACTCAAGGGAGTCCCCTGTGTACATTTCTTTGGCGGGCCATAGCAAAGTGCAGCAAGGTGGCTTGAAACAATGTAAATTTACTCTCATAGCTCAGGAGGCCAGAAGTCTGAAATCAAGGTGTTGGCAGGGCCATGCTCCCTCTAAAGTTTCTAGAACAGGATGCTTCCTGGCCTCTTCCAACTTCTGGTGGCTCCCGGCGATCCACGGCTGATAGCAACACAGCTCCTGTCTCTTCGTCTTCACGCGGCCTTCTCTTCTTTCTCTCTGTCTTTTCTTCTAAGTCATTGGATTTAGAGCCCACCCTACATCTAGGATGATTTTATCCTGAGACTTTCAAATAATTACATCTGCAAAGATCCTATCTTTAGATAAGGTTATATTCCGAGGTTCTGATGGAACTGAATTTGAGGGGGACACTGTTCAACGCACTATAGCCCATAAGGAGGCGGGCCTGGCAGGGAGTTGGTGTGGGGTGCCCGCCGTGTGCTGTCTTGGCCCTCACAGGTGCTTGGCCTGTGGCAGCTCCATGTCCCAGCCACTCTGTGCTCTGTGACTCCCATTGTCACCATGTTCTTACATTCCCTTGGGTCCACTCAAGGAACCCCTGAACTTTCCGGGATGCATGTGCACCGGCCAGCCCAGGCTCAGCCTGTACCTCCTCCCAGGCTCCTGGAACCCAAGTTTGGCTGCAGTCTAGGGCACTGGAAGTCCAGAGAACACACAATCAGCTCTAAAGAACTTCTCTACAGAAGCTGACCTTCTTCTGCACAAACCCCCAGCATCATGGCCACACTTGAATTACAGCCACGCAGGATGGGCAGGTTGGCCAAGGCTGGGGCCTCCCTCTGCATGAGGGTTTGACAGGTGTGCAGCTGCATCTTCCGGAGATGATGCGCGTCACCCCCTCCCTGGTCTGGGAGTCCGGGGCCCTGAGTTTCAGACCCAGCAAGGCCATCAGTGCCCTGTGTACCTGAGGCTCCCTTGGTTTACTTGTCCGCAGGAGGAGCGGGGGACCAGATGGTCTTCAAGGGCCCTTCCCTCCATGATGTCCTGAGCGGGAAGCACAGACATGCCCCTGCCCAGCTGTCTGGGAGTGGCTGGAATCTTTGAGGTGAGAGTGATGTGCAGGCCTGTCACAAGCCCCCTCCAGAGAGGGCTACCCACCTCCAGCATGTCCCTCTGAGCCCAGCACCTGGTGCCCAGTCTTCTGCTGTGAACTTCCTCCCACCTCCGATGTTCCCCAAGGGACTCCCGAGGCACCTCTTCTGGGATGGCCTCCCAGGGCAGGCAGGAGAACGGACTCTGGCTCCCTTAGACTGTGGCGGGGGAGAGTCATCATTGAACCCCATCTGAGTCATGACAGAACAGGAAGCGTAAGCTGGTGTTAGCCTTGATGGAATGTGGGGAGAAAAGATCCAGCAGAGGCAGAACCCTCCTGGAATGCTTGAGAGCAGAAAGGCTGTCCATGTGGCCGGCAGGCAGGTGAGGTGTGGGGCTAAGAGTCAAGACCGTAGCCGAGGCGTGGCAGAAGTCGTGGTGAACCAAGGAGGGCAGGAGCCTCTGCAAGAGTTACGCAAGGTCTTTCAAGATGCCTTTTGCTCCAAACACACGTGCCATATCAGACCCAGGAGCTGCAGGGGAGGCAGGCTTTTGGACAGGGTGTGGGCACCTGGCCCTCCCATGAACTGGCCCTTTATAGCTTGCAGTTGTGAAACCTCTCAGTGCTTCTGAACATCGCTGCACTAATTGTATCAGCCCAGCGGCGCTCTGCATAGGCCATGAGACCAGGTCCCCACGGATATGCTGGGGGCAACCCTGGAGGTGCCTATGCAGACCTCTTAAGGTTCCTGGGAAGAGTTGTCCCATCTGTGAAGCAGGCATGCCTTCCTGCTGTTTGAGGGCCCTGTGGTCCAGCACCCAGATGCCCTCCCTCCTCCCAAGTGTAACTATTATCCTGCCTTTCTAATACCATAGAGTCATTTTGCCTGTTTTTGTACTTTATATCAGTGGAATCCTATAATATGACCCTTTTGTGTCTGGCTGCTTCCTCAAAACTGTGTTTGTGAGACTCATCTATTGAATTTCATCTGTAGCAGAAGTTTGTTCCTTTTCATTGGTGTATAATATTCCATTGTAAGATTATACCACAGTTGATGTACCTGACTTTTTTCTGTCTGGGGGCAATTATAAATTATGTTCCTATGAACATTCTTGTGCAAGTCTTTGACATGCATTTCTGTGGGAAATATATCTTGGCGGTACCGTTGCCCGTCAAGAGTAACAAGGTATTGTCTGCTGGTTTTAAACATGCTCCTACTGTGAGACTGGGGACTTAGACCATGGTGGGGAGGTGGGGGATGGCCTTTAGCCCAAAGGCGCCTGTTCAGGGTCAGCTAGTGACATGCCCTTGAGAGGTCATAAATGCTCCCCCGCCACAGTCTTGAGCCCCTGGGTGTTCCTGCAGGCCCCTCCCTGCCTTTGGGCCTGGGCCACTCTCCAGGAATCTGGATCATAGACTGAGGGCTCCCTGGGCCAAGGCAAAGGGATGTGAAGCAGCAGTGAGGAGAGGAGCCAGGGCCAGACAGACCTTCAGGGATTCTTTAGACAGCCACCTGCTCAGAGGAGCCACTGGGCTTCCCTTCCCTCTCCCTCCCTTCCCTCCCCCTCACTTCCTCCCCTCCCCTCCCCTCCCCTCCATCGGGGTCCAGCGTCCAGCCAGCCGAGGGGCGGGGCTGCAAGCACACCCTGTGGCTCCCACCTTGGTTGCCAAGAGATGCATTTCCCTCCTGGAGTAATATGCAGACCCCGCTTAAAGGGGTTTCTCTCTGTTGACTTGAATTACGTTCAGTATAATGTTAGTTAAATATGTACAAACATAAAACTAGGTACACGTTCCTCATGAGTAAGAGCTCTTTTACAATCGTAAAACTAAAACAAATTTATAAATGAAATAAAAACAAACTGCAAAACCAATAAACTTCAAATTAACAACATTAATTTAATGGAACAAATGATACTGTTTTCCTGAAACTAAATCAGCGCTCGCAGCATGATTCTGGGGCAGCCTGCTGCAGTTCTGTGAGGTTTTCTGCAACTTCACCATATGCTGGGGGATGACTCAGCCCTCCCACCACTTTTCTCCATTCAGACCACTCCAAAACCTTCATCCCAGCAGTCTCTGGACCTCTCTGAGCCTCTGTTTGCTCATCTGTAAAATGGAGACAGTAATAGGATTTGTTGTGAGAATTAAGCCAGTTGATGCGTCTACAGCACAGAGCCAGACTGGCCATGGGCGGGCGACCTCTGCAGCCACACAGGCCTCCGTTCTCAGAAGGCCACGCGCTTGGTTCAGCGCTCTGCTATCTCCATCTTGAAATTCTTACTACTTTTTTGAACAAAGGCCCTGCATTTTCATCTTGTACTGAGCCCCGCAAATTATGTAGCCAGTTCTCTGCACGGCACAGAGCCAGGCAGACCGTTGGCACCCGGTAATAGTTAGCTGCTGTTGCTGGTACCCTGTTCTTGTTGTTAAATGCAATTCCTTTGTGATGTTTTCCTCTGAAGACAGTTTTATCTTCCCATTATTTAGTAGCGGTTGGAGAGACCACCTCATGTGGGTAATTGTAGTTGACTAATTCTTGGAGTTGGGTGTGTGCTCTGGGGCGAGGACATGGGTCTGTTGACGGAGGGGTTAGCATCTGTGATCACGTGGGCAGGCTGAGCACAGTGACCTGTCCAGAGCCCTCTCACTCAGGACCAGACCACCAGACTCTGCTGACATTTAATCACTTTTATTGTAACTGGTGCAAAATGGGGCCAGGCGGAATACTGCTATTTTCTTGAAACCTCTTAAGTAGGGGACCAGAGTTTAAGATAGCAGGTTGTGGAGTTGAAGACACTCTAATGGATTAGAAGCTCACACAGAGTTGCTAATTCAATTTCCCCTTTTTTATTGCTGTTCTCCTAAAACCCGGCACAAATAGCCCTTCCCTAGAGCGAGATATTAATAATCAGGGCATTCTGCAAGAGCAGGAAAGGGCGTGAAGATTTCTCTATTTGTCCCTGATTTCTTGAGGCTCTCAGCTGGCCCAGATAGGGGACAGACCCAGGGGACTAACTGCTCAAAGTTCTAGGATGTTGAAATGGCACTTAGCTGCTGTCACCAGTCTCAAGGGACATCCCTGCCTGCCCAGAGCACATCTCTGCAACGACCCTCCATCAGGCCCTGGCCACTGACCTTTGGTCTGCCAAAGGAAAAGGAACACTTAGGCCTCAAAGTGCAGGCATTAATATTCCACGTGTCCTCACCATGGAGGACTTTGTTCCCCAAGGAAAGTCAGTCTTTCCTTGGAAGACACAGCAGGCTAAGGACTAAGTTTACTCCCTGAGCTTGATAATCAGGCCTCAGGGCTAGTCTCCTGGTGGAGAGGCAAGAGAGACCTGCTCATCGGTCGGCACATCCCATGTATGCCCAGCGTCATGCCTGACGGGGCAGGAATGAGACTGAGAAGTGGATGTGGACCCTCCCATCGGTGTCCCCTGTTAGCACTGGAGTGGTTTTCCTCCTTCCACCACGTGAAACCTGGGTTTCCCTTTGGCTCCCCAAAGGCGTAGGGACAAGGAAAGACAGCGAGGGGCATCTTCGCAGCTGTTTTTTCCAACAAGCCATCCCTTCCCAGGCCTGCTGGATTCCTGCAACCTCAGGGTCGGACGAGCCTCAGAGGTCATCAGTGGCCAGCGTGCCCTGTTCTGTACACTTGTGGGAGCGTCACCAGTTTCTGCAGGCATATCCCCCAGGGCCCCAAGCAGCTCCCACTGATACCAAGCAGGGTTCTTGGCCTTCCCCAATCAACAGAAATTGACTAGAGGCCACACAAGAAATTCAGACAAGGCTTTATTGGGGCCCCTGCTGCAGCAGCGGGGGAGCAAGAACAAACAACAGGTTCCCTTGCAACACTGCAGCAAAGGGTCCAAGGTTCCAGCCTGTCTCACCACCTCAATCCAGGGGAGCCAGAGGCACAGGGAAGCCACAGCTGGGCTGCACAGGGCCCCCTGCATGAGGTCTCTGGAGCTAGGTCCATGTGGACGCCCAGCCCCTGAAATGAGACTTGTCCAGAGTGAGATGTGCACACCAGATTTTGAAGCCCTTATGTGGGAAAAGAAAGTAAAATATCTCATTACATTCTCCTATCTGACTTTTGTATTGATTACATGTTGAAATGATATTTTAGATATATTGAGTTAAATGAAGTATATTAGCGGAATTAGTAGCCCCTGTTTCTTTTTATTTTATGTGGCTGCGAGAACATGTAAATCTGCTAGGTGGTTTGCATTGCATTACATTCCCACTGGACAGCACTGCTCTAGAGAGGACAGGGGAAATATCTAAAAATTCTACCAGGAAGGTCAGAATTCTGACAAGGGAAGAAGTCTCCCCAGCAGACCCACAGCAGGCTGTTTCCTGAACCCCGGCCCTCGAAGCCCTCCTGCACCTGCTCCTGAAGTGAGGCAGTGCTGGTGGGAACTCTGGCCAAGAGGTCCCCAGAGGCGGAAACCAGAGGCTGTGCTATTACAAATATGATCAGGGCCAGAAAGTCACACTGGGTTTTCAGGGGCCACCTGAGTACTAACAGATGGTCCAAGTGTTCATATTCTCTTCTGAGTCTTGGAGCAAAACCTGGAGAAACAGTTACAGATCTGCTGCCACATTAGTGCCCACAGACGTTCACCACTCGCAGTATCGTCCTTAGTGCTAACGCAGTGCAGTCGTTTGCAGACTAATAAATCGGAAGAGTTATTACTCCTTTAAAATGCAAGCATATCTGAGGTATCCATTTAACGACGCACATGGAATAAATTACTTTTAGATGACACGTTTTAATTGAATTGAACTAACAGCTTAGTAATATGTTGCAATAAGAAGAATATTAGGATGATTAAAAGATCTGAAAACTCTTGTGAAATTAAATGATTAAACATAATGCTGAGTAAATGAACAGGCCTGTGTATATTAATCAGTTGTGGGCCTCAACCAATGGCCATGTAACTAAATGCTCATTACGGCCCTCAACAGGCATGAGTACCCACGCTCTCCAGGCCGGCTCTCCATCACGCACTCCTTACCACCCTGGGCAAGCTGCTTTTTCCACAGATAAACAATACGCTAGTCATTTAGTGAGTGTGATTGGTGGCAAAAGCTATTGCTTCTTGGCAGACACGCATTCCTTCAGTTGCGGGCTTCGAGGAAGAGCCACGTAGTTCATTTTCTGTCTTTGTTTTTAACTAAAATGAAACTTTTTATAATAAATCTTTTTAATTAATTAATTTATTTTTATTTTTGGCTGCCTTGGGTCTTTGTTGCTGCGTGCGGGCTTTTCTCTAGTTGCAGCGAGCAGGGGCTACTCTTCGTTGCGTTGGCGGGCTTCTCGTTGGGTGGCTTCTCTTGTTGCAGAGCACGGGCTCTAGGCGTGCGGGCTTCAGTAGTTGTGGCTCACGGGCTCTAGAGCTCAGGCTCAGTAGTTGCGGCACATGGGCTTAGTTGCTCCGCGGCATGTGGGATCTTCCCGGACCAGGGCTCGAACCCTTGTCCCCTGCACTGGCAGGCGGATTCTTAACCACTGCGCCACCAGGGAAGTCCATAAAATGAAGCTTTAAGTGGCAAAATTTATTAGAATTCTGGCTTCTGTTCTGATCCTGGGAATTGACCCTTTTTGAGATGTCTCTTTTTCCCGTTAACCCTGTCACCTCCATGTGCTTGATGTCATTTCCTAAGGACTGTTAGTTGGCTATGTTGGTCTTAGGAAGCAGAGGGTGGAAATGTCACACTAGGAAAAAGTGCTGATTCCCAGGGCTCTATGGCCAATGCTGGCTGGCCTGGGGTGGAGGAGGAGCAAGCAGCTCCCGGGTGGGGCGTGTCCCAGGAGGGCATCTCCTGCCTCCCTCCATCCACCCCATCTCTCAGCCAGCACCTTACAGGTGCCTTCTGTGTGACCAACTTCCTTTCTTGGCTCATCCCCCGCCTGCCCAGAGATAACACAGGTAATATCTGATCGTATAAATCTTTCATGCCCGAGTCGCGCTCATAATTAGTTGCATAAAAATTCGGGTTACAACTCAGGCCGTTATTAGGAAACATGAAAACAGTGAAAAGTGGTTTTGCTCGCTAATAAAAACTCTCAAGGTCTCTGTTACAGAAAACAGAAGGGACATGGTATCTCATTAAGAGTAACATTCAGTTCAGCGGAGAACCTCACTTGCTGGACGTGATGCTGAATATATTTTTACAAAATAAAAATAAAAGCCCCAGCCACTGCTGGCAGGTCTGTGCTCCCCCCTCCCCTGCACTGCCGTGATGGCCTCCCCGGGACCCCTTTCTTCAGCGGAGCTAAGAGCCTCGTGCTTCCTAAACCAATGCTGCAAGAAGCCCAGCAGAGGCATCTTCTCAAATGAAAATATATTCCCCAAACCAGAGTGCTGACCCACCCAATTTTGCAGCACATCACATTGGAAAATAATACAGTGGAGTTCCATTAAGCCGACGGCTCCTAAGGAACAAGTCGGCTTTCTGAAGGTTCCAGATAAAGCATTGCAGTTGTCTCAGTGGTTTAGTGTAATTGACTACCAAGAGCACTGGATTCACCTTCCCCAATTTATCTTTCCCCAAATTCAGAGCCATAGAAAGGAATCACATTCCTATAATTAACCGGGAGACCAGAGGCTCCTCAAGGCGAGGGTTGGCAGGCTTTCCTCCACTCTGCAGACACTGTCCCTCCCTCTGGCCCAGCTCAGGCCTGGAAGCCCATGAAGAAGCACTTGCTAGACTCCATTTAGACTGTAAGACGCCCCTCAGAGAGCCAAGGGGTTGAACTCCAAGGACGGGAGTAAATTTTCCCTGAGGTGACCAGTCCTGCTGACCCAGGCCCACTATGAATGATTAAACGTGCCCTTTGCAGATGGACCATGCCTACTCACCCCTCGATCCAGCAATTCAAGCGGACTGGGCTTTGAGTGATTTGGGGTGTTTTACATGCCCAGGCAGGGAAGTGCAGGGTGGCGGTGGCCTGTGCCTCATGGAATCCCAGTCCCTACGTTGTCACCTGCAGCAGAGAGTCAGACCCTCACCTCAGCAGATGTCACTCCTTACTTTCCTCCAGGACAGAAATGCTGAAAACACTAATTTGTCAAAACTCTGAAAGCCACAGGCTTGAGCCAACAAGGAGAAAAGCAATCAAGACTTTGTCGTCAGAGGAGGCAGACGGCCCCAGTGTCCTATCAAATTTAGTTCAAAATGCATTTCACCATTATCGTAACTATGCCCTTCAGCTGCCACGTCGTTTCTGGAATGGAGTGCTAATACATTCTGTGGCATAGTCTCTTTATGGGGAGGACGGGATCCTGGTGCCCCTTGACAGAGAGAGAATAATAGCATACCGCAACAGAACATTTTTGAAATGCTAATGCCTGCTCCCCGCAACTTAATTTTATTTTTTTCTTATTGGCTTTTTTATATGACATTTCACAGTCCTGTAGCCCCAATAGCTAGATTAGCATCGTAAAAGTGACAACAGTGATTTAAGGAGGAGAGTCCATCAGAACGAAATGGATGGTATGCTTTGAAAGTATCAGTTTAGCCCCTCTTACCTGGGGTCAATGTTCATTTGCAATACATCATTAAAGCATCCTGTTAAATCACTCAGAGAGCAGCTGTGCTCCTCTTCCCCGTCTCCATGTTGGATTAGGGAGATAATGAAGGGGAACCCTACAGGAAGGGCCATGTTAGGCACCCACACTCTATCGAGTTAGGGGCTACCAGGGAAGTCTGACCTGAATTCAAGACTTGGAGAGGGATGGAGAGAGAGAAGACAGCCAGGTATGTGGGCATTGAGGTTTCCAACCAGAAATTGGTAATGAGGGACTGATGGCATCAAATGCAGCCTCCTCTCTTCATCAGGTTTACAAGCATGGTGTTCACCAAACCAATTATCATAAAAGTTCAAGCAGCAGTCAACTCTGTGGCCCATAACCCAACAAGATGAGAGAGGACACATTACCGTGCCTTGTAGAAATCTGTAGATCCCAAAGTCAGCTCAAAGGCAAACATATCAACAGGTTCAGAAAATCTTAGATGGAGCAGAGCAAAGGCCTTACCTCTGGTGAGGGCTTGGACCAGAGCATCAGGCTGATTGAAAACTCCCACAGCATGAACTCCTAAGAACTCATCCCTCAAATCCAACTTCTCCCATCCAGTCATCGTGAGACCCTGAAACAGTAATGCTCCCAAGGGCTTTCTTTCATTTTCTTTTTGCAATGTCTTTTTTGTTTCGAAGTAGTATATGCTAATTTTACACAATTGCATATTAAGTTGAAGGATAACCCCTCCCCAAACCCACTGACCCCCAGTTCTGTGCTTCAGGGACAACCTCCATTGACAAATTGGTGGGACGCATCCAGGCTTTCCTTCCTGCATGTACAAACACCTGCAGAGGTATTTTTGTGACCTAGGATCAGAATCTACACGTTGTTTTACAACTTGCTTTTCTCACTTAAAAGCACATCAAGTCAGTACAAACAGTACCTGGATCCTTGCAATAGCTGCACGATATTCTATTGGGGGCTGGAACAGTGTATTTAGCCAATCCCCCGGTGGTGGGCATCAGGTTGTTCTTAGTTTTTCATTATCACAAACAATACTGCAATCAGCATCATTGGGCAAAGACATCTTTGCACATAAATACACCATCAAATAAATTCACAAAGACTTCTGGAGGGACCTGACTTTGCAGGTGCCTGCCAGCTTCTCCAAAAGTGACAGGCTCTCGTCTCTGTATCTTATGGTTTCCAAAGTTAGGAAAAGACTAAACAGCCCACTCGCTCCTCCCTATCTCGGAATGAGGAGGGAGGCAACTGGGATTTGCACTTAGAATTTGCTCCGGAGAAGCTGGGCTACAAAGATAAATGAACCATGCCTCCACCACCTCCAGATTGACCTACAGAGGCCTCAGAAGTCCCTGGGTCTCTTCAGTCATCCAGGAACTCATATGCATCAGCCCAGCTTCTCAAACCAACTCCCATGGCAGGCAGTGGTGGCTTACAGACTCCTGCCCTCCAAAAAGAAATGGCACAGAAAGTGGGGAAGATGGAACTCTGGGTGTTGCCATGAAACTATCCACCAGTGAAAAGGCACAACTTTGACCAGCTCTGCATTTAAAAACCCAAAGTCTTCTGCACTGTAGCCTGGTGACCTCAGAGCTCGGACTCCAGCAGATGAAGCTCCGAGGAGGAGTGAATCCAGCCTCTGTTCTTGGTGGGCAGTGCTCCTTCCAAGGCCTGTTGAGTGGATTTATCCTGAGTTATCCTTATGTTCTGATTACCAGCCCAGATGTCTCTGACATCTAGGTTTCCAAAGTGAGGCCCTCCTTAGAGCTTGAGTTATGATCACCTGGACTTTTCAGAAGCTACTGCGTATTGGCTACAATTTTATTTAAGCCCATTGAACTGGTTTTGGCTCTTTTTTCTTTAAACGCGAAATTGCTCACTTTCAACCCAAAGGCTGGTGCTAGTGAAAGCAAATTCCTCCCCAAGTTGCTGGCAGACACGGCACATCAATGATACTGTTCTTTTCTGCTGAGCCTGGATGTAGTCCAGACTCCTTCTCAACGCGACCAATTAGATCTGCTGCAGACACCGAACCACCCGCCACCCCTGCTGCCACAGGCACGGGAGGCTGACCAAGAAGTGAGAGGTGAAAGCTGGCGTCCAAACGTCACACCAACACCTGTGGTGCCCAGATTACACACACTTACTTTGTTTAATTTTTTAAAGATTTTTTACATTTAATTTAATTTTTTAATTAAAAACACAAACTTAGAGGACTAATTTAGGGCTGCCAAATTTTCATTTGGCCAAGTAATGACTCGTAGCTTCTGCAATTACCACAGCATCATTAAAAAAAGGGTGTAAGTCAGAAAGGAAATCATTGCAGACTAAAGGAAGGGCTACTGGCAGCCTCATAGTAACAGCAAGAACATCACACACACACACACACACACACACACACACACACACACACACACACGTACACACACTCCTCACTGCCCTCCAGAGAAGACATCTTCCACAGGACAGCACTGGCTCTCAGACCAGAGTTTGATCTGGTGCCACATCTGGAGGAAAACATCTGGATGCCAGGTGGACTTCCCAGCTCTGTGCAGGCGCTGGCACTGGCCCCTCACAGCATCACCCCACCTGGGTTGGGCTTGACATCTCCCTCCGCTGGTTTGGCTGGTGGAGGGGAGGGCCTTTCCCATCCCAGCCAGCCTGCTTTCATGCTGCAAACACCTGGCTTCTCAGCCATGTCAATCCTCATCAGCTTGGGAGCAGTGCGTGGGGGCAGGCGGCCGCCGAGAGAGTGGGTGGACCGATCAGTGAGTTAGAAGGACCTGGCACCGTGACCTTTCATCTGTCATGAGAGCTCCTGGATCCTGAGACAAGCACAAAGGAGGGATGCAAGTGATACCTGGAGGGTTAGAGCATCATTTGATTGAATGCTAGCATTTAACCTGTTGGTTTACAGATAGTTGGAAAACAAAAATGGCTTTTGAAAATACAGGTGAAGCTTCCAGAGCCTGTGATGCAATCTAGGAAGCCAGACAGCAGCTCTGATACTGTTTGGAGCCAAGTGTGGGGTGACACAGGCTGGGAATCCTTAGCACACAGCGCTTGAGGTGCATGTGGGGTGTTAGCTGTACTCCCTGGGAACACATCCTTCAGGAGCGGAAAGGGAAGGTGCTTGCCAGAAGGAGCCCTTGACCCTTCACACCCCAGCCAGGCCACTCAAATGTGGAGCTTGGGGAAGTTTGCCTCCTGTGTCTAATAACCTTACTCCTGGAAGCTCCCATTCTGATCTCTGGACCCCTCCTTTGCCCCTAGCAAACCAAATTCCCCCACAGCTGGAAAGATCTAGCTGTCTCCTCAGTGTTAATGACTAATAGCTGTGATAGGCACTGTCTTTCCAGGTGAGTTTCAATTGCAAAATGACCCTTCAGTGATGGACCCATGTACCACTGGCAGGAGGGCAGCACTGAGTCCTTCCCCACCCCAGGCACTGAGGCGTCACTGTGCTCTCAGTGTCCTCCTCCGAAGGACACCCGCTCTGACCATCCAGGGTGTCAGGGAGAGGAACCCCCCCTCTGAGACCTTGGGCCTGTTGCTTCGCCTCATTTGCCCGCGGTGTCCTCATCTGTGAGATGGGCAGGTGCTCCCCTCCCAGGCCTCCCCATGGGTTGATGTGACCCTGGATGTACAAGTGTTTTGTGATGAAGTGGTGTCCTTTCTGCCACTGCCCAGTTAACCGCAGCCCCAGGATGCCCTCTCACCCGCCCTGTGGCCCTCTTGGGCCTGGGCTCAGGGAGAGGCCCTCGCAGCCACTGCAGACGTGCTGGTCTTTGACAGGCGGTGGGTCTGCCACCTTCTGACAGTTAACACCCACCTCCTTCGGCACCTGTCGATTCCGATTCCATGCTTGCCCCATGGCCACCTCCGAACCCAGCCCCCAGAATCTTGTTAGACTGTAGGGTGCCTGAGCCAGCTCTGTCCTCCTCCCCCTCCCCTGGTCTCTTGTCTTTCACTCCTTCCCTTCCCTTCCCCAATAGGACCTATCAAATCAAAATCACCCAGGTTTTTCCTACTGCTACTGTTCCACCTCCCAGGAGAGTGGTCCTGAGAGATGGGGTCACAGAGACTCCAGGGGGAGAGGAAATGCAAAGACGGGGTCCACCCTGCCCAGCCAGAAGGCCAGACCCTCCACCTTTGTGACTTGTGGGGACTTCGGTGCTCTCCGAGGGCATGGGGGGAGGTAGGGGCATGCTTGCCCCTATCTGGTTCCTATGGGCGTGAACAGGGTCATAACCATTCTAAAGGCTGAGGACACCCATGGGGACCCAGGACCAAAGGGGAAGCCTGGTCACTGCTCTGGGCCAGCGACGCCCACGGCTGCAGCTGCTGCAGGCTGACCACACCTACTCCACAAGGGGACATGCCCAGCTCCCAGGAGGCAGGGGTGGTGGTATCCTTTGCTCTCTGCTGCCAAGGACACCCCACATCTTAGTCAGTGAAGGAGTGGGCAGAGGCAGGCAGCTGCCCCACTCCCTCCTCGTGGAAGGACAGAGAAATCCGGAAGCCCTGTCCTTCCTGCATTTCCCAGGCTCCGCTCACACCCAGGCATTTGTTCCACGCCATTCTTGCCTCACCATCTTTTCTCCAAGGTCAGGAACCAGTGTGGAGGGTGTCTCTGGGGGCGGATGGTGAGGCTGGGGCTGCTAAGTGGACCCTGTCCAAGCTAGGCAGGCGCAGGGCTCACCAGGCGCCTACCCTCAGCTGCTCCTCAGCCGGGAGAGGGCCAGGCCTCCTGAACCACATGCGTGTTAATGGACACCTTTCACTGGCGATTGCCCCACGTGTGCAGGAGCTCATTAAAGCAGTGTCCTTTCAGGACAGCAGGAAGCCTTTCTGCCCACGACTTCCTGGCCTGTCTGTAGAGCCGCCAGGAGAAAGGAAACTCATTTCAGCTCCCAAGGTCAGTGCCGGGGAAACGGCATTCAGCCGCCACATTGGCTGCTCGTGCTGTGGTCTGCGTAGCCCATGTTTGCACACAGAGGCCCCCATGCTGGGTGCATGATCATCGTGGCCAGTACTTGCTGGGCTCACGACGCCCAGCCAGGAGCTGATGGGAGCGCGGTGGTCGCCGGTAGCCGGACCCTTGAACTTGGCAGCCCCGGGGCCACCCTGCTGGGTAGTCACTGTGCCCTCACCCTTACCGAGCTCCCCACTGTGGGCCTGGGGTGCGGGGGCAACACGACTGGGACTCACAGGGCTGCTGCCTGCCTTCAGGCAGAGTACCTTCAGGTTGGAGCCATCAAACAATCAATCCCTGTCACGTGGTGGGCGTGAAGGGGAGGGATGGGAGGCAAAATAAGGCCTGGGGGCAGCGTGCTCACTCAGTGGCTAAAGCTGAGCTCAGCTTCAGCCTCGCGGCTTCTCAGCCGGGCAGCCCTGCGCCATCCCTTCTCCTCTCCGAGCCGCAGGGATAAGGCACCCCCCAGCCAGGTGGTGTGGAGTAACTCCCGTGGCGCCTGCGCACAGCGGGCTTGGAAACCAGGGCTGCCATGATCCTCGCCCCGCCGTTCCCTTCCTCCTTCCACGGCCCACACACTTCCAGCTCTTCTGTCCCTCGGTGCCTCGGCTGCCTGTTTGCTCCCTCTTCGATCGGTAAGCTTATTTTTCCTTGATTCAGTTGGCGTTTATTAGTATCGGCTGAGTGCCAGGTCCCGTGCAAGGTGCTGAGGGGGCAGCCGAAAACCAGACAGAGTTCCTGCCACTCCTAACCCTGCCTACCCCTCACCAAACATGATATAGGGCACCCTGAGAAGGCTGTGGTTCCGACATTAAGTGCAAGAGGAGGGTGTGGCCGTAGGGGCAGCCTGGGCTGGAAGCCTCAGGAGGGTGCAGCGGGTGGAACAGGAAATGACAGGCTGCACCAGCTCTCACGAGGGCTCCAGGCTTTCCCCAGGCATCAGGGTGGCTGTCCAGGACGTGGGGCGGGAGGCAGGAGGCTCTGGCCTGTGGTTATGGAAGTGGAGGACAGGCCGAGCTGAAAGGCTTGGGAAGGAGGAAGGGACCAGTCCTGGGACCATTGGGGCGAGAGGCGGAAGGAATGAGAAAGGACGGCGCGGCAGGGCCCGGGAAGGGGGACGGGCCAGGGAAGACGAGGGGAGGAGAAGGCCAGGCTGCCTAAGGTAGAGGTCCTGTGGACGTCAGAGCACCGGTTCCACAAGAGCGGCCTCAGCCAGGGGTCTGATAGCTCCAGGCACACAGGGCCTGGCTCCCAGCAGGCACTCGGCGCATGGGGCGTGGTGTGAGTGACTGTGAACGGACAGATGGATTTTCATGTTGGTGATTGCTTCCAACCATGCCACACTGGCTTAAGGAGGGAGGGCTCAGCTGTGTTTCAAGACCTTAACTCCACTCTCCTGAAGCACCGTGGGTTTAACAGAAGGAACCTGTGGCCAGTGACTCCCAGTTCTTCCCGAGGACTGCTGGGCTGGCCCGTGGTCTGTCGGGGGACTGTGGTGTGTGACGTCCATGGAGCTGAGGGCAGGTGGCAGGCCTTCTGGTATCAGGGTCATTTCTCCAACCCCAACCTTCCCAAGATGACTGCAGAAGCAACCCGGCCAGGACCTAAGAGGGTCACACATCTGGCTGTTGTCGGCTCCACAGCAGGAACTAGTTTCTCAGAACCCTTTCCTTCCTGATGGGCCAGAGTGGAGACGGAGGTGAGGCTGGGAAGGGTCGTCTTGGCACAGATGGGGTTACAGTGGGCAGAAAGGACGGCATCCCGAGGATACTCCAGACAGCCAAGATGTCAGTATAAAGCAAGCAGGTGGGAGGTATGAAACTGGGGTCTCCATGGATGGAGAAGTCAGGTCAGGGTCCTGGGGTATCTGTGCAATTTGTTTATATGCAGGGTATTTATAGAACCCAGATGATTGTTTTATTCCAAAGAATTCTGATGCCTTTGAACTTGAACCTGAGCCTGTTTGTACAATGAGCCAAAGAGAAACTGGGCCTGGGCCCAGCACAGCTTCCTGAAATGGGCTGCATCCCAGGTGAGGCCCAAACACGTCCCCACACACCACCTGCAGCCCTCCCCATGAGAGAGCCATTTGTCACACGCTGACCTCTGCTCGGGCTGTGCGTGTGTCCCCTTCCACCCGGGGCACTGGGACCCCTACGGTAGCCCAGCCTCTATGAGACTTTTCAGTTATACAGCCATAAAGTCATTTAGTGCCACAACCGTGAGCAAAACACATGCGATCAAGATAAATCGGTCCCCATTGCCAGGGACAGGGTGCCATTGCTCCATCCTTAGGCTGCCCCTGCCCCCTCCCCCAGCCTGGCAGAGGGACTGTGAGGGAGGGTGCGGAGGCACTGTGTTTAACTCTTCAGTTACCTTCGTCTCGTGAGGTTGAGACCCAGATTCTCTTCTGGAATTTATCATTGCCCCCTCTCCCTCTGACCCCACTGAAATGGGGTGCTAAGAAGTACACAGCAGTGTTCAGAACTACAGGGTGTTGGTCCTGCCACTGTAACTCTCTGCGCCTCGCTTTTCCCGTTCCTCCACATGGGGACAGGCCTGTCAATTGCATGAGACCCCGGATGGCCAGCCCACCAGGGATGCTGGGCGGCCTGCCTGCCGGGCACCTCCTGCCAGCCTGTGAGTCCCTGGTAAGGGGATGACTCCCCTGCATTTGGTCTGGAGGTCAGCTCTCCAAAATTCAACCCACTAACTGCTGCATGTGTCAAGTTGTAGAGGATGTTTTAGTTTCACCTCTACTCTTGTGATCACTGGAATTTCTCTGTTTTTGAGCATTTAGGCCCTGAGTACTCTCTCTGGGTCCAGGGCAAGACACATGTGGAGAGTGTGTTCAGTTTGGCTCAGACTAAGCGGGAGCTGTGGGGATGCAGCTGGAAATAGGTGCTCGCGGGCCCTTAACACCAGGCAGAGGAGTTGGGCTCCCTCCAGAGACAGTGAACAGGGAGGTGGCTTGGAGGCAAGCTGCCTGTTGGTGGAGACATTCCCAGAGAAGAGGCTGCTGTTCCGACCAATAATGAGGTCCTGACCGGAGCAACCTTGGAGGAGATGAAGAGAAAGGGGTGAACTCAGAGGGGTGCAAGGGTGGTTTGGCTATAGTTGTAAAGATGGAGAGAGGTAGATGAGATTTTTGGCTCATTCATCCCTAAAATGGACCATTCACTCAGCCAGCCTGCAGCCTCTGAGTGTGCCTCTCAGGGCAGGAACTACGTTGTTGGATGCAGCCAGAAGCAATTTGCTGTGGGTCAAGATGTGGAGATTTCCAAACTGACAGATGGCAGTGGAGTCTTTGGAGAGGAAACGGGAGGCATTTTTCTTACCAAGATCTGTCCTTGGACAAAGCATACATTATAGGGTTCTCTCCGAGAGATAATTTAAAGAACCTACCCAAGACAAAAGAGAGAGAGAAATATCCCATAGAGGGAAAAGAGATTTCTCACATCCCAATATTTTGGTGCCATGCATCTTGCCCGACACAAGGAAGGTTTCAGCAAAGGCAACTGAGTCGGTTTCTAATGTCACAACTACGATGATCATAACACCCACTCTTCTGAGGTCCCCCCTCCCCAGTCACCTCCCTGAATGGAGACCCTGCCACCCCAGGAGCAGCAGGGGGTCCACCAATCCTGGTGTCAGCAGCAAAGCATGATGGCCGAGCCTTGGAGTAAGGATTGGCCTTGTCAAGCCACGGGGAGGAACTAAGGGCCTCCTCTAGCCCCCACAGTGTAACTGCCAGGACCTAGGTTGGTCTACACGGGGCTTCGTGCACATGTGCAAGCCGGCCCTGCCTAGGGAAGGGAAGTGAGAGAAAGAACCTTTACTTTCAAGGGTTAAGGATAAGTGTTTCTTAGAGCACTCTACAAGTCACACTACTACTGTTATTTGTGGTTATTAACGTAAACGCAGTTCTCCATGGTGCCATTACTGACATTTGGGACCAGATCATTATTGTGTGGGGTGCTTTTTTGTGGTGCTATTTATAGTCTTTATTCTTTTTTAATTAACTTTTATTGGAGTATAGTTGATTTACAATGTTGTGTTAGTTTCTGCTGTGCAGCAAAGTGAATCAGTTATACATATACATATACCCAGTTTTTTTTAGATTCTTTTCCCACATAGGTCATTACAGAGTACTGAGTAGAGTTCCTTGTGCTGTACAGGAGGTCCTTATTCGTTACCTATTTTATATATAGTAGTGGGTATATGTCAGTCCCAATCTCCCAATTTATCCGTCTCCCCCCATTTCCTCCTCAGTAACCATAAGTTCATCTTCTACATCTGTGACTCTAATTCGTTTTTGTAAATAGGTTCATTTGTACCATTTTTTAGATTCTACATATAAATGATACCATATGATATTCGTCTTTCTCTGTCTGACTTAACTTTACTCGGTCTGACGATCTCTAGGTCCACCCATGTCGCTTCAAATGCCATTATTTTGTTCTTTTTATGGCTGAGTAATATTCCATTGCATATATGTACCACATCTTCTTGATCCATTCATCTTTCCATGGACATTTTCGTTGCTTCCATGTCTTGGCTATTGTAAATAGTGCTGCAGTGAACATTAGGGTGCATGTATCCTTTCGAACCATGGTTTTCTCTAGATACATGCCCAGGAGTGGGATTGCTGGATCATATGGTAGCTCTATTTTTTGTTTCTTAAGGAACCTCCATACTGTTTTCTGTAGTGGCTGCAACAATTTACATTCCCACCAACAGTGTAGGAGGGTTCCCTTTTTTCCACACCCTCTCCAGCATTTATTGCTTGTAGACGTTGATGATGGCCATTGTGACTGGTGTGAGGTGATACCTCATTGTAGTTTTGATTTGCATTTTTCTAATAATTAGCTACGTTGAACATCTTTTAATGTGCCTCTTGGCCATCTGTATGTCTTATTTGGAGAAATGTCTACTTAAATCTTCCACCCAGTTTTTGATTGGGTTGTTTGGTTTGTTTTTGTTTTTTTTTATATTGAGCTGCATGAGCTGTTTGTATATTTTGGAGATTAATCCTGTGTCAGTCACATCAGTTGCAAATATTTTCCCCCATTCTGTGAGTTGTCTTTTCATTTTGTTTATGGTTTCCTTTGCTGTGCAAAAGCTTTTGAGTTTAATTAGGTCCCATTTGTTTATTTTTGTCTTTATTTCCATTACTCTAGGAGACGACTCGAAAAACATCTAGCTGCAATTTGTGTCAGAGAGTGTTCTGCCTATGTTTTCCTCTAAGAGTTTTATAGTGTCTGGGCTCATGTTAGGTCTTTAATCCATTTTGAGTTTATTTTTGTGTATGTTGTTAGAGAATGTTCTAATTTCATTTTTTTAACATGTAGCTGTCCAGTTTTCCTGGCACCACTTATTGAAGAGACTGTATTTCCTCCATTGTATAGTCTTGCCTCCTTTGTTGTAGATTAATTGACCATAGATACATGGGTTTATTTCTGGGCTTTCTATCCTGTTCCATTGATCTATATTTCTGTTTTTGTGCTAGTACCATACTGTTTTGATGACTGTACCTTCGTAGTTTGGTCTGAAGTCAGGAGCCTGATTCTTTCAACTCCCTTTTTTTGTTTGTTTGTTTGTTTGTTCTGTTTTTGGGGGCTTTTCTCCCCCTCAAGATTGCTTTGGCTATTCAGGCTCTTTTGTGTTTCCATACAAATCGTAAAATTTTTTGTTCTAATTCTGTGAAAAAATGCTCTTGGTAATTTGATAGGGATTGCACTGAATCTGTAGATTGCTTTAGGTAGTATAGTCATTTTCACAATATTGATCCTTCCAGTCCAAGAACATGGTATATCTCTCCATCTGTTTGTGTCATCTTTGATTTCTTTCATCAGTGTCTTATAGTTTTCAGAGGACAGGTCTTTATTCTCCTTGGGTAGGTTTATTCCAAGGTATTTTATTCTTTTTGATGCGATGGTAAACGGGATTGTTTCTTTGATTTCTCTTTCTCATCTTTCATTGTTAGTGTATAGAAATGCAACAGATTTCTGTGTATTAATTTCATAATCTGCAACTTTACCAGATTCATTGATGAGCTCTAGTAGTTTTCTGGTAGCATCTTTAGGATTTTCTTTGTATATATATATAATCATCTGAAAACAGTGACAGTTTTACTTCTTGTTTTCCAATTTGGATTCCTTTTATTTCTTTTTCTTCTCAGATTGCTGTGACTAGGACTTCCAAAACTATGTTGAAAAAAAATGGTGAGACTGGACATCCTTATCTTGTTCCTCATCTTAGAGGAAATGCTTTCAGTTTTTCACCCTTGAGAATGATGTTTGCTGGGGGTTTGTCGTATATGGCCTTTATGATGTTGAGGTATGTTTCCTATGCCCACTTTCTGGAGAGTTTTTATCATAAATGGATGTTGAGTTTTGTCAAAAGTTTTTCTGCATCTACTGAGATGATCATATGGTTTTATTCTTCAGTTTGGTAATGTGGTATATCATATTGATTGATTTACATATACTGAAGACTCCTTGAATCCCTGGGATAAATTCTATTTGATCATGGTGTATGATCCTTGTAACGTATTGTTGGATTCAATTTGCTAGTATTTTGTTGAGGATTTTTGCGTCTATGTTGATCAGTGATATTGGCCTATAATTTTCTTTTTTTGTCACGTCTTTGTCTGATTTTGGTATCAGGGTGATGGTGGCCTTGTAGAATAAGCTTGGGAGTGTTCCTTCCTCTGCAAATTTTTGGAATAGTTTGAGAAGGATAGGTGTTAGCTCTTCTCTAATTGTTTGGTAGAATTCACCTGTGAAGCCAGCTGGTCCTGGACTTCTGTTTGTTGGAAGTTTTTCAATCACAGTTCCAATTTCAGTACTGGTGATTGGTCTGTTCATATTTTCTATTTCTTCCTGGTCCAGTCTCGGAAGATTGTACCTTTCTAAGAATTTGTTCATTTCTTCTAGGTTGTCCATTTTATTGGCATATAATTGCTTGTAGTAGCCTCTTATGATCCTTTGTATTTCTGTGGTGTCAGTTGTAACTTCTCCTTTATCATTTCTAATTTTATTTTATTATTTATTTATTTATTTATTTATTTTTGGCTGTGTTGGGTCTTTGTTGCTGTGCACGGGCTTCCTCTAGTTGCGGTGAGCTGGGGCTACCCTTCATTGTGGTGCGTGGGCTTCTCGTTGTCATGGCTTCTCTTGTTGCAGAGCATGGGCTGTAGGCATGCAGCCTTCAGTAGTTGTGGCACATGGGCTCAGTAGTTGTGGCTTGTGGGCTCCAGAGCTCAGGCTCAGTCGTTGTGGCGCACGGGCTTAGTTGCTCCATGGCACGTGGCGTCTTCCCGCACTAGGGCTTGAACCAGTGTCCCTTGCATTGGCAGGCAGATTCTTAACCACTGTGCCACCAGGGAAGCCCCATTTCTAATTTTATTGATTTGAGTCCTCTCCCTTTTTTTCTTGATGAGTCTGGCTACAGGTTTATCAATTTTGTTTATCTTCTCAAAGAACCAACTTTTAGTTTCATTGATCTTTGCTATTTTTTTTTCATTTCTATTTCATTTATTTCTGCTCTGGTCTTTATGATTTCTTTCCTTCTACTAACTTTGGGGTTTTTTCTTCTTCTTTCTCTAGTTGCTTTAGGTGTAAGGTTAGGTTGTTTATTTGAGGTTTTTCTTGGTTTTTGAGATAGGATTGTGTTGCTATAAACTTCCCTCTTAGAACTGCTTTTGCTACATCCCATAGGTTTTGGGTCATCGTGTTTTCATTGTCATTTGTCTCTAGGTATTTTTTAATTTCCTCTTTGATTTCTTCAACGATCTCTTGGTTATTTAGTAGCATATTGTTTAGCTGCCGTGTGTTTGTTTTTTACAGGTGTTTTCCAGTAATTGATATCTAATCTCATAGTGTTGTGCTCAGAAAAGTGCTTGATATGATTTCAATTTTCTTAAGTTTACCGAGGCTTGATTTGTGACCCAAGATGTGATCTATCCTGGAGAGTGTTCTGTGTGCACTTGAGAAGAATGTGTTTTCTGCTGCCTTCAGATGGAACGTCCTATAACTATCAATTAAGTCTATCTAGTCTATTGTGTCATTTAAGGCTTGTGTTTCTTCATTAACTTTCTGTCTGGATGATCTATCCGTTGGTGTAAGTGGAGTGTTAAAGTCCCCCACTATTATTGTGTTACTGTCGATTTCCCTTTTTATGGCTGTTTCTTCTAACTTTAGGTTTTGTTTATTCTTTCTCTAGTTTCTTTAGGTGTAAGGTTAGGTTGTATACTGGAGATTTTTCTTGTTTCTTGAGGTAAGATTGTATTGTTATAAACTTCCCTCTTGAAACTGCTTTTGCTGTATCCCATAGGTTTTGGATTGTTGTGTCTTCATTGTCATTTGTCTCTAGGTATTTTTTTATTTCCTCTGATTTCTTCAGCAATCCATTGGTTCTTTAGTAACATATTGCTTAGCCTCCATGTGTTTGTGTTTTTTACAGCCTTTTTCCCTGTAATTGATTTCTAATCTCATAGCGTTGTGGTCAGAAAAGATGCTTGAATTTTCTTAAATTTTGTGAAAGGGCTTTTCCTTTCAAGGATTAAGGATCAGTATTTCTTTGAGGGCTGTACAAGTCACATTATTACTGTTAATTGTGGTTATTAATGTAAACCACGATTCTCCATGGTGCCACTGTTGACGTTTGGGACTAGATCATTCTTTGTTGTGGAGACTCTTAAGTGCTTTGTAGTACGTTTAGCAGCATCCCTGACCTGCACCCACTAGATGCCAGTAGGAAAACACTCCCTCCCCAAGATGTGACAACTCCCCAGAAATTACCAAATGTCTCCTGGGGGCGCAGAATCACCCCAGGTTGTGAAGCACTGATATACACCAAACAGGCCTTTCCCCGTCTCTCACCATCAGGTGCACTTTCCCACATCTCCACCTGCACCCAGGCTCTGCCCACCCTCTGTCATGAAGCGCAGCGTCTCAACCCTGGCCAGGCCTCCACTGATTCTCTGGGGGCCCTCCACCTTCACCCACTCAGAAGCTTTTCTTCTAGAATCACCTCTTCTCTTTTTTGCATCATGAAGTGCACCCTCTCCATTTGATCGTTCCCACAGGTTTGTTTTTTAAGCTGTTGTGTTTGGAAGCCAGGCTTTCCTTGGCCTTCCACCCACCATCGCATTTCTCTGCTCCCCTTCCTGACAAAACTCTTCTAATGAACTCCTCCTCTGCACCTGCTGTCCTCTCTCAGCCTATTCCGAAGATGAGTTCACTCCCCAGTGCTCTAATGAAACTCTAGAGGTTCCAAACATTTAGTTCCTGAGTGCCTTCCATGTTGCCAAGCCCATGATCTCAGTCCCGGCATGACTGGAGCTGTTGGCAGCACTGGACACAGGTGACCCCCGCCCTCCCTCACACTCCTGCCCAGGCTCATTGTGACTTCTCCTCATCCTCCCACCTCTAAACCTCAGCGGGGACCAGTACTTAGCTCTCAGATGTCTCCCCTCTTCACACACTCCCTGGTGATCTCACTGGGTCCCATGGTTTTAAATATCACTTAGCATTGATGAATTCTAAAGCAGTATCCCTGGCATGACCACGCTCCTGAGCCCCAGACCCAAATAGCCAACTGCCTACCCCTCAGTCCACCTACTGTGGGAAAAACAGAACGTGAATTTCACCCGAAATATCTGCTCTTTCTTCCTTATCCTTTCAGTAAATGGAACCAAACCCCACGCAATTTTTCTGGCCAAAGTTCTAATATTCGTGCTTGACCCTTTCCTTTCTGTCAATCCCACCATTCAGTCAATCAACACATCTGTTGGCCCTGCCTCTAACAGTTGTCCCAGAATAGTCTGGCTCCTAACAGGTCTCCCTCCTCTGTTGCCCGCTCTGTCCACCCACCACGCAACCCCCAGCAGGCCGCCCCAGCACCATGCACCTCTTTCAGACAGAGCCTTGGTCAGCCCACCTCCTCCCACATTTGCATGCCTCCCAAGCCAGTCATGGTGGTTCTCTCCAGTGGTTGCTTTGGGGTGAGCCCATGACACAAATCTGGCTAAGGAAATCTGAGGGGAAGTCAGGGCGTGAGGGCCTCTGAGAGAGGCTTCCTTGTCCCCACAGTTCATGCTCAAGGGAGAGTCCTTCCTCTCACCCTCTGGTGCAGCGCCTAAAGCTGTGCCACACAGCTGCACTCTGAGGGCTGCAGGGCAGGAAGCGGAGGGCCTGCTTGCCATCTTGGGACCACAGGATGAATCTACCAGGGCCTTCTCGCTATGTTGATAATAGCTTTTCCTTACTAGGCAGCGCCATTCCCATTCGGGGTTTTCTGTTAATGCAGCTGAAAACGTCTCATCCGATGCACAAGGTCTTTAAAAGTGTAAATCAGACCATTTTACTCTCCTGCTTAAAATCCTCCGTTGGCTTCTCGTGGAATAAAACCCAAACTCCTCACCGTCGTCATGGGGCCCCTCCAGCTCAGCTCTTGACCACATCTCCAGCCTCACCTCTGACCACTGCCCCCAGAGGCCTCCTCCCTAACTCCGTGCTGCCCTTTCCCTGCTTGTGCTCATAGCATCACACTCTGGTGAGGGAAAGGCTCCTCCAAATTCAACCCTGAGCCCCCTCTGCCAATACCCAAACCAGGCTGTCAGGGCCAACGCCCCACACTGACCTCCTCTCCTTCCAACAGTTGGACTCAGCTGAGCTCCCTGCCCCCTTGATAAATACTCAGTGACCAAAGTTATGGGAGCAGAGGGGGGACACAGAGGGAGGGCGCAGTCTGAACATGGCTCACCCTGGACCTGGAGGTGGTGGGCCAAGGTCCTTGGGGGGCATGTTGGAAAGGACGGAGGCCGTGAGCAATGTTTCCTTTAAGACAGAAGTTGGCAGGAGCTCCATGGGCCCTGGGAGAAGCAGAGCCCACCGCCAGGCTCAGGAACCCCTCAGCAGGAGTTCATCGGAGCTGTGGTGCACTCCAGAAGTTGGAGTTGAGACAAAAACAAATACACTGATGTAATCTGTTTCCAAAATGGCCTGCTGATGCCTGTTTACAAAATGCAGCCATGACTTAGCGTCCTCAGGAGACCAGATAATTAAACAGAAAACAAGCTATATTATTCATGTTCTTGCAAGGCCCGATGGCTTCTCCCCTTTGCATGCGTGAAGCATGGTCCCTGCTCAGAGAGGGCCCAGCCTGTGCTGCAGGGCAGAGGTGGAGTGAGGGGACGCATCAGGGACAGGCTCCCTGTCTGGCTTCTGCTGCTTCGTCACCCCCCAGCCCCTGGACAATAGAGGATTGTGTCTGTTCCTCTTCCTTGGCTGAGGCTGTGTAGTAACAAGAGTGCCACAGTTTAGAAATCCTCTTCACGTCTTACTCACTAAAGAGAACAAGAATGTGCTTGTAATCTACATTTCAGATCACACGCCTTGGGAAAGTTTAGCGGCTATCAGTCAAGACAGAGGTGGCACCTCAAGCCGGTGTGTGGGTCTCTGGACCTCCACTCCCAGCTTGCCTCACCTTAGGGAATGCCACTGTATTATGCAAGAGGATCAAGCCAGGAATGCAGGAGGGAGTCACCCTGAAACCCCTTTCCCTTGCCCCCTCATCCACATTATTTCCAAGCCTTCCTGTTCTCCCCATCTACACAGTCACCACCTGTCTCCCCTGAACCACTGCCTTAGCCTCCTGGATGGTCTCCCCGCATCCTCTCCTCTCCCCTAATGGTCCATTCCCACAGTAGCCAAAATGATCCTTTTAGCATGCAAATCAGATCACAGCCCTTCTTGACTTAAAATCCTTCCCATCCCTTTCCATTGCCTTAAATTAACACTGTTACATCTTCCCTTTAAGGAACCATGGCTCTGCCTGTTCCATCTGGCTGCATTCTGCCTCTCTGACTGCATCTGTGCCACACACACCTGCCCTATTCCCTGTGATTCAGCCACACTGGCCTTCTTCAGTTCCCAGAGAACTCTAAGGCCCATCCTACCTCAGGGCCTTTGCACAAGCTGTTTCTCTGACTAGACTATCTTTCCCCGCACTCTTGGCCTGGCTAGTTTCTTCTCTTCTTACAGATAACTACTTAAATATCTCCTACTCAGAAGTCTTCCACCCCTACTCGCCACTTGCATCTTTTTTTAATCTATATATATTTTTTTTAATGGAAATATAGCTGATTTACAATGTTGTGTTAATTTCTTCTGTACAGAAAATTGATTCAGTTATACATATATATATATATACTTTTTTATATTCTTTTCAGTTATGGTTTATCGTAGGATATTGAATATAATTCTCTGTGCAATACAGCAGGACAATGTTGTTTATCCATTATATATAAAAATGTATACATCTGCTAACCCTAACCTCCCACTCCATCCCTCCCCCAACCCCCTCCCCCTTGGCAACCACCAGTCTGTTCTTATGTCCATGATTCTGCTTCTGTTTCATAGATAGGTTCGTTTGTGTCATATTTTAGATTAAATATATAAGTGATATCGTATGGTATTTGTCTTTCTCTTTCTGACTTACTTAGTATGATAATCTCTAGTTGCATCCATGTTGATGCAAATGGCATTATTTCGTTCTTTTTTATGGCTGAGTAGTATTCCATTGTACATATCACATCTTCTTTATCCATTCATCTGTCAGTGGACATTTACGTTGTTTCCATGTCTTGGCTGTTGTGAATAGTGCTGCTATGAACACTGGGGTGCATATACATTTTTTTAACATCTTCATTGGAGTATAATTGCTTTGAAACGGTGTGTTACTTTCTGCTTTATAACAAAGTGAATCAGTTATACATATACGTATGTTCCCACATCTCTTCCCTCTTGTGTCTCTCTCCCTCCCACCCTCCTTATCCCACCCCTCTAGGTGGTCACAAACCACCTAGCTAATCTCCCTGTGCTATGCAGCTGCTTCCCACTAGCTATCTATTTTACGTTTGGTAGTGTACATATGTCCATGCCACTCTCTCACTTTGTCCCAGCTTACCCTTCCCCCTCCCCATGTCCTCAAGTCCATTCTCTAGTAGGTCTTGGTCTTTATTCCTGTCTTGCCCCTAGGTTCTTAAGAACTTTTTTTTTTATTCCATATATGTGTGTAAGCATACAGTATTTCTTCTTCTCTTTCTGACTTACTTCACTCTGTATGACAGACTCTAGGTCCATCCACCTCACTACAAATAACTCAATTTCGTTTCTTTTTATGGCTGAGTAATATTCCATTGTATATATGTGCCACATCTTCTTTATCCATTCATCCGATGATGGACACTTAGGTTGCTTCCATCTCCTGGCTATTGTAAATAGAGCTGAAATGAACATTTTGGTACATGACTCTTTTTGAATTATGGTTTTCTCAGGGTATATGCCCAGTAGTGGGATTCTGGGTCATATGATAGTTCTATTTGTAGTTTTTTAAGGAACCTCCATACTGTTCTCCATAGGGGCTGTACCAATTCACATTCCCACCAGCAGTGCAAGACTGTTCCCTTTTCTCCACACCCTCTCCAGCATTTATTGTTTCTAGATTTTTTGATGATGGCCATTCTGACCAGTGTGAGATGATATCTCATTGTAGTTTTGATTTGCATTTCTCTAATGATTAATTATGTTGAGCATTCTTTCATGTGTTTCTTGGCAATCTGTATATCTTCATTGGAGAAATGTCTATTTAGGGCTTCTGCCCATTTTTGGATTGGGTGGTTTGTTTTTTTGTTATTGAGCTGCATGGGCTGCTTATAAATTTTTGAGATTAATCCTTTGTCAGTTGCTTCATTTGCAAATATTTTCTCCCCTTCTGAGGGTTGTCTTTTGGTCTTGTTTATGGTTTCCTTTGCTGTGCAAAAGCTTTTAAGTTTCATTAGGTCCCATTTGTTTATTTTTGTTTTTATTTCCATTTCTCTAGGAGGTGGGTCAAAAAGGATCTTGCTGTGATTTATACCATAGAGTGTTCTGCCTATGTTTTCCTCTAAGAGTTTGATGGTGTCTGACCTTACCTTTAGATCTTTAATCCATTTTGAGTTTATTTTTGTGTATGGTGTTAGGGAGTGTTCTAACTTCATTCTTTTACATGTAGCTGTCCAGTTTGCCCAGCACCACTTATTGAAGAGGCTGTCCTTTCTCCACTGTACATTCCTGCCTCCTTTATCGAAGATAAGGTGACCATATGTGCGTGGTTTATCTCTGGGCTTTCTATCCTGTTCCATTGATATATATTTCTGGTTTTGTGCCAGTACCATACTGTCTTGATTACTGTAGCTTTCTGGTATAGTCTGAAGTCAGGGAGCCTGATTCCTCCAGCTCCATTTTTTGTTCTCAAGATTGCTTTGGCTATTCGGAATCTTTTGTGTTTCCATACAAATTGTGAAATTTTTTGTTCTAGTTCTGTGAAAAATGCCAGTGGTAGATTGATAGGGATTGCATTGAATCTGTAGATTGCTTTGTGTAGTAGAGTCATTTTCACAATCTTGATTCTTCCAATCCAAGAACATGGTATATCTCTCCATCTATTTGTATCATCTTTAATTTCTTTCATCAGTGTCTTATAATTTTCTGCATACAGGTCTTTTGTCTCCTTAGGTAGGTTTATTACTAGATATTTTATTCTTTTTGTTGTAATGGTAAATGGGAGTTATTTCTTAATTTCACTTTCAGATTTTTTATCATTAGTGTATAGGAATGCCAGAGATTTCTGTGCATTAATTTTGTATCCTGCTACTTTACCAAATTCATTGATTAACTCTAGTAGTTTTCTGGTAGCATCTTTAGGATTCTCTATGTATAGTATCATGGCATCTGCAAACAGTGACAGCTTTGCTTCTTCTTTTCCAATTTGGATTCCTTTTATTTTCTTTTCTTCTCTGATTGCTGTGGCTAAAACTTCCAAAACTATGTTGAATAAGAGTGGTGAGAGTGGGCAACCTTGTCTTGTTCCTGATCTTAGTGGCAGTGCTTTCAGTTTTTCACCATTGAGGACAATGTTGGCTGTGGGTTTGTCATATATGGCCTTTATTATGTTGAGGAAAGTTCCCTCTATGGCTACTTTCTGCAGGGTTTTTCTCATATATGGGTGTTGAATTTGTCAAAAGCTTTCTCTGCACCTATTGAGATGATCATATGGTTTTTCTCCTTCAATTTGTTAACATGGTGTATCACGTTGATTGATTTGCGTATATTGAAGAATCCTTGCATTCCTGGAATAAACCCTACTTGATCATGGTGTATGATCCGTTTAATGTGCTGTTGGATTCTGTTTGCTAGTGATTTTGTTGAGGATTTTTGCATCTATGTTCATCAGTGATATCGGCCTGTAGTTTTCTTTCTTTGTGACATCCTTGTCTGGTTTTGGTATCAGGGTGATGGTGGCCTCGTAGAATGAGTTTGGGAGTGTTGCTCCCTCTGCTATATTTTGGAAGAGTTTGAGAAGGATAGGTGTTAGCTCTTCTCTAAATGTTTGATAGAATTCACCTGTGAAGCCATCTGGTCATGGGCTTTTGTATGTTGGAAGATTTTTAATCACAGTTTCAATTTCAGTGCTTGTGATTTGTCTGTTCATATTTTCTGTTTCTTCCTGATTCAGTCTTGGCAGTTTGTGCTTTCTAAGAATTTGTCCATTTCTTCCAGGTTGTCCATTTTATTGGCATAGAGTTGCTTGTAGTAATCTCTCATGATATTTTGTATTTCTGCAGTGTCAGTTGTTACTTCTCCTTTTTCATTTCTAATTCTATTGATTTGAGTCTTCTCCCTTTTTTTCTTGATGAGTCTGGCTAATGGTTTATCAATTTTGTTTATCTTCTCAAAGAACCAGCTTTTAGTTTTATTGCTCTTTGCTATCGTTTCCTTCATTTCTTTTTCATTTATTACTGATCTGATTTTTATTATTTCTTTCCTTCTGCTAACTTTGGGGGTTTTTTGTTCTTCTTTCTCTAATTGCTTTAGGTGCAAGGTTAGGTTGTTTATTCGAGATGTTTCCTGTTTCTTAAGGTAGGATTGTATTGCTATAAACTTCCCTCTTAGAACTGCTTTTGCTGCGTTCCATAGGTTTTGGGTCGTCATGTCTCCATTGTCATTTGTTTCTAGGTATTTTTTGATTTCTTCAGTGATCACTTCGTTATTAAGCAGTGTATTGTTTAGCCTCCATGTGTTTGTATTTTTTACAGATCTTCTCCTGTAATTGATATCTAGTCTCATAGAGTTATGGTCGGGAAAGATAACTTGATACAATTTTAATTTTCTTAAATTTTCCAAGGCTTGATTTGTGACCCAAGGTATGATCTATCCTGGAGAATGTTCCATGAGCACTTGAGAAAAATGTGTATTCTGTTGTTTTGGGATGGAATGTCCTATAAATATCAATTAAGCCCATCTTGTTTAATGTATCCTTTAAAGCTTGTGTTTCCTTATTTATTTTCATTTTGGATGATCTGTCCATGGGTGAAAGTGGGGTGTTAAAGTCCCCTACTATGAATGTGTTACTGTCGATTTCCCCTTTTATGGCTGTTAGTATTTGCCTTATGTATTGAGGTGCTCCTATGTTGGGTGCATAAATATTTACAATTGTTATATCTTCTTCTTGGATCGATCCCTTGATCGCTATGTAGTGTCCTTCTTTGTCTCTTGTAATAGTCTTTATTTTAAAGTCTATTTGTCTGATATGGGAATTGCTACTCCAGCTTTCTTTTGATTTCCATTTGCATGGAATATCTTTTTCCATCCCCTCACTTTCAGTCTGTATGTGTCCCTAGGTCTGAAGTGGGTCTCTTGTAGACAGCATATATATGGGTCTTGTTTTTTTATCCATTCAGCCAGTCTGTGTCTTTTGGTGGGAGCATTTAATCCATTTACATTTAAGGTAATTATCAATATTTATGTTCCTATTCCCATTTTCTTAATTGTTTTGGGTTTGTTATTGTAGGTCTTTTCCTTCTCTTGTGTTTCTTGCCTAGAGAAATTCCTTTAGCATTTGTTGTAAAGCTGCTTTGGTGGTTCTGAACTCTCTCAGCTTTTCCTTGTCTGACAGTAAAGGTTTTAGTTTCTCCATCAAATCTGAATGAGATCCTTGGTGGGTAGAGAAATCTTGGTTGTAGGTTTTTCTCCTTCATCACTTTAAATATGTTCTGCCACTCCCTTCTGGCTTGCAGAGTTTCTGCTGAAAGATCAGCTGTTAACCTTATGGGGATTCCCTTGTGTGTTATTTGTTGTTTTTCCCTTGCTGCTTTTAATATATTTTCTTTGTATTTAATTTTTGATAGTTTGATTAATATGTGTCTTGGCATGTTTCTCCTTGGATTTATCCTGTATGGGACTCGCTGTGCTTCCTGGACTTGATTAACTATTTCCTTTCCCATATTAGGGAAGTTTTCAACTATAATTTCTTCAAATATTTTCTCAGTCCCTTTTTTTTTCTCTTCTTCTTCTGGGACCCCTATAATTCGAATGTTGGTGCGTTTAATGTTGTCCCAGAGGTCTCTGAGACTGTCCTCAGTTCTTTTCATTCTTTTTTCTTTATTAAGCTCTGCAGTAGTTATTTCCACTATTTTATCTTCCAGGTCACTTATCCGTTCTTCTGCCTCAGTTTTTCTGCTATTGATCCCTTCTAGAGTATTTTTAATTTCATTTATTGTGTTGTTCATCGTTGCTTGTTTCCTCTTTAGTTCTTTTAGGTCCTTGTTAAATGTTTCTTGCATTTTTCTCTATTGTATTTGCAAGATCTTGGTTCATCTTTACTATCATTATTCTGAATTCTTTTTCAGATAGACTGTCTATTTCCTCTTCATTTGTTAGGTCTGGTGGGTTTTTATCTTGCTCCTTCATCTGCTGTGTGTTTTTCTGTCTTCTCATTTTGCTTATCTTACTGTGTTTGGGGTCTCCTTTTTGCAGGCTGCAGGTTCATAGTTCCCGTTGTTTTTTGTGTCAGCCCCCAGTGTCTAAGGTTGGTTCAATGGGTTGTGTAGGCTTCCTGGTGAAGGGGACGAGTGCCTATGTTCTGATGGATGAGGCTGGATCTTGTCTTTCTGGTGGGCAGGTCCACATCTGGTGGTGTGTTTTGGGGTGTCTGTGGGCTTATTATGATTTTAGGCAGCCTCTCTGCTAATGGGTGGGGTTGTGTTTCTGTCTTGCTAGTTGTTTGGCATAGGGTGTCCAGCACTGTAGCTTGCTGGTTGTTGAGTGAAGCTGGGTGCTGGTGTTGAGATGGAGATCTCTTGGAGATTTTCGCCATTTGATATTACGTGGGCCTGGGAGGTCTCTTGGGGACCAGTGTCCTGAAGTTGGCTTTCCCACCGCAGAGGCACAGCAGTGACTCCTGGCTGCAGCACCAAGAGCTCTTCATCCAAACGGCTCAGAATTAAAGGGAGAGAAAGTAGAAAGGAAAGAAAGAAAGAGAGAAAGAGAGAGAGAGAGGGAGGGAGGGAGGAAGGAAGAGAAAGAAAGGGGATAAAATAAGATAAAATAGATGAAAGCTATTAAAATAAAAAATAATTATTGAGAAAAAAAAATTTTTAAGTAAAAAACAAATGAAAAACGGACAGACAGAACCCTAGGACAAATGGTGAAGGCAAAGCTATACAGACAAAATCTCACACAGAAGCATACACATACACACTCACAAAAGAGTATAAGGGGAAAAAATAATATATCTTGCTCTCAAAGTCCACCTCCTCAATTTCGGATGATTCGTTGTCTATTCAGGTATTCCACCGATGCAGGGTGCGTCAAGTTGACTGTGGGGATTTAATCCGCTGCTCCTGAGGCTGCTGGGAGAAATTTCCCTTTCTCTTCTTTGTTCGCACAGCTCCCGGGGCTCAGCTTTGGATTTGGCCCCGCCTCTGCGTGTAGGTCGCCGTAGGGCGTCTGTTCTTTGCTCAGACAGGACGGGGTTAAAGGAGCCACTGATTCAGGGGCTCTGGCTCACTCAGGCAGAGGGGGAGGGAGGGGCACGGAATGAGGGGCGAGCCTGCGGCAGCAGAGGCCAACATGATGTTGCACCAGCCTGAGGCACGCTGTGCCTTCTCCCGGGGAAGTTGTCCCTGGATCACGGGACCCTGGCAGTGGCGGGCTGCACAGGCTTCGGGAGGGGAGGTGTGGACAGTGACCTTTGCTCGCACACAGGCTTCTTGGTGGCCACAGCAGCAGCCTTAGTGTCTCATGCCCGTCTCTGGGTTCTGCACTGATAGCCGCGGCTTGCACCCGTCTCTGGACCTCCTTTAAGCAGTGCTCTTAATCCCCTCTCCTCGCGCCCCAGGAACCAAAGAGGGAAGAAAAAGTCTCTTGCCTCTTCGGCAGCTCCAGACTTTTTCCCGGACTCCCTCCCGGCTAGCGGTGGCGCACTAACCCCTTCAGGCTGTGTTCACACCGCCAGTCCTCTCCCTGCAGTCCGACTGAAGCCGGAGCCTCAGCTCTCAGCCCCCGCCCACCCCAGCGGGTGAGCAGACAAGCCTCTCGGGCTGGTGAGTGCCGGTGGGCACCGATCCTCTGTGTGGGAATCTCTCCGCTTTGCCCTCCGCACCCCTGTTGCTGTGCTCTCCTCCGCAGCTCCAAAGCCTCCCCACTCCGCCACCCGCAGTCTCCGTCTGTGAAGGGACTTCTAGTGTGTGGAAACCTTTCCTCCTTCACAGCTCCCTCCCACTGGTGCAGGTCCCGTCCCTATCCTTTTGTCTCTGTTTATTCTTTTTTCTTTTGCCCTACCCAGGTACGTGGCGAGTTTCTTGCCTTTTGGGACGTCTGAGGTCTTCTGCCAGCGTTCAGTGGGTGTTCTGTAGGAGTTGTTCCACGTGTAGATGTATTTCTGATGTATCTGTGGGGAGGAAGGTGATCTCCGCTTCATACTCTTCCGCCATCGTCCCCCTCTCCCATGTACCTTTTTGAATTATAGTTTTTTCTGGTTATATGCCCAGGAATGGGATTGCTGGATCATAGGGTAATTCTATTTTTAGTTTCCTAGGGAACTGCCCTATTGTTTTCCACAGTGGTTGCACCAACTTATGTTCCTACCAACAATGTAGGAGGGTCCCCTTTTCTCCACATCCTCTCCAGCATTTGTATAGACTTTTTTAGTAATGGCCGTTCTGACCGGTATAAGGTGGTACCGCACTGTAGTTTTGATTTGCATTTCTCTAATAATTAATGACATTGAGCATCTTTTTATGTGCCTATTGGCTGTTTGTATTTTTTCTTTGTAGAAATGTCTATGTAGGTCTTCTCCCCATTTTTCGTTTGGGTTGTTTGGTTTTTTGTTATTGAGTTGTATAAGCTGCTTCTATATTAAGCTCCTGTCAGTTGCATCATTTGCAAATATTTTCTCCCATTCTGTAGGTTATCTTTTCATTTTGTTTATGGTTTCCTTTGCTTTGCAAAAGCTTATAAGTTTGACTGGGTCCCATTTGTTTGTTTTTATTTCTGTTGCCTTGGGAGACTGACCTAAGAAAACATTGGTATGATTTATGTCAGAGAATGTTTTGCCTATGTTCTCTTCTAGGAGTTTTATGGTGTCATGTCTTATGTCTAAGTCTTTAAGACATTTTGAGTTTATTTTTGTGTATGGTGAGAGGGTGTTTCCTAACTCCATTGATTTACATGCAGCTCTCCAACTTTCCCAACACCACTTGCCGAATAGACTGTCTTTTTTCCATTGTATTTTCTTACCTCCTTCGTCGAAGATTAACTGACCATAGGTGTGTGGGTTTATTTCTGGGCCCTCTATTCTCTTCCATTGGTCCATATGTCTGTTTTTGTGCCAATACCACACTGTTTTGATTACTGTAGTTTTGTAGTATTGTCTGAAGTCTGGGAGGATTATGCATCCTGCTTTGTTCTTTTTCTTCAGGGCTGCTTTGGCAATTCATTCTGTGTCTTTTATGGTTCCATATGAATTTTAGGATTATTTATTCTACTTCTGTGAAAAATGTCATGGATAATTTGGTAGGGATCAGATTAAATTTTTAGTTGCTTTGGGTAGTATCGCCATTTTAACTTTATTAATTCTTCCAATCCAAGAGCATGGGATATCTTTCCATTTCTTTGAATCAGTTTCAATTTCCTTATTAATATTTTATAGTTCTCAGTGTATAAATTTTTCACCTCTTTCGTCAGGTTTATTCCTAAGTATTTTATTTTGGGGGGTGCTATTTTAAAGGTATTGTTTTTTGACATTCTCTTTCTGATATTTCATTGTTGGTATAAAGAAATGCAACCGATTTCTGTATGTTAATCTTGTATCCTGCTACCCTGCTGAATTTGTTTATCAGTTCTAGTAGTTTTTGTGTGGAGTCTTTAAGGTTTTCTGTATATAGTATCATATCATCTGCTATGAAGACAATTTTACTTCTTCCCTTCCAACTTGGATACATTTTACTTCTTTTTCTTATCTGATTGCTGTGGCTAGGACTTCTAATACTGTGTTGAATAGAAAAGGTGACAGTGAGCATCCTTGACTTGTTCCAGATTTTAGCGGGAAGGCTTTCAGCTTTTCACCATTGAATATTATATTGGCTGTAGGTTTGTCATAAATAGTTTTTATTATATTGAGATACATTCTCTCTATACCCACTTTTGTAAGAGTTTTTATCATGAATGGATGTTGAATTTTGTCAAATGGTTTTTCTGCATCTATTGAGATGATCATGTGGTTTTTGTCTTTTCTTTTGTTTGTGTGGTGTATCACTTTAATTGATCTGGATATGTTGAACCATCCTTGTGACCTTGGGAAGAATCCCACTTGGTCATGGTGTACGATATTTTTTATGTGTTGTTGGATTCAGTTTGCTAATATCTGTTGAGAATTTTTGCATCTATATTCATCAAATATATTGTCCTATAATTTTCTTTTTCAGTGGTATCCTTGTCTGGTTTTAGTATCAGGGTCATGTGGCTTCGTAGAATGTTTTTGAGAGTGTTCCCTCCTCTTCAGTTTTTTGTAAGAGCTTGAAAAGGATCGGTATATGTTCTTCTTTGTATGTTTGGTAGAATTCACCTGTGAAGCCATCTGGTCCTGGACTTCTTTTGTTCATAGGGAGTTTTTTAATTACAGATTCTGTTTCACCTCTAGTGAGCAGTCTGTTCAAATTATCTATTTCCTTTTGATTCAGTTTTAGTGAGCTGTATGTTTCTAGAAACTTGTCCATTTCTTCTAGGTTGTCGAATTTGTTGGAAAATAATTTTCCATAATATTTCCTTATGGTTTTTTGTATCTCTGTGGTATCAGTTGCTATGTCTCCTTTTTCATTTCTTATTTTGTTTATTTGGGTTCTCTCACTTTTCTTCTTGGTGAGCCTGGCCAGAGGTTTGTCAATCTTGTTTATCTTTTCAAAGAACCAGCTCTTGGTTTTATTGATTTTTTTTTTTTTGCTTGTTTTTTAATCTCTACTTTATTTATTTCCTCTCTGACCTTTATTATCTCCTTCCTCTGCTGAATCCAGGTTTTATTTGTTCTTCTTTTTCTAATTCTTTTAGGTGGTGGGTTAGGTTGTTTATGTGAGATTTTTCTTGTTTCTTAAATAAGGCCTGTATCGCTATGAACTTCGCTCTAAGAACTGCTTCTGCTGGATCCCATATATTTTCTTTGGTTGTGTTTTCATTGTCATCTGCCTCAAGATATTTTTTAATTTCTTCTTTGATTTCATCATTGACCCATTGGTTTTTTAGTAGCATGTTATTTATCGCCGTGTAATTGTTTTTTCTTGTTTCTTTTTCTGTGGATGATTTCCAGTTTCATGTTGTTGTGGTCAAAAATGATGCCTGAGATAATTTCTATACTCTTAAATTTGTTGAGGCTTGTTTGGTGCCATAGTATGTGGTCAATCCTAGAGAATGTTCCATGTGCATGTGAAAAGAATGTGTATTCTGCTTTTTTTGGATGTAATGTCCTGAAAAATATCAATAAGTCTAACTGTTCTATTGTTACATTTACGATCTCTGTTGCCTTATTGATTCTCTGTCTAGATCTGTCCATTGATATGAGTGGAGTGTTAAAGTCTCCAACTATTATTGTATTCCTGTCAATTTCTTCCTTTATGTCTGTTAGTATTTGTTTTATGTGTTTGGTTGCTCCTGTATTAGGTGCATATATGTTGATGAGTGTAAAATCCTCTTCTTGTATTGATCCTTTTATCATTATATAGTGTCCTTCTTTATCTTTCTTTATGGCCTTTGTTTTAAAGTTATTTTGTCCGATATGAGTATTGCAACCCCTGCTTTCTTGTCATTTGTTTGTGTGAAATACCTTTTTCCATTCCCTCACTTTTAATCTATGTGTGTCCTTTACCCTAAAGTGGGTCTCTTGTAGGCAGCATATTATAAGCTGTTGTTTTTTTATACAATCTGCCACTCTGTGTGTTTTGATTGGAGCATTTAGTCCATTGACATTTAAGGTAATTACTGATAGATATGTATTGCCATTTTAAACCTTGTTTTCCCATTGATTTTATATTTCTTCTTTGTCCTTTTTGTTTTTCCTTTTGTGGTTTGATGATTTTCTTTTGTATTATAATTATACTCTCTTCTTTGGGGTTTTTGTGAATCTGCTGTATGTTTTTGATACGTGGTTACCCTGTTTTTCAAGTATGTTAACCCCTTCCTGTATCTACTTGCCTTAGACTGGTGGTCATATAGGCTCAAACACATTCTAGGCGGAAAAAAAAAATCTACATTTTCTTGCTCCCCCACATTTTATGATTTTGATGGCCTCTTTTACATCTTCATGTTCATCCTTTTGCTGTTAATTGTGGTTATTTTCACTTTCACAGAAATTTTTTTGATTTTTTTTCTTAATCTGTGTACTGGCTTATTTAAGTGATTTACTTTCCAATTGTGATTTTCTCTTTCCTATAGATTCTTCTTTTCTATTTAGAGAAGACCTTTCAATATTTCCTTTAGGATAAGTTTAATATTGCTGTATTGTTTTAGTTTTTGCTTCTCTGAGAAATTCTTTATCTCTCCTTCTATTCTAAATGATAATCTTATTGGGTAGAGTATCCTAGGTTGCAGATTTTTCCCTTTCAGGACTTTGAATATTTTGCCACTCCCTTCTGGCCTGCAGCATTTCTGTAGAGAAATCAGCTGATAGCTTTATGGGGGTTCCCTTGTAATTAACTCTTTGTTTTTCTCTTGCTGCCTTTAGAATCCTCTCTTTATTATTATTTTTTTTTTTGCGGTACGCGGGCCTCTCACTGTTGTGGCCTCTCCCGTTGCAGAGTACAGGTTCCAGACATGCAGGCTCAGCGGCCACGGCTCACGGACCCAGCCGCTCCACGGCATGTTGGATTTTCCCAGACCGGGGCACAAACCCATGTCCCCTGCATCGGCAGGCAGACTCTCAACCACTGCACCACCACAGAAGCCCTCTTTATCTTTAACTTTTGCTATTTTTTATTATAATATGTCTTGGTGTACGTCTGTTTATATATATATTATTTGGGACGCTCTGTGCTTCCTATACCTGCATATCTGTTTCCTTCTTTAGGTTTAGGAAGTTTTCAGCCATAATTTCTTCAAATATATTTTTTATACCCTTTTCTCTTTCTCCCGCTTCTGGAATCCCTATTATGTGTAGATTGGCATGCTTTATATTATCCTATAGGTCTCACATTGCTTTCTTTTTTGTTTGTTTGTTTGTTTGGTTGGTTTTCTGTCTGCTGGCCTGATTGGGTGGTTTCTGTTATTCTGTCTTCCAGGTCATTTATTTGTTCTTCTGCATTATTCATTCTACTATTCATTGCCATTAGCTCAGCTTTCATCTCTGAAAATGAGTTTTCTAATTTTTCTTGATTCGTCTTTATAGTTTCTAGTTCCCTTTTACAGTATTCTGCATTTCTGTCAATAGCCTTTCTTAATTCCTTTAATATTTTCATTATCTCCTTTTTGAAATCAGTGTCTGTTACACTAAAGAAGTCTTTCATTATTTGTTCCTTCAGAGAAATTCTCTTGGTCTTTTAACTGGGAGTGGTTCCTCTGCTTCTTCATTTTACTTATATTTGTCTTACTCTGTGAGTTTAGGAGAAACAATTGTCTACTGTGGTCTTGGAGGACTATTTACATGTGAGGGTGCCCCTGTGTAGCTTGTGTGGGTTTAATATATTTGGTGCGAGGGCTGTTTTTAGTACGGGTGCCTGTCGCCTCTTAGGGAGTGCTGGTCATTATCCCCTTGATAGGGAGCGTACAGATGTGGCAGCTGGTTCCCAGTCCTGGGGCTCTCAACAGCAGTGGCAGCTCCGGCACATCCCCAGAGCACATGATGGAAGTGGATGTAGCTCCTAACCACTCCTGGAGTCTGCGAGGGCAGTGGCAGAGGCTCATGACCACTCCTGGTGTTTGGATGAGCAGCAATGATGGTTCACAACTGCCCTTGGAGCCTGTGCAGGCAGTGTCTTGCCCTCTGCAAGTGTGCACAAAGGGAAAAGGGCTACAATCTGGGTCCCATCTCTCCCCTTGGGCACCCCCCAAACAATGGCAACAGGCCTCTAAGGCAGCCCAGATTTCCTCTGTGTACACCCTCAGTTGCGGTCACATAGGATTCCAGCCACCCCAGGCTGTTTGCACACAGCCAACCTCAATCCTCTCCCTGATTCTGATCTCTGAAGCCCGAGTTCCAGCCTCCAGCCCCTGTCTGCATGGGCGGTTGCATCTCTCAGGCTGCAGAGTGCAGTGCAGCAGCACTGACCATCTGTGTAGTTCTCCCTCTGCTCTGGCTGCCACAGACTGGCTGCTGCATTCTCCTCTGAAGCTCCCCTTCTGTCCCAGCCAATCTCCCTGCCAGACGAGGGGACTTCCCAGGGTGCAGGAACCTTTCCTCTTCCACAGCTCCCTCCCAGGGATGCAGGTCCCATCCCTATTCCTTTCTTGCTTTCTTTTTTTTTTTCTTTTCTCTTTTCCTACTGGTTACATGGAAATTATTTTGCCCTTTCAGCAGTCTGAGGTCTTCTGCTGGCGTTCAGTAGATATTCTGTGAGAATTGTTCCAAATGTACATGTATTTTTGATGTATTTGTGGAAGCAGTTGAGCTTCATGTCCTACTACTCCACCATCTTGATCCTGAATGTCTCCACTTGCATCTTGATAGGGCTCCCGTGATATTCTCTCCTGGCATCTTGTTCCTTCTACCTATAGAGCATATTATACTGTGTAATTTATTTACACATTCTCTCCCATCCCACCCTTAGATGCCCCCTCCCTTGGGCATAGAGTTTGAACACTAATAATGAAAGCAGTAGTAATAGCTATGGGATAAGGGAATGAGATCCCTGGACAGATTTTCTGGGGATTGGAACAGAAGTTAGATCTCCTCTTGTCAGAGGATTCTCAGAGGCTTCCTGACCTGAATGCCTTGCCCTCCCAACAGTCCCTTCCACATCGCATTACAATTTCTTCAGTGGAAGTAAATTAACTTATATTTCTTCCTCTTGGTAGGGGGGTGGGGTGCGGTGTTATGTATTAGGTAATCAACACCAGGTGCTATAGAAACCCTAAAATCTCAGCGGCATAATGCAGTAAAGACTGACTTCTCACCCTCATCAGGTCTGATAGGGTCAGGCAGCTCTCCTCAAACAGCAACTAGGAGACTACTTTGTTCTTTGTTCTCACAAAATGCTTCGCCATACAGTCTCCATGGAAGGAAATGAGAGCGTGGATGATAACTCCATAAGTTAGGGTTCTCCAGAGTACCAGAACCAGTAGGATGGATGGATGGATGGATGGATGATGGATGGATGATGGATGGATGATGGATGGATGGATGGAGAGTTATTTATTTTTAGGAATTGGCTCACATGATTATAGAGGCTGAGAAGTCCCAAGATCTGCAGTCAATAAGCAGGAGGCCTAGGAGAGCCAGTGGTGTAAGTTCCAGTCTGAAAGCCAGCAACCTCAAGACCCAGGAAGAGATGTTGTCTTGGTTCAAGTCTGAAGAGAAGAAAAGACCTATGTCCCCTCTTGAACCAGTCAGGGAAAAGAAACTCTCTCTTACTCAGACTTTTTGTCTTATTCAGGTCTTCAGTTGACTGGATGAGGCCCATGGACATTAGGGAGGGCAATCTGCTTTACTCAGTCTACTGATTCAAATGTTCATCTCATCCAGAAACAGTCTCATAGATACACCAGAATAATGTTTAACCAACTCTCTGTGCACCCCATGGCCCAGTCAAGTTGATACATAAAATTAACCATCGTAATGACTGCTTGTGGACCCAGGCATGTTCAGATTCTTTTGGTCAGAACCAGTCATATCACTGCATCCTGGCTTCAAGAGGGGCTGAGAAATAGTCTTAGTGAGTGCTCAGAGATTGGAAAATGAACCAGCATCTGTGAACACATAGCATGGCACCCTCATGCTGGTTAGATCAAAGCTGTCTGCTCTTCACCAACAGCTTGTCCAGGAGATGCTAGATCCAGTCTTTGACATCTGTATGAATTTTTGCAAATTCCGAGTAACTAGTATACAATTACCTAAGATAGTACTTCTTTTCCCTACAGTCACCAAAAGACAACTTTGGTTAAAATACTTTCCTTTTGCAAATATCTCGAGCAGAGGTGCTTCCATTCCTTTTGGGAGCCAACTTGGCAGGATGTGGGAAATACAAAGACTGGCTGGCCTGGCCGAGGCTCCCCCAGGCCACAAAGACCAGCTAGGGAGGCACCATGGAGGCCACGCACCCTGCTAACCAGGAGGCCCTGAGCTTTGAACCTTGGCGCTGACCCCATGCTTCCAGTGATGCATCTGCTGCCTGCCACACCCATGGCACCCCAGGGCACCCTGAGACAGTGGTGTCATAGTCTCTGGGCGCTTAGCTCACCTCTAACCTCCCCTCATCTGCCCACAGTAGTCACAGTGTGGTTTAGTTTTCCCAAAGCCAAAAGGGTTCATTGGCCAGAGGAGGCAAAACAGAGCCCTAGAACTCAGAGGATGCCCAGCTGACCTGGCCCCGCCCAGGCCTCTCCTGCAAACAAAGAGAAGGCTACACCAGACCAGGGCTCTTTGGGAGCAGGACATGGGTCTACCTTCTGCATCCACCCCTGCAGGGCCCACCGCTGGGCAAACAGGGAGCTCTACCAAAAGAGGGCAGTCAGGCTCTGCAGTAGCCAAGGGCTCTGCACCAGGGTCTGTGGACAGGCTCAGGGGCCTGCTCTCCCTCCGTATGACACTTGTCCCCTTGCTGAGCCAGGAGTCGCAGGTTAGCAGGCTCTGGGCCTGTTCTGCTTGGTAGCATATACCCACGTATCCTGGCAAGTGCTCAGTATATAACTGTTGAATGAACACTGCCCTAATCACTCACTTGCTTAAAACTACTTATTAAGCCTTTTTGTGTGCTAGGAATTGTATTAGGTGCTGGGATACAAAAGAAATAAAAGACATATGGTCTCTGTCTTCATGCAGCTTGTAAGGGTGTCTGTTTACCTCAGAGAGTAGAACTTAATAACTGAACTGCAAAAATGGCTGAAGCAGCCCCAAACAACATAAGTCAACTGAGAAAGGAAATTACCCCCAGATCTGGAGGTAATTTTTTTTTTTTTTTTTTTTTTTGCCACGCCACTCGGCTTGTGGGATCCTAGTTCCCCAACCAGGGATCAAACCCGGGCCCTTGGCAGTGAAAGCATGGATTCCTAACCACTGGACCTCCAGGGAATTCCCTAGAGGTAATTAACTAGTGAGTTTATTACCATCCCCCAAATGAAGCAAGCAAGAGGGAAGATGACAGTGGCACAAAAATTAAATCTGAGTATGCATAAAAAAACAGGAAATTTTGGATGAGTGCAAGTCTGGCTGGTCCAGAGCCACCTGCCCAGGCCGGACATACCCCAGTGTTCAAAACATGCGTGTCAAGATGAAAGGCCCCAAGACCACCTGTTCCCAGCCTCCCACCCACACAGTCTCGGCAGATGTTTGAAGGGAGCCCAGAGAGGCAGGCTCTGGTGGAGGGGAACAGGGGAGGCACGAAGTACCCCCATCACCTCCTCATGGGGCGAGCTAAAGCAGCCCCACCCTGTAAATGACAAGGGAAGCCATCAGGTCCAGGGGATGTTAGATGTTGCCTGTCCCCTACTTGGTCAGGTGACCTTAGCCATGCACACTCTACCCTGGTTTCTCTTCCACTCCCCAATTTCACAGTGTGGCCCTGATCACAGGAACAAGACCAGATTAATAGAGTCTGTCACACAGGGCCACACCCCCTTTGGCAACTCCCAGGCCACCCGGGGAGGGGGTGTTCCCCGGGTCACGGGGGAAGCACATTACCGCGGGAGGAGAGCAGTGCGCAAAGAGGCCACCACTGCAGAGAGCTCTCTAAGCACCTGGTCTGCGGTGTCTCTCCAGGTCTCCCTCATTTCCAGCCAGCCCCTGAGCCCAGGTTTGCCCTGAGCCTAGCTCAGTCAACACAGGGATGTGGGGGCTGGTAGACTGAGGTTTGAACAGAGTCTTTCCACCAAGAGCATCATTTGAAAACTGGCAAATGTCCAGGTAGGAATGTGTTCCATTAGTGCATTTCTAGCATAAGAAAACTAACGCCAACTTGACAGGAATTTAAGAAATTTAATTTCTATTGCTGTGAAGCACCAGAAGCCTGCTTGAGAGGGTGCTGATGGGTTTATGAGTGTCTCATTGAGTTCAAGTCAGTGTGAGAAATAGCGCCTGAGATTAAGGGAAAGCTGTAATAGGAACTAAAACCCAGTTCTCCCACAATTCAAGTTTTATGGCCTCCTGCTTCTAGGCAGGGTGCTTGTTCGCTTGCTCATGGTGGGCCCATTAATCCCCCATGCTGCCTCTTCTCTCCAAGCTCCAAGGAGCAGGGAGAGCGCATGTGTGGGGAGGAGAGTGAGGGCTGTGTCTGGAAAACCAAGGGTGTTCCCACTGTGGTTTGAAGGGCCTAGAGAGCCAGGGAGGTGTCTTCCTGGACTGGACCTGAAGCCCACCTGCCGTGTGCCAGGCACTGTACTAGATACAGGAGGGCCAAACAGTGCTGCTGGGACCCCCCTGCCAACGTGCAGCCTGGTGAGTGTGATCTCGGGTGGCCTTGGCCTGCAGAGGCTCAAAGCAGGATCTCAGTTCCCCGACTGAAGCCAGGCCACGGCAGCGAGAGCCCCAAATCCTAGCCACTAGACCACCAGGGCCAGTGGTTAGTGACAAGGTCAGCCTTGGAGAAAGGAATTTCAACAAAGAGATGGAAAGTAGTGAAACAAGTAAAGTGTTTATTAGGAGGAAAAAAGTATGTGTGGATAGACTCACACAGGTGGGCTCAGAGAAAGAGTTGCACTTTTGGGGTAGTTTAAATCACTTATATGGGGAAAGTTCTTCTGGTTTCCTCTGGCCAATCATCTTGCTTTGCCTGGCTCTGAGTCCATATTTGGTCTGACTCAGGGCCCTCCCCTGTGTGCGTGTGAATCTCTTAGCCAAGATGGATTCCAGCGCAAGGGTTTCTGAGAAGTTGACAGAACATATTATGGTCTGGCGCCCCCTCCCTTCTCTGATCTCTGAGGAACCTTTCTGTGCATGTGTAGTTTGAGCAGTCTCCTTGACCTCAAGAATGAGAAATATGTAGTCTCTTTATTTTTCATCCAAGCAGGACTCAGCTCCTCCTTGCTCCTGCCATTATCTTTATCTTGGAGTATCTGTCCATAGGGGATAGATTCCAGCTGCTCAGGCTGGGGCCCATCTATTTCCTGCCTCAAGTGAAGCAGGAAGGTCTCTGTTGTGCTGAGCAACCCACGCTGACTTTGACAATCATGGCAATGCTACCTGAGCCTCTTCATCCCAGGAGGAATAAAGAAAAGCTGACTGATGTCGGAAGGCCTGGCCCATAGGGAGACAGATGTCCCAAGCTGTGAGGAACCCCCATTTCCCTTGCCCTCCTTGAATTGCCTACACACCAGGCAGCCTTCCAGTGCTGGTTCTTATAGTGAGGACATTGTCTCTTTGTGTCCACCTCTGCCTAGCAGTGCCAGACAAGCTCCCCACCCTGGCCCTCCCTTTCCAGGGACACCAGCCTCTTTCTACAGATTCACTGTCACCCCAGACCTGACAGGAGCCCCCAGCTCAGCCCTCTGTTACTGCCCCCACCATCCTCTGGGCACAAGGCATATCTTGTTGCTTGGTCCCCCAGAAACCTAGGGACACTTCCCACAGAGTGGCCCATGGGACCACAGATGGTCAACACCATGGGAGCAGCAGAGCCACAGCCAAGAGCTGGAAGGACCCCTTGTCGGCCCTTCCACAGGCTGCTCCCTGGAGGGCTGCAGTGTGGCTTCTCCACCTCCCTCTCCCGTGACACTGGGCCACACCAGAGCAGAGTCCAGGTGCAGACATATCTGAGTCCCCTGCTCTACAGACGTGCCTGGGCAGGGGTGGGGTTCAGCCCACGGTAGAAGTTCAGTCAGTGTGTTCACTGAACACGTAAGAGGGCCATCTACGCACATCCCAGGCTGCCTGGCCCTCCTCCTGTCCCCATCACCACGGGAGGCTCGAGAGGACTGTGGGGTCCCCTCAGCCCTGCCACACCACCATCACAAAGCCCTTCCAGATCACTCTCCAAAGAGGGGGCAGGTGGGGGGCAGACGGTGGTAACAAATCAGGTTTCCTCCTGATGACTCTCATTGTCTTCACAACGTGGCTCCAGCCACCGCCCCATCATCATCTTGCAGCATGTAGAGGCTTCCAGACAGGGCTGTGAAGGAATGGAGGGGACCGAAGGGGCCCTCTCGGTGTCTCTGTGGGGGTCACAGGGCACACCCTTTCTGTCGTGACATCTGACCCCACCCCCAACCACCCAGCGCCCGGCCCAGAGGTGACCACATGGCCCAGGCCTGTGGGGCGATCAGTACTGCGACTACCGAGTACTCCATCCACCTGGCCTGGTTGATTGCTTCAGGGAAGCACGCAGGAGATGAGTCTGGGCAATTAGATTCCCCCGCCCCGTGCTTTTTGGCAGGGCTCTCAGGAAGGATTTGGGCCCTTTCTCCGGGATCCCGTGTACAGGAACAATGTGAGGGTGGGGCCACCCCTGGACATCTTGCAGCCACGCGGAGAGTGCCACTGTTGAGGGCCCTGGATGCTTGCAGCCTCCTCCACCCCCTTAGATTTCCCAATTACAGGCATTAAGATCATCCCCGTTCTTGTTTTTTCTTTTTTTTTTCCCTAGGCTAGTTGAGCATTTCTGAGAATTTCTGTTACTTAAGGCTGAAAAGATCATGATAAGTTCACCAGGATGATTTCTTTCAATCTTCACCCAATGTCTGTCCAAGTGTCTCCTTATGTGAAGACTTCAGAGTCCCAGAAACATCCCATGAGGTCATCCTGGGGTTGGGGACCAAGAGTGTGAGAGTCTCAGAATAGACGAGTAGAAGTTGCCAAGTAGGCACAAGCTTAGACCCCAAACCACAATGGGATGGGGACCAGTGGGTACCATGTTGAGTCACCTGGGAGGAGAATGTGGGGCAAGGTCAGGGACTGTTCTCAATTCACGGTGAATCTGTGGGTGATGGGGAGCCACTAGTAGCTTTTGAGCAGGGCTGTGATATATCTTGTACTCCAAGTGGTGACCAGGACACTCACGGGCAGAAGGGGCAAACTGGAGGGGTGACCATACAGGAGGCTGTTGAGGACTTGGATGGAGAGGGATGGGAGGGTTCAGGGGATATCAGGAGGGAAGCCCCTGTGGGCTTGGCAACTGTTCACGCTGCCACTTGAGGCGTCACTTGTACCATCACGGCAAGTGGGCAAGGAACAGAGGCAGGTGGCGTTGCGGGAAGCGGCAGCCGGGCAGCTCCCGGCAGGACCGGGGAGAGTGAGCAGGGACGTCTGCTCAGAACCGTGCGCTCCGAATCCTAGAGCCTGAAAGCCAGCCAGGCCCCCAGAGCCCTCCTAGCGCAATCCCTCATTATATGGATGTCTAAACTGAGGCCCAGGGACAGGAAGGACCTGCCCGAGGCCACTCGGGTGTCACCAGCAGAGCCAGGCCTGGAGGCCAGGGTGTCCAGAGCCATAGCCAGGCATCTGCCCAGTTCGCTCGAGCCCCAGGCCGTGATGCTGCCTCATCTTTCCCTCACTGGGAAATCACCCTGGGAGGTGGGGCCTGCCGGGGAAGACGTGTTGAACAGTAAATAACCAAGAGTGAGGAGCAGTTCATTTGCCATAAATATCTCCAGAATTTTAAAAGGATCTGGGGAATATTGACATGGACGAAATCTAATAAAACATTCATTTAATTAAACTTTAAATGACCCAAATATTTGCTGTTTGGTTAATATTTGTGTAGCTGACAGGAGCAGAATTATGATGGTTTTGTCAGTACTCATGCATTCTAATTTTGCATGCGTCTTTCCCCTGAAAATCACACATCTTCAGACATACAGATGTTCGAGGGTGCACTCAGGAAAGATGCGGGAACCAGATCCCAGCGGCGGATGGCGAGCCACACAGGCTTCCCACTCGGGCTTGTTTGTTTGTTTGTTTTTAGCCCCGTGCTATAGGCTCCTCCAGCCATTTTTCTACAACTGTTTAAAAAGGAAGACTTTGGGGCCACATGGAGGAAGGGGCTCCTACACTGCACGTAATCTTCCATTCCCATGCTCCTAGACTGGTAATTAAGGCCCCTGGGACCCCACCGACCACACTGCCTCCCCTCCCCACCTGCACCCACATTCTCCCTTTCCATCTCCCCATTCCCGCCACACCCCAATCTTTTAAGGCAGTGGCTCTCAGGCCTCAGGTACCACAGAAGCCCCTGGATGATTGTTAAAACCTGATGCCCATCCTGCCACCAGACAGTACCAGCCTGGGCTCGAGGGGCGGGAGTCTGCGTTTTGATCAGTTGCCCCAGAGATGAGATGCAGGTGGCGGGAGGAACCATACCTGGAGAAGCAGAGTTCTGGAGCCCAGGGGAGGTCCTGCTTCCTCTGAGGGCCCCTCCCTGACTTCCCAGTTGGCCTTTTACTTTTACTCTCACTGGTACTCATACATGCAAAGAAAACATAGGTTCCTTTTGTAACATAACTGACTGCTTCACACACCCCACCCACCAGCCACTGGGAGAAAAATGTCCCTAAATGTTCAGTCCATTGTAAAGCTTAGTCCGAGCTGATCATTTTAACAGTCCACGTAAGTAATGCCCTGGCTAATAAAAATGCTTTGTATCTCCAATTCCCAGCCCCCCAAGCTGGTTTCTGAGTGTAGAGGTTAGCGTGCGGCTGTCCACTGCCACCTCTGGTCCCCACCACGAGGACCCTGGTCGCGCTGTCCACGGGCACCCACGGCAGAGGTCAGCCCTGCTGTGCTTTTGGTCTGGGCACTCTCAGCCTAGTGGAGTCCAGCGTCCCCACTGGCATGATGTGCCCTTGAGGTCTGGAGGCCGTTCCGTCAGGCCCAGGTCTGAGAGTCCGATGCAGTCCTCAGGTACAGGGGCCCAGAGCACACCCTGACCCAGCCAGGAACCTCTGGGTCCCTCCATGCCGCGAGGGACTGAGGGGGCTCTGGCAGACGAGCACAGGCCCTGGTTCTCTGCCACATCTTTGTGGTCGCCTGAGGTGGTGGGGTGCAGGCCGCTTGAGGGAGGGTTCAGCCTCCTCCTAGAGCCCCCCGTGGTTCCCCTCACCCGCACACCAACAGGCATGCTCTCTGCCCTTCCCGCTGTCTCCCTCCTTCTTCGCACACGCCTGGGACGAGGGGGGCCTTCCACACCCCCTCCCACTTCCACAGAGCACGGAGCCTTGTGGCTCTTCTGAGGAGGAAGCGTTGTCTCCTCTGCACTTGGGCACAAGTTCTTCTCTCCCTCTCTCTACCCCTCTGAATCTCCAAAGCCTGGCTCTTGCTACAGAGGGTTAGCGGCTTCTCTGCTGGAGCAGTAAGCCTCATGACTCAGAGGTGGGAGGGCAGCAAGCAGAACATGATTTAAGAGGGAACTTGAAATGCATCACTTTAATGTTTGTAAAATATTACGCCGGTTGCGTCTGCATCAGTCACTCAGTGCTTACCTTTCCTCCTGTGGCTCCTTCAGCGGGAGTCACATTTTTCCTCTGTGTGATTGCCCCTCTCCACTGGCCTGTTGGCTCTTCTTTCCTTCTTTATTTCCGTTTTCTCCATTTTTCATCCATCCGTCCATCCAACAAGCACCGATTAAGCACCTAGTGTATATCTTGTTCCTCTTCGTGGGCCCAGGGCCAGGCCACTGAATGTTTGCAGAGGAGAAAGGGCTTTGGGACTCAGGATCAGACCTTAGTGCACCTGCTTTCACTGCACCTGCTTTGCGGTACGTGGCACCTACAGCTGTTTTTGCTCCCCTTCCCCTCCTCCTTTCCCACACACACTGGCGAGAGAGTGTGAGCACAGGTGTGCTGCCTGGTCACAGCTCAAAAGTGTCCCGCTGAGTCACAGAGCTCAGGTCCCAACTCTGTGCCTTTCTCCACACCTGTCAGGCCCCCAGGTCCCAGCGTCTTTGCTGGCATCCCAGAGTAGTAGCACAGGCCCCCAGAGCCAGCCCCCTCCCCCCACTCATGCTGCCTCTGGCTGCCTCCCCAAGCTCCCCCAAGTAGATTTGGGGGCAGAAGAGTGGAGAGGTAGTCCAGTCAGTGAGCTAGTGACACCCCCTCCAAGCCTCATCCCATTTTGGCATTTGAATACCCTGAGTTTGATTTTTTTCTTTAATCCTGAGAATTTCAAAAGGCCTGTGATTGCAGGGAGATCTTTTAGACCCTTCCTCTTTGTCTGATGGATGATCAGTCTTAATGCCAGTTATCAAGTATAAAATGGCAAGGATTAATCATTTGTACAGCCTGAAGTACACTTCAAAAAATTAAAGGCTACAGTGCACGGCGGCTGAGCAGAAATCCAAATCCAAGTTCAGAGAATCCTTAGACAGAAACAAACCTTCAAAGGTCAGCCAGTTCATTCCCCAGACTTCAGACAGTGCAACCTTTAATTTGCCCCCAGGTAGATGAGAAACCTGTCGGCCCAGCCAGCAGACCTTGACAGCACTTGGCAAGGCCCCGACTCCAGGGGGCCTGGAGAGCACAGGGCAGCCCCTGGTTTCGGAGGGGCAGCCCACACTCTTAGTTTGACTCACAGATCCACCGCCCAGATGCTTCCCCTACGCTAGCTGTGGTTCCTGACCTGAGTTGCCTCGAACAGCCCTTTGAGCATTTCACGTAAGTTGTGGCCCCTCTCCCAGGAGGTGTGTCCATCTGTACATTTAGTCAGCACATTATGGACAATGTTCCTGCTCCAGGAATTTGCCCGAGGCCCCTGACCTGCAGTAGATCCCTGGGGCTGTATCCCTTCAGGTATAGACTCCATTTCCTGGGCCTACAGCTGACGGCTTCTCCTTTCCCTGCAGAGGTGGTACAGCTCAGTCTCGCCCCTGAGGAGAGGGTCAGTGTGGCCACAGTGACCGTGGGCCTGAGCACAGTGCTGACCTGCGCTGTCCGCGGAGACCTGCGGCCGCCCATCGTCTGGAAGCGCAACGGGCTGGCCCTGAACTTCCTGGATTTGGAAGACATCAATGTAAGTCACCTGGCTCTGACTCTGAGCTCAGACGCACCTCCCAGGGAAGCCAACTGGGCAAGATGCCGAGATGCCATGTGGTAGCTGCAGGGCCAGAGGGCTTTCTTTTCACATCCCATGGTGGTGCCATTCAGCCTGTTGTCTGGTGTCTGGAGGTATCAGTCCCACCTCGTGCAGAGAATAGGATGGATGGTGGCTGCAAGCTGCTAGCCAACCCCAGAATAAGGTGAACAGGGGAGGCACGGTGGGCAGGGCAGGAGGTTCCTGGGCAGGGGAGAGCATCTGGCTGGGTGCCCCCCAGGAGAGACTCTGGACCCTGAAGCTGGGGAGGATACAGACAGCTGGACGCCGAGGAGGGGGTATTCCCTGTGGAGGGCAGAGGTGAGCCTCTGGGCTGGGTTGGCTGGAGGGCAGGGGCAGCAGGGTGGTGAAAGGAAACAAGATCAGGCCAGAGGGGCCTGCCCAGGAGCCTTGTTTGCTGGGAGAGGGAGTATGGATGTGATGAGTTGAGCAGAAGAAGACAGCTCCAGAGCTCTCATAGCCTAACAGGAGCAGCGGGGGCCTCCTGGGTTCTGAGGGCGCAGGCACCCCGCACTGGGGTCCCAGCATCACCCCACTCTGCCTTTATGACTGGACGATTTCTTAAACTGATCCTCAGTGAGTTCATCTATTAGAAAAGCAACATTGTCGGTGCCTCCCTTCTACTGGCCTTGAGGAATGAAGGGATTGAGTCAAGGATACGCACTGGCCCTGGCTTGGCACAGGATAAGGTGGCTTCCTGGGAGTTCATGTGAGAAGATGGAGTGTTGTCACCCACACAGGGCGCTGCCAGGATGGCTGACAGGTCTTGAGCTACTGTGACAGGAATACAAGTTTCAGGCAGAAAAGGGGCAGCCCTGGTCTCCTTGGCTCAGGACAGGCCAACCCAGAATGGGCTGCTTGGCCCCAAGAAGGAAGACCTGTGGGATGGGTGGTCAGTTCCTGTAGCCACTGTGAGGTGGTGAGGGAGGTGCTGGGGCAGAGGGAGCTGGCCTGGGCCGTGTGACCCATGAGATGGACTAGCACAAAGGGCAAGAGACCAATTGGTTTGCTTAGATGCAACACCATTCCAGCCATCAGCCCTGCCCCGCAATGGAGTGAGCATCACAGGAGGCAGTGAGCTCCCCATCCCTAGAGGCATACAAGCTCAAGCAGGATCATGGTAAACAATGCTGCTAGCCACAAGAGGGCAGCTAAACCCCATGATCTTGAAGATCCCTTCCAATTCTGAGACTGCTTTGTGGGGAGAGAGGTCCAGCGTTTAATCCTGCAGGAACCACAAAGTTGGGATTCTGCTACTCCCAAGGCCCCTCTGGATGTGCCCTGGAGAACATGGGGGAAGCAGATGGGAAGAGGGGGTCACTCTAGAGTCCCACCCTAGGCAAGGCTGGGCAGAAGTGCCCTTCCCCCACCTTTGTCACACCAGGCAGGATGGTTTCCTTGCAATTTCCCCACTATAGTGAGCATAGCCTATATCCCACCCATCTCTGAATGTCAGTACCAGCACAAGCCTAGTGGCTGCTTGATGGTCAGATGCTGGGGGGGCAGAGTTCTTCATCTTCTGAGCCTGAGGTGCCCAGGGCTTCTCTGCGATCTTAGCAAGGGAAGGCACTGTCCTGTTTGTAAAGACTAGGGTGTGTGTGTGTGTGTGCACGTGTGTGCGCTGGGGTGCACATTTGTGTGTGCATCGCTTTCAAGGTGGGCTGCCAGCTTTTAACCATGTTTGGCCAGTAGTGATTAATTCAGAACTAGGTCAGGTCCTCCTGTGTCTGTCTGAACATCCATGTGCATTGCTTGATGCTCTATTTAAAGACATTAGAAATAAAGGCAGAGGCAGAACTCCTCTTAATGCACTTGCCAGCGGTTAATTAAATTACTCTGAGTGTCTTTCCCCTCCCTCGAACATGCCTCCAGCACCAGCTCAATTGAATTTCTATTTTTCACAGTGAGGTTAGCAATTTGGGTAATTGTGGGTGCAACTGGAGATTAATGGCCTCTTGTTACCTCCCAGGAAACGCTGCTCTGGGCAAGTCAGCAGCCCACAAGCAGGCAGGGGCCTGTGCTTCTCAGAAACCCCAGCGTGAGGTGCAGGGCAGCGCCAGCCCTGCAGGGGTCCTTGCCCGATGCATGCAAGCACACACACACACAACACAACACAACACTCACACAACACGCTCACACACACACACACACACACACACACACACACGCACGCACCTGCCTTTAAGAGGGGAGGGATGCAGCACAGCCTGCTCATGAAGGGCCAGGCTCTGGGGTCAAAAGGACCTGGGTTTAAGCCTCAGTTCTGCCACTTACTAGTTGAGTGACCTTGGAAATGGCACTTGACTTCTCTAGGCCTCAGTTTCCTCCTCTGTGGAAAAGGGATAAATAATAGATCCTGCCTCATAGGGTTATAATGAGGATTAAGAGACACATGAAATTCTTAGCATATAATGTTCCATGCTAACTATTATCACTCTCGTTTTCACAATATTACTAATTATTATTATTATTACCGCTCCCACCAGACAACACTCTCAACCCCTTGCAGCCTGAGTCCCCAGACAGCAGCCAGCGCAGTCTGGTGAGGCTCCCCGTCAGGCAGATGTGACCCTGGGGTGCCCCTGCTGCCTGTAGTCGCCTTGATTCAGGTCAGCCTTGATTCATCCAGAGGGAGACACTGCGCAGCCACCTCCGACAGGTCCAGGGCCGTCACCTTCTCTGAGCCTGCGGGGAAACGGGGATGAGGCTGTCGTCCTCGCGCGGGCATTTTCAGACTGAGCGTGTCCTAGGACAGTGAGGAGAGCAGCCCCAGGAGGACATCAGGCTGGAGATGGGTAGAGCTGGGTCATCAGGATTCTCAGGGCATTTCTGAAGCAAGATTGGTCAGGGGAGAAAAGCCCGGGGGGGCGCTACCCTGGTTGAGCAAAGATCGGGGATCGAGGGGTTCGTAGAGCCCCCCAGCCTGTGGCATCTCAGCGCCCTCCCCCACCTGCCACAGTCAGAGATGAAACACGATCACAGGCCTTGTAATGATCAACTGGCTCCGAAACGCTGCACAAACAGGGGAAGCTGATCAGCTTACAAAACCCAAGGTGGGCAGATTAGAGAGCACCGAGAGGTGTGGGCCTCCTTTCTTTGTCGTTTGTATGAGACATCTTGATTGGCAACAAAATATGAATCACTTTTTCACTACTCTCTTAATGAGAGGTTTTCATGAGCAACAAAATATGAATTTGTCTTGTCTTATCTGTTAATGATTTCAGTCACAGAGCTATTACAGAATGCCATGCTAATGACACATGTAATTAAACTTTTCTGACTTGCAAACTTCAAGGATGCCTCAAGCATCAGAATAATATTTGATCAGAAAGTAAATGTACCCTTGTAGCCCGGAGCCAAGCAAGAAGGAGCCACTTGGATTCCCCAGTGAGCAGTGTCGCTGTCAGGAGTCACCAATGTGTACACGGCCATCCAGTTGGCCTACGTGGGGAGCCATCCTCTGGATTCACATAATAAGTGCCTGCGAGTGGCAAGCCCTGTGGCAGAGCGTAGAGCAAAGACATTCTCCCCGGCCCCGAGGGGGCAAGGTAGCACAGACCTGTTGTGCCCCGCCCCCGGGATGCCTGAGCCCCCCTCTGCAGGATGCCTCAGCCTCACTGCAGCACAGGCCATGAGGGGCCCTGCCTCAGCCCCACCCGGGAAAACAAACCCCCCAGGCAGAGGGCAGCACTAGGTACCAGGGGTGCAAAGGCCCCCAAGACAGGTGCTCCCCAGGAGGGGCGGGAATTCTGCCTCACCTCCCGGCAGCGGGTCTCTGGACTGTGATACCTCCTTCTGTTTGGGTGATAAGAAATCAATAGTTTCTGCTCATGCATGTTCCCCAGAGCTCACAAAGGGCGGCCTGTAATTTGTTTACTTCCTGGCCAGCTGCTGGGCTCTTTACAGAAGCAGTGGTGGGTCTGGCGGCTTCAGACCTGGCCCTGTGGCCCCCATCTCAGCTCTCAAGGGCCCACGGCCACTGCTCCAGCTCAGAAGCTGAGGGCAGGGGACAGGCACAGCAGCTCCCTGAGCACCACCTGCCCTGATCTTGGGCCAGGCTGCCGGCCAGGAGAGCACCTACGCCGGCGTGCCTGGGCAAGCCCGCACCCCTCAGGCCATGCACTGTGTGCCTGTGGTCAGCATGCCCAGCCTAGGGCCCTGCTCTGCTCAGACAGCCCTGTGCTACGTGGGGGAGGGCAGCCCGTCACTCTGGAGGGCCACAACCAGAGTCCTTGGGGGAAGTTTACCCTCAGGAAGGACTCTGCCTTAGGAGGCAGGGAGATGCCTCTCACCACCGGTACCCAAGCGGAAAGGGGACCAGCCAGGTGCCCCCCGAGGGCTCTCTGGGCTCTGGGGTTATACAGTGCTATGATAAGGAAATGGACGTGTGGGGCATGAGAGGCCTGCACAGGAGCCAGGAACCTTGCTTTTTCACCTGGACCTCACAGCCTCCATCTCTCCTGTCTCCCGAGGCCTGTCCCCTGAGACAGGCATCGGGGCTGGGGTGGGGGCCCATCTCTGAGGCAGATCCATACACTTCTCGCCCTACCCTGGGCTCCACACTAGGTGTCCTTGAGGTGAGGGGGAGGCTACCTCACTTTCTGAAGAAGTGGAGCCCATCCCAGGCTGCAGCGCCCTGCCCAGACCACACAGTAGCTACTCAGGCAGTAAAGTGACCGTCCCCAAACCCAGTCCTCACGCCCTGCCCCAACAATGTCAGCTGCCCTCCCCTCGTAACTGTCTTCCTCACTGTCCCTTATATCCCCAAGGACAGGGGCTGCCCATCAGGGGAGGAGACGCAGGGAGAAGACATCCCCAAAGTCCCAGAAAATAGCTGACTCCTGAATCCTTGCTAGCGTTAATGCTGGTGTTTCTACCATCGGTACTAAGCCACTGCTGTGTCCAGGAACCAGTTTCCATGCTAGTCCACTCACAAGCATTTAATCCTCATCGCAGCCCTGTGAGGCAAGTGGGGTTCTGTTAGTCAGAGGGTCCAGGGACTTGCCAGGGCCTGCAGCCAGCCTGCACACCCCAGCCAGAGCTCCCCGGGTTCCTTGCTCTTAGGACACAGCACCTAGCACCAAGCATTGCCAAGGCCTCGCCCTGGGGCAGCTGGGCCTGCCTCCTGCTTCAACAGTAACCGCTGCAGTGTCCGAGCCCCAGTGGATGTGTCCCCTCCTGGTGCAGCCCGTGTGTCTGGTGCTCCAGGTCTCGTTAGCCACCAGCCTCTGCCACAGCAAAGAGAAGGCAGAAGGCTCTGAGACCAGCACGTGGAATTGTTTGGCCGAGATATTCTCAGGGAGAGGAAAATTTTTTCTATTGTATTCTTCTTTTAAAAACAAAAAAAGGCTTATAGCAAACCCCATATATTGCAAATGACTTGAAAAAGCCACTGTTTTTTGCTGTTTTTTTCTTTCACCAAGTCTCCCTATTGGAGGCTTTCAGGTGTCGGCAGGCAGAGTACAATGACAAAAGCAGAGAAACAAAACCCATTAAAAGAAATTATTTGTGGCAGTGTTTGAAGGATGTGTTAAAAGATTCCCTTTTTCCCCGTGCCTAGATGGTGTAAAACCATGAACAAATAACTCTAATGAAGCATATGCTCTTAGCCAGCTCTTCTTTGGAAGTGAGTTATTAAAAAGACCAAAAGAGAATGACTTAAGAGCTCATGACTCATTTAATTCTTATTGTCTTTGTATGAACCAGTCATGAATCTATTGTAAAAAGATGAGAGGCGTTTCATTAGCACGGAGAGCTGTTTGCAACATGCTAGACAGTGGTTGTAGGTTCTGCATTAAAATAATCTCGTTAAACGCTTGGGTACATTTTGTTTTAAAATCTTGGAAAACAGTATACTTGAAGCACTCAAAGCCTTTGGCCAGCTAGTGTCGAAAACCCTGGTTACAGATGAACAACTGGTTCTTTTGAGCTTTGGATGAGCTCAAACCACAAGGAGAATTGGCCAGAGCTCTCCAAGAGACAGGGCCCGGACCCATGGTACATCAGCCTGTGGAACTCGTGGGGGTCTCTGCCCTCCCAAATACCTCCACTGGCCTTTGCTTTCTCAGTGGCCTCCTCAGGATCACCCCTCTTTCCCCATAGTGTTACCGACCAGGGTTCTTGGCCTCTTTAATCAACAGAAATTGATCAGAGGCCAGACAAGAAATTCAGGCAAGGCTTTATTGGGGCCCCTGCTGCAGCAGCGGGGAGTGAGAACAAACAACAGGTTCCCTTGCTGACTCGCTAGCTGAGCGGGGTGGAACCGGCCAGCTTGTTCTTTATATGCGGTGAGAGTAGGGATGTGTCCAGGGGGTTCGGGCTGGAGGGCCAGCTTATGTGGTTTGCCCACCCCTTCGGTGGTGTTGTGTGCAGAGGGCATGCGCAGTACCCTGCTTTTGCTCCCGACCCTTGGTTTTGCTCCAGGCTCTTCAGAAGTGGCAGTTGGGTTTTTTGGTCTCTTTGTATCTTTCGTCCAGAATTTGCCCCAACAGCAGCATGCACGCGGTTATTTGTAGTCCCACACAGTTTCTTTGTTTTCTGTTGCTCGAGGAGAGGTGTGTCTAGGTGCAAGCACTGCAGCAAAGGGGCCCAGGTCCCAACCTATCTCAATAGTACTAGCTTCAAGGCTTTACTTGTGCTCAGTGACCTCTTCTGGCCCCATCTCAAAGGTACAGAGTCCCTCAGGAAGGTTCTGATCCAGCTTCCAGACCCTGAATGCAGAGCCCCAAGCCCTACGCAGGGGAGCTCACATTCAGGCTGTTTTCAGGCTTTATCTTATAAAAACGATACTGTGGTGAACATCCTTATACATACCTCTTTGCACATTTGTGTAAGCAGCCCTGTAAGATAAGTTCTTAGAAGTGGAATAACTGTATCCAAGAGTGGACATGTTTTCAGTTTTGATGGATATTGCCAAATCTCCCTCCAAAAAAGTTGCACCAGTTTATACTCCCTCCAATGGTGTATAAGATTTTTAAACACCACAGCAGGAGAAAATTCCTGATTGCAAGCCTTGTCGGTCCCTGAAATGAGCCATGGAAGGAAATTTAATCAAATCCTCCCTGGGGTGTTTCCGGAACAGCAAGAATGCCTATCAGCTCTCTTGGCTGGGAGTGTGACCCAGGTTAGAGGAGCTGGTAAGGCCCTCTAGGCCTGGGGACTCGTGATGCAAGGGGCCCCCGGGGGGAGGGTTGCAGGGTTCCCAGATGAAGGCAGCAGGTTTGAGACGCTGTGGAACTTCAGTTGACCCTGCAGTGCAGTCTAGCGCCTGAGTCCCTTCCCACCCAGGCTGGGCACACAGGGCTGATAGGTTAAGGAACCGAAGCCCCATTCAGGGGCTCAGGCCTGCAACTCCCCGGAAGGCCCCAGGAGCTGCCGCTCATCCACATGATATACTCTAGAGTCCTGGCCAGTCAAGAGGTGTCTGCCCTCTGGCCTCTGGAGATGGACGAGCTGGTGCTCAAAGCAATGTCTCTGGCGTGAGCCTTCTCGTACAGGTACCCAGGCCCCTGTGTGCACTCAGACACTCAAGCTTGTCCCCAGGGCAAATGCTTAGCATCCACACAACTGGGTCAGAATCTCCCCCATTTGAGTTCTGGAACCAATTACAAAGTTAGAGACAGCAGTTCATACAAGAACGTCCTCAGTCTGATACCAATTTCAAGTTTGGGGAGCTCCCCAAACTACCTTTAGGTTTAATAATTTAACTAGAAGGACTCACAGAACTCACTGAGAGCTGTTATACTCACAGTTATGGTTTATTATCAGGAAGGAGTACAGATTAAAATCAGCCAGGAGCAGAAGCCCACAGGACAGAGTCCAGGAGGGTCCAAGTGCGGAGCTTCCATTGTCTCCTGGTGCGGTCATGGCTCCCGGCATAGACGTGTAACAACATACCTACCAGGGAAGCCCACCCAGGTCTGTGTCCAGAGCCTTCACTAGCACTCAATCCCATACTGCCCGCGTGGCTGACCCCTAGTATCCAGCCAGGAGACAGGAGGCAGAGCTGGTCCCATGTGGTGCAGGGCTCCATCATAAATCACATTGTTAGATGCTCCGGTTTGCTCAAGCAAACAAAGGCACATCCCAAGGCCTAGAGTTCACCTCCCAGTAGCTGAGGGCAAAGGCCAGACCTCTCTCTGGGTAACGTTACTCCTTCCCTTCACTTCCTGTGGCTCCCCACGAGCCAGCACTCTAGGCTGACACACCTCCGTTCGTTCAGCCAACACTAACTGAGCACCCATTATGCACCAGGCACCATGCCACACATGGGCACAGAGAGATGAGGTGCCTCCCCTTCGGCACTGACCACATAAACCCCAGGCAGCAAGTGTCTGCACACTCCCCACAGTCCTGGGCAAGCCCGGAGCCTCCCCACAGTGCCTCCCACACCTGTGGCTCCCTGTCCTGGGCCAGGCCTGGGAGCGGGCAGGAGGACAGACCCACTCCAGGCTGCTCACACCGAACGTGACTGTCCATAGCAGCCTTCCCCTGGGGGCTCAGTGGCCACTTAGGCGTTGCTTGAAGTTGCAGAGACTTCTTTTTTAAGAGGACTTTGATCAAGAGGACTGCTTCTGCAGGCCCTCGCAGAGTGACAGGTCTGTCCTCTGAGGGGCTAGAAGCAGGTGACCAACACGGGAACCCCAGTGTGAGTCCGAGGGGTCAGCTGTGTAGAGAGAGCAGGGGTTTGGAACATGGGTGTGCACACATGCTGTTTACTGCATGTGTTCACAAGGATGTTGGTCTGTGCCCACCAATGCTGCATCTGGTCTTTGCTGGGTCTGGATAATGGATGTGTGTGTTCATGTGAGTGCAGACATCTCTGAGGACCGGCCATCACCAAGGCACTGCATCGCTCAGTGTTTGGGTGCATTTGTGCAGGTGGCATGCTAGGGTTAGTGAAATTCTGGGGGCCAGAGTCAAACCAGCCTGGAGGAAAAGACCCTCTCCTTTACTCCATCCTCTCCAAAGAGAGCCAAGAGTGCTCCTGAGGAGGGCAGAGCTAGAAAAGCTCTGAATAAATGTTCCTAAACTTTGTAGCACTGACAGTACCATGAACCTAACCTCTGAAATCACTCTGGAGTCCTTGTGTCTAACGTTTAGTCACTAAATAATCAGCACTGATGGCTCATCTTCATATTACTTAGACCTGACTCACATGTGTCACCATGACAACATCCCCCATCTTGCCTCTGCTTAAATATTGTTTAATACTGAAGTTTCATTTAATTACTTTAGTAAGGGCAGATACTTAGAAAATAGCTTTTTAAAAGGCAAAAAAGAAAAAAAAAACGTATCTTTAAGTAACACTGTCTCTTTCCCGAAGACAGATGCGCATCAATACAAAGAATGGTCTAATCTGGCATCTGCTTATTTCTGGAAGGAACCTTGATTTTGCTAATACATTTCTACGCATCAGAGCAAAAGAAAAAAAAGCCATCCCTAAAAAGACAGTTTCAGAGATGCAATCAAGCACTGATAGCAGCATTCAGACACACCTCAGAAAACCTTCAGGAGAAGAAGGATTGCAGGTTTAGTTTTATGTAATTTCATAAATCAATTTATAAAGTAATTTCCTTACATCCGATGAGGTAACTTTGATTTCTGTAGCCAGTATTCATGCTCCAGAAAATAATATGCACTTTTTTTCTATAATTATATGTTTCAGCCCAGAGCCATTATTTTATTTAGTACAGAGTCAGGTTCTCCCCAGAGCCTAACTCACAGGCTGATAATGAGTTAGGTGCTCAAAGTAGAGCCATAACGCATCCGGCAACCTACACACCTCCACCCCTGAGCGATCACCCAAGGGATATGCCTCTGCTCCCAGGAGCAGTGAGGAAAAACAGACAGAGAGGTTAAGCAACTCTGTTAGGGGCTCGCAGAAGCCATCAGCCCGGTCTGGGACTACACGCATGGGCTCTGCCTGCTGCACTGAGCTGAGCCCTCCCAGTGTGCCCAGGCCTGAGGATGCAGCATGGAGAAGGGGGCAGGGTGGAAAGGCAGGGACAAGACTTGAGACCAGCTCTCTGCCTCCCCACCAGCCACTTGCTTTGGACCCCGGGTGATTGGTAACATCTGGGGGCACAGGAAGGCAGGAGGTGGGCGCCTCCGTTGTCAAACCCAAAGAACGGGAACCAGGGCACAGCCCCTGCAGAGAGCCTAGCTCAGCGCCTTGTACAGTCTGCTCAGCGAATGTCTACTGAGGGCTTACTCTGTGTCAGGCCCCGCTAGGCACTGGGGACACAGCAGTGAGCACCAGGCACGAGGGTGGAGCTCACATTCTAGTTGGGGAGACACGTGGCAAACAGTATGCTAAATGGGAGTAAGTGCGTGCCAGGTGCTCCATGGGGGTTACAGATAGGGCCGGCAGATAACATATGAGCGGACTTGAGGGAGGTAGAGCAAGACAGACCGATAGTCCTGGGGTAGTGGGACAACAAGGAGAAAGTTCCTGAGGGGGCAGAATGCCAGGCATGTTGGAGCAACAGCAAGGGGCCCCAGTGCTGGAGAGGAACGAGCAGGGGAGAGTGGAAGGAGACGGGGCGGAGAGGGGACGGCAGGTCATCCCTGCAGACGCTCTAGGGCTGGGACTCCGAGTGAGGGGGGCGTGGCCTGGCCGGGCGCAGAGGGGCAGAGGCGGAGGACCGTGCGTCTGGCCCACAGTAGCAGTGGAGGCGGCGAGAGAAGGTCAGACTCTGAATATATTGCGCGGGAGAGCTCTACTTTCTCACCCCATGGGGACTGGGCATTTGTTTTGCTTTATGGTTTTCAGGGTTTTTTCTGAGGCTTAAACAAAGCGACGTATGTCAAGATTCCCAGCACACAGTTAGCTCGTGGAGACTGTAAGCTGGTGTTATTACTGGGTACCACTCTGCAGTTGATCTGTGGGAACCTCAGCCTGGGGGCTCTTCTCAGCCTGGGGTCCCATGACCACCCAACCCCACTGAGGTGACGAGAAGAGCAGGGGGTGCCAGAACCTGAGACTGACTACAAGGAGGGCCCTCCTGTGAGGAAGGGCTGTGGGTATGAAGGCTCAAGAAGGCAGCACAGAGGGAAATGCCAGGGGATCCCCAGCACCAAACCCCTTACAAACAGCTCTGGTGTTGCCCTTTGGGATGGAGGCTGTCCAGGAACCAACCAAGTGAGGTATTGAGGTTCCCCAAGGTGGGGCCGCACCCAGCTCCCCAGCCCTCTTTCGAGATGCCATTCCACCACTGAGACTCCAAGCAAAATGTATTTTCCTGCAGATTTAGGTTTTGACACAGGAAACAGCTTAGATTAGAAATATGTCAGCCCCAGAACTGACTAACCATTAACTTTTCATAAGCAACTCAGGTATGAACCCTTTATGTCTCTGTTATGGCACAGGACAAATAAGCTATCTGGTATTTTATTTTTATTAGGGAAGCTTCCACTGCGTGATAGGAATGGGGCTTTTTACAGCAGAGCAATGTTTCAGAGAAAACTCTAAGGGTTTCTTACAGCAGCCTTCTCCAGTATTTCACTCCACTGGGAGCACTTCTGAGTATTTTTTCCTTGATACTGAAAGCAGGCTGCATGCATCCACTCTCCACCTTCCAACCTGTGCCTTAACCCAAACCTCTCTTGGGCCTGCACCCTTCATTGGGTTAATTAGCCCGAAAGCATCTTTAAAGGACTCATGATGGTTGTGGCCGGGCCCTTGGACAATCCTTGTGCCACACTGACCGGTGGCCTTCCGTCCCTCCTGCCACGAGATTGCTTCTGTGGAAAGAGGAAGCTCAGGAAGGACAGGGAGAATGACGGGAGGGATGGTTTGGTGTTGTCTCCAGGGGGTCAAGAGGAGTTTTGCATCTTCTGTTAATAGTAAGAAAAGTAGCAGCCCCCATGTATGTCACACTTCCCACACTGGAAAATGTACTCATGGGCATTCTCTTGCCAGATCTCCCCATCACCCCAGGAGGCAGATAGGGCATATCAATTGTCCACAACTTACAGGTGGGGAAGCCAGTGCCCAGAGGGATGAGGGAACATTGGTCAGTGCCAGAGTTCAAGCTAAAACCTGAGTATCTTGAGTGCCAGCACTGGGCTTCCCCCATCACTCCTCACACCTAGTACTGCCCAGCCCTGTTTCTCACCAGGGAGCCAGGACCTCCTCTGTCCCATCAGCTCTGAGCACCACACCTCGGAGATGTTTGGTAGCTAAAGCCAAACATGATGAAAGGTCTCCCTGAAACACCGGTAATTCCATTCCCCAGCATGTCTGCAGTTGGTGCCTGGACAGGGCCAGCGTTGTGCATTGTTCTGCAGGAGACAAGGCAGCTGGCTGGAAAGGCCCTGGGGGAGTGCTGTGTGCCCAGTGCTCACCAGGGGCCTCTGACCAGCTCAAAGCCCCCTCCTGCCCATCCCTCCCCACGTGCTGGCCAAATAGGATCCCACTCTGTGAGGCTGCAGAGGGCACAGGGACAGGGCTTACTGAGTCATTTCTCATGGAACCCCTGGCATCAGCCCCTCCTGCTCTCTAGTACATCCCTGCCCTTGTTTTTTGTTTGCCCTCATTTTCCTCAGAGTTCAATTTCCCTTCTCTTCGGTTACCCAGATCTCTGTAAGCTGCCTGAAATTATTTGGAGGTGGAGGTGAGATCTAAACCAGTGGTAGGCAAACTATAGCCCATGGGCCAATGGCAGCCCACCACATTTTTTTTTAATAAAATTTCATTGGAACATAGTGATACTTATTAATTTAGGCATTGGTATGGCTATTTTCATGCTACAAGGCAGGGCTGACTAGTTGACAGAAACCCTATGGCCCAGAAAGCCAAAAACGTTTGCTATCTGGCCCTTTAAGAAAAAGATGGCTGACCCTAAAGGAGGCCGCCCTCCAGAGCTTCTCAACAGGTGGACAAGAGCTGAGGAAACCAGCCAAGCAGCAGCACAGGAGGGGCAGGTGAGCCCAGTTGTAGAAATGGAGAGGGAGGGTGCTGGGGAAGGTGTTCAAGCCAGACCTCACAGAGAAGGTGAACAAGATCTTAAAAGGATGTATAGGGTCTGGGCAAGCAACACGGAAGAGACATGGAGGTCCTGCTGCCCAGCCCTGCAGGGAGCTCTGGCTGAGTAAGGGGGCCAGGCAGAAAGGAAGTGTCTCGCAGCTACAGGGTTTCTGTTTTCCTGCAAAACCAGAGACCTGGCTATGCTTCCCAGGCTACTCAGCAGAGAAGCCAATCTTGTTGTCTTCCTTGCCCAAGCAGGACTTTGGAGAGGACGACTCCCTCTACATCACCAAGGTGACCACCATCCACATGGGCAATTACACCTGCCATGCCTCTGGCTACGAGCAGCTGTTCCAGACCCACGTCCTGCAGGTGAATGGTTAGTAAATGGCTCCATGCATGTTGTCCCCCCAAAGTGTTCCCCAAAACTGCTCAGAACAACCCTCCTCCCCTCCTGCATTCTGACTTCTTAAAGAAATACCTGACCCCAAAATGTCCCACCTTTCCTGTGAGTAAAGAGGGACTGGGGAGGGGGGTGGGCAGGCAGGGGCAGAGTCTGCCAACTCATTTCCCGGTCTGGCTTTCCCCAAAGCCTCCTCTGATGAAGTGAGTCAGGGTGGGAGGGGGTGAGTCACTTAGGCAGGTCGCACCCAGCATCTCCAGCAGGCCCCTGTAGAATGTGGAGTGTGCCCTGTAGGCGATGTTACCAAACCGAACTTGGGTCCACCCGCCTGCTCAAGGTAAAGCCAGTCTACTGGCACTGGGTTGTGGTGAAGGAAAGTGCAGCGTTTACTGGAGGGTGCCAAGCAAGGAGTCCAGGCAGCTAGTGCTCAAAAGGACCCAACTCCCGAAGGCTTTCAGGGAGAGGTTTTCAAAGACAGGGGGTTGGGAGGGGGGGTGCTGTGGGGCGCGTGATAAGCTCGTGGACATTCTTTTGATTGGTTGGTGGTGAGGTAATCGGGAGTCAACACTGTCAACTTTCTGATTCCAACCGGTCTGGGTTCTATGTACTTGTGGACAGCATAGAGTTAACTTATTCCACCTGGTGGGGGTTTCAGTATCTGCAAAACAGCTCAAAGGACATGGCTCAGAATGTTATCTATAGTCCTTGAGGAGGAACTAAATGTCCTTGACTTTGTTTAATGACTAAACTATTATTATTTTGTCTTGCTTAACTGTTTTCCTTTCTGCATTTTCTCACTTGTCTGAGTAAATTTATTCTTTGGCACTCAGGGCAGGCCTGGGAGTCTAAAGGTTTTCTGTAGACAAGAGGCAGGTGGAGGACATGGGGGTTGGGGAGGGAGTCTGTCCCGGGAAGGCCCCATAGGGTCCTGCTCGATTACAGTGACATGGAGATGGCAAGCTGTTGTGGTCTTGATCCAGTGAGAAGCAGACACTGTCTAGAACATGCCACTCCTCCTCCAGGTACTGTGGACCCAAATCACTTATCCAGTTGGGAGGCCTTACTTTCTGCAAAAGGATCTGCTTCCCACCTCCCTCCCCCAGAGGCTTAAGGAGCCTCAGCTTGGGCCCAGCCAAGCAGAACCTCAGCAGGCTGCCGCAGGTTTTCTCTGCTTCTCACAGGCCCCTGTGTTGCCAGGACTCCCAGAAACTGAGAAGAATTAACCCCTGCTGCTGACCACATCAACAATTACAATAGCCAGTGTTTTCTGAGACTTCCTCTGTCCAATCCCTGGGCTAACACATCACATGGACTCTCCCAATCAGTATATTTTAACCCACTTTATGGATGAGTCTCTAGGTAAGGTCACTTTCCTGGGGTCACACCACTGGTAGGAGTCATTCTAGACCCAGGGCTTGTGCTCTGCCCTCTGTCACAGTGTCACTCCAGCCATCACAACAAACAAGCCATCACAGTGCCACGGCAGATCAGCACTCCAGGGAAATTAGACGTGTCCAGCCACGCCCAGCTGGGCATCACTGCTTTCACCAAGCAGGCCTGAGCAGGGCGTCTGTGCGCCAGAGAATAATGTGAAAGCTCCAAGTCAGCCCCAGACCCTTTGTGCCAGCTGTGTCCAGGACTCTGCTCTGATGAAGTACACACGGTGTTGAGAATAATTACATCATGAGGTTCAGTGTCACTTACTCTGGGATCCTGGGCGACGGGCCATTTAAGGACAACAGAGTGAGCTCAGCTTGCCTCTACATTTGTCTTATAGGATGTTTTAGGGATTTTTATGTTCATATGTGCCGAAGCCGTATTTTATTAGTGTTTCCCTTGAGCTGGGACATATTTAATCCTTTGGGGCTTTGTGGCTGTGTTTGTTGGCTTGAATCAGGGTGTACAATGAAGTTTCTGGATTTCATCAGAAATAACCCAGGGGTTCCCAGTTATAACACCCCTGGGTGAGTCATCCCAGGCTGCCATTCAGAGGCCAGCCTGGTGTGCAGCAGGCGGGCAGTGTCTGGGCTGCTCCCTGAGAAGGGCTGCTCCAGGGGCGGGGCGTGCACTCTGCAGTGTGAAGAGGGCTTTATCATCTATAGCTGGAAAGTGGTGCCCAGCCTTGTACAGTGTTGGTGAATGTGTGCTTGCACAACTCCACACGGTTTGGCCCAGGTCCCTCGGGTCCTCAGACCAGCCTGAAAAAGGGAAATCACCCAGGATTCCCAGATCCTCCATCCAGCCCTTCGCATCCTGCCCCCATCTCATAAGAACCGAGGGTACAAGGAGAGGGCTTGAGCCTGGTCCCCCTTCATTTCCTCCAGAACAAATCTGCGGGGAAGGGAGGGGATCCACCAGCCCGGGAACCAGAGTAACTCGTGAGTGAGAGCCTGTCCTCGCCTCAGGCGCCTGCAGGAGACTCTGTGGTCTTAAACACCTTTAATACACGAATGGCAGGTCCGCGGTGCTGGGAGGGCCCTTCTGCCTCCTGTTCCCCCAGAATTCTGAGACAGAGCTCATGATGGGAATGAGCCATTTCCTCCCTCCCGGTGCTGAATCCAGGAGCAAGGCCCAGGCCCACGGACACCGTGTATTGCTGGGCTGAAAGTAGAGACTAGGCTGCTTCCTGTTGCTACCCGAGTGGGGAGTGGACTCAGCAGCTGGCACTGGAGAGTTCTGTTGAGCCTCCCCAGGCACTCCACTCCTACCCACCCCCCAGCCCAGCGATTGCTGAAGCGGCTGCTTAGGGCCTAGGGGAGTCTAAATAGCAAAACCTCCCCACTGAGATCCAGAGAGAGGCCGCCTGAGATCCATTTCCTAATTGCTGAGAGATTTAAGGCTTCTCTTCCAGCCGAAGTACTGGAGTCAGCGGCAGCATGCTAGGACCTCTGTATTTTGCGGTGGGCTTTCCACCTCATTCCATGGCTTACTTCGCTCAGTTCTATGACGGCTGGGCTGGGCCATTAGGGTGGGCCTCACTCCAGGAGCCCACAAGGTCCCTGGGCTGAGCTGACCCCCAGGCACTTGGGGGTGGCATTTGGGTCCATTAAGCAGCTCCCTCATGGGAGCACCGTACTAAGGTAGATCTGGTGTTGCCTCCCAAGGACATGAGTCCATTGCCTGCTGACCAAGGAACAAGACATGAGGTTTTCAGAGTATTCCAGAAGTGAAGTGTGCTGTGTTGACTGAGAGGGAAAACCTCCCTATCTGTGTGGGAAGGTGGGAAGATGTCATTGAAAGTAAAATGGTACGAAAGACACAATTACAGTAGGAACATTTACTGAATAATTACTGGGCAGCATCTCTGTTTCACAGATGAGGAAACTAGGGCTCAGAGAGATTAAGTGATCTGCCCAGGAACCCCAGCCCTACAATTAGTATATAACTGCAAAATGGATCTTGACACCAAAGCCTAGACTCCTGACGCCTTCTCCGCCCCATCCTCCCCTTTGGGACATTGCACTGTTGCTGTTGGTGAATCCAGATGTGGTCGTTTAGCAGGTCGGTGTTGATCTGCTGTCGAGCGGGGGCACGCTGTGGGGGACCGGGGACAGGAACCCTGCCTCGTTTATCCCTGCCCCTGGTGCTGAGCTCACGCATGAGCCAGAAACAGCTGGCTTAGCGAGCATCCAATGAAGGACCCACAGCGTAGATATAAGGGCAGGCCCCGCCCGCAGCAGGACTGAAGTTGATGACCTGCACGGCTTGGCCGTCCACCTCCAGGTGGGCTTGGCAGATCACTGTGCAGATGCCCGATGCTGCTCAGGTTCCCAGGGGGAGGCCCAGGAGGGCTGGGCTGCTGCGGAAGGCTCACCGAGGCGGTGGGCACGGGGGGCTTCCAGGCAGGAGGACTGGGAAGGTGAGAAGCCACCGTCTGTGCTCAGGACAGAAGGAGCACTGCTTTGCTGAGGCATCTCGTGGAGAAGATGTGAGAAAGCTGTAACAGATTCATCTGTGGGATTTGTTCCTTTTCGTCAGTCATCCCAAGCGTGAGTCGAAAGCATGAAAGATGTCCCAGAGCAGCTTGAGTAGAATTGGTGGGGTCGCCCAGCTGTGCTGTGGTGGTGGGATTTGGTCCCCTCTTGGCCTGGAAGATGGCCTGTGGCTTACTGAGCCAAGGCGGTGCCCAGGACACACAGACAGGGAACAATGTTCTGTCGTTTCCTTCTCCTTGCTTCTCCTGAGTCAGAGGGAGGACAAGAAGGGGAGGATGATGAAGCAGGGAGAGGAGGCCCTGCCAGCTCCCTGCCTCTCTGAGGGCTCAGAAGACTCCATGTGAATGGCAGGTGTTCTGGGGAGGCAATGTGTGGCCAGTGGGCCCAAGAGACGGGGATACCGCACATGCGAACAGGAGCTGGGTGGCGCTGTTCCACCCAAGGCGCGGCGCAGACCCGAGCTGGAGAAACCTCTGTCAGAGGGTCAAGACATGAACTCTGAGTCAGAGAGACCTGGATTCAAGCCTAGTACCTATCCAAGTGCTGGTACTTCCTTGACATACATCTTTGGCGAGTAAACTCACCTGTAAAATGGGAATAACAATAGTGCCTCCTCCCTTATAGGCCTGATGAGATCGGATATGTGTCAAATGCTTGGGAAATGCCTGGCCAGATATAATTCAAAGTCCAAGATGGGACAGATATGGGGGAGATTTTGTTTTGTCTCAGCCATATTTAACTGTAGTTGGCGGACACAGATGGTCTGAGCTGGTAGCCCCTCAGAGACCTTCCAGCTCATTATACAGATGGGAAAATCAAGACCCAGAGGAAGTTGCCAAGCCAGGAATAAAATACAGACTTCTCCCTGGAGCTGCCTCACTCCCGGGTGGCAGGGGCCGGGCTCCATATACAGGCTGGGTCACCATCTTCTGGAGCTTCTTCTCCATCCAGGACTCTGTCTTGACCTAAAGGAAGCCCTTCCAGGCAACTACTTCCTTTCTCAAATTATTAGTGTAACTTCCCCGTAGACCAGACCCCCCAGAGATGAGGCCCAAACACTGACATGATTTATAACTTCACGCAAACTTCCCACATTCCTCCATAGGAGGAACAGAAACTTCAGAAATAAATGATTAATCCATTAAATTAAAAACACCCTCAACCTCCCCACAGTTCAGACAACTAGCGATTCATTCCCAAAGCACAAGAGCAATCTCTCAAATCTGTCTATTACTCCAGCTTGGTACTTTGGTGAACATGCCTCTTACTTAAGACATATTTATGCTGCCTTTCACCTTGGAAATGATTGATGTTTCCCAAAGAAAATGTGCCTCTGTGTTGTGTATTGAAATATTTTCATGGGAAGGTTTTGCAAATTTAAAAGAAAACGAATGTGTTTATCCCAGATACATTAATTCGAATGCTTTTTAGTGTGTGAATTAACACAGAGGCAGAGGGGAGATCAGGGCCAGAGGAAAACAGTTGGGCCTTTGCCTTGCTGCTGGCAGAAAGCTGTGTCTCCACCCGATCCCTACCCTGGAAAGGGTAGTTTCTCACAGAGAAAATGCAGGACTTTTTCTGACAGGACCCTGGCCGAGCAGGGGCCAAGGGTACCAAGGTCTTTGATGCCTCCCTGCCCAGGGTTCTCCTTAGGCCCTTCCTGTCCTGGCAGGAGGCTGGATCAGGGCTCTGGCTGCAGTGCTCTCTTCAGAGCCCGGGGCCTGTTCCCCACCAGCTGCAGCCTTAGCGATGCCTCATCACACGCGAGGAGGACAGTTGGGTCCTGGAGGCAGTGGCTGAGCTTCTACCCAAATGATGGGATGATTATTTTTTCCCTCTAACATCCTATTGCCAGTTTTCAACTTAGCAAAGGTCAGGTCAGGGCAAAACGGGCTTCTCGGTGGAGCTCCTTGGTACTCCGGGGTTTGCCTTCCATGTCACAGGCCCGCTCATGCCAGGCATGGAGCTGGGAAGATCCAGGAGGCTACTGGCCCCGATCTAGCCAGGGGTCTGGGCCTGTGTGCAGGGCCCCCTCCCATTGCTGCTGACTGGGCTGTGCTTCTTTGGCCTCCTCCACGCCAATCCCTCAGGAACCATAGGAGTGGAGGCCCAAGCCACTGGCTCACGGAGGTGCAGCAGCAGCTTCCATCCCCGGGAGTCCACCGTGCATGCTCACAGACGCACACACGAACACACACTGGGACGCAGGCCCTGCCCCACCCCTCCCACGTGCCCCTGCCCCTGCCCCGTGAACTTCTCTCTCTCTGCTATGCCCACCCTGCCTCCTTGATTCCACTGCCCTGCACTGATTGATCCCTTGGCTAAGAATCCTCCCTCCCACCCCCCTCTCCCCGCTCCGCCCTGCCTTGCTGCCAACACCACCTCATCCTTCGCTGTCGTCATCATTCATTCAATAAGCATTTACTGAGGTTCTCTCCATGCCATTCACCAGGCTGAGCACTGAAAACAGCAGCGGACAGACCAAAATCCCCATCCTCATGGAGCAATTCAGAGGGTGGAAGATACTAAGGAGGAAAATTTTAAAACAGGAGGGGATAAGGAGACTCAGATAAAAGGTGGAAGCTTTAGGTATGACGGCAAGTAAAAGCCATACTGAAAAGATGACATTTGTGTCCACTTGGTGGGAAAGTCAAATATACCTCCAGAGGATCTTGGTCTGAGCACCTGGAAAAGTAGAGGCCATTCACTGAGAGGAGAGGATCGTGGAGGAGCAGGCTTGGAGAAGACAGATCTGGAGCTCGTGGGGACGTGATAAACGTGTGATGTCGTGCAGCCCATGGGGTATCTATAAGTCTGGAGTTGAAGGAACAGGTTTGACTGGCGGTATAAATTTCCGATGCCTCACAGCGGGGCTGGTATTTAAAGTCAATAGACCAGAATAGATGCTGAAGGAGTGCAGACAGAGAATGTCCAGCAGCCAAGCACGACAGCACTGAGAGCCTGGGGGATGAGAAAAAGCAGCAAGGAAGGCAGAGAAGAAGCCACAGAGACAGGAAAACTAGGAGTATGGTGTCTGGGGCCAAGGAGGAGTGATCAGCTGTGGTGAATGCCACCGGCAGGTCAGGGAAGGTGAGGAAAGAGAACTGGCCATTGGGTCAGGGTCGGTGTAGGGGGGGCGGGGGGGGGGGGGGCGGGGCACTGTGGTCCAGAGCAGAGCCATTTCCACACGTGGTGGGGAAAGGTCTGCCTGGAGCTGGCTCCAGGGGGATGGGGAGGAGATGTGAGAGCCACCAAGTATGGACAACTCTCCAGAGTGTTTCCAAGAAGAAAAACGGGGCAGAGTTGGGGAGAGAAGCTGGGGTAAAGAGGTTTGGGGATTTTTTTCCAAGATGGAAATTAAAAGCGTTTTATGGACTAATAGGAAAGATCCAGTAAAAAGGGGGAAACTGATGCAGGAGGGAGAGAGAAGTGCTAGAGGGACGTCGTGGATAGGACGTGAGGGGATGGAATCTAGGAATGAGGCTCGCGGGACAGGAAACTCAAAACTGGGTCCTTTTCTGGGGAATGGAAGGAGGATGGTCTGGCAGTGGCAACACCTGCCCCATCTCCCAGCCCATGGGGTAGGGGACGGGGCGGGGGGGACAAGTGTGGGGAGAGAGAGCCACATCCACTTAAAAGGCTGCAAGAGAAGGAGTGTCACCAGGTTTCCATCTGAGCAAGAAGGTGAGGAACACTCACAGAGGAGTTTAAGGATAGAGGACGTTCTGCTGACGGCAGAACATGAGTTCTCGGAGGCACAACAGAAGGTTTGGGGGATGATGGATGCCCCAGCGGCCTAGGCTCTTGTAGACTGACAGGATCCCAAATCAAGGGCATGAGGGAAAGGGCCCTGATGGTCCTCAGTTGGAGATGAGGAGACTGGGGACAGGGGCCACTGGGAGGTGGAGGACGCGGGGTTCTGAGGGCCATCTTTAGTCCTGCTGATGGAGGGATGGAGGTCCGAGGAGGAGTGGTCGTAGCCCCCAGGATGACTTCGGCTCCTGGAGACCTCCAGGCCAGCCAGGGTTTCCTCCCTCTCAGCAGACGTGAGCTGTCTTCTAACCCCTGCCACTGGAGGCCCAGCAGATAGTCCTTTGTTTTTAAGTGAATGGATGGTTCCACTCCCTTGACTTTGTCAGCTTTTGTCTTGTTGTAGAACAGCGCCACCTATTTCAGTTCAATCGGTCTGCAAGAGCTTCCAAGTCAGGGCTGACCCAGGGTCTCACCTGGAACCTGACAGGTAGAAGCAAATCCCCCAGCCCCAACCAAGACCTCCAGAATCAGACACTGTGGGGTGGGCCCAACATTGTTTTAACAAGAGCCCCCGCTCCAGCCAGGAGATGCAGATACACACTCAAGTGTGACAGGTTCCTGGGTCCACAGATTCCCATCAGAGGGCAGGACAGAGGCAAAGGCTAGTCTTCAAGGCTTGTGCTGGCCACTGGGCACCTCACTGAGGAGACTGGTCCACAAACCACCAGTTCACTGGACAAACCTACTATCAATAAAGGGGTAGGCCCCACAGGTATAAGGAAGGTAGGTATTTCCTTTGTGAGGTGGAGAGAGTAGATCCAAGTGCTCTATTCTGATAAATCTTCCCAGACCCCTGTCCCTATGTCCCCAAAGCTCCCTTCTGGTAATCCTCATCACAGCTTGCTGTTATGTTACTCATCTTCCCCCTGACAGAAAGCTTCATGAGGCCAGGGACTGGGTGGATCTTATTCACTGCTCTGTGTGTAATGCCTGACCCTTGGTTGGGATGTAATAAATGTTGACTGCACAATATTGGAACTTTGTAAACTCTATAAAGACCATTAATGTGCTGCTGGACTCAAAGCTGGGAAGTGCCTCAGCCCTCCCCTCTCCTCCCCACACTGCCTTTCCCTCTCCCCCTGCCTCTCCCCCTCCCCCTATTTGCTATTGTAATACTTGAAATACTTTGTAATATGTGGTATGAAAAAATGACAGTCATCACTCTTGTTTTTCAAAATTTCTGCTGTTCTTTCACATTCTTTCTTCTAGCTAAGTTTGAGAATTATTTTGTCAAGACCCCACCAATTGATTTTAACTGGAATGAGATTAAATGTTTGGCATAATTTGGAGTATCTTGTTTCTTAACAACAGTAAGTCTTCCTATCCAAGATCATCTCTCTCTAATTTTCCAAGTCTTTTTATGTGTCTTCAGTGAGATGTTATAGCTTCATTCATTTCGGTCCACTGTGTTTTCTATTTGGCCACTACTGGTATATAAGTGAGCTATTAATTTTGTCTGTCTGGGTACTGGCCCCTTTATGGTACTCACTTATTAAACCTTACACTTTTGGTTCGTTATCTGGAGCATATCCAGGTAAAGTATCATTTTTCTCCACCCCTTTAATATTTCTCCCTCTCATTTCTTGCCTTCTATTGACAGTAACATCCAGAAAAATGTTGAGAGTCTGATATTGCCTCCTTTCCTCTTTCCTTTTTGTTTTTTCCCCACTTGATGTTTCACCGTTCTGAAAAGATTGGTGCTGGTCCCACTTTTTATAGAGATATTCTTCATTGTGGGAAGAAAATATTATTCTGTTCCTATTTTATTGAGGTTTTTTTCCCTCAAGAAATGGATTTTGAATTTTTTTCAAAGGCCTTTTAGTGTCTAGCAAGAGAATCAAATGGTTTTTCTTTTTTGACTGCCTTTGACTTGCATATGATTAATTATAGATTTCCTAATAGTTAGTCATTGAAACGTATTATACTTGGTCACAGTATGTTCTTTTATTGGGTTGGCCAAAAAGGTCGTGAGGTTTTTCTGTAACATCTTATGGAAGATAATACATCTTACCCAATAATGCCATGCTAGGTTTGATTTGCTAATATTTTTATGTGGGTATTTGTTTTTTGTGTTTTTTTAATTTAATTTTTATTTTATATTGGAGTATAGTTGATTTACAATGTTGTGTTAGTTTCAGCTGTACAGCTAAGTGATTCAGTTACACATATACAAATATCCATTCTTTTTCAGATTCTTTTCCCATATAGGTTATTACAGAAATGGAGTAGAGTTCCCTGTGCTTGCTATACAGTAGGTCCCTGTTGATTATCTATATTACATATAGTAGTATGTACATGTTAATCCCAAACTCCTGATTTATTCCTCCCCCCTCCCCACATTTCCTCCTGCCCACAACCACAGGTCTGCATTCAAAGTCTGTGAGTCTGTTTCTGTTTTGCAAATAAGTTCATCTGTATCTTTTTTTTTAATTCCACATGTAAGTGGTATCATATGATATTTGTCTTTCTCTGACTTATTCGCTTAGCATAATGATCTCTAGGTCTATCAGTTTTTTCTTTATTTTTATTTTATATTGGCGTATACTTGATTAACAGTGTTGTGTTAGTTTCAGGTGTACAGCACAGTGATTCAGTTATACATATACATGTATCTATTCTTTTTCAAATTATTTTCCCATTTAGGTTATTACAGAAAATTGTGTAGAGTTCCCTGTGCTATACAGTAGATCCTCGTTGATTATCTGTTTTATACATAGTAGTGCGTATATGTCAATCCCAGACTCTGAATTTATCCCTCCCCCCAACCTTTACCCTTTGGTAACCATAAATTTGTTTTCTAAGTCTGTGAGACTTTCTATCTTGTAAATAAGTTCATTTGTATCATTTTTATAGATTCCTCATATAAGTGATATTATATGATATTTGTCTTTCTCTGTGTGACTTGCTTCACTTAGTATGATAATCTCCAGGTCCATCCATGTTGCTGCAAGTGGCATTATTTCATTCTTTTTAATGGCTGAGTAATATTCCATTATATAAATGCACCACACCTTCTTTAACCATTCATCTGTCAATGGACATTTACATTGCTTACATGTCTTGGCTATTGTATACAGTGCTTCAGTGAACATCAGGGTGCACATATCCTTCCGAATCATGTTTTTCTCTGGATATATGCCCAGGAGTGAGATGGCTGGATCATATGGTAACTCTATTTTTAGTTTTTTAAGGAACCTCCTTACTGTTCTCTATAGTGGTTGTACCAATTTACCTTCCCACCGACAGTGTAGGGGAGGGTTCCCTTTTCTCCACACCCTCCCCAGCATATATTGTTTGTAGACTTTGTGATGATGGCCATTCTGACTGGTGTGAGGTGATATATCATTGTAGTTTTGGTTTGCATTTCTCTAATAATTAACAATGTTGAGCATCTTTTCATGTGCCTCTTGGCCATTTGTATCTTTTCTTTGGAGAAATATCTATTTAGGTTTTCTGCCCAATTTTTGATTGGGTCGTTTGTTTTTTTAATGTTGAGCTGCATGAGCTGTTTGTAACTTTTGGATATTAATCCCTTGTTAATCATGTCATTTGCAAATATTTTCTCCCATTCTGTGGGTTGTCTTTTCATTTTGTTTATAGTTTCCTTTGCTGTGAAAAAGCTTTTGAGTTTAATTAGGTCCCACTTGTTTATTTCTGTTTTTATTTCCATTACTCCAGGAGACGGCTTGAAAACGATATGGCTGCAATTTATGTCAAAAAGTGTTCTGCCTATGTATTCTCTAGGAGTTTTATAGTATCCAGTCTTACGTTTAGGTCTTTAATCCATTTTGAATGTATTGTTGTGTATGGTGTTAAAGAATGTTCTAATTTCATCTTTTTACATGTAGCTCTCTAGTTTTCCCAGCACCGTTTGTTGAAGAGACAGTCTTTCCTCCATTGTATAGTATTTCCTTCTTTGTCGTAGACTAATTGACCATAGGTGCATGGGTTTATTTCTGGGCTTTCTGTTCTGTTCCATTGAGCTGTACTTCTGTTTTTGTGCCAGTACCATATTATTTTGACGACTGTAACTTTGTAGTATAGTCTGAAGTCAAGGAGCCTTATTCCTCTAGCTCCATTTTTCTTTCTCAAGATTGCTTTGGCTATTCGGGATCTTTAGTGTCTCCATACTAATTTTAAGATTTTTTGTTCTAGTTCTGTGAAAAATGGCATTGGTAATTTGATAGGGATTGCATTGAATCTGTAGATTGCCTTGCTTAGTATAGTCATTTTTACAATACTGACTCTTCTAATCCAAGAACATGGTATATCTCTCTACCTGTTTGTGTCATCTTCGATTTCTTTCATCAGCATCTTATAGTTTTCAGAGTACAGGGCTTTTGTCACCTTAGGTAGGTTTATTCCTAGGTATTTTATTCTTTTTGATGCAATTGTAAATGGGAGTGTTTCTTTAATTTCTCTTTCTGATCTTTCATTGTTCGTTTATAGGAATGCAAGAGATTTCTGTGTATTAATTTTGCATCCTGCAACTTTTATCAAATTCATTGATGAGCTCTAGTAGTTTTCTGGTAGCATCCTTAGGATTTTGTATGTATCGTATCATGTCATCTGCAGTGAGAGTTTTACTTCTTTTCTAATTAGAATTCCTTTTATTTCTGTTTCTTCTCTGATTGCCGTGCCTAGAACTTCAACACCTGTGTTGAATAAAAGTGGTGACAGTGGACATCTTTGTCTGTTCCTGATCTTAGAGGAAATGCTTTTAGCTTTTCACTGATGAGAATGATGTTAGCTGTGGGTTTGTCATATATGGCCTTTATTATGCTGAAATATGTTCCCTCTATGCACACTTTATGGAGAGTTTTTATCATGAATGGGTGTTGAATTTTGTCAAAAGCTTTTTCTGCATCTATTGAGACAATCGTGTGGTTTTTATTCTTTAATTTGTTGATGTGGTGGATCACACTGATTTGTGGATATTGAAAAATCCTTGCATCCCTGTAATAAAACCCACTTGATCATGGTATATGATCCTTTTAATGTATTGTTGGATTTGGATTGCTAGTATTCTGTTGAGGATTTTTGTGTCTATGTTGATCAGTGATATTGGCCTGTAATTTTTGTTTTTTGGTATCTTTGTCTGGTTTTGGTAACAGGGTGATGGTGACCTCACAGAATGAGGTTGGGAGTGTTCCTTCCTCTGTGATTTTTTGGAATAGTTTCAGAAAGATAAGTGTTAACTCTTTTCTTAAGAGTTTGATAGAATTCGCCTGTGAAACCATCTGGTCCTGGACATTTGTTTGTTGGGAGTTTTTTAATCACAGTTTCAATTTCAGGACTTGTGATTGGTCTGTTCATATTTTCTATTTCTTCCTGGTTCAGTCTTGGGAGATTGTACCTTTCTAAGAATTTGTCCATTTCTTCCTTAGTATTTCTGTCATGTCCATTGTAACTTCTCCTTTTTCGTTTCTAGTTTTATTGATTTGAGCCCTCTCCCTGTTTTTCTTGATGAGTCTGGCTAAAGGTTTGTCAGTTTTGTTTATCTTTTCCAAGAACCAGCTTTTAGTTTCATTGATCTTTTCTATTGTTTTCCTTGCCTCTGTTTCATTTATTTCTACTGTGATCTTTATGATTTTTTTCCTTCTACTAACTTTGGGTTTTGTTTGTTCTTCTTTCTCTAGTTGCTTTAGGTGTAAGGTTAGGTTGTTTATTTGGGATTTTTCTTGTTTCCTGAAGTAAGATTGCATTGCTATAAACTTCAGTCTTAGAACTGCTTTTGCCACGTCCCATAGGTTTTGGATCATTGTGCTTTCATTTTCATTTGCCTCTAGGTATTTTTTAATTTCCTCTTTGATTTCTTCAGTGATCCATTGTTTGTTTAGTAACGTATTGTTTAGCTTCCACATGTTTATGTTTGTTTTTTTTTTCTTATAGTTGATTTCTAATTTCATAGCATTGTGGTCAGAAAAGATGCTTGATATAATTTCAATTTTCTTAAATTTACTGAGGCTTGCTTCTTCGTTCAGCATGTGATCAATCCTGGAGAATGTTTCATGTGCACTTGAGAAGAAGTGTATTCTGCTGCTTTTGGATGGAATGCTCTGTAAAAATCAATTAAGTCCATCTGTTCTAATGTGTCGTTTAAGGCCTGTGTTTCCTCATTGATCTTATGTCTGGATGATCTGTCCATTGATGAAAGTGGGGTGTTAAAGTCCCCCACTACTATTGTGTTACTGTCAATTTCTTCTTTTATGACTGTTAGTATTTGCCTTATATATTGGGGTGCTCCTTGTTGGGTACATATATATTTACAATTGTTATATATTCTTCTTGAATTGATCTCTTGATCATTATGTAGTGTCCTTCTTTGTCTCTTGTAACAGTCTTCATTTTAAAGTCTATTTTGTCTGATATGAGTATTGCTACTCCAGCTTTCTTTTGATTTCCATTTACATGGAATACGTTTTTCCATCCCCTCACTTTCAGTTTGTATGTGCCCCTAGATCTGAAGTGGGTCTCTTGTATGCAGCAATATATACGGGCCTTGTTTGTGTATCCATTTAACCAGTCTGTGTCTTTTGGTTGGAGCATTTAATCCATTTACGTTTAAGGTGATCATCAATATATGTGTTCTTAGAGCCATTTTGTTAATTTTTTTGGATATCTTTTTGAAGGACTTTTTCCTTCCCTTCCTCTTTGTTCTGTTCTCTTGGGATTTGACGACTATCTTTAGTGTTGTGTTTGGACTACTTTTTGGTTTTTTGTATGTATCTAATGTAGATTTTTGGTTTGTGGTTCCCATAAGGTTTTGATATAGCAGTCTATACATATACAAGATTATTTTAAGTTGTTGGTCTCTTAATTTCCAACGCATTTCCAATATCCTGCATTTGTACTCTCCTTTTCTCACAATTTCTGGTTTTGATATCATATTTGTGTGCAGATGATTTCCTTCCTTTACTATATGTTTGACTTTACTGGTGAGCTTTCTCATTTCTTGTTTCTAGTGTGTCCTTTTCCTTTCAGCCTACAGAAGTTCCTTTAGCATTTGTTGCAAAGCTGGGCTGGTGGTGCTGAACTCTCTTAGCTTTTGCTTATCTGTATAGGTTTTCGTTTCTGTGTCGAATTTGAATGAGAGCCTTTCTGGGTAGAGTATTCTTGGCTGTAAGTTTTTCCCTTTCATCATTTTAAATATATCATGCCACTCCCTTCTGGCCTGCAGAGTTTCTGCTGAAAAATCAGCTGATAACCTTGTGGGAATTCCCTTGTATGTTATTTGTTGCTTTTTCCGTATTGATTTTTTTCTTTTTTTTTTTTTTTTTTTTTTTTGCGGTACACGGGCCTCTCACTGTTGTGGCCTCTCCCATTGTGGAGCACAGGCTCCGGACGCACAGGCTCAGCGGCCATGGCTTATGGGCCCAGCCACTCCACAGCATGTGGGATCTTCCCAGACCGGGGCACGAACCCGTGTCCCCTGCATCGGCAGGCGGACTCTCAACCACTGCGCCACCAGGGAAGCCCTTCCTTGTTGATTTTAATATTTTTTCTTTGTCTTTAATTTTTGTCAATTACTATGTGTCTTGGTGTGTTACTCCTTGGTTTTATCCTGCCTGGGACTCTCTGCACTTCCTGGACTTGGATGACTATTTCCTTTCCCATGTTAGGGATATTTTCAGCTGTTATCTCTTCGAATATTTTCTCAGGTCCTTTCTCTCTCTTCTCCTTCTGGGACCTCTATAAGGTGAATGTTGGTGCATTTAATGTTGTCCCAGAGGTCTCTTAGATTGTCCTCATTTCTTTTCATTCTTTTTTCTTTATTCTGTCCCACAGTAATGATTTCCACCATTCTGTATTCCAGCTCACTTACCATTCTTCTGCCTCATTTACTCTGCTATTGATTCCTTCTAGTGTATTTTTCATTTCAGTTATTGTATTGTTCATCTCTGTTTGTTTGTTCTTTAGATCTTCTAGCTCTTTGTTAAACATTTCCTGTATCTTCTCAGTCTGTGCTTCCATTCTTTTTCTGAGATCTTGTGTCATCTTTACTATTATTACTCTGAATTCTTTTTTTCATGTAGATTGTGTATCTCCACTTCACTTAGTTGTTCTCCTGGGTTTTTATCTTGTTCCTTCGTCTGGGACATATTCCTCTGCCATCTCATTTTGTCTAAATTTCTATGTTTGTGGTCTCGTTTCCACAGGCTGCAGGATCATAGTTCTTCTTGCTTCTGATGTCTGCCCCCCAGTAGGTATGGTTGGTCCTGCTGCTTGTGCAGGCTTCCTGGTGGGAAGGACTGTTGCCTGCCCTCTGGTGGGTGGAGCTGGGTTTTGTCCCTCTCTTGGGCAGGGCCATGTCAAGTGTTGTATTTAGAGGCAGCTGTAAGCTCAGTACAACTTTAGGAAGCCTGTCTGCTGATGGGTGGGGCTGGATTCCCACCCTGCCGGTTGTTTGGCCAGAAGCATCCCACAGTGGAGTCTGCAGGCTGCGGGGTGGCCCCAGGTCTCATTGCCAAAATGGAGAGCTCACACTGATCAGTATTCTGAGCCCTCCACAGCCAGTGTCCTTGCCCCCACAGTGAGCCATAGCCAACTCCTGCCTCCCCATGAGACCCTCCAAAACCCTCAGGTAGGTCTAGCCCAGGCTCCTATGGAGTCACTGCTTTGTGCTGGGTCCCAGTGCATGTGAAGTCTTGTGTGCATCCTCCAATAGTGGAGTCTTTGTTTCCCTCAGTCCTGTGGAGCTCCTGCACTCAAGCCCTACTGGCCTTCAAAGTCAAATGCTCTGGGGGTTCCTCCTTCTGATGCCAGACCCTCAGGATGGGGAGCCTAACATGGGGCTCAGAACTCTCACTCCTGTGGGGGAACCTCTGTGATATAATTATTTTCCAGTTTGTGTGTCACCCACCGGCAGGTATGGAATTTGATTATATCGCAAACGCTCCCCTCCTACTGTCTCTTTGTGGCTTCTTCTTTGTCTTTGGACGTAAAATATCTTTTTTTGATAGGTTCCAGTCTTTTTTGTCGATGGATGTTCAACAGTTAGTTGTGATTTTGGTGTTTTTGTGAGAGGAGGTGAGCACAAGTCCTTCTACTCTACCATCTTGTCCAGAATCCTGATTTGCTAATATTTTACTTGGGATTTTGGTATATCTAGTACTGAGTGAGTTAGGTCTGTAATCATCTATTTTGTGCTCTCTTTGGCAGGTTTCCGTGTCCAGGTTATACAGCTTCATTATAAAATTTGGGACATCTTCTCTGCTGTATGCTGTAGGAATTATCTGTTCCTGAAATGTACAAAAGAACTTCCCTATGAAACTAATCAGGGTTCTTTGGGGGTTAGTAGCGCCTTTTTAAAAACAGCTTTATGAACTTTCTTTGTAAAGGAACCGGTGGGTTTTAAAAACAGCTTTATGAACTTTCTTTGTAAAGGAACCGGTGGGTGACATAGGTGTGCCGAGACACTGTGAATTGAAGAAAAAAAAAAAAAAACCTGAATAGGTTACCAGAGTAATTCAAGGTAAACTACAAATAAAGGATAATTGAGACAGCAGAGAAAAAGAAACAGAAACAGCTTTATAGAGGTATAATTTATATACCAAAAAACTGCACATATTTAATCTATACAATTTGATGAATTTGTACATGTATACGCCTAGGATACCACCACCACAATCAAGGTAACAGACATACCCATCACCTCCACTTTGTTTTTCTTTTTTGTTCGTTTTTGTGGTGAGAACACTTAACATGAGATCTATTCTCTTAATAGATAATTACGTGCACAACATAATATTGCTGATTATAGGCCCTATATTGTATAACAGATCTCTAGAACTTATTCACTGCATAACTGAAAAGTAGTGCTTTAAAATGTTTTAAATGCTCTCTTCTTGATTCCATGTCAATACTTTAAAGTTTCCTTTTAAGTGATTCATTTCATTGAGCGCTTCATGTTTATTACCTATAATTGAACAAAGTACTTCCATATTTTTTAATCTCCTCTGTGTTCTTTATATTTTTCACTAAACAAACTTGCCAGAAATTTGGCTACTTTATTCATTTTCACGAACATCCAGGTCTCAGATTTATCAGTTCCACTCTTTTTTGGCAAATTGATTCATTCCTTTCTGCTTCTATCTCTATTGATTCTTCCCTCACCTTCTTTAAGTTTACTATGTGGTTGCTTGGCAGGCCTATATAAATAAATGGGGATCTAGCAGGAGCCCAAGGTTATTCACTCCCAGGTCCTGGCCTCCCACATTCTAGAACCCGGGCTGCTCTACCTCCTTCTCCAACTCCCCACTAGTCCAGTGTTCCTAGGTCCCCCATCTCTATCTCTGTACTTTTGAATCATAGCCTCTTGAAAAAACTCTGCTGTCTCTTCAACTTGAACCCCATTCCTCTCTTTACCAAATTCTGGGTATAGGAAGTTTTCCTAGATAAATTACTATTTCTTCCTTCTTTGAACCAAGGGGAATCAGAGAAGAGAGATCCACTTCTGTGTTCTAAGCAGTCCTCCAGATACGCCTTAGCTAGAGCCCCTTTTACTTCATCGATCCCAAGTGGCCTGACCCGTGACAAGGACCTTCTCCCACACCCTGGGACTCTCCCCCAGAACTGCAAACAAAGAGAAACCAAGGAAATGACTCAGATTTTATTATTGTTTGGTCTGTGTGTGGTTAGTCATGGGTGCCTCTGAGCTCATGTTATGGAAACAGCTCTGGCCACTCTGAAGGTGGGTTTGTGCCCTTTGCCAGCTATCCATTTGGCTTTGTCCTTGGCCCCCTACTTTGCCCCATAGGTCAACCAGAGGAAAGACTTGAAACTCAGGCTAAGTTGATCAGATTATTACCAGCCTCCTGGGTTTTGACAGGACCTGCAGCATCTGTTTCTCACAATAAGGTAATAGAATTTTTCTTTTGTCCTCAGCCTACCCAAGCACAGATCACTAGAAATCTTCACGTTCTAGGATCAACATTATCACTTCCTTCTATATATGCGTCAATTTGTTCCACCTCTAGTCCCAAGAAAAATCTCTCTCGTAACATACTGGGTCACTTTCTTTTCTTTTTTTTTTTTAAGTTATTTTTTTTTAATATTTATTTAGGCTGTGCTGGGTCTTCATTGCGGCACGCGGGATTTGCGTCGTGGCATGCGGGATCTTTCAGTTGCAGCATGCGGACTCAGTTGCGGCATGTGGACTTCTTAGTTGCAGCATGCAAACTCTTAGTTGCAGCATGCATGCAGGATCTAGTTCCCCGACCAGGGATCAAACCCAGACCCCCTGCATTGGGAGCGCAGAGTTTTACCCACAGGACCACCAGGAAAGTTGCCCTGGGTCACCTTCTTTTATCGGACAATAGGAGTGTCCAGATAACTCTGGGAAAATGTAGTTGCTGGCTTCAAGGCAAAGAATGCATCTCCCAACTTTCCAAAAGGTGTATGATGTGGTTTTTGTTATCGTTGTTGTTTAGTTTACTATCCAGGTGCCTTTACAGAAGCTCTCATAAACCCTTTTTGGAAGTATGTAGAGAAACATGCATGAATAAGTAAGAGCCCCCAATTCCACTGAAAATGATAATTATTTTATTTCCTGGGCCCAGAGCAAGGGGTAGGAGGGAAGATCCTCCAGACAGTCCTCACTGCTTCCTGCCCTACAGACAGCCCATGTAGGAAAGGCCAGAGGGTAGAGGGTACTGATGCTCATCTGATGAGTGGGCCTGGTCACATCCCCAGCCCTGAAATTGACTGCCGGGACCCATGGGTGGGTCAGGAGCCAAGGAGGGCACACTTGCCTCTCACGCCTGTTCCGGGGATGAGAAGTGGAAAAATAAAAATGACCCACTGGAAAACCAATGGTCTTCCCTAGAGCAGTAATTAGGAGCCCTGCCAGTCAGTGCCCATAAGTACTTTGTGAAGCACTTCCTTGCAAGAAATTAAGCCCCTGTCCAGTGGCTTTCCGATAAGAGAAATAATATATCTGAATTTTATTCATTCAGAAGTAAGTTTTGGCAGTTGTTGCTCTTTACGTGTAGCAGCTGAACAGCCGTAAATATTTGGATTGTCTCTCTGATCATATTTAGAATAATGATGAACGCCATGAATTACAGCGTACAAAGCCTGACATGTTTATTGTCAGCAATCCATTTTATAGCCCTTTCTTTTAGGGCTTGCAAGCTTGTTACAAAGAGAACTCCAGAGTTGTCTCTCGGCTCAGCCCTCTGGGCAGGGTCTCAGAGTTGGACCACAGGCCTGAGGCAGGTGAAGGCCTTTTCTCACCAGCACTAATTCTCACCCACAGTGCCACCCGTCATCCGTGTCTATCCAGAGACCCAGGCACAGGAACCCGGAGTGGCAGCTAGCCTGAGATGTCACGCAGAGGGCATTCCTATGCCCAGAATCACTTGGCTAAAAAATGGCATGGATGTCTCAACCCAGATGTCGAAACAGCTTTCCCTTTTAGGTAAGAGCTCCGCTCGGTGTCTCTGTGCCATTTTTCCCATCAAGTTCAAGCTGACGCTCTCCCCAGGAATGGAAATGAGAGGAGTGATTTGTTTCTAAGTCAGACGTTCGGGGAGCAAACAGATATCTCCCCGTTTCCCTGCTCTCTGGACTCACACAGATCTTTGGGAGCACAATGATGAGACGCTGTCAGTCAGGTCCCAGGTCACCTGCAGTTCATTTCTGCTGTTCCAGCCCTTCCTGGGCATATATCAGGGTACTGGCTGCCCTCAGCCCTGCTGAGGGGCTGTGCTTTTAACCGCAACACTCTCGATAGAAGGGAGAAGGGAGGAAGGATGGAGGTCCCAGCTGAACAGGCCGCCCTGAGCACTGTCCCTCCTACAGCCAATGGGAGCGAACTCCACATCGGCAGTGTTCGGTATGAAGACACAGGGGCGTATACCTGCATTGCCAAAAATGAAGTGGGCGTGGACGAAGATATTTCCTCCCTCTTCATCGAAGACTCGGCTAGAAAGACCCGTGAGTCCACGCGTGCCTTTGAGCTCCTCACTGAGCTGGTTGGGGGATGTTGGGTGGCAAGGGCCACAGCCACCAATCATGAGCCCCTGGAGACAGGGGTAAACCTCATATCCTTCTGTGCTCAAAGCTGGGGACAGAGGGTGGCCAGAGGTGGGTAGACCTTCCCTGTAAGCCTAGACAACTCTGGAGGCATAGACAGGGAAACTCTCTGGACAGCAGACAGAACCCAGGACCACAAGGAAGCTCGTATATCATATCCCCAGTTCTGCCTCCTACTTGCTCTGTCCCTCATCCACAAGAGTGTTCATGCTAACCGCGCACCAGCTGCTGCTGCCCATCCACGGCCCAGGAACTGGCCTGTGCACTCACACACCTGTCTTTACTCCAGGGATTGTTGCCCACCAGGGGCGCTAAGCAGGCTCTCCCTCGTAGCTACTGCTCCCCAAGAGACCCTGCAAGGTTGATTTCATGGATATGGGTGTTGGACATGGTCTCTTTCCCTTGATCAAAGGCTCTAAGCTGAGTCTTTATCATCAAGGGAGAAAATCAGAAGTATTGCAGATGGTCTTCCTAGGGAGGATCCTAGCAGAAAACCAGCCTGCTCCTGGAAGTAGTCCAGGAGGTCTGGGAGAGACGTTGCTTGCTCTTTATCATCCACAGAAGAGGAGAGTCCCATTAGCTTCTGTGATCCTGGAACCTGATTCGTTAGGAACCAAAAGGGTCCTGAGCCCTGGAAGCATTTGTCCACGTCCAGCGTCCCCCCTCAGTATTGCTGGGGCCATGAGTGGTGCAGGTTCTAAACATGATGGACTAGATACCAGTATGTTTATGAACTGAATCACTACAAGGAAGGTTCTGAAGTTGCTTTCTTCTTTTTTTTCCTTCCCTCCATCACATTCCTGCTTTCACCGTTCTCTGATGCTGCAGTTGCAAACATTCTATGGCGAGAAGAAGGTACCAAGCTTTCTTATTCTGTGTCGTGCCTGTGATCACGTGTGTTCATGGTTCCATAACAGGCCATCTTTCCATAAGCCAACAGCTTTTCCAGACATCAAGCAGTCCCCACAGGTGGGGTCCACGGGCCAAATCAGATGGGAGCGGGGGAAGTCCATGTCAAAATCAAGTGGCCCACTTGAGGCAGATTTAAACTTATTAGTGTCTTTAACGGACATTAGACGATTAGAATTTTTAAAACGAAAGTTTCCATTTAAAGCAATTTTGAAACCTCCACTGAGGCCAGCTTCTTGGCAGGGGTCCTGGTCAGAGCTGGGCCTTAAACTTTTTTCCAGTAACTGATACCGGTGTTGGGGTTTAGTGTATACTTTGAGGAAATGCCAAATAAAAAAGCTACCATGATTTCTGTAAATGTATGTTTACATGTATATTTCTAAATGAATGGGTTTTTAAATTTTGTATCTAACAATCTGTGGCTATTAGGTTGGGCCATACAAAATTGCCATTTTTGTATATCAAAAATGGTCTGATAACACGGCTCCAAAAATAGCGGGCACATGTGGGCACTGGGTTAAAGAGCCCGAGTCACTCTGTGGGGTGTACGTGCATTCGTGGACCCCAACCCTACCTATGAACCCCTACACCAGAGAGTCCAAATCCCCTGAGGTAACTTATTCTCCAGCTAGGTGGACAGAGGGACGGTATGAGAAGCAGCAGAAAGCACCATGCAATTTCGGGGCTAAGCACTAAATTTCCTCCTTTAAAACCCGTCATATTTCCTCATGTTTTTTCCTTAAGAACTTCCATGTTACCTACAGTCTAGCATATGCACGCATACACGCACTCAGAGTAATTTCCTGAATGTCAGGCACAAATGCTCACACAGTAAGTCTGGGAGCAAAACAAAGGCAGAGGCCGGAAAATGAGGGATTGCTGCCAATGGGCTTGAGGAATCCTCAGGAGGAAAGTCAGAGCGGCAGTTGCTAATCATGGACAGTGGTCCCTCGACGCCACCTGAACTTAGTCCCTAGGCCACAGTGCACACAGAGAGCTTTGGCTCTGTGTCTTTAAATGGTGTTTTCTAAGGGGTGTTTCCAAATTTCAAAAGTGGAGACCTGCAGAGAATGCAGGAGGCCCTGGAAAGTGTTAAATGCAGCTCTGGAGGCCCAAAGGCCAACTTAAGACCCACAGCTGCCTCGGGGCTTTAGGCTGGCTGGTGCTGCACTAATATTGGACAACCCAGCAGCGAACAAACTCCATCACGCCTGGACAGCTAGCTGCTCACACCCCTCCCTGCTCAAACTCCAGGCCTGGAGGTAGGGAAATACAGAAGCAAAAGCAAAGAAGCCAGCAGGGCCCCAGGGCGCTGTCAGCTCTCAATAGGAACAGTGAAATGATGGGTGCACAGAAGCAGGGAAAGCTCCTGTGTGCCCCCTTGGTCAAGCTAATCACGAGCAGAACCTTCCAGGGGCTGGCTCGTGAGGCCAGCTCTCTGGAAGTCAGTTATTTGTGGAGCAAGGCCTTGTTGAGCCTCACGTCGCACTGTCGACTGTGACAAGGCCCGGTGCTCAGCCTGCAGTGTAACCACAGCTGCAAAGCCCACGTGGGCTCTGCTGAGCTTTCCGTCTCATGTGGGTTCTTCCAGCTACTGATTTTCCAAAAACCTTGGGAGGCTATTGCGGGGTCTGTGGTCTTACAGGGACTTTGACCCCCTCTGGCCCCTACAGGTTTGAGTGAGAGAAGCGTGCCCAGGTGAGAGTGTACAGAAGAGAAAGTCCTCCTGGAGACAGGATAGACTGGGGTCAGCGAATGTGTGCTACCTAGCCCACTCCAAACAGTGGGCGGCCGTGTAGGAGGCGCTGGCCTGCTTCATCTGGCTCTCAGGACAGGCTGCCCAGCACCCCAGGATTCCCACTGGGACTTATGCAGTGCTCCTAGATGCTCCCAGTTTCTGAGAGGCTGGCGTCTAGCTGTCTTTAGTGGCAGGAGCCCTCCTGCCCAGAGCCCCTCTCAGCACAGAACCAGAGGCAGGTGAGGCTGTGTCACACAGTCAGGGACCTCTGTCCACACTGGGAACCACAGGCTCTGGTGAAAATGACCTGCAGAGCCCCTGAAAGCAAGTGGAACGGTGATTCCTATTTGCCTGTTTCATTGTTTTCTAACTCACTAAAAACTTACCCAGCTAGTCAGTTAAGTCAGTACACTGGTTTTCTCAGCATGACTGGAAAGAGAGAATTTTCCACATCGCTAATTCTCTTAGAATTCATAGCAATCTTTTCAATGTTTTACCTTCAGATGAAATGAAGGGAAGGAGGGAGGGGAGGGGAGAAAGAGGGAGAACTCTAGACCTTACCCACCCTTGTGCCATGTGGACCTTTTATGGAGAGCAGGGTGAAGGGACAGAGCCCAGGGCTGGGGCTCGGGGTCTAACCCCCGCTTGGGCACAAAGGCACATGGCCTCAACCAAGCCCCTCCTCATCTTGGACCTCAGGTTCTTTGTCTTTAAAATAAGGAGGCTGAACTAACTTGTCCCCAAGGCCCCTTCTCTGCTGGTCTAAGGAGATTTCTCCCCAGACGGTCCTGGGCTGGGATGGGGGTACAGGCAGGTGGCCGAACCAGGCTGTGGGCTCCGTCGCCTGGCCTGGGGCTGCTGTAGGGAAACTGGTAGGGCAGATGTTGGAGCAAACTGTCTTGAAGGAAGGGCCTCGGGCACAGACAGGCCCGGTTTGGACAAAGGAATACCAGCCACAGCTTGCTCAGGCCCTCACATCCCGGGTAGCGGCACTGTACGTAAATGTGTTTAAAAAAAAGAAAAGCCTTTGCTTCTTGGCATCACCTGATCCATTCTGATTTGACTGGTTGACAAGGACCACGGGAGACTTTGCCTTTCGGAACAGAAAAGGTCAAGTGTATGTCAAAGCCAAGGCTATCACTTATTTGAAAACTTGGGCTGGTGGCCAGCCCTGGATGACCTGGCACAGGTACGCGTGTCTGGGAGGACAGCCTGGGGATTGCAGAGCCCTCGGTGTACATATTGATTCGCAGCCCTCGGGCACTCGCTCCCCACACACCGCCTGCTCGTCTCTCTTCACCCCACCTCGACCAGGCCTTGCACTCTGTGCCTGTATCAGACGCAGCCAAACTGTAGGTTTCATCTGTGCCTGATGTGATGTGTGACCCTGCCTGGGGACCAACTGCTAGGAGGGGCCTAAGTAGGGCTGTGCTTGCTCCTCGCAGGCCTCAGTGTGGGAAACATGTTCTACATCTTCTCCGACGATGGCATGATCATCCTGCACCCAGTGGACTGTGAGATCCAGAGGCACCTCAAACCCACAGAGAAGATCTTCATGAGCTACGTAAGTGTCTGTGCCTGGGGCACATCCACCTCACACACAGCATCCTGAGAGGCAGCCTTTCACCATGTGTGCCACTTGATTTCTTAAATTCCATTTGCTACATGTGATGTGGCTCCAGATGTGGTTCGAGGCTAAGGAAGGAGCACATGAGGCTTAAACTCTCACTCCTTCCTCCAGCGGCCACTTCCATGCACTGAGCCTGAGGGGAGGCCCAGGGCGGACAGATGGGTTCCTGGCCTCTGCGAGTTCACAGTCAAATGACGGAAACAGAAGTGTGAACAGACAGCTGCCAAACAAGTGCTGCTGGAAGGATGTGTAGGGTGCACTGGAGCATTGAGAAGAGAGGCCTCTCCAGACCTTGGGGGACAAAGTCAGAGAAGGCTCCTGGGGCAGGTGATGCCTGGACTCAGCTGTGAAGAACAAGTGGGAATTGGTGATGGGTTTCGAGAGGAAATGTCATGAATATGGAGCACAGAGGCATAGAACATCAGGTCACATTCAGGGAACTGCAAATATTCTCTATGCCTGGAGGGACGAATGGATGTGGGAAGGGCCTCAGATTCAGGATGACAGTAGGTAAGGGTCAAAGCTGAGGAGTTCTCATGGGAAGCACTGAAGAACTTCAAGTGAAGGATGGCCAGGATCAGGGTGCTTTGGGACCTGTGCAGGGCCTCACGGCGGGTAATGATCAGAAGGGTTGCACTAGAAACACAGAAGGGGGTGAAGAGGCTGTTGTGATCACCCAGGTGAGGGCGGTGACCTGGGTTAAGCCAGTGGTGGTGGGAATGGGAAGCACTGAGTAGATTTTAGAGCTTGGAGGCCCTCAGTGGCCTCCAGGGAACAGGGGAGAGAGCTTGAAATGTGTGAATGGCCCACGCATCAGAGCTGCCGGGAACAAATAAGAGGCCAGGTAAAAAGTGGCAACGTGACATGCAGTGGGCAGAGGCAAAAGAGATGATTGCGGGTAGCAGGTCCAGAAAAACCCTTCCAACCCTCAAGACCCAGCTGTCAGGAGGCGTCCTCCAGAGCTGTGCTTCCCCGCCCCACGGCTCCGTCCCTCCCACTGGTATCCCACATGGTGTTGTGTTGGGGGTGTCTGACCTCTTCTACTAATCCCTAGCGACTTGGAGGTGGAAGTATGGCATTAATCCAAGAGTCATCTAAAAGCCCCCACGTGCCCTCCCCTTGAAGACGGACAGTGGATAAACTGGGACACAGTCACGGGCTTGGAGCTAATGGAGCAAGTGGGCCTGGCCCAGACAAGTTCCTGAAACGAGTGTGTTGCCTTGCTGTCCTGGCCGGTGGTGCGCCTCAGAGTGTCGCATTTCTCACATTTGCAACTTGGGAGCAGCTGTTTTCCAGGCTATTTCCTTTGAATGAATCATGTTTTAAAGTATGACCTCTGATAAGTTTTCCCTCCACGTGATAGCCACAAAACCATCGAGAAAGAGTGGTCCTAGTTAATTTCCAGCAGTTAGGTTTGAATAATTGTAACCCACCACATCGGCACTAATTTCTCATATATTTGCGATAACCTAACCTGTAGCTTGTAGGGGACATCTCTCAAATGCTAACCAGGGCTCAGTTTTCCGAAGAAACTAGTACAAGACACAGTAAGAGAGGTCTTGTAGGCATTTCAGGCAACACAAGACCTCCGTGAGCTATGGAACAGTCCCAAATAACATTGTCCTCATCTAAAAAATGTCTAGAATGTCACAGGAGGGTTACAATGAGCTGACCCTCTTTCTAAAGTGCTGAGTGAGTAGGAGGTTGGCATCTCATCTCCGGCCCCTCTGCTGGATGAGATGTCCACTTTGCCCAGCAGGAAGTGGCAGGATTAATAGGTAAGGGCACAGGCTTTAGAACAGGATCTGCACAGGTGGGTTCAGGTCCCACCTCTGTCACTTAGCAGTCTAAGTGGCTTTAGAAAAGTGACTTAACCCCTCTAAGCCTCCGTTTTCTCACAGGCATATTGGGGTTATTGTGAGGATTAAGTGTGATGACAGAGAGTGGCAAGTGTAAAAGGAGAAAGACCTGTTTCAAAGCTATTGCAGCCATTTAGGAAAGAAACGGGGCTGGAGATGGAAAGTAGAAGAACTCCGAGATTTAGGAGGCAATCTCTGTAGTCCTCGATGACTAATTCACAGTGACTTGTGTGGGAGAAGGACGAATCAAAGATGGTGTTCCTGCTTTGGACTTGGCTGACCAGATGGTGATGAGGACCCAGAGGAGGAGCAGGGATGGAGCGAGGACCGGTTCAGATGTGGATGGTTGTGTATGAGGTGACTGTAGGGGAACCACATGGGAACTGGGGAAGGTGGTTCTGAGCTAAAGACACAGATCTGGGAGCCATCAGCATGAGGGTACTGACGAAAGCCCGGATGGGAGACCCGATCGCCAAGGGTGCACGTGAGTGATTTGAGTCGGGCGCCTAGCACAGAACCCTGGGAGGCATCAGCAGTTTAGGGGCAGATGTACCGAGAGGAACCACAAAGGTTGAGACAGTGTTGGACAAGAGCCATGAGGAGAAACATGAGAATGTGTATCATGGAAGACTAAGGGAAAAGAAGGTCCCCCTTTCTCTCATTTATTCATTCAACAGATATATTTTAGGCACCAATTCTGTGTGAGGCGCTTTACTGGGTGCTAAGAGTATGGCAGTGAGCCCAACAAACAGTGTGCTCTCAAGGTGCTTACTATCTGGTGAAAAAAGAAAGACTAAACATAGGTAGACAAACAAATGCAGAAGGTCAAGTGGTAGATGAGAAACGCAGCAAGGTGAGGCAGTGAGGATGCCGGGGCGCTAAGCTAGGTGAGACCAGAGAGGGTGTCTCAAGAAGACGACATGTAAGCTGACACCCAAAGGACATGAGGAAATAAACCAGGTAGACATCTGACGAACAGCCAGCTACACAGGCCCTGGTGCAGGAGGGCGGCGTGAGTGCAGAAGAGCAAGCATGCCGTGTGCACAGAATGGATGGGAAAAGGAGAAAAAAGGCAGAGATGGGCAGAGGAGCCAGAGTGTTCAGGGCCTAGTTGGCTTCAGGGAAGACTTGGACCCTGTTCTGAGCAAGAAAGAATGTTACTGTGGTGGAGGGAGTTGAGCTGACTTGTATTTCACAGTGATCCCTGTGGTTTCTGTGTCAAGAACAACTAGCAGGAGGCCAGGGTGGAATCAAGGAGCACAGTCTGAATGCTGTAGCGGTTACTCAACAGACAGATGTGGCTTGAGCCAAGGTGACAGAGGTGGCAGTGATCAGAACGTTTAATTCTGAATATATTCTTGAAGGTAAAACTGAAATGATTTTTGATGCATTGGATGAAGGCTGAGGGCATGGGGAGAGAAAGCAGTCAAAGATGACCTGAAAGGTTTGGTCTAAGGAATTAAAACAAGGGAGCTGCCATTTATTTGAGTGGAATGAGCGGGATTGGGAGGCAAAATTGAGAGTTGATTTTGGACTTATACATTTGAGATGTAAATTAAATAGCCAAGTAGACCTAGGAAGTGGCTAAGTCTGGAGTTCCGAGAAGAGGACTGAGCTAAAGATATGAATTTGGGAGTTGTAAGCACGTAGATTGTGTCTAAAGTCATAGGCGTGGTTAACAAAGATTAGCGAAGGGAGTGGATTTTAGAGAAGTCATCCAGGAGCAAACTCTGAGCATCCTGGCATCTAGAGATCAGCAAACATAGTAGGACTGAGCAACAGAGAAGGATCAGCCACTGGGGAGGATGGAGGGAAAAGAACCAAGGAGTAGTCAAGACGCTGTCAGATGATGCCCCAAGTTCAAATAAAATGATGGCAGAGCTTAAATGTAATAACTGAGAAGTCAGCCTGGAGCTCGGTAAGAACACCACCAGCTCTGTGCTGAGGACTAGAGCCAGAGGATTAAGGAGCTTGTGAGAGGTGAGGAAGCTGAGAGTGCATAGGTAACTCCTTCAGGAGTCTGGTCATTGACAGAAGTTGTTTATACGATGGATGGGGATGAGGAAAGGGAGAAGGTAGCTCACAAGAGTAGAATAACACGGACCACGCAGCTGCTGACTGAGAGGCCGGCAAAGGGAGTTACAGCCTCAGTAAGAGCGGGAGGAGGTGAAAGATGAACGAACGTGGAGTGAAAACCTGGTGATGCGGGAGGGCTCACGTGCCGTACTCTTTGGATGTGAAGAATTCTGAGAGGAAGAAAGGGACAGAGCAGGGTCGGGGAGAGGGAACCCAGCAATGATGGGGGAACAGGAAATTAAGAAGACATATGGCAACCTATCTCCTTTACAGGAAGAAATCTGTCCTCAAAGGGAAGGAGGCGCCACCCAGCCCTGCCAGTGGGCCTCAGCAGTGAATGTCAGGCACCGCTACATCTACGTGGCCCAGCCCACGCTGAGCAGAGTCCTCGTGGTCGACGTGCAGGCCCAGAAAGTCCTCCAGGTACATCTCTCTGAGGGAGGGGGGAGCTTCCAGTTGTGGGGCACAGCCGGCCACATCCTTCTTTGTTTTCCACACACTCCCCAGCTCCTAGGAGAGGTGGTCAGAAGTTGGAGGGAGCAAAGAAGATTCATGTGCATTTTTCATCAAGTATTTATCGCCTACTGCATGCCAAACTTTGGTCTAGGTGCTTGGAAAACAGCCACGAATGAGCAAGTCCTAGAAATTATATTCTAGCTGGGGAGACAGACCATAAATCAGAATTTTAGGGAGCTATAGATGGTAAGAGCTATTTACAGGTTGAAAGGGACAGAGGAACTGGAAGACTCTTTTTAAGTGGGCCTCACTCTGGAAGTGAACAGAATCTGAGATCTGAATGCCAGGTGGGACTCCTGCTCTGGGAGCAGAGGGAAGGCCAGTGGGACTGGAGCACAGCCAGGAAGGGGAGAGTAGGATGTGGCGAAGTCAGGGGTAAACAAAGGCCAGTGAGGTAGCCAGACATTCAGGTGTTTTAATTAGGGGAGTCACATAATCTGACATTTTTAAAGAGTCAATCTGCTGCTCAGTTAAGGGCAGACTGGAAGATAGAACAGAGATACTGGTCACTGAAATAATCTGGGCAAGATGATGACAGCAGTGGAGGTGGTAAGAAGCTATCAAAGTCTTGCTATATTTTAAATGTAGACCCCAAAAGATTTTCTGCTCGATTGAATGTAAGGTTTGAGGGGAAGGACTCAAAATAATTGTAATTAATAATAATTTAAGCAACTGTAGAATGGTGACGCCATTTACTATGTGTGGTGGGATGAATAATGGCCCCCAAGATGTCCACATCCTAATCCTCAGAACCTATGAATGTCACCTTATACAGCAAAAGGGATTTTGCAGGTACGATTAAGATTTTTTTTTACTTTTCTTTATTGGCATATAGTTGATTTACAATGTTGTGTTCATTTCTGCTGTACGGCAAAGTGAATCAGTCATACATATATCCACTTTTTTTTTAAGACTCTTTTCCCATATAGGTCATTATAGAGTACTGAGTAGAGTTCCCTATGCTACACAATAGGTCCGTATTAGTTGTCTATTTTATCTATAGTAATGTGTGTATGTCATTCCCAATCTCTCCCTCCCCCACTCTTTCCCCCCGGTAACCGTAAGTTTGTTTTCTACATCTGTGACTCTATTTCTATTTTGTAATAAGTTCATTTGTATCATTTTTTTAGATTCCACATGTAAGTGATATCATATGATATTTGTCTTTCTGTCTGACTTACTTCACTTAGTATGAGGATCTCTAGGTCCATTCATGTTGCTGCAAATGGCATTATTTCGTTCTTTTTTATGGCTGAGTAATATTCCATTGTGTGTGTGTGTGTGTGTGTGTGTGTGTGTGTGTGTGTGTGTGTGTCTGTGTGTGTGTCTGTGTCTGTGTCTGTGAGTATCACATCTTCTTTTTCCACTCCTCTTTCGATGGACATTTAGGCTGCTTTCATGTCTTGGCTATAGTAAATAATGCTACAATGAACACTAGGATGCATGGATCTTTTCAAATTATGGTTTTCTCCAGATATATGCTCAGGAGTGGGATTGCTGGATCATATGGTAACTCTGTTTTTAGTTTTTTAAGGAAACTCCATACTGTTCTCCATAATGGCTGTACCAATTTACATTCCTACCAACAGTGTAGAAGGGCTTCCTTTTCGCCACACCCTCTCCAGCATATATTGTTGGTAGACTTTTTGATGATGGCCATTCTGACTGGTGGGAGGTGATATATCATTGTAGTTTTGATTTGCACTTCTCTAATAATTAGTGATGTTGAGCAGCTTTTCACATGCTTTTTGGCCACCTGTATGTCTTCTTTGGAGAAATGTCTATTTAGGTCTTCTGACCCATTTTTGATTGGGTTGTTTGTCTGATATTGAGCTGCATGAGCTGTTTGTATATTTTGGAGATTGAGTCCTTGTCAGTTGCTTCGTTTGCAAATATTTTCTCCCATTTTGTGGGTTGTCTTTTCGTTTTGTTTACGGTTTCCTTTGCTGTGAAAAAGCTTTAGAGTTTCATTAGGTCCCATTTGTTTATTTTTCTTTTTATTTTCATTACTCTCGGATCAAAAAAGGTCTTGCTGCAGTTTATGTCAAAAAGCATTCTGCCTATGTTTTCCTCTGACAGTTTTAGTGCCTGGCCTTACATTTAGGTCTTTAATCCATTTTGAGTTTATTTTTGTGTATGGTGTTTGAGAATGTTCTAATTTCATTATTTTACATGTAGCTGTCCAGTTTTCCTAGCACCACTTTTGAAGAGACTGTCTTTTCTCCATTGTATGTTCTTGCCTCCTTTCTCATAGATTAGGTGGCCATAGGTGTGTGGGTTTATCTCTGGACTTTCTATCTTGTTCCATTGATCTATATTTCTAGTTTTGTGCCAATACCATACTGTTTTGATGACTGTAGCTTTGTAGTATGGTCTGAAGTCAGGGAGTCTGACGCCTTCAGCTCTGTTTTTCTTTCTCAAGATTGCTTTGCCTATTTGGGGTCTTTTGAGGTTCCATGCAAATTGTAAACATTTTTGTTCAAATTAAGGATTTTTAAATGGGGAGTTATCCTGGATTATCTGGGCAAGCCCTTACTGCAAGCACAAGTATCCTCATAAGAGGGAGGCAGGAAAAAAATGTGACAACATAGAAGGGGGAGGCAGTTTAAGGACTAGAGCAGGTTTGCTACACTGCTGGCTTTGAAGATTGGAGGGAGAGGCCATAAGCCAAGGAATGCAGCTCTAGGGGCTAGAAAAAGCAAGGAAATGCATTCTCCCTTAGAGCCTCTAGAGGGAGCACTACCTTGCATACATATTTATTCTTAGAGCCTCTAGAGGGAGCACTACCTTGCATACATATTTATTCTGCCAGTGAGATTAATTTTGGACTTCTGTCCTTCAGAACTGTAAGAGAATAAGTTTGTGTTGTTTTAAACCACCAAGTTTGTGGCAATGTTACTGCAGCAATAGGAAGCTAATACACTCTGATAGAGGCTTTGAGCAAGGCAGGGGATACAAGTCATGAAGCAGAGACGGGAAAATTAGTAATTCAGCTTTAGATTTGTTAAGCTTGAGCTGCCATTTTATATATATATACATATGTAATTGGATAAATAGGTCTGGAGTCAAAGGAGAGGTCTAGGCTGGAGATATGAATATGGGCATCATCCCCATGTGAACTGTGTTAAATCCAGTTAACTGGAGGGAAGTACAGATAGAAAAGAGGTCAAGGTTGGAGCCTTGAAGTATTCCAACACTTAAAGATCAGGAATGACAGAGGAAGACAACAAAGGAGACCAAGAAGGAGTAGCCTGAAAGGTAGGAAGAAAAATGAGGAGAGGGTGGTGTTCCACAAGCCAAGAAAAGAGCTTTTTAAGGGAGAGTTAGTGGCCAGTGGTGTCAAAGGTTGCTGAAAGCATTTGTATGTTATGAAGACTGAGAACTAACCATCTGATTTGGTACCACATGGATCACCTTGGCGGGAACAGATAGGACTATAATGGCAGAATGCAAGCCTGAGGGGGTGGATTCAAGTTAGAATCAGAGGGAGTAGAGATGGTGAATATAGACAACTATTTTCAGGGGTTTTGCTATAAATATGAGAAAGAGTAGACAAATGAGGCAGTAGCTGGAAGAGGGTGCTGAAGAAACTTTTAGAATAGGTGATATTACAGCATTTGTACGCTAATGGGAAAAACTTCTCCCACAATTCTTCCCTTTCTTCTGCATCATCGAAGTAGGCAGTAGTCAGTGGAATCCAGATCATACAAGTAGATATGCTAGCCTAAGATAAAAGCACATTCTTTCAACATAACAGGAAGAAATAGAAAGTATTCAGGCACAGGTACAAATAGGTGATACAATTGGTGATAGCTGGATGACCTTCTCTTCTGGTTGCCTTTATTTCCTCAGTGAAATGAGAAGGAAAATTATCACCAAGGCTGGAGGTCTAAGGAAAGAGGTAAGAGTTGGATGTGAGATTGAACTGACCAGGGAAATGTGATAGGACTGCAGGGCAATAGTGAAGCCCACTTAAGGATGATGGGTGCAAATGTAAAGTCAGACCAGTGAGGAGGGTTGTATCTTTTTTTCCCAGGAATGCTCAGCTGCCCAGGTGCAGGATCATTGTTGGGAGAAAGTTGTATAAAAACCAGGGTTGTGGTTGTGGTTTCTCCTGAAAAATAGGAGACTTCCCAGCTATCTTTTTGTTATTGATTTCCCTGGCCAGAGAAAGTACTCTGAATAATTTCAGTCCTTTGAAATTTATTGAAGCTTGCTTTATAACTCAGCTTATCAACTTTCATAAATGTTCTATGTGCACTTTAAAAGAATGTGTATTCTAATGTTTTAGGTAGATTTTACATATATGTCAAGTTGGTTTATTGTATTGTTCAGATATTCTAAGTGATTTTTTTGTCTACTTAGTCTACCAGCTGCTGAGAGGCATGTTGAAGTCTCCCACTGTGATTGTAGATTTAGTATCTTCCTGGGGGGGAAGACTTCTTTCTTCTTACAAAGTACCCCGCTTTATCTCTGGCAAAGCTTCTTGCCTGAAAGTCCATTCTGTCTAATATTAATATAGCTAAATCAGATTTATTTTGATTAGTGTTACCATGGTATAATTTTTCCATTCTTTCACTTTCAATCTTTCTATCTCATATACTTAAAAAGTGATCTCTTATAAAGCCACATGTATTTGGATTTTGGCTTGTATCTAGTTTAATAATCTTGATCTTTTACTTGGATTATTTGATCCATGTATTTTTGGTGTAATTATATGGTTATGTCTACCATCTTGCTGTTTTTTCATTTGACCTACCTCTTTATGTTGCTTTTTTCTTCTTTTAGCTTTCTTTTGGATTAGTCAAACATTTTTGTTCTATTTCTCCCTCTGTTAGCTTGTTGTCCATGCATTCTTTTATCATTGTTGTTATTATTACCACCATAGAGATTACAACATGCATCCTTGCCTCAATACAGTCTCATACAAATTATTGCTTCACTTGCCCAATAATGATAGAACCTTAGAACATTTTAACTCCTTTAACCTTCCTCCTGCCTTTGGCACTATTGTGGGAATGAATTTTAATTCTACATGTAATTTAACCCCACAAGACATGACTATTATTATTATTTTGTACAGCTGATAGTCATTTACATTCACCCACATATTTACCTTTTCCATTGCTCTTTATTCTTTCCTGAAGTACATAGTTCGGTCTGGGATCATTTTCATTGTGACTGAACAAGTTTCTTTAATAGTTCTTTTGGTGCAGGTCTGCTGGCAACAGATTCTCATAGTTTTTGTTTGTTTGAAAATTTGCCCTTTATTTGTAAAGGATATTTGCACTGGATATAGAGTGCTACATTGGCAGTTAAATTCTTTCTGCATTTTAAGATGCCGTTTCATTATCTTCCATTGTTTTTGTTAATAGGTCAACTGTCAGTCTTATTGTCTCTCTTTTGAAGATAATGCCTCTCTTTTTTCTCTCTGGCTACTTTCTAGATTTTCTCTTTGGTCTTTAGCAGTTTTATGTGCCCAGGTATGGTGTTCTTTGTATTTATTCTGATTTGGGGTTTTCAGAGGTTCTTAAATGTGTAGATTAATATCTTTAATCAGACTGGAAAATTCTCAACCATTATTTCTTCAAATATTCTGCTGCCTCATTCTCTCTCACCTCTTCCTTGGGAACTCTGAGAGAAAAAAAGTTAGACCTTTCCATTGTGTCCCACACATCTCTTTCGCTCTCATTTTCCATCCTTTTTATCTCTTGTGGTTCGGTTTGGGCATATGCTATCAACTTGTCTTTCAGTTCAATAATCCTATATTCCACAGTGTCTAAGGTATATATAACAAAACCTATTTATTGAGATCTTAATTTCAGGTGTTGCATTTTTTCACTTTTAGAATTTCTGCTTAATTCCTTTTATATACACAATTTTTAAATTATTTTTTTATGGATCACCTGTGAGTCTGTTTCTGTTGTCTTTTTTATGTTGCTTTCAGTTATATAAGCTGTATCTTGGAATGCCTAGTAATTCCATATTACATTGTAGAGACTTTAAATGGCTGTCATCCACTGAAGAGGGTTTACCCTTTTCTCTGCTAGGAAGAGAGAGAGTATATGAATGAATCACTTTAATCAAGTACTAAGTTGAATCAAGGCTGAGTTGCAGCTTTCATAAGGCTTAGTCAGTCTCTGATTCACTCCTAGTAGTAAGGTCTTTAAACTGAGAGCCTTGTGTGTTCTTCAGGACCTTTTCCCTTCCATGTCTTTGCTCCTTAGCATATTGAGACTGTGGAAAGCTCTGTTCTGAATGTAAGAGATTTTTGGTTTACGTTTTCAGTCTCCTACTCCGTACCACCTCAGTCAGAATGAGAATATGAAAAATGATTAGAGAAGCAGAAAGGAGAGATAATGCCTGCAGTCTAAACTTTGGGGAAGTTTGTGAAGAGGGCAGACAAATGGGATACCTGGAGGAGAATGTGTAATCAAGAGGGTTTTTAAAAGAGTGAGAGAGAACATATAAGAAACTAGAGATAGTGTCAGGATGGTATCATTACTGGTGAGAAAAGAAGCTCTGGGTAGAGGAAGACAGTGCCAGATCATAAAGCCTTTGGTAAATGAAGGGAAGCAGCCAGGATGAGAGGATCAAGGAAGAGTAGCTGGAGGTATGAACAAAGGACCTGGGGTATGTGAAGTGTAGGAAAATAGAAACAGCCTCTACTTGAGGCTTCAGGGCAGAGGAAGTTTTAATTAGAGCAAGAAAGTACAAGGAGGCTTCAAAGATGCTGATGACTGGAGAAGAAATATATTTCAGCAGGGACAGGCAAAATCAGGAGTTCAGATTTGTATAAAGTTGTGGTCATCGACAGAGGAATGAATTCTAAAGTCATCAGAGTATAATGGGTTATTTGAAGCCATGTATTGAATGAGCTCACCCAGGGAAAGGATATAGACAGAGACAAGGTCAAAGATGAAGACAGGGGACGTGCCACCATTTAGAAGTCAGGATGAGGAAGAGAAGCCAGGGAGATGGGAAGCTGAGTGAAGAAAATGTTTCCAGAAGGGAATGGTTAGCCATGTGGAATCTTGGTGAAATGTCAAGTTATAGGAGGACCACACAGTGATCTCTGAATTTGACATGAAGCTCTAGAGCAGTTCAGTGGAGTGGTGAAGACAAACAGTTAAGAGGAAGTGGTTTCAGGGACTCCATAGACATTTCTTTAGAGACGTTTTAACCAGTGGGGGCAAAGATGGTTTTCCCCCAAGATCAGAAAGGCTAGAATATGGTGGACTGAAATTTCAGAAATTTGTTGACAAGGTTTAAGTTATGGTGGCTGCAGTGGGGAAGAGGTAAAGATCACTGAAACCAAGAAGGAACTGAGAAAGCAGGACTTTGAATGAAGGCACCAAAGTTGGGGACTCAGGGAGTGACAGAGAAAACAGAGCATCTTTAGTGAACAAAGGGAGTGACTAGAACTTTGGCCAATGCCAAAAAGAGCAGGGGTCATAGTGGCATAACAAAACAGAGTTTTGAAACTTATAAAACTACATTCTGAGAAGTAGAAAAGTCACCATTTGACAGGGCCACTGGGGAAGCTCTGTCCTCAGAAAATAGCAGTTTCAGTTACAGCAGTAGAAAAAGACTCTGCCTGATGCTACAGTCTGAGTCCCAGAGGCTCCAGGTGAATGATGTACCAGATAGAGTCTGCACGAAGTTAAGAGACAGACAGGTGATAATGGATGAGTTCAAAGTCAGTCTCAGATGACCCAGGAAGAAGAGCTAGAGAAGGATGCTGAGGGTTCAAGAGGCCCCAAAGGCTTACAGGAGAAGTCATGGGAGGGTCCTGAAGCTGATTCTTGAGTGGAAAACTGAAAAAAAAAAAAAAAACAACTCTGCGTTTAGGCTTTTGCGAAGATGGTCTGGGTACCCTTTAAGTAAGACATGCAAGAATTTTTTTTTTTTTTGCAGTACACGGGCTTCTCACTGCTGCGGCCTCTCCCGCTGCGGAGCACAGGCTCTGGACACACAGGCCCAGCAGCCATGGCTCACAGGCCCAGCCACTCTGTGGCACGTGGGATCCTTCCGGACCAGGGCACGAACCCGCGTCCCCAGCATCGGCAAGTGGACTCTCAACCACTGTGCCACCAGGGAAGCCCAAGAATTTTTTTTTAAATAAATTTTTTATTTACTTTTTGGCTGTGTTGGGTCTTCGTTGCTGCACGCAGGCTTTCTCTAGTTGCGGCGAGCAGAGCCTACTCTTCCTTGCAGTGCGCAGGCTTCTCATTGCAGTGGCTTCTCTTGTTGCGGAGCGTGGGCTCAGTAGTTGTGGCACATGGGCTTAGCTGCTATACAGCATGTGGGATCTTCCCAGACCAGGGCTCGAACCCATGTCCCCTGCACTGGCAGGCAGATTCTTAACCACTGCGCCACCAGGGAAGTCCCTGCAAGAAATTTTTAAAAGGAAGAACATTACTGACAACCAATTTTATGCCTCTGAAGACAAACCCAGAAGGGATGTTTCTACCCTGGGTTCCCAAACTGGCTCATTCTCAAGGCTGCTAGGCTGGCTTTCCACTCACCCAAGAGTGGCCTAGAAATGAATCAGCTTCTACAACAATGACCAACTTGTCGCTATTTTTTTTCAAGTCCATAGGTGTCGACCCTCTGCCGGCTAAGTTGTCCTATGACAAATCACATGACCAAGTGTGGGTCCTGAGCTGGGGGAACGTGCATAAGTCCCAACCAAGCCTCCAGGTATGTTGAGTACATGAAAGACAACACCCACCTGCAGGAAAGGGCTCTCTCCCTAGCTAATAAATGTCTCCTGCTTCCCTAGGTGGCTAATCACATTTATCCAAAGTATGTCCATGAAGGCTAAGGAGCAAGTAGGAAACATCCTCAGGATAATGCCTCTTATAGGCAATGAACAGGGTATCTTCCGCCAGGCCTGCTATTAAAGACTAACACTGACGATGGATAAGATTCTAATGTCGTGACAACCAGCATGTGGCTCTTGGGCCCCACCCAGCCCAGCCCCAATACAGTTGCCTCTTCTGAGCCAGGGGCTCCTGGGGCCAAGCAGAAATGAACCTCTGGACTTCAAGCAGTGAGAAGGGAGCCAGGGCTTTCTTTACCTTGGGCTGCATGGGCTGGAGAACACTGTCAAAGCAGGTACCAGATGATAAGGAAGGAGAAGGAAAAGCAGCAGCAATTATGGAAGCACATTACTGAGTGCTCACAGTGTTCCAGGCACAGGAAGTTCCAATAACTGGCCCCTGGTCCAACCTAGGCCTACATTCAGCCACTGTGTTGTACTGCCTCTTGGGAAGAGCTTGAGACCAGGACATCTGTGGGATCCCTTCCTCCACCAGTCGGGGAAGGTCATCACCAACCCTATGTTGAGTGTGTCCGGCTCAGCCTTTCTCATCAGGGGTACATGAGAGGATTAAGCCCTACAAAAGGTGATTTGAATGCCTGGTCCCTCGATTCTCCCAATGATGGTGCACAGAACCATTCTAGATGCACAGAAGAGAATTCACTGCATACAGTGGATTCCTCGGGATATTAGGGTTTTTCTCTCCCTCAGAACCCCTGCTGAGAAGGGCTGCAGATGGAGCCAAGTTCACACTGTTCCCAAGACTGGTAAGAGGCCAGGGATACCCAGTCTACAGAAGCTTCCTCCTGGGGACTGGCCACCTGCCTTACCTGCCTCTGTGCTGCTGGGCCAGGGGAAGGACACTACTTCACCTCCTACGAAACAAGACTATTGTCCCTCAGTGAACAGCATCAACACATCCTGGGCCCCAGTGAGCTGATGACAAATAATAACAATTCATTAGAGGACCTGGGAGCCGGAGTAAAGGTCACTTAGAACAGAGTATAAGCCCAGAAAACTGGTTCCTCTGGCAGCTCTAAGAAAGCATGTAAGGAAATTCGAGGGGAGGGACCACCAAAAAATATTTTTCTAAAACTAAAATTTAACATAAAATGATTTCCTAATTTAAAACTGCAGTAGATAGATGAGTTGAAAATGCATGGTTTCTACTGAGACTCAAAACAGTAGCCTGAAAGATAAAGAAAAGTCCTCAAATCACAGAATACAAGATTGAGATATGAAGTCTCAAAAGATGTTTCAAAGTCAAAAGAAGTTTAGAAAGAGAAAAGGTAATAGTTGGAATGGAGTCAAACATTAAATAAATTTGGAAGAAAATTTCCAAGTTGAAAAAGTAAATTATGTAGATTAAAAGGGATCTGTAAGTTCTAGGCTAACTTGAGGAGAAATAACACATCTCTGCTCTTGGTAAAACTCTGGACTTCCAAGAATAAAGGAAAAATATTACAAGCTTCAAGGCAGAAAGAAAAGTCACCTGTAAAAGAACAATTAGGTTGGCACTGGACTTCTCACCTGCAACAGCTGCTGGGAGACCGTGGCATCATACCTACATGCTATTAAGATAAAAGGGCTGATATCCAAGGTATCATTTACCTGTCAGGACAAAAGAAAGACCTAAGAATATGCAAGAATTCAGAGAGCAGATCATGAAAGATACCAGAACAGTAGGTGAACCAGATCAGAGACATCGAGATGGCGAAAGATAAAGAGGAAACAGGCCTAAGGAAGAAACCTAGAGAGGAAGGTCCAAAAATAAAATAAGATGGAAATGTATTCATAAGTGCTAAATAAGGGCATTTGAATTAGGAGAAATGGACTGAAAGAGAAATTCTGATACCAGGCTCTAACTAAAGATGATAAGTTATTTCTGTAAAAGTAAGGGTAGGGAGTGGAGGAGGGTAAAAATACTCAAAAATGTCATCTTACAGGGATAAGATATAGAGAATGTTCTTTGAAATTAATAGTTGAGATAGTTAACTGTCTAATTATTCCAAATGTGACAAACTGATTTCTCCTATTAAAAGCAGAGATGATGAGATTGGGTTTGGAAGGGAGGGAGAGAAAACTAGCTGTAACTTGTTTACAGGAAACCCATAAAGTGATAATAAAAGGTTGAATTGAAAGGGGTGGAAATAGTAGTGATGGTAGGTGGACAAAAAGATGTATGAGTGTAATATCAGACAAGGTCAAATTTAAGGTTAAAAGCACTAAACAGCAGAAGGAGAAGCGTTATGTGAAGACAAACAGCCAACAGATAGCAAACAACATAACTAAATACATAATACAAGAGTGATTAAAAATACAAGAACTTGATTTACAATGCACTTAAATTGTACATTCCAAAGAGACAAAATAATGACATGGGAAAAATGAATAATATGAATAAGGAACTTGGTTTAATAAATATATAGAAAACCTTTCCTCTGCCAAATAGAAATTTTTCACACGTCCACATATGTGTCAGTAAACACAAATAAAAATTTAGCAAATTTTGTAAAAGTCAGTGTTATAGGCTACATTATCTGATAATTAGAAACAATTAAAATGTGACCTACCTAATAAGGAAACACTCCTAGATCACTACTGCATCAAAGAGGAAATTAAAAGGAGAAATTACAAACTGTCTCAAAAGCAATGAAAAAGAGACTACTTCTCATCAAAACCTACAGCATACAGAGAAAGCTGTACACAAGGAATATCTGTGTCTTAAAAGCCTGCAGAGAATGTATTTGTATTAAGAAATAAGAAAAAGAACAAAGTAGCTGGCAGGAAGGAATTATTTAAAAGACTAAAATTAGTAGAAATAAAAAAAAGGACAAACAAAAACCAATAAATCCTTCACAAACCTGATAAAGAAAAAAATATAAACAAAATGAGAAAAGACATATTACTGCAGATAAAGGAGGATGAAAATAATTGTAAAATAATACTACACTGCAACTCTGGGGCGGCAAATTTTAAGACCTAGAAGAAATGGATGATTGTTTGCAAAATACAGGGGAAAAAAAACAAACTGACCTAGTCAGAAAGAGAAAGTCAAGTACCATATGATATCACTTATATATGAAATCTAAAATATGACACAAATGAATCTATCTTCCAAGCAGAAACAGACTCACAGACATAGAGAACAGACTTGTGGTTGCCAAGGCGGAAGGGTGTGGGGGCGGGGGAGGGATGGACTGGGAGTTTGGGGTGAGCAGATGCAAACTATTACATATAGAATGGATGGACAACAAGGTCCCACTGTATAGCACAGGGAAGTATATTCAATGTCCTGGGATGAACCATAATGGAAAAGATATAAATATAATAGTTATGTAATATTTATATAAATTTTAAAATATATATGTATAACTGAGTCACTTTGCTGTACAGCAGAAATTAACACAACATTGTAAATCAACTATATTTCAATAAAAAAAAATTAAGAAGAAGGAGGAAAAAAAACTGACCTAAGAAAAGGAAAACTTGAAATAGAACAATTAACAGAGAAGAGGTTTCTTAAAGATCAAAGATCTACCATAGAAAAATGTACAGCCAAGTTTTATCAAACCTTTCAAATGTAGATAATTTTAATATCATTTGAACTATCCAAGACCATATGGAAAAAAATGTGCAACTCCTTAGTATTAAAAAATAAAACTATCACCAGTTAGAATGGGCATCATCAGAAAATCTACAAACAACAGATGCTGGAGAGGGTGTGGAGAAAAGGGAACCGTCTTGCTCTGTTGGTGGGGATGTAAATTGATACAGCCACTATGGAGAACAGTATGGAGATTCCTTAAAGAACTACAAATAGAACTACCATATGACCCAGCAATCCCACTACTGGGCATATACCCAGAGAAAACCATAATTCAAAAAGACACATGCACCCCAATGTTCATTGCAGCACTATTTACAGTAGCCAGGTCATGGAAACAACCTAAATGCCCATCAACAGACAAGTGGATAAAGAAGATGTGGTACATATATACAATGGAATATTACTCAGCCATAAAAAGGAACGAAATTGGGTCATTTGTAGAGACGTGGTTGGATCTAGAGACTGTCATACAGAGTGAAGTAAGTCAGAAAGAGAAAAACAAATATCGTATATTAACGCATATATGTGGAACCTAGAAAAATGGTACAGATGAACCGGTTTGCAGGGCAGAAACAGAGACACAGATGTAGAGAACAAACGTATGGACACCAAGGGGGGAAAGCTGCTGCGGGGTGTGGGGGTGTGGGATGAATTGGGAGATTGGGATTGACAATGTATACACTAATATGTATAAAATAGATAACTAATAAGAACCTGCTGTATAAAAACATGAATAAAATAAAATTCAAAAATATTAAAAACTATCAACTAATCTCACTTATGAGTACAGAAGCAAAGTTCTAAACATGGTATTAAAAATAGAGTCCAACAATGCATCTAACTGCTCGAGCAGGGAACAAATTCCTGGGATGTAGTAATGGTTCACTCTCAGGAAATCAGTCAACATTACTCATAACACAAAACAGAAAAAAAGCTATAATATTTTCAGTAAATGCTGGAAAGGCATTTAACTAAATACAGCAGACATTCTTAATTTTTTTTAAAAAACTAAAAATAGGAATAGAAGACATAAACATAATGAAGACTATTTCCAAGAAACCAAGAGGAAATTTTGCCTAAATGACAAAACACTAAAAGCATTTTAATTAATAGCAGGAATTAGACCATTATGCCCACCATCACCATAATTGGAAAGTCTTAGAAATGCACTATGACAAGAAAATGAAATAAATTGAATAAACCTACCTTCACCTCTGTGGACTAGGGTTCAGGAAACCACTGCTTGCAGAAACTGCTCCTGGAAATGTCAGTGGGCAGAGCCTTTATGGTGAGCAATTTGGAAATGTGAACCAAAAGCCTCAGAACATTGCTTTCAATCCAGCAACTTGACCTCTCAGAACTTATCCAAAGGTGACGATCAGGGATGGGCACAAAGATTTAGCTACAACATTGTGTGTTACTGCAATGTTTATATTTGCAAAACATTGAAAACACCATCTTAATGTTTCTAAATATCCAACACTGAGGAATTGGTTAAACAAGCTTTGCTATGACTAAATGAAGGTGGTTCTATAAATGAGGCTTATTCCACCAAGGCCCTGCCCCAGGAGCCAGTGTTAGAACCTTTGGCACCGTCTCGAATCCTGCCCATCGTGCTCTCGCCCACCCACTCCCAGCTTTCAGCTGCCTCTCTCCCCATCCCACTCGATATCTTGCACCCTGCCCTTCCCCAGCTGTCACCTCTCACCTGGTTTTGTCCACGCCTCAGAAGCAGATGCTCAGACTTCCCTACCCCACACTCACTACTAACTTACATCTCCTGATACCCAGCCAACTATGTGCATCTCCTGAACCAAGCCCCTAGAGCCAGGAAATTTGAGAAGCTCAACAATTATCTTTTGGTCACAAATGTGCCCAGCCATGCGCTGGGACACAGGCCAAGAAGGAATTCATGACTCATTGGAGAAATGAGGCTGACTAGCCCATATCACTTCGGTGGCCCATGACACCGGGTTTTGATGAAGTAACCTCTGAATATAGGGTGTCAGGATGGTGAAGCATGAATGACACTGACTGCTGACAGCCTGTAATTTTCCATCTCTATTATAAGCTAAAATGACAGACCTTATATCAAGCAATGATTGCATGGCTTCTTGGAATTCTCTGGCATGTTCACCTGGACTCTCTAAGATCCAGTTTCCTAATATTGATATTTTCTTAATGCCTAGTTCTAAGCTTTTCCCATGGACTTGCCATGGAAGTGTCATTTGGCCTTTTTTATTTAAAATCACAGGAAAATAACCTAACTTTAGAGCTGCCCCAAGACTGAAAATCACAGCTCTCATCATTCTAATCCTGCATCCTGCCTGCTGACCCCTCAAGGGAAGCACAGTCCAAAAAACTAAAGCCTCAAACCTGCCGGAGGAAGCAGTGCAGGTGCTGTTTGTCTTGTCATTAAAGTAAGAGGCAGAAGGCAGTCCCACTCTTAAAAGGCAAAAGCATCCAGAGCTCGAGGCCACGTGTGTCACAAAGCCCCGTCACAAACTGTCCTCAGCCTCAGGCTGCAAAAATCTGAATCCTTCCTTCTGTTGTATAAATGGCCACAACACTGAAGATCAGGAAAAGTGTCTCCCCTCCCTGGTCAGGGTCTGGCATCTGCCTCCTGTCCTGCTAAGAGGGTCTGGGCTTGTCCTTGGGGTCCTCCAGCCAAAATTGCCCACAAGCTGGCCAAGCCCCTCATCTGGCTGCAGGTCTGCCACCCTTCTGGGCAATCACCTGGAACTTGGAGGCTGAAGAGCACATGCAGAAAGCAAGAGGACACAGGATGGCTGGCTCAGTGTCTCCAGCCTGCCTGTGCCCAAGGCCTCAGTAGCTGATGGATAAAAGCCCAGCCTGACCACGGGGGGCGCTTTCTGGCAGGGCCTCCAAACCATGCTCTCGTCCTGTCTAACCCCAGACATCACTTGGCTCTGTTCTGTGCTGCCACCGTGCCCTTCCCTGATACAGACACAGCAGGGACGCACACCAAGGAATGGCTCAAGTCACTTCCTGCCAAGCACGCATGGGAGAAAGTGGTACCTCCAGGGGAACAGAGGCAGCATGCTCTGTCAAACTACCAATTTGTACAAAACACAGGGACTAATTCTTCACTTCTCACAGCAAGTCCCCTTTGTGAAACTGGAACCCTCCCCAGCATCCTAATCACAGGCATTTAAATGAAATGGCCGAGACACTATCAAACTCTTAGAGGAAAACACAGGCAGAACACTCCATGACATAAAGGACAGCAAGATGCTTTATGACCCACCTCCTAGAGAAATGGAAAGAAAAACAAAAATAAACAAATGGGACCTAATGAAACTTCAAAGCTTTTGCACAGCAAAGGAAATCATAAACAAGACCAAAAGACAACCCTCAGAATGGGAGAAAATATTTGCAAATGAAGCAACTGACAAAGGATTAATCTCCAAAATTTACAAGCAACTCATGCAGCTCAATATCAAAAAAACAAACATCCCAATCCAACAAATGAGCAGAAGACCTAAACAGGCATTTCTCCAAAGAAGATATACAGATTGCCAACAAACACACGAAAGGATGCTCAACATCATTAATCATTAGAGAAATGCAAATCAAAACTACAATGAGATATCATCTCACACCAGTCAGAATGGCCATCATCAAAAAGTCTACAAACAATAAATGCTGGAGAGGGTGTGGAGAAAGGGAACCCTGTTGCACTGTTGGTGGGAATGTAAATTGATACAGCCACTATGGAGAACAGTATGGAGGTTCCTTAACAAACTAAAAATAGAACTACCATACGACCCAGCAATCCCACTACTGGGCATATACCCTGAGAAAACCATAATTCAAAAAGAATCATGTACCACAATGTTCATTGCAGCTCTATTTACAATAGCTAGGACATGGAAGCAACCTAAGTGTCCATTGACAGATGAATGGATAAAGAAGATGTGGCACATATATATGATGGAATATTACTCAGCCATAAAAAGAAACGAAATTGAGTTATTTGCAGTGAGGTGGATGGACCTAGAGTCTGTCGTACAGAGTGAAGTAAGTCAGAAAGAGAAAAATACCGTATGCTAACACATATATATGGAATCTAAAAAAAAAAAAAAATGGTTCTGAAGAACCTAGGGTCAGGACAGGAATAAAGATGCAGACATAGAGAATGGACTTGAGGACACGGGGAGGGGGAAGGGTAAGCTGGGACGAAGTGAGCGAGTGGCATGGACATATATACACTACCAAATGTAAAACAGGTAGCTAGTGGGAAGCAGCCGCATAGCACAGGGAGATCAGCTCGGTGCTTTGTGACCACCTAGAGGGGTGGGATAGGGAGGGTGGGAGGGAGACGCAAGACGGAGGGGATATGGGGATATATGTATGCATATAGCTGATTCACTTTGTTATACAGCAGAAAGTAACACAACATTGTAAAGCAATTATACTCCAATAAGGATGTTTAAATAAATAAATAAAAATAAAAAATAAAATAAATGACACGGCCAGCACCTCTGACAGGATGCTTGCTTTCTCTAATAAATTATGGAGTCACAGTTCTCAGAGAGCGCCTCTGTGAGGCGCATATGACAGAGACTCTCAACAAACCAGCCCAGGTGCCTGGCATCAAGGGAAAATACAGAGCCAGTCAGTGATTCCAGCGTTTAGCATTTTTGTTATTTAAAACCTCGCCGCCTTTCCCACGGTAGCCTAAGTGTTGAGAAGGTGGGACTCCCTGTCGTGGAGGAGGCTGTCTCTGAGCAGAGATGCTTAGGTTCCGAGGACCCTCCCTCAGAAGCCTCAACACAGCCCCTCCAAGTCCTCATTCTGCTGTCACATCACGGTGGCTGACAACATGCACCACAGTCAGTCAGGGGCAGGCCTGACTGAGCAAGAGGGAGCGATTCAGGCGTTCACTCCTGTCTCCCCACTTCCCCTCCCTGGAATGATGGGTCCCTGCCTATGCCATTCCCAAGCAGCTCCCACTCTGCTCCTGGCCCGCCCAAGACGGTGACTTGCCCATCATCTCTCTCTCAAGCAGCCTGTCTGCCGGGGTCTCCACCCAAGCGTGCATGTGTCTGCAGGTTTCCAAGCCCCGCTGGGATGGGCCCTCACAAGGACTTCCGCTCTGTGTTGCAGGTGATCACAGAGGCCAGCACCGGTCAGGGTCAGCACCTCATCCGCACGCCCTTTGCAGGAGTGGACGATTTCTTCATTCCTCCAACAAACCTCATCATCAACCACGTCAGGTGAGACCGGCCCGCAATGCCCTAACCTACTCCGTGCCCCAGCTCAGCCCTGCACGGGGCAGCTTCGCCCAGGGTGGCCCTGCTCCTTTCTCTTTCTCCCCCACTCCTCCTGGGCTGGCTTTGGACCCCATCAGGAATGGACAGAGAAATGGCCCCATCCCCAGTCCTCAATTGTTAAAGTTAAGGAAGGCACCCAGCTCCTAATGCCCTCAGGGGCCCAGTAAGGTCAGGAAGTCTCACCCTTGGATGAGGACAGCAGAGGAAAGAGGGAAATAACTGTCGTTAATTGAGTACCCTCTCCTTGCTAGACGCAAGAAACTAGTAGAGGCGGTCTCAAATCTGTTTTATAGATGAGGAAACTTAGGCCCAGAGGAGTTAAGATACTGGCCAAAGTCACACAACCAGGAACTGGCAGAGCCAGACTAAATGCAAAGCTGAGTCTCCTTTCAGTGCCCCATTTGGCCTCATTCTCTGCTAACCACAACCTGTGGTTCCTCTAGGAGTCCCCAGAGCAGCCATGCAGGGGCCTGCAAGGAAACAAGGCCTCCTCATTGTCTGGTTTGCCACCATCCAAAAGAACAGCTTAATAATACCAGCCATGGCCTCGACTGCAAGCCTCATCCCAGCCTGGCCACTCCCCTTCCCTATTCATTTCAGAGAACCCCTGACATTTTCTGTCAAGGCACCACTGCCAGAAGACGGAGCATGATGCCCTTTTATAAAGTCATCAAGACCCAAATGTCTTGTGGCAGTGTTTATGCCTTCCTTTACTCTGACATCGAGCACCTTTTTCCAGGGAGAAATGACTCATTTTTGCAAGCTGAAGCTGGACTTGTAAAAATAGGGCTCTCCCGTTCATCTTTGGCCAAGGGAGAAAGTAACCACTTTATGACCTCCCTACCTCACTGCAGAGAATACCTGGGACAGAGCCTCTAAAATGGTTGTAAATGGTAAAACCCCTCAAAGAAGCTGAATTCAGCCAGGAGTCATGCAAACTCAGGCTCTGCAGCGCCTGTGTGTGACTTTTACATTACAGTTTCTTATAAGCATGGGGTTTTCTTTCCTGCTCTTTCCATGCTCTAGCTCTTTAAGGATGCTAATTTAAAGATGCTGTAAAGTGGGCATTTCCCCTACTCTGAGGCACAGCTTGTTATTCAAGAAAAAACTGTGGAAGAGATTTTTCTCTGCTCCTGTAGGTGTACACAGCACCCAAAGGCCTCTGCAAGTGAGGGGTTTAGGCAGAGGCTCTCACAATCAGAGGGAAGTCCTGCCTGGAATCAGGCCCTTCTGCAGCTCACAACCAGCCTCCAAAGAGGAATTTCACGAAGTCCAGATATGGCAGCTTCCACCTACTGACCTCTTCCACTAAAGCTCCCTCTTAGATTTAATCCTCCCAACAGCCCTTGGAAGGAACTACCCTCTTTATATTAGCAGGGGCTCGAAGAGGCAAGCAACTTGCCCCAGGCTCTGCAGCTAGCAGGGCACCGCAGCAGTGCCAGGCCATCTGGCTGTAAAGGTAAAAGCTGTCCTTAGCCCCAGCCCAAAGGGGCTTCCTGTGACCAGCATCATCAACGTGGCCAGGGAAGAGGCTGCCCTCAACCCTTACCCACGTTCGTCTCCAAGGGTAAGGGAGCATGGATAGGATGTCTGTCCTTGTTCTCTTGCATCTGCATCCCCAAGTTCTGACCCAGCCGGTAGTCCAAAAACCACCTCAGATATAGACTCACCTCTCCTGTCCTCCTAGCAGGCAGAGTCAGGGCAGACACCTGTTGTCCTCTCCCTCCAGCCACAGGCCCGCCACTTCCCAGCTGCCACGAGGCCTCTGGGGAGCTGAATCAAAGGCATTCCCGAGGCAGAAGCTGCTGAGGCACAATTATGCTCTTCCTTTACCCTTTCTAAAGATGCGTGCATATTACAACAGCATAAATCCAGGAACATTTTGTAACTCAACTGCATTTGGTTTGAGATCATAGATGAATCGCTTATGACATAGCCATCTCTTGCAGAATGGTAGATCTTATTAATAGGCTGTTAGTCACCAAAGGGTTATGGTAAAGGAAAAGAGAAAGGATGCCATCGTTTGAGACAAATGACCTATCCCCTACCCAAAAAGTCCTCCTGACCTCTGACCTCAGTTTGCGTCTCCTCCCAGGTTCGGCTTCATCTTCAACAGCTCTGACCCTGCAGTCCACAAAGTCGACCTGGAAACACTGATGCTCCTCAAGACCATCAGGCTGCAGAGCCACGGCTGCCTGCCTCAGGCCATGGCCCACACCCACCTGGGCGGCTACTTCTTCATCCAGTGCCGACAGCACAGCTCCTCTCCAGCCGCCCCGCAGCTGCTGCTCGACAGTGTCACAGACGCTGTGGTCGGCCCCAATGGCCACGTTACCGGCACCCCACACACTTCCCCCGATGGGCGCTTCCTAGTCAGCGCCGCCTCCAGCAGCCCCCAGCTTCACGTGCAGGAGATCACACTGCGGGGGGAGATCCAGACCCTCTATGACCTGAAAGTGAGCCAGGGCGTCTCAGACGTGGCCTTCCAGCCCTCCTTCACCCAGGGCGACCAGTACTACGTCTATGCCACGCTAGAGACAGAGCCGGACCTGCTCTTCCTGGAGCTGTCCACGGGGAAGACGGGCATGCTGAAGGGCTTGAAGGAGCCGCCCGCGCCCGCGGGGCCAGCCCGAGCCTGGGCCGGGCCCCGCAGGATTGTGAGGGACAGCGGGCTGTTTGGGCAGTACCTCCTCACGCCGGCCCGAGAGTCACTGTTTCTCATCAACGCGAGACAAAACGCGCCGCGGTGTGAGGTGGCGGGAGTAAAGGGAGGGACCACAGTGGTGTGGGTGGGCGAGGTATGAAGCAGCCACGAGCGCCGCCTGGTACTGACACCGCAGCCCCAAGCAGGCACCCTGTACATTTTTACAGACAAAAGCAAAAACCTGTATTCGCTTTGTGGTTCAACACTGGTCTCCTTGCAAGTTTCCTAGTATAAGGTATGCGCTGCTAACAAGATGGGGGTTTTTCGTTAGGACGTATGATTTCTGCCTTGAGCTACGATGAGAATATGCTGCCGTGTAAAGGAATCATTTCTGCGCCCAGCTACGCGCCACGTTACCTGGGCCGCCATGGAACCAGGAGCTCCTGCTTTCCAGGCGGATGCTTCTGTCGGTTGCCTTCGCCTAGTCATTCTCCAGGGTCCGGCCAGACTTCACCCTGATGTGGCCTGAAGACACAGGCTCCCCGGAGCAGGGCTCTCCCTCCTGGCATGAGAGCCACATCGCCCTCGCTCTGGACCTCATTTTCTCCTTCGCAGTTGCTTCTTGCTTTTCTTTCCATTTGACTTCTTGTAAGCCTGAGGGAGAGCCAACAAGACTTATTGCATCTTGGGGGATGGGGAAATCGCTCACTTTATTTTGGAATTTTTGATTAAAAAATAATTTTTTATAATCTCAAATGCTAGTAAGCAGAAAGATGCTCTCCGAGGTCCAGCTGTAATTCCTCCCTGCCTTAGGCCATGGCTCTGAGAGTCACCACCCCACATCCAGAAAGAAGACAATGGCCACCAAGCGATCGTGCTCCTTTGCACCAGGGACACCCCCAAGTGCAGATCAGGCCACCACACTGGTAAAGGCTCCGTTCTGGGTTGGGACCCCAAGAGACCAAGACAAACCCTGCGTGCCTGCTTTTCACTACTGAAGGGGGAAATTTATTAGCCAGCCCAGTACCTCAGATTCAGGGCAGACCAGGCTTGCCTGGAAAGGTGTGTGCGGCCTGCAGAACAGTGGCCTCCAGGCTCAATGCAGAAACCCGAAGGATACCAGTGGGGTTCGGGCGGGTTCCTTAGGCTATCCCTTTTAAAACCCCATTTATCTTCTCCCTGTGGCCCTCGCACTCAGCTCTGGCCACCCCAGTCCCTGCATCATCATAGCACAGATAGCACATTTCAGTAAGTGTTTCTTACACTTAGGTCCCTCTCTCCCCAGTAATACACAAGGATACGGGCTGGCACTGCGCATTATTCCCAAATGTCTCAGGCTGTGGTAGGCTCTCCACTGGGCATCAAAGAAGTACAACCCAACAGCCCCGTGAAGAGAGCCCATATCAGAGAATCTCAGCAAGGAAGAGGCCCCCTTGGGCTCTCAAAACACCCCTTTCCTTCTCGTGCACATCAGTGGCCAAATCGCACTTGTATGCCTTCTGGCTTGAAGGGTCATTTTTCAAGCCACCTGAAGTTGGAAGAGGTGGTCCCATCACAGACACATTGGGTTAGATGTCTTCACCTGCCAACATGGCCATGAGTTTCTTGGGCTGCTGAGGAATGGCCCCTTTCAGAGAAAGGAAGACACAGACTTTGCCTCACTGGAAACAGAGCTTCTCACTCCCACCTAACTGCCCAACCCACCTGCCTGCCACAGAGTTCCCGACATTGGCCAATCCTCTAGCGTGTTTCATGCATCTAAGTCCACCAAACTCTTGTCCCCAACAACTCCCAGGGTGTGCCTAGACAAATACATTCATAGATTTTTTTTTAAGATACAATATGTAGATACAGGTTGAAGAAACTGACCTCAAAAGCCTAATATTTAGTTTCATAATAACTGGGATGGATGGAAAACACATCTCACCTTTTTTTTTTATTCCTGCCTCAATGTCTTAACACATTTTCTTCCAAAGTCCCACTTCTACCCCTGAAATTCTCCAACTTTCGTGAGCTTCTTCCTTTGGAAAACATCTTCTGAACTGTGGCAGCCCCTGGAAGAAAAAGAAAGTCTCTGAGCCTACATGAAGAAGAGCCCACCAACTACCAGGCCAGAACACTGGCCCCTCTGGACTGCAGGACTGCTGAGTAAAAGACCAATCCAGTCCCAACTGGCCTTTTCAACTGGGAGTGACTTCAGCGGCACCTGTCCCTTTTCCACAATTCCTTCCACTTCTAAGTGTGTCTGGAAAGCTTCTCTGCCTCTCGTCGTACCTGTGAAGTTGCAAAGCTGGAGATGGCCAGTTTAGGTCTTGCTGCCAGCATTTCAGACACAATTAAATAGGAGAGGGGAATCACAGCCCTGAAAACTGTGAAATTTGCAAATTCACAAAGGAAAGTCAATGTTTTTTCAGCAGTGCAACCGACTGAAGGGCTGGCTAGGACTCCACCTGCCCCTCTCTCCCACACATTAGCCCCAGCAGAGGCTCGTGGAACACAGTTTGAAAGCTACTGGGGTACGAAGTCATCACAACAGCCAGCAACCCTTCTGATGAACACAAATTATCGGCGATCTACTAATATTTCACATTAAAGGAGTATTCGTTTTACCAAAAGAATCACCCCCAAAGCCACTTACGTGATGAGCTATTTCAAAATTACTGGATTTTGAAATAAAATTCATTTCACAAAAATTCAATGTAGATTTTTTTCCAGAGTAACAAACAGAAGTAATCGACACCTACGGTGACATTAAAGATTTGAAATGGAAGCCCTCACTCTCCTTCTGCCCAAGTGAGCAAGACCCCACATGGAGGTTCGCGGTCCAAACGCCCACGCAGCCACCCACGGATTGATGGTGGGAAGAGAGATTTGTCTGCTTCTAGACGCCTGCATGGACTTTCTGTGCAAGTAAGCTTGGTTGTGAACCACACACAGAGTGAGGCAGATGCCATCATTGCAGCCCCAGTAACACTGAGCCTGCGAGCCCTGCCTGGGGCTGGCCCAGGCCCCTTTTTTAAGGCTCCAAGTCATTTGAGGGTCCTGCTACTTTCCCCAAGCCCCCAGAAGTAGCTGGAAGAGCCCTGTAAAGTCTAGGCTGGGGCCACACTCATATCAAGCTTCATATTCTGTGACCTAGAGATAGCATCACGGGAGACAGAAGCTCAGTCCCTGCAATCCCGCCCCCGCCCCCATCTCAGCCTCCCAGATCCAGGTAAGTGCCCTGGAGGACAGCACTCCAGCCCGAATAAAGCCAAGAACCGCCTGCTGCCCCAGGGAATTGTAACTGCTGAGTCGTCACTGAGGAAAGCAGCCTGGAGTTGGCTTTGTGTGGCCCCCTCTTCTTTTCTGCTGACCAAATAACCTGTGAACTAAAGGAGATTTCAGAACTGAGATGTGAAACAGCTTCATGATGGATATATTTTTCTACAAGGGGCTTAAATAGTAATCCATTCATTTTTCACAATGTGTTTCATTCAGGTACCACGGACACTGTACCGTTTCATTACCAAATCCCACAGCTCACTCTCCCATCCTCCTCTTCAGAAGCCAGCCTCCAGGAGCAATGATACTGCTCCCAACGGCCTCCTATACATCCACCAATCTACCTCACATCCTCCTTCTTCCACCCGGCACCTCCAACTTGCACCTGGCACCTCTGAGCCAGGAGGCCAGACAGGTGATGTAGGATGACAACGATGCCGACATCAATGGCAAAGTTCTTGGCCATCCTCCCCAACCCAGGACCCCAGATCCCACTCCAAGTGCAATCAGAACCCACTGGGACATAGCCGCTTGCTACCCAAAATCACACCCCCCAAACCCTAGCTCACAGCCCTTTGGAGTTAGGTGACCAAGACAAGCGAGAACTCAGAATTGTCAGGGAAGTTGGCTATTATCAGACAGAAACTGTCAGACGGGAATAGACGGGGATAGAGACCATAACATCTCAGCCAAGCCCTTAGAGGGCTGAGCTACACCTCCCTCCATCCTCACTTTGCTCTCTGCCTTTCTCGCTCCCTTCCTACGCCTGGGGCCTCCTGCTCATGAGCCACTCCTACAACTCAAGGGGCAAGTCACCTGACCACCACACCAGCCCCCAATGGCCTTTGCATGCTGCTTCCTTGCTTTGGGTACAAGTGAAAAGTCACTCATAGGGCCAGATGTTACTATTTGCTCCCAGATTGGCACATAGGGAAAGCAGTTTTGTTCAAGAAAGTCACTAACTGCCTTGATTTCTCTCCAAAATCAAGAGATCATAGAACAGAGGGGCTTAAAACAGTTCAAGGGGGAAATATACAGTGCCTATACTCAAGGTGTGACCGCAAGACCCCAAATACCTGGTGGACTACAGCCCACTTCCTGCTTTTGTCTACACCAGGTTACCTGCCAAGCCACTTGAGGATTTGAGCATCTTATCTGGGCCTTCAGGGTTTAGGCACCAGCCACGCAGCCGACACCTGGAGCCCAGCAAGCATGGTTTCACCCATCCTTTGGACCTGTGAGCAGCATTGGGAATTTAACCAAACGCAATGTGTGAAATTATGGAAGATAGGGGGAGAGCAGGAATTGACCTCCAAAATTCACAGCAAGGCTTCTTTAGCCAGCACAAGGGTGTTGAGCATGTGCGTGGTTTTTGGACAAACCGCAATTCACATACCCCTCTTTCCAAGCTCACCTTGACTAACATGGGACCATCCCTTTCTGCTGTGGCCCCAGGGAGCAGGCCATGCCCTGGAGGGCTGTAGAGGGCTCAGTCTGCATGCCACAAAGCAATAACTGTCGACTCGACCCTACCCCCAGCCCAGTGACACACAGCTCTCCACATGTCACCAAGGCGGGATCAGACAAGGCTGCCCAGTGGGGGCACTGTCTTCAAGATCATTTCTGAGGAATGGCAACCATCATTGGCTGGATATGGGGCCCAAGAGCTCTCAAATGAGAAAATTTCCTAAATCTAAACCTTCATGCACTGCCCAGCGTGACATCGGCCATAGCTTTAAGAGTTGTTTGTCCCTTGCTACTTCAGCTGCTTCAGAGAGGTGAGGGACAGTGGTCTGCAAGTCCCTCATCCCAGACCCACAGCACAGCTTTCTGTGGTGCCCCCGACCCACACCCTGACTGCCTGACTCCGGCGGCTGGCCAGCCTCCTCTCCGTTCCTGGTCCTGCCCCTTCGCAACCCATCTCCCCCTCCCCCGCTGCTCATGCTTCCTGAAGGCCGTGTGAGATGATCTAAAAGCAGACTAGGCATGGAGTTTTGCTGCTGTAGTCACACACGCTGTGCTCCTGCTATAGTGTAGTGAACGACCCTCGAGATATGCCGTCACACACACACAATTTGTCCCATTAGGATTCTCATCCTCCCCCACCTCAGAAAACTTCCAGATCTCTTATGTCGAGGCAGATTACATTATTTTGAGCAGTTGTGTAGACTCCAAAATATATTTTCTGTAATCACTGGTACTTCTCAAAAGGCCTGCTGTAATTACTATACATGTGAATTTTTTCCTTATTTATAAAATATATATAAATTATTTTTAATACATCAACTTTAGTAGAAATTTGTACCAACACAGCAACTGTATGTGGCATTGGAGGTAAGTTTGTGTTTACTTTGATGTATTTCACAGTATTGGACACACCATGTGTTTGCAGTACCACTTGATATAAAGACGATTCACAGATTATCATAAAGTATTGTCATTGTAAATGCTCTTTTTCTGAGGACTTTACAATAAAACGTGAAAAAAGTTACCTTTTTTGGTGCCAGTCTGTATGCACTTGTTAAAGTGAGAACTGATTAAGGCAGGACTACTCAGGGGCCTTCTCCTCCTTCTCCATCGCCATTATAGCGTCCATGATGGTCAAAGCAAAATGGACCCTGCTCTGGCCCAGTCCAAAGAGAGCCTGGACAAAGGCAGGCATCTGACCCCAGAAGTCTCTCTTCCCCATGTTGAAATTTCAGGTCCCAAAATGCACAACTAACATCTGGCTCAAAACTTCTCGTCATCTGCCCTGCAGGCCCTTAAAATCCACCCCAGCCAGCCCCCAGACTCTTATCTATTTCTTGACTCCAGTCACTCTTGATTCTTACTGGGGCAGACTTTCCAGCTAGGATGCAGAATGTATAAAGTGCTTGGTAATCACCAAGCTACCATGTGGATGGAGCACCTGCTATGTGCCAGCATGGCGCTAGGGAGGGGGACCCAGGGCCGCACAGAGACACAGTCCCTGCCCTTGGTGAGTTTCAAGTCCACTGTGCCATGACCAGTAGTGCAGGTTCTACAAAGAAACACACACACTGTGTGTGTGTGTGTGTGTGTGTGTGTGTATGTGTGTGTAGGGAAAGGGAGATATAGTTTAAGGAATTGGCTCATGCAGTTGTGGAGGCTGGAAAGTCCAAATCTGTAGGGCAGGTGGGCAGCTGGAGACCCAGAGAAGAGTTGCAGTTCAACTCCTAAGGCAGTTTGTTGGCTGAATTCCTTCTTCTTCAGGGGAGCTCAGTATTTTGATTTTAAGGCCTTCAACTGATTGGATGAGGCCCACCCACACTATGGCAGGTAATCTGCTTTACTCAAAGTCTACTGATTTGTTAGAGACGAGTCAAGATGGTGGAGGAGTAGGAGAACGTGGAGTTCATGTCTCCCCACAAATGCATCAAGAATACATCTATAAATGGAAAAATTCTCACAGAGCACCTGCTGAACACTAGCAGAGGACCTCGGACACCTGAAAGCACAAGAAAGATTCTCACATAACTGGGTAGGATGAAAGAAAGAAGGAAGAAGGAAGAGGAGAGGCAGCAGGATGGGACCTACACCCCTGGGGGGAGCTGAAGGTGAGGACAGGTTCCCACGTCCGGGGAAGGCCCCCCACTGACAGGAGATCATGTGGGACAGAAGGGGAGCCTTGGGGCTCAGAGGAGAATGCAGCAACTGGTCTGTGGCAGGCAGGACAGAGTGAGACCTACACAGAGGGTCCAAGCCACAGCCCTGCATATCCCAGACTGAGACATGTGCCCAGGGGCTGGGGGCTGGAATGTGGGGTTTAGAGAGCAGATCCAGGGAGAGAACTGCTGTTCTCTGCAAGGCGACAGCCTGAGGGGACAGGAGAAAGGAGCTCCTCAACCATGAATCCTCCTGGAAGAAGCCCGGATGGCCATAGAAGCAAAGTGCCGTTGTTGAGGGACACACAAAGGGCGGGGTCACCATTGAAGCCTCTCTGCCCATGCACCAGCCCCTGCCTCCATGAGCATTAGGAAGGGATCCCACCAGGGCTGGCTCTCTCACACCTATGGCCACTGGCTCGCTCCCCCACACACCCCGTCCCCTCCAGAGACAGCTCTCTTGCACCCATGGCCTCTGGCTCTGCCATGTGACCCATCCCCACAGGGCTGGGCTCTTGTGCTCCAGGGCAGCCTTGGGAGCAGATGCCTGTGGGTGGCCCACACACAGAGGTGGACCTGAAACCACAGCTGAGCCCCAGGGACTCTGCAACTATGAAAGAAGAGCTGAAATCTCTCCTCACAGCTGCACAAATGGCAGAATTACACTCCCACAACTGGCTTTGTAAACTCAGCACCTGAAGAAATCTAAACAGTCAACAAATGCTCCTGCAGCTGAGACGGGTCTAGCTTTAGCAGCTGTGGACTTTGTGAGCACATACATGTGGAGGATGGGCCAGGCCAGAGTCTGAGCCACCCCCATAGTACCTACAGCAGGTCCAGATCTATGATTACTGCAGTCTCCTGGGGCCTGACATCAGTGGATCTATGCTAGTGGCCTGGTGAAAACAACTCCTGAGAGACACCAAGGCCAATTGCCGGCCTACCAGTGGTTAAGGTGGGGCTGAGAGCAGTGCCGACAACAGAGTAACTTGTGAGTTCAAACAATGGGTAAAAGGTGACACAACAGAGCATGTTCATAGGTGAATAGCGCCAAAGGAGGAATACTCAGTGGCTTCTCTCTTATTGGGACTGCTCCAATACCACCTCCCTCACACTGCAGATCAGAAACACAGCTAAGAAACAGATCTGGGGGCCTCTACTCCAATACCTAGGGAGCAGACCCCACCCCTGACAGGGCAGTGACAACCACAGAGCAAAGGGGAGGCTCCACTCAATGCCCAGGGCAGGCTTTGGTCACCAAAACACCAGTCAAATACCCTATCAGGGGGATAACAGCTAGCATACACTAAAGAAAGAGGTGGCAGACAACCATACTGAAAACAAACATTGCACCCCCCCCCAAAAAAATTCAAACCCATGCAGGCTACACAGGGACATTCGCACATAAAAATAACCCTCCAAGACAGTCTGAGGGTCTGGCATCTGGAGCAAGAACCCCCAGAGCATTTGGCCTTGAAGGCCAGTGGGTCTTGAGGGCAGGAGCCCCACAGGGCTGGTGGAAAGAGAGACTCCACCCTTGGAGGGTGCATACAAGTTACCACGAGCACCTGGACCCAGCACAAAGCAGTAACTCCATAGGAACCTGGGCTAGACCTACCTAGGGGTCTTGGAGGGTCTCCTGGGGAAGCAGGGCTTGGCTGTAGTTCACTGTGGGGGCAACAACACTGGTAGCAGAGGCCCCAGGGAATATCCAGCATGAGCTCTACAAGAGGTCCCCATTTCAGCACCAAGACTCAACCCCACCCAACAGCCTGCAGGCTCCAGTGCTGAAATGCCTCAGGCCAAACAACCAGCAAGACAGGAACACAGCTGTACCCATCAGCAGACAGGCTGCCTAAAGTCCTACTAAGCTCACAGACACAACAAAACACACCAATTGACACAGCCCTGCCCACCAGAGGGACAAGATCCAAATCCACCCACCAGGGGGCAGGCACCAGTCCGCCCCACGAGGAAGCCTGCAAAAGGCCCTGGACCAAGCTCACCCACTATGGGGCACACACCAAAAGCAAGAGGAACTACGATTCTGCAGCATGTGGAAAGGATACCACAAACACAGTAAGTTAGACCAAATGAGATGACAGAGAAATACACTGCAGACAAAGGAGCAAGATAAAAACCTACAAGAACAACTAAATGAATAGGAGACAGAAAATCTACCTGAAAAAAAAATTTAGATTAATGAGAGTAAAGATGATCCAAGATCTTGGAAAAAGGATGGAGGCACAGACCGAGAAAATACAAGAAATGCTTAACAAAGAGAAGATTTAAAGAACAAACAAACACAGATGAACAATACAATAACTGAAATGAAAAATACACTAGAAGGAATTGATACCAGTATAACTGAGGCAAGAAAACAAATAAGTGAGCTGGAAGACAGAGTGGTGGAAATCACTGCCACAGAACAGAATAATGGGGAAAAAAGGATAGAAGGAAATGAGGACAGTCTCAGAGGCTACTGGGGCACCATTAAATGCACCAACATTCACATTATAGGGGTCCCAGAAGAAGAAGAGAAAGAGAAAGGGCCTGAAGAAATATTTGAAGAGATTATAGTCAAAAACTTCCCTAACATGGGAAAGAAACAGTCACCCAAGTCCAGGAACTACAGAGAGTCCTACACAGGATAAACCCAGGACGAACACGTCGAGAAACATATTAATCAAACAAAAATTAAAGAAAAAATATTAAAACAATGAGGGAAAAGCAACAAATAATATACAAGGGAATCCCCATAAGGTTATCAGCTGATTTTTCAGCAGAAACTCTGCAGGCCAGAAGGGAGTGGCATGATATATTTTAAAGTGATGAAAGGGAAAAACCTACAGCCAAGAATAATCTAACCAACAAAGCTCTCATTCAGATTCAACAGAGAAATTAAAAATTCACAGACAAGGAAAAGCTAAAAGAATTCAGCACCACCAAACCAGCTTTACAACAAATCCTAAAGGAACTTCTCTAGGCAGGGGAAAAAAAAAAGACGCCACAACTAGAAACAAGAAAATCACAAATGGGAAAGCTCACCGGTAAAGGCAAAAATACAGTAAATGTAGTAAATCACCCACACACAAATATGAATCAAAACCAGTAGCCGTGAGGAGAGTACAAATGCAGAATATGGGAACTGCATTTGAAATTAAGAGACTGGTGACTTAAAACAATCTTGTACATATACAGACTGTTACAAAAAAACCTTATGGGAACTACAGACCAAAAATCTATAATACACACATACATACAAAAAATAAAAAGCAGTTCAAACACAACACTAGTCATCAAATCAAAACAGAAGAGAACAAAAGAGGAAGGGAATAAAAAGTCCTTCAAAAAGAAATCCAGGGGACTTCCCTGGTGGCACAGTGGTTAAGAATCTGCATGCAAATGCAAGAGACATGGGTTCAAGCCCTGGTCCGGGAAGATCCCACATGCCACAGAGCAACTAAGCCTGGGTGCCACAATTACTGAGCCTGTTCTCTAGAGCCTGCATGCCACAACTACTAAAGACCACATGCCTAGAGCCTGTGTTCCTCAACAACAGAAGCCACTGCAATGAGAAGCCCATGCACCACAACAAAAAGTAGCTCCCGCTTGCCGCAACTAGAGAGAGCCCGCACACAGCAACAAAGACCCAACAGAGCCAAAAATAAAAATAATTAATTTTTTAAACTTAAAAAAAAAAGAAATCCAAAAACAATTATTAAAATGGCTCTAAGAGCATATATATCAATAATTTCCTTAAATGTAAATGGGTTAAATGCTCCAACCAAAAGACAAAGGCAGGTTAAATAGATACAACAAAAAGGCCCGTATATATTACTATCTACAAGAGACCCACTTCAGATCTAGGGACACATACAAACTGAAAGTGAGGGGATGGAAAAATGTATTCCATGCAAATGGAAATCAAAAGAAAGCTGAAGTACCAATACTCATATCAGACAAAATGTATTTTAAAATAAAGACTGTTATAAGAGACAAAGAAGGACACTACATAATGATCAAGAGATCAATTCAAGAAGGATATATAACAATCGTAAATATGTATGTACCCAACAAGCAGCACCCCAATATATAAGGCAAATACTAACAGCCATAAAAGGAGAAACTGACAGTAACACAATAGAAGTGGGGGACTTTAACACCCCACTTTCATCAATGGACAGATCATCCAGACAGAAGATCAATGAGGAAACACAGGCCTTAAATGACGCATTAGAACAGATGGACTTAATTGATTTTTACAGAGCATTCCATCCAAAAGCAACAGAATACACATTCTTCTGAAGAGCACATGAAACATTCTCCAGGACTGATCACATGCTGGGCCACAAAACAAGTATCAGTAAATTTAAGAAAACTGAAATTATATCAAGCATCTATTCCGACCACAGTGTATGAAATTAGATACAACTATAAGAAAAAAATATTAAGAGACACAAACACGTGGAAGCTAAACAATGTTACTAAACAACCAATGGATCACAGAAGAAATCAAAGAGGAAATTAAAAAATACCTAGAGACAAATGAAAATGAAAGTACGATGATCCAAAACCTATGAGATGCAGCAAAAGCAGTTCTAAGACTGAAGTTTATAGCAATGCAATCTTACCACAGGAAACAAGAAAAATGCCAAAAAAGCAACCTAACCTTACACATAAAGCAAGTAGAGAAAGAAGAACAAACAAAACCCAAAGTTGGTAGAAGAAAAAAAAATCATAAAGTTCACGGTAGAAATAAATGGAACAAAGGCAAAGAAAACAATATAAAACATCAATGAAACTAAAAGCTGGTTCTTTGAAAGGATAAACAATATTGATAAACCTTTAGCCAGACTCATCAAGAAAAACAGGGAGAGGGCTCAAATCAATAAAATTAGAAATGAAAAAGGAGAAGTTACAGTGGACACCACAGAAATATTAAGGAAGAAATGAGCAAATTCTTAGAAAGGTACAATCTCCCAAGACTGAACCAGGAAGAAATAGAAAATATGAACAGACCAATCACACATACTGAAGTTGAAACTGTGATTAAAAATCTCCCAACAAAAAAAATCCAGGACCAGATGGTTTCACAGGCAAATTCTATCAAACATTTAGAGAAGAGTTAACACTTATTTTCTGAAACTATTCCAAAAGATTGCAGAGGAAGGAACACTCCCAAACTCATTCTATGAGGCCACCATCACCCTGTTACCAAAACCAAAGGTACCAAAAAAAAGAAAATCACAGGCCAATATCTCTGATAAACATAGACACAAAAATCCTCAACAAAATACTAGCAATTGGAACGCAACAATACATTAAAAGGATCATATACCATGATCAAGTGGGCTTTATCACTGGGATGCAAGGCTTTTTCAAAATCCACAAATCAGTGTGATCCACCACATCAACAAATTAAAGAATAAAAACCACATGATGATCTCAAAAGATACAGAAAAAGCTTTTGACAAAATTCAACACCCATTTATGATTTAAAAAACTCTCCAGAAAATAGGCATAGAGGAAACCTACTGCAACATAATAAAGGCCATATATGACAAACCCACAGCCAACATCGTTCTCAATGGTGAAAAACTGAAACCATTTCCTCTAAGGTCAGGAACAAGACAAGGTTGCCCACTCACACCACCATTAATCAACATAGTTTTGGAAGTTTTAGTCATGGCAATCATAGAAGAAAAAGAAATAAAAGGGATATAAATCAGAAAAGAAGTAGTAAAACTCTCACTGTCTGCCGGCGACATGATACAATGCATAAAAAATCCTAAAGATGCTACCAGAAAACTACTAGAGCTAATCAGTGAATTTGGTAAACTAGCAGGATACAAAATTTACACACAGAAATCTCTTGCATACCTAAACACTAATGACAAAAAATCTGAAAAAGAAATTAAGGAAACACTCCCATTTACCATGGCAACAAAAAGAATAAAATACCTAGGAATAAACCTACCTAAGGAGACAAAAGACTTGTATGCAGAAAACAAAATGACACTGATGAAAGAAATTAAAGACAAAACAAACAGATGGAGAGATATACCATGTTCTTGGATTAGAAGTATCAACACTGTGAAAATGACTGTACTACCCAAAGCAATCTACAGATTCAATGAAATCCCTATCAAACTAACAATGGCATTTTTCACAGAACTAGAACAAATAATTTTACAATTTGTGTAGAAACACAAAAGACCCCGAATAGCCAAAGCAATGGTGAGAAAGAAAAACAGGGCTGGAGGAATCAGGCTCCCTGACTTCAGACTATACTACAAAACTACAGTAATCAAGACTTTATGGTACTGGCACAAAAACAGAAATATAGATCAATGGATCAGGATAGAAAGCCCCAACATAAACCCACACACATATTGTCACCTTATCTTTGATAAAGGATGCAAGAATATACAACGGAGAAAGGACAGCCTCTTCAATAACTGGTGCTGGGAAAACTGGACAGCTACATATAAAAAAATGAAATTAGAACACTCCCTAACACCATACACAAAAATAAACTCAAAATGCATTAAACCCTAAATGTAAGGCCAGATACTAAAAACACTCTTAGAGCAAAACATAGGGAGAACACTCTATGACATAAATCACAGCAAGGTCCACTTTTTGACCCACTTCAGAGAGAAATGGAAATAGAAACAAAAATAAACAAATGGGACCTAATGAAACTTAAAAGCTTTTGCACAACAAAGGAAACCATAAGCAAGATGAAAAGACAAACCTCAGAATGGGAGAAAATATTTGCAAATGAAGCAACTGACAAAGGGTTAATCTCCAAAATATACAAGCAGCTAATCAGCTCAATATCAAAAAAACAAACAACTTAATCCAAAAATGGGTGGAATTCCTAAATAGGCATTTCTCCAAAGAAGACATACAGATAGCCAACAAACACATGAAAGGGTGCTCAACATCACTAATCATTAGGGAAGTGCAAATCAAAACTACAATGAGGTATCACCTCACACCAGTCAGAATGGCCATCATCAAAAAATCTACAAACAATAAATGCTGGAGAGGGTGTGGAGAAAAGAGAACCCTCTTGCACTGTTGGTGGGAATGTAAATTGATAAAGCCACTATGGAGAACAGTATGGAAGTTCCTTTAAACACTAAAAATAATTGTATCAAGTATCTTTTCTGACCACAACGCCATGAGACTAGATATCAATTACAGGAAAAGATCTGTAAAATATACAAACACATGGAGGCTAAACAATACACTACTTAATAATGAAGTGATCACTGAAGAAATCAAAGAGGAAATAAAAAAATACCTAGAAACAAATGACAATGGAGACACAATGACCCAAAACCTATGGGATGCAGCAAAAGCAGTTCTAAGGGGGAAGTTTATAGCAATACAAGCCCACCTTAAGAAGCAGGAAACATCTCGAATAAACAACCTAACCTTGCACCTCAAGCAATTAGAGAAAGAAGAACAAAAAAGCCCCAAAGCTAGCAGAAGGAAAGAAATCATAAAAATCAGATCAGAAATAAATGAAAAAGAAATGAAGGAAACGATAGCAAAGATCAATAAAACTAAAAGCTGGTTCTTTGAGAAGATAAACAAAATAGATAAACCACTAGCCAGACTCATCAAGAAAAAAAGGGAGAAGACTCAAATCAATAGAATTAGAAATGAGAAAGGAGAAATAACAACTGACACTGCAGAAATAAAAAAAAATCATGAGAGATTACTACAAGCAACTCTATGCCAATAAAATGGACAATCTGGAAGAAATGGACAAATTCTTAGAAATGCACAACCTGCCAAGACTGAATCAGGAAGAAATAGAAAATATGAACAGACCAATCACAAGCACTGAAATTGAAACTGTGATTAAAAATCTTCCAACAAACAAAAGCCCAGGACCAGATGGCTTCACAGGTGAATTCTATCAAACGTTTAGAGAAGAGCTAACACCCATCCTTCTCGAACTCTTCCAAAATATAGCAGAGGGAGGAACACTCCCAAATTCCTTCTACGAGGCCACCATCACCTTGATACCAAAACCAGACAAGGATGTCACAAAGAAAGAAAACTACAGGCCAATATCACTGATGAACATAGATGCAAAAATCCTCAACAAAATACTAGCAAACAGAATCCAACAGCACATTAAAAGGATCATACACCATGATCAAGTGGGGTTTATTCCAGGAATGCAAGGATTCTTCAATATACGCAAATCTATCAATGTGATAAACCATATTAACAAATTGAAGGAGAAAAACCATATGATCATCTCAATAGATGCAGAGAAAGCTTTTGACAAAATTCAACACCCATTTATGATAAAAACCCTCCACAAAGTAGGCATAGAGGGAACTTTCCTCAACATAATAAAGGCCATATATGACAAGCCCACAGCAAACATCATCCTCAATGGTGAAAAACTGAAAGCATTTCCACTAAGATCAGGAACAAGACAAGGTTGCCCACTCTCACCACTCTTATTCAACATAGTTTTGGAAGTTTTAGCCACAGCAATCAGAGAAGAAAAGGAAATAAAAGGAATCCACATCGGAAAAGAAGAAGTAAAGCTGTCACTGTTTGCAGATGACATGATACTATACATAGAGAATCCTAAAGATGCTACCAGAAAACTACTAGAGCTAATCAATGAATTTGGTAAAGTAGCAGGATACAAAATTAATGCACAGAAATCTCTGGCATTCCTATATACTAATGATGAAAAATCTGAAAGTGAAATCAAGAAAACACTCCCATTTACCATTGCAACAAAAAGAATAAAATATCTAGGAATAAACCTACCTAAGGATACGAAAGACCTGTATGCAGAAAATTATAAGACACTGATGAAAGAAATTAAAGATGATACAAATAGATGGAGAGATATACCATGCTCTTGGATGGGAAGAATCAACATTGTGAAAATGACTCTACTACCCAAAGCAATCTACAGATTCAATGCAATCCCTATCAAACTACCACTGGCATTTTTCACAGAACTAGAACAAAAAATTTCCCAATTTGTATGGAAACACAAAAGACCCCGAATAGCCAAAGCAATCTTGAGAACGAAAAAAGGAGCTGGAGGAATCAGGCTCCCTGACTTCAGACTATACTACAAAGCAACAGTAATCAAGACAGTATGGTACTGGCACAAAAACAGAAAGATAGATCAGTGGAACAGGATAGAAAGCCCAGAGATAAACCCACGCACATATGGACACCTTATCTTTGATAAAGAAGGCAGGAATGTACAGTGGAGAAAGGACAGCCTCTTCAATAAATGGTGCTGGGAAAACTGGACAGGTACATGTAAAAGTATGAGATTAGATCACTCCCTAACACCATACACAAAAATAAGCTCAAAATGGATTAAAGGATGTAGGGCGCGGCCGGATAGCCATTACGCATGCACTAAGTATGCCGCTAGGGCGTATGCACCTAATATGCTAATCAGGTTTTGAAGCAGTGGCCTATCCAAAGTCCGGCTTGCGAAATGCGATAACCATACGGACGAATCAGGGACTTACACGAGTCCTTAAGCCCTTATATAAGCAGACAGGCTCAAGCGTACGGGGTCTTCCTTCCATCCGCCCGAAACCAAGCTGTACTCCAATAAAGTGTGATGCGAGAAGAATCTAGCGTGTGGTGATTTGTCATTCTGCTGGTCAGAAGCGGCTCGCCGCAAGTGGTGCCGAAACCCGGGAACCTGCGCGCCCCGCATGGAGGACCGATTCAGAACTCGACACACGGAGTGAACCGCCGTTAAGTAGTCCAGTTTAGGTATGTTTTTGCTGCAATAGAGCCTGAGATTTTTATTTTCGCTTTCGTTCTCTTCGTAGCTGTCACACTTTTTGTCTGCGTGTGGCTACGGTGCCATCAGCCCGACCGAGTGTGTCTCCCCTGGCCATTAGATAGGTCAGAGATCTTCCCGCTTTAGCAAGTTGTTCATATATGAGAGTGAACTATGGGGAATAGTTCATCCGCGGAACCAACCGTTGGATTCCATGAGCCCATCCAAGCCCTTCTGAACGATCGAGGACTTAAGATTTCACATAAAACTATTAGTAAACTGTTGCAGGATATTGATGGTGCCGCCCCATGGTTTGCGGTGTCTGGAAGCCTGACTGTTCCATCTTGGGAAAAACTGGGGAAGGACTTGGCTGATCGTCACAAAATGGGGGAGCTCTCTCGAGGCACGTTTCCGTTATGGAGAATGATACATTCGTGCTTAAGAGAAGGGAAATGCGAAGATATTGTACAGATGGGCCGTAAAGCTCTTAGCATACATCAAGATAGTGCGTCAGAAAGTGAAAATATAGGGACTACGGTAGATAGGCCTAAGAATCCTAGGAAAAGGAGAGAAAAACAAATAGAAAAATCGGAAGCAACGCCAGGATTGTATCCACTTTTAAATGAATTTAAAGCGCTTTATTTGTCTCAAGATGAGTTGAATCCCAAGGAGGAGGCAGATCTGGAAGAAGCAGCTGCCGAATATGAAAGAGGACGATATGGCAGTTCCCCATGTGCTCGTCCGCCATTTTGTGCCTCTGCGGGTGCTCGTCCGCCATTTTGTGCTTCTGCTAAATCAAAAGCTTTAACATGTACTCAGACTTCCGCTTTTATTGCTAGCGCCCCCCCGGCGCTGCGGTTCGGGAACCGCCAAAGTGTACATTCATACCCAGAGAAGTCTGGTCTCAGGTACCCACAGCTTTTCCGGTGTTTGAAGACCCAGCCACGCGTCAAAGATATTATGAGATGGTGGATCATAAAATACTTAAGGATCTTGCAGAGGCTGCCAGGGGATATGGGGTTACTGCTAATTATACCTTGATGCTATTGCAGCGCCTTACGCGAAATGCATTGACGCCCACAGATTGGCATGATATTGCTCGTGCTTGCCTGTCCATGGGGCAATATTTAGATTGGAAATCAATTGTGGCTGACTTGGCGTACAGCCAGGCGAGAGAGAATGCCGCCAATGGGCAACCTGCCTGGAATGCCGAGATGCTGCTAGGACAGGGCCAGTGGTTAAATAATCAGACGGTGTTTCCGGTAGAGGTTTATGGCCAAATAAACCAGATTGGCATGCAAGCGTGGCGTGCCCTCCCAAATAAAGGAGAAGTTACAGGGAATTTGACTAAGATTATACAGGGAAGCACCGAGCCATTTTCTGATTTTGTAGCTAGGATGATGGAAGCTGCAGGAAGGATTTTTGGTAGCGTAGATGATGCTCTGCCGCTAGTAAAACAGCTAATTTATGAACAAAGCACAAAGGAGTGCCGCAGGGCAATAACACCTATTAAAGGAAAGTCTTTGGAGGCATGGATGAAGATGTGTAGAGAAATTGGAGGGCCTTTATCTAATGCTGGGTTAGCGGCAGCAGTAATGGCTGCCACCAATAATGCAAAGCCCTCTGGAAAATCAGGGGTTTGTTTCCAGTGTGGGAGGCCTGGACACATTAAGAGACAATGTAGAGAAATGAGCAAAAAACCAAATATGCCACCTCAAAAGACTCCAGGAACCTGTCCTAGATGTAAAAAAGGGAAGCATTGGGCAAATGAATGTAGATCCGTTAAGGATATTAATGGACAACCCATCCCGTCCGCTACAGCGTTTGCAGACTCAAGGAATGCTTATGCCTCCAGTTCAAAAAACGGGATGAAGGGCCCCCGGTCTCAGGGCCCGAAAATTTTTGGGGCCCACGAGAATGTGAGTTTCCAGCCACCCAAACCCCGAGGCGAGCCACGTCAGGATCCGCAGGGTTGGACCTCCGTGCCGCCTCCAGAATGGTACTAACAATGACTATGGGTGTACAGCCCGTGGAGACCGATATGAAAGGACCACTACCTAAAGGGACGGTCGGATTGGTGTTGGGCCGATCCTCCTCTGCTCTAAAAGGGCTCATAGTCTTACCCGGGGTAATTGATTCTGATTATACTGGAATAATTAAGGTCATGTGCCAATCCCCAAAAGGAGTAGCTATTATAAATCCCGGTGATCGAATTGCCCAATTGTTGGTGTTGCCATCTCTTCATGAAAAATACCCTGCTCGCTCCAAGGACCGAGGAGATCGCGGATTTGGATCTACTGGGGTTGATCTGGCCTGTTTATCATTGTCTCTTGATGATCGTCCTATGATGGATTTAATTATAGAAGGAAAGGTATTTTCCGGTCTGGTTGATACCGGAGCTGATCGCAGTATTATTACTGCCACCTACTGGCCAAAATCCTGGCCTTTACAGACCTCCTTTCAGACCTTACAGGGTTTAGGATACGCCAAAGCACCCCAAATTAGCTCTAAAACACTGACCTGGATTTTTGAAGATCAGAAAGGGAAGTTTCAACCCTTTGTGGTTGAAGGATTGCCACTTAATCTGTGGGGAAGGGATGTGCAAAGCCAGATGAAATTAAAACTTACTAATGATTATTCCGAGGCTGCACAGCAAATGATGCTCAGGTCTGGTTTTATACCAGGCAGAGGGATAGGAAAAAATTTACAAGGTACTGCTGCTCCTATAGAAGCTCAGGGAAACCCCTGTCGCAGGGGGCTGGGTTTTTCTCAGGGGTCACTGAGTTAATGATTCCTATTACATGGAAGACCACAATGCCCGTGTGGATCCCTCAGTAGCCGTTGTCTAAAGAAAAGTTGGAGGCAGCATCGCAATTAGTAGAGGAACAATTACAATTGGGACACCTAGAACCCTCTCAGTCACCCTGGAATACTTCTATTTTTGTTATTAAGAAAAAATCAGGGAAATGGCGCTTGCTCCATGATCTAAGAGCAATAAATCAACAAATGCAGGTCATGGGACCCATACAACGCGGCCTACCGGCTTTGACAGCCATCCCACAGGGGTGGCCCATTATTGCCGTTGATATAAAAGATTGCTTTTTTTCCATTCCATTGAATAGCAAAGACAAAGAGAGGTTTGCCTTTACATTACCCTCAATTAATCATGAAAGGCCTGATAAGAGGTATCAATGGGTCGTGCTTCCTCAGGGTATGGCCAATAGCCCCACCATGTGTCAACTTTATGTTGACACTGCCTTACAGCCAGTACGGGATAAGTTCCCGGATGTTAAAATTATTCATTACATGGATGATGTTTTGCTGTCAGCCCCTAGCATGACACTGCTTGAGCAGGTCTTGGGAGATTTATCTGTGAGTTTAGAGAATAGAGGTTTATATTTGGCCCCTGAAAAAATTCAAAAGGGAGATGCCATTAACTTTTTAGGAGCTGTTATAAACAAAACCAAAATAGTGCCTCAAAAAATTGAAATTAGAACCAGCCGTTTGGTAACTTTGAATGATTTTCAGAAATTGCTTGGGGATATTAATTGGCTTCGACCGTATTTGAGTCTGACTCGCTTTGAATTACAACCTTTGTTTGCTGTATTGGAAGGTAATCCTGATCTTAATTCCCCGCGTCAGATGACCCCCGAGGCCCAAACAGCTCTTCAGAAGGTGGAACAGGCTCTTATGAAAGCACAATTACAGCGTTATGACAGTACCTTGCCTATTTGGATGTGTGTTCTTCCAACCTTAGGATTTCCAACAGGTGTTCTTTGGCAAGATGGGCCCTTGCTTTGGATCCATACTAAGTCCCTGGGGATGAAGACGCTGTCTCACTATCCATCTATGGTTGCTGAGGTTGCCTTCTTTGGTATTAAACAATGTGTTTCCGCCTTTGCAATGTTGCCGGAAAAACTTGTAGTTCCCTATACTAAGGATCAAATAGAAATATTAACTGCTACCACCTCTGAGTGGTCTATACTTATTTATACCTTTTCTGGAACTATTGATAACCATTTGCCCAAGAGTGAAATTTTGAAATTCATTATCCAGCAACCTGTCATTTTTCCAAGGGTCACTGTAGAGCGACCACTAAATGATGCCCTGACCATTTATACGGACGGATCAAAATCCGGAAAAGGGGCTTATATGGTTCAGGGTCAGCATCCTGTCGTTATAGACTATCGACCTGATGCTCCTCAAGTGGTGGAATGTCATGTGGTTTTGGAAGTTTTTCAACGATTTCAAGAACCCTTTAATTTGATCTCTGATTCATTGTATGTGGTTAATGCAGTGAAACATCTTGAAGTGACCCCCCATATTCGATCATCCAGCACAGTGGCATCCTTGTTGGCCGGGATAAGGTTTCAGATATTGCGCCGCCAACACCCCTTTTATGTTACCCATATACGGGCTCATTCCCTGTTGCCTGGTCCAATGGCAAAAGCCAATGAACAAGTTGATGTGGCAACACGTGTTTTCTTATCCTTGGATCAAAAGCAGCAAGCACAAGAATTTCATGAGCTATATCATGTATCATCTGCAGTGTTGAGAAAGAAGTTTTTCATTACTAGAGCCGAGGCCAGACATATTGTTAAGTCTTGTTCCACTTGTGCCCAATTTTTGCCGGCCCAAAAGACTGGTGTAAATCCCAGAGGTTTGTCCCCAAACGAGCTGTGGCAGATGGATGTCACTCATGTTCCCTCCTTTGGGAAGCTCCAGTATGTTCATGTGTCTGTGGATACCTATTCCGGGGTGGTACATGCTACCCCTCTCTCTGGAGAACGGGTTCAACATGTTATTACTCATTGCCTTGAAGCCTGGGCAGCCTGGGGCAAGCCTGCTAAACTAAAGACAGATAACGGCCCAGCTTATAGTTCCAAGAGCTTTGTTCTCTTTTGTCAAAAAAATGCAAATAGAACATGTTACGGGCCTGCCTTACAATCCACAAGGCCAAGGTATAATAGAGCGAACTAATCGCACACTTAAAGAATTACTTTTAAAACAAAAAGGGGGAATAGCGGAGAATTGCACCCCGAAGCAGAAATTGTCGCTTGCCTTATTTACTATTAATTTTTTGAATTTACATGATGAGAAAAAAACTTCTGCTGAACGCCATATGATACGTGAACAAAAGGATTACGGCAGAGTGATGTGGAAAGATGTGTTGTCCAATCAATGGAAGGGCCCGGATCGCGTTGTCACGCGATCCAGGGGATCTCTTTGTGTTTTTCCACAGGATCAAGATCCGATTTGGGTCCCGACAAGGTTAACAAGAGTCGTGGAAGATAATCCCAAGAACGATGTGGAGCGCTCAAGGAGTGACACTGGGCTGGATACTGTTGATGAGCTTCCCCCTGCTCAAGGCGGAGATCAAGACGTTTTGGGGAATTAGCCGAACCTGGCCAGTCCCCATCCCCGTTCATTCTCAAAGTACCATTCTCCCAGTATTGTATTCCACTAGCTGTGAGATGAATACGGCTTGTGCTAGGCCACTAAGCACAGATTGGATGCTCTGAATAAGAGCAAGCAGATTGGAGAATTCCTAAAGGGAAATTGGTCCCGCGAGGCGGAGAAGATGATATTTAAGCAGAAGTTGAATATCCTGCAGCTGAATGCAACCAGAGTGGATCCAGTGACTCTTGGAGAATTTACCGCATGGCTAGCTAGAGCATTTTCCTTTTTTAAGGAATGGGTGGGTGTGGGACTGTTCGCAGCCTGCTGTTTGTTTGGGATAGTGTTGTGTCTCTGGTTGGTCTGTCGTATTCGCATTCGAACCCGGCGAGATAGGATAATGCTCACTCAGGCGCTTGTGGCCATCAGTGAAGGCGAGTCCCCCGCAGCCTGGCTCTCCACCCTAAAAAACATATGATCGCCCTTGCACAGAGGGGCCTTGCCGCCATTGCACCTCTATAGGGGATCGGCCCTAGGGGCTGCCTCTGCACGGAGAGGTCTCGTTACCATTGCACCTCCATGAGGAGCCCATGCCACGTGAAGACAGCCCTTGCACACTGCAGTTCGATTGCGAGCATTGCACGCAGGAGGGTGTCTGCGAATGCAAGCGGAAACTACCGGTACACCGTGTACATACCCCGGTATGAGCACTGGTACAGGTCAATGTCCGCTGCAATGGTCGAAAAGAAAAAAGGGGGAGATGTAGGGCGCGGCCGGATAGCCATTACGCATGCACTAAGTATGCCGCTAGGGCGTATGCACCTAATATGCTAATCAGGTTTTGAAGCAGTGGCCTATCCAAAGTCCGGCTTGCGAAATGCGATAACCATACGGACGAATCAGGGACTTACACGAGTCCTTAAGCCCTTATATAAGCAGACAGGCTCGAGCGTACGGGGTCTTCCTTCCATCCGCCCGAAACCAAGCTGTACTCCAATAAAGTGTGATGCGAGAAGAATCTAGCGTGTGGTGATTCGTCATTCTGCTGGTCAGAAGCGGCTCGCCGCAAAAGACCTAAATGTAAGGCCAGAAACTATCAAACTCTTAGAGGAAAACAGAGGAAGAACACTCTATGACATAAATCACAGCAAGATCCTTTCTGACCCACCTCCTAGAGTAATGGAAATAAAAACAAAAATAAACAAATGGGACCTAATGAAACTTCAAAGCTTTTGCACAGCAAAGGAAACCATAATCAAGACCAAAAGACAACCCTCAGAATGGGAGAAAACATTTGCAAATGAAGCAACTGACAAAGGATTAATCTCCAAAATTTACAAGCAGCTCATGCAGCTCAATAACAAAAAAACAAACAACCCCATCCAAAAATGGGCAGAAGACCTAAACAGACATTTCTCCAAAGAAGATATACAGAATGCCAACAAACACATGAAAGAATGCTCAACATCATTAATCATTAGAGAAATGCAAATCAAAACTACAATGAGATATCATCTTACACCAGTCAGAATGGCCATCATCAAAAAATCTAGAAACAATAAATGCTGGAGAGGGTGTGGAGAAAAGGGGACACTCTTGCACTGCTGGTGGGAATGTGAATTGGTTCAGCCACTATGGAGAACAGTATGGAGGTTCCTTAAAAAACTACAAATAGAATTACCATATGACCCAGCAATCCCACTACTGGGCATATACCCTGAGAAAACCAAAATTCAAAAAGAGTCATGTACCAAAATGTTCATTGCAACTCTATTTACAATAGCCCGGAGATGGAAAGAACCTAAGCGCCCATCATCGGACGAATGGATAAAGAAGATGTGGCACATATACACAATGGAATATTACTCAGCCTTAAAAAGAAATGAAATTGAGATATTTGTAATGAGATGGATAGACCTAGAGTCTGTCATACAGAGTGAAGTAAGTCAGAAAGACAAAGACAAATACCGTATGCTAACACATATATATGGATTTTAAGGGGAAAAAATGTCATGAAGAACCTAGGGATAAGACAGGAATAGAGGCGCAGACCTACTGGAGAACGGACTTGAGGATATGGGGAGGGGGAAGGGTGAGTTTTGACAGGGCGAGAGAGAGTCATGGACATATACACACTAACAAACGTAGTAAGGTAGATAGCTAGGGGGAAGCAGCCGCAAGGCACAGGGATATAAGCTCGGGGCTTTGGGACAGCCTGGAGGGGTGGGAGGGGGAGAGTGGGAGGGAGGGAGACGCAAGAGGGAAGACACATGGGAGCACATGTATATGTATAGCTGATTCACTTTGTTATAAATCAGAAACTAACACACCATTGTAAAGCAATTATACCCCAATAAAGATGTTAAAAAAAAAAAAAAAAAAAAACTAAAAATAAACTACCATATGACCCAGCAATCCCACTAATGGGCATATACCCTGAGAAAACCATAATTCAAAAACAGTCATGTAGGGCTTGCCTGGTGTTGCAGTGGTTAAGAATCCACCTGCCAATGCAGAGGACATGGGATCGAGCCCTGGTCCGGGAAGATCCCATAAGCCGCAGAGCAACTAATCCCGTGCACTACAGCTACTGAGCCTGTATTTTAGAGCCCGCAGGCCACAACTACTGAGCCTGCCTGCCATAACTACTGAAGCCCACGCACCTAGACCCCTTTCTCCTCAACAACAGAAGCCACCACAATGAGAAGCCCACACACCACAATGAAGAGTAGCCCTCACTCACAGCAACTAGAGAAAGCCCACGCACAGCAATGAAGACCCAACACAGCCAAAAATAAATAAACGAAATAAATAAATTTAAAATATAATAAAAAACAAAAAAAAAGAGTCATCTACCACAATGTTCACTGCAGCTCTATTTACAACAGCCAGGACATGGAAGCAATCCAAGTGTCCACTGACAGAGGAATGGATAAAGAAGATGTGGCACATATATACAATGGAATACTACTCAGTCATAAGAAGAAATGAAATTGAGTTATTTGCAGTGAGATGGATGGAACTAGAGTCTGTCATACAGAGTGAAGTAAGTCAGAAAGAGAAAAAAATACCATATGCTAACACACATATATGGAATCTAAAAAAAAAATGGTTCTGATGAACCTAGGGGCAGGACAGGAATAAATATGCAGATGTAGAGAATGGACTTGAGGACACAGAGAGGGGGAAGGGTAAGCTGGGATGAAGTGAGAGAGCAGCACTGACATATATACACTACCAAATGTAAAATAGATAGCTAGTGGGAAGCAGCTGCATAGCACAGGGGGATCAGCTTAATGCTCTGTGACCACCTAGAGGGGTGGGATAAGGAGGTTGGGAGGGAGGCGCAAAAGGGAGGGGATATGGGGATATATGTATACATATTGCTGATTCACTTTGTTATAAAACAGAAGCTAACACAACAGAGGAAAACATAGGCAGAACACTAACACAACACTGTAAAGCAATTATACTGAAATAAAGATGTTAAAAAAAGAAAACACAAGCCTTAAATGACACATTAGGCCAGATAGATTTAATTGATATCTGTAGGACATCCAATCTGAAAGCAGCAGAATACACTTTCTTCTCAAGTGCACACAGAACATTCTCCAGGATAAATCACATCCTGGATCACAAATTAAGCCTCAGTAAGTTTCAGAAAATTAAAATCCTATCAAGCATATTTTACAACCACAATGCTATGAGATTAGAAATCAACTACAAGGAAAAAATGTAAAAAAACCTCACAAACACATGGAAGCTAAACAATATATTACTAAACTACTAATGGATCACTGAAGAAATTAAAGGTGAAATAAAAAAGTACCTAGAGACAAATGCCAATGAAAACACAACAATCCAAAACATATGAGACAGAGCAAAAGCAGTTCTAAGAGGAAAGTTTATAGCAACACAATCTTACCTCAAGAAATAAGAAAAATTTCAAATAAACAACCTAACCTTACACCTAAAGCAACTAGAGAAAGAAGAACAAACAAAACCCAAAGGTAGTAGAAGGAAAGACATAAAAATCAGAGCAGAAATAAATGATATAAGAGACAAAGAGAACAATAGAAAAGATAATGAAACTAAAAGCTGGCTCTTTGAGAAGATAAACAAAATTGATAAAAGTTTAGCCAGACTCATCAAGAAAAAAAGGGAGAGGACTCAAATCAATAAAATTAGAAATGAAAAAGGAGCAGTTACAACAGACACCACAGAAATACTAAGGATCATAAGGGACTACTACAAGCAACTCTATGCCAATAAAATGGACAACCTAGAAGAAATGGATGTATTCATAGAAAGGTACAACCTTCCAAGACTAAACCAGGAAGAAATATTGTAGAAAATATGAACAAACCAATCATAACTACTAAAATTGAAACTGTGATTTTAAAACTTCCAACAAACCAAAGTCCAGGACCAGATGGCTTCACAGGCAAATTCTATCAAATATTTAGAGAAGAATTAACACCTATCCTTCTCAAACTCTTCCAAAACATTGCAAGGAAGAAACACTCCCATGCTCATTCTATAAGATCACCATCACCCTGATATCAAAACCAGACAAAGATAACTCAAAAAAAAAGAAAATTACAGGCCAATATCACTGATGAACATCCTCAACCCAAAAATCCTCAATAAAATACTAGCAAACTGAAACCAACAACACATTCAAAGGATCATACACCATGATCAACTGGGATTTATCCCAGGGATGCAAGAGAAAGACCAAACAAAACCCAAAGTTAGTAGAAGGAGAGAATTCCAAGGATTCTTCAATATATGCAAATTAGCCAGTGTGATACATCACATTAACAAACTGAAAAATAAAAAAGATATGATCGAGAAGGAACCAAGATGGCAGAGTAGAAGGACATGCTCTCACTCCCTCTAGTGAGACACCAGAGTCACGGCTAGCTGCTGGACAATCATTGACATGAGGACACTGGAGCTCACCAGAAAGGGTACCCCACATCCAAAGACAAAGGAGAAGCCACAATGAGATAGTAGGAGGGATGCAATCACAGTAAAATCAAATCCCATAACTGCTGGGTAGGGGACTCACAGACTGGAGAACACTTATACCACAGAAGCCCACCTACTGAAGTAAAGGTTCTGAGCCCCATGTCAGGCTTCCCAACCTGGAGGTCCAGCAACAAGAGGAGGAATTCCTAGAGAATCAGACTTTGAAGCCTAGTGGGATCTGATTGCAGAACTTCGACAGGACTGGGAGAAAGAGAGACTCCACTCTTGGAGGACACACACCAAGTAGTGTGCGTATCAGGACCCAGGAGAAGGAGCAGTGACCCCAGGGGAGACTGAGCCAGACCTACCTGCTAGTGCTGGAGGGTCTCCTGCAGAGGCAGGGGTGGCTGTGGTTCACCATAGGGACAAGGACACTGGCAGCAGAGGTTCTGGGGGTGCTCCTTGGTGTGAGCCCTCCCAGAGTCTGTCATTGGCCCCACCAAAGAGCCCAGGTAGGCTCCAGTGTTGGGTTGCCTCAGTCCAAACAACCAACAGGGAGGGGACCCAGCCCAACCCATCAACACTCAAGTGGATTAAAGTTTTACTGAGCTCCTCCCACCAGAGCAACACCCAGCTCTACCAACCACCAGTCCCTCCCATCAGGAAACCTGCACAAGCCTCTGACATAGCCTCATCCACCAGAGGGCAGACAGCAGAAGCAAGAAGAACTACAATCCTGCAGCCTGTGGAACAAAAACCACATTCACAGAAAGATAGACAAGATGAAAAGGCAGAGGGCTATGTACCAGATGAAGGAACAGGATAAAACCCCAGAAAAACAACTAAATGAAGTGGAGATAGGCAACCTTCCAGAAAAGGAATTCAGAATAATGATAGTGAAGATGATCCAGTACCTCGAAAAAGAATGGAGGCAAATATCGAGAAGATGCAAGAGATGTATAACAAAGACCTAGAAGAATTAAAGAACAAACAAACAGAGGTGAACAATACAATAAATGAAATGAAAACTACACTAGAGGGCTTCCCTGGTTGCACAGTGGTTGAGAGTCCACCTGCCAATGCAGGAGACACGGGTTCATGCCCCGGTCCGGGAAGGTCCCACATGCCGCAGAGCAGCTCGGCCCGTGAGCCATGGCCGTTGAGCCTGCACGTCCAGAGCCTGTGCTCCACAACGGGAGAGGCCACAACAGTGAGAGGCCCGCATACCGCAAAAAAAAAAAAAAAAAAAACTACACTAGAAGGAATCAATAGCAGAATAACTGAGGCAGAAGAACGGATAACTGACCTGGAAGACAGAATGGTGGAATTCACTGCTGCAGAACAGAATAAAGAGAAAAGAATGAAAAGCAATGAAGACAGCCTATCCCACTACTGCAATTGCCCAGCAATCCCACTACTGGGCATATACCCAGAGAAAACCATAATTCAAAAAAACACATGCAATGTTCATTGCAGCACTATTTACAATAGCCAGGTCACGGAAGCAACCTAAATGCCCATCGACAGATGAATGGATAAAGAAGATGTGGGACATATATACAATGGAATATTACTCAGCCATAAAAAGGAACAAAATTGGGGCATGTGTTGAGACGTGGATGGATTTAGAGACTGCCATACGGAGAGAAGTAAGTCAGAAAGAGAAAAACAAATATTGTATATTAACGCATGTATGTGGAACCTAGAAAAATGGTACAGATGAACCAGTTTGCAGGGCAGAAACAGAGACACAGATGTAGAGAACAAACGTATGGACACCAAGGGGGGAAAGCTGTGGTGGGGTAGGGATGGTGGTGTCATGAATTGGGAAATTGGGATTGACATGTATACACTGATGTGTATAAAATTGATGACTAATAAGAACCTACTGTCTAAAAAAGTAAATAAAATAAAATTTAAAATTTTTTTAAAAAGATATGATCATCTCAATAGATACAGAAAAAGCTTTTGACAAAATTCAACACCCATTTATGATAAAAACTCTCCAGAAAGTGGGCTTAGAGGGAAACTACCTCAACATAATAAAGCCCATATATGACAAAAAAAGCAAACATCATTCTCAATGGTGAAAATCTGAAAGCATTTCTTCTAAGATCAGGAACAAGACAAGGGTGTCCACTTTTGCCACTTATTTTTGACATAGTTTTGGAAGTCCTATCCATACTATCAGAGAAGAAAAAGAAATAAAAGGAATCCAAATTGGAAAAGAAGTAGTAAAACTGTCAATGTTTGCAGATTACATGATACTATACATAGAAAATCCTAAAGATGCTACCAGAAATTTACTAAAGCTTATCAATGATTTTGGTAAAGTGGCAGGTTACAAAATTAATACACAGAAATCTGTTGCATTTCTATTCACTAACCATGAAAGATCAGAAAGAGAAATTAAGGAAACAATCCCATCTACCATCACATCAAAAAGGAGGCAAAGGCCTGTACTCAGAAAAATACAGATACTGATAAAAGAAATCAAAGATGACACAAACAGATGGAGAGATATAGCATGTTCTTGGATTGCAAGAATCAACATTGTGAAAATGACTATACTACCCAAGGCAATCTACAGATTCAGTGCAAGTCCTATCAAATTACCAATGGCATATTTCACAGAACTAGAACAAAATATTTTTTAACTTGTATGGAGACACAAAAGACCCCAAATAGCCAAAGCAACCACAAGAAAGAAAAATGGAGATGGAGGAATCAGGCTCCCTGACTTCAGACTATACTACAAAGCTACAGTCATCAAAACAGTATGGTACTGGCACAAAACCAGAAATATAGATCAATGGAACAGGATAGAAAGTACAGACATAGGAAATTGGTTCAAGATGGCAAAATAGAAGGACGTGCTCTCACTCCCTCTTGTGAGAACAGCAGAATCACAACTAACTGCTGAACAATCATCAACAGGAAGACACTGGAAGAGACCAAAAAAAATACCCCACATCCAAAGTTAAAGGAGACGCCACAATGAGATGGTAGGCGGGGCGCAATCACAGTAAACTCAAATCCCATAACTGCTGGGTGGGTGACTCACAAACTGGAGAACACTTATACCACAGAAGTCCACCCACTGGAGTAAAGGTTCTGAGCCCCACGTCAGACTTCCGAACCTGGGGGTCTGGCAAAGGGAGGAGGAATTCTGAGAGAATCAGACTTTGAAGCCTAGTGGGATTTGATTGCAGAACTTTGACAGGACTGGGGGAAACAAAGACTCCACTCTTGGAGGACACACACAAAGTAGTGTGCGCATCGGGACCCAAGGGAAGGAGCAGTGACCCCATAGAGATTGAACCAGACCAATCTGCTAGTGTTGGAGGGTCTACTGCAGAGTTGGGGGGTGGCTCTGTCACACCATGAGGACAAGGACACTGGCAGCAGAAGTTCTGGGAAGTACTCCATGGCATGAACCCTCCCAGAGTCCGCCATTAGCCCCACCAAAGAGCTCAGGTAGGCTCCAGTGTTGGTCGCCTCAGGTCAAACAACCAACAGGGAGGGGGCCCAGCCCCACCCATCAGCAGACAAGTGGGTTAAACTTTTACTGAGCTCTGCCCACCAGAGCAACACCCAGCTCTACCAACCACCAGTCCCTCCCATCAGGAAACTTGCACAAGCCTCTTAGATAGCCTCATCCAACAGAGGGCAGACAGCAGAAGCAAGAAGAACTACAATCCTGCAGCCTGCGGAACAAAAACCACATTCACGGGGCTTCCCTGGTGGTGCAATGGTTGTGAGTCCGCCTGCCGATGCAGGGGACATGGGTTCGTGCCCCGGTCCGGGAAGATCCCACATGCCGCGGAGCGGCTGGGCCCGTGAGCCATGGCCGCTGAGCCTGCGCGTCCGGAGCCTGTGCTCCGCAATGGGAGAGGCCACAACAGTGAGAGGCCCGCGTACGGCAAAAAAAAAAAAAAAAAAAAAAAAACCACATTCACAGAAAGATAGACAAGATGAAAAGGCAGAGGGCTATGTACCAGATGAAGGAACAGGATAAAACCCCAGAAAAACAACTAAATGAAATGGAGATAGGCAACCTTCCAGAAAAAGAATTCAGAATAATGATAGTGAAGATGATCCAGGACTTCAGAAAAAGAATGGAGGCAAAGATCGAGAAGATGCAAGAAATATTTAACAAAGATCTAGAGGAATTAAAGAACAAACAAACAGAGATGAACAATACAATAAATGAAATGAAAACTACACTACAAGGAATCAATAGCAGAAAAACTGAGGCAGAAGAACAGATAAGTGACTTGGAAGACAGAATGGTGGAATTCACTGCTGCAGAACAAAATAAAGAAAAAAGAATGAAAAGAAATGAAGACAGCCTAAGAGAACTCTGGGACAACATTAAATGCAACAACTTTCACATTACAGGGGTCCCAGAAGGAGAAGAGAGAGAGAAAGAACCCGAGAAAATATATGAAGAGATTATAGTCGAAAACTTCACTAACATGGGAAAGGAAAGGGCCACCGAGATCCAGGAAGTGCAGAGAGTCCCATACAGGATAAACCCAAGGAGAAACACTCTAAGACACATAATAATCAAACTGGCAAAAATTAAAGACAAAGAAAGATTATTGAAAGCAGCAAGGGAAAAATGAAAAATAACATACAAGGGAACTCCCATAAGGTTAAGAGCTGATTTCTCAGCAAAAACTCTACAAGCCAGAAGGGAGTGGCATGATATACTTAGAGTGCTGAAAGGGAAGAACCTACAACCAAGATTACCCTACCCAGCAAGGATCTCATTCAGATTCGATGGAGAAATCAAAAGCTTTACAGACAAGCAAAAGCTAAGAGAATTCAGCACCACCAAACCAGCTCTACAACAAATGCTAAAGGAACTTCTCTAAGTGGAAAACATAAAAGAAAAGACCTACAAAAACAAACCCAAAAAAATTAAGAAAGTGGTAGTAGGAACATACATATCAATAATTAGCTTAAACATGCATAGATTAAATGCTCCAACCAAAAGACACAGGCTCGCTGAATGGATACAAAAACAAGACTCATGTATATGGTGTCGACAAGCGACCCACTTCAGACCTAGGGACACATTCAGACTGAGTGTGAGGGGATGGAAAAAGATATTCCATGCAAATGGAAATCAAAAGAAAGCTGGAGTAGCAATACTCATACCAGATAAAATAGACTTTAAAATAAAGAATGTTACAAGAGACAAGGAAGGACACTACATAGTGATCAAGGGATCAATCCAAGAAGAAGATATAACAATTATAAATATATATGCTCCCAACATAGGAGCACCTCAATACATAAGGCAACTGCTAACAGCTATAAAAGAGGAAATCGACACTAATACAATAATAGTGGGGTACTTTAACACCTCACTTACACCAATGGACAGATCATCGAAAATGAAAATAAATAAGGAAACACAAACTTTAAATGACACAATAGACCAGATAGATTTAATTGATATTTATAGGACCGTCCATCCAAAAACAGCAGATTACACTTTCTTCTCAAGTGCGCACAGAACATTCTCCAGGAAAGATCACATCTTGGGTCACAAATGAAGCCTCAGTAAATTTAAGAAAATTGAAATCATATCAAACATCTATTCTGACCACAACACTATGAGATTAGAAATGTATTACAGGGAAAAAAACATAAAAAACACAAACACATGGAGGCTAAACAATACGTTACTAAATAACCAAGCGATCACTGAAGAAATCAAAGAGGAAATCAAAAAATACCTAGAGACAAATGACAATGAAAACACGATGATCCAAAACCTATGGGATGCAGCAAAAGCAGTTCTAAGAGGGAAGTTTATAGCTATACAAGCCTACCTCAAGAAACAAGAAAAATCTCAAATAAACTATCTAACCTTAAACCTAAAGGAACTAGAGAAAGAATAATAAACAAAACCCAAAGTTACCAGAAGGAAAAAAATCATAAAGATCAGAGAAGAAATAAATGAAATAGAAACAAAGAAAACAATAGCGAGGATCAATAAAACTAAAAGCTGGTTATCTTTGAGAAGATAAACAAAACTGATAAACCATTAGCCAGACTCATCAAGAAAAAGATGGAGAGAACTCAAATCAATAAAATCAGAAATGAAAAAGGAGAAGTTACAACAGACACCACAAAAATACAAAGCATCCTAAGAGACTACTGCAAGCAACACGATGCCAATAAAATGGACAACCTGGAAGAAATGGACAAATTCTTAGAAAGGTATAACCTTCCAACACTGAACCAGGAAGAAACAGAAAATATGAACAGACCAATCAGAAGTAATGGAATTGAAACTGTGATTAAAATTCTTCCAACAAACAAAAGACCAGGGCCAGATGGCTTCACAGGTGAATTCTATCAAACATTTAGAGAAGAGCTATCACCTATCCTTCTCAAACTCTTCCCAAAAATTGCAGAGGAAGGAACACTCCCAAACACATTCTATGAGGCCACCATCACCCTGATACCAAAACCAGACAAAGATGCTACAAAAAAAGAAGATTAGAGACCAATATCGCTGATGAATATAGATGCAAAAATCCTCAACAAAATACTAGCAAACAGAATCCAACAACACATTAAAAGGATCATACACCATGATCAAGTGGGATTTATCCCAGGGATGCAAGTTTTCTTCAATATATGCAAATCAATCAATGTGATACACCATATTAACAAATTGAAGGTTAAAAACCATATGATCATCTGACAGATGCAGAAAAAGCTATTGACAAAATTCAACACCAACTTATGATAAAAATTCTCCAGAAAGCGGGCATAGAGGGAACCTTCCTCAACGTAATAAAGGCCATATATGACAAACCCACAGCAAACATCATTCTCAATGGTGAAAAACTGAAAGCATTTCCTCTAAGATCAGGAAAAAGACAAGGATGTGCACTCTCATCACGATTATTCAACATAGTTTTGGAAGTCCTAGCCACGGCAATCAGAGAAGAAAAAGAACTAAATGGAATACAAACTGGAAAAGAAGAAGTAAAACTGTCACTGTTTGCAGATGACATGATACTATACATAGAAAGTCCTAAAGATGCCACCAGAAAACTATTAGAGCTAATCAATGAATCTGATAAACTTGCAGGATGCAACATAAATGCACAGAAATCTCTTGCATTCCTATACACTAATGATGAAAAATCTGAAAGAGAAATTAAGGAAACACTCCCATTTACCATTGCAACAAAAAGAATAAAATACCTAGGAATAAATCTACCTAGGGAGACAAAAGACCTGTATTCAGAAAACTATAAGGCACTGATAAAAGAAATTAAAGATGATACCAACAGATGGAGAGATATACAATGTTCTTGGATTGGAAGAATCAATATTGTGAAAATGACTATACTACCCAAAGCAATCTACAGATTCAATGCAATCTCTATCAAATTAGCAATGGCATTTTTTATGGAACTAGAACAAAAAATCTTAAAATTTGTATGGAGCCACAAAAGACCCCAAATAGCCAAAGCAGTCTTGAGGGAAAAAAACGGAGCTGGAGGAATCAGACTCCCTGACTTCAGACTATACTACAAAGCTACAGTCATCAAGACAATATGGTACTGGCACAAAAACAGAAATACAGATCAATGGAACAAAATAGAAAGCCCAGAGATAAACCCACCCACCTATGGTCAACTTATCTATGACAAAGGACGCAAGGATATACAATGGAGAAAAGACAGTCTCTTCAATAAGTGGTGCTGGGAAAACTGAACAGCTACATGTAAAAGAATGTAACATACACCATACACAAAATAAAACCATACACAAAAATAAATTCCCTTAACACCATACACAAAAAAAAACTCAAAATGGATTCAATCGATTCAAGACCTAAATGTAAGACTGGACACTATAAAACTCTTAGAGGAAAACATAGGCAGAACAGTCTATGACATAAATCACAGCAAGATCCTTTATGACCCACCTCTTAAAGAAATGGAAAGAAAAACAAAAATAAACAAATGGGACCTAATGAAACTTAAAGCTTTTGCAAAACAACGGAAACCATAAACAAGATGAAAAGACAACCCTCAGAATGGGAGAAAATATTTGCAAATGAAGCAACTGACAAAGGATTAATCTCCAAAATTTACAAGCAATTCATGCAGCTCAATATCAAAAAAACAAACAACCCAATCCAAGAAATGAGCAGAAGGCCTAAACAGGCATTTCTCCAAAGAAGATATACAGATTGCCAACAAACACATGAAAGGATGCTCAACATCACTAATCATTAGGGAAATGCAAATCAAAACTACAATGAGGTATCACCTCACACCAGTTAGAATGGGCATCATCAGAAAATCTACAAACAATAAATGCTGGAGAGGGTGTGGAGAAAAGGGAACCCTCTTGAAGTGTTGTTGGGAATGTAAATTGATACAGTCACTGTGGAGAACAGTATGGAGGTTCCTTAAAAAACGAAAAATAGAATTACCATATGACCCAGAAATCCCACTACTGGGCATATACCCAGAGAAAAACGTAATTCAAAAAGACACATGCACCCCAATGTTCATTGCAGCACTATTTACAATAGCCAGGTCATGGAAGCAACCTAAATGCCCATCGACAGATGAATGGATAAAGATGTGGTACATATATACAATGGAGTATTACTCAGCCATAAAAAGGAACGAAACTGGGTCATTTATAGAGATGTGGATGGATCTAGAGACTGTCATACAGAGTGAAGTAAGTCAGAAAGAGAAAAACAAATATCATATATTAACGCATATATGTGGAACCTAGAAAAATGGTACAGATGAACCAGTTTGCAGGGCAGAAGTTGAGACACAGATGTAGAGAACAAACATATGGACATCAAGGGGGGAAAGTGGTGGGGGGCGGGTGTGGTGGTGTGATGAATTGGTAGATTGGGATTGACATGTATACACTGATGTGTATAAAATGGTTGACTAATAAGAAGAAGAAGCTGTATAAAAAGATAAATAAAATAAAATTCAAAGAAAAAAGGAAAGTACAGACAGAAGCCCAAGCACCTATGGTCACCTAAGCCATGACAAAGGGGGCAAGAGTATACAATGGAGAAATGACAGTCTCTCCAATAAGTGGTGCTGGGAAAACTGGACAGCTACATGTAAAAAATGAAATTAAAATACTCCCTACAGGAATAAAGAGGTAGACAGAGAATGGACTTGATGACATGTGGTGGGAGGGCGAAGCTGAGGTGAAGTGAGAGCAGCATCGACATAAATACACTACTGAATGTAAAATAGTCAGCTGGTAAGAAGCAGCAGCACAGCACAGGGAGATCGGTCGGTGTTTTGTGATGACCTAGAGGGGTGGGATAGGGAGGGTGGGATGGAGACTAAAGAGGGAGGCAATATGGGGACATGTGTGTGCATATGGCTGAATCACTTTGTTGTGCAACAGAAACTAACACAGTATTGTGAAGCAATTATACTCCAATAAAGATCTATTTTTTAAAAAGCAAAAAAAACATACACTCCCTAACACCATACACAAAAATAAACTCAAAGTGCATTAAAGACCTAAATGTAAGACCTGTTACACTAAAACTCTTAGAGTAAAACATAGGCAGAACACTCTTTGACATAAACCACAGCAACATCTTTTTTGACCCACCTTCTAGAGTAATGAAAAAACAAAAATAAATAAATGGGACCTAATGAAACTTAAAAGCTGTTGCACAGCAAAGGAGACCATAAACAAGATGAAAAGACAACTCTCAGAATGGGAGAAAATATTTGCAAACGAAGCAACTGACTAAGAATTAATCTTCAAAATATAGAAGCAGCTCATGCAGCCCAATATCAAAAAAACAAACAACCCAATCCAAAAATGGGTGGAAGATTTAAGTAGACATTCCTCCAAAGAAGACATACAGAAAAAATGTTGGCCATGTGTTGGCCAACAAACACATGAAAAGATGCTCAACATTGCTAATTATTAGAGAAATGCAGGGCTTCCCTGGTGGCACAGTGGTTAAGAATCCACCTGCCAATGCAGAGGACATGGGTTTGAGCCCTGGTCCAGGAAGATCCCACATGCTGCGGAGCAACTAAGACCCTGCGTCATGACTACTGAGCCTCTGTTCTAGAGCCCACAAGCCACAACTACTGAGCCCATGCACCACAACTACTGAAGCCCACACACCTAGAGCCTATCCTCCACAACAAGAGAGGCCACCGCAGTGAAGAGTAGCACCCTGCTCGCCGCAACTAGAGAAAGCCCGCATTCAGCAAGGAAGACCCAATGCAACCATAAATAAATTAATTAATTTTTTTAAAAAGCCAAAAAAATAGAGAAATGCAAATCAAAACTACAATGAGCTATCACCTCACACCAGTCAGAATGGCCATCATCAAAAAATCTACAAACAATAAATGCTGGAGAGGGTGTGGAGAAAAGGGAACCCTCCTACACTGTTGGTGGGAATGTAAATTGATACAGCCACTACGGAAAACAGTATGGAGCCTCCTTAAAAAACTACAAATAGAACTACCATATGACCCAGCAATCCCACTACTGGGCATATACCCTGAGAAAACCAAAATTCAAAAAGAGTCATGTACCAAAATGTTCACTGCAGCTCTATTTACAATAGCCCGGAGATGGAAACAACCTAAGTGCCCATCATTGGATGAATGGATAAAGAAGATGTGGCACATATATACAATGGAATATTACTCAGCCATAAAAAGAAACGAAATTGAGTTATTTGTAATGAGGTGCATGGACCTAGCGTCTGTCATACAGAGTGAAGTAAGTCAGAAAGAGAAAGACAAATACCATATGCTAACACATATATATGGAATTTAAGAAGAGAAAAAAATGTCATGAAGAACCTAGGGGTAAGACAGGAATAAAGACACAGACCTACTGGAGAACGGACTTGAGGATATGGGGAGGGGGAAGGGTGAACTGTGACAGGGCGAGAGAGAGTCATGGACATATACACACTAACAAACGTAAGGTAGATAGCTAGTGGGAAGCAGCCGCATGGCACAGGGACATCGGCCCGGTGCTTTGTGACCACCTGGAGGGGTGGGATATGGAGGGTGGGAGGGAGGGAGATGCAAGAGGGAAGAGATATGGGAATATATGTATATGTAAAACTGATTCACTTTGTTATAAAGCAGAAACTAACACACCATTGTAAAGCAATTATACCCCAATAAAGATGTTAAAAAAATAAATAAATAAAATAAACTACAAATAGAACTACCATACAACCCAGCAATCCCACTATTGGGCATATACCCAGAGAAAACCATAATTCAAAAAAACACATGCACCCCAATGTTCAAAGCAGCACTATTTACAATAGCCAGGACATGGAAGCAACCTAAATGTCCATTGACAGAAGAATGGATAAAGAAGGTGTGGTACATATATATACAATGGAATATTACTCAGCCATAAAAAGAAATGAAATTGGATCATTTGTAGAGACGTAGATGAACCTGGAAAGTGTCACACAGAGTGAAGTCAGAAAGAGAAAAGCAAATATCATATAATAACGCATATATATGGAATCTAGAAAAACTGTATAGATGATCTTAGTTGCGAAGCAGAAATAGAGACACAGAAGTAGAAAACAAATGTATGGATACCAAGGGGGAAGGAGTGGGGTGGGAGGCATTGGGAGACTGGGATTGACATATATACATTATTGATACTATGTATAAAATGGACAACTGATGGGAACATGCTGTATAGCACAGGGAACTCACCTAGTGCACTGTGGTAACCTAAATGTTAGGGAAGTCCAAAAGGGAAGGGATATCTGTATGTGTATGGCTGATTCGTTTTTTTCTGCAGTGGAGGCTAACAGAACATTATAAAGCAACCATACTCCAATGAAAACTAATTTAAAAAAATAAAATAAATTTAAATTAAATTAAAAAATAAACTCGAAATCGATTAAAGACCTAAATGTAAGGCCAGATACTATAAAACTCTTAGAGGAAAACATAAGCAGAAGACTCTCTGACATAAATCACAGCAGGATTTTCTTTGATCCACCTCCTAGAGTAATGAAAATAAAAACAAAAATAAACAAATGGGACATAATTAAATTTAAAAGTTTTTACACAGCAAAGGAAATAATAAACAAAATGAAAAGACAACCCACAGAATGGAGAAAATATTTCCCAACGAAGCAGTTGACAAGGGATTAATCTCCAAAATATATAAACATCTCATGCAGCTCAGAATCAAAAAAACATAAAACAACCCAGTCAAAAAATGGACGGAAGCCCTAAATAGACATTTCTCCAAAGAAGACATACAGATGGCCAAAAAGCACATGAAAAGATGCTCAACATCACTAATTATTAGAGAAATGCAAATCAAAACTACAATGAGGTATCACCTCACACCAGTCAGAATGGCCATCATCAAAAAATCTACAAACAATAAATGCTGAAGAGGGTGTGGAGAAAAGGAAACCCTCCTACACTGTTGGTGGGAATGTAAATTGGATCAGCCACTATAGAGAACAGTATGGAGGTTCCTTAAAAAACTACAAATAGAGCTACCATATGAACCTGTAATGCCACTCCTGGACATATACCTGAAGAAAACCATAATTTGAAAAGATTTATGCACCCTAATATTCATTGCACCACTATTTACAATAGCCAAGACATGGAAGCAACCTAAATGTCCGTTGACACAGGAATGGATAAAGAAGAAGTGGTACATATATACAATGGAGTATTACTGAGCCATAAAAAAGAACAAAACAATGCCATTTGCAGCAACATGGATGGAGCTAAAGATTGTCACAATGAGTGAAGTAAGTCAGACAGAAAAACAAATATCACATGATATTACTTATATGTGGAATCTTAAAAAATGGTACAAATAAACTTACTTACAAAACAGAAATAGAGTCACAGATGTAGAAATCAAACTTATGGTTACAAGAGGGGGAAAGGGGGGAAGGGATAAATTGGAAAATTGGGATTGACATATACACACTATATATAAAATAGATAACTAATAAGGACCTACTGTATAGCACAGGGAACTCTTCTCAATACTCTGTAATGACCTATATGAGACAAGAATTTTTAAAAGAGTAGATACATGTATATGTATAGCTGATTCACTTTGCTGTACAGCAGAAACCAAAACAATATTGTTAATCAACTATACTCCTACATAAAATAAAAAAATTTTTAATAAATAAAAATAAAAGTTAATCTCACTAACAAAAAATACTTCCACAGAAACATCTAGAATAGTGTGTGACCAACTATCTGTCTGGGTACCATGGCCTGGCTATGTTGACACAAAATTAACTATCATGATGACACAAGATGTCGCTCCTTCTCTCCTGGGGGAGTAGAGTGCTTTGTGCCAGGACCTGTGATAAGCGCTTAATAAGCATTTGTTTTAAACCTTACCCCAACAAGGCAGGAGGTATTGTTATTATCTCCACTTTACAGAAAAAGAAACTGAGTGAGGCTCAGAACAACGGAGGCAGGATTCAAATGAAAGTCTACAAGGGCCAAAACACATGCTCTTAACCAAAGTGCTCCCTGCAGTACCCACCCTGACAAAAAGCAGAATACCAGCTGCACCAGCCTCATCTCCTTGCAGACCCCAGGTGGCACAGGCCACACATGCTAGGGGCTCAAGAAAGTTAACTGCCCAGACTAGCCCTGAAGATGCGGGGTCTGGCCAATCCCCCTAGGCAAGAAGAAATGCTTCTAATTAGAAGCCAAAAACTTTTGGTTGAAAGCAGATAGCAGTAGTCTGTTTGCTCACTGCCCACACAGGCTGGGCTCATCACTGCACATGCCCTGGATTCTTCCTTTAGGCTCACAAGCCCCAGGATGTCAGGTGTCGAGACTGGGGTAGGGTGGGACAGCAAAGCTGCAGAAGCTTCTATCCTATTTGGTGTTCCACCCATTCCCTTCTAACCAGGCTGAAAGGAGGCCACTCAGGGAGAGGCAAAGTGCTTAGGTCTGGCTCCTGCATGCAAAGGTCTGGGAGGAGGAGGAGGACAGACTCACCGGCCCTGCCCACAGCTAGACCACTTTCACAGCCTTCACAATGTATCTACTCTCTTGTTCAACCATCATTTTCCAAAAACCATTTCTGTACCCAGGTCCTGCTCACATGGTGCCCACAGTCTGCAGGAGTCCAATGGACCCAAGAGGAACCAGTGGCACACAGGATCACGGAGAGACCTGCAGGGGGGCTTGGTGAGGAAAGGTTCTCTAGAAGAGGTGTTGTGGAAGTCACAGGAAGGCCTGAGTGAAGAACGGCAGGGGTGAGCATCTGCCTGCAGACAGGAACAGCAAAGGCAAAGGGCTGACACAAGAGAGAAGTGGAGAACAATGGCACCGCAGGCACACCAGCTCTGTGAGGGGAGGTCATTGCACACAGCAAGGCTGATGGCTGCATAGTGGGGTGCCATGGTGTTGTGAAGATAGAGAGCATCCTTTGGGCTGTGGTGAGCATCTTCCCAGCCAGGCACTGGGGGCACAGTGTCCAGGCTAAGTGGAAGAAAGAGAGGTGCTGCAAAGAGCAGTGACTCTGACTACTGGCCTGTACCCAGGACCCAGATGCCTCACAGCTCGGGCACCCAGCTGCCCAGAGCCTGGGATCACTCTGTTCAAGAGGAGTTTGTCTTCAGGGAGTGAGAAAGGGCTGTCAGAGAAAAGACAGTGAAAGCAGATGCCCCTTGGGGAGGCAGGCAGAAGCTGACAGATGGCCCTGCACTGATCCTTTCCTATGAGCACAGAACCCTGGGACTTTGAGGCCTAGAGAGGAGCTTCTATTAGGGGCTACAGGGGCAGGAGCCAGGTAGGCAAGGGGTGTCCAAACAAGCTTGGGCTGCACAGGGACGGGTGGGGGCATATTCAGATGAGATAAGAGAGGGAAAAGAATATAGGAGACAGAGAACTAAGAAGTAGGGGTTATGCAGGCCCCGGGAGTAGGGGGTGAGAAGACTAACAGGCCTAGGGTCTAAATATCCCAATACGCATGGGGCCAGTGGGCCATAAATGAAGATTGGATGGTGGCTAGAAGATGGTCCCAGAGCCATAATTCTCTATTAACCAGGGCTGGCTACGCCTGAATCTAAAATTAATATCAACCCCAGTGTTCATAACAGCACTATTTACAGTAGACAAGACATGGAAGCAACCTAAACGTCTTCATCAACAGATGAAAAGATTAAGAAGACGTGGTATATATATGAAATAAATGAATGAAATAATGCCTTTTGCAGCAACATGGATGGACCTAGAGATCGTCATACTAAGTGAAGTAAATCAGACAAAGACAAGTATCATATGATATCACTTATATGTGGAATCTAAAAATACAAATCAACTTATTTACAAAACAGAAAGACTCACAGACATAGTAAACAAACTTATGGTTACCAAAGGGGAAAGAGGGGGAGAGATAAATTAGGAGTTTGGGATTAACAGATACATACTACTGTATATAAAATAGATAAACAACAAGGACCTACTGTATAGCACAGGGAACTATATTCAATATCTTGTAATAACCTATAATGGAAAAGAATCTGAAAAATAATACATATATATGCGTGTGTGTATATATATATATAACTGAATCATTCTGCCATATACCTGAAACACTGTAAATCAACTATACTTCAATTTTTAAAATTAAATTAATATCAAAGTTTTAAAAACTAAATTTGATGCAGTAAATAGTACATCATATTCAAGTCTAGACGGGTATCACCTTTATGTGTACAAAGGTACCATGTTTATACATCCACAGAAAATTAGTTTGTTTTCTTAGCTCCCACTTCTCTAAGTCCACTGGCCATCGGAGTTCATCTCTTCAAGACAGAGCTTCCTGCCAACGTGAAATCCAGTTACCAGACAAGAGATAATGGTAAGCAGTGGCTAGAAGAACTGCTGGGCAGTGTCCTGAGCAGCCCAGGAAGAAAGGATGGCAAGTGACAACCAATAGGGCCCACTCAGTGTACAACGGGCAGAATGCACCCCCAGACAGACCAACAACAGGGAGACTTTCAACAACCCTGGGAGATAAGAAAGAGAACGTGACTCATAGATATCCCAAGGAAACCCTAAAAGGAGCAATGGCCCTGTGCTCACACTAATCAGGCATTCTGAAAATCCAAGGACACTCTGAATCAGCACTTCCTGATGTACTGCTAGGTAACCACACTACTGTTGCTTCAGGATATAAGAAAACTCATGCTGTATATTCTCATTTTGATAAAAGAACACTAGGGGGCAAATGGGCCCAAATGTTTATCACTGAATTCTGGGATTATAAGCAGATTTAATTTTCTTCTATACGTTTATTTGTATTTTCTAAAATTTCTACAAGGAGCTATGTATACCACTTTTGTATTAAGAAGAGAAATCTAACATTGACACCCACTCATGAGCCGCACAGGTGCCAGGCAGAGAGCAGTACTTTCCCATCTACTCTTGCTCTCTTTGGGGCAGGCAAGGACAAGAAGGACTCCTATCTTTGATGAATGGGGGCACTGTGAGGGGAGATGATGATCTCCCAGGTAGAAGCAACGACAACAGAGCTGAACCTGCCTTATCCTTCCCATGCAACTGAAGGAAGAAAAACAAAACGGATGAGGGTTAATGGAAAGACAGTGGAATCATTCCTATGGTCCAGCCACCACCATATAAATATCTCATTAATTTCTACCTCAGAACCAATAGTCAGACTTCCCTCCCTGAGCATATGGCAGATTCGATCACTCAGACCATTCTACCATTAACAATACTGGATAAAAAAATTCTTAAAGAAGAACATCTTCTTAAACACCAAGGAGGCGAGAAGCGCATGAGAAAATAAATGTGAACCCAGAAAGAGAAGCAGGGCCGTGAGGCTATTTTCCTGAGAGCACTTGTCTATCCAGGTAAACAGGCTTTCATTCCAATAGCCTCACAGGGCCCACTCGAGGTGGGAGTCTGCTAGGATACCACATCCCACAGAAAGCTGGGGCCTCAAAGGGCTATACTCTCAGGCTAAGGTTGAACTAGAAGTTGACTAGCTCATCCCCACCCCAGCCCCAGGGAACCTCAAGGAAAGTTGCCTTAGTGCTGAGGAGATGGAGGGGGAAAGGTCCCTGTGGGGCTGTAATCACATCTGCAGACCAAATTCAAATCACCCACATTCAAAAAACCTTAAGCCTCAAATTTAGTTTAAAGATGACTCAGCAATATATAAAATTAGGTAACACAATCACAGAAAGAAAATAATAATTTCAAGAGACTTTGGAACATAGTAGTTTGCTCATCCTTAGTAGGTCATATTAAGAGCTAAACGAACTGCCAAAGAAATATTAAACTTCACTCAGTAGTCTTATCACTCATAATATTATTATAGTACATATACTGTATATACTATAATATTTTATGATTAATATTATTTGTATTGCTATTTTTTAAGCTACCTTCTTATTTAGCAGGATAAAGCAAATAAGAAATGATATCAATCTGGACAGGAGATTTTGCTGCAATAATAATCAACTTCAGAGCTCAGTGGCCTGAAACAACAAAGATTTATTTCTTGCACATGCCATATATCCAGGAGAGGCTGTCAGGATGCTCTGTGCATTAGAGTTTCTCAAGGACCCAGGCTGATTAAAACTCCCTCTCAATACATTTCCACAATTGCTGAGGCTGGGCAAAAGAGAATTGAAGCCAGAATGAGCAATTAAGTTCTCTAGCTTGGAAGTGGAAAAATTCTATTTCTCCTCACAATTCATTGGCCAGAATTATGTCATGTGCGCAAATCCAACCACAAGAGGACCAGGAAGTTCAGAATTTTACATGCGCCTGCAGAGCTGAAAACAGAGTATCAATAAGCAACATTAAAGACCACAGAAAATTTATGTTACCACATAAGAAAAGAGATGCAAGCATAAACTCAAGAAAAGTTTATTAAAAGCCCTACAATTTAAATATGGATTGGAAATATCAATACAAATTTGTATTTATGTCTCCACTAATCAAACCGTCACTCAAATTCCAAAAGGACAAATTACTAAAGCTCACTCAAGAAGAAATAGATAATCTGCATAGCTCTACATCTATTGAAAAAAATTAATTCATAAATGGAAACCTTCCCACAAAGAAAACTTTAGGCCAGATGGTTTCATTGGTTCATCCTGCCAAATATTTAAGAAAGAAATAGTACCAGTTCTACAAAAATTCTCCCAGAAAAACACAAGAGGAGGGAACACTTCCCAACTCATCCTATGAGGCAAAAGAAAAAAAAAAATAGACCAATATCTCTCAAGAACAAGAACATAGATATAAATTTCCTTAACAACATTTAAATGATTCCAATCCAATAATATATAAATAAAATAATACATCATGACCAAGTAGAATTTATCCCAAAATGCAAGATTTGCTTAACATTTGAAAATCAATGTAATTTACTGTAAAAACAGAGTGAAAATAGAGAAATCATGTGATCATGTTGAGAAACAGAAAAGTAATATGATAATATCCCTACCTAATCATAATTTTTTTAAAAAACTCTCAGCAAAGCAGGAACAGAAAGGAGCTTCCTCAACCTGATAAAGGGCACCTACAAAAAACTTACAGCTAACATCATCTTTAATGGTGAAAGGCTGAATGCTTTTTGTAATGATTAATTTTATGTGTCAACTTGCTTAGGCCACAGTACCCAAATATTTGGTCAAACATTATTCTAGATGTTTCTATGAAGCTGTTTTTGGTGAGATTAACATTTAAATCAGTAAACTTTAAGTAAAGCAGATTACTCTCCATAGTATGGGTGAGCCTCATCCCATCAGTTGAAGGCCTTAATACAAAAAGACTGACCTCCCTGGAAGGAGAGGAATTCTGCCAGCAAACTGCCTTTGGACTCAAACTGTAGCATAAACTCTTCCCTGGGTCTCCAGCTGACAACTACCCTGCAGATTTTGGACTTGCCAAGCCTCCACAATCACGTGAGCCAATTCCTTCAGATAGACAGACAGACACCTACCCACATCCATACATACATTCCATTAGTTCTGTTTCTCTGGAGAATCCTAATACACCTTCCCTCAAGGTTGGTATGCCAGTTATCAACTGATTACTTCTCAACTTCAAACCTACACTTCTTTCCCCTGCATTGTGAACTCTGTACACATTTCCTCTGTGCCAGCTGGCTCAGTGTTCTGGCTCTGGGAGACACTGAATCAGTAGGTACTTTACTTTTCTCCTTCCTTTCCATTAAGCTGAGGAGCCAGAGGACTGGTATGGAAAACTTGTTGGTACTCAACTCAGCAGCCCTGACACACAAGCCCAGCTGCATTTTCAGGGCCGCCACAAGCCATGTTCTCCTCACCTGGAATATACTTTTGTGACAGTCTGGCCAGAGCCCTCAGACCACACTATCACAGCCTAGCAGTCACTTCTGCTACAGCTCCAGCCACATCCTCAGGCAACTATCTTCCCATCTGCCAAACCAACTGTGGCTCACTATCTCTAGCAATTTTTTTCAGCACTGGCAATCTGTGTGTTCTTATAGTACCATTGCCCTTTTTGATGTGGTTTGAACCTCAGCCTTCATGGAGGGATGGGATGTGCCCTCCCTCCTAAGTCCTAGTTCTTTCACTGTCCAGTCTTCTAGGGATATAAGCAACTTTTTGGTACATCATACTTTTGGACACCATAGAATATCCTTAAATCTCTTAGTAGTTAACCACCTGTTACTAGTTAAGAATTCTTTATATAAATTTCTGTTCTTCAAATTGGTATAGATTTGGGCTCCTGATTGGACTCTGACTGATATAATTGGGAATGAGGCAACATAATTGGGAGCACACTCATCACTGATTTTTGACAAAGATGCAAAAGCAATTCAATGGAGGAAAGAGCCTTTTCAAAAAATGCTGCTGGAGCAGTTAGACATCCATAGGCAAAAAACTAAAGAACCTCAGCCTATATGACACATCTTATCAAACAGTTTACTCAAAATAGATCATGAACTTAAGTGTAAAATATGAAACTGTAAAACTTCAAGAAGAAAAAAATAGTAGAAAATACTCAAGACCTACAGCTAGGCAAAGAGTTCTTAGGCTTGACACCAAAGCATGATCCATAAAGAGAAATCTGATAAATCAGAGTTCACCAAAATTTTAAATGTTTACTCTGTGAAAATCCTGTTAAAAGAATGAAAACATAAGCTACAGACTAGGATAAAATATTAGCAAACCCCCTATCCAACAAAGGACTAGTAACTTTGCATATTACAAAGAACACTCAAAATCAACATTAAAATAACAAGCAATCCAATTAGAAAATGGACAAAGGACGTGAATTATAAAATTCTAAAGGCTACATTTCACCAAACAGGTTATATAGATAGTAAATAAGTACATGAAAAGATGTTCAAAAACTTATGGTTACCAAAGGGTAAAGAGGGGAAGGGATAAATTAGGAGTATGGGATTAAAAGTTACACACTACTATATATAAAATAGATAAACAACAAGGACCTATTGTATGGCACAGGGAACTATATTCAATATCTTGTAATAATCTAAAATGGAAAAGAATCTGAAAAAGAATGTGTGTGTGTGTGTATATATATACATATACACACACACATACATGTGTAACTGAATCACTTTACTGTACACCTGAAACTAACACATTGCAAATCAACTATATGTCAATTAAAATTAATTAAGATAAAATATAATAAAGATGTTCAACATCATTAGCCATTAGGGACATGAAAATTGATACCACAATGAAATATCACTATGCACCTATCAGAACTGCTTAAATATTACTCAGTTAAAATAAAAAATAGTGACAACACCAAATGCTGCTGAGGATGAAGAAGAACTAGATCACTCATACATTGCAGATGGGCATGTAAAATGGAAGATGGTTGAGCAGGTTTTAAAAACAAAAAAATCAGCATTCAACTCCTATATGACCCAATAATTACATTCCTGGGTATTTATCCCACAGAAATGAAGATTTATCTTCACACACACAAAACAGCATACAAATATTCATAACAAGTTTATTCATAACAGCCCCAAACTGGAAATAACTGAGGTGTTCTTCATTCAGTGGGTGAATAATTACACAAAACTGTGGCACATCCACACCATGAAACACTACTCAGAGAAAAAAGAGGAGCAAACTACTGACACACGAAACAGCCTTGAATGAACCTCCAGAGAATTATGCTGACTGAAAACGCATATTACAAAAGGCTGAATACTGAATACATGATTCCATTTATATTACATTCCTGAAATGGCAGAATTACAGAAATGGAGAACACATTAGTGGTTGTCAGAGATTAAGAAATGGAACGAAAAATGGAGCTGGAGGAATCAGGCTCCCTGACTTCAGACTATACTACAAAGCTACAGTAATCAAGACAGTATGGTACTGGCACAAAAACAGAAAGATAGATCAATGGGACAGGATAGAAAGCCCAGAGATAAACCCACGCACATATGGTCACCTTATCTTTGATAAAGGAGGCAGGAATGTACAGTGGAGAAAGGACAGCCTCTTCAATAAGTGGTGCTGGGAAAACTGGACAGGTACATGTAAAAGTATGAGATTAGAACACTCCCTAACACCATACACAAAAATAAGCTCAAAATGGATTAAAGACCTAAATGTAAGGCCAGGAACTATCAAACTCTTAGAGGAAAACATAGGCAGAACTCTCTATGACATTAATCACAGCAAGATCCTTTTTGACCCACCTCCTAGAGAAATGGAAATAAAAATAAACAAATGGGACCTAATGAAACTGAAAAGCTTTTGCACAGCAAAGGAAATCATAAACAAGACCAAAAGACAACCCTCAGAATGGGAGAAAATATTTGCAAATGAAGCAACTGACAAAGGATTAATCTCAAAAATTTACAAGCAGCTCATGCAGCTCAATGACAAAAAAACAAACAACCCAATCCAAAAATGGGCAAAAGACCTAAATAGACATTTCTCCAAAGAAGATATACAGAATGCCAACAAACACATGAAAGAATGCTCAACATCATTAATCATTAGAGAAATGCAAATCAAAACTACAATGAGATATCATCTCACACCAGTCAGAACGGCCATCATCAAAAAATCTAGAAACAATAAATGCTGGAGAGGGTGTGGAGAAAAGGGAACACTCTTGCACTGCTGGTGGGAATGTGAATTGATACAGCCACACTGTGGAGAACAGTATGGAGGTTCCTTAAAAAACTACAAATAGAACTACCATATGACCCAGCAATCCCACTACTGGGCATATACCCTGAGAAAACCATAATTCAAAAAGAGTCATGTACCAAAATGTTCACTGCAGCTCTATTTACAATAGCCAGGAGATGGAAGCAACCTAACTGTCCATCATTGGATGAATGGATAAAGAAGATGTGGCACATATATACAATGGAATATTACTCAGCCATAAAAAGAAACAAAATCGAGTTATTTGTAGTGAGGTGGATGGACCCAGAGTCTGTCATACAGAGTGAAGTAAGTCAGAAAGAGAAAGACAAATACCGTATGCTAACACATATATATGGAATCTAAGAAAAAAATGTCATGAAGAATCTAGGGGTAAGATGGGAATAAAGACACAGACCTACTACAGAATGGACTTGAGGATATGGGAAGGGGGAAGGGTAAGCTGTGACAAAGTGAGAGAGTGGCATGGACTACCACTGGCATACACTACCAAACGTAAAATAGGTAGCTAGTGGGAAGCAGCCACATAGCACAGGGAGATCAGCTCAGTGCTTTGTGACCACCTAGAGGAGTGGGATAGGGAGGGTGGGAGGAAGGGAGACGTAAGAGGGAAGAGATATGGGAACATATGTATATGTATAACTGATTCACTTTGTTATAAAGCAGAAACTAACATACCATTGTAAAGCAATTATAGTCCAAAATTGTAAAAACAATTTTTTTAAAAAGAAATGGTACAAGAGTGAGAGGAAACTGCATGTAGCTATGAAAGACAACATGGGAAATCCCTGTGGTTATGGAAATGTTCTTTGTCTTGATTGTGTCAATGTCAAGATCCTGTTTGTGAGATACTACTATGGTTTTGCAAGCTATTACCTTTGGAGAAAACTGGGTAAAGGGTACATAGCACCTCTCTGTATTGCTTCTCACAACTGTATGTGAATCTACAATTATCTCAATTTTTTTTTAATTTAAAGCCTCCAGGCCAGACAGTGTCACCAATGAATTCTATCAGCCACTTAAGCAAGATATAACAATTTTACACAAACTCTTCCAGAGAAAAGAATGAAAGCACTAAAATTCCCAATTTATTTTGTGATATTAGAATAACTCTTTTATAACAAAACCCAACAAGATCAATTCAAGACAGAAAAACTTACAAGCCTATTTTACTCATAAAATAGACACCAAAATCCTAAATGAAATATCAGCAAACTGAATCCAGCAACTTAGAAAAAGGATAATGCATTATGACCAAGTTGAATTAATCCCAGAAAAGCAAACTTGATTTAACATCAGGAAATAATAATTGATGTAATTTACAACATTGTCAGATTAAAGGAGGAAAAACACAGGAAAGATGTAGAAAAAGCATTGAAAAAGAATTCTAGATTCATTCACTTTCATGGTGTCCTCTTTGCAAAGTAGAAATAGAAGAAAACTTTCTTGATTATTAGGGATGAAAATCTACAACAAACATTCTTTACGGTAAAATATTGTAAGTGCTCCTTTTCAGATAGGGAACAAGACAAAGATCCCACCTATTGCCACTTCAATTCAGCCCTGTGCACTGTGGTCCTAGCCAGATCAATAAACCAGGAAATTGAAACAAAAAGTATAAGGGATTGAAACAAACAAAAAAAAACAAGATTACATGATTGTGTAGGTAGAAAATTAAAATGAACATACAAGATACATTATTAAAATTAATGAGAGTTGAGTAAGGTTACTGGATTTAAAAAATAGTATGACAAAATCAATTCTGTTTCTATATACTAGCACAAACAATAAAAATAAAATTTATTCTTTTGAAAGATACCATTTACAATAACATTAAAAGAGTACTGAGGAATAAAATAAGCAAAGGTATATAAATTGTCTCTGAAGAGAACTCTAAGTGTATACATTAAAGACATTAAATGGAAGATGTCTTTAACCATACCATGTTGATGGATTGGAAGATTTAATAATATAATGATATTAATTTTCCCCAAACTTATTTACAAAATAATAACAATCTCAATCATAAATTCAAGAGGTGATTTTGGCAAGCTAATTCTATAACTTATAGCAGTTTGAAAGGCCACAAATAGCTAAGAAACTCAAGAAAAAGCTAAGGAGACTTGCCCTATCAAATAACAAGACTTAGTATAAAAATATAGTCATTAACATAGAGAACAGACTTGTGATTGCCGGGGGGCAGTGGGGGTAGGGGGGGTAGGGGAGGGATGGATTGGGAATTTGGGATTAGCAGATGCAAACTGTTATACATAGACTGGATAAACAATAGGGAACTATATTCAATATCCTATAATGAAAAAGAATATGAAAAATTATATATATATATATAACTGAATCACTCTGCTGTGATTCAAAAATTAACACAACACTGTAAATTAACTATACTTCAGTTTTTAAATATAGACATCTGCTTCCAGGTCAGCTGAGGGCAGGACACCAAGGAGGAGTGGACAAGCCCCGAGTGACCAGTGGAGCCCTAACATTAGAACAGCCCTGGGGCTGAGTGGAGGGACTCTCCCCATTTCCCCTTCCAAATAGTTTAAACAGTTAACAGTGAGGACAGGATCGAGATGGCAAAAGAGTAGGATGGGGAGCTCACCTTCTCCCACAAAAACATTAAAATACATCTACAAATGGAACAATTCACACAGAACATCTACTGAGCACCGGCAGAAGACCTCAGACTCCCGAAAGGGCAAGAACACACATGTAACCATGTAGGACAAAAGGAAAAAAGAAAAAGAAAGGAATTAAGATGGGGCCTGTGCCCCAGGGAGAGAGCTGTGAAGGAGGAAAGGTTCTCACACCCTGGGAAGTCTCCTCACTGTCGTGGAGATCAGCCTGGATGGAGGGGGAGTTTCAGAGCTTTGGAGGAGAGCACAGCAACTGGTGTGCAGAAGGCAAAATGGACAGTAACGTGCACAGAAGGTCAGCACCACCGCCCTGTGTTCCCCAGACTGAGACGCTTGTCTGTCAGTGTGGGTAGGGGCTGGGTGCTGAAGCACAGACTTCAGAGGTCAGACCCAGGGAGAAGACTGGGGTTGGCTGCACAGACACAGCCTGAAGAGGTTGGACTGTGCCAACTGAGGGTACATTCAGAACAAGCCTGGGCCCACCAGAGAGGCAAGCACCTTTGTTGGGGGGCATACAAGGAGAGAGGTGGGACCACCATAAGAGCTTCTTTCCCTATGAATACTCCCAGAAAACAGGACACTGCCTACAGAAACTCCAGGGGTGGATGCAAGTAGACGCCACCATTGTGGGCTCCAGAGGTGGGCACGGGCCACCACTATGAGACCCGTGGACAGGTCGCAAGCACTGCTCCCACTGTCCCAGGAGTGAGAGGAGAGCAGCCACAGCTAGGAGACCCCCAAGCAGGCGCCAAGTGCAGCCCCCACTGCCCCAGGAGTGCACGGACAGCAGTCACCTATACGAGACCTGCAAGCAGGCATCAAGCCCTGCCCCCACCATCCAAGGGGTGTGCAAGGACCACTGACCTGCACACATGATATAAAGGGGACAAGGGTCAGCATATGCTGAGGAAAGAGACAGCAAGCATCCAAACTAAAAGCAGCCCCTCAATTCCAGAAAAGATGGAGTAGAAGGACTTGAGTTAACCTTCTCTCACAAAAACACCAAACTCACAACCAACTGCTGAACAACCATTGACAAAAAAGACTGGAACCTACCAGAAATATATATATTTTACACTCAAAGACAAAAAAGCCACAACGAGACGACAGAAGGGGTGCTTTCATGATATAATCAAATCCTATACCCACTGGGGTGGGAGACAAAATACAAACTGGAAAATAATTATATCAGAGAGGTTCTCCAACAAGAGTGAGGTTCCTGAGCCCCACATCATGCTACCCAGCCTGAGGGTCTGGCATCAGGAGGAGTCCCCAGCACATTTGCCCTTGAATCCAGCAGGGCTGGAGTGCAGGAGCTCTACAGGACAAGGGGAAACAGATACTCCACGCTTGGAAGACATACACAAGGTTTCAAGTACACTGGGACCCAGCATAAAGCAGTAGCTCCATAGGACCCTGGGCTGGGCCTAGCTACGAGTTTTGGAGGGTCTCCTGTGGAGGCAGGAGTCAGCTGTGGCTCACTGAGGAGGCAAGGACACTGGTGGCAGAGGCCCCCAGAGAATATTGATCAGTGTAAACTCTCCTGGAAGTTGCCATTTTGGCATCAAGACCTGGCCATACCCAACAGACTACAGGCTCTAGTGCTGGAACGCCTCAGGCGGAACCAGCAGGATAGGAACACAGCCCCGCTCATCAGTAGACAGGCTGCCTAAAGCCATACTGAGCCAACAACCACCTCTAAACACAAAACCTTAACATGGCCATGCCCAGCAGAGAGCAAGACCCAGCACCACCCACCAGAGGGCAGACACCAGTCCCTCCCACCAGGAAGCCTGCCTAAGCCTCTGGAACAACCTCACCCACTAGGAGGCAGATACCAGAAAGAGGAGCTATGATCATGCAGCCTACAGAACAGAGACTAAAACACAGAAAGTTAGACAATGTGACATGGCAGAGGAATATGTCCCAGATGAAGGAACAAGATAAAAACTCACAAGGAAAACTAAATGAAGTGGAGATAGGCAATCTACCTGAAAAAGAATTCAAAGTAATGATAGTATAGATGATCCAAGATCTCGGTAAAAAATGGTGGCATGGATCGAGAAGATACAAGAGATGTTTAACAAAGACTTAGAAGAACTAAAGAACAAATAAACAGAGATGAATAATACAATAATTAAAATTTCTCTTTTTTTTTTTTTTGCGGTACGCAGGCCTTTCGCTGCTGTGGCCTCTCCCGTTGTGGAGCACAGGCTCCGGATGCACAGGCCCAGCAGCCATGGCCCACGGGCCCAGCCACCCTACGGCACGTGGGATCCCCCCAGACCAGGGCACGAACCCGCGTCCCCCGCATCGGCAGGCAGACCCCCAACCACTAGCGCCACCAGGGAAGCCCTAAAATTTTTAAATTCACTAGAAGGAATCAATAGCAGAATAAGTAAGGCAGAAAAACGGATGAGTGAGCTGGAAGACAGAATGGTGGAAATCACTGTCACAGAACAGAATAAAGAAAATAGAATGAAAAGAAATGAAGAAAGTCTCAGAGACCTCTGGGACAACATTAAACATACCAACATTTGCATTATAGGGGACCCAGAAGGAGAAGAGAGAGAGAAAGGACCTGAGAAAATATTTGAAGAGATAGTAGCTGAAAACTTCCCTAACATGGAAAAGGAAATAGTCATCCAAGACCAGGAAGCACAGAGAGTCCCAGGCAGGATAAACCCAAGGAGGAACACACCAAGACACATAATAATCAAATTAATAAAAATTAAAGACAAAGAAAAAATATTAAAAGCAATGAGAGAAAAGCAACAAATAACATACAAGGGAACACCCATAATGTTATCAGCTGATTTCTCACCAGAAACTCTGATGGGCAGAGGGAGTGGCACAACATATTTAAAGTGATGACAGGGAAAAACCTACACGCAAGAATACTCTACCAAGCAAGTCTCTGATTCAGATTCAATGGAGAAATCCAAAGCTTTACAGATAAGCAAAAGCTAAGAGAATTCAGCACCACAAAACCAGCTTTACAACGAACGCTTAAGGAACTTCTCTAGGTGGAAAAGAAAAGGCCACAACTAGAAACAAGAAAATTAGGAATGGGAAAGTTCACCAGTAAAGCCAAAAATAAGTAAGATAGGAGATCATCCACACATAAATATAATATCAAAACCAGCAATCATGAGAAGAGGTGAGTACAAACGCAGGATGTCAGAAATCCATTTGAAATTAAAAGACCAGCAACTTAAACAATTTTGTTTATATATAGACTGCCATATCAAAACCTCATGGGAACTGCAAACCAAAAATCTACAACAGAAACACACACAAAACAGAAAAAGCAATCCAAAAACAACACTAAAGATAGTCATAAAATCACAATAAAAGAAAACAAAAGAAGAAGGGAACACAAAAGATCTTCAAACAAAATCCAAAACAATTAAGGAAATGGCAGTAAGAACATAAATATCAATAATTACCTTAAATGTGAATGGATTAAATGCTCTACCCAAAAGACATAGACTGGCTGAAAAAACACAAAAACCAGACTCGTATATATGCTGCTTAGAAGAGATCCACTTCAGATCTAGGGACACATACAGACTGAAAGTGATGGGATGGAAAAAATTATTCCATGCTAATGGAAATTAAAAGACAGCTGGACTAGCAATACTCATTATCAGACAAAATAGACTTTAAAATAAAGACTGTTACAAGAGACAAAGAAGGACACTACATTATGATCAAGGGATCAATCCAAGAAGAAGATACAACTGTAAATATATACACACCCAACATAGGAGCACCTCAATATATAAGGCAAAAGCTAACAGCCATAAAAGGAGAAATTGAAAGTAACACAATAATAGTGGGGGACTTTAACACCCCACTTTCATCAATGGACAGACCATCCAGACAGAAAATCAAAAAGGAAACACAGGCCTTAAATGACACATGAGACCAGATGGCCTTAATTGATATTTATAGAGCATTCCATCCAAAAGCAGCAGAATACACATTCTTCTCAAGTGCACGTGGAACATTCTCCAGGACTGATTACATGCTGGGCCATAAAGCGAGACTTGGTAAATTTAAGAAAACTGAAATCATATCAAGCATCTTTTCTAACCACAATGCTATGAGATTAGAAATCAACTACAAGAAAAAAACTGTGAAAAACACAAACATTTGGAGGCTAAACAATATGCTACTAAACAACCAATGGATCACTGAACAAATCAAAGAGGAAATCAAAAAAATACCTAGAGAAAAATGAAAATGAAAGCACAATGAACCAAAATTTATGGGATGCAGCAAAAGCAGTTCTAAGACAGAAGTTTATAGCAATATAATCTTACCTCAGGAAACAAGAACTATCTCAAATAAACAACCTAATCTTACACCTAAAGCAACTAGAGGAAAAACAAACAAAACCCAAAGTTGGTAGAAGGAAAAAAGTCATGAGGATCAGAGCAGAAATAAATGAGACAGAGACATAAAAAAATAGATCAATAAAACTGAAAGCTGGTTCTTTGAAAAGATAAACAAAATTGATAAACCTTTATCCAGACTCATCAAGAAAAAAATGGAGAGGTCTCAAAACAATAAAATTAGAAATGAAAAAGGAGACATTACAATGGACACCACAGAAATACAAAGGATCGTAAGAGATTAGTATAAGCAATTATATTTCAGTAAAATGGACAACCTAGAAGAAATGGACAAATTCTTAGAAAGGTACAGTCTCCCAAGACTAAACCAAGGAGAAATAGAAAATATGAACAGATCAATCGCAAGTATTGAAATTGAACCTGTGATTTTAAAATTTGCAACAAAGAAAAGTCCAAGACCAGATGGCTTCACAGGTGAATTCTATCAAGCATTTAGAGAAGAGTTAACACCTATTCTTCTGAAATTATTCCCAAAATTTGCAGAGGAAGGAACACCCCCAAACTCATTCTATGAGACTACCATCACCTTGATAAAAAAAAAATAGATAAAGATACCACAAAAAAAGAAAATTACAGGCCAGTATCACTGATGAAGATAGACACAAAAATCCCCAACAAATACCTGCAAAATACCCAATTCCAACAATACATTCAAAGGATCAACACCATGATCAAGTGGGATTTATCCCAGGGTTGCAAGAAGTTTTCAGTATCTGCTAATCAATCAGTGTGATACACCACATCAACCAATTGAAGAATAAAAACCATATGATCATCTCAATAGATTCAGAAAAAGCTTTCAAAAAAATTCAACACAATTTATGATAAAAACTCTCCAGATTTCGTAGGCATAGAGAGAACCTACCTCAACATAATAAAGGCATTTTATGACAAACTCACAGCTAACATCATACTCAATGGTGAAAAACTGAAAGCATTCCATCTAAAATCAGGAACAAGATGAGGATGTCCACTTTCACTACTTTTATTCAATATAGTTTTGGAAGTCCTAGCCATGGAAATTAAAGAGGGGGGAAAAATAAAAGGAATCCAAATTGGAAAAGAAGAAGTAAAGTTGTAAGTGCAGATGACATGATACTATACATAGAAAATCCTAAAGATGCTACTAGAGCTCATCAATGAATTTGGTAAAGTGGTAGGATACAAAATTAATACACAGAAATCTGTTGCATTTCTATACACTAACAATGAAAGATCAGAAAGAGAAATTATAGAAACAATCCCATTTACCATCACATCAAAAAGAATAAAAATACCTAGGAATAAACCTACTTAAGGAGGCAAAAGATCTCTACTATGAAAACTAAGATTCTGATGAAAGAAATCAAAGATGACACAGGCAGATGGAAACATATACCATGTTCTTGGACTGGAAGAATCAATACTGTGAAAATGACTATACTACCCAAGGCAATCTACAAATTCAATGCAATTACTATCAAATTACCAATGGCATTTTTCACAGAACTAGAACAAAAAATTTTTTAATTTGTATAGAGACACAAAAGACCCCGAATAGCCAAAGCATTCTTGAGAAAGAAAAATGGAACTGGAGGTATCAGGCTCCCTGACTTCAGACTATACTAAAAAGCTACAGTCATCAAAAAAAGTATGGTACTGGCACAGAAACAGAAATACAGATCAATGGAACAGGATAGAAAGTCCAGAGATAAACCCACACTATATGGTCACCTAATGTATGACAAAGGAGGCAAGACTATACAATGGAGAAAAGACAGTCTCTCCAGTAAATGGTGCTGGGAGAACTGGACAGCTACATGTAAAAGAATGAAATCAGAACACTCCCTAACACCAAACACAAAAATAAACTCAAAATGGATCAAAGACCTAAATGTAAGACTGGATACTATAAAACCCTTAGAGGAAAATATAGGCAGAACACTCTCTGACATAAATCTCAGCAAGATCTTTTTTGACCTACCTCCTAGAGTAATGGAAATAAAGACAAAAATAAACAAATGGGGCTTAATTAAACTCAAAAGCTCTTGTACAGCAAAGGAAACCATATACAAAATGAAAAGACAAGCCATAGAATGGGAGAAAATATTTGCAAACGATGGAACTGACAAGAGATTAATCTCCAAAATTTACAAACAGTTCATGCAGCTCAACAGCAAAACAAACAAACAACCCAATCAAAAAATTGGGCAGAAGACCTAAATAGACATTCCTCCAAAGAAGACATACAGATATCCAGGAGGAACATGAAAAGATGCTTAACATCACTAATTATCAGAGAAATGCATATCAAAACTACAATGAGATATCACCTCACACTGGTCAGAGTCGCCATCATCAAAAAGTCTACAAACAATAAATGCTGGAGAGGGTGTGGAGAAAAGGGAAACCCCCTTCACTGTTGGTGGTAATGTAAATTGATATTACTACTATGGAGGTTCCTTAAAAAACTAAAAATAGAGATACCATACGATACAGTAATTCCATTCCTGGGCATATACCCTGAGAAAACCATAATTCAAAAAGATACATGCACCCCAGTGTTCATTGCAGTGCTGTTTCCAATAGCCAAGACATGGAAACAAGCTAGATGGCTATTGACAGAGGAATGGATAAAGAAGATGTGGTACCTATATACAATGGAATATTACTCAGACATTTAAAAGAATGAAATACTGCCGTTTGCTGCAACATGGATGGACCTGGAGATAATCATACTAAGTAATTAAGTCAGGGAAACACAAATATCATATGATATCATTTATATGTGGAATCTAAAAAAAATGATACAAATAAACGTATTTACAAAATAGAAACAGACTCAATGACTTAGAGAATGAACTTATGCTTACCAGGGTAGAAGGGGGAGGGGGAGGGATAAATTGAGAGTTTGGGATTGACATGTACACACTGCTCTATTTAAAATAACACAACATTGTAAAGCAATTATACTCCAATAAAGATGTTTAAAATAAAATTTGGAAAAAAAATAAAACATAAAATAGATAACCAAGGACCTACTGTATAGCACAGGGAACTCTGCTCAATACTCCATAATAACCTAAATGGCAAAAAAATTCGAAAAAGGATACAAGTATACATATAACTCATTCACTTTGCTGTACACCTGAAACTAACACAACATTGCTACTCAACTATGCTCCAATACAGCTTGGTGTGCCACCACCATTTCCTGCACCTTCAGTCTCTGCGCCTTTCGCAGAGCTTCCCACAGCACTATGTTGGGATAGAGCATCCAGAGGTTCACAACCTCTGTGGTCCGTAGGAGCCACTGTGAGGAGGATCCAGGGAAGAATTTACCATTTTCAGTGGAAAAGAAGTAGCAGTTACTAGCTATTATGAGTTTGTACTTTGGGTCTAGATTTGCTGTGCCTTTCTTTAGAGTAAGACAGCAACTGCTTAAAAAATAATCTATGAGATAGATATGTAGAGCAGATTTTAAGAGGGGCAGTCTCTTTGAAAAAAACGATCAAATTCTTGAACTCAGCATCCTAGATATGTTTGTAAATAAACTTATGGCATAAACCCTTAATGCTGCTTCTCTGAAATATGGAACATGCTAATTGAGCTTGTACTTACTTTTTATTTGGGTAATATTCCATTATAAGTTTCTTAATTAAATAGTACATGATTTAGCTTGTTTCTTGATCTTAAATTCTGAATTTTAATTTTTGTTTGCTGGTTCAGGAATTTGTCAGTAATTCACTGTAAAAGAGAAATGCAAACTTTGTCCTGTAAGTTTTTTAATTTAAGGGGAGAAAAAAGATACACTTTTAGTCTTTTTTTACTTTGAAGGAATAAATTCCTTTTTCTCCATGAGTGACAATTAGTTAACCATTAGGAAAACCAGTAGTGTATGCAGATTTAAGTTCAAGAGCTTCATTTTATTCGTCTTGACTTGTACCCTAAAACTGAAATTTTTCACTTGATAAATGTGCTACTGACCAACAGTAGTCTTTTTTAGAATGAATGAAAGAATATTTGAAATGGAAAGTAATCACATATTAGACAATATAGGAAATATTCCCATTTTATTCTGTAGTTTTGACTAGTAGAAATGGATTACGAGATGGCTCTGATTAGTAATTGTATCAGTGAATCAAAATTAGGAGTAGTGAAATGCTGCTTACCACTTAAAATGTAATGACTTAGTTCCTAGGGCTTTATATCAGGGCAGGGGAAAAGTAATTAGCTACTGAATATTTTAATCCCACTTTGGTCCCTAGAATACCTATCTTTCTTTAGGCTCTTCAATAACCACCTGGCAACTACTTAAATATGGATGCAATTTAGTCTAAATGACTTTGTCTAACCATTCCATGTATTTGTGTGTTGTTTTTTGACTATCCATTGATGAGTCAGATGTTATTCTGTGCTTGGAGAGTTTTTCTATATAACATTAAGACCATTGTTATGGGAACAGTAGAAGCAAGAGCAAGAGTTTAGGGTTCATAAAATGATTTTGAATTCTTGGTTCGAATCTTTGCTCAAATACAAATGTAACATTCTGGATTTTCTTGGAGGGAATGGGAATAGAGCCTCCTTCCTATTTTTACATTTGCTGAGCTATATAAAAATATTTTAAGTGCTGGAAAAATAACTATACTCCAATATAAAATAAAATTTTTTAACTGTTCTGGACATATTAATACCTCACAATAGACTTTAGAGCAAACAGCAAGGTTAAAGAGAGTTACTACATGATAAAAGTTGCCATTCACCAGGCAGATAAAACAAATTATAAAACCATAGCCTCAAAGTATATAAAGCAAATATGATAGTGTTACAAGGAGGAACCAAAACTCTACCACCATGCCAGGAGATTTTAACATAACTCTCTCAATAATTGTCTTGAGCAAATAAAAAGTGATAGGGATAGAATATTTGAACCACACAACAAATAAGCTTGATTGAGAGATGTATGTAGAACCCTGCAATTAGAGAAAACAAAACATTTTCAAACTCACAAAAAACCATGTACCAGGCACAATGCCACAAGAAAACTTTTTCAGTACCACATAATCAAAATCATAAAACAGGGCTTCCCTGGTGGCGCAGTGGTTGAGAGTCCGCCTGCCGATGCAGGGGACACGGGTTCGTGCCCCGCTCCCGCGTGCCGCGGAGCGGCTGGGCCCGTGAGCCATGGCCGCCGGGCCTGCGCGTCCGGAGCCTGTGCTCCGCAGCGGGAGAGGCCACAGCAGTGAGAGGCCTGCGTACCGCAAAAAAAAAAAAAAAAAAAAAAAAAAAAATCATAAAACATGTTCTCTAATCATAATCCAGTAAAACAGAAATCAATAACAGAAAAGATGACCAAAGAATCTGTACATTTGGAGACTTAAATGTGTAATTGTTAATAATTCATAAGTCAAAGAAGAAATTATAATAGACATTAGAAACTATTACAAATTAAGTGATTAGAGATACATCTATATATATTATCTGTTATCTATTAGAGATATATATCAGAACTTGTATGATGCATGTACAACCACAGATGGAGGGAAATATGTGCATTAGAAAAAAATGTCTATATTAGAAAAGAATAAAAAGTTTAGAGAGCAGAGATCTGAGAATTCAGCTCAAGAAATTACAAAAAGAACAGCAGAGTAAACCTGAAGAAAATGGAAAGCAAAAAAAAGAGTAAGAGCAGACATTTTTAAAATAGAAAACAAATCACAACAGGGATTAATAAAACCAAAAGCTGATTCTTTGCAAAAACTAATAAAATAGCAAACCCACAGCAAGACTGATCAGGAAAGAGAGTATAAACAACATTAGGAACAAAAAAGAAGACATAGTTTTCACAGATTTAGCAGAGATTTTTTTAAACATAACGGATTACTACAAAGAACTTTATGCAATCTATATGAAAACGTAAATGAAATGGACCATTTCCTAGAAAAATGGTTTGCCAAAATGAAGTCAAGAAGAAATGGAAAACTTGAACAAGCCTATAAAAGAAAGCAAATCAATAGTTAATCAACTCACAAAAACAAAAACAAAACACCAAGCCCAGACACTTTAAGAGGCATCTCTATCTTACACAAAATGTTTCAGAAAATAGGAAGAAGGAAAAGCTCCTCAATTCATTTTATGACACTGGGAAATTCTTAAAACAAATGCCAGACAAGAACAGTAAAAGAAATGAAAATTATGGGCCAATCTCACTTATGAACAATGATAGAAAAATCCAAATAAAACTCTAGCAAATCAGATTTTTAGAAGATAATACCTCATGACCAAGAAGAGCATATCCCAGTAATACAAGCATTGATAAATTCTAAGGTACTAGTGTAATTCACTACATTAACATATTAAGGAAGAAAAATCTGTGATCCCCTCAATAGATACAGAAAAAGCACCTGATACAATTAAACACCCATTTATGATTTTTTTAAAAACTCTTAACTAATTAGTAATAAAAGGGAACTCTCTTGGGAAATAAATTAGTTTTGAGAATTATCGCTAGTAATGCCCAATGGGTACAATTACTGGCACTTGTAACCGAGTGGACAGGGGGACCTCCCGGAGCCTGCCTGGCAGCATTTCATCATTACTGCTGACTAGAAAATGCTGTGTATGTAGTCATCTTTCCTTTTCTGAAGAGAAATTCATGTAGGGCTCCATCCTGCACTTGCTTCACCACCGGTCATTTGCTTAGGCAAGGGGAGGGCCGGAACTTGTCTTATGAGTTCACAGCTCATTGGATGACATGAAACTATATCAGGACCTAAAGGAGAGCCTGTGCATCTCCCAGAGAGCTCCTCGTATTTGATCTAGAAGGAGCAACTAGATGTACCCTGGCTTGTATCCCTTGGGGAGAGGGCACCATGTTACATGTGTGACAAAGATTGAAATAGATCTTTTGTACATGGAAGGGCAGACTGTAGCAAAAACTACCCAGCTGTTCACAAACCTCATTCTTTCTTCCTTCCAGGCACACCCATCCACTACAGAATCCAGCCTCCATCACAGTTACACGTGGCCATATGACTGAGCTCTGGCCACTGGAAAGTAGGCATAAGTGGTACACACCACTTCCAGGCCTGATCCGTAAAATTCTCCTATGTATGACCCTCCCATGTTCCTTCTGCTTCCATGGTGGCTTTAGAAGCCACAGTTTGGAGAGGACTTGGGTCCCTTGTGTGATCATTTAGATAACTGTCCACCCACCAGAAATACATGATATGAAAGTTAACTGAGCAAAACATAAACTCACTTTTTGCTGCAGACACTGAGATTTTGAGGTCTGTTACAGCATCTAATATTATCTTAACTAACAGAGGTAACTAAATCCCACATCATATTTTAGGTGACATGTTAAACTCGTTCTCTTTAGAGTCAGCAACAAATCAAGAATGTTCAATGTCTCATGGGGATTCCTTAAGAAACTAAAAATAGAGCCACCATATGATCCAGCAATGCCACTCCCGGGCATACATCTGGAAAAGATGAAAACTCAAATTTGAAAAGATACATGCACCCCAATGTTCATAGCAGCACTATTTACATCAGCCAAGACATGGAAGCAACCTAAGTGTCCATCAAATATATGACTGGTTTAAGAATACGTGGTGTGCATATATATATATATATATATATATATATATATATATCACACAATGGAATATTACTCAGCCATAAAAAAGAATGAAACATTGCCATTTGCAGCAACATGGATGAACCTAGAGATTATCATACTAAGTGAAGTCAGAGAAAGACAAATATTATATGATATCACTTATATGTAGAATCTAAAAAATAATACAAATGAATCTATGTACATAACAGAAACAGACTCACAGACACAGAAAACAAAGTTATGGTTACCAAAGGGGAAGGGGGGATAAATTAGGAGTATGGAATTAATAGATACAAACTACTATACATAAAATAGATAAGCAACATGGATTTACTATATAACATAGGGAATAATATTCAATATCTTACAATAAACTATAATGGATAATAATCTGGCTATATATACATATTTATATAACTGAATGGCTTTGCTGTACACCTGAAACTAACACAATGTTATAACTTCAATAAAAGAAAACAAAGAATGTTCACTGTCTCCCTTCCTTTCAGTATGGTGCCAGAGATTCTAGCAAGTATAGGTAATAAGATGGATGGACAGAAGGAGGGACTGATAGATAGATATGGGTGGGTGGGTGGATGACAGACATACATAAGATTGAAAAGGAAAAACAAAAAAGTTATTATTTATGGTGTATATAAATATGTGGGAAATCAAAGAGTTTCTAAAGACATACTATTAAGAACAAATAAAAGAGTTTGGCAACTTTGGCAAGAGATACAGAAAAGTCACTTGTGAGTTTATACAAACAATTTGAAAATGTCATTTTTAAATGATGCATAATATATAATAGCACAAAAAATACAAGGTACCAAAGGATAAATCTAACCAAAGTATATGCAAGTGTTTTACAGAGAAAATTATATGTTTATAAAAGACATTTAAAAGACTGATACAAATGATGATATATGTTCATGACTGGGAAGGCCCAATATCCTAAAGATAGACATTCTCCCTCAAATTAACTATAAATTTTATGTACTTCCAATCAAACCTAATCAAATTCAAATAAGACCAAGAATAGCCAAGACAATCTAGGGGGTAGGGAATGGTAGATAAGATTTCTTACAAAGCTATAACCATTAAAATATAGTCTTATTGCTGCAGGAATGAGTAAATACACCAATGGAACTGAGTAGAAAGGTCAAAAACAGATTAGATAGATAGATAGATAGATAGACAGATAGATGAGACAGATACACAGCACAAGAAGCAGCATTTTTAAAAATCAGGGAGAAAATATATGCAATTCAATCAGTGGTTCTAAGATAATTAACTATCCATATTAAGATAAGATAAATTTAGAGCAACACTATAAAACCTTTAGAAGAAAACATAAAATATCTGGACAAATTTCCAAGATATACAAATAGCTCATACAACTCAACAACAAAAACAGAAACAACCCAATTGAAAAATGGGCAGAAGACCTAAATAGACATTTCTCCAAAGAAGAAATACAGATGGCCAATAGGCACATGAAAAGACGCTCAACATCACTAAGAGAAATGCAAATCAAAACTACAGTAAGGTACTACCTCACACCAGTCAGAATGGCCATGATTTAAAAAATCTACAAATAACAAATGCTAGAGAGGGTGGAGAAAAGGGAACCCCCCTACATTGTTAGTGGGAACATAAATTGGTGCAGCCACTATGGAAAACAGCATGGAGGTTCCTCAAAAAACTAAAAATAGAGTTGCCATATGATCCAGCAATCCCACTCCTGGGCATATATCCAGACAAAACTCTAACTCAAAAAGATACATGTGCCCCTATGTTCATAGCAGCGCTATTCACAATAGCCAAGACATGGAAACGACCTAAATGTCCATTGACAGATGAATGGATAAAGAAGATGTGTTACATATAGATAATGGAATACTACTCAGCCATAAAGAAGAATGAAATAATGCCATTTGCAGCAACATGGATGGACCTAGAGATTCTCATACTAAGTGAAGTAAGTCAGAAAGAGAAATATAAGTACCATATGATATCACTTATGTGAAGAATCTAAAATACAACACAAATGAATATATCTATGAAACAGAAATGGACTCACAGACATAGAGAACAGACTTGTGGTTGCCAAGGGGGAGGGGGGCAGGGGAGGGATGCATTGGGAGTTTGGGATGAACAGATGCAAACTATTATATATAGGATGGATAAACACACATATCACAGAAATGAAACCTGATGGGCAACAATAAAATGAAAGGTTACTCAGTTTCATTAATAACTAGGAAAATGCTCTTTAAATTTACATTGCAGCGCAATTTCACCCTCATAAGAGTGGCAGTAATTAACAAGTCCAATAGCACCCAGTTCTGATGAGTTCCTGGGGAAACAAGATCTTTATACACTTCTAGAGGAAGTACAAATTTGCACCACCACTCTGGAGAGCAATTTGGCAAAATCTAATTAAGTTAAAGATGTGTATATCCTGTAATCCAGCAGTTACATTTCTAAGTATATACCCTAGAGAGGCTAGCACATATGCACGAAGTAGAATTTAAAGAATGTTCACAGTACCACTGTTTGTAATAAAGAAAAATTGGAAAAAACCTAAATGACCAGTGGCAAAAAAAAAAAAAAAAAGATAAAAAATTGTGATCTAGGGCTTCCCTGGTGGCACAGTGGTTAAGAATCTGCCTGCCAATGCAGGGGACACAGGTCTGAGCCCTGGTCCGGGAAGATCTCACATGCCGTGGAGCAACTAAGCCCATGCGCCACAACTACTGAGCCTGCACTCTAGAGCCCGCAAGCCACAACTACTGAGCCCACATGCCACAACTACTGAAGCCAGTGTGCGTAGAGACTCTACTCTGCAACAAGAGAAGCCACCGCAGTGAACAGCCTGCACACTGCAACAAAGAGTAGCCCCCACTCGTGGCAACTAGAGAAAGCCACGCACAGCAACAAACACCCAACGCAGCCCAAATTAAAACTAAACAAATTTATTTTTTTTAAAAATCATCGTCTAATCACAGAAAGGAAATGTTAAATGAATGAATTTGAGCTACATGTATTAACATGGATAAACCTCAAAAACATAAGATTGAGTTTAAAAATCAACTTACTTGGAGGTTCCAGGAAGATGGCGGAAGAGTAAGATGCGGAAATCACCTTCCTCCCCACAGATACAACAGAAATACATCTACATGTGGAACAACTCCTACAGAACACTAACTGAACGCTGGCAGAAGACCTCAGACCTCCCAAAAGGCAAGAAACCCCCCACGTACCTAGGTAGGGCAAAAGAAAAAAGAGAAAACAGAGACAAAAGGATACGGACGGGACCTGCACCAGTGACAGGCAGCTGTGAAGGAGGAAAGGTTTCCACACGCTAGAAAGCCCCTTTGCGGGCGGAGACTGTGGCTGGCGGAGGGGGAAAGCTTCGGGGCCGTGGAGGAGAGCGCAGCAACAGGGGTGTGGAGGGCAAAGTGGGGAGATTCCCGCACAGAGGATCTGTGCCAACCAGCACTCACCAGCCCAAGAGGCTTGTCTGCTCACCCACCAGGGTGGGCAGGGCTGGGAGTTGAGGATTCAGTTGGAGCGCCGGGAGAGGACTGGGGTTGGCAGCGAGAACACAACCTGCAGGGGGTTAGTGCACCACGGGTAGCTGGGAGGGAGTCCGGTAAAAAGTCTGGACCTGCTGAAGAGGTAAGAGACTTTTTCTTCCCTCTTTGTTTCCTGGTGCCCGAGGAGAGGGGACTAAGAGCGCTGCTTAAAGGAGCACCAGAGACGCGCGCGAGCCGCGGCTAAAACCGCGGACCTCAGAGACGGGCATGAGACGCTAAGGCTGCTGCTGCCACCACCAAGAAGCCCATGTGCGAGCACAGGTCACTGTCCACACCCCCCTTCCGGGGAGGCTGTGCAGACCGCCAATGCCATGGTCGCGGGATCCAGGGACAACTCCCCCGGAAGAACGCACGGCCGCCTCAGGCTGCTGCAACAACGCCAGCCTCTGCCGCCGCAGGCCCGCCCCGCACTCCGTGCCCCTCCCTCCCCGCGGCCTGAGTGAGCCAGAGCCCCCGAATCAGCGGTTCCTTTAACCCTGTCCTGTCTGAGTGAAGAACAGACGCCCTCCGGCGACCTACACGCAGAGGCAGGGCCAAATCCAAAGCTGAGCCCCTGGGAGCTGTGACAACAAAGAAGAGAAAGGGAAGTCTCTCCCAGCAGCCTCAGAAGCAGCGGATTAAAGCTCCACAATCAACTTGATGTACCCTGCATCTGTGGAATACATGAATAGACAACGAATCATCCCAAACTGAGGAGGTGGACTTTGAAAGCAAGATTTATGACTTTTTCCCCTTTTCCTCTTTTTGTGAGTGTGTATGTGTATGTTTCTATGTGAGATTTTGTCTGTATAGCTTTCCTTCCACCATTTGTCCTAGGGTTCTGTCCATCCTTTTCATTTGTGTTTGTTTGTTTTTAATATTTTTTCTTAATAATTATTCTTTTATTTTAATAACTTCATTATATTTTATCTTACTTTATTTTATTTTACTTTATCTTCTTTCTTTTTTTCCTTCCTTCCCTCCTTCCTTCCTTCCTTCCTCCCTTCCTCCCACCTTTCTTTCTTTCTTCCTACTTCTACTAATTCTTTCTTTCTACATTTTCTCCCTTTTATTCTGAGCTGTGTGGATGAAAGGCTCTTGGTGCTGCAGCCAGGAGCCAGTGCTGTGCCTCTGAGCTGGGAGAGCCAACTTCAGGACACTGGTCCACAAGAGACCTCCCAGCTCCACATAATATCAAACGGCAAAAATCTCCCAGAGATCTCCATCTCAACACCAGCACCCAGCTTCACTCAACGACCAGCAAGCTACAGTGCAGGACATCCTATGCCAAACAACTAGCAAGAAAGGAACACAACCCCACCCATTAGCAGAGAGGTGGCCTAAAATCATAATAAGGCCAAAGACACCCCAAAACACACCACCAGACATGGACCTGCCCACCAGAAAGACAAGATCCAGCCTCATCCACCAGAACACAGGCACTACTCCCCTCCACCAGGAAGCCTACACAACCCACTGAACCAACTTTAGCCAACTAGGGACAGACACCAAAAACAACAGGAACTATGAACCTGCAGCCTGCAAAAAGGAGACCCCAAACACAGTAAGATAAGCAAAATGAGAAGATAGAAAAACACACGGCAGATGAAGGAGCAAGATAAAAACCCACCAGACCTAACAAATGAAGAGGAAATAGGCAGTCTATGTGAAAAAGAATTCAGAATAACAATAGTAAAGATGATCCAAAATCTTGGAAATAGAATAGACAAAATGCAAGAAACATTTAACAAGGACCTAGAAGAACGAAAGATGAAACAAACAACAATGAACAACACAATAAATGAAATTAAAAATACTCTAGATGGGATCAATAGCAGAATAACTGAGGCAGAAGAATGGATAAGTGACCTGGAAGATACAATAGCGGAAATAACTACTGCAGAGCAGAATAAAGAAAAAAGAATGAAAAGAACAGTCTCAAAGATCTCTGGGACAACATTAAACGCACCAACATGCGAATTATAGGGGTTCCAGAAGAGGAAGAGAAAAAGGGACTGAGAAAATATTTGAAGAGATTATAGTTGAAAACTTCCCTAATATGGGAAAGGAAATAATTAATCAAGTCCAGGAAGCACAGAGAGTCCCATACAGGATAAATCCAAGGAGAAATATGCCAAGACACATTTTAATCAAACTGTCAAAAATTAAATACAAAGAAAACATATTAAAAGCAGCAGGAGAAAAACAGCAAATAACACACAAGGGAATCCCCATAAAGTTAACACCTGATCTTTCAGCAGAAACTCTGCAAGCCAGAAGGGACTGGCAGCACATATTTAAAGTTATGAAGGAGGAAAACCTACAATCAAGATTACTCTACCCAGCAAGGATCTCATTCAGATTTGATAAAGAAATTAAAACCTTTACAGACAAGCAAAAGCTGAGAGAGTTCAGCACCACCAAACCAGCTTTACAACAACTGCTAAAGGAACTTCTCTAGGCAAGAAACACAAGAGAAGGAAAAGACCTACAATAATGAACCCAAAACAATTAAGAAAATGGGAATAGGAACATACATATTGATAATTACCTTAAATGTAAATGGACTAAATGCTCCCACCAAAAGAAACAGATTGGCTGAATGGATACAAAATCAAGACCCATATATTTGCTGTCTACAAGAGACCCACTTGAGACCTAGAGACACGTACAGACTGAAAGTAAGGGGATGGAAAAAGATATTTCATGCAAATATAAACCAAAAGAAAGCTGGAGTAGCAATTCCCATATCAGACAAAATAGACTTTAAAATAAAGACTATTAGAACAGACAAAGAAGGACACTACATAATGATCAAGGGATCAATCCAAGAAGAAGATATAACAATTGTAAATTTTATGCCCCCAACATAGGAGCACCTCAATACATAAGGCAAATACTAACAACCATAAAAGGGGAGATCAACAGTAACACATTCATAGTAGGGGACTTTAACACCCCACTTTCACCCATGGACAGATCATCCAAAATGAAAATAAATAAGGAAACACAAGCTTTAAATGATACATTAAACAACATGGACTTAATTGATATTTATAGGACACTCCATCCAAAAACAACAGAATACACATTTTTCTCAAGTGCTCATGGAACATTCTCCAGGATAGATCATATCTTGGGTCACAAATCAAGCCTTGGTAAATTTAAGAAAACTGAAATTGTATCAAGTATCTTTTCCGACCACAACGCCATGAGACTAGATATCAATTACAGGAAAAGATCTTTAAAAAATACAAACACATGGAGGCTAAACAATACACTACTTAATAATGAAGTGATCGGGGCTTCCCTGGTGGCGCAGTGGTTGAGAGTCCGCCTGCCGAGGCAGGGGACATGGGTTCGTGTCCCGGTCCGGGAAGATCCCACATGCCGCGGAGCGGTTAGGCTCGTGAGCTATGGCCGCTGAGCCTGCGCGTCCGGAGCCTGTGCTCTGCAGCGGGTGAGGCCACAACAGTGAGAGGCCCGCGTACCGCAAAAAAAAAAAAAAAAATAATGAAGTGATCACTGAAGAAATCAAAGAGGAAATAAAAAAATACCTAGAAACAAATGACAATGGAGACACAACGACCCAAAACCTATGGGATGCAGCAAAAGCAGTTCTAAGGGGGAAGTTTATAGCAATACAAGCCCACCTTAAGAAGCAGGAAACATCTCGAATAAACAACCTAACCTTGCACCTCAAGCAATTAGAGAAAGAAGAACAAAAAAACCCCAAAGCTAGCAGAAGGAAAGAAATCATAAAAATCAGATCAGAAATAAATGAAAAAGAAATGAAGGAAACAATAGCAAAGATCAATAAAACTAAAAGCTGGTTCTTTGAGAAGATAAACAAAATAGATAAACCACTAGCCAGACTCATCAAGAAAAAAAGGGAGAAGACTCAAATCAATAGAATTAGAAATGAAAAAGGAGAAGTAACAACTGACACTGCAGAAATAAAAAAAATCATGAGAGATTACTACAAGCAACTCTATGCCAATAAAATGGACAATCTGGAAGAAATGGACAAATTCTTAGAAATGCACAACCTGCCAAGACTGAATCAGGAAGAAATAGAAAATATGAACAGACCAATCACAAGCACTGAAATTGAAACTGTGATTAAAAACCTTCCAACAAACAAAAGCCCAGGACCAGATGGCTTCACAGGTGAATTCTATCAAACGTTTAGAGAAGAGCTAACACCTATCCTTCTCAAACTCTTCCAAAATATAGCAGAGGGAGGAACACTCCCAAATTCCTTCTACGAAGCCACCATCACCTTGATACCAAAACCAGACAAGGATGTCACAAAGAAAGAAAACTACAGGCCAATATCACTGATGAACATAGATGCAAAAATCCTCAACAAAATACTAGCAAACAGAATCCAACAGCACATTAAAAGGATCATACACCATGATCAAGTGGGGTTTATTCCAGGAATGCAAGGATTCTTCAATATACGCAAATCTATCAATGTGATAAACCATATTAACAAATTGAAGGAGAAAAACCATATGATCATCTCAATAGATGCAGAGAAAGCTTTCGACAAAATTCAACACCCATTTATGATAAAAACCCTCCAGAAAGTAGGCATAGAGGGAACTTTCCTAAACATAATAAAAGCCATATATGACAAGCCCACAGCAAACATCATCCTCAATGGTGAAAAACTGAAAGCATTTCCACTAAGATCAGGAACAAGACAAGGTTGCCCACTCTCACCACTCTTATTCAACATAGTTTTGGAAGTTTTAGCCACAGCAATCAGAGAAGAAAAGGAAATAAAAGGAATCCACATCGGAAAAGAAGAAGTAAAGCTGTCACTGTTTGCAGATGACATGATACTATACATAGAGAATCCTAAAGATGCTACCAGAAAACTACTAGAGCTAATCAATGAATTTGGTAAAGTAGCAGGATACAAAATTAATGCACAGAAATCTCTGGCATTCCTATATACTAATGATGAAAAATCTGAAAGTGAAATCAAGAAAACACTCCCATTTACCATTGCAACAAAAAGAATAAAATATCTAGGAATAAACCTACCTAAGGATACGAAAGACCTGTATGCAGAAAATTATAAGACACTGATGAAAGAAATTAAAGATGATACAAATAGATGGAGAGATATACCATGTTCTTGGATTGGAAGAATCAACATTGTGAAAATGACTCTACTACCCAAAGCAATCTACAGATTCAATGCAATCCCTATCAAACTACCACTGGCATTTTTCACAGAACTAGAACAAAAAATTTCCCAATTTGTATGGAAACACAAAAGACCCCGAATAGCCAAAGCAATCTTGAGAACGAAAAAAGGAGCTGGAGGAATAAGGCTCCCTGACTTCAGACTATATTACAAAGCAACAGTAATCAAGACAGTATGGTACTGGCACAAAAACAGAAAGATAGATCAGTGGAACAGGATAGAAAGCCCAGAGATAAACCCACGCACATATGGACACCTTATCTTTGATAAAGGAGGCAGGAATGTACAGTGGAGAAAGGACAGCCTCTTCAATAAATGGTGCTGGGAAAACTGGACAGGTACATGTAAAAGTATGAGATTAGATCACTCCCTAACACCATACACAAAAATAAGCTCAAAATGGATTAAAGACCTAAATGTAAGGCCAGAAACTATCAAACTCTTAGAAGAAAACATAGGAAGAACACTCTATGACATAAATCACAGCAAGATCCTTTCTAACCCACCTCCTAGAGTAATGGAAATAAAAACAAAAATAAACAAATGGGACCTAATGAAACTTCAAAGCTTTTGCACAGCAAAGGAAACCATAACCAAGACCAAAAGACAACCCTCAGAATGAGAGAAAACATTTGCAAATGAAGCAACTGACAAAGGATTAATCTCCAAAATTTACAAGCAGCTCATGCAGCTCAATAACAAAAAAACAAACAACCCCATCCAAAAATGGGCAGAAGACCTAAATAGACATTTCTCCAAAGAAGATATACAGAATGCCAACAAACACATGAAAGAATGCTCAACATCATTAATCATTAGAGAAATGCAAATCAAAACTACAATGAGATATCATCTCACACCAGTCAGAATGGCCATCATCAAAAAATCTAGAAACAATAAATGCTGGAGAGGGTGTGGAGAAAAGGGGACACTCTTGCACTGCTGGTGGGAATGTGAATTGGTTCAGCCACTGTGGAGAACAGTATGGAGGTTCCTTAAAAAACTACAGATAGAATTACCATATGACCCAGCAATCCCACTACTTGGCATATACCCTGAGAAAACCAAAATTCAAAAAGAGTCATGTACCAAAATGTTCATTGCAGCTCTATTTACAATAGCCAGGACATGGAAACAACCTAAGCGCCCATCATCGGATGAATGGATAAAGAAGATGTGGCACATATACACAATGGAATATTACTCAGCCTTATAAAGAAATGAAATTGAGCTATTTGTAATGAGATGGATAGACCTAGAGTCTGTCATACAGAGTGAAGTAAGTCAGAAAGAAAAAGACAAATACCGTATGCTAACACATATATATGGAATTTAAGGGAAAAAAATGTCATGAAGAACCTAGGGGTAAGATAGGAATAAAGACGCAGACCTACTGGAGAACGGACTTGAGGGTATGGGGAGGGGGAGGGGTGAGTTTTGATAGGGCGAGAGAGAGTCATGGACATATACACACTAACAAACGTAGTAAGGTAGATAGCTGGGGGGAAGCAGCCGCAAGGCACAGGGATATTAGCTCGGTGCTTTGTGACAGCCTGGAAGGGTGGGATGGGGAGAGTGGGAGGGAGGGAGACGCAAGAGGGAAGACATATGGGAACATATGTATATGTATAGCTGATTCACTTTGTTATAAAGCAGAAACTAACACACCATTGTAAAGCAATTATACCCCAATAAAGATGTTTAAAAAAAAAAAAAAAAAAAAAAAAATAGAGGTACCATATGATCCAGCAATTCCACTCCTGGGCATATATCTGGAGAAAACCATGGTTCAAAAGGATATATGAACCCCATTGTTCACTGCAGTACTATTTACAATAGCCAAGACACGGAAGCCACCTAAATGTCCATCGAAAGAGGAATGGATAAAGAAGATGTGGTATATATACACAATGGAATATTACTCAGCCATTTTAAAGAATGAAATAATGTCATGTGCAGCAGCATGGATGGACCTGGAGATTATCATACTAAGTGAAGTCAGTCAGACAGAGAAAGACAAATATTACATGATATCACCTATATGCAGAATCTAAAAACAAAAATGATGCAAATGAGCTTATTTACAGAACAGAAAGAGGTCCACAGACTTGGAGAACAGACTTACGGTTACCAGGGGGAAAGCGGGGCGGTGGGGGGACAGAAATAGATTGGGATTTTGGGATTGACATGTACACACTGCTATATTTAAAAGAGATAACCAAGAAGGACCTACTGTATGGCACAGGGAACACTGCTCAATATTCTGTAATAACCTAAATCGGAAAAGAATTGAAAAAGAATAGATATATGTATTGTATAACTGAATCACTTTGCTGTACACCTGAAATTAACATAACATTGTTAATCAACTATACTCCAATATAAAATAAGTTTTTTTAAATAAAATAAATTTTAAAATAAAACAAGTTCAGAAAAAATTAAAACATCTTTTCCCAAAAAATTGCACAGCAAGTGCTGCCTCACTGCAAGACCTGATGACGGAGAACAAAGCTCCCAGGTTCTGTATGGCTTTGGAGCCTCTGCCTCTGGCCCCAAGGCCCGGTCCTGACCTCAGAGGAAGGAATTTAACCACCAATGTCCTCCAGTGCCACATTCAGAGTTTTACAGAGAGAAGGGATTGCTTAACACAAAAAGGGCAGAGCTCTAGGAAGCTTACCATGAATGCACGTTGGTGGGGGCAGTCTTTCCAGGCAACGGGAGACCATTCTGGTGCCTTTGCAAATCCCACCACCAGGGCCTGTGTATCCCTATAGACTTGGGCCCAGGTGAAAAGGGCAAGTCCAGTGACTGGGTACAACTTTTTTCCAAGCCAACAACGCTCTGTGAGCTTTGGCAAGGTTACCTGTAATGAGCCTACACCGCCATGCTAGGCCCACTCCACACACTGAGGATCCAGACATAGCTCCTACACAGGAAGAAGGCTCTGACACGGGAGACTGGAAAGGCAGATGCACACATCTACCATCAGCTCCTCCAGTCCAGGGATATTCCTGAGAGAACCAGTAAAGACAAATATAAATTTTACAGATGAGCAGCCATGCTTCTGTTATGAGAGTTACTGTGAAGACTGCTGTGGGCCATAATAGATTCCATAACCAGAATTCTATTTGTTAACCAGTCAGGTGTTACACAATAAAGTGTCCCTGTGGCTACTGGGCAATTGAATGTCTTGACCTTCAGTTCCCCTTTACTAGAGCAAGTCACACCCTGTTGATTTGATGTATGAACACACAGGAGGAACGAGATGAAATATGGAAATATTCGTCAAGACAAATAACATTCTACAAAGCTAGATAAACTAGATGGAGATCTCACCCTTCAATGTGTTCTCTACTTTGGCTCACTTTAATTATCTTTCTTTTTCTCACTTGCTTTTAGAAAACTAGCTTCTGAGGCTTTGGAGAAGAAATACTGTTCCAGATGCACAATGGAAAAGACAAAAGGACAAAGAATTCTCTGGCTAATCAGAAAATCAGTTTCCCTTGTCCTGCAGAGGGAACATATGTGTGGAAATGATGGGCATTCCAGCTGCATTTGCCAACCATCCTTCAGACCTCTCCTGAAGCTAGGGACAAAACACCAACGACACAGAGTGAGATCCCAGAAGGCAAGACATGAGGGGAGTTTGATAAACATGGTGTCTTATTTCCACTAACAATTTCCTAACCTCAGAAGAGCTGAACCTGTGCAGCAGCCTTCTCACAGGATCTATAACCCTGGGTGTTTGGATGATGAAAAGAAAACCTCTGGAGCTTAAAGAGCCTTCACCTTGGGCAATTCAGAGCTCTGCATATCACCCATTCTCCTCCATGAACCAGAACTCCTCTACGTCTGAGGCAACTTGAGGGAACTTTTGATGACATATACCGTTAAGCTTTGAGCATCACAGGGATTAGGGGGGCCCACCATCTGTGCAATCAAAAATCCATCTATAACTCATAGTTGGCCTTCTGTATATGCAGTTCCTCTGCATCCGTGGATTCCATCAACCATGGATCATGCAATACTGTAGTATTTACTACTGAAAAAAATTGTGTATAAGTGGAGCCATGCAGTTCAAACCCATGTTGTTCAAGGGTCAATTGTACAGTGAGAGTTAGTAGCATGGGTATGAGGGCAGGAAAAGAGAAAAAGTGGTCACACAGCAAAAAAACAGCAGAGCCCAACTTCCAGGGCTGGCTTTCCCTCTAGGTCTTCTCGCCCTGGATTTTGCTTGTGTGCTGTTGAAACCAGCAGACCTTAGACGGAGTGCAAAGGGGAGGGTACTGGTTGACACTTTAATAATCAGCTTCCGATGGATCCTTGGAGCTCAGGAAGCAACTTCAGACTTCACAGGGCAGCCGCCCAGCTGGTTCTCACACCATTATCTGATGAAGTATGTTCAATAGGTGGCAGATTGCGGAGTGGCTGGGCCCGTGAGCCATGGCCACTGAGCCTGCGCGTCCGGAGCCTGTGCTCCGCAACGTGAGAGGCCACAACAGTGAGAGGCCCGCATACCGCAAAAAAAAAAAAAAATAGGTGGCAGATGACTATCTCAGGACTCTGGGTTATGTGCCCATTGAATCAGATTGCTAATAAGGAGGTTTTCATGTAGAGTATGAATCTTTGAGGAGTAACTGTTTACCTCAAGTTTTTGTACTAAATACCACAAAATGAATCCCTAAACAAAAGAACATCTGTCACAGCAGCAGCTTTAGTCAACATTGGACAGCTGGGCCAATCCCAAGTCTCTACCAAGCATAGAGAAGCTTTCTTAGATACACAAGCACAAGCAGCCTTCTCCTGCTGAGGAGTGGACAGATGATAATACAGGGTCACCCAGACCTGCCACAAGAAGGTCTTTTTCACCTGCTCCAACCATACATAGAATCCTTAAGCACACCAAACATTTCTCTTTCTGCCATGGTCACACTGTCTATACTATAGGCAGAGATAACCTGAAACAAAAGAGAGTCTTCCCCAAGCAGGGAAGCATAGAGCGGGCTGGAATCCCCTTCCCAAAGTCCTTTTATTGGACCACAGAGTAAATTACTCTCAGAATCAGAATCCATATGACTCTACTCTGGGAAGAAGAAAGACCACAGACACCAGAGTCTGTCTGGTAGCATGCAAGAGGCTAAAATCTAAATTCGGTATGAGTTAGGGATTCTAAATAAGAACTGAACTAACACTATGCCTATCCTATATTTAACATTTGTGATGTGCCAGGCCTAGCGGTGAGCACTTGTCTCATTTTATTGTCACAACCACCTGTGGTTGTCATCCCCAACTTAGAGATGAGAAAACTCAGGCCCGAAGAGGAGAATGATGTGCCCAAGGTCACAGTGCTAGTATGTGACGGAATCTGGATTCAAATCTGCTGTCTCAATTACTAAGGGCCTTCCGGCAATTAAAAAATTATGCACACACGCCTTGTGAGAGGACACATTAAAGGAAAACAGATACAAGGGCCATGACTTTCCTAAGCTATCAAAAGTTGTCACTCTGTTAATACTGATGGACACTGTGGGCCACACTTCTTCCTCATCAAGGCCCACAGGCTTAAGATTTGATCTCTGACCTTGCAGCATCACCAAGGACTTTCCCAGGATAGCTGGCACTCTCTTGGTGCTTTGCATGGGGCTCCTCATGCGAGATCCAAGCCTGAAACACGGTATTTATGTAACGAGATCCAAGCCTGAAACACGGTATTTATGTAACGAGCATCTTGCCCACCACGTGAAACACATAACAAGGCAGAAATAGGGTTTCTCTGTTGGATTTCAAATTGCAACAACACTTGTGAGTTTAGGAACATGAAAATCTACTTGGCTTACAGCCCACCAACAATGGCAACAGGGAACAAGCAGGCCTGTGAAGCACACAGCCCTCAAGTGCAGCCAGAAATTCGCATCAAAGAGCAAACCTCAGAACGGAACGGAAAACTGAACCCTGACTTAAATTCACTTGAATCTCAACAAGCACCCGTTTCCATACAATGCATCCCCCTCTCAAGGGGTCAGGGCGGTTTCCTGGGTGGGGTGCTTCAGCAGCTGAGGCCAAGCTACGATCTCACCTTTCTGGTGCTTCTCCACCCTCCCTCCACACATGCCACTTTCCAGTAGTCTGTGCACTCGGCCAGCCCGTGGAGCACAGGAACCCGCGGAAACACAGGGTGGATGCCAGTGAAAGCTGACAGCAAAGGGGCTACACACTGTGCTTCTTCCCAAGGACTGGAAGCTGTGAAGGGGCTTCATCCCACACTTGCCCAATACCTACTATACACTGGGCATAGTGCTGATGTTGAGGCTGCAGCCCAGCGAGAGCTGGACCTGCCCTCACACAACCAATGAGCTAGCGGGGCAGCTGGGCCAGTGAACAGCCGCTGACGGCCCAGTGTGATCAGAACTGTGATACAGGATGTGCAGGGTACACTGGGAGGACAGGCGGTCACTAGACCCAGCAGAGGGTGAGAGTCATGGCAGAATCAGGGAAAGCTTCCTGGAGAAACCTCTAAGCTGAGGCTTGAAGGATTAGAAGTCACCTTGGCAAAGCAGAGAAGGCAGTGGGGAAGGGGTGTAGCCGGGGGAGGCGTCCCTAAAAGAAGGACCAATATGGCCAAAGAACTAAAAGCTGCCGCTGCTGCTGCTGCAGCTGACGTACAGCATGCGCTCACCCCGAGCACCAAAAGGATGAGGAGCAGGTCCACCAGAGCTCAGCAGCCAAGACCCAGCCTCCTCTGAGCACACCCAGGGGGTGCAGACTTGCCTCAGGCCAGCCTGTCCGGCTGTGCATCCCATATCTGACACATAGCAGAGGCCTAATACATGATGGCTATCATTCTCACTATTATTACTGAAGCCATATGGCTTCTCTGGCAATCATGTAAGTTAAGAATGAATGTTCTTTAAGCCCTGCTAGAGAGTTTCTATTACAATTAAGTATTAATTAACTTAACAACCATTGTAGAATTCCCATTATAACTCTGTATCATGGGTTTTCAAATTTAAGTTCGGTTTCTCCTTCCATTGCTTCCTCCTATCTCCCACAATAAGCTGTTTACCATTTCAATTATTTTAGTTCCAACCACTGTGATCACTGTACTTACAATTCAATCAGGCTTCTAATTTTAAGCATCTTTTTTGTGTATAGCACCAACAATTGACAAGTGTCCTGAATTTAACATCTGCTCCCAGCAGTAAACGGCTTTAAATTTGAGAAGTGAAAACACACATTAGGCAATTATGAGCAGTTCGCACACTGTGATTCATGGCTGTGCATCAGCAACTTCCTCCACGACAGCCACGGTCCTGATGGATGGGACTACAGCCAGAAGCATTACTGCAACGCAGAGCCTGAACAAACCGCTTGGACACCCTGCTGCCACCAACATACCTTTTGACTAACAAAAAAACAACCTACTGTGCACCAAGAAACCTGCTGGACATTTTTCTAGGCTCTTTCTCATGTAATCCTAGAGTAAGCTGAATCTGCCCAGAACCTGGAGTAAAGACTGGATCTCATGCACTCAGACAGCCCCCTCCAGGAGTCTCATTGATGTCCACAGCCAAGAAACCATGCAACGTGGCCTCACCCTGCCTTAGTGTCTCTGTGGTGTTATTGATGTGTCAAGGCTCTGTCTGCTGTTCAGGGGATGGTGGGGCAGGGGGAATCCAGCCAGAAAGTGTCCCACTGGGCTCACAGACCTCAGGTAAGAGGCTATGGAAAGAGCAGAGACAATTACAGCCAAAGGTGTTTTTCATTCCGACTTGGGAGGTGACACATCAGTTGAGACACGTGAGGAATCATTAAGTGCGCAGAAAGAAAGCAGCCATTTCTTTGGCCTCAACCAAATGTTAATTATACGTAAATTGGTAAACTGTGAAGGGAAATAAGTATAAAATGCTAGAAATATACTACATTATTAAGACTGTCTAAAATTTTCAATTAGGAATTTTAATATCTGTAATTCTCTAGGACAGAGCTCCTCTAATACCTCAGCCTTCCACTAGGGCTTCTAGAATTACAGCTCCATAATTTTAAAATTCTCCCATATCGAAAAGGACAGGAAATAACTGTGACTGCAACTTGGATAGTGTTTTACAGTTAATAAAACATTCTCTCAAATCTAAAAAAAAAAAAAATTCTCCCATATCATCAGCCTCTATTCAAAAGCCTGCCTTCTGTGCAACCTGACTTTCCAGGGAAGATGCCCCTTTCCCAGGCCCTCGGGGATGGGAAGTGGAGTCCTTTCCCTCTCTGCTGTTACATCAATACTTCCCCACCTTCAATAGCCTCCTTATCATGTCACCCATTGATTGGCAACTCATTCATCTAAGACTTGTGTGCCTGGCACCCATCATCCCCTTCACCCCCACTCCTTCCCTCCTCCTGGGTTACTAACATCCACATGGATAACCCATCCTGCGCCCTGACCTCCGCTTCCTAGACCACCTCGTTCCAGTGCCCTCCTCCTCCACTCCGTCTCGGCCACCAAGAGTCACACCTTGGACCCTGTCATCTACCAACAGTACTCCCCTGTTACCATCATTAATTCAGACATCACACTCTGACCACACCTTCCTCTTCCCAAGTTGTTTGTTAGCCTACTACTTCTCTGGACATTCTGTGACCAGTCCAGGACCTCCAGTTTGCCACCCCTTCTTTGTCTGCCCAGTCCAGCAGTGCAGTGCAGGCACATGAATAGAGAGACCAATTCAACAGGTTTGTCTTTTTCCTCGAGTAAATTTGAACGCCTTTATATTTCATCAGTAATTATAATGATGGCTTAGACTTGGGGTGTATGTGCACGTGATTTTTTTAAATCACCCTAAGAAATTATATCAATCTATAGAGGGGTGGTCAGGAAAGGTCTTTACTACATTTGAGCACAAATCTGAAAGGAAGGAAGAGAAGGAACCACAAGGTTTTCTGGGAAGAACATTCCAAGCAGCACAAACAGTAAATCCAAAAGCCTGGAGGCAGTAGCATGCTAGGCAAAGACACAGACCTACTAGAGAACGGACTTGAGGATATGGGGAGGGGGAAGGGTGAGCTGTGACAAAGCGAGAGAGTGGCATGGACATATATACACTACCAAACATAAAATCGATAGCTAGTGGGAACCAGCCGCATAGCACAGGGAGATCAGCTTGGTGCTTTGTGACCGCCTGGAGGGGTGGGATAGGGAGGGTGGGAAGGAGGGAGACGCAAGAGGGAAGAGATATGGGAACATATGTATATGTATAACTGATTCACTTTGTTATAAAGCAGAAACTAACACACCATTGTAAAGCAATTATACCCCAATAAAGATGTTAAAAAATAAAATAAAATAAAAAAATAAAGAACAAGCATGCCAGCACAGCAGGAGCAGAGTAAACAAGGGGGAGAGTGGTGGGCGGGGTAATCAAAAAAATGGATCAGGATGGCAGCAGGAGGCAGACCACAGAGAGACTCCAAGGCCACGGCTTTTATAAGCCAAGGCTATGGCTTTTACTCTGATGGGAGGGTTTTGAGCGGAGAAGTGATGTGCCCCAAGTTGCATTTTGAAAGGCATGCGCTGACTTCCGGGTTCAGAATTGCCTCTAGGGCAGAGCTAGAGTGGAAGCAGGGGTTCCATTCCAGGTAGGAGGCTATGATCAAAATCCAATTAAGATACAGGAAGATAGAAGTAAGAAATGGTCAGATCTACCTTGAAGACTGTATTTTGAAGGTAGAACCAACTAGACAGATAAAGATAGATGGTTAGAGAGATTGTGTAGGTGCGTATACGTATCTGAAAGCACATCCCCAGTCTATGGTTGAGTGAGAAGCATATTAGAGCTGTACATATGATCCTACTTACACTAAAAAAACGACATATTTATACATGCATAGGAAGCTATTTGGAATGACACTCAAGTGCTAACAGTGATTTCCTCTGATGAATAGATTTAGAAGGGACATGGGAGAGCTATCATCTTCTACTTTATATGCATTTTTGGTTTAAACAATGAGTATATATATACACTCATCGCTCATGCTGAATGGGACAGGTCATTTGGTAGTAAGCACCCCTCCGCAAGAGGTGGTGGCCCTGGACTGGAGGACCAAATGGTCAGCCCTCTGGTGACATGGGTAAGTCACCAAAGGAGTCAAACATCAGATAGCATATTGGACCTAAAGATTCTCTGCAAGCCTAGGCGTCCTTCTCAAGATAAACAATCTTGTAGGATCCCCTCACTTCTCTGAGCATCAGTTCCCTCACTGGTAAGACAGGGATGACAGTACCTGCTCCAGTGGAGGCTTGAGATAATGTACATAAAGTGTCCAGGACTTCCCTGGTAGCACAGTGGTTACTGTGCCTGCCAATGCAGGGGACACGGATTCGAGCCCTGGCCCGGGAAGATCCCGTGCCGTGGAGCAACTAAGTCCATGTACCACAACTACTGAGCCTGTGCTCTAGAGCCTGTGAGCCACAGCTACTGAAGCCCGCACGCCTAGAGCCCATGCTCCGCAACAAGAGAAGCCACCGTAATGAGGAGCCCACACACCCCAATGAAAAGTAGCCCCCGCTCGCCACAACTAGAGAAAGTCCACACACAGCAACGAAGACCCAACACAACCAAAAATAAATAAATTTAAAAAATAAAAAAGTGTCCAGTACAGCACCTGGCACACAGAGACTCTCGGTAAGCATCAACTCCCCTCCCCTACCCAACAAGGATTCCAGGAAAGTCCAGGAGATGGGGCTGCTCCCAAAGGCTCAAAACACCCTAATATTGCAGGCTCCAGTGAGACAGGAAGGGTGCTGGCCTAAAAGGGATTCCAGCACCCATCCCCCAAAAGCATGAGCGTCTCCCTCAGAGAGAAGGGCAAGGCTGCTTCCCGCTGACCCTCTCTAGAGAAAGGCAAAGGGTAATGTAGAAATACCCCCACTCTACTAGCAACAACGTGTGGCTGGACTCCCCAGAGTTCCAAGTCAAGGTCAGAAGTTCCTGACAATGTGTGATTTTCCTCTCTTGGCTTGAGAGGCGGCCATGGGGAGAGGAAAAGAAAAGCTGAATGCTACTTATCTAAAATCACTAATACTTTCTGAGAAGCTATAAAATGTGCATTGTTCTTGACAAATGGATGTCGAAAGAGCTTTGATCTCCATTGTGGCTGGAAATTATCCGTTCCCTTCCTAATGCAGATATATGGTTTTCGTGTCTCAGTCAGATGCACAGCACATTCCTAATTATTTTGAAATGATTAAAAATAGAGCCATAAATCTATGCTTTGACATGACATGGTGATTTGACTCCCCCAGACATAACGTAATGGGTTATTAACAATGCTTCCCAAATCTATTGAAATTTTTTTCCAAAGCTATTCACTAATTAATAGCTATTCAGACAATGATCATTTTTGAGTAATTATGAAACTGTGTCACATTATTTTGTGATGAGAACATAATTATGTCCATTAAAATTATTTGTATAGTTTTTAACCTTCTGCTTAAAATAAATGAGGTTGGTCAAAGGGTAACACACACTTTGTGACAATACCTACAGTACTTCCCAAAGTTTGTTTTGTAGCCCAGAAACTTAGAGGTCGTCCTTCAGCTTTTTCAGAGCCCCTGGAAGCAAATGGCACTGAGGAAGTGCCTGGGAGGGAGGGTCCCCATGATCTTACAGGATTCACATCTCCCCTCTGTAGCCATCAGGTTGCTCCCCCTCAGCCTCTGGTCATCTCCTGCATGGCCCCCCTTGCCCCCCTCACCCCTCCAGTCTGTCCTTCTGGCCAAGCCCCAGCACTCAGTTTATATAACCCCCAGTCCGCCCAAAATACTATTTCCTGGCCCCTTGCCCTCCTCTGACTTACTGGGACCTGCTGGAAGGCAAGCGCTCACCTCACTCATCCCTGTATCCAGCAGAGCCCGTGAGACAGAACTTGCATCTCCCAAAAGGCCATCACCAAGAGGAAGAAGGTGTAGAGAGCTTGCTTAGTTCACACTTGCATTTGAGGAGCAAGACTGAGTGGGATGAGTCTAATAAAGACTTCTAACAAAGGCTTCACTTTTTGCTGGGACTATCTTAGGGTGTGTTTGGGTTGGAGGGGATGCGTGCCTTACTGCCCTCCCAATGCGTAGTCCCTTCCAGGTTCTAGGAAGCCTCATGCCTCAGATCTGGGTAAATCAAGAGGCCTCAAATCTGTAGGGCTTGTGTTTTAAAAATAATTGTCATTCATCTGAAATTCTAATTTAACTGGGCATCCTGCATTTTATCCTGAATCTCTGGATGGAGATGAGATGGATGCAGGTGTCCACCGGATGGGCACCTCCCCAGCCAGCCCAGGCGGTCTCTCTTGTTCCTAAGGCACAAGCTGCTGCATGGTCATTCCTATCCTCAACACATCAGGTATCCTGGGCTCAGGCTCAAAACTCTGAAGGGCCACAAATGAAACCTTACCTGGAGGTCTTTTTCATCAAAATAACTGTGTGCTCTTGCCTCAGCCCCTGCCCCTGTCCAGCTCCTCCATCCAGCTGACTCATCTCTTACCTTGAGTTCACCTTCACCTTCCAGGAGACAGCCTTCTCCACACCTTCACACTCTTGCCAGCGTCTCTAGCTGTGGCCACAAGAGACTTCACCACCAGAAGCCAAAGGCCTAGGAGGATGGAGCTCAAAAGGGCCTGGCCCCTAACACTGGCTACCACAGGTTCCAAGAGTTTCCTTTGTAATGTGTGGGGAGCCGGCTGTGGGTGGGGGAGGGAGGAGAAGCAGGGGCAAAAGCTCACTGTGCAATCAGGCCTATGACCTGTCTCCCCCTCCTCCCCGTCCCCCAAGAGGTCTTCCCAGGAGAGGAGGCTTCCGGCAGCTTCCAACCAGTTCCCTAGATTCATTTTTTCATTTGGCCAATAAATACATATTGCACCTGACTATGGGCCAGGAACTGTTCTAGATGCTTGTTCTAGATGTTCTAGATGCTTACATCACAGAGAAAAAGAACAGAGATCCCTGCCTTGTAGCTCTGATTCACACAGCAATCCAGAAATGCCAAAACTCAGCAACAAAACAGTCATGGATCAAACTGGAAGTCAAACTTTCATCAGCTGTGTGAAAAACAGGTAATACTGACTTGGACTGAAAACATTAGATTATTTAAAGAAAAACAGAGAAAACTCAAACATAATAAAACATTAACATTAATAAATACATTTAAGACTCTTCTTTGGGGAAAACCAGAGTTAAAACAGTCAAATCTCTGGCAAATAACAAAAAAGATAAAATGATAAATGAAGCAGATATAGGGAAAAAATTAAAAAGTGTAAGGCACTCATAATACCTATGGACAATTAATCTTCGACAAAGGAGGCAAGAACATACAACAGGAAAAAGACAGTCTCTTCAGCAAGTAGTGTTGGGAAAGCTGGACAGCCACATGTAAATCAATAAAGTTAGAACACACCCTCACACCACACCATACACAAAAACAAACTCAAAGTGGCTTAAAGATCTAAATATAAGGACACTGTAAAAGTCCTAGAAGAGAACATAGGCAAAACATTCTCTGACATAAATCATACCAATGTTTTCTCAGGTCAGTCTCCCAAGGCAATAGAAATAAAAACAAAAATAAACAAATGGGACCTAATCAAACTTACAAGCTTTTGCACAGCAAAGGAAACCATAAACAAAATGAAAAGGCAACCTACAGACTAGGAGAAAATATTTGCAAATGATGCAAGTGACAAGGGTTTAATTTCCAAAATATACCAACAGCTCATACAATTCAACAACAAAAAAACAACCCAATCAAAAAATGGGCAGGAGATCTAAATAGACATCTCCAAAGAAGACATACAGATGGGCAAGAGGCACAAGAAAACCTGCTCAACATCGCTAACTAATAGAGAAATGCAAATCAAACCTACAATGAGGTACCACCTCACACCACTCAGAATGGCCATCATCAAAAAGTCTACAAATAACAAATGCTGGTGAGGGTGTGGAGAAAAGGGAGCCCTCCTACACTGTTGGTAGGAATGTAAATTGGTGCAGCCACTGTGGAAACATGTATGCATGTTTCCACAAGTATGGAGGTTCCTCAAAAAACTAAAAGTAGAGTTGCCATAAGATCTAGCAATCCCATTCCTGGGCATATACCCAGACAAAACTATAATTCAAAAAAATACATACACCCCAATATTCATAGCAGCACTATTCACAATAGCCAAGACATGGAAACAATCTAAATGTGCATTGACAGATGAGTGGATAAAACAGATGTGGTGTATATGTATACAATGGAATATTACTCAGCCATCAAATAGAATGAAATAATGCCATTTGCAGCAACATGGGTAGGCCTAGAGATTATCATACTAAGCAAAGTAAGTCTGAAAGAGAAAGACTGGGGACTTCCCTGGTGGTGCAGTGGTTAAGAATCCGCCTGCCAGTGCAGGGGACACAGGTTCGATCCCTGGTCCAGGAAGATCCCACATGCCACAGAGCAACTAAGCCCATGCACCACAACTGCTGTGCCTGCACTCTAGAGCCTGCAAGCCACAACTACTGAGCCCACGTTCCACAACTACCGAAGCCCGCATGCCTAGAGACCGTGCTCCGCAACTGAAGAAGCCACCACAATGAGAAGCCTGCACACCACAACGGAGAGTAGCCCCTGCTCACCACAACTAGAGAAAGCCCGCATGCAGCAACAAAGACCCACTGCAGCCAAAAATAAATAAATAAATATATCTTTAAAAAGAAAACAAAGAAAGACAAACACCATGTGATATCACTTATATGTGGAATCTAAAATATAACACAAAGCAACACATCTACAAAACAAAAACTGACTCAGAGATATAGAGAACAGACTTGTGGCTGCCAAGGGCAGTGGGGAAGAGAGGGAAGGACTGGGAGTTTGGGATTAGCAGAGGCAAACTATTCTATTATATATAGAATGGATAAACAACAAGGTCCTATTTTATAGCACAGGGAACTGTATCAAATATCCTGTGATAAACCATAATGGAAAAGAATATGAAAGTTATATATATAACTGAGTCACATTGCTGTACAGCAGAAAGCAACATTCTAAATCAACTATACTTCAATAAAATTTTTTTAATTTTTAAAGCAAACTTTCACCCTCCCCCCCCAAAAAAACTGCAAGGCACTTAACTATTAATATTTTTTACTAATGAATTTGAAGATCTCAACAATATGGATGATTGTTTGGAGAAAATAGAAATTATAAAAATCAATCCTTTAAGAATTCTTTAAGATTAATAATCAAGGAAAAAGTTACCAAATATTTACTTCCATAAAAGGCTACATGTCCACATGTCAAATTTAACTTCTAAGAAACCGCTAATTCTTGTCATGTGAACAATTTTACTACCTGAAAAAAAGTTGAACAGCAATCTAATTTATTTTATGAATGTATCCTAACTCTGACACTAAAATCTGAGAGAAATAGTAAACAACATGGATTCTCCTCACTTAAAGAATAAGTGTAGAGGGACTTCCCTGGTGGTGCAGTGGATAAGAATCCACCTGCCAATGCAGGGGACAAGGGTTTGATCCCTGGTCTGGGAAGATCCCACATGCCAAGGAGCAGCTAAGCCTGTGCGCCACAACTATTGAGTTTGCGCTCTAGAGCCCATGAGCCACAACTACTGAGCCCATGTGCTGCAACTACTGAAGCCCGCGCACCTAGAGCCCATGCTCTGCAACAAGAGAAGCCACTGTGATGAGAAGCCCGCGCACCGCAAAGAAGAGCAGCCCCTGCTTGCCGCAACTAGAGAAAGCCTGCGCACAGCAATGAAGACCCAACACATCCAAAAATAAATAAAATTTTTAGAAAAGAAAAGATATAAGTGTAGGGATTAGCATATATAAGCTATTACATATAGAACGGATAAACAACGAAGTCCTACTGTATAGCACAGAGAACTATATTCAACATCCTGTGATAAACCATAATGGAAAAGAATATGAAGAAGAATGTATAAATATGTATAACTGAATCACTTTGCTGTATAGCAGAAATTAACACAACATTGTAAATCAACTGTACTTCAATAAATTTTTTAAAAAGTGTAATAATCCTAGATAAAATACCAGAAAATAGAATTCAATAGAATATTAAAAGAATAATGCTTAACAATAAAGTAGGATCCATCCCAGGATTGCATAAATGATTTAGTGTTAGGAAATTAGTCATATAATCTCCCAGATCAGGGCATCAATTTTTTAGTGACAGCCTTATGCTTAGACTCTTGTTAAATTCAACATGTTTACCTCATGAAAATTCTAAAATCTGGGAATAGAATGATACTTGCTAAACATAATAAAGTATATATTATACAAAGAATTTATCTTCCATGAGGATCCTGGTTATATTCAAATAATTGTGTATTTAATTATATGACACTATCAATGGGAAGAAAATATATAAATACTCTCCTTGTTTATTCTATTTCTTTCACATTGTTGAAATAATACCTTTCGATCAATGTGTAAGGTTAATATTAAGTAATTCCTTCCCCTCCCCTTCCCGTCAAGTTATCATTAACTTGGTGCATCTCAGAACAAATAGCTTAAATCTGAGGAAATCAGACATATCTCAAATGAACAATTCACTTCACACCTACCAACGTAACACTCAAGTTTTGATGTTAAAATCAGGAACAAGACAGGGAGGCTTGTTATCGCCATTATTAACTAAGATTGTTCAGAAAGGCCTGATCAGTACAATAAGAAACAGCATTTAAATCTATAACTATTAAAAATGAGACTATACTATCATTTTCATTCATTCATTCATGACAAGATTGTATTTTTGTAAAATTCAAGACAATTTAATCTAAAAATGTATCAGAAATAATAAGAGAGCTCAGTACCATGTTACTAATAAATATGCAAAACTCCTGAGTGGGCAAGGGTGTGGTAAAACTGACATACTCATCTGTCGTTCGTAAGAATTTTTAAGTTGGTACAACCCTTTTGGAAACAATTTGGCAATAGGTGTTAGGAATCTTAGAATATTCATATAAAAATAAATAAATGACAGGACTTCCCTTTTGGCACAGTGGTTAAGACTCCTTGCTCCCAATGCAGGGGGCCCAGTTTCGATCCCTGGTCAGGAAACTAGATCCCACATGCATGCCTCAACTAAGAGTTCACATGCCACAACTAAGGAGCCTGCTTGCTGCAACTAAGACCCAGCACAACCAAATAAATAAATTTTTAAAATAAATCAAAAAATTAAATAAATAAATAAATGTTAATTCCCCTTATGACAGATAATCTTGCTTTCCCAAAATCTATTCCTGCTTCTTTCCTACTAACAGAATCTAGGGGCTTCCCTGGTGGCGCAGTGGTTGAGAGTCTGCCTGCTGATGCAGGGGACACCGGTTCATGCCCCGGTCTGGGAAGATCCCACATGCCTCAGAGCGGCTGGGCCCGTGAGCCATGGCTGCTGAGCCTGTGCGTCCGGAGCCTGTGCTCTGCAATGGGAGAGGCCACAACAGTGAGAGGCCCGCGTACTGCAAAAAAAAAAAAAAAAAAAAAAAAAAAGAATCTAAACTTTGGGGAGCAATGTACTCAGCCCAGATCTAAGGCAATCATGGTATGGTAGTCCTGTTACCTTTTGCCAGTGATGGGTGTAGGAGTACACATTTGACTTAGACCACATAAAGGAAAGTCTGCTCAAGACATTAATCCCTGCAAATAGAAAGCTCTTAAGAAGAAATCCCTTTTGCTCCTACCTCCTTCCTTCCTCCTTGGGATTCTATCAAATAATGATGTGATGCTTGGAGCTATGGCAGCTATTTTAGACCATGAGGGCATACATTATCAATACACTGAAAACAGAAAGCACCTGTGCTCTTGATGATATCACTGAGCCACTCCTCCAGCCTGTATAGTCTTTCCTCTAAATTTGCATCTGAACACATACTAGGCATCCATCATTCATGGCTGTCTGACATCTTTTTAATAACCCCATGATATTTTGGCAGTTTCACATGAGTCTTACCTCCCTGTACTAGGAATCCAAAGATCCACTTATCAGACTTCCTTATTACTAAACTGAGGACATGGGTCCCAAGTCCTGCCAGTATGACTCACCCGCATGAGACCTGGATTCAGAAGGGAGAGGTGAAATGACAGCCGTGTGCAAAGAGCTCAGTTTTCTAGTAGTGTGCTGTTGGAGGGAACCGGTCCTCCTAGAGAATATGTGGCAGAGTTTCTGGAGCCCAAAACCCAGGAGTCATTAGAGCAAAGCATCAGGAAATGGCAGCAAGAGTGTTTCACTAGAAGGTGCCACAATGGGATGGAGCAGATTTCCAGCTGCACTGTTCCTGGTTATATCCAAGCCTAGTTCTCTGCATCACCACCCCAACCCCCCAGAGATACCTATTATCTTGTGTAAAGATTCCTTTCTGCTTAAATATCCCCAGTAGATTCTCTCATTTACAAACAAGAGCCTGAAACTTTAATTCTACCTCTAGCAATCTATTCCAAAGAAAATAATACAAAACCTAGAAAGCACCTTACACATAGACATGACTATTGCTCTATTATTTATAATGGTTGAAAATTTTTTAAACAAGTTAAATGTCCCACAATGAGAAAATTATTAAGTAATTCATAATTAATCCAGTTGAAGCCTATAAAATATATATAATAATATGGAAAACTACTAAAACAAGAATGCAATAGAACAAAATCATATATAGTTTGATCACAGCCATGTTAATAGCAATGAGTCTCATAAGCATTTCTCCCACTTTTATTTATCCAACAAGTACCTCCTATGGTAAACACCTTAGGGGTATCTGCACAGCCCATGAGTCAGCCCATTTCCCTGAGAATCTGCCTTCCCACACCACAAGTGTGGGTCCTGGCAGCCATGTTTGTGCCTCATGATCCCTGCTCCCTGACCACAGTTGACCAGACCTGGGGAGACCACTTGAGCCAAGCTGAGTCAGTGAGAATCTTCTCCAGGTATCTGAACTCAAAATGTTAATGTTAATTTCTTCATGTGACTGGAACTGAGTGCCAAGTGAGAGAGATGGGGAGAAGGGGGATGAGGGGGAGACTGAGGGAGGGGAGAGAGGGACAGGGAGAGAGTGGGCCACTTTCTAGATTCTAGTCTCAGCCCATTCCTGAGTCCCAGCTTCCTCCGTCTCTTTGGGTTGTGAAAGAAATTCCTATGTCCTTGTAATAATTTTTTGACACTAACTAGTTTGAATGGGCTTCTGTTCCTCAGAACCAAAGATGGTTTTACTAGCACATTTCTAATGGTGAAACCTTAGAGGCCGTACACAATCTGAGGGCACCTCACCCTCAGCATCCCTGACTTCTTTTCTGTCCACCTTCACCTTCCCAGAGGCTGCACCTTGTACCTCGGCCTGTGCAGCCCGGCCAAAGTCACTCCAGGCAAATTTGGCCAAACCAGCTTGGACACCGAGCTCCCTTCATTGGACTGGTCAGAGTGGGGAACCAGAGAAGGATGAGAATGAGGAGAGCCAGAAGGTAACTATATAAGAATGGATTTGTCTTATGGAATACTACTCAGCCATAAAAGAAACAAAACTGTGCAATCTGCAGAGACAAGGATGGATCTAGAGACTGTCATACAGAGTGAAGTAAGTTAGAAAGAAAAAAATATATATCGTATAATATCACTTATATGTGGAATCTAGAAAAATGATACAGATGAACTTATTTGCAAAGCAGACACAGAGACACAGAAGTAGAGAAAGGACATATGGATACCATGGCGGGAAGGGGGGGTGGGATGAATTGGGATATTGGGGTGGACCTATAGACACTACTATTAGATAACTAATGAGACCCTACTGTACAGCACAGGGAACACTTCTCAGTGATCTGTGGTGACCTAAATGGGAAGGTAATCCAAAAACGAGAGGATATATGTAAACGTGTAGCTGATTCATTTTACTGTACAACAGAAACTAATACAACTTGTAAAGCAACTATAGTCCAATAAAAATTTAATTTAAAAAAAATAGACTTGGGGCTTCCCCGGTGGCGCAGTGGTTGAGAATCTGCCTGCTAATCCAGGGGACATGGGTTCTAGCCCTGGTCTGGGAGGATCCCATATGCCGCGGAGCAACTAGGCCCCTGAGCCACAACTACTGAGCCTGCGCGTCTGGAGCCTGTGCTCCGCCACAAGAGAGGCCACGACAGTGAGAGGCCCGCGCACCGCGATGAACAGTGGCCCCCGCTTACCACAACTAGAGAAAGCCCTCGCACAGAAACAACAACCCAACACAGCAAAAATAAATTAATTAATTAATAAACTCCTACCCCCAACATCTAAAAAAAAAAAAGAAAAAAATGGACTTGTCTTTACTGGAAGGAAAATAAAAATGTTGGAGATGGGAGTTGCTTAAAAAGCCTTGGCCAGAGCCAGAAGGAATAGTGAAGGAAGAAAGACAGTCTGGAGATTGGGCATTTTGAAAAGAAAGCAGAGATCTGAGCAGTTGCTAGAAGATCCAGTCTTCAAGGACACAAAGGGACAAAAGAGAACATTTAGGAAGTTTGCCAATAAATCCTCCTTGGTGATCCCATTAAGAAAACCTCAGTAAATCTGTTCATTATCCCCATCGAGGCTTTGAGAGACTTGTGCATTTCTTCTAGCTGCTTAACTGTATTGAGACTGTCTTAATGAAAAGAGGTCCAGTTTTTTTTTTTTCTGATTTCACAGGCGGGGAAAAAACGATCCATGCACTACTTGGATGGAGTATAGAGGATGAGATTTGGTGGTTGAGATCCTAAATATAAGAGGAAAGGGAGCACAGGAAGGTTTGTGCATTTTCTGAGGAGAGCGCCGCCGGCAAACGCACATTCCCCCAACTTCCCAGAGTGCAGGATGAGCTGTGGTGTGCAGAAAAGCCCCATTGTCCTTCTGCACCATTTGCAACAGAACCTCTCCAGGAACCCTGCTTGAAACGTAATTCAACTAATGGTGATGAGTTGGCTGCTGATCAGGATGATCAAAGCCTTTGCTGATGCAGAAAATCCGGAACTTTGAAAGGACCAGAGCTGGCATGTCTCCCCCGATTTCCCCGGGCAGTGATGCAGTCCAACCAGGACGGAGAAGTCTGGTCTCCCCTCCACACCCACAGGGCCCCTATGACAAGGGAGGCAAAGAGCTTCCCATTCCAGCACCCATTCCTGCCACCTCCAGAGAAACAAGTCAAATCCAGAGATAGGAGGCAATCCTTTCTTCTCTCTGATGCTCATTTTCCTCAAAGGAGACAGGCTTTCCCTGTGGTCTCCTGGGACTGATGAGAAAGGAGATTGGGGTATCAGAGAAAGCACTTTCTGGAAGGTCCATGTCTGCATATGTGAGGACAGTCCCACATGGGTCAGGAATAATGTCCTGAAAAGAAATTTATTTCTATCTTTTCTCTCCCATCCCATTAACTCAAAATCCTTTCTCCTCCTTCTTCTCCTGTCACACTCTTGATTCCTTGATTATTTGGAAAGACCTATGAGGTTTGTATAGAAAGATGATTGACCTGACATAAAGAATTCCCCACACAATCTAGCAAACACATCATCCCCTGCACCCCATGCACATCATGTCCCAGCCTGACCCCGACAACGGAGAGCATGGCCCACCCAGGGAGCTGACAGTTCTAATTAGGCAGAGAGACTTCACTAGCATAGCCATAGCAATGAGAACTCTCTGGAGAACACAACAAAAGCCTGGAGGATCTCGAGACATGTCTGTGCAAAACAGGGGAGAGAAATGTGCCAAGAAATGTGCTGACCATAAGATGTGATGTCCTAAACAGGCCCTGACCAATGCTTGTGTTGGAATGAGCCCCTCATTCATCCTCTCCATCTTCCATCAACCACCACCCAGTTATCCATCCACCTAATCACCCATCTTCCTTTTATCCACTCCACCTATTTAAGCATGCATCCATGCATCCATCCATCCACCCATCTACCCATCCACCCATCCTCCTTTCAGCTATCCATCCACAGATTCACCACCCTCTTTTTCATCCACCCTTTTATTCATCTATCTTTCCACCCAACCACCCATCTGCCCATCTCTCTGAGCTCCATCCAGCCAACCATTCATCCAACTGCAATGTTTTCAATCTCTAGGTTCATGTATGTCCTCAAAAAACCATGCTGCCACACATCCACTCACCCATCTATCCAACCAGCCTACTGCATGCAGGATCTATGCCAGGGTCTATGGCTACAGAAATGAGTACCAGCTGCTCCCCACCCATAAAGACCTCTCAGTCCAGTGAAGACGGTCCTTTATGAATAAAGCCCATGCAGTTAGCTCCTCTGGAGACCTGAATGTGTTCTCTGTCTGGGATCCTCAAGCAGCACATTCTGGTTTCCCACCCCATCAGCTCCATCACAGCCTGGCCCAGGGACGTTTTCCTAGCAGACCCAGAAGGCAAAAGAGGGGAGCAACATCCCACGTGGAGATGCCAAGAAGTGAGCTCCCAGCCACCCAGAGCAGTGCTGCTCAAGTCCCTGACCGGGTGGGGGGGATCTCTTTTCAAGGTACAAAGGACCCCTCATCTACACCACTTCCTCCCTTCAGCCTCTAGATCAGTGCTGTCCAGTAAAAATATAATGCAAGTCTGGGAAAGGGGAAGGGGAAGCTGGGACGAAGTGAGAGAGTGGCATGGACATATATACACTACCAAATGTAAAACAGATAGCTAGTGGGAAGCAGTCTCATAGCACAGGGAGATCAGCTCCATGCTTTGTGACTACCTAGAGGGATGGGATAGGGAGGGTGGGAGGGAGATGCAAGAGGAAGGAGATATGGGGGTATATGTATAACTGATTCACTTTGTTATAAAGCAGAAATTAACACACCATTGTAAAGCAATTATACTCCAATAAAGATGTTAATAAATAAATAAATAAAATGCAAGTCACATATTGAATATTAAATTTTCTAGGGCCCACATTTTAAAATGTCTTTAAAAAGGTGAAATTAATTTTAATATATTTTACTTAACACAATATATCTAAAATATTATCAGTTCCACATGTACTCAGTATAAAAATTATTGAGATAGTTCACGTATTTTGATACTAAGTCTTCAAAATCCAGTGTGTGTTTTATACTACGGCACATCTCAATTCGGTCGAGCCACATTTCAAGTGCTCAACAGCCACACGCAGCTCGCAGCTACCATATTTTAAGGCCAGACCCAAACATGAGGCCACCCTAATAATGTGGGGCCTTTTCAAATTGATGTTTGCTAAGTGTTTGCTAAGCAGTTAACCAGAGGACTAGCTAAGCAATGTGACAGGAAGGACAGGAAAACAAAGGGCACTGCAGATGATACTCACAGCCCCTCCTCCACTGTCCTGAGCAATTAAGGTCCAGCCCCAGACCGGCAAACCCTCTCTGCAAAACTCAGGCTCTGCAGTCACCAGACTGGCCTCCTCCAAACAGTCTAACCACCTTGAGTTACTTAACCGTGCTCCCCAGAAGACTGTCCCCACTTCTTAGAAGACCCTAAGGGAATTCTTCCCAACCATAGGCAGTGAGACCTGTCATCACAGCTCTGTCCACGTTCAGGTTTCTCTTAGCTCCCCTGAGAGATGGGGTTCCAGGATGTTATTCAGCCAGCCCACCTCTCAACCAGCTTTATCCCTGCTCAGATTCCATTTTCTCTGTTCAAGTGAATTCTCTCTTCTCCAGGACCAGCCGATGAGGCTGGGGAAATATACAAATATTGGTCCCCAGGACAGAGACTGCCCAGTTCTTACATACTTGGAGATCTTATAGTTTCTCTGAGACCCCCCAGCAGCTTATGGGGTACAGATGCCTGTCTCATTCTAGAGATGAAGAAACTGAGGCTCAGAGAGGCTGAGTGCCTTACCCAGAGTTACATAGGGTATCAATAAAAGTGATGCAGCAGATTGGACCACAGGTGCCCACTGTCTACGTCGCTGCCCTCTTCCCTCCCACCCTTCCCCACAGGCAGCCCCTCTAGACAAAGAGAACAGGCAGAGGAAAGGGCTCTCAGAGGGTCTCCTCCAAGGTCGCAGAGCCATTCCACCACCAAGGCAGGCCCATGAAGAGAAGCCCTCACCAACCAGTCCCACCTTCCTCCCATCCTGTCTCCCAGAGACAGCACGCCTTGGAGAGCGTGACCTGCAGGTGCCTTCAACAAGCTCAGGGACTTCACACCTCCATGCCTCCACCCATGCTGCTCCTTCTGCCTGTAATGTTCTCCTTTCCCTTTCCTGCTCAAAAAAGTCCTTACAGCCTTCGAGGCTTGACCAGAGCTCAGCTCAGTTAAGCCTTCCGTGACAGCCCCAAGAAGAATGACTGTTCCACCTGCATTTTTCCCTGTGAACAATACATTTGCTGATTCAGGTGCCCCTCCATACTCTGACCCGCACAAAGAGCAGATATGGATCCTGTAACCAAAACAGTGCCCAACAAGCAGGGACTGGCACACAGTAAGGACTCAGAAAATGTTTATAAGTAATCAGGTGGGAAGCTTATGGTGCATTAATAACCTGTGTCACCAATGGGCTGTCTGGGTCCCCATTCTTTTTTTATTTTAATTTTATTGGAGTACAGTTGATTTACAATGCTGTGTTAGTTTCAGGTGTACAGCAAAGTGATTCAGTTATACATACACATATATTCTTTCTTTTTTAGATTCTTTTCTCACGTAGGTTATCACAGAATATTGAATAGAGTTCCCTGTGCTACACAGTAGGTCCTTGTTGGTTATCTGTCTTACATACAGTAGTATGTGTATGTTCATCCCAACCTCCTGATTTATTCTGGGTCCCCACTCTTAATCTCAACCTCCTCCCGTTTCTCCAGAAGCCCATGTGCCTATGGACACCCCAGCCTCGGTGCAGCAGGGCCATTGGGAAAAACCTGCACACATGTTCACATGCAGAGCCCCTCCTGGAGTGACTCTCCTGGGGTCCCAGCTTCCATCTTTAACTGTCTGTCCCCTTGGCAGCAAAATTCCCAGGGATCTGTAGCCTCTTCCCTTCCCTACCCATCCACTGAAAGCGACATCCTCTTGGATCTAGATGGGAGATATCAAAAGTCACAGGTAATTTAGTTTGCTCAAGAGCATATCAGGAGATTATTTATTTGTGTTCTCTAGAAAATGAAGGCCATAGTAGATCTCGCTGATTATATTACCCCACTGAGAGGCAGAAATAATCCTGGAAGTGGCAAGTTAAATCACTACTTTGTAATTTACTGAAACAAAACTAATACCAAAAGAAATATTTTCTCCACCGTTTTATAGCAATTTCACCATTAAACTGTCTTTGATTGCAATTCATAACAATGAATAAAGAATAGGAAAAAGAATATCTTCAACCCAGCCAAGAAATTTATTTTTCTGAACACTAAAAATTTTCCCCATTTTCTCCAGGCAAAAGCACTGGGTGCCATTTCCAGAGTAGCCACAGCCCACCTAAAATGATGAGTAGGAATGACGAGGGTCACACTGTGTGTGCAAACAGCTTCATCCTCCCTCCTCCCCTGAGAAAGCCACCAAGTCCTCTTGCTGGGACTGAAGGCTGGACGGCCCTCACTGGAGCAGCCCACATGAGTCAGCACGGCAGTGTTCCTCGTGCAGACTCCCAGAGAGCCTTGGACTCTGGGGGTCAGCATCTTTGGCCTTCAAGTCCAGGGGTATTTATGGTAACGGCTCCTGGAGGGGGTGGGGACCCAGCTCCCAGGTACAGATGGACTCTGGGAGTATCTAGACATCAACCCACACAGAGGCTGGCGACGGTCACTGAGAGAGGGAGGCAGGACCACTGGCCTTCAGCCACAGCTCCACAGTGAAGGAACTTACCTCCTGAACTTTTGGGTTCCCGAATCTCAAAGAGAGCAGCTCCACAAAGCCTGGGATGGAGAGACAAGAAGGAAGCGGGGTACTGGGCACCCTGATCAGCTGGGTGACCCTTCCTCACTTAGACACTCCCCTTAGGCCATCCCCTTCACCCCTGTGGACTCTATTCCCACGTGACCCTCAGATCTCTATCTCCAGCCATCTCTCTACTCCACGTGCCGGACTAAAATAGCCAACTGCCATCTTGACATTTCCTCTCAGACATTTCAACATCATTACAAAGTCATGGACATTTAAAACTCAACCATCCAAATTTGGGCTAGTGATTTTCTCCACCAAACCTGACTTTCCCTACTTAAGGGATTGGCACCTTCCTCCAGCCAGCCAGCCCACAGGGCAAGCCAGACACCTGGAAGCCACCCTCAGCACCTCCCCTCTGCTCACACCACATGCCCGACCCTCCCAAGTCCCAGTGATTCCACTTCTTTATTGCCTCTTGAATAAGTGTACCTTTCTGCATCTCCACCTCCACCACCTGGTCCAAGCCACCACTGTCTCTCACCTGGACACCTGCACTCATCCCCTAACGGGCTTCCTTACTTGCATTCTGGCTCCTGGACAATCCATTCTCAATCAGGAGCCAGGGTCACTTGCCCTCTGCTTAAAACCTTCAGTACTATCCCACTGCTTGTACATAAAGACCACATTTCTTCTCCAGCCTTCATGGCTCTGTGTGGTCTGGCTCCAGCCTGTCTCTCCCATTCCACCTCCCACTACAGACACTTGCTCTCTGCACTCCAGCTATCATTTGGTCTCTTGAACTCACCTCGACCATCCCATCACAGGGCCCTTACCCTCCATTCATACCCCACCTTTCTTGCTTAATTATCTCAGGTTATCCTTCAGGTCTCAGCTTAAACATGCCTTCCCATGGTAGGAAGTCTTCCTTACCATGTACACATTTTCCTTACAGCACTCATCACAGTTTACGATAATGCTTTCATACATATGATTATTAAATACCTGGCACCGCTAGAATATAAGCTCCATGAGGGCAGGGACCATAGATTTTGCTTATCACCATGCCTCCAGTGAGTAATTATTATGTAGATGAATAATGAATAAGGACAAAATCAGGGTTCTGTCATGGCCCAAGTGCCTTTTCTCAAAAGAAGAATATACTCTCCACATGACTCAGCCAAAATGTCAGCCCCCAGTGGCCCTAGATTGACCCTTGGCCCCAATAGCAAACTGACTCTGGAGCCAGCCCCTCATTTATTCCTCCCTTGAGTGAGAGTTTGTGGATGGCTCAGGGCCACTTGTCCACATACTTGAAGACATACACCCCAGTGTTCTCCCAGGCACACCCTGTAGGCACCAGTGACACAATGGGAAAAGGAGCAATAGGCAGAGAGTGATCAAGATGGCAGAGTAGTAGGACGTGAAGCTCATCTTCTCCCACAAATGCACCAAAAATACATCTACACCTAGAGTCTGTCATACAGAGTGAAGTAAGTCAGAAAGAGAAAAACAAATAACGTATGCTAACACATATATATGGAATTTAAGAAAAAAAATGTCATGAAGAACCTAGGGGTAAGACAGGAATAAAAACACAGACCTACTAGAGAATGGACTTGAGGATATGGGGAGGGGTAAGGGTAAGCTGTGCCAAAGTGAGAGAGTGGCATGGACATATATACACTACCAAATGTAAAACCAATAGCTAGTGGGAAGCAGCCGCATAGCACAGGGAGGTCAGCTCTGTGCTTTGTGACTACCTAGAGGGGTGAGATAGGGAGGGTGGGAGGGAGGGAGATGCAAGAGGGAAGGGATATGGGGATATATGTATAGCTGATTCACTTTGTTATAAAGCAGAAACTAACACACCATTGTAAAGCAATTATACTCCAATAAGATGTTAAAAAAAAAAAAAACTACATGTGGAACGATTCCCACAGAATATCTACTGAACTCTGGCAGAAGACCTCAGACTGCTGAAAGGGCAAGAAAATCTCCAAGTAACCAGGTAGGAAAAAAGAAAAAGAAAAAAAAAGAAAGTGAGCAAGGAATCAGGATGGGACCTGCACTCCTGGGAGGAAGCTGTGAAAGAGGAAAGGTTCCTGCACCCTGGGAAGCTCCCTCATCAGTGGGGAGATTTGCAGGGACAGAGAGGACTTCAGAGCCTCAGAGGAGAACACAGCAGCTGGTTTGTGGCAGCCAGAGCAGAGGGAGAACTACCCAGACAGTCAGTGCCGCCACCCTGCACTCTCCAGCCTTAGACACATGACCCCCAGTGTGGCTGAGGGCTGGGTGCTAGAACTCAGGCTTCAGATATCAGAACCAGAGAGAGGACTGGGGTTGGCTGTGTGGAAACAGCCTAAGGAGGCTGGAACCCAGTGTGACCACAACTGAGGGTGTAAGCAGAGAAAGTCTGGGCTAGCTTAGAGGCCAGTCGCCATTGTTTGGGGGGTGCATGAGGTGAGAGGAGGAACGCAGGTTGTAGCCTTGTTCCCTGTGTGCACACTTGCAGAGAGCAGGACACTACCTGTACGGGTTCCAAGTGTGGTCACAAGCCTCCACCACCGCCCAGCCAGAGGCCAGGAGTGGTCGCAGGCCCCCGATGTCTCCCTCCCGGACACCAGGAGCGGTTGCAAGCCCCCACTGCCTCCATCCCAGACCCTGGGAGTGGTCGCCAGCCACCACCACTGTCCTCGCAGACTCTAGGAGGGGTCAGGAGTACCTCTGCTCCCATCATGTGCTCCAGGGGCACACCTGAGCTGCCAACACTGCCAAGAACCCTAGGACTGGGAACCAGCCACCAGATCTGCACACCCCCTATCAAGGGGATAATGACGAGCACGTGCTGAGGAAAGAGACGACAGGCATCCATACTAAAAACAGCCCTCGCACAAAATATATTAAAGCTACACAGGGACACCTATACATATAAATAGCCCTCCAGGACCAGAGTAGATAATTGTTTCTCCTAAACTCACAGAGTAAGAGAAATATAAGTAAAATGAAGAAGCAGAGGAACCACTCCCAGTTAAAAGACCAAGAGAATTCCCCTGAAAGAACAAACAATGAAACAGAGCTCTTCAGCCTATTAGACAACAATTTCAAAAAGGAGGTAATGAAAATACTGAAGGAATTAAGAAAGGCTATCAACAGAAAGGCAGAGTACTATAAGAAGGAACTAGAAACTATAAAAAGGAACAAAGAAAAATTATAAAACTCATTTGCAGAGACAAAAGCTGAGCTAAAGAAAGTGAATAGCAGAATGAATAATGCAGAAGAACAGACAAGTGACCTGGAAGATAGACTAATGGAAATCACCCAAACAGGACAGAAGACAGGAAGCCAGACCAAAAAAAAAGAAAGCAATATAAGGAACCTATGGGATAATATAAAGTGTGCCAATCTATACATAATAGGGATTCCAGAAGGGGAAAAAAGACAAATGGGGATCAAAAATGTATTTGAAGAAATTATAGCTAAAAACTTCTCAAATCTAAAGAAGGAAACAGATATCCAGGTACAGGAAGCACAAAAGGTCCCAAACAAGATAAACCCAAACAGACCTACACTAAGACATGTTATAATAAAAATGGCAAAAGTTAAAGATAAAGAGAGGATTCTAAAGGCAGCAAGAGAAAAACAAAGAGTTAATTATACGGGAACCTCCATAAGGCTATCAGCTGATTTCTCTACAGAAACATTGCAGGCCAGAAGGGAGTGGCAAAATATATTCAAAGTCCTGAAAGGGGAAAATCTGCAACCCAGGATACCCAGAAAGATTATCATTTAGAATAGAAGGAGAAATAAAGAACTTCTCAGACAAGCAAAAACTAAAAGAATACAATATTAAATCTATCGTAAAAGAAATATTGAAAGTTCTTCTCTGAATAGAAAAGAAGAATCTATAGGAAAGAGAAAATCACAATCAGAAAGTAAATCATTAAATAAGCCAGTACACAGATTAAAAGAATAAATCAACAAAATTCTGTGGAAGTGATGATAATGAACAGCTAAAGGATGAACATTAAGATGTAAAAGAGGACATCAAAATCATAAAATGTGGAGGAGGAGAGTAAGAAAATGTAGGGGTTTTTTTCCTAGAATCCATTTGAGCCTATATGACTCCCAGTCTAAGGCAAGTAGAGATAGGAAGGAGTGAGCATACTTGAAAAACAGAGTAACCACAAAACAAAAACATACAACAGATTCACAAAAACCAAAAAGAAGAGAACATAAGTATAATACAAAAGAAAATCAGGACTTCCCTGGTGGCGCAGTGGTTGAGAGTCCGCCTGCTGATGCAGGGGACACAGGTTCGTGCCCCGGTCCGGGAAGATCCCACATGCCGCGGAGTGGCTGGGCCCATGAGCCATAGCCGCTGAACCTGCACATCTGGAGCCTGTGCTCTGCAATGGGAGAGGCCACAACAGTGAGAGGCCCACGTACCGCAAAAAAAAAAAAAAGAAAAAGAAAAGAAAATCATCAAACAACAAAAGGAAAAAGAAAAAGGTACAAAGAAGAAATACAAAATCAATGGGAAAACAAGGTTGAAAACAGTAATAAATACACATCTATCAATAATTATCTTTCGGACTTCCCTGGTGGTCCAGTGGTAAAGAATCTGCCTTTCAATGCAGGGGACACGGGTTCAATCCCTGGTCAGGGAACTAAGATCCCACATGCCGTGCAGCGCAGCCAAAATAAATAAATAAATAAAAAATAATTACCTTAAATGTCAATGGACTAGGGACTTCCCTGGTGGTGCAGTGGTTAAGAATCCGCCTGCCGGAAAAAAAAGCCTGGGAGAGTGGGAAGATGGCAGAAGAGTAAGACACGGAGATCACCTTCCTCCCCAAAGATACATCAGAAATACATCTACACGTGGAACTGCTCCTACAGAACACCCACTGAACTCTGGCAGAAAACCTCAGACCTCCCAAAAGGCAAGAAACTCCCCACGTTCCTGGGTAGGGCAAAAGAAAAAAACAGACAAAAGAATAGGGACGGGACCTGCACCAGTGGGAGGGAGCTGTGAAGGAGGAAAAGTTTCCACACACTACAAGCCCCTTCACGGGCGGAGACTGCGGGTGGCGGAGGGGGGAGCTTCGGGGCCACGGAGGAGAGCGCAGCAACAGGGGTGCGGAGGGCAAAGCGGAGAGATTCCCGCACAGAGGATCGATGCCGACCAGCACTCACCAGCCCCAGAGGCCTGTCAGCTCACCCGCTAGGGCGGGCGGGGCTGGGAGCTGAGGCTCCGGCTTCAGTCGCAGGGAGAGGACTGGGGTTGGCAGCGTGAACACAGCCTGAAGGGGTTAGTGCGCCATGGCTAGCCGGGAGGGGGTCCGGAAAAATGTCTGGAGCTGCCGAGGAGGCAAGAGACTTTTTCTTCCCTCTTTGCTTCCTGGTGCGCGAGGAGAGGGGATGAAGAGCACCGCTTAAGGGCTTCCCTGGTGGTGCAGTGGTGGAGAGTCCGCCTGCCGATGCAGGGGACACGGGCTCGTGCCCCGGTCTCGGAGGATCCCACATGGCACAGAGCGGCTAGGCCCGTGAGCCATGGCCACTGAGCCTGCGTGTCCAGAGCCTGTGCTCCGAAACGGGAGAGGCCGCAGCAGTGAGACGCCCATGTACCACAAAAAAAAAAAAAAAACAGAGCACTGCTTAAAGGAGCTCCAGAGACGGGCGCAAGCCGCAGCTATCAGCGAGGACCCCAGAGACGCGCATGAGACGCTAAGGCTACTACTGCCACCACCAAGAAGCCTATGTGCGAGCACAGGTCACTATCCACACCCCCCTTCCGGGGAGCCTGTGCAGACCGCCAATGCCAGGGTCCCGTGATCCAGGGACAACTTCCCCAGGAGAACGCATGGCGCGCCTCAGGCTGATGCAACATCACGCTGGCCTCTGCCACCGCAGGCTCGCCCCGCACTACGTGCCCCTCCCTCCCCCCAGGCCTGAGTGAGCCAGAGGCCCCGAGTCACCTGCTCCTTTAACCCCGTCCTGTCTGAGCGAAGAACAGAAGCCCTCCGGCGACCTACACGCAGAGGCGGGGCCAAATCCAAAGCTGAACCCCGGGCGCTGTGCCAACAAAGAAGAGAAAAGGGAAATCTCTCCTAGTAGCCTCAGGAGCAGCGGATTAAATCTCCACAATCAATTTGATGTACCCTGCATCTGTGGAATACATGAATAGACAACGAATCATCCCAACTGAGGAGGTGGACTTTGAGAGCAAGATTTATTATTTTTTCCCCTTTTCCTCTTTTTGCTCTTGGTGCTGCAGCCAGGAGTCAGTGCTGTGCCTCTGAGGTGAGAGAGCCAACTTAGGACACTGGGCCACAAGAGACCTCCCAGCTCCACATAATATCACACAGCAAAAATCTCCCAGAGATCTCTACCTCAACACCAACACCCAGCTTCACTCAACGACCAGCAAGCTACAGTGCTGGACATCCTATGCCAAACAACTAGCAAGAAAGGAACACAATCCCACCCATTAGCAGAGAGGCTGCCTAAAATCATAATAAGGCCACAGACACCCCAAAACACACCACCAGACGTGGACCTGCCCACCAGAAAGACAAGATCCAGCCTCATCCACCAGAACACAGGCACTGGTCCCCTCCACCAGGAAGCCTACACAACCCACTGAACCAACCTTAGACACTGGGGACAGACACCAAAAACAACAGGAACTATGAACCTGCAGCCTGCAAAAAGGAGACCCCAAACACAGTAAGATAAGCAAAATGAGAAGATAGAAAAACACACAGCAGATGAAGGAGCAAGATAAAAACCCACCAGACCTAACAAATGAAGAGGAAATAGGCAGTCTATGTGAAAAAGAATTCAGAATAACAATAGTAAAGATGATCCAAAATCTTGGAAATAGAATAGACAAAATGCAAGAAACATTTAACAAGGACCTAGAAGAACTAAAGATGAAACAAGCAACAATGAACAAAACAATAAGCGAAATTAAAAATACTATAGAAGGGATCAGTAGCAGAATAACTGAGGCAGAAGAATGGATAAGTGACCTGGAAGATAAAATAGTGGAAATAACTACTGCAGAGCAGAATAAAGAAAAAAGAATGAAAACAGCTGAGGACAGTCTCAGAGACCTCTGGGACAACATTAAACACACCAACATTCGAATTATAGGGGTCCCAGAAGAAAAAGAGAAAAAAAAAGGGACTGAGAAAATATTTGAAGAAATTATAGTTGAAAACTTCCCTAATATGGGAAAAGAAATAGTTAATCAAGTCCAGGAAGCACAGAGAGTTGCATACAGGATAAATCCAAGGAGAAACACGCCAAGACACATATTAATCAAACTGTTCAAAAATTAAATATAAAGAAAATATATTAAAAGCAGCAAGGGAAAAGCAAAAAATAACATACAAGGTAATCCCCATAAGGTTAACAGGTGATCTTTCAGCAGAAACTCTGCAAGCCAGAAGGGAGTGGCAGGACATATTTAAAGTGACGAAGGAGAAAAACCTACAACCAAGATTACTCTACCCACTAAGGATCTCATTCAGATTTCATGGAGAAATTAAAACCTTTACAGACAAGCAAAAGCTGAGAGTTCAGCACCACCAAACCAGCTTTACAACAAATGCTAAAGGGACTTCTCTACGCAAGAAACACAAGAGAAGGAAAAGACCTACAATAATGAACCCAAAACAATTAAGAAAATGGGAATACGAAAGTACATATCAATAATTACCTTAAATGTAAATGGATTAAATGCTCCAACCAAAAGACACAGACTGGCTAAATGGAAACAAAAACAAGACACATATATTTGCTGTCTACAAGAGACCCACTTCAGACCTAGGGACACACACAGACTGAAAGTGAGGGGATGGAAAAAGATATTCCATGCAAATGGAAATCAAAAGAAAGCTGGAGTAGCAATTCTCATATCAGACAAAATAGACTTTAAAATAAATACTATTACAAGGGACAATGAAGGACACCACATAATGATCAAGGGATCAATCCAAGAAGAAGATATAGCAATTGTAAATATTTATGCAGCCAACATAGGAGCACCTCAATACATAAGGCAAATACTAACAGCCATAAAAGGGGAAATCAACAGTAACACATTCATAGTAGGGGACTTTAACACCCCACTTTCACCAATGGACAGATCATCCAAAATGAAAATAAATAAGGAAACACAAGCTTTAAAGGATACATTAAACAAGATGGACTTAATTGATATTTATAGGACATTCCATCCAAAAACAACATAATATACATTTTTCTCAAATGCTCATGGAACATTGTCCAGGGTAGATCAAATCTTTGGTCACAAATCAAGCCTTGCTAAATTTAAGAAAATTGAAATTGTATCAAGTATCTTTTCCGACCACAACTCTAAGAGACTAGATATCAATTACAGGAAAAGATCTGTAAAACATACAAACACATGGAGGCTAAACAATACACTACTTAATAACGAAGTGATCACTGAAGAAATCAAAGAGGAAATCAAAAAATACCTAGAAACAAATGACAATGGAGACACGATGACCCAAAACCTATGGGATGCAGCAAAAGCAGTTCTAAGAGGGAAGTTTATAGCAATACAATCCTACCTTAAGAAACAGGAAACATCTCGAATAAACAACCTAACCTTGCACCTGAAATGATTAGAGAAAGAACAAAAAAAACCCAAAGTTAGCAGAAGGAAAGAAATCATGAAGATCAGATCAGAAATATGAAAAAGAAATGAAGGAAACGATAGCAAAGATCAATAAAACTAAAAGCTGGTTCTTTGAGAAGATAAACAAAATGGATAAACCATTAGCCAGACTCATCAAGGAAAAAAGAGAGAAGACTCAAATCAATAGAATTAGAAATGAAAAAGGAGAAGTAACAACTGACACAGCAGAAATACAAAAGATCATGAGAGATTACTACAAGCAACTCTATGCCCATAAAATGGACAACCTGGAAGAAATGGACAAATTCTTAGAAATGCACAACCTGCCAAGACTGAATCAGGAAGAAATAGAAAATATGAACAGACCAATCACAAGCACTGAAATTGAAACTATGATTAAAAATCTTCCAGCAGGGCTTCCCTGGTGGCGCAGTGGTTGAGAGTCCACCTGCTGATGCAGGGGACACGCATTCATGCCCCGATCCAGGAAGATCCCACATGCCGCGGAGCAGCTGGGCCTGTGGACCATGGCCGCTGACCTGCACATCCAGAGCCTGTGCTCCGCAACGGGAGAGGCCGCAGTACTGAGAGGCCTGCGTACCGCAAAAAAAAAAAATCAACAAACAAAAGCCCAGGACCAGATGGCTTCACAGGCCAATTCTATCAAACATTTAGAGAAGCGTTAACACCTATCCTTCTCAAACTCTTCCAAAATACAGCAGAGGGAGCAACACTCCCAAACTCATTCTACGAGGCCACCATCACCCTCATACCAAAACCAAACAAAGACGTCACAAAGAAAGAAAACTACAGGCCGATATCACTGATGAACATAGATGCAAAAATCCTCAACAAAATACTAGAAAACAGAATACAACAGCACATTAAAAGGATCATACACCATGATCAAGTGGGGTTTATTCCAGGAAGGCAAGGATTCTTCAATATACCCAAATCAGTCAACGTCATACACCATATTAACAAATTGAAGGAGAAAAACCATGATCATCTCAATAGATGCAGAGAAAGCTTTTGACAAAATTCAGCACCCATTTATGATAAAAACCCTGCAGAAGGTAGTCATAGAGGGAACTTTCTTCAACATAATAAAGGCCGTATATGACAACCCCACAGCCAACATCATCCGCAATGGTGAAAAACTGAAAGCATTGCCACTAAGATCAGGAACAAGACAAGGTTGCCCACTCTCACCACTCTTATTCAACATAGTTTTGGAAGTTTTAGCCACAGCAATCAGAGAAGAAAAGGAAATAAAAGAAATCCACATCGGAAAAGAAGAAGTAAAGCTGTCACTGTTTGCAGATGACATGATACTATACATAGAGAATCCTAAAGATGCTACCAGAAAACTACTAGAGCTAATCAATGAATTTGGTAAAGTAGCAGGATACAAAATTAATGCACAGAAATCTCTGGCATTCCAATACACTAATGATGAAAAATCTAAAAGTGAAATTAAGAAAACACTCCCATTTACCATTACAACAAAAAGAATAAAATATCTAGGAATAAACCCACCTAAGGAGACAAAAGACCTGTATGCAGAAAATTATAAGACACTGATGAAAGAAATTAAAGATGATACAAATAGAAGGAGAGATATACCATGTTCTTGGATTGGAAGAATCAACATTGTGAAAATGACTCTACTACCCAAAGCAATATACAGATTCAATGCAATCCCTATCAAACTACCACTGGCATTTTTCACAGAACTGGAACAAAAAATTTCACAGTTTCTATGGAAACACAAAAGACCCTGAATAGCCAAAGCAATCTTGAGAACAAAAAATAGAGCTGGAGGAATCAGGCTCCCTGACTTCAGACTATAATACAAAGCTACAGTAATCAAGACAGTATGGTACTGGCACAAAAACACAAAGATAGATCAATGGAACAGGATAGAAAGCCCAGAGATAAACCCACGCACATACGGTCACCTTATCTTTGATAAAGGAGGCAGGAATGTACAGTGGAAAAAGGACAGCCTCTTCAATAAGTGGTGCTGGGAAAACTGGACAGCCACATGTAAAAGAATGAAATTAGAACACTCCTTAACACCATACACAAAAGTAAACTCAAAATGGATTAAAGATCTAAATGTAAGGCCAGACACCATCAAACTCTTAGAGGAAAACATAGGCAGAACACTCTATGATATAAATCACAGCAAGATCCTTTTTGACCCACCTCCTAGAGAAATGGAAATAAAAACAAAAATAAACAAATGGGACCTAATGAAACTTCAAAGCTTTTGCACAGCAAAGGAAACCATAAACGAGACCAAAAGACAACCCTCAGAATGGGAGAAAATATTTGCAAATGAAGCAACTGACAAAGGATTAATTTCCAAAATTTACAAGCACCTCATGCAGCTCAACAACAAAAAAAACAAACCACCCAATCCAGAAATGGGCAGAAGACCTAAATAGACATTTCTCCAAAGAAGATATACAGACTGCCAACAAACACATGAAAGAATGCTCAACATCATTAATCATTAGAGAAAAGCAAATCAAAACTACAATGAGATATCATTTCACACCGTTCAGAATGGCCATCATCAAAAAATCTAGAAACAATAAATCCTGGAGAGGGTGTGGAGAAAAGGGAACACTCTTGCACTGTTGGTGGGAATGTGAATTGGTACAGCCACTATGGAGAACAGTATGGAGGTTCCTTATAAAACTACATATAGAACTACCATATGACCCAGCAATCCCACTACTGGGCATATACCCTGAGAAAACCATAATTCAAAAAGAGTCATGTACCAAAATGTTCATTGCAGCACTATTTACAATAGCCAGGAGATGGAAACAACCTAAGTGCCCATCATCGGATGAATGGATAAAGAAGATGTGGCACATATATACAATGGAATATTACTCAGCCATAAAAAGAAATGAAATTGAGCTATTTGTAATCAGGTGGATAGACCTAGAGTCTGTCATTCAGAGTGAAGTAAGTCAGAAAGAGAAAGACAAATACTGTATGCTAACACATATATATGGAATTTAAGGGGGAAAAAATGTCATGAAGAACCTAGGGGTAAGACAGGAATAAAGACACAGACCTACTAGAGAATGGACTTGAGGATATGGGGAGGGGGAAGAGTAAGCTGTGACAAAGCGAGAGAGAGGCATGGACATATATACACTACCAAACGTAAGGTAGATAGCTAGTGGGAAGCAGCCGCATTGCACAGGGAGATCAGCTCGGTGCTTTGTTACCGCCTGGAAGGGTGGGATAGTGGGGTGGGAGGGAGGGAGAAGCAAGAGGGAAGAGATATGGGAACATATGTATATGTATAACTGATTCACTTTGTTATAAAGCAGAAACTAACACACCATTGTAAAGCAATTATACCCCAATAAAGATGTTAAAAAAAAAAAGAAAATTATAGGCCAATATCCTTGATGTATATAGATGTGAAAATTCTCAACAAAATATTAGCAAACCGAATCCAACAATACATAAAAAAGATCATACACCATGACCAACTTCACAAGGATGCTTCAACATACACAAATCAATCAATGTGATACACCACATAAACAAAAGACAAAAACCACATGATCATCTCAATAGATGCAGAAAAAGCATTTGACAAAATTCAACATCCATTCAAGGGCTTCCCTGGTGGCACCCATTCAAGACAAAACATTTACTAAAGTTGGTATAAAGGGAACATATCTCAACATCATAAAAGCTATTTATGACGAACCCACAGCCAGTATAATACTCAATGGTGAAAAGCTGAACGCCTTCCTGCTAAGATCTGGAGCAAGTTAGGGATGCTCACTGTCACCTCTTCTATTCAACACAGTACTGGAAGTCCTAGTCACAGCAATCAGACAAGAAAAAGAAGTAAAATGTGTCCAAATTGGCAGGGAAGAGGTAAAATTATCATTATATGCAGATGATATGATACTATATATAGAAAACCCTAAAGACTCCACACAAAAACTACTAGAACTGATTTAAAAATTCAGCAAGGTAGAAGGATACAAGATTAACATACAGAAATCAGTCACATTTCTTTATACCAACAATGAAATATCAGAAAGGGAATGTAAAAAACAATACCTTTTAAAATCATACCAAATAAAAAAATAAAATACTTAGGAATAAACCAGACCAAGGAGATGAAAGAATTATATGCTGAGAACTATAAAACATTAATAAAGGAAACTGAAAATGATTCAAAGGAATGGAAAGATATCCCATACTCTTGGATTGGAAGAATTAATATTGTTAAAATGGCCATACTAACCACGCAGTCTACAGATTTAATGCTATCCCTATCAAATTACCATGACATTTTTTACAGAACTAAAACAAATAATCCTAAAATTCATTTGGAGACATAAAAGACCCAGAATTGCCAAAGCAATCCTGAAGAAAAAAAACAAAGCAGGAGGCATAACCCTCCCATATTTCCGACAATACTACAAAGCTACAGTAATCAAAACACTGTGGTATTGGCACAAAAACAGACATATGTATAATGGAACAGAATAGAGAGCCCAGAAATAAACCCACACACCTATAGTCAATTCATCTTCTACAAAGGAGGCAAGAATATACAATGGGAAAAAGTCTCTTCAGCAGGTGGTGTTGAGAAATTTGGAAACCACATGTGAATCAGTGAAGCTAGAACACACCCTTTCACCATACACAAAAATAAACTCAAAATGGCTTAAAGATTCAAACATAAGACATGACACCATAAAACACCTAGAAGAGAACATAGGCAAAACATTCCCTGGCATAAATTGTACCAGTGTGTTCTTAGGTCGGTCTCCCAAGGCAGTAGATATAAAAGCAAAAATAAACAAATGAGACCTAATCAAACTTACAAGCTTTTGCACAGCAAAGGAAACCATAAATAAAACAAAAAGACAACCTAAAGAATGGGAGATAAACCCACACACATATGGGCACCTAATTTATGACAAAGAATGCAAGAACATGCAGTGAAGAAAATACAGCCTCTTCAATAAGTGGTGCTGGGTAAACTGGACAGTTACATGGAAAAGAATGAAATTAGAACACTCCCTAACACCATACACAAAAATAGACTCAAAATTGATTAAAGACCTAAATGTAAGGCCAGACACTATTAAACTTTTAGAGGAAAACATAGGCAGAACACTCTATGATATAAATCACAGCAAGATCCTTTTTGACCCACCTCCTAGAGAAATGGAAATAAAAACAAAAATAAACAAATGGTACCTAATGAAACTTCAAAGCTTTTGCACAGCAAAGGAAACTATAAACCAGATGAAAAGACAACCCTCAGAATGGGAGAAAAGGTTTGCAAACGAAGCAACCGACAAAGGATTAATCTCCAAAATTTACAAGCAGCTCATGCAGCCCAATATCAAAAAAAAAAAACAATCCAGTTAAAAAATGGGCAGAAGACCTAAACAGACATTTCACCAAGGAAGACATACAGATGGCCAAGAGGCACATGAAAAGATGCTCAACATCACTAATCATTAGAGAAATGCAAATCAAAACTACAATGAGGTATCACCTCACGCCAGTCAGAATGGCCATTATCAAAAAAGCTAGAAACAATAAATGCTGGAAAGGGTGTCATGAAAAGGGAACCCTCCTACAGTGTTGGTGGGAAAGTAAATTGATATAACCATTATGGAAAACAGTATGGAGGTTCCTTAAAAAACTAAAAATAGAATTACCATATGACCCAGCAATCCCACTACTGGGCATATACCCTGAGAAAACCATAATTCAAAAAGTCATGTACCCAAATATTCATTGCAGCTCTATTTACAATAGCCAGGAGATGGAAACAACCTAAGTATCCATCATTAGATGAATGGATAAAGAAGATGTGGCACATATATACAATGGAATATTACTCAGCCATAAAAAGAAACGAAACTGAGTTATTTGTAGTGAGGTGGATGCACCTGTCATACAGAGTGAAGTCAGAAAGAGAAAAACAAATACCGTATGCTAATGCATATATATGGAATCTAAAAAAAAAAAAATGGTACTGATGAACCTAGTTTCAGGGCAAGAATAAAGAGGTAGACATAGAGAATGCACTTGATGACATGGGATGGGAGGGTGAAGCTGGGGCAAAGTGAGAGTAGCATCGATGTATATACACGACCGAATGTAAAATAGTTGGCTGGTGGGAAGCAGCAGCGTAGCACAGGGAGATCGGCTCGGTGTTTTGCAATGACCTAGAGGGGTGGGATAGGGAGGGTGGGAGGGAGGCTCAAGGGGGAGGGTATATGGGGACATGTGTATGCATATGGCTTATTCACTTTGTTGTGCAACAGAAACTAACATGGTATTGTGAAGCAATTATAGTCCAATAAAGATGTATTAAAAAAAGAATGGAAGAAAATATTTGCAAATGATGCAACAGACAGGGGCTTAATTTACAAAATATTAAGCTCATACAACTCAACAACAACAAAAAAAAAACAAACAACCTTATCCAAAAATGGGTAGAAGACCAAAATAGACATTTCTCCAAAGAAGACATACAAGATGGCCACAGGCACATGAAAGATGCTCAGCATCGCAAATTATCAGAGAAATGCAAATCAAAACTATGATGAGTTACCACCTCACACCAGTCAGAACACCATATGATCTAGCAACACCACTCCTGGGCATATATGTGGACAAAACTATAACTCAAAAAGATACATGCACCCCTATGTTCATAGCAGCACTATTCACAATAGCCAAGACATGGAAACAACCTAAATGTCCATCAATGGACAGATAAAGATGTGGTACATATATCCAATGGAATACTACTCAGCCATAAAAAAGAACAAAATAGTGGCATTTGCAGCAACACAGATGCAACTAGAGATTGTCATACTAAGTGAAGTAAGTCAAAAAGAGAAAGACAAATACCATATGGTATCACTTACATGTGGAATCTAAAATATGACACAAATGTACCTATCTATGAAACAGAATCACAGACATAGAGAACAGACTGGTGGTTACCAAGGTCGGGGGTGGGGGGGTTGGGGGAAGGATGGAGTGGGAGGTTGGGGTTAGCAGATATAAGCTTTTATATATAGAATGGATAACAACAAGTTCCTACTATATTCAATATCCTGTGATTATCCATATGGAAAAGAATATTTTTAGAAAGGAATGTGTGTGTGTATATACATATATATATATATATATACATACACACACACAGATATAGTTGTGTATATGTATATGTATAACCGAATCACTTTACTGTACAGCAGTGATTAACACAACACTGTAAATCAACTATACCTCAATTAAAAAAATAAAGTAAAAAATAAAATAAAAACCATCAGCCCTTCCCAAAATTAATTAATTAATTTAAATCTAAAAAGAAGCAGCAATAGGCTTCTCTCTCAGAAATTTAGGGTCCACTAAACTGGAACTACCTACTCCCTCACGGGCAGTTCCATCCGCCCTTGTCTGTCCCCACTCCGCATGCAGCCCTCATCTTGTAGGCCTCTCAACATCCTTCAGAGAAAAACATCATCCCTAAACAATCCCCAGGAAAAACCATGAGTATGGGGAGACACTTCAGGCTAAGCCGGGCTGGGCTCATGACCAGCAAGCTTGACAACAGAGTAAAATGAGCTTCCTGGGTGTCCATCTGCTAAGACATTGAAGCATCTCCCAGGAGAGGACTTGTCCTGAGAGAAAAATGACCAAGTCTGACGAACTTAACCCAGAGACCAAGCCTGATGATGTGACCAGCTCTGTCCCTGATGATTCAACCTGGGTGTAAGAGAGAAGAGGGCTATAAATTAAAACCAACAGCCCCTCTCCTACAAACACTGCAGTGCTGCAGAATGTCAGCAGTCTGGCTGCACTACACTCCCTCCAGCTGAAGAAACATGAAAGAGAAAGATGTACCTTCTCTTCACTTCTGCATAAGCTCAGGGCTATATGCACGAACCTGAAATACCCAAGAAACAGGCTCCAGGGAGAGACAGCAGCACCTTCAGAACCAGGAGGACCTAGCCAGAGTCAGGAGGGCCCAAGTGACCTACCAGAGACCAGCTGATGGACCTGGAGCAAATAAGGAGAACACAACCCAGACACACCACCATGAACCCGGACTCAACCTGTTCGAGGACATAAAGGGCAATCACAAAATACATGGGGAGAACATGATGGAAAACGGTTCCCGATGAGCTGAGAGTCAAAGAAATGTGTGTGAAGGTGGGCCAGCCAGGAGAGAGTTTAAATCCCCCAGTTACTTTACAAAATGTATAAAATCAAAATGGTCCCCAGAGACTCAGACCTTCCAAATCTAAGTCCAGGGAGACAGGTTTATGGATCATTATTAAACTGATGAGAACCAGGAGACTATTAGACATAAATCAGACAAATAAGCCTGCAGCCCCATCTGTAATGAGACATGGACACGGGCCAGCAGCACCTAAATCTCAGGGACACTGGTTCAGAGCAGGTGGGGGACAGGGAAGGGTCAAGGCCTGAGCTTCACTCCCCTCACCCCAACCAGACCCGCCTCAATCCTTTGCCCTTGGATTTCAGGCTCGGGGGGCAGAAACAATCTGGTTCCTAGTGGGTGCTGAGTAAAGAGTAAGGTCTGATGCAATAGGCAGTTCTCATAGCTGCCAACTATGATGAAGGCGCCCAGCCAGGCCCGGAGAGAGGGAGGATCAAGCCCCAGAAAGAGTTGTTCCTGGAGCAGGCCGATCTCCTGGGGAAGAGGAGAACATTCTGTCGATGGGATTTTCCCAGGTTGGAGTTTGGATTGAGCCGCAAAGCTCAGGACACCAAGAAGAAAGCCCCACACATTTCAAAGAGAACAGCTCTGCCCACTTACTAAGACATGGCCAAGTAGGCCCTTATGCACCCTGTCACCCCTCCTGCCCAGAAACTGTGGAGGGTCCCCTCCCAGAGGAGGAGCAGAGAGGATGCTCGGCCCCCAAGTCTGTGTGGAAACTTCGGGAGAGGAGGGAGATTCTCCCTCCTCCTCCAGGAGGGAGATTCCAGCTCATCCCCCTAGATGTTTCCTGAACTGTGGAATCACAAGTCCTGGTGGCACTACAGCCCTAGAAGTGTGGCCTAGGGGAGGGGAAGAAGAAGACAGAATTCCTATATCCACTTTACACACTGAGGCTCCCAGAAGTTACGTGAATAATCCAAGATGAGGCATCTGGGTCAGCTCAACCGCCTGTCTCTCCTCCTGCCTAGGTGGCAGATGCCAACATCTCCCCTAACGTCCCTCTACGTGGACCAAGCACACCGTGAGGGCAACTGGACATGGGACCACTCCGCAAAGTCCGCTCCATCCTTGCCCAAGCACCTTCTCCCCACTGTTCTTCCCCTTCCCCACTGCTCTTCCCAGACTCAAGTGCCAGGCTGGGCTGGAGTGGACACCAGAAAAAGGCCAGGCCTTTTACAGACCCCCATGGGAATCCTAGCACCAGAGAGGTGAGGACAAGGCAGACAACACCCCACGCTCCCACCCCAGCATCACTGTGGGTCTTTTGTTGGGACAGATGACCGTTGTGATGAACGAAGGGAAGGGAAGGGAAGGGAAGGCAAGGACAAGCCTGCCCCCTGCTCTCATCTCACCCACACCACTGTGACCGAGCCACTCTCCTGCTACAGCACAGTTCCAGCCGGCAATGAAGGACACCCTTTTATTTTCCTTTACAAATTACTTTCCTGAGGGAAGGCATAAAACTGAACCAAAAGAGTTGAGTTTAAATAATTTAGAATGTTTTTACCTAGGAATGTCAGTGTAGGGTAAACAAAGGGAACAAAGTTCAGGCCCTCTCTCACCTGAGGCCCGTTCCAGGGCCTGAACTCTGCCATCCGCTGAGACGGCCTTGGTACTGTTGGTTTATTCAACGAGCATTTATGGATCACCCATGACATCCTGGGTGTGTTATAGGCACTGGAACACAGCAATGAACAGGTGAGACGTGGTTCCTGCCTTCGTCTGAAGACTATGGCTCAGTGGTTCCTCCACTGAGCTTACAGTCTAGTGGCTATGATACCAGCAAACAGGACAAGTACAGACTGTAATCATAATCATAAAAGCTTACACTCCCTAAGCCTGACTCTACTGGCAGGCACTATTTTCAGTATTTTACATGTATTAACTCATCTAATCCTATGGGGAAAGTTCTATTATTATCTCCATTTTACACAGGAGGCACAAAGGGATTAAATAACTCATCCAAGGTCACACAGGCCCAGAAATGGAGGGTCACGAACCACAAACATAGATGTGTCTGGTTCTAAGCCCTCTCTCTCAACCCCCTCACTCTGCGTCTCTTGTGATAAGACCATAAAGGAGACAAACAGGGTAACGGGAAAGAGCAACTCGGGGGAGACATTTTTACTTACAGGAACCCAGGACGGTCTCTCTGAGGAGGGATGGAGACCTGAGGAAGCAAGGAACGGTGGGGGCACCTGGGGAGCAGCCTGCCAAGCAGCAGAAACTGTACCACAAACTCCAGATGCAAAACCAAGTGTGGGCGTGATCAGGGAACGAAAGGAGGGCTGCTGAGGCTGGATGCAGAGCAGGAGGAGGGCAGTGGGTGCCGATGGGGCTACAGAGGAGACCAGACCCAGATCTCCTTGAGAAAGAGGGAGGCTTTGATTCAAAGCACACGAAAAGCCAGTCCATGGCGAGCACACGCTGAACCAGTGGAGTGAGGGCTCTGATTCCCACTGGATGGCGGGGGCGCGGGGCAGGGCCCTGACACTGAGTTCCATTTCCTCATCTGCCAGGGGGCCCTGCACGTTCTGGGGCCTTTGGGGAGATAACATAAGATAAAGTCTTATTGTTGATAGAAAGCAGAGATCTCATGCACTCCCCTGGGGATCCAAACTTCCGGAGGGGAGCATGGAGCCGCCCCAGGGTGAGGGATGGGAAGGGCAGGATCCTGTCCTGGGTGAGGCCAGAGCCCCAGCTGCCCATGAGGGCACCTCAGAATCCAGCTGGCAGACAATGTGGCATGAGTTCCCTGCCAAGCTGGCCTCTCCTGCCACTCATTTCCCATCTGGGGCAAAAACAGTCTTTTTATTCCCTCCCAGATCTGCAAGTACCTGAAAACTAATTACAACCACAGTCGTGTGCCATGAGATCCAAGGTTTTCTTTGATAGTTTAGAGTTCGGGTGAGAAAAATACGGATGCATGCTGAACATGGAGAGAAGCGGGGTGAATTTTGGGGCCCCAGCCCATCCTCACCGTCTGTGCCACATGCTGACAGGGTTTCTCCCCTCTGTCACCACCTCCATGTACATCAGAGCCCTGAACCAGGGTGACGTGAGGAGGAAGAGCACGGCTCAGAAAAAAAACTGTTCCCTTAATGTGAATAAACACGTTCATAACAATGAAACCAACATTCACTGAGCCAGACACTTAATGAGCATGTTTCATCTAATCCTCACAAAGAGTCAATGAGGTAGGCAATGTTCTTATGCCCATTTTGTAGATGAGGAAGTGGAGCCTCAGAGAGGATAGTAACGTTCCCAAGGTCACACAGGTGACAGAGACAGGATTTGAACTGGGCCCTGCCCGACTCCAGAGTCTCTATTGTTTATGCCTCATCAAGAGGATTACTTTCACAACCGAGATCCAGGTGGGCTTATCTCACACTGAATGCCTATATGATTCGTGTACCCTGAGGAATAAGATGAGTTAGCGTTTATTTAGGACTTACTAGGTGCCAGGTGCAGCGCTAAGCACTGACACACAGTATCTTGTTTAATCCCCGCAGACAGATTCTGTCCTTACCCCATTTCACAAGTCAGGAAGCTAACTGCAGGCTCCAGGGCTGGGTGGCAGGGGCATGGCTTCGGGCTCAGGGCTGTGTGAGCTACATGACCAGTCATGGGTTCGTTGCTGGGAACCCGTCACCCTGGAGTGCTCTGGAGCAGACTGAGTCAGGGATCTGTCACCATCACTGCCATCCCCAGGCCCGCCGCGAAAGAGGCCAGACTGGGGTTTGCAGGGAAGGGAAGCCTGTCTGCGGCCAGGCTGGGAGCAGCTATCCTGGGCTATGTCCTCCCCAGAGAAATTGCCCAGCTCCAGCTCTTCCAGGCAGGTCAGCCAGACGAGCTGTGTCAAGGCCATTGGGTCAAAAGAGAAGCCCCAAGCCAGCCAGTCCCTCTGCCCTACGGCACCTCAAACCCTGGAGTGCAGGCCTGCAGACCTGTTAGGTCCCCATCATCCCTGTGTCCTGGGAATGCCCCACCACATGGACACAGAGAGGAAGTTAAGCCAGAACCCACCCCCAGGCAAAGGACATTGAGGACCACCCCACCTCAGGTCCCCTACACCCAACCACAACTCCTACTGGGCCTTGCTCGGCACCTCTGCTCCCACAGGAGCTGAGGCAGGGTGGGTGGACCCATAGGTAGATGAAGGGTCTGGCCAAAAGACTAGGAGAACAACATGACAGCTAGGATGGAGGCCCAGATGAGCCAGGAAAGACCTTGCAATACAGAGACGCTGCCCACTCTCCCAGCCAGGCGGTAGTATGCAGTCAGCACCTCCTCCCTCTCCTGCACAGGCCCACACCTGCCATAAGGAAGGCAGCCATACAGAACCCACCAAACCCAGCGCCCTCAACTGTTCCTGTGGACAGCCAGCTGCCCACCCCTCCCAGCTCTTTGGTTTAGCCCTCTCCCTTCACTGCCCAGTACTAATATCCCACTTTGTGGGATCTCTGTGTGCCCAGAATGGTGCTGAGCCCTCACACGCAGTCTTGTTACTCCTCCTCATCATCCTCGCAGGCGGGACTATAGCATCATCTCCATTTTACAGATGAGGAAACTTAAATGCCTTGCCAGGGTCACCCAGCTGGTGCATGGTAGAGCTGGGACTGAAGCCAGGCCTGTCCAATTCCAAAGCCTTCCACCTTTTCCCTCAGCCTCCAGCCCTATCAGATCTCTCTGCACTCAAATCTCCAATGCACCAGACCCCAGAGTGCATCAGGCGGTGGGAACCACCACCACCCCTGCCCGTGCTTGCACGGCCTCTTTCCCAGGGAGCTGTACCTTCTAACTTCTCTCCCCACCTCCTGTCCTGGGGTTCCCCAGGTTAGAAGCTCTTGGGCTACCCAGGAAAGCACTGACTGGCAGGCCCATGCTCAGATGCTTCAAACTCCCTGGCTGCAGTGTGGCAGCATCAGACTCCCTAAATGTTGTTTACTAATAAATCCCTGAGAATGTATAACGAAGTTGATGGGGCTTGACTGATGGGTCCAGGGCAAAAGGGAGCCAATTACCCGACACTCTCCGCTATGATCTTAAAACAGATGTTGGAGTGTGTAAAATTATGGCTTGTGGTTGAGAACTGCAGATACAATTCCAACCTTCCCTTTTATTGCCACACATAAATGTTAAATGCGGCAAGATCTACATCTGAAATTCAGTTGTTGCCATTTTGTCCCATGTTTCTGAAGCCAAGGCTACATTTGGAGTTGGTGTCCTGGTAATTACTCTGAAACCCCAGGAACGACATACAGAAACAAACTGGCACGAAGTGCAGCAGAGGACAGGCCCCCAGGGCTCACCTCTGATGACCCCAGAGTACAGGTCAAAGGGGTCACCAGCCCCTGCCCTCTGGAGTTTATACTTTAGGTGACCCAAACCTGGTCCAGCAGACCACCCTTCCAGAACCCAAATCAGCCTGATTCTCAGCACATTTATACGGGCCAAATAGGAAGGTGAGTTCTTGCACATTTGCATGTGATTAGCATTTAAGGTTATACCTGGTCCTCTGGGACTTCCCTAGGCCACCCACAGCAGGGACTCCAGGAAGCCAGCGCTGCAACCAGCACTGCTTGCATCACGTGCCTCCTCACGCAACTGCCCACAGAGGAAGTGGGAGGAGTGGATGCAGGATGGACACAGAAAAAGGAGTGTGCGAAAGTGGAACTCCCTGCACAGAATTCTCAATAGCAAAGTTTCTTGACATTTTGCTCAAACCCGGAGGCCCTTCCTGACAGACCAGCCCCTGGACCTGCTCACAGGGCAATCCCAGCAACTCAGCCGACCCACCCTCGTCTCTGAGCACGTGTGCCCTGAAGTCTCTGAGAAACCCACACATAAAGGGGCCAGTTATGGGTTGATTGTTTCCCCCACAATAAGATAGGGTGAAGTCTTAAACCCTGGTACCTCAGAATGGGACCTTATTTGGAAATAGGGTCTTCACAGTGTTAATCAAGGTGAAATGAGCTCATAGGGTAAACCCTAACTCAATGTGACTGGTGTCCTTATGAAAAGGAGAAATTTGGACACAGAGACAGACCCACACAGAAGGAAGCCGATGAGAAGACACAGGAAGAACGCCATCCACGGGTAAGGAATGCCTGAAGCCATCCGAAGCCAGGAGAGAGTCATGGGCAGATTCTCCATCACAGCCTCAGAAGGAATCAACCCTGCCCACACCTTGATTTCAGGCTTCTGGCCCTCAGAACTGTGAGAGAATCATTCAGTTGTGTAAGTCCCTGGTGTGAGGGACTTGGTTACAGCAGCCCCAGCAAACAAACACCCCACTGTCACTGGGATGCTGACAGGGCAGAGGCGGGCCCCCCCTAACATGAGCCTCCTCCAGGCCCCGTGAAAGGCCCTACTAAGGTGCTCACGTGGTCCCATGTTTTTGGTGAAGTTGTTAACTGGGCCATTTTAACACAAATAGGGCTGAAAAGAAAGGAATTTTCATCAACACCAGTGGGCCTATGAAATAAGAAGAAAAAGGCTCAAAAATGGCATGAAGGGGGCATCACCAGAACCTCCACGGAAGCTCCCTCAAATACCACCCAGCTTGTTCCCCAAGAGCCCAGTATGAAAAGAAGGCAGGAACATCCATCTACCTTTTCTCCAGGAGACAAAAACTGCCACTGATAGTCAATCACATAGGTCACTACGTGAGAGAGGGCCAAACAGAAAAGACACAAATGGGGGCTTCCCTGGTGGCACAGTGGTTGAGAGTCCACCTGCCGATGCAGGGGACACAGGTCTGTGCCCCGGTCCGGGAAGATCCCACATGCCGCGGAGCGGCTGAGCCCGTGAGCCACGGCCGCTGAGCCTGAGCGTCCAGAGCCTGTGCTCCACAACGGGAGAGGCCACAACAGTGTGAGGCCCGCGTACCACAAAAAAAAAGACACAAATGACTGTCCCGAAAGATGACTTACACGTGTCCTCCAACCGGGAATGGCAATTGTGATGCCCGACACCCACACGCTGGGCCGTTTTCTCTGAGATCCAGGGCAGGTGTTCCTCTTTCCCCCTCCCTTGCAAGAAAAGATGAGGTCACCCAGCTGTCAGGGAGCTGAGGAATGACCTTGATCACTGCAATTATGAGTGGGGGGAGCAACCTTAGCCAAGTCCATTTTAAACGTTGGAAATTCAGGAGCCGGGTTGAACAAGGACAGCAAACGGCCAGTGTGTCCTTGAGTGAGCACTTCCAGAGACCCCTGGGGCCTGCCCATTTTCACCAAGCCACCTGCATCCTCACCAAGGCCTCTCCTCCTGCAGAGCCCCCCAGCCTTCACCCTCAACTCCCCCTGCCAAAGGGCCAGGAGCTGGAGGAAGTGGTGGCTGGAGAGAAGACACATCCCAAACAGATTGTCCTGCTTGTGCTCACGGGATCCCCACTCTGAACACGTGCCGTGCCTTTCTTAACGTATGGAAACTGTGTGCTTCCTAAAAAGCAGATTGATTCCCTCTGATTCTGCTCATAGCAAACGTGAGCCCCCGCCTAATCACAGAAACCTGGCCAGATCTCTGGCCACCCTCCACCACAGTGAACCACCCAGCCGTAGGATCACTATCTCCCAGAGATACAGGCCCTCTGCCATGACCCCACAGCCAACCACTCGGCCTCACACAGCTCCTCACCAGCCTCCCTGCTGCCAGTCCGTCCCCTCCTCCCCCCACCCCCAAACAGCCCGACCTCTCTACAATACAAATCCCAGGAACTGTGTGTCCTTGCTTAGAAACTTACCAGGGCTCTTCAACACCCTCAGGAGAAAATCAAGGCCGTTTTTGTCTCTTATGAAATATACAAGGATCCAAGCCCCAGGAATTCCCTCCCCAAGTACTTAGGACTTCCCAGGATGCTGCTTGCAAGGGTGACTTACCTGCCTCATCCTACAAGGGGTGCCAGGCATCAGCACAGGCCCAGAGGCTGTGCTTGTAGCCACAGACAGTCCCCAGACGTGAGACACCTACTAAACCACCTACCCATTTGTCCTTCCTGTTCAAGAGAGCCACACTCAGGCAAAGGTGCCTGGGGCTGAGGCACTGCAGGCTTGGGGGCCAGCTGTCTCCACGCACACACCCAGGTGTCCTGAAGCTGCAGCGGGCAGGGTGAGGATGTGCTTCTCCTCCCTCCTCTATCACCAGGCCGGATTCCTGGTTGCTTTATAGACCCTCTCATGGGTCCCTGTGGCCTTTCCTAGAATCTGACCTTGCTCACCACCACCCCCGTCTCTGATGGTGTATATCATCTTCAATTTCAAAAGGCCCCGAATCCCCATATAAAATAATGGCTGCAAAAAGCGTTTGTGGGGAGGGGTGTTTTATGTGATTCCACCCAGTGGCCCCCCACCTCTCATCTTTGACCACTCCCTGCCCTGTCCACACTTTCCACCCAGAGCTGTTTGTCGATCCCTGCACACCTTTGGTCACTCTTTCTCCTCTGTCTAGGGCTCCTGCACCAACCGCTTTCTTTTTACTTGCTTATATAGCTGCCGCCCACTCACCCTTTACCTCTCAGCTCCAATCCCACCCTGGGATTGATGGTCAATTATCTGTTTATTTGTAGGCCCCAGCAAAGCAAGGGCTACAGCAAGACAGCTCTGGGCCCTGTTGTATTTACATCCCTGGGACAGGGCAGAGCCCCAGGGCTACTCAGAGAATGTTTGTGGAAAGGACCAGTGAGCCAACAAATGAAGTCCAGGCTCCCCATTTGTTGCAACCTCCAGGTTTCCTGCGGCAGTTGCCATGGCTCCCAGGTGCTGTCCTCTGGTGGCCACTGCCGGCAGCCTAGTCTGAGAGGTGGGCGCCATCACAGCAATGCCAGATTGTCGGGAACCATTTATTTTGTAAACTCAAATTAACAGGAAGCAATTTCATTAACAGATAGTGCTGCTTGATGAGTTCATTCCAATTCAGGGCTTATTTTAAAGTGTCCTTAAAAGCTGTGTGGAGCAGGCTGAAGAGCTGAGTCTGATTTAATGGAAATCGCGTGATATTATGTCTCAGCTGAGAATATCGAAATGCCGAGGCTTTTCCCTTGAACTGTGACGACCCCTCCAAGCTACAGATATCTCCTCCAGTTTGAGGAGGGGGTGGACAGGGGTGTGCATACATGAAGCTAGGCTCTGGAGCCTGTGGGCCCAATTCGAGAAGGGAACTCAACCCAGCAAATGCTTCTCCACCCTGGAGAAGCTCTTAGCACAGCCAGGAGAAAGATACACACAGAGTAAGAAATCACAAGACTTACCTACCCTGTGAGGGCCAGGGAAGTAAGATACACCGAGGAGATAGGCCGAAGGCCACTGGTCCTGGAGAAGAGAAGCCCCACACACTAGTGCCCCAGTCACACCAGGGCAAGTGTAAACTAAATGTTGTGTCCAAAGAGACGCATCGCCCTGCCATCACAAGTAGTCTCAAAGAAATTCCAAACTTGACTTGGCATTTCCAGAGGAACGCTGCACCTTCCTCGCCTCCTGCTTCCCACGGCTCTCCTCCAGTCTCTCCGTTTCCACCTCCAGCCCACAACCACCTTCACCCTCAGCTGTGGATTCTGTCAATCAACAGCCTCATTCACTTCCCCTTCACCCATTACCCAGGTTCTCTAGTCCCAGAACAAAAGCATCAGCATCACCTGGAACTTGTTAGAAATGCAGATCTTCGGACCCCACAGCAGTCCTTCTGACTCAAAAACTCTGAGTGTAGGGCCCAGTAACCTGGGTTTTAACAGGCTCCCCAAGGCTTTCAGAGGCACAGTTGAGCCACTGCTTTACCTCAGAGGAGAGCCCAGGAGCTGATCCACAGGGAGGATCCTCCCCACCATTCTGCCCTGCTGCTTCAGTTCAATCTCTTGTACCTGTTCTCCTGATTTGGCATTAAAGAAATCTGGAAAACAAGTAGCCAAGACAGAACTCACAGAGGGTGGGCAATGGCAGGAGATAATCCTCTTTAAATGGTTGGGGGTGGAGGAGAAGGCCTGGGGACCCTCATACACCAGGGAACCTTGTGTCTCTCATATCACTCAAATGGGGATACCTACCACGAGGCAAGGAGGGGACACTAAACTAGGTGTCTGGAGGCTCAAATTTACCCCAGTTCTTCTGAAGCTGGTCTTAATCCTCTGCAGCAGAGCCCAGGATTCAGAGAGTCATACAGCTGATTCCTGGGAAGCTCTATGCACACCTGGAGACCCTAACCTCTACAGAGGTCAGGAGCAGCCCCCTTCTGGGGCTACCAGTGGGATCACACCGAGTCAACAGGATAGGCTCAAGTCACAAGTAGTGTCCTCTGGCACTAGGTAGGATGGATTCATGTGCAGCTCAGGGGCAGGAAGCAACACTCCCTCTCCAACCCAGGGGCTAGTGACCATGCCCCCCAGAAGGAGGTCAGTGCCTCTCAGCTCCCTAGGCTGCCCATCGACAACGTTCCTTAGGAATCTGGGCTACTGGCAGGACAAGGGCAAGAAAGGAGTTTCCTCCACAGCCCTGGGACTGCTTATACCTGGGTCAGCTGCTCCTTGCACTGCTAATAGGGCATAAAAAGGCAAATTACATGCCTGGTGCTCACAATACCTTTATCCCTCTTGTCTGTCTAGAATGTCTTCCACATCCATCATTTCATGTGATGGGCAGAACTGGTGTGATCACAATTACACAGATGAAGAAACTAAGGCTCCTAGAGGTCTTTTTCCAAGTTAAAATATGGTCCATGATCAGCATCACCTGGGAGCTTGTTAGAACTGTAGTCTCCCAAGCCCCTACCGAATCAGGATCTGCCTTTTAGCAAGAGCCCCACCTGAATTTGAGAAGCACTGGGCTGGGTACTTACTCAAGATCTGGGGCCAGTCCAATATTCTTTTTTTTTAATATATAAATTTATTTATTTACTTACTTAGGCTGTGTTGGGTCTTCGTTGCTGTGCGCAGGCTTTCTCTAGTTGCAGCGAGCCGGGGCTACTCTTCATTGCAGCGTGCGGGTTTCTCATTGCAGTGGCTTTTCTTGTTGCGGAACATGGGCTCTAGGGCCTGCAGGCTTCAGTAGTTGTGGCAGGTGGGCTTAGTAGTTGTGGCTTGCGGGCTCTAGGGTACACAGGCTTAGGTAGTTGTGGCATGTGTGCTCACTAATTGTGGCTTGCGGGCTCTAGAGTGCAGGCTCAGTAGTTGTGGCACACGGGCTTAGTTGCTCCGCGGCATGTGGGATCTTCCTGGACCAGGGCTCGAACCCGTGTCCCCTGCATTGGCAGGCAGACTCTTAAAACACTGGGCCACCAGGGAAGTCCCCAATATTCTTTTACAACAAGTGATGCCACACTTTGAGTGATAAGGACCTTTTACTAGCAAAAGTCCATAAAAGTTCTCTGCTTTCTCGCCTGGGGGCTCTGTTAAACCACACTTGTTTTGCTCTTAGCTACCCTGGAGAGGAGATGGAGGTCTGCATTCTTTGAACTCTGGGACTCCTCAAGGAATAAAGCCTTTACTGGTGTCACCCCAGGCAAACGAAGAGCGATGCCGCCCTCAAGTGGCAGCTTCAACACTGCAGCTCACACAACACCAAATCAGAACTGACTGGAGGAAGGCCATCGGATTTTCAGGGAGCCAGATGATGTAATATGCAGAGCAATTGTTTTGGGGGGCAAAAGCCCCATATTCTAGGCACACACCTTTCCAGAAGATAAACGTTTTTCAAAATAGCTGGAATAGGGATTCCTGGCTCTGCCATCCACCTGCTCTGTCAGCTTCGCCTGCTTTGGCTTTTTCCTCATCCACAAAGCAAAGTTGAATATGTTTTCAAGAATAGTTCTCATGTTCTGAGTTTTTTATTCACTGAAAATACTGCACGTGTGTATTCAAGTATCCCGTGCTTCATGCTGGCTGCAGGGGGCAGTTGTGAACTAGGCAGAGTCCATCCTTCAGTTGAAGGATATAGAATAAACACAGACAGGACCCGTCACAGAGGAAAGGCCCCTCACCCAGCCTGGGGCTTTGTTTATGACTGCATGGGCCCTCTCAATTTTCTGAGTTCTATTACACACAACCCTCCTGGTCTTCATGGCAGTCTCACATGAGTTCTAGAAGACTGCCTACCGGCATTGCTGAAAGGTACCCTATCATTTGGGTCATCCTTTTCTGGAACATCTACTGATCCTGCTCATCCTCAGAAATGCTCTGCTGGGATTTACATCTTGGAAGCTGAGGCATTGAGGCGGTTTTCCAAGTGTTTCTAGCTTTCTCTCCCCCGAGCATTTAGCCAAGTCTTGACCAAATAGTAGACCAGTCTATTTTAAATTTTAAAGTGCATGTAGAGGGAGATTCCCTGGTGGTGCAGTGGTTAAGAATCCGTCTGCTAATGCAGGGAACACAGGTTCGATCCCTGGGCCAGGAAGATCCCACATGCCGTGGAGCGACTAAACCCGTGAGCCACAACTACTGAGCCTGCGCTTAGAGCCCTCAAGCCACAGCTACTGAAGCCCGTGCGCCTAGAGCCCAGGCGCCCGTGCGCCGCAACAAGAGAAGCCACCGCAACGAGAAGCCCGTGCGCCACAACGAAGAGTAGCCCCCGCTCATCGCAACTAGAGAAAGCCCGCGCACAGCAATGAAGACCTAACACAGCCAAAACTAAATTAATTAATTAAAATAAATAATGTGCAGGTAGAAAAAACAATGTATACGGTGGGTAAGGGCCTGCTTACTTGTGATAAGAATTTTAAGTGCTCTCTCTCCCTCCATTGATCCAGGACTCCAAATCTTACCAGTCTACCTGGACTTTGAAGGATGTACACACGGACACAACTAATGGAAATGGCCCCAAACATAGCTCCATTTTTTTTTTTCTGCTTGTTGTCCTTGAACCTGGCAAATCCCAGGTTAGAAGTATTTCCCCTTTTCTCCCTCCCTGCCCTTACAGCATGTGTCAAAACTGGAGTGACAATGTCAGGATTAGCATGGCACTTGCTCATGGTTATTGGACGGATCTAGAAACCAGTCTGTATTTTCACATCCTCTGAGATCTTCCCTTCCCTGATCCCCCAGAAATGTATTCCCTCCGTTACCATCCTGGAAATGTTGCTCCTATCCCAACAACATGGCTGTTTTTCCATTTTGCCTCCTACCCTGCTGCTTAAGAGGTCACCTCCTTGATTTCTACAGTTACAGCACCTGCTCCAAATTGCAGTAATCCAGCTCAGAGGACCAGGGCATTGAGAGTCATATCCCAGGGCTGCTCCAGCCACAGGCAAGGGAGCACCACCCAGGAAAGGAATGCCATGGTCTCCGGGTAACTGGAGGAAACTATCCCCTTTTGCACACAAGACAGCGGGCCTAGGATGCTGCCCACCTCCTTCCTCCCCAAGTAGATCCCTCATTTCAACTAGGCCAGATACTCTCCTCCACCTGAGGCCTCACTGCACGCCCACAAAGCCCAGCTACCCCCCTTCTAAAGCATCCTCTCAGCATCTAACCCCACTGGCCACTGCCACCTCTCACTTCTCAAATCTCCCTCCTCCCTAACATGCCTCATGGATGATCATTCCCCTCTGGCAGCTGCTTGTTTCCTTCAAAGCTTCCCCTTCCTCTTCCTGACACAGCCAAACACCATCCTTTACTCTCTGAAGCAGGAAGAACACACCCTGACGCCCAAAGCTTCCTTCCACATCCAACTGTAGCTTCAGGATCTCTCGATTCCATGTCTGTACAATTTCCTAATCGTATCCAGACTCTCACAAACATCTGCACTGACTCCTGCAGACCGGAAGCTCCACATGTCTATTATGTCTTTTATTCCAGGTTTGAAACCTTGGAGCCATTCTTTTTGAAATATATTTTTAATTTAACATTATAAAATTCCAAAATGCTTATTACAGAAATCTTAGAAAATACAAACAAGCAAAAACTTACAAACAGAAATCACTCACAATCCCACAACTGGGAGAAAACCATTTCATTTTGAAACACCTATCCAGTTTTGATATTTATGCAAACACCTTCCATGTTCTTTCCAAACATGGGAAGCTGTGCGTATTGTTTTATAACCTGTATTATAATTTTATATACAAAATGATCTGTTAAGCTACTTAAAGAAGAATGATTGAAATCAATCAAGTATACAAAGTGTACTACCAAAAGCCAGCTCAATATAAAATGTCAGTAGGCCCCTGAAGCCTAGCCTGAGTTGCCTTGTCATTACCCCATAAAGGTTAACTACTTCCTCTACTTCTAACAGCATGGTTGTTTTAAAGTCACTTTTCCATCTTCCCCCTTCCTCCTGTACCAAGACCTACCACTTCCCCCTTCATTTGGCTCATCCCCCTAAAACGTGGATTATTTTAAAAGTTCCACTACCTCCAACTTCCCCCAGGCCCCACTCACCCTGCACATATCACATGAGCATCCCTAAAACACTGTCACTCTCAGGTCAGGCTAAAAGCCCCAGTGCTCCACACCAGGACTCCAGTCTCTCAGCCCTACCACCTCTGACAGCGCCCCAACAAAAACCCCTCAAGATGTTTGATAGGCATCTCAAAGGCCACTAGTCTAAAGCCTCTGTGAATTCTCATCAACCCGACAGGAGCCACAGAAGTTCTTCACGTTAAGCTGAAGCTGCCCCACTGCAAAACCGTCCCAACAGCCCTGGCTTGCCTCCAACACCCTCTTCCCCAGTGACACCGGGGATGCTGGTATCTCTCGTGGGTAAACAGGTATGCTACTCTTTCCAGGTGATTCCAACAGCCCTATAAAATGGCTACACTCTGGATGATCACTAGCTAGCTGGCTTCCCACTCATATTACCAGGTGTCCACTCTTCTCCCTAAGACAGAGGCCCAGAAAAAAAAAAGACTTTACTCCAGACACTTCTTGAAGGTGGCAGGCACAGGCCCTGTTGGTAGGCCTGGCACCGGGACTATTAAGTAGCAGGACTACAGAGAGGAAGGCCCCAGACCCCTCCCCATCTAGGCCCTATGCTTTGTATAGTTAGTGTCTCTTCTGGTGGCTTCACCCCCTTTCAACACTCAACACCACCCCACATACACACCAAGACACACATACATGCACACACTGTTGGAACTGTCACTGGTAACAACTGTTACTAGCACATTCTGGGCCATGTCCTGTTCTTTGAAGGGGCACTCATCAGTCCTGGCACTGGCCTTTATAGGGCCGTAACCCACCTCCTGCTAATATCAAAACCCTCAAAGGTCCAGTCACAGGAGCAAGGTAAGGATTTCTAAGAGAACTGGGCCAAGACTCAGCATGGGAGAATAAGTATGGAAAGAGCTACTTCTTACCACCCAGTGTGCTAAGCCTCAAATGTTCTTCAGAATGGAGGTCTCTGACAAATGTTAACTACTTGGAATTTAGCTTAGAGGACTCTTACCTCTAGAGAAGAGTTTTTATTTAAAACACAAAAACATACAAACACACACATACACACCCTTCATTATGAAATTAAGAAAACCATTCCTTTGAGTGTAAGACAGGTTTCTTTTTATTAAGTTTTCCTAAAACTTGTCTCATGTTTACTGAATGTTTTTCTTTGTGTAAGAACATAACCTGGAGCTTTAACAAACCAATTGGGACAATGCAACCTGGATAAATGCTTGTCTGCACACAAGTCATTGATTACGATTCTCTGGCCTGGCCTCCATGTAAATCCAATTGGTCTTAAAGCCTATCTAAACAGAGAGCAAGCAGACCACATCATCTTATTTCTAGTTTAAACTTTAAACCTTAACCTCACCCCCATCCCAAAACCCACACCCTCCCCCACACACAAAAGAAAATTTTTAGAAGAAATGGCCATTAGGAACTGAGTCAGTTGCCTAAGAATTGGCTTAATCCTGCAGCCAGCACTCCTAAGTAGCTCTTAGCCTCACAGCAGGCCAGCTGGAACTCTTGAAGCAGGACAGGTAGAGAATGGATAGAGGAGGCTCTAAGAACAGGGCCAAAGTCCTGGTGCTGCGAGGCTTCCACACATGCTTACACTCCAACATAAATACACTTCCACCTTCCTCCTCTAAGTGATGTTTCTCTATAGCACTTTAGAGCTTGTAACACTCTAAATATTTTAGTGCATGAGATGGACAGAAACATATTCTAGATATGCAAGGTATAATCTTATTTCTAACAACATAGGCCAAAATCAACAGAGCAGCTCTCTGTTATAGATTAACAATTACAAAGGTCCAAAAAGTAACCAACAAAGATTGTAACGGTTTCTAGGGCAGGTACCAGCTCTGGCCTCTAATACTACAGGTTTCCCTTAGTTTCCAAAATGCCTCACTCTTATCAGCACTGCCCAAAGGGCAGTCACAGGGAATGCTTTGGTGCTCCTGACACTGGCTGCACAGTAAGAATGAGGTGTTGCTAAAGTCAGCACCACACTTCTTTTAACACTTATTTCAGACTCATCCAGTACAATCCAGTGCATCTTAGTTTTCTGTATGATCTGTCCGCTGTTTAACACATACAAATTGGCAGATTCATGACAGATATTAACACAACACATAAGTGATTGTGAATGAGCAAAAAAGAACTTTTAACTCTTGTCGTAAGACTTCAAGCTATACCTCAAATTTACACAGAACATCTCACCTGAATAAGCAGGCCAGGATACAAATCTTCACACCATAATTAACAAGAATCAGTCCCTCAGTTAAATTTACCAGGCCTATATCCAACAGTACATCTACCCAATTCTAACCTTCTGAAGAGAAAATTATTTAGACTTTGATACCTGGGATATTAGTGGACATACTTTCAGGAACATACATTCTTAGGAAGAGCCTGCAGGTCTAAAATCCTCAGTTAACAACTTGCTCCAGGTGAAAGGATCTATTTTTCCAGGAGCAACACACGGCATTTGTAATAGGAGCTCCTTTAACTGGGGGAAGATGGGAAGATAGGAAGACGGGGTGGCAGTCCCAGGGGAGCTGACTGACACGTGATGAAGCTCAGAGCATACGTTTTAGTTGTTCTGTTAATCCATGCCATGCTCTCTAGTCCTCAGAAACAGAGGGAGACCCCTCCTCCATCCCCACACCAAGCGGGGAGCCTTTGTGGCAATCTCCACAGCAGATCTGTGAAGCACAATTAGAGTTCCTGCCATATATGTCATAACAAAAAGTCTGCTTGATAGCTAGGTATAGCTTGTGCTATAGCTCAACTTTCTAAAACAAACTTCTCTTTGTATAAGCATGATTAAACATAAAAGGAGTGAAGCATAAGCTCAGTAAGACTAACTGGGCTTCTAAATAGTACCATTATGAAAAAGATACAATGCACTTCATTTCTGTATCTAACTATTTCGAAGTCAAAATGCTCCATACATTACCTATATCTCCCGCCACCCAAATCCCCTAAAAACTAAGAAATCTCCAGTATTTAATTGCTCTAGTTGATATTTAGAACAAAGTTGACAACTTAAAGCTTTATAATAGTCTGTTTTAATATAAACAATTGTTGGAATCAATCAATGTCCATTTCAGGAAGCTTCTTGTCTGAATCCGAAGGCAGAGCTGTGTCTGTACCCTGCTCAGCAGCCTGAGGGCCTGGGCTGTCTCCTTGTCCATCCACTGGTCCATTCTGCTCTGCATTTTTTTGCTCCTCTTTTGGAGGTTCCACTTTGGGTTTTGGCTTTGAAATTATAGGGCTACAGATACTCATCAGCTCCTAGAACAATTGGAGAGAAAACTGTGGTTTCTTGTAACAAATTTTACATGGCATACTAAAATCCAAGTCCACCCTCTCCTACCCTATCCCCAAGCCAGAAGCAAAGATGCAATAATGAAATTCTCTCCTATTAATAATAAATAATGAGACTGACTAGAAAAGACTATTAAATCTTTAAAATCATACATTACTTTAATTTTAGCTTCAATCTCTTTTGCCTTGACAACTGGATCCATGGTCAGACTCTGCTTGTTCTGCAGATTCAGCTTGTTATTCATCCACTCCATGGCCTCATTTGTGCTTTTTTCTACCTTCACCATGTCAGCAGCATCCAAATGGTCATACTGGTCCTCCTGCAACCAGTAGCCAACCAGACAAGTGTCAAAGGATGATACTGTCCCTACTCAAACATTGCCTAGTTCTTCACTATCTTTCAAAAAGTTACAATCTTTCCCAAAATGAAGCCCACCTAGCCTCACAAACTACATAGACATTCAATTCCCAAAGAATTCAGAAAAGTAACCCCAATTTTTAAAACACAGAGGAAATACATTTAAAGGCCAGAATTACACAAGGTGGTAATTAAAATGCTTCAGCAGTATACATAGCACATGCTTTACACAAAATTTTATACAATGCAAAAAAAAATGACATGTCATTAGGTATGAGACCTGAGATTTAGGCATCCTTGTTAGGAGCCAAAATAATAATGAGTACAGTTTTTTAAAAGAGGCCTTTCAGGGCTTCCCTGGTGGCACGGTGGTTGAGAGTCCGCCTGCCAATGCAGGGGACACGGGTTCGTGCCCTGGTCCGGGAGGATCCTGCATGCCGCAGAGCGGCTGGGCCCGTGAGCCATGGCCGCTGAGCCTGCGCGTCCAGAGCCTGTGCTCCACAACGGGAGAGGTCATAGCAGTGAGAGGCCCACATACCGCAAAAAAAAAAAAAGAGGTCTTTTGAAAGAAGCACAATTTTTTAATTAAAAGTAATTTTTTTAGAAAGCTCAATTTATCTGTCTTAAAGTTTCTTACACTGACAATACATCAAGAACCTTGAGTATAATAGTGGACTTAACCAAACTATTTACCAAAGTTTGGGAGCCATCCAAACTTTGGAATCAGACCTCAGGCCAAATCCCAGCTCCCCCAATAGTAACCTTGGGTGAGGATTAAAGATGTTAGAAATTATCTATAAATATTGATGCTACCACCTACTTCATAAGGGTACTGTGCAAATTTAATCAGATAATATATTTATGGAGTATATATCATATAGTGCTCAAAAATAATGACAGTAGTTTATTGTTTATTTATATTTTATTTATATGTATTTAGTTTATTTATATGCAGTCCTACATCTGCATAACAAACCAAATTATTTGCCTAATGTGTTCTAACACCAAAATAGAGCAAGTTAAGTCAATGATCAAACATTTCAAAACAAGAAAAGGAAGCTGAATAATATTGCTCAATTCCATAGTCCCCTTCCTTATTAAAGAGAAGCAGCAAATCCCAGGGTTCTTAGTAAGATTAGATAAAATATTATACATTACATTAATATCCAAAAAGAAAATACTATCATTAAACAACAGTTAAAAAGAAGACAAAAAACTGCTACGTAAATGTCTCAATACTTAACTCTACCAAAACAATAGTAGGGAAGAGGAGAAGAAAGAAAAAAAAAAAAGATACCTTGTTTTTGAAAGAGCTGATTACTTTCATATACTGTTGGATTTGTTTCCCTAGTTCATCAAATAATTTTGGTCTTTCTTCAGATTCCTGGAATCGTATCTTAATAGGCTGACCTAGATTCTTAACAGAAGAGAGAATATACAAATTCTTCACAGGGGAGTTTAAACTTTAAGCGTAGTATCTTTCTACTAAGACTGATTATGAATTAAAATACGTTTAATCACCATGTTCTATATATAAGAAGTTGAATATTTTTCCCCAGCCAATTGAAATATATCCTCAGTCTACATGAGAATATACCTCAATACTGTTCCAAGTGGAGCCACTTCAACTTGTCACTTGAACCCTAGTTCTCAAAATACATTAGGGAGACAACCAAAAATTAGGTGCCTCCAGACAGTGATATGGTGTACTGAATTCACCATATATGAAGTACACTTGAAAAAATAAATTTTCTTTTAAACCTGTATCTGACAAAGCCTCCAGCTGTAACCATCAATTTACCAGATAAGATTAAACACCAGAGTTGAAAAGGAGTAAAATCCAGACCAGGAATAAATCCTCGAGCACGAATGATCAAGTTTTTTCATCAACTAAGTAAGGGAGGAGAAATGATGGAAGGAGAAGTACAGACACAGATTTAAGAGACATTATCAACAGAATGTATGGACCCTGTTTGGATCCTGAGTCAAACAAACTAAAAAATAATTTATGAAGCAACTGGAACCTGAAAACAGACTGAATATATGGTGATATTAATGGTGACATTAAGAAATTTTTATGCATGTGATAATGGTACAGCTTAAGGCTACATTTTCTTTTAAATACACACTGAAATATTTTTGGATTAAATATAACCTGAGAGACTTGCTTAAAATAACTGGGAGTGGAAACGAGCAGAAATGAAACAAAACCAGACATAAGTTGACAACAGTTGAAGCTATTATTCTGTCTACTTTCACGTGTTGGACATCTCCCATAATAAAAAGTAAATCAAAAACCTCAATGGTAAGGATCTCACTGGAGACTCTTTATATTCTTGCCAGAATGACAGGAAACTGCAGGCACTGTCCTTCAGCAATTCCATTCCAGAGGTTAGTCACAATGGCCCAGTTTGACAAGAAACTAAGTAATCCAGAGAAATGCAAAAAGTTCTTCTTGTGTATTTGCATCTTTTTCCAAACAAAAGGCCTCGGGCTTCCCTGGTGGTGCAGTGGTTGGGGGTCCGCCTGCCGATGCAGGGGGCGCAGGTTTGTGCCCCGGTCCGGGAGGATCCCGCGGGCCACGGAGCGGCTGGGCCCGTAGGCCATGGCCGCTGGGCCTGTGCGTCCGGAGTCTGTGCTCCGCAGTGGGAGAGGCCGCAACAGTGAGAGGCCCGCGTACCACAAAAAAAAAAAAGGCCTCAACTTTAAATAATTCTTTGTACTTTTAACTCTAAGGTGTAACTATCAGCTTCTTTAAATACAAAACCAGACTCTTCTGCTCTATTGAGAATCAAAGCTGTATACACACAGCCCTGCTCCAACTACATTGCAAGTACCTTTAGGACAGGGATGCATCTTGCTAGTCTTTCAATCTCTTGACACCAAGAACATAGTCAAGCTCCAATTCAGTGAAACAGTTTAGGTCTAAACTCAATTTTCAGAAAAATTCTTTTGCTATTACAAAGTTCTGAAAGAAAGTGAACCTAAGTGATAAAAAGTATAGCTCTTCAGTCACTTTCAATCTGCCTTCAATTACTTAACATGAGAATTACTCTCAATTTTGAGATACTCTCCATGGAAACTACAGCATTTCTGCTTTCAAGAGTCACTCACTTTTAATTCAGCCAATTTATCAACATAAACTTGCTTTGGCTGGTCTTCTCCATCTTCATACAACCAATTTTCAGTATCTTCTAGTTTTAAGGTAAAATTGTTACGGTCCTAAAGGTGAAGGAAACATTGCAATTTAGTCAGTCAAAAATCAGTAGATTCACAAATGAAGAAACAGGCACAAACTATGATATATATGGATTTTCTTTAAAATACGGGGGAGTGGAGAGATGGGGATATGGAAAACAAGACTGACAAAATGTTATTTTGCTTTATAGGTACAAAGGGGTTTATTACACTATTTTCTCTGCTGTAGGGGACAGATGGATATGTTTGAAAATTTCAGAATTAAACACTACATTTAAAACTGAGTTACATAGTTAATAATACTGTAGTGCATATATGAAAGTTACTAAGAGAATAAGTCTTAAAAGTTCTCATCACAAGAAAAAAAATTTTTTAAGTACGTGTAGTGACGGATGTTTAACTAGACTTATTGTGGTAATCATTTAACAATGTATACGAACATCGAATCATTATGCTGTACACCTGAAACTAATATAAAGTTATATGTCAATTATACTGAATTATTTTTAAGAAGTGAGTTAAAATAAACATCAGGGAAAAGTGAGCTGATTTAAAGAAAAATACTAGGTAAATAATAGCATGCAAAAATGTATCAAAAAGTGACACACCAAAAAAAGAGTGATGCACAACATCTAACCTTTGGGAAACACTCCATCAACAGAAAATAAAACGATATAAAACTTTTCCCCAAAAAAGTGCATTTTTAATCATTTTTCTGTATACCTACAGATACAAACTTCCCTTGTTAACTACATTTAAGGATCCTGCCGGAAGACGCACACTAAGTAGACACACTGCGGCACATACTTACATCTTCACTCACAAACTTCTCATATTCACCACTAAGCTTGTCTCTCATTTCGTACACGTATTCTTCTACTGCATTCTTAGCATCATTCCTCTCCTTCTCTAGTTTATCCTGCATGATCATCTTACCCTGTGAACAGTACAGTTAGACCTTCAGAAAACTGAGACAATTTCCCCTTAACTATTAAGTAATATAAAAGTAGAAAAGCCTTCTTCCTCAAATCCTTTTAGTTCTGCAAATCATTCACGGAAAGAGAGCTAGAAGCATCAGTCCTTAGTAAATTATGAAGATCAAGTGAGAGTTCTGTGGGTGTACTTAGAAAAAAAGAGCAATAGAAGAAATATCAATATGTTGAACTCAAAAGCAAAAATAAGGAAAAGAATTTAAGACAAGAGAACTTTAAGAAACTATTAGCTCAATGTCACAAGGTGAGTATACTCTGCTTGTATTACATACCCAGGAAAATCAAATTATTCATATAGTATAGATGCTAAAGGGTCTATGAAACAAAACTCTTCTAAGATCCAATGTATAGATGATAAGAAATCTCACAGACAATAATTGAATAACTGTGCTCCAGGGTCCCAAACCTTGCATCGCTCACCATAACTAGAGTTACATATTGACTGGCAACAGGGAAAGGAACTAATAAACAAAATATTAAGGCTAATGTGATTTCTCCTGCTGATCAACTTCCCTGACCCTGGCCTCAAACATCCCCATCGCTAGTGAACAATCAAACTCACACACCCAAACATGAATGATACCTCCCCTAAATGTCAAAGATCTCAAAACAGAGTATTTAGCAATAAAGACATAATATCACCATAAAAGAATTTTGATGTTATGTCTTGGGATCTATTAAACTTGTCCTCCACTACCCCAAAACCTAAAACTGTTCTCAAACCCCACACAACCTAAAATACATGAAGGTCACTAGACACAGAGTTTGAACGTTACGGTCAAGTTAACTTTTTAGCTTATTGTTCTAAAAGACTTAAAATAACCACCTCATTTTCAATGTACAAGTTGAGCATCTCTCTGTCTATCTGCCATAACAGCTGATTCTCAATTGGCAGGTCCACAGTACTGGTCTTCACTTTTGCCTTCTTGGCTTGAGGGGGCTGGTCCATCTTTTTGTCTTTTGACCCAGCTTGAGAGGTCTAAAATAACAGAAATCATTAAGAACACTTATACAGACTCTTAAACTTCCAAATGAGTCATGTTTCAAAAGCTGGTTTTGCTCTTTTATTAACTTAGTTTGTGTTCTTACAATATCTGGAAAGTTAAAAATATAAATATTTTTGACTATAAATAGTCAAATCCATAGAGAGAGAAAGTAATGGTGGTTGCCAGGGGACAGGGGGAGGAGGGATAGAGGAATGGGAAATTGTTGCTTAATAGGTAGTTTTAGTTTGGCGAAATGAAAAAGACTGTAGCACAATGTGATTATACTTAACACTACTGATCTGTACACACACATACACTTATTTACATACATACACACAAAAACAACCTGCCATAATTCCACTATCAACATATAATCACTATTAAATATTCTCTAATTTTCTTCCACTCTTATCTAAACATATGAACGTGCATAGGAAATTAGTGGGGAGAGGGTATGAAATTTTTAAGGATCAGAAATCCAGTACTAATATGACTTCCAGAGTATCTGCACCTATTTACATTCTCACAAGGAGTAAAAGAATCCATTCCACTGTACCCCGGCCAAAAAAAAGGAATTCATTTACCATGATCTATTATTCTCGTTGGGTCAATAACCTTTTTTCACAAAGTTATAAGGCATACTTATTTCTTCAAATAGCCTAGTCATATTTCATCCAGCGTTCTCTTGGGATCTTTGTGATCCTTCCCCCCAAGTGATTGACACTTCTAGCTTTTTTCTAATCTTCTATTATTTGTCTATGCAAGCTTTTATTGTTGAATCTATTCACCTTTTCCTTTGTGATTACTTTCATTGCTTTTACGCTTTGAAAGCTCTTGCTGATCCACAAATTGGCGGGGGGGGGCGGGGGAAGGCAGGCGGGTCCACCTCTCCTTTCTCCTCCCCGACCTTCCCAAACACAGAAAAATACGTACTTCTCTTGCCCACTGCTGCCCCCAACCCAGGCAATAACAGGTCTTCCACCTTGGAAAAGGCCTACAGTACACTAAAGCATCTATGAGGATGATTTCCTCTGCATTTTTTTTTTTTTTACAATTATTTGCACAGCTAAAGGAATAAAATTTGTTAACTGACATGAAAATGGGTACCAGACTTAAGCCTCCTAAAGGCTCTGCCAAACTTTTTTAAATGCCACAATCAGAAATACATTAGAAGATGAAATTATACACTGCAATGTCAAATAATTTGAAAGAAATGCTGTTTTCAATGCTGATGACAAAATTTAAACATGAAAACTCAAAAGTTAAAGAACAGGTTGTAAAGGATCCAAAAATGCTACATATTCATTTAAATACTTGGGATAAATATTAACATTATTTACAAAATATATTTCAAAACATTATTATTGAAAACTGTATTTCAACAAAAAGACAAGTTTCAGAGAGTTGACAAAATTTGAAAGAAACACCTTTCATTGTTTATTAGTAAAGAATAAATTATGGGTAGGATGACTATTAGTAACAGCCATTCAGAAACCAGCATGAACCAATCACTAGCCTAGTAAAACTAGGGCTTCTGAGTGTTTCCGTCCCACAAACCATCCAGACTGAAGTTCAAAGACCATTTTGCCAAAGATACTTTCCAACCATACTACAAAATCTTGCTTTAAAGACTGTTCAGATAAATGAAGATTTCTAATATAATTCCCTTCCAAGACATAATATGTCAGCCAAAACCATTATGTAAAAAGATGGCAAATCATACTCTAAAACACAATTCATACCTCCATTTCTTCAGACTCTGCCTTATTTTCTGCTGGTGTCTGCTGCTGTTGCTCTTCAACATGTGGTTCCTCCTGATCCACTTGCATCTTCTGAAAAACAGGTCACATCAAATCCTGAAACTAGGAAATACTAGTGAAAGACTAAGCAACCTTCATGACACATTGGCAAAATCACATGATGTGGAATTCCTACTAATTACCAACAATCAGACAACCCAGACTCAAATTCCAGCTATAACACATATGTTACACTTAGAACATGAAAGTTTTCCTCTCTGGATCTCGGTTACTACATCTGTACAATGGAAATAACTCTTGCCTTGTCCTTATATAAATAGGAGCGGCTATAGAACTACATTGTAAAACCATAGCAGTACTTATAAGCACACAGCGTGGCAATATTTAACACAATAAAATCCAAAGAAAGCATGAGTTTCTCCTAGCTTCCTCATGAATACATTTCTCTCAAAAGTCTTAACTTTTTCTAGCAGTTTTTAAATCAGCCTTTTACATCCTCCCCTAATGTAACCACTGTGTACATTAGGGGAGGTGGACACCTTGAAAATTCTGTTAAAGGTGTTAAAAGAACAAAGGTTGACAGAAATGACAAAGAAGGGAGAAGTTTGTAGAGACCTTGAATCACACTGGCTTTCAATGCCTGCAGCACATTATAATGACCTTGGAGGCTTTTAAAACTGACACCTGGGCTCTAGCCCAGACCAAGTCAAACAAAATCTGTGGGGATGAGACCCCAAACATTTATAGTTTTATCAAGCCTTGATTTTTATACACAGTAAGTACAAGACCCAGTGCATAATTCCAACAAATGAGTGTGAATTCTACGCTACCTGTGGAAATAATCAACTGAGACTCAGCATTCCCCAGTAATCAGAAAGAACCAAGAATAAGTCAAATTGAGAGGTGCATGGTCTGAAGGAGGAAGCCAACTATGTTCCACTTCTATACAAATTCTGTATAAAGACTTTGTGCTAGCTCACATATGATGGGGTACGCATGCAAACCTACTCTCAGCAGCTCTGTCACCCAGTCTATTTGCTAGAATTTCTAGACAAGTGTCACCTCTGAGCCATTATGAATGGCCTAAAATGGTATAAGATTGTCTAGATTACCTCTTCCTCTTTTGCATTCTGATCTGTTTCCATCGGTTCCTCATTTTCTTCAAACTTGTGCACTTCCACTAGAGATGCACTGGACACACTGAAGATGCCATGGACATTTACTCGAACCTTGACTTTCACTTTTGAACTGGAGCCATCAGACTGAGGGGTGACTTTCTGAACTGAAAACTGAGCTAAGGACATAAGAAAGATAAAAGAGAACACATAACCTAAGAGGATGAATTCAAACACAAATACATGCCCATACTGCCAGGTTATGTCCATTTCTCAGTGAAAGGTCAGTAACATGATACTTCAAATAAGCAAAGTGGGCACTCTTAGAATCTTACTAAATCATCAGATTTCTCCTTCCTCTCTCACAAATAGTCAAACTCTTATTTATCTTGTCTCAATTAAGGACTCAAGTACCTCCTAACTCTTCAAACAGGTCCTTCCCTCCAGTGCCTTACTCCAATTCATCTTTATAGGCTACTGCCAGATAAATTCCTAGAATAGATTTGTCCCACTTTCCTCTACTGAAAACCCCAGTGATTCCATACTGCTTGTGACTTATCAAGAAACTGCCATTTCTAGATTCAGTTACTATACCAGGGTTTTGCTTATGTTTTTTAATTCGTAAAACTCTGTAAAGTATGAATTATCACACCTAGTCCTGTTTTACAAATGAGGAAAACAGAGTAGGTTAACTTTCCAAGCTTCTAAGTGCCGTTCAAGATATTCCTAATACTTTACCCATGTATTCTAGTTCCGTAATTATCATATTAACTCTAGTTTCTCTCTCCTCGACTGGTATTATATCCAGATTCTAAGTTTCTCAGAGTCAATGAAGACTCAAGCCAACATGGTTCCATAACCTGTGATACTGATTATCACAATTTTCTAATGATTTTCTGTGTACACCTAACTCTATGTTAGGGTCAGAATTGAATCTCCTCAACTCCTTTCAGTAACTAGCACCACATTATGCACAAGGTATAACAATAATGTGCATTAACCAAGAACTACAGCCCAGGGAATTCCCTGGCAGTCCAGTGGTTAGGACTCTGTGCTTTCACTGCCGAGGGCGTGGGTTCGATCCCTGGTCGGGGAACTAACTTCCCGCAAGCCGCACAGAGCATCAATCAATCAATCAATCAATCAATCAATAAAAATAAAAACTAAACAAAAAAAATTTTAATTAAAAAAAAAGAAAACGAGAACTACAGCCCACAATAGGAAATCCAATTAAATAATGACCATCCTGCTGGTTCTAAACCTGGTAATACGACTGAAAGTGTTTTTTTTGTGCGTGTGATCTAAAATCCTAAATTTCAGCATATTCTACTTGCTTTGCTATTCCAGTTCTCCCAAGCACACATAATTTCTTTTTTTTTTAATTCCCAATTCTTTACTTACCTATAGCAGGATCTGGATAGGGCAAATCCTGAGGAGCGCTATAATAAGCCTCAAGAGTGAAAGGTTCCTTTCTATAAAATGTGAGTACTTTAGAGAAAGGAGCAGCATGATTTTTTGAAAAGACTTCACAGTCACTGAACAGAGAGAGGAAAAAGACAAAAACACAAATTTAGGACATTGCTAACACTTTTTACCCATGTATTCTAGATCTGTAATTACTGTATAGCTCTAGTTACTCTTCTCAACTGGCACTGTTTGCAGATTATAAGAGTTCCTAAGAAAAAAAATATGTATGTGTGTGTGTGTGTGTCTAGTGTCAGTTTTAAACATATATATATACTTCAATCAGCACATAAAAGGCAGCAATTATTTCAGCAGGATCAAATAAAAGAAGCTAGTAAGGACACAAACTTATTCTGATGAATGACTAATCATTTTGCTTCATGCACTATGGCAAAATATTACAGATGTGTATAACTTGAAATGGAGAGTATTTTCTAAGACTTAACACTTAAGTAAAAAATGATTAAAAAACATTATTACCTTGACCCTTCTTCAGCTGGAGAATTCCATCTCAGAGATACTGGATATGGTACTACATCAGTGATAGAAAACTCTCTGACTTTGAAAGCAGGCGATAAGATTGCACACTAGAATAATAATTTTTAAAAATTCCATTTGGCAAGTAGACATACGAACTAATTATTACAATACCTATAAAGAATGACTTCAGAAGACATCTACTTACATTAATAACCTAATAGTACCTAAATAAGTGGTTTTATAAATGTCTATCATTTGTCAAACCACCCATATAATCTAGCTATTCCTCATTACTTTTCCATTAACCTCAACCTTTATTTAACTGATGTATAACACTACTTCATGCAACAAATACGCCAAATTCTAGTGGTATTTCAGGCTTACGTATGTTTCTAGTAACTTATTTCATCTTATTACATGTTATATAGTACAAACAATTCCATTTATGAACACGACTTCTGATACCAATTTTAAAACAGAAGTTTTAGAATCTTAGACCTTAAGATCACTGAGCTGATCTCAGACTAGCTGGATACATAAAACCACTGCTGTATTTACAATGACCTATAAATGGCTACCTGTGAAAGAAAGCAAGCTCACCTGCAATGCACAGCCTCTAGTAACAGCTTCATCGGCATTTAGTGTTGTACTAAGTTCTTTACCAAAAAATTTGCTGATTTTCTCTTTCACTGCAGGGATTCGTGTTGCACCACCAACTATCTCCACTGCATAAATATCTTCTTTCTTTAACTCTATTTAAAAACAATTAGAATAGACATTTATATTAAAAGAATCTTTTAATTAGTATTTTACAGTGAAATAAAAAGAGCAATATAACATCTTATCACAACAAAATAATTCACAAATGTATAACAAAGCCCCACCACTCCTAATCCCCTCCACAATAACACGTGAGCGTGCACACACACACAGGTGTGTGCTCCAAATAACAAGGGCAGAGTGGCACGACAATATTGGGACTTAAGAGGTGAGAGTCAGGAATACCTAATGTCCTACAGTACGCAAGTCCTACAATCTTGGAAACAGCCTCACAGAAATAAATGTTAAAACATCAATAATTAAGCTGGCCATAAGGAAAATAAAAGGGCCTCAAAATATTGGACTATCCCTGACATGGCATGCAAAAAAAAAAAAAGTATGCAGATGCACATCTAGTCACTCCAGCACTCCAGCCAGAGTATAAGCATAGGCCAGATTATAACACAGGTACAATCTCCTCATATCAGAAGGAGAGAAGGTACACACCAAGGCTCTGCTGTCACTCATAAAACACCTCTTAATACCACCTGGGTGGGAACTCCCTGGTGGCGCAGTGGTTAAGAATCCACCTGCCAATGCAGGGGACACAGGTTCAATCCCTGGTCCGGGAAGATCCCACATGCCGCAACTAAGCCCGTGCACCACAACTGCTAAAGCCTGCACGCGTAGAGCCCGTACTCTGCAATAAGAGAAGCCACCACAATGAGAAGCCCACTCACTGCAACTAAAGAGTAGCCCCCACTAGCCGCAACTAGAGAAAGCCCACGCGCAGCAACAAAGACCCAACGCAGCCAAAAATAAAAATTAAAAAAAAAAAACAAAACTCACCTGATTTCCTGGTCACATTTTGTGCAACAAACACTGACTATTTGTTGAGAAGGGCTATTTAAAGAAATGGGCTGACCCAGTATGGAAAGAACATTCCCATCTGTGATAATCATTCTGATTTAAGAGCTGAGCCTGTGTCAAGATTAGAGTACATCTCAACACCATGAAATAGCAACCAACACAAGAGTGGACTCTAGGAAAAGGTTTGTCAAAGGTTTGCGGAACATTAGTAATGCATTCCTAAATCAAACTTCCACCTTTTAGCCCAAGATAAAATTAAAGCATCCTGTTAAGTATGTGATTATCATATCCTCCCTTTACTTATTTTTCAACAAAAGATTCACTGACAAAAAAAACCTACAAGACTACCACAGCAACACTGCTAAAGACAATTTTTACCACCATGAAATACCTGAGACTTTAAATCCATCTTTGAATCTGAATTACCTTTCCTGGGAAAACTATCAGATTTCCCTAGACACTACTGGAGGTCCTCCGGGGGACGATATTGATAAAAAGAAGTTTCATATTGCACTGAAGTAGTTCATACAATGAAAATTTGTTAAAACTGGAAAAAAAAAAAGTAATTAACATTTTCCAAAGAGCCCAAGATGAACAGTCACAATAATACTTACTGGCCTGTTCCAAAATACTACGGAGTGGTGGCTCCACTCTAGCTAAGAGATCATCACACATCTCCAGAAATTTGCCTCTATGGAAAAGAACAATAATAGGTTAAATCACATTCCACTTTTATGTAAAATAAATCTCTATAATCAAAAAGACAGATAAAAGTACTGGCAAGGATGGAGAGAAACTGGATCTCACATACATTCCTGGTGGGAATGTAAAATTGGTGTAGCCACTTTGCAAGAGTTTGGCAATTGCTCAGCATGTTATACATAGTGCTCCCATATGACCCAGCAATTCCACTCTAGGTATCTATCCAAGACAATTGAAAACACATGACCACACAAAATTTGCACATGAATGTTCACATCAGCATTATTCACAGGCAAAATAGTGTGAGAAACCCTATTATCCATCAAGTGTATTCAGCAAAAAGGAACAAAAACAATAAAAGTGACTGATACATGCTGGAACATGGATGAACTTTGAAAACAATATGCTAGGTGAAATAAGCCGATCACAAAGAACACGTTATATATGACTGACCCCATTTATATGCAATGTTCAGAACTGCCAACTCCAAAGAGACAGAAAGTAGATTAACCACTGCCTAGGGCTTGGGGGAGGAAGAACAGATGGGGAAAGACGGCTAATGGGTACAGATATTTTTTTCTCTTTAATTAATACACTTTATTTTTTAAGACTGGTTTTAGGTTTACAGAGAAATAAACAAAATGTACAGAGAATTCCCATACACCTCTTACCCCCACACCCAGTTCCCCTGTTACATCTTGCATTAGTAAGATACATTTCTAACAACTGATGAGCCAATATTGATACATGATAGTGTAAATTAGGGTTCTACATAACTTGACAAATGGTGTAAGTATTCACCATTACAGCATCATACTGAATAGTTTCACTACCCTAAAAATCCTCTGTACTCTACCTATTCATCCCTCCCTTCCACTGAACCCTGGCTAACCACTGATCTTTTTACTGTCTCCATAGTTTTGCCTTTTCTAGAAGGTCATATAGTTGTCATATAGAATGTCACATAGTTCTAGAATGTCATATAGTTGGAATCATACAGCCTCTTCAGGTTGACTTCTTTTGCTTAGAAATATACATTTAAGGTTCCTCCACGTCTCTTCACAGAATGATAGCTCATTTAGAGTTTCTTTATGAGGTGATGAAAATATTCTTAAATTGGGTTGTGGTAATGGCTGCACACTTCCATGAATATATTAAAACCCAGTGAATTATATACTTTAAATGCGTGACTTTTATGAATTACATCTCAAAAAAAAAAAATAGTGGAGGTATAGAATGCACCCACCAGAATGGCAAAAATTCAAGATCACTAATACCAATATTTGGTGAGGATGTGTAGCAACTGAAACAGTTTAAAATGACGGTTTGGTGGTCCAGTGTTTAAGACTCCACGCTCCCAACGCACGGGGCCTGGGTTCAATCCCTGGTGGGGAAACTAGATCCCACATACCGCAACTAAGACCTGGAGCAGAATGCATGAATGAATGAATGAATGATTATTTTTTTTAAACTCTTAGCTTTGTCTAAATAAATAAATAAATTGATGGGTAGATGAAAGGATGGATAGATGAACAGATCAATAGGTATGTGGTAAAAACAAGTACAGTTAATATTAACAGTAGACCCTAAGTGGCAGGATAAGGATGTTCACTGTAAAATTCTTTCAGTTTTGCTGCATATTTGAAAATGTCCAAAATAAAAACATGAAAAGCAAAGGTAGAGAGCATTCTAGAAAGATGGCAGCAGCAACAGTAGAGGTTGTTCCTTTTTTTTAAGTTTTATTGAAATTTAATTCACATACCATAGAATTGACACATTTAAAGTGTACAATTCAATGGCTTTTAGTATATTCAGAATTGTGCAAACATCACCACTATCAATTTTAAAGCCTTTTCATCACCCTAAAAAAGAGTATTTTCATCACCATTAACATTATTCTCCCAACTCCCCCACCAACCCTCCAGCCCTAGGCAACCACTCATTCTGGACATTTCATATAAACAGAATTAGACAAAATGTAATCCTGTTTAACTTATTTCTTTCATCTAGTATAAACTTTTCAAGGTTCATCCATGCTACAGTACGCATCTGTACAACATTTTTTTTAATTGTCAAATAATATTCCATTGTATGGACATATCACATTGTGTTTATTTTATCAGTTGATGGGCATTTGGGTCATTTCCATTTTGGGGGTATTGTAAGTAGTGCTGCTAAGAACATTTATATATAAATTTTTGTGTAAATGTGCTTTCATTTCTCTTGGGTATGGAGTGGAACTGCTGAATCATATGGTAACTATATTTTACTCATTTTTATGTGAAATAAGTATTTGAACTTTTATTTTTTTAATGAATTTATTTATTTATTTTTTATTTTTGGCTGCATTGGGTCTTCTTTGTTGCACACAGGCTTTCTCTAGTTGCAGGGAGCGGGGGGCTACCCTTTCGTTGCGGTGCGTGGGCTTCTCATTGCAGTGGCTTCTCTTGTTGTGGAGCACGGGCTCTAGGCACACAGCCTTCAGTAGCTGTGGCATGAGGGCTCAGTTGTGGCTCACAGGCTCTAGGGTGCAGGCTCAATAGTTGTGGTACATGGGCTTAGTTGCTCCACGGCATGTGAGATTTTCCTGGACCAGGGCTCGAACCCTCGTCCCCTGCATTGGCAGGTGGATTCTTAACCACTGCATCACCAGGGAAGTCCCTTCTGAGCTTTTAGAAGAGAAGTGTGCACTGCCACTAGAGATGCACTGGACACATTGAAAATAGCTTGGTGATTCCTCAAAAAGCTAAACATATGATTACCACATGACCCAGCAATTCCCCTCCTAGCTATGTACCCAAAAGAACTGAAAACAAGATACTCAAACAACTTGTTCATGAATGTTCATAGAAACACTCATCACAATAGCTAAAAGGTGGAAACCCAAATGTCCATCAACTGATGAATGGAAAAATAAAATGTGATATACCCACACAAATGTAGTATTATTTGCCATAAAAAGCAATGAGGTACTAATACATGAATCTAGGAAACATTAAGTTAAAGAAGCCAGACACAAAAGAAGCCAAACACATACTGTATGATTCCCCCTAACACATCATAGATACACAAAAAGTTGCTGTTTAATAAAAATGAAAACCATCACTTTCAAGTAGAAGAGAAAGGTGACTACAAATCTGGTTACTAGGCACAGTAATCTCATTGTGGCAGATTAAAAGCAATTTTGACTCCATCACAATTTTCTGAAGATGGCTCAGGCCACCCTTCTCCAAACAAGCCATCAGTCTTGCCTGAATTCTACCAGTAGAGTTCACATACTAAAGAACATCCAAGCAACCTAACCAGATAACAGAAGCATTCTGGGTATTTCTGAGGATAGCCCTGAAATGTCAGTTACCCAGAATTCTTGTAGTATTATACAAAAAGACCCGTTGTCCTCAAGTGATACTGAACTACTCAAAAACACCAATTTCTGAATCAATGACTAAAGCAAATTCAGTTTAATCCTGCACTAAAGCACTTTGCCCTGAATTTATGAAGACTGGTAACTCACGTGTAATACATGCACATGTAAAGGAACTGCCAATTTCCTGGAAATAGTCTACGTTATTAGACTAACCAAACCCAGCCTTCACATCAAAGGCAATATCTGGACGTCCCTGGCGGTCCAGTGGTTAAGACTCTGCGCTTCCAATGCAGGAGGTGCGGGTTCGAACCCAAGTCAGGGAACTAAGATCCCATGTGCCATGCGGCACAGCCAAACATAAAAATAAATAAATAAAATTCTTTTTAAATAAAATAAAGGCAAGATCCTGAATGGCCTCTGATTTTTACCTATAGAACTGAAGTTACATAACATCCATATAATTTCAACAATTAGCTAATTAAGGCTAATATAAGTAGGGAACCATCACAGTTCAGTTTACCATCAAAATATTAATATGATTACCTATTCATAGTTCCAGATACATCAACATCATTCATAAAACATTCGATGCTCAAAGGAAGGTCTGAAGCATTTGCACTCATCAATTTCTTGAGTTTCTCACACTCTTGAGACAGTCGTAATAATGCACGGATTTTGGACTTTATGTCTAGCTTGTATTTCTTCCCAAATTCCTCACAGAAGTGATTTACTAGCACCTCATCAAATTTTCTGCCTCCCAGTGTTGTGTCAAATGCAGTGGCCAGAACCTTTGAAAAAAAGATGGTAATTAATTCAAAAACTAACCAATTTAAAATTTTATCACGATATATATTTAACTGGTAAACTGTAATAAAAAGGCGAGAAGGGACATTAAGGTTGAAACAAGGCAATGCGCATGTGTCGTTTAATCATGGTTACAACCACTATGGAAAGAGACATTGTAATCCCCAATTTACAGATGATACAAAGACCTAGACAGATCAGATAATATGCAGGTCACAAAGTTATTAAGTGGTAGAAATAGAATTCAAAACCCAACCTCAATTCCAAAACCTATGCCTTCTCCACTACACCAATCTGACTCCAAGCAACAATTATAATTCAAGGCCCAATACACTAACATGTCATGTACAGTTCTAGTCTTATTGCTACCACAAAACTGTGAATAATACCAAAGGCTTATTTAGTTCTATGCAATTTACTACCAGAAAATATGCTAAAGTCCAAAGTCACAGCTATCTGTTTCTATTCAACATAGAAGACTAATTAGGTTAGGTTATCCTTTTCCAAATCTCTGGCAGATTAGAAGCAAACTAGATCTAATCAGATCCAATAATAGAAGACTGGCTAAATACGTGATGACCCACACCCTTAAAACAATCTCTTCAAAGAATGTTAAATGTCCTCAGGAAGTTTTTCTTAATAAGTGAACTCATAGGAGAGGAAAAAAAAAAAAAAAAAGACGAGACACAGTTCTGTGTAATTCCAATTTTGTTTTCATAAAAGACTAGAATGAAATACACCAAACTGTAGTAAGATCATGAATGTCTTTTCTTTATATATAAATGTTCCAAAATTTGATTTTATAATAAGTATTTTGATAATTTTTAATTATAATTGGAAAAGTGACAAGTAACAGCTGATAATGAAGCAGAAACTAATACACATCACTTTGACTCAAAGACAAGGCTAAATTATGCCCAGTATCTTCTGTCGAAAAAGGTGAGAGGGTTTCCCTGGTGGCGCAGTGGTTAAGAATCCACCTGCCGGGCTTCCCTGGTGGCGCAGTGGTTCAGAGTCTGCCTGCCGATGCAGGGGACACGGGTTCGTGCCCCGGTCCGGGAAGATCCCACATGCCGTGGAGCGGCTGGGCCTGTGGGCCATGGCCGCTGGGCCTGTGCGCCCGAAGCCTGTGCTCCGCAGCGGGAGAGGCCGCAACAGTGAGAGGCCCAGTTACTGCAAAAAAAAAAAAAAAAAAAAAAGAATCCACCTGCCAATGCAGGGGAGCAACAATGCCAATGTTGCTCCCACACGCTGCAGAGCAACTAAGCCCACATGCCGCGCAACTACTGAAGCCCGCGCACCTAGAGCCCTGGCTCTGTAACAAAAGAAGCCACCACAATGAGAAGCCCGTGCACTGCAACGAACAGTAGGCCCCACTCACCGCAACCAGAGAAAAGCCCGCGCACAGCAACGAAGACCCAATGCAGCCAAAAATAAATAAATAAAATTAAAAATAAATAATTAAATTAAAGTTTAAAAATGAGAGTACAAAATGGAATTTAGAAATAATCCTATTATGGATAAAAGTAAAGCTTAAACAGTGAGAATAACACTTGGTCCATCATTCATATCTGTAAAAATCGTGAACCTCTTATTTCCCAACCATCCCAAAGATTTATTTGTATTAAAAAAAAAAAACATAAACCATAGAAACAAATCAGAATATAAAGCAGAGGCAAGTCCAGTTTTCAAAGAAGCAGGATTGTAACAAAGAGAAACTCAAAATGCCCTCCAAACCTAACAAGTACTTATTCTGGGATAGGTAGTCCACTCGACCAACTCCTAAATTGGAAGCAGAAAACCAGTTTAGACCTGGCACTAAGAACCTTGATACAGAACCCAAATAATTAAATACTCAAAATACCCTTGGCTCTTAAGCAAATTCTAGATAAAATCACCAAGCCAGAGAACTGATTTTATATCCCACTGAGGAACTAGCATATACCATCAAATTTGACTGTGACTCACAGACATAGAAAACAAACTTATGGTTACCAAAGGGGAAGGGCAGGGGGATAAATTAGGAGGATGGGATTAACACTGCTATAAATAAAACAGATAACCAACAAGGACCTACTGCATAGCACAGGGAACTATACTCAATATTTTGTAAAAACCTATAAGGGAAAAAGAATCTGAAAAAGAATATATATGTATAACTGAATCACTGTGCTACATACCTGAAACTAACAGACTGTAAATCAACTATACTTCAATTTTAAAAAATAAATTTAAAAAAAACCCTCACTGAACACCTAAAATCTATACCTTTTACTCTATATAAAATTGACCTTAATAAAGAGACTAATACAGGAAATGTGTATACATATTTTTAAAAAATTTTTTCAACTGTGACCATGATCACCCTCTGGTCCCTCTCTGCCATTAACACTGCTAGACTTCTCTGTGTACAAAACTGCTTTCTCCAGAGCTCTAACGTCTCCAGACATCTACAATATCACTCCTAGTCTGGTTTCTTTCAGCCACCCAAGTTCTAGTCACTCCGTCCTGTTCCCAGACCACTCAAAACCTTAAGAGAATACGTGTATCATCTCCTCAATCCTCAGTGTAAGATATATGAAGGGACTACATGTTAAAGATTCCTCCTAAAAAAAAAAAAAAAAAGATTCCTCCTAGTAAGCTTGCAAGGCAAGCATTATTTTCCCCACATTATAGGTAAGAAAAATAGGCTCAGGACTCTAAGAGTTTCTTCCTCAAGGTCTATGCTCTTTGCTTCATACCATGTCAACTCCTGATAAATTATTTTGGGCTTACAACTTCCACCCAACCCCTACCTACCTAATTTCAGGTTCAGATGGCTCATACCAAGTTTCCACTAGTGAAACAAAATTCTTTAACCAATTATTTTAAGTTGTCTCTCATAAATTCCTAATTAACATACACTTGTAATACAGTCTTCTGGAAAAAATATACTTACTTTAAGTTTTCCTCTATTAAACGCACATACAGAAACTTGATAAGAAGAATGCCCCATGTCTACAAAAACTACATTTCTTGGTTTCTCTTCTAAGGCAGGAAGATCTTGTTTATAGATTCCATATGCAAGAGCAACTACACAATAAGAAAAAAATTCAACATAATGTTATCATTTAAGTACTAAACTTAAAATTCATTTAAGTAAAAAAAAAAAAAAATTCATTTAAGTAGGAAAAAACAGACTCTGTATACAGATCCATGAAAGACTCAAAATATTTACAAGCTCTGCATGATTTATTCATGAAGAACACTAATTCAAAGAGTTAAATGCCGACATTCACTTAGGCTTCCTTACGTTTCCAATTTCCAATTCCAACAACTTTGACAATTTTTCCCAAAACCACTCCCTCCACTTCTCCAAACATTTCTTCCCATGTTTCTACTATCCTTGTGCCATCTCAACATTCCCATATATTCTACCCCCTGAGATGGTGCTTTATACCCCACCCCTGTAACTCCACCAATCCACAAGTTGGAGAAAAACCCAATATTTAAACCAAAGCAATACTCCAAACACACAATAAATGAATTCCTTCCCAAACAAGCATGCAATTAAATACCAAAGTAAGTGCTATGAGGATACAGAAAAAGCACTTCTCAGGTGAACTCTTCACAGAATGTGACAGAGTATCCAAAAATACTATGACATACAGGTGGTAAGTGCTCCAAGCAAAACAGGGAACAAGAAACCCTAGGGCTTTAAGATTTCACAACCTTCAAGATGGAGCAAGTCAAGAATTTCAGTTAATAATCTCTTACCTGCAGTAGTTTCATTCATTAATCGAAGGCAATTGAGACCAGCAATCTGTGTTGCATCCATCACTGACCGTCTTTCTGCATCAGTATAGAAACAAGGAACCTATAAAAGAATTTGAAAGTTTACTGTATTATGGAGATCCTTCATTTAAAATATACCTGTCAAACAACAGTAAAATCCAGAAACGCCCTCAAATACTTACAGCAATTTATTCTGTATATGACCAAGGAAGTATTTCAAACCAGTAGGAGAAAGTTGGACTATTCAGTAGTCTTGGGACAAATGGACAGCCATACAGAAAAAATAATAAAGTTGTATCCTTACTATACACCTAATACCAAAATATATTTCAAATCAAAAATTTTTATGTTTTTTAAAAATCATGAGTACCATAATAAAAGGGAATCTTTACCGTCAAAGAAAAGATGGAATTTTCTAAATATAACACAAAACCCAAAAGAACCGGCAGGTCAAGGTGGGAGTCCGCCAGTGGCCAATGCTGGGTCCCAAGCTGGGGCCGGGAGATCAGTGGCACACCTGAGCCAAGGGCTGCAGCGGGCAGGGCTGCTCGCTGCCTCTCGCTCGCCTGGCAACAACGGCAGACATCAGTGAGGCCCGTGGGGACTGAAGGCGCAGCCCGGTGGGTGGGACGTATAGCTGTCCCTGGCTCACTCAACATGCGTGATGCTTTTCTCGCCAACAGTGGCTGGGTTTCACTACCTTCAAGATCTTCGTGCACCTGGCTGGCCCTGTTGGTGTTCTCTGTGCTACTGACCCTGCGTGTGGACAGCCTGGCTCCAAGCCTCTCCTGGTGAAACGTGTCTGTACCCTTCTTCGCCGTTAACAGGCTCAGCACCTACTTCCCCACTATCATCTCCGTGCATCTCTTCCAGGACGGAGAGAAGCAGCTGGCCATGCTCAGCCTTTTCTGGGTCCTTAGAGTTCTTAGCCTCAAGTTCATTTTCAAGATGTTGTTATGCCAGAAGCTGGTGGAGCAGACTCGGGAGCTCTCCTTTGACCTGATCAAGTCTCTCGTCTTCATTCTCCTGAAGCTGCTCTTGATCTGCACCTGCTGGGTCAACCAGCCTTGCAGAGGATAAGCTATTGATAGAATGCCCAAGCTGAAGTCCCTCTTCAACCACACCACTGAAGAAGTCTGGGTCTGAAAGCCAGCTGTGCCCTGCTGAGTACCCACTTTTCTCTGTACTGATCATGTCTGAAATAGTTGCCTCAACAGGGCTACAAAGAGCAGCCTTGATCCTTAAAATGTATTCCCTCTTGGACTTCCCTGGTGGTCCAGTGGTTAAGACTCCGCAGGGGGCACAGGTTCGATCCCTGGTCGGGGAAGTTCCACATGCCACATGGTATGGCAAAAAAAAAAAAAGTATTCCCCTTTATTTCATGCTTTGAATAACTAATCCTAAAATGAGATCCTGATAAGAGTCCCAGGCCAGACAGTCCTGAACTCCTCTGACAGTTGTAAACTGCATATAAGTAAAATGTTCTGATGAGCTCTGAATATTTTCATGGATCCTGGGAAAGTACCCATTGTGCAAAGGCTGCCAAGCTGGACTTGGGGTTTCCCTTGGGTAGCAGCACTGACCTGGAAGTGCACTGCTCCAGCCCCCAAGACAAGACTTCCTTAGATGCTTGAGCTCTAAAAAGTGTAAACCAGCTTGTGAATCCTCCCTTGTGCCACTGGGGAAAATGGTCCTTTCTTCATTCCAGCCCAGGCAGACAAGAGTATGTTGAATAAGCATAATTGGGACTCTATCTGGAGACCTGAAAAGAACTTGCTTTCAAGGCGCAGCTTGGGTTCCTATCCCAGCAGATGGCAGCGCCACGACTTTTCCACCACCCTGTGGCCAGCACTGTTAGCACACCTGAGACAGATTTAGGCATCCCTAAGGGATCAGAGGGAGGGCAGGTGCTCTGATGCTCATAGGCACTGAGACCTACAAACACTAAGTTTACAAATGGTCTCAGCCCACCGAACTAAGGTCTTTGGTTTGATGTCAGGTGCTAAATGAGAACATCTGCTGAGATAAAAATAAGAGAATGTTTTGCTGGGGAAGAAAAGAAAAGAAAAAGGCGGGGAGGGGGGTTGATACATTTGACTCATTAAAAAATTCTAATGACCAAATGGGGAAAAATATTTGCAACTCACATCATAAAACAGCAAAGAGTTAATCTCTCTAATATTTGAAGAACTACAAATCAAAATAAATACCATACACTCAAAATAAAATGAGGAAAGGATAGGAACATTTCACAAAAAGCAAAATACAAAATGGTTCATAAATTTTAAAATGTTCTAGTTTACCTAAAGAGTAAAATATCAGCATTAAAATCACACACACTTTGCTATGATTATTTATCTATCAGAATTATTTAATATACCAATAAGCTGTGCTGGTGAGGCTGTGGTCAAACAAGCCCTCTGAGGCATTGCTGATATAAGTGTAAATCAGCACAAATTCTCTAAAGGGCAATTAAACAACCTCTGTTAAAGTTTAAAATACACATATCCTTTGTCCCAGCAATTGCACTTCTAGGAATTTAGCCTATAACCTACAAACTTACCACATAAGAGCAAAATGATACTTGTTAAAGTTTACTTGTTGTAGTATTCTTTGCAATTAAAAAAAAAAAAATCTGGAAGCAACCTGGATGTCCAACAAAAAGAGACTAGTTAAACAGATTATGGTACACATAATCTGCGACACTCTGCTCCACTAAAAGGAACAAAGCACCTCTTTACTGCTATGGAACATATATAAGGTAAATTGTCCAAAATATACTAAAAGAAAAATGAAAGTAAAAAAGGACCTATACATATTTGCCTGGGTACATAAAAACCTCTGGAAAGATCTGTAACAGGGTGGTAAAACTGGTAACCTCTAGGAAGGAAAATCTACTTACTAGGTAACAGATGTGCTAAAGCTTCCCATATACCCTTTTACACATTTGATTTGATTTGAACACGAGGGCTACTATTACCTTCCCCAAAAAATAAAGCTTATATTTTAACAACAATCAGTTTATAAATAAAGCAAAATCCACCCAGGCCTTATTTACATAGCAATCAGATATACCATAGTACCAAAATCTAGAGCAGTGACTGTGCAGAGAAGACTGTGCAGAAAAGAGTTCACACAGAGGCCAGAGACCACTAGCCTTAGGCCCGATGGCAAGGTTGGCCCTTTTCTGCATCTAGGAATTTGAATGATATATAGTTCCCTAAATCAACAGAAAAATTTCCCTAAATTATAAGAGTGGTTCACTGTGCCTAAACTGTACAATGTAGTTTATGCTTTACACTTAATTTGCTTCTGGAAGTCTGGAATTTCGGTACATGCAAGGCATAACATGCCTATGTGAATGACCTCCAATAGAAATCCTGGACTCCAAGGCTCAGGCAGAACTTCGCTGGTGTATGACATTTCATACGTGCTGTCACAACTTGCTGCTGGAGGAATTAAGCACTTCTGGTCTGACTCCAATGGAAGGTGACTCTTGGAAGCTTGTATCTGGTTTCCTCCAGACATTGTCCATGTACGTTTCCCCTTTACTGATTTTGCTTTGCATCCTTTCACTATAATAAATCTTAGCCACGAATATGGCTTTATTCTGAGTCCTGTAAATTCTCCTATCAAATCACCAAAACTCTTGAGGACCCCCAACACATAACTTAATTCATCACCTTTCAACTTGATCCCAAAAGCTGGAAAAGCCACTCAGGCAGTCTTGCCATTTTACATAAATTTTACTTCTAGGGCTTCCCTGGTGGCGCAGTGGTTGAGAGTCCGCCTGCCGATGCAGGGGACACTGGTTTGTGCCCCGGTCTGGGAAGATCCCACATGCCGCAGAGCGGCTAGGCCCGTGAGCCATGGCCGCTGAGCCTGTGCGTCCAGAGCCTGTGCTCCACCAACGGGAGAGGCCATAGCAGTGAGAGGCCCGTGTTCCGGGGAGGAAAAAAAAATTTTTTTAATTTTTTACTTCTACATGGAGCAAAATTCAGAATCAAAGTTAGGGCGGTAGATGGGGGGAAATGGGGACAAATCTCAAAGTCCAACAGAGATTTGGGGGAAGGCAGAAACCATCTAAGAAATACAGTGCCTGTATAGAATCTGAGCTCTTTAAGGGAAGTAGCATTCTTATTCTTTGCATCCCCAAAATGTGGGTTATGAGCCATAAGCCAATTCTTCCTGACAAATGTCAGTACTACTTTACTAGATGGCCAAGAACCAAGGAATCCATCAGTCAAAAAACTGTGAGGTGAAATAAGCCACCTAACAGTCCTTGCTTTGACAACCAATGCACCAAAATTAAGACAAAAGATGCCAGTAAACAACAAGGTCCTACTGTACAGCACAGGGAACTATATCCAATATCCTGTGACAAACCATAATGGCAAAGAACATACATATGTGTAACTGAATCACTTTGCTGTAGAGAAGAAATTAACATAACACTGTAAATCAACTATACTTCAAAAAAAATTTTTTTAAATAAATAAAAATTTTAAAAGGCAAAGGAGGCCAAAGAGCTAAAATATCAGATAACAACGGCAGAATGAGGAGATTCATTGGAAAGGCCAACACAACCACCCAAATTTCAACAGTCCCTATGGACTTCACCATACTACAAGCACAAAGCTACAAACAGCCAGGCTTCCATCTAAATAGGGAAATGGAAAAGACAAGATAAAGTCTAGTGCTGCCTTGCCTTTAGCGCTGGATACAAAAACAGCAAAGATACAGAGATAGAAATAAAGGAAAAAACAGCATTTCTAATTGAGAGTATTCAACTAATTCAACAAACATGTGGCTACCATGTGCCAGGCACTATGCTAGGTGCTAGAAGGAATCCAGGAAGAAGTGGGCTGAGATAAGCCTTTAAACAGACAGAATAACAGAATCATGAGCAAAAACTAGGGGGCAGAAAAAAATATTCAAGAATATGAGAACTAGTTTGATGAATTCTTAAAATAACCATTACCACCTAAGACAAAAAGCAATTTTATTTTCAATTAATAGCTTTCTTCTTTCTGCTTCTTCATGCAAGACCCCAATAATGTGTAGGGATCAAACTCACCGAAACAACACAGTCCACGACAGGCTTCTTAAGAACACTTTCTGCTGTCTCCTTCAGTTTGGACAAAAGCATGGCAGTCACTTGCTCCGTGGTAAAATTTCGCTCTTCCTCCATGTATTTCACCTGCAATAAAAAACCAAAAGGATCTAAACTTAATACTTCTTCATGTCCTAAAAACCTAAAATGAATAATCTCTAAATCATCAATGGAACATTAACTCAGGAAGGAATTGAGAAAGCTAGTTTTAGAAGTGAAAATAACTTGAAGGTCACTTTTAGCTTTTTAACATGCTTGTCAAGCATGATACCTGGAGATGAGGACCACTATGTAAATGGCACGTTGTGACCACCAACAAAACTTGTAGACAATTACCTGGGCAGAAGCAAATTGGTATAGCTCACTATGACCCACACTGTCCCTCCATAAAGGGATCTGGTGGTGGAAACTATTTTACCATCTGACGTACTGTGTGTATTTTACTTGTTTACTGTGTTGACTTTATGATCATCGTCCCAATTAGGATCCAATATAACGCAATGGTTTTTGTCAGATTTGTTCACCGTCATAGCCCCAACACGGAGGACAAACTTGACACAATAAATACGTGTTGAATTAAAGAATAAACGACAAACAAAGCTTCAAGATATCCTAAACCTGGATAAAGGTATGCAACTTTGACAACAGTTACAAACTTTAAATGTTGAAAAGACTGCCTAAGTAAGATAAGGTCCTATTCCACATGCCCATACTCCCCAAGTACAACCCAGACCAGAAAATGTCACTTTCTTCTTTTAGCTCCTGCTCCAACTCAACTTGAACACCACCTTCTCACTCCCCAGTCCAACCATAATTTATTCTGGTTTAGAATTTAAGTGTCTCACTTTATTGCATGATAAAGATCGGAAAATAACCCTCCCAGTGAGCCTCTTTCAAAGCTACCTCTTCTTCCCTCATTTAAGTCTTTGTCAATTCCTCCAAGCTCATACTTGGATCCACTTGTTCCCAGGTCTTCTCCCTAGTCTCTTTCTCCTTTGGCACTTGTAACGCTTCTGACTAAATCTGCCAATACGCATCCTATTTCTTTCTTGACTGTAAGTATCCCCCATTTCCTCAGCTCCCTTTCCTTTTTTCCTCCTCTGCACTCCATATTTATCCATTAGTAGGCCCATTCAAACTGTACTAAAATTATTGCTGAAAATACCATAAGTAAACCCGTGATCATTTTTCAGTTATCAAAATTCTTCACTTCCAAATTCAACTGAATTCTCAGCTACAATGGCACAATTAACTACCATTTCCCCACAATTCTCATCATCTCTTGGATTTTGAACCTGTTCCCATGATCCTTATTTCTCCAAATGGGGTGTCTCAAACACCACATTTCCTCTCTCTAAACTCAGTTGCCTGAAAAGCTCAAACACCCTTCTGGATTCCTCTTACCACCTGAGTGCAAGAGAGACAAATGTGTTCACCGTACCCATCCCTCAGCCTCTAATCTTTTTTGTATGGTCAGTTCACTGCATGCTTCACAAAGAGACTCTCCTAGATGTTGCAGAGATAGCAAAGACTAAACTCCCTTTTCCCCAAAAGAACAACACCTTTCCAATCCTACTGTCAAGAGTATGACCACATATCTGGCAGTGACTTTAAAGTGTTGATTTCTTTGCCTGCTCCTCCGGAAGTCATTCACTAAAATCATACCAGCAAGACTGCTGCATTAGTCAACAAGACAAGTAGCAATGGCAGTTAACTTCACATCATTACCACCTATCTGTCCAACCCCTATTAACAGTGCCACCTATGGCTCCCAAATAAAATCCAGATTATTCAAAAAATGCCAATGGTCTTTACTAGCAAAAGACTTTCCAAAGCATTTGTAACCATTTTCATTACAACTTGAAAGTAGAATGGTATAACATACAATGACCTGATAACATAAAATACTGTATTTCAATCATTAAGGTATTATCTTGAAAACCTTACCTTTATACCTGTTAACCCAGTGGGCAACTGCACAATATCATATGCAAGTTTAGATTTTTCTGCCTCCACAAATGGATCAGAGAATGCTCGGCCATGGAATCTTTTAAATCCTTGGACTGTGTTCTTTGCATTGGATATTACCTAAGAAAAAGTGTATCAGAGTCAAAGAGTGGAAAGACTAATAGCAATTAAATTATGAAAAAAAAAATTCAACAATCTCAGGATTAAATTAGAATCATTTTCCTTCTGAGTTAGTTTTCTTTAGCACTAAACCTTTCTGAACGATGCCTGCTAGCTTGTGAAGTGAGGAGTGAGGGACCTGTACAGGTCACATGCAGGGCTAGGACCGGAGCCCAGATTGCCTTACTTCCTCATGAAGACAGGTCATTACGCTTATAAAAGCATTCTCTGTTCTTAAACTTCTAACAAACATTTACATAAAATAATTTTTATCTTTTAAAAATTACCCGTAGTTTGTTATTCGAACTTTCCAGGGGCCAATCTGGCAGTATGTATCAATTCAGTTATTCTAGTGAAGAAAACTTACCATAAAGGAAAAAAAGATGACACTAAGCCCACAAAGATAATGCAAATAAACTGACAGAGCATTATTTATCACAGCAGAAAACTGCAAAGAGCCTAGAGGGTAAATGACAGGAGAATGGGTAAATAAATTATGGCATATCCATACAATGGTTAATATTATTTTAGAAGTCTGGAGACAAGTATCTATATTATATGATGTCACTTTCTTGGGGTGGGGATAAAAACATTTATATGCTTAGAAAGAGTACAAAAGGTTACACACTAAGATATTAACAGTGATTTTTGGATAATGGTAGTATGCTAACTTCTAAATTCCTCACACTTTTACATCTATATTTTCTAATTTCTCTAGAATAAAGTATTATAATTTATGGGAAAAAATGCTGGCAAAGGACATTCAAAAAATTTAAGAATGAACTTCTGCTTAAGACTTATAGGCTCCTCTTCCCAATGCAGAAGTAAGTGCAACAAGTCCCAAGGAAAAACAGCAGAGCTCCTCTGCATCAGCAATGTCAAAAGGCACAAACAGAAGTTCTTTTGTAAAACAATATAAGGGCTCCAAAGTCAGGCCCTGTTTCAGTAAGCTGCCAAGTAGAAACTCAGTATCACAATAACTATGTCAACCTAGAACTAGGCAGCCAGTTTAGTACAATAACTGTTCTCAATAATGAAAGCAAGTTTAAAAACAGGAAGAATTCACTGGACTTTTAGAAGGAAAGACATTTCAAAACAGTTCTGTACTTGCTATCTACTGTCTTCTAAAACATGTTGAACTTTCTGAAAATGAGATTATAAAACACCCAATTTAATTAAATTGGCCAAGCACCATTTTCTTGGGCTTATAAATCTTAGGCGCTGCCCGGTCCAGAAAGAGACAGTTATTCATTCTATACGTTGCTCCAGATTGAACTATTAAAACATCTAACATGCAACTCCTTAATTTTACAGCAACCTCAGACACTCAGGGAAATAGAACTCTTCAGGTTCTTTTGCTCTGGTTACAGAGGAACCAGCAAATATGTCAGGTTCCTGGTTTAAAAGTAAACTAATGGTAAGTGTGCTTCTACAAGTATGTTTTCCTTCCTTGAGAACCTTGATCAACACTGACCTTAAATATGAGTAAGATGAAGACAGAACAAGACACTTTAACGAGCATTTAAAATACCCAGGAAAGGGCTTCCCTGGTGGCGCAGTGGTTGAGGGTCCGCCTGCCAATGCAGGGGACATGGGTTCGTGCGCCAGTCCGGGAGGATCCCGCATGCCGCGGAGTGGCTAGGCCCGTGAGCCATGGCCGCTGAGCCTGCGCGTCCAGAGCCTGTGCTCCGCAACAGGAGAGGCCACAGCAGTGAGAGGCCCACGTACCGCAAAAAAATAAAATAAAATAAAATAAAATAAAATAAAATAAAAAATAAAATACCCAGGAAAAAATTTAAAAAGTAAAATACCCAGGAACAATCAAACATCCTAGCACTTTGCATTAAACAGATTATATATGTTCATGCTATTTTAAAAAGCTATTTGCTTCTCACTCAAGTACGTAAGAAAGATCAGGTTCATCTCTCAGTTGTACACCCAGGGGCTCACAGTGGTGGGCACACAATGGGCACTGAAATACTTGCTGAATGGGAAGGATGGACAAACCACAGAAGAAAGTCACTTTAGGGAAAAACAAAATTCTACCTGGCTTTTAGCTGCTGCTCCAATTGAACGATTCTTAGGACCAAAAGAAATGCAAGCCCTAGAAGACAAAACAAACATTTAAACATCAAACCTTACTGTAATTATTACATCCAAAACCAAAGCAGGCAAGGACTTCTCCGGTGGTCCAGTGGTTAAGACTCCGCGCTCCCACTGCAGTGGGGGGGAAGGTTCGATCCCTGTTTACGGAACTAAGATCCCACAAGCCTTGCAGCACAGCAAAAAAAATCTGCTTAGCCGAAAAGCCCTATTTTTGTTAACTGCACACAGTCAGTCTATGATTTTGACCTTTCTACTGAGTAAAGTGTCCATGGAATGCGCTGCTTCTTAGAATAATGGGAGTTCATCACTTAGATGTTGAAGTACAAGTTTGGTATGACCATCTGTCTGAAATACTGGAGAGAGGTGGACTAACCAGTCTCCACTGTCCTCTAATTCTTCAAGTCTGGTGTTCAAAATTCCAATATAAAATAGTATACCCTCATATCAATACATCAATAAAACGTTCTTTGTGTTTAGAACAGCTCATAACTTCACCAAGAGAATAGTCTATAAACCCTGAAAACAACGCTTGTCCTATTGTGAATACTGAATACATAAAAAGTTATTTTTCTAGAACTAGTTTCCAAGGACTCAATTTCTTTTTTTTTTAAAGACTCAATTTCTGACAAGGAACTTCATTCCCACTTCTGAACATTCTTCCAAATCAATTCATACACTGCCTGCTGGTTTGATGTATATGCTGCTTGTTTTAGAAAGCAAAATTGAAACTTGCTTAAAGGTATAAACACTTTAAAACACTGTGTTTAAGCTTAAAAAGTCAGTTATTTTGGAGTTGATGTTTTTGCTATCATGGCCTCCATGCTTCCCCCTGTTTTTCACTCTGGAACCTTGCATATATTTGTCACCTCCCTTTCCAGTAGCTGATTTCTCTCAAGCTAAAATAAGATCAAATTCACCCATGCCACCCCCAAAAAATCCAAAAGACAAAGCTCCTCCCAGAGTCCATTTCTCCCTCAGGTTAGTAAAGCCTTCTCTTCCTCCTACTTAATAATAATGACTGCATAAATTGCCTATATGCACCATCTCATTTAATCCTCATAAGCACCCTATCTTATTCCCTCTTTATAGGAGAGGAAACTGAGTCCAAAAAGGTATTAATAAGTAAATTTGTCCAGAGTCATACAATCTGAAAGCAATGGGAGTCAGGACTATAGATCGTTTCTCCATACTTCACACTCTAGCTAGCTTTGACCCTCTCTCTATCCCCCCTGTACCCCTAATTCTTCAAATTTAGTGGAACGAGTAAGAATAAGAGCTCTGCAGCCATACTCCCTTGGTCCAAATCTGACCACACTAGATGACCTACTAATTAAGTAGAACTGTTTTACTTAAACTTACCAGCCCTGTACAAACTGGCAGAATGCTCAGCCTCTCTGTGCTTGAGTGGTCCTTTCCAAACAATGGTGCAAGAATCCCTGTAAGCCAATCTCCCAGAAAAGTTACAAGCAGCTATGCCCTGAATCAATATGACACAGCCTGGAATTTCATCAGATTTCCTATGAGCCCTAAGCTCTATGGGCCTAGAACATGCTGGGGGGTAGCCCCTCTACAGCACAGGTATCAAGCTCAGCCTTTCTGCAAATATACCACCTATCACTTAAAAAAAAAAAAAAAAAATCCCTGAGTACCACTTAAATGTCTCCCCTACTACAGCGCATACAGCCCTTTAGGAAATTGCCCACCGTAATCTTACCTACTCCATTCACCCTGTCCACTCCTTCTAGCCTATGCATGCAAACCTACATCTTTCTAAAAGCCACCAGATCTGAATTTCTAAGATGCATCCCACCAATAACTCAATCCCAACATAACTAAAAGCCAACATTATTTATCTTCCATTGTTTCCTGCAGCTCTGTTTTCAAGCCTTCATCTCCTCAAAACAACACTAGCTCTAAGAATGAAAAAATTAATGTTCCCAACTTTATTGTATGTCTGTTGAAGGGTTAATTTCCTATTCTACCTTGGTAACTCTGAATCTGTCTTGCTTCTAATTACCTTCCAAACAAAAACATTACCAGCAAATAGGGTCCAGGTTCCTTAATGTAGAACCTAAGGCCTCTCACAATCCCAACCCCACCCCCATTTTCCAGGTGCAATCTCAAGCACACAGTACCCCAACACAAGTCAAATAGTCTTCCAATCCTCCTGCTTTGCTCTACCACTTTTGCCACCTGAAATGCCCTGGTCCTTCTAAATCTCACTCATTCTCCAGAGATATCACACACTTGTGATGCCTTCCCAATCCCTCTCAAGTAAAAATTGTTACTACCTCTTAAAACTTATTAGACTTGGCTTAAAACTTACTGGACTTTGGGCAATGTGAATGTAGAACATTTCCATCATCACACAATGTTCTACTGTACAGAGCTGCTCTAGGTAATATTCTCTTTGAAGTCAGTTAACATTTTTACTTACTCTTAAAATCTACATCTGCCTTAGAAGTAATAGATAGGAAATGGTTCGTATATCTTGAAAAGCTAAATAAAAGTTTGTCTCAGTTCAAATTATTCATCCTTTTATTCATCTATATATGCACACACTACAAACAGTTCCCAACTTCTTACAAAGCAATCAAATGTCACTAATGGAACATCAATCTTTACCACATAATATGGCAATTACACCTCAAACAAGGCATAACTCTTGCAAAGTATGGGCAGAATTCACACTTTTCTTATCATATTATAGAAAATCATTAATATATTATTACATAATTCTTACATTCTAAAAAAAGTTCTATAACAAGCCAACTAGTACATTAAAGAAAGGAATCCTTAGCTTTTCCACTTTATGGTCAATTTGATTGAGTTGAACACATGTACAGTAAAAAGAGCTCAGGCTCTAGAATTAGACAGTATGGGTCTATCTGAATCCCTTCTCTACCTTTCTAGCTGTTAATTAACTTCTCTGAAATTTAATTTGCTCATCTCTAAAATGGGGGAAATTACCACACCTACCTAATATGGTTGCTATAAGGATTAAATTTGTTGATCCACTTTTAAAGGACATTTATCAAAGGCTGGCACATCATAAATAACATTATATATTACTAAACCTCCAATGAAACCTTGGTCTGAGTTTCATACAAAAAAAATATACCGGGACTTCCCTGGTGGCGCAGTGGTTGAGAGTCCACCTGCCGATGCAGGGGACGCAGGTTCGTGCCCCGGTCCAGGAAGATCCCACATGCCGCGGAGCGGCTGGGCCCGTGAGCCATGGCCACTGAGCCTGAAGCCTGAAGCCTGTACTCCGCAACAGGAGAGGCCATGGCAGTGAGAGGCCCACGTACCGCAAAAAAAAATAATAATAATATATATATATATATACACACACTAACTAGGGAGTTCCCTGGTGGCCTAGTGGTTAGGATTCTAGGCTTTCACTGCCATAGCCTGGGTCTAATCCCTGGTTGGGGAACTGAGATCCCACAAGACACATGGCACAGACAAAAAAAAGAAAAAAAAAAAAAAAAAAAACCAGAACCAAAAATATACCAACTAGTTTGCTATGTAAATTGTGCTTCACCTTCTCAAACTATCCACTAAAACCCACTCAGCCACCTTTAAAATCATGAGGAATAAAAAGTCCTACCATTTCCTTTTCAAAAGGACAACTGAGGGCTTCCCTGGTGGCGCAGTGGTTGAGAGTCCGCCTGCCGATGCAGGGGACACGGGTTCATGCCCCGGTCCAGGAAGATCCCACATGCCGCGGAGCGGCTGGGCCCGTGAGCCATGGCCGCTGAGCCTGCGCGTCTGGAGCCTGTGCTCCGCAACGGGAGAGGCCACAACGGTGAGAGGCCCGCATACCGCAAAAAAAAAAAACGACAACTGAATGAGGGTAGATATGTTAAACAGCACAAATTGAAAGGGTTTTTAAAGTAAAAGCTTACATAAAGAAATCTAATATTTAAATGTGAAAAAGGCCCAAAAAGATTACGTCAAATTTTAGGGCCAACGCTAGAACCTATTCCGTGCTTTCTAGTGCAAGCTCATCGTAGAAAATTAGAAAAGTGTAAAAAAGAACATAGGGATTATCAGTAACTCCACAACCAACACCCTCCTACCAGAGATGGCCATTACTATTTAGGTAAATACTGCTATGCAATCCTAATAAATTAAGCAATTCTTTTAAAAAGAGAAGCTAAATACCCCCATTAAGTTTGTTTCTCCTCAACAAACACTAAAAAATCTTCAGTGGCTGAATGATTCTGTCAGGATTTGGACAGGGAACAAGATATTTAACGGAAATATGTATTGATACTATTTCCCACTCACCAGGAAATTCCAAAATTTCACATAGCCTGCGTGCAATCCCTATCTATGGTAGGAAGCCTCTCTTTCATCCAAGCAGGTTAAGCTCCCTTGCCCCACGGCTTTCATTTTTGAGCCTTCATATGCCAGGCAGTGTGCTAAGCATTCTACACTTGATTCTCCCAAATACTCTAAGACAAGAACTATTACTGACCCAATTTTGTAAATGAAGAACTGAATAAAGGCAAGTTAATGTGCCCAGAAACATAACTAGTACTAGAGTTCAGGATTCAAAATCAGGACTACCAAACTCCAAGTCCCACACATACATACTTTTTTTTTTAACCTTTTTTTTTTTTTTTGGCTGCATCCTCCTTGCAGCACACAGGCTTCTCTCTAGTTGCAGCACGCAGGCTCCAGAGCACATGGGTTCTGTAGTTTGCAGCATGCAGGCTCTGTCGTTGAGGCACCCAAGCTCAGTAGTTGTGGCGTGTGGGCTTAGTTGTCCCACTGCACGTGGGATCTTAGTTCCATGACCAGGGATCGAACCCGCAACCCCTACACTGGAAGGCAGACTCTTTACCACTGGACCACCAGGGAAGTCCCCATAAATACTTTTGTACTGCCTACCAAACCCTCTAGATTTATTCCTACTTCTATATCTTCACCAGACTGTCCCAATCCTTTCTTCATGTATTCTAATCCTGTTTGCTCAAGTCCCACTCCCGCCTTTCCTTATCACTCCATCCCCCACAGATATGACTTGTCCTCTGAACTTGAACAATTAAGGTCTATATTTAATAACCTTGCCCATAATTGTACTCTCTATTCTTATTCTATTTACTGTTGCTTTACGTCATTCATATTTCCAACTAGAATGATTACATCTCCACAGCAGGACTCTATCTTACACTTCCTCTATACTTTACACAAGCCCAAGTTAATGCTGCTAAAAACGGCAGTACTCAAGACACTTGCTACTTGACTGATATTACCTTTCCTCCATTCCAAATTACAGGATGACATTACACAAAGTTAATTTAAATCAAGTTCAAGACTTTTCTGTTCTAATCTTTAAGTCCTAGAAATAATCATCTTTTTAAACCAGAGAATAGCCGTTGTTCTCTTTCCTGGGTAAAAGATACCACTGACCAAACATTTATGGATATTCTGATAGGATGTTATGAACAGCTGCAACCGGCACAGATCCTTAAAAGGTACAGTTTCATGTTTATAAGTGTGTGTAGGACCGCTCTCAGGATATTCAGACAGCTGTTACTCTAATTCAATTTCTTAAACAATATAAGAAAATGAGTTTTTCAGAGAACCTACAATAGTATTTAGACTATCAAATAAGAGAAGCAGGCAAGACTGGCATGGAAATGGTTATTAGGTTAATCAGACTACCCCACAGTCACTGCCTTAGCCCAGAGCTAGAAAATACCCAAAACAGTTGATATTGAACAGATCAAACAACTCATACTAGCAAGATATGCAGTTCCTTAAGAATCACAAACTCCTGAGTCAGTAAGATTTACACATTAAAAGCTACATATTTGATAAACCCGAAAGGCAAACTTCCATAGATTTCATTTTACTGTCCCAATATATGGTCCATTAATAAACAGAATTAATAAAATATACAAAAAGGTAATAATAGCAATATGAGCAAATAATTGGGCAGTATTTACTATGTAACAGGCATTATGCTAAATATTTTATATAATTTTAACTCATAATCCTCACAAACCCCAGTGAAACAGAGAAATCACTTACGTTCCTGGTGTAAATTAATCCCTTAAATTTTTGTAAAGTACTCTGGCAATAGGTACTGAAATTTTAAGCATATATATCCTTTCACCAATTTCACATCTTGAAATCTATCCAACAAAAATAAAAGTATTAACATGTAAACATAAATATAAAAGACTTGTTGAAGACTATTTCTAATTGCAAAAATATAGAAACAACCTGAACATCTGAGGAAAGCATGTTAAAGCCATAGTATGGACTATTATGTACTTAAGGAGGTAAATTCATATTTACGGACTCTGAAAGATGTCTAAAATATAAGTGAAAGAAAATAATTACAAAATATAGTATGATCCTATTTATTTATATGGGCACACACGTCCCCACATATATTTGTAGAAGTCTAGAAAAAGTTATGCAAGGATAGACAGCAAACAGCAAATAATTAGAGAGGAAACAATTTTACTTAGCACTTTATTTTTGTTGTTGTTGTTAAAGCAAACAAGTATTTTATTAAGTCAGAAAAAGTTTTAATTTAGGAAACCCAATTTAGAACCTGATGACATAAAGTTCCTGTAGATTACACCTACCAATTCTATATACAAAGTTGTATTTTAGTTCTTAAATGAGTCTAAGAAACTACTTTGATAACCTCAATTAGACATGAGAAGTGTTAGCAATCTGAAGCTTTAGTTAACCAATCAACTTTCCTATTCACTGAACCCAAAAGATCCAGTCATCCTGACGTGCTTAGATCTACAATGTGTAAAGATATTCACTCCATAGAGGAACACTTTTCTTGCACAAATAAGGTATCAGATATTAATCTGCCAGTTAGCCAGAACCCACCTTACTTTCAGCTTTTGCTCTCAAGGGCAGTTATTAACAGACAATTTCATCTCTTCAAATTCCTAATATACTGTTTTATGAGGAACTAAGTCCATGAAAATGATAACTATTCATACACAGAATTACCTTCTTAGGTAACTCATATCTACCCTGTAAATTTTGTACAGTACGGCCCAATTAACTCCTGTAATGTTTGGCAGTCCCTTAACATTTTTATTCCAAAGAAGCTTTAAGGTTGTACTCTTTCTACTGTAATAATCCAACTAAATATAAAAATAGGCTTTCCATCTTATTCCAAAGCCTATGGTCATGAAATATCAACACGACACTCGTAAGTTAAAACTCCAAAGTTTATCTCTATGCCGCCCACACTTTTCTCCCATGCTTCCACACTGGTGGAGAGCAACATAAACTCCCACGTGGACCAAATGATTGCAATATCCTCCTAAGCATCATCCGGCTTCTTCTCTTGCCCTTCTCAAATAAATCCGTTCTCCATAAAAAAGCCAATCACATCTTTAAAATATCAATTGGATCACCTCCCACAGCACCTAGATAAAAATCTTTAACATGATTTACAAAGCCCTGCCATAATCTAACCTGTCTTGCCTAACTTCTCTGCAGATTCAATTCACAGCATTTTTTCAAGTGGCTATAATCCTCTCAGTCTGTCAAATGTGCCTCAGTTCTTCCTCACTTGCTATTCCTTCTGCCTGGAACAACTCTTCCTCGCTCCCACCACGAACCTCCATGGTAAAACCCTACTCATCCTCTGTGTTTCATCTTAAATGACACTTCTTTAAGAAGCACCTTCCATCACCACCCCATATCCAATTTAAATTAGGTCCCCGTCATTGTTTTCCATACTTTCCCATCTGGACCTTTACCACAGTCAGTAATTACATATTTGTTTAGCATCTGGTTTTCTCCACTAGCCATGTCCATGATGGCAGGATCTTACTTGTTTATCAGAGTACCTTCAGTGCTTAGCACAACAGCTGGCATATTAGAAGCTACTCATTATCTGCTGAAATGAAAGGAAGCCTAAATTTGGTGGGAAAGCAAGGGTCTCTTCTAGGTAAGACTCAACTGGCTCCTCAAAAATGGAATTCAGGGCTTCCCTGGTGGCGCAGTGGTTGAGAGTCCGCCTGCCGATGCAGGGAACATGGGTTCGTGCCCCGGTCCGGGAAGATCCCACATGCCGTGGAGGGGCTGGGCCCGGAGCCATGGCCGCTGAGCCTGTGCATCCGGAGCCTGTGCTCCGCAACGGGAGAGGCCACAACAGTGAGAGGCCTGCGTACCGCAAAAAAAAAAAAAAAAAAAAAAAATGGAATTCAAATCCTGTTGCACCCACAATTTTAAATGAGTTACTTTCACTATACCCAGCCCTCCAGAACCTGCATCTCATTCCACTCTCACACTAAAACAAACCTATCACACATTCCCTGTGTACCTCTGAGGTATAAATCCATTCTTCCATAATCACTACTTTAAAAAAAAAAAAAAAAAAAAATCAACCTTTCTGCCCACCATGTTCTACTTAGCCAAAGACTCCAACACAGAAATCTAAGCTAATCGAGATCACAGTTCAAAAACTACTTGAGGGCTTCCCTGGTGGCACAGTGGTTGAGAGTCCGCCTGCCGATGCAGGAGACACGGGTTCGTTCCCTGGTCCAGGAAGATCCCACATGCCGCGGAGTGGCTGGGCCCGTGAGCCATGGCCGATGAGCCTGTGCTTCCGGAGCCTGTGCTCCGCAACGGGAGAGGCCACAACAGTGAGAGGCCCGCGTACCGCAAAAAAAAAAAAAAAAAAATACTTGAATGTATGGCATCCCTCTAAGTTCCTGGAAATATAGGAACATGTAAGGAAAATTACTTTTAAGTATTTAAACATATTCTTATCACAATTACATGGTGTATCTGGTCACCCATCAAATAGTCTTTGGGACAAATTTAACTGTGACCTGGGAAGATTAAATTCTTTTCTGAAACAACTCTTTCAGTTCCAAATAATGAGATTCATGGTAAAACTGCTGTAGTTACTATTTGTCTAAAGGAGAAAAGGGGTCATAAGAGTCTAAAAGGAAGGACAGGAACACTTCATTCCAATATTTGGAATTCTCTTACCTTTGGAGCTAAAGTATGTTCAATTCTAGCTGGGAAAAGACCAAAAAGTTACATGCCTAACTCAGTGCTCTAGCCCTCTTAATTTCTTGAGGAAAACTATCTCTACGGATGAAGCAAACTAGGATCCAGAGAGGAAAATAACAAATAGAAAATTAATGCTTAAATACTTAAAAACTTCATTGTACAATACACTTCCCTGGAAATACAAATTAGACCCACTGTTAAAAACTATGAAGATGGGAGGGTTGGGGATTGGGCTGTGACTGCTAATGAGTACAGGGTTGCTCTTGTGGGATGATGAAAATGTTTTAAAATTGTGTTGATGGTTGTACAATTTTGTGTCTACACTAAAAACAAACTGTACACTTTAAAAGGGTTAACTGCACGGTATGTGAATTATATCTCATTAGTTAAAAACTATAAATAAAATTGAGAAAGGAACATCAAACTGTGGTTTTGGATCTGGGATGGGTTTTGCGGGAAGCACATGGGTTACGTCTAAAATAAGGGATAGAAATTTGATAAGTTTAAGGGAAATGTTGTCAGCCTTCTGGGTAGCAAATATCAGTCTGGTATAGGGAGCAATCGAGTTGGCCAGAAATTGCTGAAGAAGTGTAACAAAAGGTAGGGTGAAAAACGAGCCTTAAAACAGAGGCCCTTAATGAGACACAATGAGAACCTAGCAAATAACAGAAACTTCTTAAAAAGATTCTGTCCAAGAGGAAGACAATGGATTGAAAGGTGTCTCTACGTACAAAAGACTCTTACCCTATCCAAGGAAAGACCTGGGTGAGTCATGATTTCTTAGCGCTGTGTCTATACTGGCTCCATAACTTACCATAGGTTCTAAAAGTCAAAGTGAGCCCCTGAGTCATTCATTAACAATTGCAGCCAACACCCTGGTTGGAATGTATTACAGTGAAAGTGGAACGCTGTTAGGGATAGGTGCGCAAAGAATGACAGCAGAGAATGACCCAACATTCAGTTCAATATACTGAAGCGACGTGAAAAACAAAAGCGAATGCAAAAGGTATCCAAAAGGCATCGATTTTATTAAATCCTTTTCTGATATCTTTCCGTGCCAACCCTATCTGGAGATCTCTGGTGCTCCGACTCCCTCTCTTCCGGGCGCCACCCCAACCCCCACTCACGTGGGACTCCGGTCTCTGCACTGTCTTACCGCCTGCCGGCAGACGCCAGACCTGTTCAATTAAACTTTTATTAAGCTCCTGCTGTCTGCAAAGCTCCCAACTCTGTGCTGGGCTTTAGAGACGTCAGTACGCCCTGGGCCTATTATGTGCCCTCTAAAAGAGAATCTCGGTCCACCCCACATCCCGGGCCTGCCTTCCCCCCAGCTCCTACCCACAGCCTCCGCTGGTCCAAGTACCCACTCGGAGCCCTCGCTCGGCCGGCGGGCCACAGAAAAAGGGCCTCGCCCCTAGCGCAGACCCACACGGGAGGTCGCGGCCCCTACTGACCTAAAACGCAGTGGGGGTCCACTACCCACCGGAGCCTCGGCTCGTAACGGAGATGACTGCCCGGCCCGCGTTCCCCAAGCCGCGAGGGTCACAGACCCGAGCAAGCGCTACCTCCCCACCACCCCCCAACCCCCAGTGCACGCGGCTACCCTGGCCCACACTCACGGCGTGCAGCGGTCGCTGTATTCATTAGCGATCGTTTCGATGCCGCCGGCGCGGGCTACAGCGACGTAGCAGCTCTGGAACCCCAGATCTATGCCCACCACCGACATGGCGCCGGCTACAGCTCAGGCTCGAGCCCGGGTCCGGCCGGCAAGACAAGACACGGACCCCGGCGGGGCTGGCGCGCGTAAAGCGGGCCGCGTGGGCCAGGGAACTGGGGCTAGTGGGAGACGTGCGGAGAGCCACGCAAGAGCCTAGGTTGTTAGAAGGAGGGCCGCAGCTGAGGACACTACTCAGGCCGGCTCCAGCTCAGCGGCCGCAGCCTGGGCGCCGGTAGCGGGGGCGGAGAAGATCTCGAAAGGTCTCGTCGCTACGAGAGTAAAGAAGCAGCGCGAGAACTGAGAGGGAATGTTCTCGCGAGACTCCGGCTCAGCCGCTTTTCTTCCTGAGGCCCCGCCCCCCAGGTACGTACAAGTGTACGTCACTCCCAGGCCCAAGAACCTGGGAAGGGCCGGCGAAAGACAGTTGGGAGGCGGAGTTGGCCATTGAGCATGTACACGGACCCCGCCGCCGCGCTAAGTGCGGCAGCAAAGAGCAGTGGAGCACCTCCCCTTCCAGAAGAAAGTAGGACAGCCGGTTTGAGGCAAAATACTGCGGAAGCGCTTTTGTCCTACTTCCGCTTTTTTCTTTATTTCAAAGGAAGTTCTGGTTGTGGCACCTCCTACGCCACACCTAGTGTTGGGAAATGGGAGCACAAACTAATCTTAAAAGTCCAGAGGCGTCTCTCATCTGCTCTACTTGAGGTAGGTTGGTGGGTAGAGAAGGCCGCCGTTGGAACGCGGCCTTCGGCAGTCTTAGCTAAGACGCTGTCAAAGTCAAAGACAGCGCCCTCTGCGGCGGAGGGGAGGACTCCACCCTCAAGTCCACCGCCTTGTTTTTTTCGTTCAGCCTCGTCGCACCGTTTTCTAAACCACTCCTGTCCTTAGGTCAGACTGAGGAACCTACGGCACTTAAGCCTTTCAATCCCCAACCCATTCTAAGCACATGTCTTGAGCTGGATGCAAGAGACACTGAGATAGATGACATGCTCCTAGGTACGTTCAGACCACCTGGTAAGTGGCAGGATGAAATGAAGCTAGCGAATCATCAGGACCCCTCACTTGCATGGGCACCTGGGAGAGCAAGGAGTTGCTGAGAGTTACGGTGGCTTCCAGTTGTGGAGCGGAAGCCAGCTGTCAATCGGGAAGCAACTCTTTGTAATGAGCATTTCTGATAAATCGCTTAAAGATATCTCAGAAGACAGGGAATCTGAATTTCCATGTCGTCAGTAATTTGATGTGATGCCTTATTCTAAGTATTTACTTTGTAAATACTTAAGCATTGTATAAGCTTCAACCCCACAAAACCTGAATCCAGTACAAGAGTAGCTAGACAGGTAAATGGGGTCCCAGTACCTGGTGGCAAGTTTGTTCACACATAGTGGGGGAGCGGAGGCGAAAGGGCAGAGAAAATTTTTTGTTTAAATTTTTCTAGTCTTGCCATAAAATATGAATTTTATTTCACACCTGCTGCCTAAGAAGGCACCTCAGTCTCCAGGAGCAATGCCCAAAGCCCAAGTTGGGTGCCTTTAAACTTGCTAATCACTACACGGTTCTCACATTTTGGCTAAATCAAACCTGTTTTTGTCTTCAAAAACAAGCACTGAGTGCTCCCTGAGGCTGTAATAGGAGGTGTGTAAGCAGGAAGAAAAAGCCTTTGAAAAAGAGAACAAGGACAAACAGTTGCTTGTACACCCGTATTCACAGCATTATTCACAATAGCCAAAAGGTGGAAACAACCCAAATGTCCGCTGATGCATGAATGTGTTTTCAAGATGTGGTATATACCTATGATGGGATATTATGCAGCCTAAAAAGGAACAAAATTCTAACACGATGCAACATGAATGAACCTTGAAAACATCATGCTAAGTCAAAGAAGCTAGACACAAAAAAAACAAATATTGACTAATTACATTTACACAAGGCGCCTAGAATAGGCGAATTCATAGAAACAGAAAATAGAATAGTGGTCACTAGAGGCTGGCTGGTAGGAGGGATTGGAGAGTTACTGTTTAATGGGTACAGAGTTTCAGTCTGGGATGATGAAAAAGCTCTAGAGTTGGATAGTGGTGCTGGTTGTACAACAGTGTGAATGTACATAATGCCACTGATTTGTACACTTTAAAATGGTTAAAATGGTAAGTTTCCTTATGTATATTTTACCACAATTTTAAAAGTAAAGAAAAATTGTACTTGACCTTCCTTCCTCTATCTCCTATTTTTCTCCCACCTAGCAGGATATCAATAACACCAGAGATGTTACTGGCTTTACCTATGACAGAGTCCTGTCTCCCTCTGTCTACTCTGGGTTATTAAGCACTGGGCAAACAAGCCAGTCTGTAAAAAGATAGGGTAGGGGGTCCACAGAGAAAAAGAACCAGGCATGGCTTTCTTGACGTAAGAAAAGCCATATTTGGCCGAATCCATTTTTTGATCTAAGCCTGGCCACAATGCTTGTTGTTGAACAGGTCTCAATAATTAATGATCGTAAGGGAAGTGAGGGAATGCAGGAACAAAGGAAAAGCAGTCAAGAAACAGTAGTTCAGCAATAAAACAGAGTCCTAGTTCCTCCTCAAGGGATGTACATAATATGATACACATCTTCAAGTTCTGCAGGAACTAAGGCCCCCACCCTGATGGAGGATGGAATGATGTTGATCTTTTCTGACACTTGTGGCTTTAATCACCTAAAGCTTTGTCCCAGTTCAATGTTAAAAATCTCCTCAGCTCAAGCCCCTTCGTGAATATGCATATACCACACAAGGCCTTTCATGGATATGCACGTACTCTTGGCTTAAAACTTCCCCAGTTTTGCTGTTCAGGGAGACACTGCTTTGGGAAAGATCCCCGGTGTTCTCCTTTCTAACTTCAAGTAATAAATCCTTCATTCTTCCTATCTTTGGCTTGGTTGTGTCTTTTGGCTCAACACCCACCAAGACGGGAACCTAGTTTTTGGGTAACAAGCCTGACCTAGGCTGAAGTGCCTAAACTACCTAGAAGATCACTATGTCTGGGTTGTGGACTCTGTCCCTGCCTTCCATCTTGTGGGAGGCCTCCCCAGCCTTTAGCTAAACTGGCAAAAAACATCCCTATCTTTTTGTGTTCCAACTTCATACCTACCTGCCTTATTTGCCTTGGCACTGCTTTCAGTTTAAAATACCATTGGTTCTATCAATCTTTTGAACAATTTGTCCTTCTCAAAATGAAGCATAACATCAGTTACAGAGAGCACTCTTCCTGCTAAAATTAGTGTCTTTGATCATCAAACTTACAGCTCAAGAGGCTATTCTGGGATATTTAAATAAATGAAGTCAGGAAAGGTTATTTAAGAATTCCAAAGAATCTAAAGGAGCAAGTTTCCAAGAATCGATTGTGAAGCAGTAAAGTTGCCAGAATATTTAATGTTAAAGGCACCATGGGTGTAGCACAAGTTCTTTTCATTTAGCAGAGCATCTTGAGTATTTTAGAAGGAAGTTGTTAAATGCCTTTCTCTGATACAATGATCAAATTTAGTTCTAAGCAATTAGCAAAGTTTTTGTCTGTTTGTTTTCAGTACACAGTGTTCATAGCCTGCCTACCACGAGACAAAAGTTTCTCAGTCAGTTGGGAATTCATAGTCTTCCCTGCCAGGTGTCCAGTGGAATCCTGTTCTATATTCTGGAGCAGGTTCTGGAATCATTTGCTTCACAAGTAAGCTACAAACTCAGGTAATGGTGTTTTCTGGCTTCGCTGATATCACAGTGAGTGGACCAATGCCCTTAGCTGAACCAGCGCTCCTTCCTAAACTCTAAAACTCTTAACAACTCAATAATAATGGTAATTACTTCATCTCTAGCTCCTACAGTATGTGCCAGACATTGTGCTGAGTGATTTGGATATCATAATCCACTTAATCCTCACAGCATACCCATTAGGTGGGTGTTATTTTCCAATTTTGAAGATGAAAAAACAGACCTGATGAGGTTAAAGAGCTTGTCCAAGGTTATATAACCTTTAAAACTCCGATTTCAAAGTGGCCTCCTACAACTACACCGCTGTTTTCTTTAAGCTCATGTTCCTTGTAAAGGCTCCATAGAGTAAATATGGGAAACAAAAGAATAAGAGAAATTAATTCAACTAGTCATTCATTGTAGACCTTTTGGAATACTTTCCTTACTTTCAGTGTTTTTGTTATGTATATATGATGGTTGAATTTGGTTGTGCCTTTTTTATTAGGTTAAACCAGCCTTTCCCAAACTGTGGTCTATGAGATATGAATAGGTTAATAATGTCATTTTAAAGACTCTGAGAAGTCTAAAGAAAACCTGTTTAAACGTTGTTTAATTATAAGCACAAGTATAACAAGCAAAAATATAAGGAGTAGTAGGGCACAATTTAGTCTCCTGGTTTTTTCCCTCAAGTATTTTTCTAATCTTAACACTCTTCTGATATAGAAACTACCATTACAGTTCACTCCTAACCCCAAATTCGCTGAAATCCTAGTGTCCTTCCTCACACTATTATACCGTCTGCTTACATGGTAGCACTATGATCTCATTCTGAGGTCCTTTCCCAAAGCCTCACTCTTTTGCCTTTATTCGGGCTGATTACACTTATACATACATCCTGCAGTATCATCAGTATCCCAAACCTTTCCCTCTTTATAATCTTAAAATGCTGGGTGAACTTTGCAAAGATTTCTCCAGGCCACACAGACTGATACCATCAGGAAATTTTAACCCCTTCGTCTAGATCTCTTGATCACTGATAATTTTCCTGACCTGATTCATAGCCTCCTTACCTATAAGCTCCACCCTCTCCTCAACCAGCCCCAGACTCAGCCTTCTTGCACCTCTATAGCAGCTGACATTCCAACTCCACCCCCAAGGTCCAGCCTCTTGGTCTGGTCTGCTGAGACCAGAAACGTGACTCTCACCTGCTCAGACTCTCACCTGCTCAGCTGGGTTTTGCTCTGGCTTGTCCTGTTCCTGAGTACAGAGGGACCCTCCCCAAGGAGCTATCCTGCCATATCATGTCTGCAAATTACAAAACTCTTTTACCATCTTTTGTTTAAAGTGTCAAATTCATCAGGACTCAGTGTATCCTGTGCTGGTTTCCCTTCAGCTAAATACAGCCTCTTTGTCTCAGGACAGAATGCTCTTTGCTTCTTGCTCTAAGACTCAAGGACAATGATTTTAAAAGGCCCTGTGGCCTCCGATAATAATTCACTTTTCAGGTTTCCTGATTAAAGAGGAATCTGGGGTATGAATATGTGTAATTTGATAAAGAATCAGTGTTACTATGAAAAATTTCATGTGGCACTCTGCCCAGGCATGGCGTCACAACCACAGGAGGACCATTTATTTTCTTGTGGACATGTAGTTAACGTTCAAATGCAAAGTGAGTTCAAAATCTAAATATATCACAGACGATTACAGTTTGACACTTGAACGCCAGCAGTGCAAGCTCTAACTCAGAGGAGAGTGACTAACATGTTTTCCTGGCAGTGACACAGGAATCCATCCCCATGGCCAAAGGCAGCAGCAACAGCTACAGCAGGCTGAAACAACAGAGGGGATGACTTGAGTTCACTGGAAGCATCAGTTTCTCTTCCAGACAAGGCAAAGACAAGCCTGAAAAAGGTAGCGGGAAGAAACTTCCACTATGGAGATACTGTGAAACAAAAAGCATGATAAGAACTTTATGTATTCTTGAAATGCTTTGAAAGAATAAGGCACTCAGCAAAGAGTAGAAATGAGGTTAGTAAGTCATTCTTCAGAAATGGATGACTGGCCCTTTAAGAATACTATTTAGTCTATTAAATATGGCCATATTTTGTGCCATTTCCACTGAAGGCAAGAGTTATTTTTGAAAGGAGCAATGAAAAGATCCCAGCTGAATATCCTTACTTGATTCAGTAGTTTGTGCCAGTGAACAGAGCTTGGGATATCTTTTTTTATTCCAATAGTACTAGCACTTGTTTTGAGAAGTCAGGAAAGCGTAGTATATTCGTCTTTCGCATGTCATCTTACCCCTAAATGAGATGAGATCCAGGGCCCCAAGAAGGCCCCATCACACTAAAAGATCTCTTCCAGTCATTTAGAGTGTCAGTAGAGGGACGAAAATGCCTCCATTAGGGCTTCTTTCTTATGTTCTTCCTTAGGGCTTCTTCTCTAAAAGTAAAATCCCCTTCTAAAGCAGAGAAGACACAGTGACAATCTGGCATCTCCATGTAAACAAACAGAAAGTAAAACTACGTGGTTGAGAGGAAGTTCATGAATGAGCTCCTCACTCCACCCCCTGCCCCCCACCTCTCAATCACACACACATAGCACTCAGCCTTTACTTTCAGATCCCTTAGGTGGGTGCCTTTCTCTAGAATTTTCAGTGGAATTTCCTAAAGCACTGAAATATTTGAGAGTTGCTGGTGCTTGTGAAGCAAGGCTGGGCACTTGCCCTGCCTCTGTGAGAAGTAGCTCCCTTTGACCAAAGGCATGGTTGCTGGTAGCAGAGACATTCTGTTCCCTCTATAAGAGGCAACACAGTGTAATGAAGCAGTAATAATTACAGCTGTGATACTGGTACCAGAAAAGACAAGGACAAACAGAAATAAAATTCCAGAAACATATCCAAGTATAAGAATCCAGTATATATGATACTTGGCATTTCACACTAGTGAGGGAGAGGTGGTGTTGGGATATTAGCTAACCATTTGGGAAAAAAATTTTAGATCCCTACCTCAAACCGTATGCAAGAATATATTCCTGATAAGTCAAATACATAAAGGTTTACAAATTAAGTTTCAAAAATAAAAACATATGATTACCAGAAAATAAAGGTGAATATATACATTATATATATTTATTCAACCACACACACACATAATGATCTTTTGTAAGGACAACAACAAAAGACAAAAACAGTAAAAGCAAAGATAGAAAAATGAATGCAGAAAAGACCGTAAACAAAATGAAAAGCAATAAATACAAAGTTCAAAAAGATTACCGCCAGACTCTGTAAAATTAGCTAACTTAGTTAACTTGTAAAAGATTGTAGAAGATTGATATCACAAATGGTATTTGTTTGGGAGAGATGCAAATGATTTCTATCTGGTAGAAAAGATACTCCCAAAGATTATGCTTTCATTGCCCTGTAGAACAATAACAGGTTTTGTATTTAACTTAGCAATCTAATTTCAGCATTCTTTCTTTCACTTCAGGATCTTGAGTTCTCCATTGAATGATCTTTACTCTCCTGCTGGTCTCCTCACTGAGGTAAGTAAATCACTGACATAGCCTCACTATATATATTTGTATGTTTTTAACTTTTTAAAAGTTATATACTTTGTCCTGAAAAAGTTAAACATAGAATTACCATAAGATCCAGCAATTCCATTCCTAGGTATAAACCTAAAAGAATTGTAAACAAAGACTCAAACAGATACACATACACCAATGTTTACAGCAGCATTATTCACAATAGCCGAAGTGTGGAAACAAGCTAAGTGTGCACCAACAGATGAATGGATAAACAAAATGTGGTATACACATGCAATGGAATACTATTCAACTATAAAAAAGGGATGAAATTCTGATATATGGTACAATATGAATAAACCTTGAGAGCATTATCCTAATTGAAATAAGTCAGGCACAAAAGGACAAATGTATGACTTCCTCATATATGAGGTACCTAGAATAAGCAAATTCATAGAACATAGAATGGAGGTTACCATAGGCTGTGGGAAAGGGTGAATCAGAGTTATTTTTTAATGGGTACACAGTTTGGGGTTTTTTTTTTGGGGGGTAGCGTTTTTCTGTTGTTTTCTTTTTTTTTTAGAAGATATTGGGGGTAGGAGTTTTTTAATTAATTAATTTATTTTCGTTGTGTTGGGTCTTCGTTTCTACGCGAGGGCTCTCCCCAGCTGTGGCAAGTGGGGGCCACTCCTCATCACGGTGCACGGGCCTGTCACTATCACGGACTCCCTTGTTGTGGAGCACAGGCTCCAGACGCGCAGGCTCAGCAGTTGTGGCTCACGGGCCCAGTTGCTCTGCAGCATATGGGATCCTCCTGGACCGGGGCCCGAACCCGCGTCCCCCACATCAGCAGGCAGACTCTCAACTACTGTGCCACCAGGGAAGCCCTCTGTTGTTTTTGTTTGCTTGTTTTCGGCCACGCCGGTGAGGCTTGCTTGATCTTTTTTTTTTTTTAATGAATTTATTTATTTATTTTTGGCTGTGTTGGGTCTTCATTGCTGCGCGGGGGCTTTCTCTAGTTGTGGTGAGCGGGGGCTACTCTTCCTTGTGGTGCACAGGCTTCTCATTGCGGTGGCTTCTCTTGTTGCAAGCACGGGCTCTAGGCACGTGGGCTTCAGTAGTTGTAGCATGTGGGCTCAGCAGTTGTGGCTCACGGGCTCTAGAGCACAGACTCTAGAGCACAGGCTTAGTTGCTCCACAGCATGTGGGATCTTCCCAGACCAGGGTTTGGACCCGTGTCCCCTGCATTGGCAGGTGGATTCTTAAGCACTGTGCCACCGGGGAAGTCCCGGCTTGCTGGCTCTTAATTCCCTGATCAGGGATTGAACCTGCGCCCTCGGCAGTGAAAGCACCGAGTCCTAACCATTGGACTGCCAGGGAATTCCTAGGTACACAGTTTCTATTAGGGATGATAAAAAATGTTCTGGAAATGGATAGTGGTAATGATTGCCTGACATTGTGAATATACTTAATGCCATTCAATTGTATACCTAAAAATGGTTAAAATGATGAATTTTATGTTTTGTATACTTTCCCACAATAAAAAATTTTATTCTTTAACAACAACTTGGGAAGAAATATCCTTCAGATATGTGACATCAGGGACTTCCCTGGTGGTCCAGTGGGTAAGACTCTGCGCTCCCAATGCAGGGGGCCCAGGTTCAATCCCTGGTCGGGGAACTAGATCCCACATGCATGCTGCAACTAAGAATCCCGCATGCTGCAACTATGAGCCTGCATGCCACAACTAAAAGATCCTGCATGCCACATTAAAGATCCCACGTGCCACAGCTAAGATTCAGTGCAGTCAAATATTTTTTTTAAAAAAAAGGTATGTGACATCAAATATTCTTTATATATACATACTTGTCGTAAGTCAATTGTAAAAAATGGACCAAAGATTAGAAAACAAAGTTCACTAAATAATAAGAAGTAAGGTCCCACAAGCCACATGGTGCAGCCAAAAAAATAAAATAAAATGGTTTAAAAGAAAGAATAAGTACAAATGACAAATAAACATAAAATGTTCAACTTCACCTGGGATTTTTTAAAATGTTAATTAAAACAACAGTGAAATTCTATTCTTTATAGCATATTGGAAAAACAATATTATATGATATAAAACAAACTGCAATACACCTTACTGGCAAAGGTATCAGGGAAAATATGATCTGCTTCTGTCGTTCTAGAGAGCATTTTGGGAAAAGTGTGCATACTCTGTGACAAGAGTTCTACTTCAAGGAATATATCCTTACAAAATGATGGGCAAGCATGCTTCCCCTGTGTATACAAGAGAGGGAGTATAGTAGACTACTTAACCCTACAGCCTGGGCTTGAATACCAGTTCCAAGTGGCTTATAGTCCACAAGCCTCAGTTTCCTCACCTACAAAATGGGGGAAATAATAGGACCTACCTCATAAGATTGATGTGACACATAAATAAGACAGTTATTATAAAATGTACATTACCTGACACAGAGCATATGCTCAAGAAATATTAGAGGTGGTCATTACTGTTGTTGCTCTAATAGGATATTGTGTGAGATTTTTCCCAGTTGTCCCAGAATTGGTGATTAGGGCCCACAGGTGAGAACAAAGAAGTGAAAACTAACCTACACCCTTAAGAAAATTGCCAGTAATTGGAGCCAGGCAACTCCCCAAGAGACTAAGCAGAAACAGACTAGACATTACCAGCCTCCTCCCTACTCCAGCCACCCCACCCTTCCAGGTCTCTGTAGAAGTGAGGAGGAGTGAAGGGCACTTGGTGATTTGCTTTGCGGGGAGTGCAGAATTACTTCATGATGAGAAGGGATTTTCTCTTCCCAGCAGGAGAGGGGCAGAAGGTGCTCTCTCTCCAGGGAAAACAAATGAGAAGGGAGGCTCTTGTAAAGACTGGAGAGAGGTACATAGGGAGGGGGGACCTCCATTCCATGCCTTAGTTGGCCATTTGCTGAGGCAGCATGCTAGCCAGTTTCCCCCTTTGAACAAAGGAGGGGCAAATATGAACAAAAGAAAAGAAAACTGAAGACAGCAAGCTATATGAAGGGACCAAGAGAGGAAAGTAATATGGTGTGACAAGGAAATAAGTATTCCCCCTGGATCTACTGCATGTTAGAAGAGGTGGCTGAACTTGGACTGTTTCACCAGACCCTACCCAAGAAGCTGCTGGCTGGGAGAGACCCTTGCAACAGGAGGCAGCAGTTGAGAAGGAATGGTCAAGCTGGAGCTGGGATCCCCTCATCGGGGAACTATGGAGTAGGAGGCCCAGAGGGGTCCTCCAAGGACATCTATCCTGGACATGTGCCACACAGTGGGTATTAGCACAGAGACCCATCAGCATAGACTAGAGAAACAGGGACAGTCAACAGAGAACCTTACAGACACACTCAGGCAAGTATAAAACCTTTTGATTCCAGATTTCTATTATTTGAAGCTAAAGGTATCTTAATATACTTCTTTCTCTGTAGACCCAATTTCTCTCTCTTCATGTACTGGCTGCCTGTCAGCTCCGAATGTACATGTTTCAAGTCCAGCCCTATGCAGAGATGAAAACTGAAGACCTTCAGTTCTATTATAAAATTCCCAGGTAATGGTCCAGCTTGGATCAGTCAAGCTGGTTCAGTCAGGTATACCTGAGAATACAGGGTCACTAATCCCAGTCTCAGAAGACTGTCATCATGAGCTGGAAAGGCACCCCACAACATGTCTCACAGTGTTGATGCAGTGGAAGAAGATGTTGTCCCAGAATCCTAGAGCACTGAGGAATCCAGATAGTCCTGGGTGGGCTTTGAAATAAACATTATATATATAGGGGAGGGCATTTACTATACTTCACTTTCCAGAGAGCTTCACAAGGTAATGTGTAGAGACTGTGGGAGTTTGGAAGGGCAGAAGGAACTGGATCTGAGAGGAAATCAGAGAAGTCATTGATTGCCACAGAGAGAGAGAGTGGTCATGTCTCTACAATGTGACCACCCTTTACAGCAGCCCATAAATCTTCAGTAAAATCATGAGCCACTTGGTGTGACAGGATTTCTGGTGGGCACATGAAAGGGGAATGCAACTTCATAACCAGGTGTGACCTGGGGCAGGAACCTAAGAGGAATTAAACCACTAGAAGAGTAGAGTAGTCTTTGAATTACCCCAGACCCTGGATATCAAAGCCAGGTTTACCCAATTCTCTAAGTGCACTGAAGCCTCTAGGTGACAATTGGGTTACGATTTTAATGACAGGGAAAAAGAAGGAAACCACAAAATATTTCACCAATAGCAGCCTGATTAAATAACCTGTGATTAAATTAAATCTAGCTAACTATCAATACAAGTTAGAATCCTGATCCTTCACAGGATGGGGCTTCTGTGCTTTTTCTGCAGTTGGCCTGGTGAAATGGAGCAGTGAGGAATTTCAAAACTCTTAGATGTTCTTTAGACTCTAAGACTTCTAGTCTATATTTGCTTCTTTGGAATCAAATTTCCCTGGAACTTTATTACAATGGGCTATTTTCTTACCATACTGATTCATATACCTTCAAGCCTTAAAGCTCTTAGATGGTGGGAGCAGGGATTTCTGTGACCTCTAGCCCACATTAAGGCAAATTTGGCTTTGAGGGAGAATGGGAGAAGTGGCAAGTACTTTGAAAAAAGTTGTCGAAAACAGAATGAAGGGACTTCCCTGGTGTCGCAGTGGTTAAGAATCTGCCTGCCAATGCAGGGGACGTGGGTTTGATTCCTGGTGCAGGAAGATCCCATATGCCACGGAGCAACTAACCCCAAGTGCCACAACTACTGAAGCCTGCGTGCCTAGAGCCCGTGCTCCGCAACAAGAGAAGCCACCGCAATGAGAAGCCCGTGCACCGCAACAAAGAGCAGCGCCCACTCGCTGCAACTAGAGAAAGCCCTCGTGCAGCAACGAAGACCCAACGCAGCCAAAAATAAAATAATTAATTTTTTTAAAAAAGAAGAAAATCAGAGATATAAGTTAAAAACAACCCCACTTTCTAAATGCAATAAATATCTTCATGTAAAAATTATTGGGATTAAAATTCACTTTGAGGGAGTTCCCCGGATGCCTAGTGGTTAGGATTTCAGGCTTTCACTGCTGTTGCCCGGGTTCAATCCCTGGTCGGGGAATTGAGATCCTGCAAGCTGCGCAGCACAGCCAAAAAGGAAAAAAAAAAATTCACTTTGAGGATTTATCAATGATAAAAAGCCCTTCATATGGATACTAAACAGACTTACTGGGGTGATCATTTAGCACTATATAAAAATACAAATCATTATGTTGTACACCTGAAAGTAATATGTGTCAATTATACCTCCCAAAAAAAGGCCTTCACGACATCTATTTTTAAATGGATTCATGAAACTTCACTGAAGAAAATGGAAAAGAAACAGAATAGTTAGTTTTTCTGTTTGTTTGTTTGTTTGGCCATGACATGTACCTTGCAGGATCTCAGTTCCCCAGCCAGGGATTGAACCCAGGCCGTGGCAGTGAAAGCGCTGAATCCTAACCACTAGACCACAGGGAACTCCCAACAGTTAGAATTTTTAAAATGCAGAGACAGGGCATAAATGTTTTGTCACAAAAATAATCCTGGTTCAACATGTAATGAATGGAAAGGTGTATAATACCTAAAATGGAGAAGATTTACAAATGCTGGTAATACTTGGAAATTTGAAGCAACTCTTAACAATGTCTGGAGTTGATTCAAATTTTCCAAATTCTCAAAAGATTGCTAAAAACCAGATGGTGCAAAAAAAAAATCTTTATAGCAAATTTACCCATAGCAAGTACAAGAAAAGGATCTGTTGACAACTCCAGAGCCGTCTTGAACTTGAACTGGTGCTATACAAAGTGCTTCTCACAAAAAATTTAAGTGCTCTTAGGATGTACCTGCTTTTTTTAGAAAGAGGCTATCTTGCCACTCTTATTCATTAAAAAAAGTGTAATTACTATTTTCTTTTTTGCTTTAGACACCACATAAACTGAATCTTGATTTAGTATTTTTCTGATTAGCATTCTAATGAAAAATGATTTAGAGGTATTTATTTTTTTTTGCGTTACACGGGCCTCTCACTGTTGCGGCCTCTCCCGCTGCGGAGCACAGGCTCCGGACGCGCAGGCCCATCGGCCATGGCTCACAGGCCCAGCCGCTCCGCGGCATGTGGGATCCTTCCAGACCGGGGCACAAACCCGCGTCCCCTACATCGGCAGGCGGACTCTCAACCACTGCGCCACCAGGGAAGCCCTAGAGGTGTTTATTTTTAAGTATTTTGGCCAGTTTGGGTTTTTTCACTAGTAGCACTAGTAACGTGGAAAAAAATTTTAAAAGCTTTTATCAGTTGTTTTATCTATCACAGAAAGGAGTGTTTGGTATGGTAAAATATTACTCACTTCATATTTTTTAAACCTTAAGATATACATTCATAGACAATACTAAATTTTTACAAATGTTTAATCTATATACACATAAGGACCTAAAAGTAAATTCTGTGTTTTTCCATATTTTTTACATTCACCAGAAGTAAAACTTCTCTTTAAAAGTCAAAAACTTAAGAAATAATTGTGTCTAGAAATAATTCTGCCACAACTAAGAGTTTGCGTGCCACATCAACTAATCCCACATGCTGCAGCTAAGACCCAACACAGCTAAATAAATAAATAAATAAATAAAATTCTCCAGAAACATTGTCCATGATATTTTAAAATGTGTTAGAATTAGTTAAGTTTCAGTTGTGGGACTTCCCTGGTGGTGCAGTGGTTAAGAATCTGCCTGCCAATGCAGGGGACACGGGTTCGAGCCCTGGTCCAGGAAGATCCCACATGCCGCAGAGCAGCTAAGCCCGTGAGCCATGGCCGCTGAGCCTGTGCTCTAGAGCTCACGAGCCGCAATTACTGGAGCCCACAGGCCCACGCACCGCAACCAAGAGTAGCCCCCGCTCACTGCAACTAGAGAAAGCCTGCGCACAGCAACAAAGACCCAACACAGCCAAAAATAAATAAATAAATTTATTTTTTTTTAAAAGAAAACCTCAAACGTCTCTATCTGTAGATAGTGGAAAGTAACATGCATTGTTTTCTCAATCTCTATTTTAAGTTTTTCCGTAATGAAAATGGATCATTTGTGTTTTAATAAAGGCAGGAGGGGTGTGGTTTCAAGACTCGAGCTCAAACCGGGATAAAGTCGTTTTTGCTTCAGGACCCACATCGCAGAAAAGGTACACTAGAGGGGGTGGGCAGCCAGAGATGTTCGATGAATGAGGGTATGTGTGGAAGAAATATTAGATCATCATTCCGAATTTCACATGAACTTTAATAAATCAACCATCATATATCTGACCTTGCAATTAAAATGTTTGGATTTAGAGCACAGAAGTTTATCATCCTCACCGGAAAAGGAAGAGAGAAAGAGAGCTGAATGGGTATTTTCATTTCAGCTAGTTTCCTTTGTTTTTGCTATATGACATTTCTATTTTTAAAAAATATTTAAATATTTATTTATTTATTTTTGCTGTGCTGGGTCTTAGTTGTAGCACACAGGATCTTTTTTATTTTTTTAACATCTTTATTACAGTATAATTGCTTTACAATGGTGTGTTAGTCTCTGCTTTATAACAAAGTGAATCAGTTATCCATATACATATGTTCCCATATCTCTTCCCTCTTGCATCTCCCTCCCTCCCACCCTCCCTATCCCACCCCTCTAGGTGGTCACAAAGCACCGAGCTGATCTCCCCACACAGGATCTTTTAATTGTGACATGTGAGCTCTTAGTTGTGGCATGCATGCAGGATCTAGTTCCCCAACCAGGGGTCGAACCCGGGCCTGGGAGCACGGAGTCTTACCCACTGCATTGGGAGCACGGAGTCTTACCCACTGGACCACCAGGGAAGTTCCTATATGACATTTCTAAATGTTTGGCCACCTGTAGGCCTTTGTAAAACACGTTACCTCTCCCACTGTTGTCTACTTGTGAAAAATTTTACATGGAAATATCTTATGAAGAGGTCCTGTTATAGGATATAATGTACAGCTTTTGTTTTTTCTGCTCAGCATTCATTCCTTAAAGTATTCCTCTGATCTTCTTCATTCTGGTGGCTTGCTAACTGTGGGATCCCACCCCCCACCAGAGGGATGGGCACATCTCACTAAGAAGCCAAGCAAACTCCTACAAGGGAACTTCACTGTTGAGATGAGGCACACAGGTACCACAGGGGGTCGGACCTGATCATCTGCTGGCAATTGCCTAAAAAGGTAGCACACAAGCTCCTATGACTAAGATCTGGACTTTTCTGGTTCAAGGCCTTCTCAAGGCTGTACTTCCGCTTTCTAAATTATGAGCCAGCCAATAAACTACTAATAAATTCTTTGTTTATTTAGCCAAAGTTTTGTTTTGTGTTTCTTGCAATTGAATCCTAAAAGATATAAGGGAATTCGTTCTATATTATCTCAAAATACAGTCATTCCTCAGTATCCTCAGGGGCTTGGTTCCAGGACACTTCCCAATGCCCCCAAAAGATCCGTGGATGCTCAAGTTCCTTATACAAACCAGTGCCGTATTTGCATAAAACCTACACACATCCTCCTGTGTACTTTAAATCATTTCTAGATTATTTGTAATACCTAATACAAGGTAAATGCTATATAAATATATACATTTATATAAATGTAAATGCTATATAAATATAGCATTGTAAATACATGTAAATACTATGTAAACAGTTGCCAGTGCAAATTCAAGTTTTGCTTTTTGGAACTTTCTGGAATTTTTTTCCCAAATATTTTCGTTCTATGGTTGATTGAATCCATAGGTACCCAACCTGCAGATAAGGAGGGCTGACTATAAACAAAACTGGCTAGAGGGGAAGGAGAGTTGTATAATAGAAAAAGCTCAGGGCAGTGGGCCTTGGATAAATCACTTAACAAAGAGGTCTGAATCTCAGTCCCTTAATTTGTAAAATGGGGATCCTCTGGGGGCAAGGCACAGAAACTTGACTTGAACCATCTTCATCACAAAAGAGATTTACTGAAGGAAGGCTGTGATAACCCAAAGAATCAAAGGAAAAGGCAATCAAGTCTAGGTAGGTCTTTCTGTCTCTCTTCTCTACTTCTCTCAGCATGTCAACTTCCGTTTCTCCTAAACCAGCAAATCCTGGACTCAAAAGCACACAGCTTTATATCACAGCAAGGCATGTCATCAAGGCCCAAGAACCCAAGCAGCTGTGTATGAAGATGAGAGAATACGATACAATTTTTGAGTATTTAGTTTTCAAGCCCCCTTGGAAAGTGGAAATAATTGAGGAAGGCAGCTCTTAGCCCACTCCAGGGAGCTTTAGGCACCACTCTCACCCACAAGCCCAGAGGTAGATGGAAGGGCCATCCTTTTTTTCATTTGGAGAACCAGAGCCTCATATCCACAGAGGCCCAAATGGCTTTCCACCAGTCCCCTTGCATGGCCACTTCCCTTTACAAAACAAATGGTCTCCCTGCTCTGAACCTCTCCCTTACTTAACCAAGTTAGTCAAATTCTCTTATCCTACTGGAAGGAGAAGAGCTCTTTTTGTGGTACGCAAAGGCATATGAAGGAAGAACCCACATTTGATTTTGCACCAGGGTCCAATTTTACAGCACTTTTTCCTGAATAGTTGCAATAACTAGTTGTAAAACATAATGAAAGGGCAAAAACCTTTAAAGTTGGTGGATCTGTTCTCTCCCCTCTTCCTGATGCTGGTGGAACTAGTTTCCATTGTGGTTAGTCTCACATTCTTATGAAAACACATTCACCAACTTCTGGTGCAGGACTGTAACAGGGAAGAACTAAATCGGACTCCATGTTGGATCTGTTTCTTTGACTGTAACCTTTGCTCTCTGTTGCTTTTGTTATTATAATCATACATAATGACCTGCCACAGGGAACCCTGCCCCTCTGCCTGAATGTTTAAGTGCCTTTGTTCAGGTCACAGGGAGACAATCTGACCCTGCCCACCTGTGAATGGCTGCAGAAAAGAAGAAATTAACACATCCCCTTCCTGATGATGGCCAAGCCAGATAAAACCAACGACCTTTTTACTTTACTTCCTCACCTCCTCCCCTTCTCTGTTCTATAAAAGAAACTGGCATCCAGACCCCGATAAGATGGTTTTTGGGAGACCCTAGTCTGCAGTCTTCTTGGTGTGCCGGCTTTCCGAATACAGTCGCTGTTCCTTGCCTCAACACCTCATCTCCCGATTTATTGGCATGCCGTGCGGCGAGCAGAGTGAGCTTGGACTTGGTAACAGGATCAGCTACATAATATATAGGGCCCAGTACAAAATTAAAATGTGAGACTCCCTGTTCAAAAGTTATTAAGAATTTCAAGACAGCAATAGCAAAGCATTAAGCCAAGTGTGGGACTTTTCTAAGCACAGGTCCCTGTGGAGTGTATCGTTTCCCTGCTCATGAGGTGGCAAGCTATGTTCTGTGCTCAGCTCTCTTAACCACAGATGCTCATGAACCGATCAGGGTCAGGGCAGGAAACAACCATCCTGACTAAAAGCAACGCAGTTCAGAGAGATGCAAATCTCCCTCCAGCACATCCATCCTTTTACATCCACCTTTCCCCCACATCTTTTTTGTTTGTTTGTTAGTCAAAAGTTCATAGCTTTATTTATAACAACCAACAACTGGGCATGCTCTATGGCACATCAACAAGTTAATGGATAAGCAAGTTGTCGAATAGCAATAAAGTTGAGTACAAGTTAGCATTAAGAATTAAACTATCTATAATTGTAATAACTTGGGTGGATCTCAATATGATTGAGTGAAAAAAGCATTATTAAAAAGAACACTGTATTATTCCATTCATATAAATTTTAACCCATTGCAAAGTATCTACAGTGACAAAAAGCTGATCAGTGGTTTCTGAAGGATGGTGACAGAGGGGTGGTAATCAGGAATTACAGTGTTGCATTAAGAAACTTCTGGTGGTGATAGATATGTTCATGATCATGATTGTGGTGATGATTTCAGCCTTATAAAAAGCTTATGATACATAAAGTATTTTATAAATATCAAATCTCATCTTCATACACTATAAATATATGCAAGTTATTGTATACCAAACCTCAATAAAGCTTTAAAAAAGTGTATTGTCCCAAAATGAATATATCATGGAAAATAAATACCACATAATAAAATGTGCCTTTTGTCTATGTCTCCTACTGTTTTCTAATATTGAGTTATGAAATAAATCCAACTTTGTTTCACAGCAGCATAGTGTCAATTAAAATCATTAGCTGAGGTAAGGTTTAATTCTCAAAACCAGTCTTTCAATTTCAGTTTCCTTTTTTTTGTTTTTTAATTTTTTTTTATTGGGGTATAGTTGTTTTACAATGTTGTGTTAGTTTCTACTGTTCAGTGATGTGAAGTAGAGTTCCCTGTGCTATACAGCAGGTTCTTATTAGTTATTTGTTCTATACATATTAGTGTATATGTGTCAATCCCAATCTCCCAATTCATCCCAACCCCCCTTTCCCCCACATCTTACATAACTATAAGACACTTGGTGGAAGCTTTCCTAGGATAAAAGGATAGTCTGCTTAAGTCTTAGTAGTGTTCATTTTTTTCCCTTTTTTTTAATTGACGTATAGTTGATATACAATATTATATGTTACAGGTGTACAGTATAGTGATTCACAAATTTTGAAGGTTATATTCCATTTATAATTATAAAGTATTTTCTATATTCCTCCTGTTGTACAATATATCCTTTTTTTTGGGGGGGGGTGCTGCATTGTGTCTTCATTGCTGCACGCGGGCTTTCTCTAGTTGTGGCGAGTCGGGGCTACTCTTCGTTGCAGTGCACAGGCTTCTCATTGTGGTGGCTTCTGTTGTTGTGGACACGGGTAGGCGCGGGCTTCAGTAGTTGCAGCACGCAACCTCAGTAGTTGTGGTGCACGGGCTTAGTTGCTCCGAGGCATGTGGGATCTTTCCAGACCAGGGATCGAACCCATGTCCCCTGCATTGGCAGGTGGATTCTTAACCACTGGACCACTAGGGAAGTCCCGTACAATATATCCTTGTAGCAAACCTAATAGTTTGTGCCTCTTAATCCCCTACCTCTATCTTGCCCTTCCCCCCTTCCCTCTTAAAGTGTTCATTTTTGCCAGCTAGAAATTACTTGCAGCTTTCACAAGAGTTTTAAATTTTTTTCAGCTTCTACCCATTAAGGTTTACAGTACTTAGTGTCTGAATTTTAGCCTGGGCCCTCTGGACAAAGTTGTGAGTCCCTCAAGTCCATGAGCCTCAGTGGGAAAGAGCTACATTGGCTTGGTCTTGCCGTTGAAAAAAAAGATTTTTTTTTTTTTGGCTGTGTTGGGTCTTAGTTGCGGCGCACGGGATTAGTTGCCCTGTATGTGGGATCTTAGTTCCCTGACCAGGGATTGAACCCTTGTCCCCTGCATTGGAAGGTGGATTCTTAACCACTGGACCACCAGGGAAGTCCTGAAAAAGCAAAACACTATTGCATAGTGTGTGTGTGTGTGTGTGTGTGTGTGTGTGTGTGTGTGTGTGTATCTGGCCCCTGTATCTAGATGCTTTCAGTTAACTCTTGTAGGTTTTCCAGGTGTGCAAACCAAATCATCACAAAATATGTCATTTGCTTCCTCCTCTCTATTTGTTATATCTTATTCTGTCTCTTGCCATTTTACATTTGCTATAGTGCAATTTCTTTCTTTATTTTTTAAAGCTCTTCCTGAGCCATTTGTTTCCTTTTTTGAAAATTAATTAATTAATTAATTATAGCTGCTCTGGGTCTTCGCTGTGGCACAAGGGCTCTTCATTGCAGCCCACAGGCTTCTCTAGTTGTGGCGCATGGGCTCTAGAGTGCAAGGGCTCAGTAGTTGCGGCATGCGTGCTTAGTTGCGGTATGTGGGATCTTAGTTCCCCGACCTGGGGTTGAACCTGGGCCCCCTGCATTGGGAGTGGGGAGTCTTAACCACTGGACCACCAGGGAAGTCCCTGCAGTGCAATTTCTTTTAAAATTAGCTGACAAATGGGAATTCCCTGGCGGTCCAGGAACTCTGCGCTTTCAATGCCAAGGGCCAGGGTTTGATCCCAGGTCAGGGAACTAAGATCCTGCAAGCCGCACAGTGTGACCAAAAAAAAAAAAAAAATTTTTTTTTAAAGTTATCTGACAAATACATCTTAATATAGTTTTGTGGAAAACTTGAAAGTTTGTGAATAAAGTTCATCTAGAAAAATAAATACCTAGGAGCAATAAAGAAAACTGAGGAAAAGAAGAATTTTTAGGAGGGACTTGCCCTACCAGATATCAAAATATTCTATAAAATTATGGAAATTAAAGCAGTACAAATCCTGGCACAAACAGATCTTTGGAAGAAAACAGAATGTCCAAACAAATTAAATTTGTACATATTTAGTTATGAGGGAGTGGCATTTCAAGTCAATAAAGATGTGATAGGGCTTCCCTGGTGGTGCAGTGGTAGAGAGTCTGCCTGCCGATGCAGGGGACACAGGTTTGTGCCCCGGTCCGGGAAGATCCCACATGCCGCGGAGTGGCTGGGCCCATGAGCCATGGCCGCTGGGCCTGCGTGTCCAGAGCCTGTGCTGCACAACAGGAGAGGCCACAACAGTGAGAGGCCCGCGAACCGCAAAAAAAAAAAAAAAAAAAAAATATATATATATATATATATATATATATATATAGCCATAGGGACTTCCCTGATGGTCCAGTGGCTAAGACTCTGCGCTCCCAATGCAGGGGGCCTGAGTTCGATCCCTGGTCAGGGAACTAGATCCCACATGCATGCCGCAACTAGGAAGTCCGCGTGTTGCAACTAAGCGTCCACATGCTGCATCTAAAATATCCTGCATGCAGCAACTAAGACCGGGGCAGCCTAAATAAATAAATATTTTTTTAAAAAGAGCAAAATGTATAATCTATCAAAATTTAAAATACACATATCCTTTGACCCAGCACTTTTACCTCTAGGAAGTCATGTTACAGAAACATGGGTGAGTGCTTAAAAATCTGTTCATTCCATCTTTGTGTTAAATGATGTAATTGTTCAACAACAGGATACTGGTTGGATAAATTGTGGAATATCCATGTAATCCATATAACATAATACATGAAAAGAATGAATTGGATCTGCATGTGCTGATATGGGAAAAGATGTCCATAAACACAGTGAGGAATGAACAAAGCAAGCTGAGGAACAGAACAGAGAGTAAGATTCCACTTTTTAAGGAACAAAATGTACACAAAGGTTGCATGACATCACCTTCTCTAACTCCCATTGCTGAATCACTCTTTACCCCTTACGCTAAATTATTTTTCTTTAGACTATTCACGCACGTTGGACATTGCGTTTGTTTATTGTCTGTAGAAAGCCCCATGTGTACAATGACTTTATTTGTTCAATGCTCTGCCTTCACTTCCTCAAACATTTTAATTGAAAAACATAAATAAAAAAAAAATGAATGGAGACACAGAAACATACATACATATATATATTTCAAAAAGTTATCTCTATATGCAGACCTACTAGAGAATGGACTTGAGGACACGGGGAGGGGGAAGGGAAAGCTGGGACAAAGTGAGAGAGTGGCATGGCCATATATACACCACCAAATGTAAAACCCATAGCTAGTGGGAAGCAGCCGCATGGCACAGGGAGATCAGCTCAGTGCTTTGTGACCACCTAGAGGGGTGGGATAGGGAGGGTGGGAGGCAGGGAGACGCAAGAGGGAAGAGATATGGGGATATATGTATATGTATATGTATAATTGATTCACTTTGTTATAAAGCAGAAACTGACACATCATTGTAAAGCAATTATACTCCAATAAAGATGTTTAAAAAAAGTTATCTATATTTCAAAGACTGGATTTAAGAGAATAAATTTCTACGACTGACACTAAATACTAAAATATCCTTAAAGAATATTTGTGTAATCTTTTCCCAGTTGAAAAAGCAGCCTTACCTATATAGCCTTATAACATCATTATGAAAAATATAAACAACATATATTTGCATTTTATAATTTGCTAAAGTCATTCTTTTTCTTTTTCTTTCTTTTTTTTTTGCGGTACGCGGGCCTCTCACTGTTGTGGCCTCTCCCGTTGCGGAGCACAGGCTCCGGACGCGCAGGCTTAGCGGCCATGGCTCACAGGCCCAGCCGTTCCGCAGCATGTGGGATCTTCCCGGACCAAGGAACGAACCCGTGTCCCCTGCATCGCCAGGTGGACTCTCAACCACTGTGCCACCAGTTAAGTCCTAAAGTCATTCTTTTTCAATTGATGGTCCCAATCTTGTTGAACTCATTCCTTTTTATTTTGCTATCCAAACTACTTCTAGTGTCCTGAACAATGCAGTTTTATTCATTTATATTTATATATACATAAATTCATTTGTATATAAAGATGGATAGATGGATCCCTCATTCGAGAATGTGCTTTTCTTCCTCTCCACGCAATACACGTGGACCCATCCTTAAAATCCCTCATTCTGACCGATCAACCTGCCTCATTCCTCTCCCTCAAACTACAGACGCACACAGGAAACACAACAGACCAGGCCCTAACCACTACTTGCCCCAAAAGCTGCCCCATTAACTCTCCAGGCCCGACTGGTCCCGCCCACGCCTACGGCCTCCGGGGTTCTAAGTCCCCGCCCCCTCTGAGGAGTTTCCCAAAACCCAGCGCGGCAGGCCTCAGCCGCGCTAAGATGGCGACTCCCATGCATCGCCTCATAGCCCGGAGACAAGCGTAAGTTAGGGCCGGAGTCGGGCCGCTGGGCGGGCTGGGGGCGGGGAGAAGCGCGTCAGCCGGCTAGTGAGCGGACGCCGGTATGCGGGGTCGGTGTGGGATCCTCAGCGTGGCCCTGCGGAGGTTGGACGTTTTTCTCACACGTCGCCTGCCCGCGAGGGGCTCGGGCCGGGGCGGTAAGTTTGATGTCTGTGGATTAGCGATTTCGTGGAAGACGGCTGCGTAAGACCGCTGGGCGGGACCTAGGGGTGCTTGAAGAGAGTCTCGTGTTTGGTTCCCGAGAAGGGAACGCCCAGGAGTTGGTCGCTAAGAGTTCTATGCCCCTTTGCCAACCCGGCCGCCCACCCCACGCGTGACCGGCCGAAGCCTGTAGCCCTCGTCCAACACCGCCTACCCTCGCCGACGTAAACCTTCAGCTTCCTGTGCAACCTCCAGCCCACTGGCTTTTCCTGCCCCATTCCTATCGCCTTCCCTAGGAACAGCCTGACTTTTCTGTCAAGCTCTCGTCTCACTTTCTGCCATTCATTCTCCAACAAATATTAATTTATGCATTACCTATCGCTCTATGCCGGTATTTGGGTGTAAGTAAAAAGAGGTGTTCAAGACAGAATCCCTGTTTTCAGGAAGCTTACATTCTATTGGTGGAAAGAGTCGATAAACTAAGCATTTTAAGTAAATACAGTTGATGATAAGAACTTTGAAGGAAATAAGAGGTGATGGAAAGAGAAAAAGGTACAGGTTAGGTTGGTTGGACTGGAAAGGCATCTCTGAAGAGGTGGCATTTGAACAGAGATCGGAAATGTGAGAAAGGAACCAGTCATGAGAGGATTTGGGGAAAGAGCACCCAGACTAGCATAATTGTTTTGAGACAGCAAAGAACTTAGTTTTTAAGAAACGAAAGATGGCCATTGTGGATAATGAGCGAGAGAGAATAGCACAAGAGGTTTTCTGTGAACAGATAATGCAGGAGTTTGTGCCAGATGCCCCTTTCTTGTGAAACCTTTTTTTTCTTCTACCAGTCTGCATACCCAAACAACGTCCAACACTTTTTCACTCTGTCAGCTTTTCACGGCATCACCATTTGCCCGTTAATAATATATTGCTCACAGTCTCCTATAATGTGTATATTTATATTTCTTTTTAAATAAATTTATTTATTTATTTATTTTTGGCTGCATTGGGTCTTCATTGCTGCGCGCGGGCTTTCTCTAGTTGCGGCGAGTGAGGGCTACTCTTCCTTGTGGTGCGCGGGCTTCTCATTGCGGTGGCATGTCTTGTTGGAGAGCACAGGCTATAGGTGTGAGGGCTTCAGTAGTTGTGGTATGTGGGCCCAGTAGTTGTGGCTCACGGGTTCTAGAATGCACGCTCAGTAGTTGTTGGCGCACGGGCTTAGTTGCTCCATGGTATGAGGGATCTTCTCGGACCCAGGGCTCAAATCCGTTTCCCCTGCATTGGCAGGCGGATTCTTAACCACTGCTCCACCAGGGAAGCCCCTGTATTTCTTTTTTTTAATTAATTAATTTTTGGCTGTGTTGGGTCTTCGTTTCTGTGCGAACGCTTTCTCTAGTTGTGGCAAGCGGGGGCCACTCTTCATCGCGGTGCGCGGGCCTCTCACTATCGCGGCCTCTCTTGTTGCAGAGCACAGGCTCCAGACGCGCAGGCTCAGTAGTTGTGGCTCACGGGCCTAGTTGCCCCGCGGCATGTGGGATCTTCCCAGACCAGGGCTCGAACCCGTGTCCCCTGCATTAGCAGGCAGATTCTCAACCACTGCACCACCAGGGAAACCCTGTATTTCTTTTTATATTTATATTTTTTATTCTAAGAGCCTTGATCCTTCTCTTCTCCCTTTCATCAGACTACCTCTCATGCCTGATGAGGTTCCTTGAACATAAGGATAAAGACTTAAGGAATCAGAATGAATTAGTAGTATGCTTGGTGGAGGAAGAAGGCTTTGAAGTCATATGGTTCTGAGATCAAGAATGGAGTAACAGTAATACTTAATAGATGTGCAGTAAATGATGTCACCAGGGTCTAATCTCTCTCAGGTTTGCCCTTTTGGGTGTTGGTTCCATACTTGGTTGGATCACTCCTTTGGTCCTAAGATGGCTGCAGTATCTAGGGTCCTTTATATCCTTTCAGCTTCAAGTTGATAGCATCTCATTGTTTAGGTTGGGTTACATGCCCTACCCTGAACCACGTCTATGGCATTATGAAGCTTTGATTGACTTGGACCTCATTCTCTTCCCAGGATAATTGAATGGATCCTTATAAACCAATGGGTGGGAAAAAAATAAAATAAAATAAAAATAAACGAATGGGTGGGTAGGTCAGGGGAGGTAATGATTGCTAGATTGACAAAACCAACCAATGTCCACTTAAATATGAAGTGAAAGTAAGACTTCTGGTGCTTTTAACATAAGTTTTGGAGTATCACACAGTTAAACAAATATTCCATTTCTGCAGTATGCTTGTATTTGGTACATGAGCTGCACAGAAGTAAAAGACAATCTTAGCTTTAGGAGCTTCTAGTCTTACTGGAAAGAAAACATGGTGTATCATGAAACCTGTCATGGTTTGCAGACTGTTGGGACAATTCCCAGGGAATTGCAGAGGGAGGGCCTTTAGAGGCAAGGGGAGTCCAAGAGAATTTGGAATATTTTGGGGGGGAAAGCAGATGAGGAGCCTTTACTTTTCATTTTATATTCATCAAAAAGATTTAATTTTATTTATAAAGAGCATATAGCACTTCCATAAGAACAAGTCTTAAACTACAAGTTATGAGAAGTGAGAAAGTACTATTGACATTGTTTTTAAAAGTCTTTGGACTAAAGGAGGAAAGGGGGGACATTTGAACTTTTCATTCAGCAGATCTTTCAGGGACTTAACTTTGAATCAGATTTCACTCACATATAATTATATGCAGCATGAGAAGATACTTGAGGAGTGAGTTATAGAGCCCTATTCCACTCTGAATGTGTTTAAGGCACTTGACCCACGTGATTGCTCCCCAGCATAACAGAGATTTTCCAGGTGAGATGGCTGTACTGCTGCTGGTAATCTGAGAACCCCTGGCAAACAGGAGTGGTGCTTAAGGACTGGAAGTAGGCAAATGCTGTTTTGATTTTCAAAGTGAGAAGGGTAGATTCCACAAACCAGACCAGTGAACTTGATATTCATTCCAGCCAAAATTCTGGCTCGATTTATTAAATACATGCAGAAAGAAAAGCCAAGATCATCAGGTATCAAGTCATTACAGATTGATACCCTTTTTGCCTTTTAGGTATTTGGATTTCAAAAAGCCATCTTGAAAAGTCTCTCACAATATTCTTGTGAAAACAGAACAATTAGATACATCAGTTGAACATCATGGACAAAGAGTATTGTTTAATGGGTTTAAGTAAATATATAGAGGTATCCCATGGTGGCCTGCAGAGTTTGGTCCTCAGTTTGGTCTTGTCAACATTTTTATAAATGACTTGGATGAGGACACATGTGCGTGTTTATCAAACCTGCAGTTAACACAAAGCTGAGAGGGATAACTAATACAATGGATGACGAAATCCCGATCCAGAAAGGTCTTGACAGACTGGAACTCTATGTTGAGTCTAACAAGAAGAAATTTAACAAGGGTAAAAGTAAGTATTGTAATAGTACTTTTTTTAAATTTCCATTTCCAACTGTTTGTTGCTAGTATATTGACTTTTGTGTATTGACCTTGTATCCTGTGACCTTATTAAACTCATTTAGTAGTCCTAATAGCTCCATTTTGGATTCTTAGGGATTTTCTAGGTAGATAATCATCATTTATATTATATTTTTTGTTTATTTGGTATGTACATTTTTAAGATTTTTGTTGCATATTACCTAATAGCCCTTCAGAAAGTATCTGCAACTTACATTCTTACCAGCAATTAAGAATGTGTATCTTACTACATTTAGGGTGCCCATTCTCCATCTTTGCCAACAATCAGCTTAAAAAACAGCTTTGCCAATCTGACAGAAATGGTATCAAAGAAGGTGGTTTCACCCAAAAAGGCTGTACCATTAGAACACTTCCTTAAGCCTTAGCTTAGAATATAGAAATGGAATATTATTAAATAGGGTATTCAGGGCTTCCCTGGTGGCGCAGTGCTTGAGAGTCCGCCTGCCGATGCAGGGGACACGGGTTCGTGACCTGGTCCTGGAGGATCCCGCATGCCGTGGAGCGGCTGGGCCCGTGAGCCATGCCCGCTGAGCCTGTGCGTCTGGAGCCTGTGCTCCGCAATGGGAGAGGCCACAACAGTGAGAGGCCCGCGTACCACCAAAAAAAAAAATAAAAAAAAAAAATAGGGTATTCATTTGAAAAGAAATAAATGCTGATCTTGTGTTTATTTTGAAATTATAGGTGTGCCTCATTCAGTATTCTATCTGGAAGATTTAAGTAGTTTTAGGAGTGTTAATGTTTAGAACATCATAGGTGGGCTTTAGATATTGGTGAATGTTTTCTTTATAACAACAAAAAGCAAACTCCACAGTGCTGGTAGATAATATTTTTAATGGCTGGGATCTCAGGTTATAAGTTTCTTAATACTGGGAAAACAAACTATGAGTTGGAGAAGACTTTATTTCCTTGATTCTGAGAGGCTTCCACACTCCTCCATATTTTCATTGTTAGGAAGTATTGTGAAAGGCTTTGAAATGGATTAAAAAATAAAGAAGATTACTGGCTGATTTGTCTAATTCCCTGTCCTGGCTAGTGACTCTGTGAGGGCCTGTGCCTCAGTGTCTTTGAGATATATATATATATATATATATATATATATATATATATATATATGTGTGTGTGTTTTGTTTTGTTTTTTAATTTATTTTTGGCTGAATTGGGTCTTTGTTGCTGTGCGCAGGCTTTCTCTAGTTGCGGCAAGCAGGGGCTACTCTTTTTTTTTTTTTTTTTTTTTTTTTTTTTTTTGCTGTGCGCGGGCCTCTCACTGTTGTGGCCTCTCCCGTTGTGGAGCACAGGCTCCGGACGCACAAGCCCAGCGGCCATGGCTCACGGGCCCAGCCGCTCCGCGGCATGTGGGATCCTCCCGGACCGGGGCACGAACCCGTGTCCCCTGCATCGGCAGGCGGACTCTCAACCACTGCGCCACCAGGGAAGCCCCAGGGGCTACTCTTTGTTGCAGTGCGCGGACTTCTCATTGCGGTGGCTTCTCTTGTTGTGCAGCACGGACTCTAAGCACGTGGGCTTCAGTAGTTGAGGCTCACGGGCTCTAGAGCGCAGGCTCCGTAGTTGTGGACCACGGGCTTAGTTGCTCCTAGGCATGTGGGATCTTCGCAGACCAGGGCTCGAATCCGTGTTCCTTGCATTGGCAGGCGGATTCTTAACCGCTGCGCCACCAGGGAAGCCCTCTTTGAGCTATTTTAAAATGACTATGTAAATTGTAGAAAGCTGGTAGAAAAGATTCTTACCCATGAAAAGACAGTACAACTGATTCTTGCCCTGTGTCTATTGACCAGTTTTGTTTTTTTTTTTTGACCAGTTTTTAACTATCTGTAAATTCGTTTCCTGCGTTCCTGATTGCTCATATATGTGTGTTGTTTGGATTCTGTTTTGAATCAATTGCAACATCTTACTGGTTCCCTTATTAATTAATGATTAAATAAAACCTTTGACATGTGTTCACTTTATATTTATGTGAGAGTCATGATTTTACATCTTTTACTAATTATCCTTTAATGTTTTTGAATTTATTATTTCTGGAATGCATATCACAATTGTGTATATATTAAGTGTGTTAGTGGTTCTTTTTGCCTGAAAAGTGGGCAACTTAATATTAAGTCCATAGAGTGTTTTATTATTGATAGCCTTAACAATTTGCTACATTACACATTCAGATAAGCTCTGAAGTTATAGTCATGGTTCTGGCAGTTGCTTACTGAAATTTATGAACTATTACTAGGTAAAAAGCTGACTCTTCTTTATTATCTTTCAATACTACCACTCAGGACTTCCCTGGTGGCGCAGTGGTTAAGAATCCGCCTGCCAATGCAGGGAACGCGGGTTCGAGCCCTGGTCCGGGAAGATCCCACATGCCGCGGAGCAACTAAGCCCGTGGGCCACAACTACTGAGCCTGCGCTCTAGAGCCCGCGAGCCACAACTACTTGAGCTCACGTGCCACAACTATTGAAGCCTGTGCACCTAGAGCCCGTGCTCGCAACAAGAGAAGCCACCTCAATGAGAAGCCTGCGCCCCACAACGAAGAGTAGTCCCTGCTCAGCAACGAAGACCCAATGCAGTCAAAAATAAATAAATTTAAAAAAAATTAAAAATAAATAAATAAATAAATAAATAAATAAATTTATTTAAAAAAAAAACTACTACTGAGTAGTATTTCCTTGCTTGAAACATTAGTTCTTCACATTAGGATTGGCTTAATTTTTGAACAAATGCTAAAAATAAATTACTGTCAAAATTACAGAAGCTGGCTGATGATGTGGGAATTCATTAATGAAAAGCATACTATAAACAATATATGTCCTCTTAAACCCTTGCCTATTTAAACAGTCAGTCATTTTAGAAACATTTACTGACCACCAATTATGTGTTCTCCAGGGATAAAAAGGTGACTGCTTAAAAAAAAAAAAAAAAAAGGTGACTGCTTTAGGTCGAAATTAAGAATCCAGCATCCCATCATGCAACCATGTTTTGAGAAAATTTAAATTGCCATGTATCGTTAGTCCAGATAATTGATTAGCCTAATGTGTGCATTGATATTCACAACTCCCATTTATTTGTCTATTACTTTATGCCAGATTCCTTACTGCTTTCTATACAAACATCCCAGTCTGTAGAATGGGGATATTGTTCTCAAACTCATTGGGTTGTCATGGGGATTAGATGTATTTATGTATAAATAGTACTTAGCTAAATTCCTGGCACACAGTAAGTATAAACCACGGTTATGGTCTTATCTAATTCTCACAATAACCTAGTGAAGTAGATATTATACCATTTTTTAGAATAGAAAGTTCAAAAACTAGCTTGCTAATGAGCCTAAAGCTGTGTAGTGAAAGAGCCAAGATTTTTTTTAAATTTTGTTGTTGTGAACTATAACACATCTACAAAAAAGTTCAGACAACATAAATGTGTCCTTAATAGGTAATTTTTATAATTCTTTTTTTTTCTTTTTTTTTCAATTTTTATAATTCTTAACCCATGTAACCACTACCCAGATCAAGTATTTAATAAAAAATTGCCAGTATACTAGATGCCACCAAGCTTTCCCAATCACAACCTCCTCCCTCCTTCCTAAAGTAACCACTATCCCAACATCTATGGTACTTACTTACTTGCTTCTGTTCTGTGCTTTTACCATCTAACTATTCACTAGAGTTTAATTTTGCCTGTCTTTAACCTTTACACAGAATCAGACAGTTTAGATTCTTTTGAGTTTAGCTTCTTATATCTAAGCTCCGTCTGAGTTATATTAAGCTGGAATTTGTTCATTTTTATCACTATGAAGTATTCCAGTGTATTCTATACCACAGATCATCCATTCTTCTTTGATATTATTTCCAATTTTGAGGATTTTACAAATCTTGTTGTTGAGAATATTATTATAGTTCTTCCTCTTCCTCTTCCCTACTTAAACAAGTCAGTCCTAAAGCCATGAGGTGGTATGGATCCATGCAGAGGACTGACTTGGCACTGGAGTATTAGAGCTGAAGGGGAGTAACTAGGGCATCCACATAGGGACGTGAACTGGCGTGCAGTGCCAGCAGGGTGCAGAGGGCATCCAGTTGAGTGAAGGTCCAATGCAGGGCACCAGTTCCCAAGCAGAGTGAGGGGGGTTTCCACACAGGGAGGGCCATTTAACACAAGTTGTCACCCTAGTGGGGAGAATGTCTCCATGGGGGAGGGGAGGTATAATTTGATATGGGGTGGCACAGTCTAAATAGAAAGAGAAATGAGTTCATGTGAGTTGGACTGGCCCGGCAGTGGAAGTCAGAGCCCAAGCAGGGTGAGGAGCATGTTCACATGGGGAGTGTGGGAGGACAGCAAAGGGCAGAGTACCAGAGCCCACGTGGAATAAAGAGGGCATCTGTAAGGGGGAGGGGGCAACAATGGGAAATTGGTTTCATAAGACAGATTGACCAAATAAGTAAATCTGTTAAGGATAATGGGAGCCAGATTTCTCAATGAAGGAGGAGGAGGTATGGGGAAGGAGAAAATAGAGTAAATTCTGTGAAGTTGAATTGGAATTAAAGGTATTGGTATGAATTCATGGTTTTCAAAATATATAGTTAAATATAGCTGTAAATGTGTGTATTTGATACATGGATAGTAATGTGTGTGTTGTTCCCTAGCTCTGTCCACTGAGGGTAACTGGAAGCAGCAACATTCCAGTTACAGTGAGCACATGTGTGCCCTGATCTTGACTCTGAATGTCATCAGGGTTCCATCAGGCTGATTTCAGGCCTGGAAAGGTCTGATTTTAGGACAGGGAAAGTATAAGATGAGCCTGGAATTTTTTTTGTACCAGAAGGCAAGGAAGTGCTCAAAGAATGAAGGAACAATGTCAAAAGAACACAGAATCCAACATGGAGGGATTCCCACTGACCAAATCTAGGGCAATCTGAGCATCAAAATAAATCATGGTAATGGATAGTAACTCATTCAATAAAATAGAAAAATAGACTTCATACTGATAGATGAATAAATGAACTAAAAATTTAATGAGCAGGATATTTATGTACTTTCAAATACCAACCCACAAAATACTTATTAATTGCTTTATTAGATATTAATTATAGTTGTATAACAAATTACCCCAGAATTTAGTGACTCTAACAATAAACATCTCAGTTCTGTGGTCAGGAATTCAGGAGTGACTTAGCTGCGTAGTTCTTTTTTCTTTCTTCTTTTTTTTGGGGGTGGGGGACGCTGCCTCAGGTGTTAGTTGTGGCACACGGGATCTTCATTGAGGCATGCGTGATCTTTTGTTGTGGCGTGTGAGCTTCTCTCTAGTGGCATGTGGGTTTTCTCTTTTCTAGTTGTGGCACACAGGCTCCAGGGCACATGGGCTCTGTAGTGTGGCACGTGGGTTCCATAGCACATGGGCTATGTAGTTTGCGGTTCGCGAACTCTAGTTGAGGTGCAGGAGCTCATTAGTTGTGGTGCGCGGGCTTAGTTGCCCTGCGGCATGTGGGATCTTAGTTCCCCAATCAGGGATCGAACCCACGTACCCTGCATTGTAAAGTGGCTTCTTTACCGCTGGACCACCAGGGAAGTCCCAGCTGAGTGGTTCTGACTTAGGTTCTCCCCACATGTTTGTGGTCAGGATGTTGCCAGGGGCTGCAGTCATCTGAAGACTTGACCACAACTGGAGGATCTGCTTCCAAGATAGCTATTCACAGGGCTGTTGGCAGGAAGCCTCAGTTCCTCACCACGTGGGCTTCCCTAGAGGCTGCTTGAGTGTTTTCATGACATGGCAGCTACATGAGCTAATCTTTAAAGTCACGCTCCATCACCCTGCTTTATTCTGTTAGTTAGAAGCAAGTCACTAAGTCTTAGCCACACTTAAGGGGAGGGTAGTTAGGCTCCAACCCTTGAAGTAAGGATATCATAGAATTTGTGGACATAATTTAAAACCACCTCAATTACAAAAGGACAAAAAATAACTTTATATTGCAAAATCTGGTTGACCCTCCATAATGAAGGGATCAAAACGAACATCATCAGTAACAAGACAAACTGAAGTCTTGTGTCACCTGACAGGAATACAGTGAGAAGAACACAGCACATTTCTGTTATATTCCTGCCAAAAATACATGGCTTGAATCTAATCATAGAGATATCAGATGTTGTAGCCAGCCTCCAAGATGATCTCCAGTTGATCCCTGCTTCATGTGTACTCTCTTCCAGAGAGTAACAGAGTTGGTCTGTATGACCAGTAGAATATAGCAAAAGTAATGGTATGTCATTTCCAAGATTGGGTGATAAAAGACTGACTTCTTTCTTGAGTTATCTTGGTCACTCTCCCTGGGTAAATCCATGTTGTAAGCAGCCCTATGGAGAGGCCAGCAGGCAAGGAACTGAAGGCTCCCGTTAGCCACATGAGTGAACTTGGAAGCAAATCCTCCAACTCAAATTGAAGCACATTCTACAAAATAACTGGCTATAATCATCAAAAAGTGTCAAGGTCATGTAAAGCAAGACACAGGACTGAGGAACTCTTCCAGAAGAAGGAGACTAAAGAGACATGACAACATGTCCAACATTGATGCAGAACTGGATTTTGCTATAGAGAATGTTTTTGGGATATTTGATGAAACTTAAATGGGGTCTGAAGATTAAACTTAAATGGGATCTTGAAGGTATCAACATTAACTTCTTGATTTTGATGGTTACATTGTGTATATGAGAATGTCCTAGTTTATAGAAAACATGCAGTAAAGTATTCTGGTTTGATGAGGCATCAGGTTGGCAACTTACAAATGGCTCAGCAAAAACAGTTCACAAATGATTTAGGAAAAATAGTTCTTTGAACTGTACTTAACAGCTTTTCTATAAGGTTGTGACTATTTCAGAACTTTTAAAAGCTACATAAAGGGAAGCAATATTCCAATATTCTTATACATGTTATCTGGTATAGTTTTTTTGTAGATTTCTATTGTGTAAGTACCTGCAAGTGGAATTGCTGGACTGTAGAGTATGCATTTCTTCAACTATAGTGGTTTTTGCTTTTTCTTAGGTTAGTAATGAGTACCTTTTCATGTTTTTATTAATTTGTTTCCCAATCCCATTTTTGTACTGCCTTTCCATCTTCCACTTTATCTTATTTTTCTATTGTACATAATTTCCTTAATGATTCATAAGAGTTCTTTTTTTTTAACATCTTTATTGGGGTATAATTGCTTTACAATGGTGTGTTAGTTTCTGCTTTATAACAAAGTGAATCAGTCATAAGAGTTCTTTGTTTACTTAAGATGAAGCTGTTGGCAAAATGTGTTACAAATATCTTCTCCCACTCTTTGGCTTCTCTTTTCACTCTCTTTATAGTATATTTTGATGAACAGAAATTCTTAATTTTTGAAAATTCTTAATTTTAGTAATTCTAATTTATCCATCTTTTATGATTAGTGCTTTTTTAAAAAATTAATTATTTATTATTTTTGGCTGCGTTGGGTCTTCGTTGCTGCACTCGGGCTTTCTCTAGTTGCGATGAGCGGGGGCTCCTCTCCATTGCGGTACGCAGGCTTCTCATTGCGGTGGCTTCTCTTGTTGCAGAGCACGGGCTCTAGGCACACGGGCTTCAGTAGTTGTGGCACATGGGCTCAGTAATTGTGGCTTGCGGGCTCTAGAGTGCAGGCTCAGTAGTTGTGGCGCACGGGCTTAGTTGCTTCGCAGCATGTGAGATCTTCCCGGACCAGAGCTCGAACCCGTGTCCCCTGCATTGGCAGGCGGATTCTTAACCACTGTGCCACCAGGGAAGTCTTAGTGCTTTGTTTTTGTTTCTTAAGAATTCTTAACTCAAATATGTCACTTTTTTTATACTATCTTTTAAACCTTATTGTTTGACCAAGTTTGTAATCATTGTTAGCTTATGGTTTTTACCATTCTTACCATGTGCATAATCAGTTGTCCCTACATCATTTATCATCTAACCTTTCCCCCTATTGCTCTTTAATGCCATGGTTGTCATAAATTGTTCATGTATACATTAGTCTATTTCTGGACATTCTGTTCTGTTCCACTGGCATATTTGTATATATTTGCTCCAATCTCACATTCTTAGTTATTATAGCTGTATCATAAGTCACTGTCTTTTATTTTTTTCTTTCAGTCTTATTGAGATATAGTTGACGTACAGCACTGTATAAGTTTAAGCATAATGATTTGATTTACATACGTCATGAAGTCACTGTTAACAATAAGTTTAGTGAACATCCATCATCTCATACAGATACAAAATTAAAGAAACACAAGAAAAAAAGTTTTTTTCTTGTGATGAGAACTCTTAAGATTTACTCTCTTAACAATTTTCATGTATAACATGCAGCTGTTAATTTCATTAATCATGTTGTACATTACATCCCTAGTACTTATTATCTTATAACTAGAAGTTTGTACCTTTGATTACCTTCATCTGGTTGCTGCTCCCCCTATCCCCCACCTCTGTTAACCACAAATCTGAACTCTTTTTTTTATGATTTTTTTGTTTGTTTTTGAAATATCATTTACCTACAACTCTACGTTAGTGCCAGGTGTACAACAAAGAGATGCAATATTTCCGTACATTACAAAATGATCACCACAAGTCAATTTCTTTTAATCTAAGTCTTCCCTACTTGTTCCTTTATAAGGGTATTTTGGCTATTCTTGGCCTTTTGAATGTCCATATACACTTTAGGGAATAAGTTTAAGTTCCATACCAAACAAACACCTGTTGAGATTCTGATTGGCATTGTTTTGAATCTATAGATCAGTTTGGGGAGAATGGACAGTTTTTACAATATTGAGTCTTTCAGTCTATGAACATGGTAATCCTTTTACTTAGCTACTTATTTAGACGTTTAATTTCTCTCAGTAATGTTTGTTTTCTGCATAGAATTCTTGCGCATATTTTCTTTCACTTATTTATAAGTGCTTGTTATTTTTCAGGATGTTATAAATACCACCATTTTTTTTTTTGCGGTACGCGGGCCTCTCACTGTTGTGGCCTCTCCCATTGCGGAGCACAGGCTCCGGACGCGCAGGCTCAGCGGCCATGGCTCACGGGCCTAGCTGCTCCACGGCATGTGGGGTCTTCCCGGACCGGGGCACGAACCCGTGTCCCCTGCATCGGCAGGCGGTCTCTCAACCACTGCGCCACCAGGGAAGCCCATAAATACCACCTTTTAAAATTTTATTTTTAACTGTTTTTGTTAAGTAGAAACTCAATTGATTTTTATGTGTTGACCTAATATCTAATAGAAAGTTTGGCAAACTATAGTCCACTGAATTCTGCCTGCTGCCTGTTGTAGGCTTGCAAACCAAGAATGCTTTTTACATATGTTTGTATATATATGATCAATTTGATGATAGAGAACACTAATTTTGAACCTCAGTTGAGTGAAATGTTATAGAAAAGAATTCCATTCTTCTCATTAATAAACCTCTTTTATTTGAAATATTTTCATTAATAAAATATTTGTAGAAATTTGTTTTCTCTCTTGTGATATAAATACCTTTGTAATATCTTAAATTTTGCCTCTTGGTCTGCAAAGCCTAAAATATTGACTCTCTGACACTTTATAGACAAAGTTTACTGACCCCAATATAAAACCTTCCTAAACTCACTTATGAATTCTAATTATTGAAAAATGTTTTGAGACTCCCCTGGCAATCCAGCGATTAGGACTCCACACTCCTAATGCAGGGGGCAAGGGTTTGATCCCTGGTTGGGGAAGTAAGATCCCACATGCCGCATGGCAGGGCCAAAAAAAAGTTTTTTTATCTGTAGAGTCTGTTGGATTTGCCATTTACATGATACATCATCAGTAAGGAATGACAATTTTATTTCTTCCTTTCTAATTCCTTTATCTATTTTTCTTCACTTGCTACACCTTAATTCAATTTCAGGGACTGAGATTTTTCTTAGTCTCCTAGGTGACTAGAAGCTGGGCTGCACTTGATAAGCAGTTGCTTTATTCTTAGAGTAAAGCCCTTCAGAGTCCCAACTCTGAATGCATAATTTGTCTCCCTTGCTCCTTATAAGTGATGCTTGCTTACCCTCCTGAGTTGGGAAAAAACCCCAGCACAAGTGTTGACTTAAACATAGGACTGACCACTCTGGGTTTCCAGCTTCTGCCATATCTTGGCTTGGTTATTCTTTAATCTCTTGTTAGTTCTCTGATACCTCGAGCACATTGTTAAAAATGTTTTGACTGTCCTTTCTAGTTCTGAGCTGAAGAGTTGGTCTGAGTTACCTAGTCTGCCATTACTGGAATGGAATCGAGGAAAGAAGATTTGTACTCAGTTCTGTCTAACTCCCAGGTCCATGCTCTTAACCACTTACTATATTGCTTTGTAATTAAATCTAACAAATAATTTAAAGTGTAAAATGATGCTTATTTTTGGATTGTACCTTTACATAAGCATCATTTTATGCTTATATTGTTTATGTTTCTCATAATGTCAGGTCAAAAATTTAAGGCCTGTATTCTATTTTTTACTCTGCAGTGAAGCAAATAAACAACATGTAAGATGTCAGAAATGCTTGGAATTTGGGCATTGGACTTATGAATGCACAGGAAAAAGAAAGTACCTACATAGGCCTTCAAGAACAGCAGAACTAAAGAAAGCTTTAAAAGAAAAAGAAAACAGATTATTATTACAGCAAAGGTAAGGTTACACATGGTATCCAAAGGAATATTTATTTGTATTTATAAAATTTATTAAGGGACTAAATATCTTATGGTGGTTATCCAGATTTAGATTATATTGTAATATTAGCTAATGTTTAATGAGTGTTACTGTGTGCCAGGCACCGTACTAAGGTCTTTACAATTATTAGCTTATTTCACCATCACATCTATACCGTTAAGGTAAGTACTATTATAATCCCATTTTACATATGAAGAAGCTGAGGCATGGAGAGATTCAGTAATTTGCTCAGTGTCACACAGCAAGTAAGTGGAAAAGTTAAGTGTTAAACCAACTAACCAGTCTCCAGAGTGGAGAGATTCAGTAACTTGCTCAGTGTCACACAGCAAGTAAGTGGAAAAGTTAAGTGTTAAACCAACTAGCCAGTCTCCAGAGTCCATGCTCTTAATCAGTTTGCTTTTCTTGCCTCAACTGCCAATGAAATGACAGCAGAATACTATGAGGTAGATTATATGAACTGATATGGAAAGATATCCAAAGTAAGTACTCAGGATACTTATACTAAGTATATAAACAAGGTAGAGAACAGTATATATAATATACTATCATTTATGTTAAAAAGGAAGAAAAAGGAATAATGGAGCTTTTTGGGGGGGAATATAAATGGTTGATAATAGTGGTTCTTTTCTAGGAGAACTGGGTAGGAGGGAAAAATTGTTATTTATCCTTTTATGCCCTTTGAATAAAGCTTTTCAAATTCCCATGAAATAAGTAAGCTTATGTGTTTCAGAGAAACTGAAACAGGGAGGTGTCAGGTCTACTTAGTGCTGCATATTAGAAGTAGCACCTTCATGAGGACCGTTAGCAATATAATAGTGTCTTAAACATCTGGATTTTCCAGGCAACAGTCTTCCAGTTTGTGGACAGGAAGACTCTTCAAGGGTTATACAGGAATAGACATGTAATCAGTTTCTAGATTATCAATATTCATATATGTTTCTTCCAAAGATAAATCTGTATGAGACCTTGCCTACCGTTCTCTAATTTCACAAAAGAAAGGCATACCTCTCGCCTATCTCTAATCTTACCTTGGTATATTGTGCTCATGTATAAAATCCTAGAGACTTTTCAGAATACTGGTGTTTGTAAGAAAGTAAAAGGCCCAAAGTATTGGGAGCAAGTTCTTTTGTAATTTTTTTTCCCAGCAAAATTGAAGGAGGATCTAATTGAGTTGTCAATTTAAAAGTATATTTTAATGATACATTGTTACGTAACTTGTGGAATATAACATGGGAGGAATTCAGAGAACTGAGTGACATTGCTACAGCTAAACTCTTTCTATTCCCATCTACCTGTTCAGGTTAACAAGCTTTCTCAGGGTTAAATCTGTAAAAGTTAAATATAGGAATTAAATTGATACTGAACCCTGTCATAGTCAAGCAATAAGATCCATGGATACATAAGCTAGAAAAAAAAATCCATGTCATTAAGAGGTACAGTTCCAGTGAAATTTTTTTATGTATAATAGTTACTAAAATTTATAATATATTTTACATTGTTTTAATCAATTTGTATAGTAGTAATGATAATGGTAATTCAACTCAGAATTTTTAAACACTTTTAAAACCTTATGATCACAAGTAATTAAAAGATACAATATTAAGTTATGTGTGTATTTTTACTGCAGAGCAATGTAAGTGATCACTAAAATTTTCAGGCATGAAAATATATTAAGATACATTCTGTGGGGAAAGGAGAATAAAAATTCAAGTTCAAAGAGGAAAAGGGACAGTGTAAAAGTACCAGTTGTTAAAGATAAGCTTGTTCATTTATTTTTTTTAAATTAATTATGATACATATCCAATTTTGTGGTATTTACAGTTACCAAAATGATGTAACGATTTTCTTTTTAAAATATCAATATTTAATATATAATATGCCAGACTTTATACCCTTTGAGGGGAAAAACATAATTTTTCAAACTTCTTTTATTAGGAATGTAAGCAAAAAATGTTTGAAGACCTCTGTCCTAAAGAATAAAATATGAGTTATGAATAATTTCATATCAACATTTACTTTTGTTTTTCTAGTTGTATTACACAACTATCTTGGTCTTAAAAATACATAGAACTACATGAATTTTGGTTTTGGCTCTGTTACATAAAGACTGCTGATTTTTTGGTTCAATGATAACATTATGGAAGTGTGTGAATTTCAGTGATCTTGCATTCTTGTGGTGTGACTTAACAAATGTACTTCTACCACTTATTTTACTGCAAAAATTACAATTCTCCAGTAAGTAATTCCATCGTGTAAAACAGCTTTACATAAATACATATTTATATTAGAGGACCCAGGAAATAAGGATATAATGTTATCTAGGAAATATAGAGAAGTTCAGAATATAAAAATGTTAAATTTACAGGACAGTATATAGTAATAGAAGTAAATCTGTAATTTGAAAGCCTGATTTAGTATGCATGTTGTTTGGCAGCTATATAGCAGCAAGCCATTTGTGTATTTCACTCAGAAATCTCCAGACTTTGTTCTTTATAAATAATGTGAGGGAACACAGTCTTGAAGTATTAACTCTCTGGTTCTTAAGCAGTAAATAACTGAACGTTTGGGGGACATGCAGAAAAAGAAATTGTTTGTTTTTGTTTTTTGGCCATTCCTCACGGCGTGCAGGATCTTAGTTCCCAGACCAGGCATCAAACCCGGGCTCCCTGCAGTGGAGCACAGAGTCTTAACTACTAGACTGCCAAGGAAGTCACAAGAAATAGTTTTTAATTTTTTTTAAATTATTTTTACTTTCTATTTTTATTGGAGTATAGTTGATTTACAATGTTGTGTTCGTTTCAGGTGTACAGCAAAGTGAATCAATTAAGAAATGTTTTTTTAAATTAAAGGTTGCTTTTTTTTATATGAAATGACCATTTATAATACCATTCTAGAAACCCAAATTATAAATTACAGCTGTTGTGCTATTACTTGCTTTGTTCTGTTGTTCACTAAATAGTTGATTTAGCCATGTCAATCTAAGTTCAAAACTAAAAACGAGGGGCTTCCCTGGTGCCACAGTGGTTGGAAGTCCGCCTGCCAATGCAGGGGGCACGGGTTCGAGCCCTGGTCTGGGAGGATCCCACATGCCGCGGAGCAGCTGGGCCTGTGCGCCACAGCTGCTGAGCCTGCGCTCTGGAGCCTGTGAGCCACAACTACTGGGCCTGTGTGCTATGGCTGTTGGGGCCCACGCACCTAGAGCCCGTGCTCCGCAGCAGGAGAGGCCACCATGGTGAGGGGCCCACACACTGCAAAGAAGAGTGGCCCTTGTTCGCTGCAACTGGAGAGGGCCTGTGCACAGCAACGGAGACCCAGTGCAGCCAAGAATGAATAAATAAAATAGATGAGTTGGGAAAAAACTAAAAAACAATCAAATTGGTGCGTTTGGTCATCTTAACTACTAACTTAACCTCGCTTCTAAAGTACAGTTGATAACATTTGTCTTGCTTAAGTGCTGGTTAAGTTGACTGTATGTACCATATACACCTGCAACAGGAAACTTTCCTCTTGATTATAGCAATAAACACTGGACTCTCAGTACATGTTATAAAAGACAAAGTGTTTCTCCAACGAAAAAAGTTTTGGGGATAGCAGAAGTGTTTGAGCTGTTTATAATCACTGTATTAACAGGAGCTTTTTCCCCCCTTCACGTTTATCAGCATTGGAGAAACTAATGTAGAAAGAAAGACCAAGAAAAAAAGGTATGTGTGGCTTTAGTATTATATAGATAATATATAATACTAGTTGGAGGGATGGGGTGTGTGATTTTAAAATAATAGTTAAAAGATTTGGATCTGAAGTCTCTCGTTTGCAATTCATGATTAAATATCATCCTGTTTTCTGATATGTTCCTCTGTTTACCTATCTGGAGTTTCTTCCTTCATTTATCCTTTTTCTCCAACTTTCTAGAGTCCTTACACCTGGAAATAGTAAGTAATTTCTCTTGTCTTAGATTAGGAAATGTTATTAGAGTGGTAAGAAATTATTGACCAGCTGTATCTGGTATAAAGTAGTTAAGGTTATGAAGCATTTACCACTCTACATGAGGTTTAAGTAAACCTCATGCAGTTGTTAAACTGCAACTTTATTCTAACATCATTCACTCTGGAGCATAGTATAGTAGGTACACTTATCTCAGACTCCATCCAAGAGAGTTAAATTGCTGTAGTAAAAGACCTTGTGGTTGGGGGGACAGGGTGAGCACGGTGGGGGTATTACAGTTAGGCAATCCTCAAAACATCAAATCTAGAGATAACATGCTAGCAAAGCTTCAGTATATATATATACATAATACTCAAGTGAAATTGCTTTTAAACATTCTATTAAATGTCAGCTTCTCATGCATATAATTGTCTAATAGGTCTAAGAGTGTAACTAGTTCCAGTAGCAATAGCAGTGACAGTTCAGCCAGTGATTCTTCGTCAGAGAGTGAAGAGACCTCTACCTCATCCTCCTCAGAGGACAGTGACTCTGATGAAAGCTCCTCCAGTTCATCATCTTCAGCCTCCTCCACAAGCTCTTCCTCGTCCTCAGATTCAGACTCAGATTCCAGCTCTTCCAGTAGCAGCAGCAGCAGCACAAATAGTAGCTCTGAGGATGAACCACCAAAGAAGAAGAAAAAGAAATAGAATTGTTCCATCCATGCTGGACTGATGGACTAAAAACATTAATGCGATTCTCAGAAGGGAATTTAGAATGTGTTAAGACCAAACAGGTTAACTGATCAAAATTTTTAGAGTTCAAAAGTTTCTAAATGTTTTACATTGTAAGAGCATAAAGAGTATTAATAAGGGATTATATATATAAAGACTTTTTTTATTTTAGGGGTGAATCTTGTTTTTTTTATCTTTAAAATATATCTCTAAAATTAATCAAAGCTGAAATCTAGTAAATCTTTTTGTGATGAAACCTATCTTTTCTCCCTGTGAAATAAATGCCATACTTTGTTACATGTTAGTGCTATGTATCAGACATATTTTCAGGATAATGCATCAGAATATCTATCTGACAGTGAATTTCTAATGCTTTTGGCTGTATGTTACTATGTAAGATTTAATAACTCTGTAAGCTTAGAGTTTTCCTACTGTTAATAAATGTGCTCTATTTTTATGTTTATGTTCAGAAAGTTGTTTTGACTTCTTCTCCTAAGTGAAGAGTTCAAGGAATCTATTAATAAATTTATACCTTTTGGATGGTACAAGTTTTAAGTTACTGTGTTGTGCCATTCATTTTCTTCTGGTTCTTAGAGTTACCCTTTTATGACAAAAATTATCCTAGAGGAACTTAAAAAGGAACAAAATTCTGAAACTACATAGGACTCTAATCTTGGTGCCTTTTGATAAATTCATTGTATCAGAAAAGAAAACAGTCATTTAAAAAGCTAACTTAGGGCTTCCCTGGTGGCACAGTGGTTGAGAGTCCACCTGCCGATGCAGCGGACGCGGGTTTGTGCCCCAGTCCGGGAAGATCCCACATGCCGCGGAGCGGCTGGGCCCGTGACCCATGGCTGCTGAGCCAGCGCGTCCGGAGCCTGTGTTCCGCAATGGGAGAGGCCACAACAGTGAGAGGCCCGCGTACTGGGGAAAAAAAAAAAAAAAAGCTAACTTAAGTAAAAGTGATATAAATACCTTTGTGTGTTGATATGCTATAAAAGGTACCATTCAAAGGGGAAAAAAATGGTAGGAGGAAGAGAGGTAATTTTTACAGAAAATTAGAGTGATGTTGGTTGCCTTTTACTAAAATATTAAGTTTTCATAAAGATTGCCTTTTACCATTTTGCAATTGTGGTATGACAGTTCATATGGTAACTGGTCGTATATGACAGTCTACTGCATAAATATGAATGACTTGGATTAATCTGGTGTGTTGACATAGCATATACACAGTTGAAATCTAGCATGAAAATTTAAAAAGAAATACTGCACAGTATTTCTTTTTTTTTTTTTTTTTTTTTTTTTTTTTTTTTTGCGGTACGCGGGCCTCTCACTGTTTGTGGCCTCTCCCGTTGTGGAGCACAGGTTCCGGATGAGCAGGCTCAGCGGCCACGGTTTCACGGGCCCAGCCGCTTCCGCGGCATGTGGGATCTTCCCGGACCGGGGCACGAACCCGTGTCCCCTGCATCGGCAGGCGGACTCTCAACCACTGCGCCACCAGGGAAGCCCCCACAGTATTTCTTAAAAGTAAAGTACCAGGCCATGGTGAAATTATTTGGTTTAACAATCACATTATTTTGTGATGTCTTTTAAACTTTTTGGAAAGAGGTATCATTTGTAGAAAAATCTTGATTTGGGTTAAATATAGGTTTTTTAAAACTACAGATGTTGTCTTTTTATATTTTTATGAAAAAGCAGTAGAAAATTACTTTTGAAGAAAATGGACTTCTATTTAAATGTTTAAATATATGTATGTTGTGAGCTTAAAGAGCTGTAATTACCTGTTTTACAGAACCGTTGCTTTCAATGATTATAAATAAACTCTCAAAACATCATTTTAAGGCTCCATACAGAATGTATGACAGGCATACATGTATTGACAGGCAAATTTAATAAATTACTAACGAAATACAATTTACAATGTAATCTCTGTAAGGGCAATTTTAGCAGTTTAAACTTGGAAGGGAAACAAATGTGTACATAGGTTACATCACTTGCAGTTAAATAAAGCTCAGTTTGAGCTGACGAGCTTAATAAGCTGCTTTTATCTCTTTGCTGTTTACTTAATGCCACCTCATCCATTTACATGGTAAGAGCATTTAAATTCTAATTATTTTTACTATTACAGATGTTAAAAGGTATACCTGGGAAAGTACAGAGGACAGGAACTTTATTCTAGTCACACAGTTTACTCAAAAAAGCAGAATCAATGGCAAAGTAGAGAGTAACTTCCAAAGAGTTTCTCCCCATCCTGCCTAAAAGCAGAACTCTGGATGTTGAATCCCTGACAAATGTAATAAATGTATTATTTCTCAACCACAACCACAAACATATCAAAAGGAGACATAATTAGATCATAGGTTTCACTCCACAAACATTTGTTAGTATGAGTATATAATATAGGAAATTTGTCTTGGGATCAAAAGATGACATTAGGCCAAGTTAGCACTGGAAATGGAAAAAAATACAGAGAAGGTGTACTTTATAGTCATGGTTTTATTTACTTTTTTTTTTTTTTTTTTTGTGGTACGCAGGCCTCTCACTGTTGGGGCCTCTCCCGTTACGGAGCACAGGCTCCGGACGCACAGGCTCAGCGGCCATGGCTCATGGGCCCAGCCGCTCCACGGCATGTGGGATCTTCCCAGACCGGAGCACGAACCCGTGTCCCCTGCATCAGCAGGCAGATTCTCAACCACTGCGCCACCAGGGAAGCCCCGCTATTTACTTTTTTAACTTGCTATTTTGAACTGATTGTAGATTTACAGAAAATTTGTAAAAATATTACAATTTCCGTGTATACCTCACCTAGCTTCCCCTAATGTTAGCATCTTATATAACCATAGTACAATGATCAGAACCAAGAAATTAATATTTGATAAACTACTGTTAATTAAGTCAAAAGCCTTACTCATATTTCATCAGCTTTCCCAGTAATGTTCTATTTCTGTTCCATTATATTACCCAGAAAGTACATTTAGTTACTTATAAGTCTGAGGCTGAGTTCCTTAGTCTTTCCTTGTCTTTCATGCCCTTGTCACTTTTGAAGAGTATTGATCAGTTATTTTGTCTAATGTCCCTCAATTTGGGTTTGCCTAGTGTTTTCTCATGACTGAACTGATGTTATGCTTTTTGGAAGAATATCACAGAAATGAAGAATTCCCAATGTCAATAAGTCATTATTATTGGTGATGTTGACCTTGATTACTTGGTGAAGGTGGTTTCATCAGGTTTCTCCATTGCAAAGTTACTGTCTTTCCCCTTTTAGTTGATAGATATCTTGGAGGAGATACTTTGAGACTTTGCAAATTGTCCTTACGGTCAGCCACTACTTTTAGTGGATCTTGTCTAGAACAATTATTACTGTGATGTTTTGCAAATGGTGATTTTCCATTTCCCTCTTTACTTCTACACTAATTGGAATTATACTCTTAAGGAAGAGCTGCCTCTTCTCCCCCATTCATTTAATCAATGGTACTGTGGACTCCTGGATGTTTATTTTGTTCTGTGGGTTAAAATTCAATAATAGTGTTGCTTTGTTGCTCAAATTCTTACACCTTTGGCTATTAGAAGAGTTCCTTCATGTAGGCTCCTTCATTCTTTCAACAAATCCTCATCTTTTTGTTAGGACTTCCTTACTTTGTGGGACCACAAGATGTTCCGGGTTCATCTTGTGGACTCCTTGCCCCATCTTTGGAAGCAACCACTTCTCCAAGGGGCCTGCCCTGGTTTTTAATTGGAGAATGGTGTTTAGAATCCATGATCTGGGTGATGTCTTAGTAGGTTTCTTATACATTTTGTATAATAGTGTTCTAAGGTAGGTAGTTAAGACATGGATACCTGCCATTAGCAGGAAGAAATTAGTTAATTCAACATTTCCCAGCTTAGCTTTTTTTACTTTCACAGGACTCTTCCTCAGCAGCAAAGGTCTTTGACAACAGGTGGAAGAGACAAAGTCTTCAATTAAAAATTGCCATTAGAGACTTCCCTGGTGGTCCAGTGGTTAAGACTCCGTGGTTCCAATGCAGAGGACGGAGGACGAGGTTTCGATCCCTGGTCGGGGAACTAAAACCCCACATTCTGCACCGTGCAGTCAAAAAAAAAAAATTTGTCATTACTTCCTCCCATCCCCCACTCTACAGTATATCTAAATTGAGACATAGGCCAAATGTATATCCATATTCAGACCTTGGGTTATGGTGCCTTAATTGAAAGAAATTGGCCCAAAGTAATATTTCAAATTGTATTTTTATATACTGTCCTGTGGGTTTATACATCCTGGGGAAATTGTGCCATAAAAAGATTTAGGGGCTTCCCTGGTGGCGCAGTGGTTGAGAGTCCGCCTGCCGATGCAGGGGACACGGGTTCGTGCCCCGGTCTGGGAAGATCCCACATGCCGCGGAGCGGCTGGGCCCGTAAGCCATGGCCGCTGAGCCTGCGCGTCCGGAGCCTGTCCTCCGCAACGGAAGAGGCCACAACAGTGAGAGGCCCGCGTAACGCAAAAAAAAAAAAAAAAAAAAAAAAAAAAAAGATTTAGGTGTGGGGACTTTCCTGGTGGTGCAGTGGTTAAGAATCCACATGCCAGTGCAGGGGACATTGGTTTAATCCCTGGTCCGGGAAGATTCCCACATGCCACGGAGCAACTAAGCCTGTGCACCACAACTTCTGAGCCCGCACTCTAGAGCCCGCAAGCCACAACTACTGAGCCCACTTGCCACAACTACTGAAGCCCACGCATCTAGAGCCCGTGCTCCGCAACAAGAGAAGCCACTTCAGTGAGAAGCCCACGCACCGCAACGAAGAGTAGCCCCCACTCTCCGCAAGTGGGGAAAGCCTGCGCGCAGCAGCGAAAACCCAAGGCAGCCATAAATAAATAAATAAAAAAGATGTAGGTGTGGTGGTGGTGGTGGTGGTGGTGTGTGTGAAAGAGGGAGAAAGACAGTGTGAGAGAGGAAGAGAGAAAGGAAAGCCAGTACAATACCTGGGTCGCAGACATTCTCAGATGAATTTTAGGAGAGGTTACAGATGGAAGTTGAGGACCTGGAAATTGCCAATGTCCTTGAAAAGTCTTTTGTGTACCCCCAAAGACACTTGTACATGCTATTCAAGGTAATGAGTAATAAACACAAACAGTATAACTCCTATTTGGAAGGTACTGTACCACGATGTATAATAACACTTCAACAGTGATTTCCTTGGAGTTCACTATCTGTTGGGGAGACACACACAAAATCATTGAGAGCAATGGAAAGAAGACTTTCATTGAAACATAGCAAATTGAACCCATGTTTGTTACACACCTAACTAAAATGGTGGAAAAGAAACAAAGAGCATAAACCCATAAGGCAAAGAGAAAAGTAGAGGAGATGAAACATGAGAAATTGCAACTCTTTTGGAAGCTGGAAAGTTGATAGGATCCTGAATGCCAACTTAAACAACAAACAAGGCCAAATTGTTGGTCTACAGTGACGGAAAGTCAACGGGTAAGCAAACCAATTTATGCCACAGAACTTTGCAAAGGCTCTAAACTTGATGGTACCATACACTCATCAGCCAAGGTGCAAGGAGTGCTCGAAGACAGAAAGAGTGGTGCTAAGTTTATGTAAGAAACTGTACCCCTGTGTACTCCTCTCCTGTTTGTGCTGTTTCAGTGGGTTTATTTTTATTATTATTATTTTTTATTACTTGAATGTGACATACTGTGAGTTAGCAGTAGTATACACCTGGGTTCAACCTGCTATGATTAATGAATACTATGTTAATTTAAAATTAAATAAGACATAGTACAAGTTGCCATATGCTACAAGCCACTTGAGTTATAGATAATAAATGCGATTAAACTTCGTTGATAAATCCCCAGCACTGGATCTTACTCTCCCCAAAATTCTGGAAAAAATCAAGAATGAAAAACCATGGAACTATTGGGTAACATTTTTACATGGACATTGTGGTATACACTTGATAAAACAATTCCCTTCCTTAAGAAGTCCTGAGGGTACTCTGAAAAGATTGGTTCTGTACTAGGCAAATCCATAAGATCACTAAAACATATAAGCCAATACAACTAGATACTTGCACAAAGAAAATCATCCCTAACTAGTTAGCTGCCTTGAGGGGAATCAGTGAGTATGTGGACAAAGGAGAAAACACTCATTCACATAAAATTTAACAGCTAGTATTAAGTACCTGTCTTTGTCCTCTGAAGATTCATAGGCTATTAAACACTTACAGACATGTCTTAAGTGGTGCAAGCTTAAGTCACTAGAGAGCTTAGAGTAGAAAATTGCAGGGAGAGTTTGGTAAGCCTTTCAAGGGAGGTGTATTTGGCCGAGAAAGAGTTGTTGAGCCCATGCAAATATATATATGTGTGTGATTAATACTCAGATATATAAAATATAGTTATTTAGTTAATCAGCTTGTAATCAACATTTAAATGTCAAGAAAAATTGAATTTTTTTCACATTTTACTAGATTTATTGGTTTAATATCTTTAACATTATGATAAAAGAATGAGAGATATTATTTCACTTTTTCAGAAGAATAATGAGGGTCACTCCTGGGGACGTTGGTCCTCAGAGCCTTGATACAGCTACTCATCCCCATCACTCTCTGCAAGGCCAGAGGGAACACATCCCCTTACAATAGAGTCTCTGTTGTATGATTTTTGTGTTCTTGTTTGTAACTGATGCAAGCCTAACACAATTATACTAACTTAACACATTAAAGATGAGAGTGGAAAGGAGGTGACATATGAGAGAGATTGAGAAGGTAGAAATGACAGAATTTAGTGATCAGTTGATTTTGGTGGTAAGAGAGGTATACCTAGGAAGGTTTCAAGATCTGTTGTCTGGATGACTGTATAATAAAAGTATTCATTTCAGTATAATTATAACAATAATAGCAACTACTACCTTGGCAAATATAAACTGACTGCTAGCAATGGGAGAAATGTCAAACTATTTTTAAACAATGGAATATTAGTTTGTGAACATTTTCAGCTACCACTTGGGTATCTGAAAATGTGTCTATAGAGTTTGATAGTGACCAGGTTGCTAATAGTTATCATATTTGGGTGGTAAGATTATAAACTACACTTTTTATTTCCTTACTTTCCAATTTTTTCTTTCTTTCCTTCTTCCTTTCCTTCCTTCCTTCCTTCCTTCCTTCCTTCCTTCTTTCCTTCCTTCCTTCCTTCCTTCCTTTCTTCTTCTTTCCTTCTCTCTCTCTCTTTTTTCTTTCTTGTGTGGCTTGCAGATCCCCAAAGAGGGATTGAACCTCGGCCACGGCAGTGAAAGTGCCGAGGCCTAACCACTGGACCGCCAGGAAATTCCCTTCAATTTCTTTTTAAAACTTTATGAGAATGCACTTGACCTACAATAATCTGCACATAGTTAAAGTGGTATAATTTGTTAGATTTTGACATATGTATACACTCATGAAATCATCACCACAAACGAGATAATTAAACCTGGCCCCACAAAGCGTCCATGTGCCCTTTTGGAATCCTTCCCAACCCATTCCCTCTTTGCTTACCCTATCCCCCACCAATCCCCAGACAACCACAAATATAGTTTATTAACTATGGAATAGTTTGCATTTTTTGAATTTATATAAATAGAATTATATAGTATGTACATTTTGGTCTGCCTTCTTCAGCATAATTATTTTGGGAATCATTCCTTGTTCTTATGGCTGTCAACAGTTCATTCCTTTTTATTGATAGTAGTATTCCACTGTATGGATATACCAGATTCGTTTATCCATTCATGTATTGATGGACATTTAGACTGTTTCCAGTTTTTTGGCTATTACAAATAAAGCTGCTATGAACATTCATGTATAAGTCTTTGTGTGGATATATGCTTTCATTTCTCTCAGGGAAAGTCCTAGCGGGGAATGATTAAATATACTATGAACCCTATAAACCAATAAAATAACAAAACGAAGTACTATAGCTACTAACCCAACAAAGGAAATAAATGGAATTCAAAAAAAAAAGAAAGTAAAAGAGGAAAAGAAAACAAACTCAAATGGGACAAATAGACAATAAATATCAACATGACAGATTTAAACCTAATCATGTCTGTAATCGCATTATATATAAATGATCTAAGCACTCCAATGAAAAGTTAGGGATTATCGGATTGGATAAAAGAGCAAGACACGCTGCCAACCAGAAATGCACCTTAAATATAAACACACACATAGGTATACTAACACTAATAAAAGGAAAACTAGAGAGACTATATTAATATCAGACCAGTAGATTTCAGAAGAAAGAATATTACCAGGGCCAAAGAAAGTCACTGTGTATGACAAGGTGGTCAATTCATCAGGAGGACATAATGATCCTAAACATTTATACATAATAACAGATTTTTTAAATATGTGAAGTAAAACTGATGGAAATAATAAAATGAGAAATAGACAAATCCACAAGTATAGTCAAAGATTTCAATACCGATACTCCGTAACTGGCAGAACAAGTAGACAGAAAATCACTAAGGTATAGAAGACTTGAACAATTCAACCAACCAATTTGACATAATTAGCATTTATAGAACACTCCATCCAACTATAGCAGAATACACATTCTTTTGAAAGTGCATCCAGAATATTTACTAAGGTATATTTACCAAGGTAGCCCATATTCCAGATTGTAAAACAAGTCTCAATAAAGCTAAAAGAATTCAAGTCAACTTAAAGAATTTTTTTGAATATTTATTTATTTGGCTGCGTCGGATCTTAGTTGCAGCACACGGCATCTTTGCTGTGGCATGCGGGATCTTTCGTTGCGGCATGAGGGCTCTCCAGTTGCTGCTCTCTAGAGCTCTTGAGCTTACTTGCCCCACGGCATGTGGGATCCTAGTTCCCTCACCAGAGACTGAACCTGCGTTCCCTGCATTGGAAGGTGAACTCTTAACCCCTGGACCACCAGGGAGGTCCCTGAAAGAAAATTTTTAAATTAACTTTTATTGGGGTATAGTTGATTTACAATGTTGTGTTAGTTTCTGCTGTACAGCAAAGTGAGTCAGAGTTATGAGTTTCATTCAAGGTCTTACTGAGGACTATAGCCCAGCAGACAGCTACTCAGTAGCTCTGAGTAAACTGCTCCGAAGAGGTGGGAGAGAAGCCAGTTTATATGTGATATTTTTGGCACTCAAGTATACATCTTGGTAAAAGATTACTTTTGATCACAAAGAATAGATATCTCATGATGTCTATATGATTTTAGTGCTTTCCAATGTGTGGGAAGATGCAAGAATCTGAGTTCATTAAAATTCTTCCTGAGATATACATCTAAGGGGCCTCCTTGTCAAAAGTGCAGAGCATCCTGATATCGTCATTTCCTCTGTCTGAAGCACGGACTGCACTGTCTGTGAGTGTCTGCAGCAGGTTAATCCCTATAGAATTGGGTGGTGAGAAAAATGCTCTTTTGTTTTTCTTTGTTTACAGTACAGACAAGGTATATCTGACCACAGTGGAATTAAACTAGAAATCAATATCAGAAACATCTCTAGATAATTCCCCAATATATGGAAACTGAATAACAACACTTCTATATAACTCACGGATCAAAAATAAACTCATTCATACTTCCCTGGTGGCACAGTGGTTAAGAATCCGCCTGCCAATGCAGGGCACATGGGTTCGATCCCTGATCCGGGAAGATCCCACATGCCGCGGAGCAGCTAAGCCCGTGCACCACAGCTACTAAGCCTGCACTCTAGAGCCCACAAGCCAGGACTACTGAGCCCTGGTGCCGCAACTACTGAAGCCCAAGTGCCTAGAGCCCGTGCTCTGCCACAAGAGAAGCCACTGCAATGAGAAGCCTGCGTACCACAAAGAGAAGCCCGCGCACCGCAATTAAGCCCATGCACCGCAATGAAGAGCAGCCCCCGTTCACCGCAACTAGAGAAAGCCCGTGTGCAGCAACGAAGACCCAACGCAACCAAAAATAAATAATAAATTAATTTTAAAAAATGAACTCATGAACTCAAAAGGAATATTACAAATATATATATATATATATATATATATATATATATATATATATATATATAGGCCACTCTGCCCAGCTTGTGGGATACTAGTTCCCCGACCAGGGATCGAACCTGGCACCTCAGCAGATAAAGCACAGAGTCTTAACCATTGGACCACCAGGGAAGTCCCCCAAATACTTTTTTTTCCCCCAAAATACTTTTAACTAAACAAAGATGAAAGCAGAACATTTGTGGGATGCTTCTGATGCATACTTAGGGAAAATTAATAGCACTAAATATTAGAGAAAAAGAAAGTTCTCAAAACAACGACTTCAGCTTGCACCTTAAGAAACTAGAAAAAGAAGAGCGAATAAATCCCGAAACAAACAGAAGAAAGGAAATAATAAAGATCAAGAGCAGAGATCAATGAAATAGAAAACAAACCATAGAGAAAGTCAATGAATCTAAAAGGTAGTTCTATGGGAATTCCCTGGCAGTCCAGTGGTTAGGACTCCTTGCTCTCACTGCCGAGGGCCTGGGTTCGATCCCTAGTCAGGGAAATAAGATCTCACAAGCCCCTCGGTGTGGCCAATAAGTAAATAAAATGAGATAAAATAAAATAACATAAAAGGTAGTTCTAAGAGAAGATTAATAAAATCAATAAATCTCTAGCCAGACAGCTCAGAACAAAAAGAGAGAAGAGGCAAATGACCAATATCAGAAATAGAGAGATGCTATCACTACAGATTCCACATATATTAAAAAGACACTAAGGGAATAGTAAGACAACTTTATTCATTTAATAAATTAGGTAAGGGCTTCCCTGGTGGCACAGTGGTTGAGAGTCTGCCTGCCGATGCAGGGGACACGGGTTCGTGCCCCGGTCCAGGAAGATCCCACATGCCATGGAACATGTGAGCCATGGCCGTTGAGCCTGTGCTCCGCAACGGGAGAGACCACAACAGTGAGAGGCCCACATACCCCAAAATAAATAAATAAATAATAAAATAAATTAGGTAAAATGGAAAAATTCCTTGAAACCCGAACTAACAAGTTTCACTCAAGAATAAACAGATGAACTAAATACTTGTATATTTATAAAGGAATTGAATTTTTAGTTAAAAATTTTCCCACAAAGAGAACTCACATTTTCAAAAATGTGATTTTGTACTTTTATAAACATTTAAATTTATACATGAAATAGAAAATATTGTCTAATTTTTCCTTTGGAATTCTTCTTTGACCCATGGGTTATATAGAGTGTATTATTCAGTTTCCATATATTAGGGGTTTTCCAGAGATGTTTCTGTTATTGATTTCTAGTTTAATTCCACTGTGGTCAGATATAATACCTGGAAATATATTGTATGACTTGAATCCTTTTACCTTTATTGAGACTTGTTTTACAATCTGGAATATGGACTACATTAGTAAATACACTTTAGTAAATGTTCTGAGTGCACTATGAAAAGAATGTATATTCTGCTCTTGTTGGATGGAGTCTTCTATAAGTGTTAATGTACACAGGTTATGCATGTGGATAAGTACTGGAAATGAAATTGAACCAATATAAAAAAAATGTAGACTTTACTGTTCATTAGTGAGTTTTTTTTCCTGTGTAAATTGCTTGAAATCATATGAAGGAAAACTATGGTTTGGATTGGTATAACTACCCTTCTAGACGGTTCCCAAAGATCCTATTTCCTGTTGTTTATGGCCTTGTATAGTCCCTTCCCACACTGAATAAAGGCTAACCAAAAAAAAAAAAAAAAAAAAAGAATAAGGGCTAACCTCTGTGACCAGTAGAACGGTACAAAAGTGACAGTGTGTGACTTCAGAAGCTAGGTCATAAAAGGCATTGCAGTTTCTGCCTTGTCTCTTGAAACATTCACTCTAGGATGAACCAGCCTCTGTGGTATGAGGATACTCAAGCAACCTTGTAGAAAGACCCGTATGGAGAGGAACTGAGTCCTCCAAGCAACAACCTGCCAGTCACATCCAGGAGCCACCTGGGAAGGAGGTCCTCCATCCGGAGTTAAGTCTTCACATGACTACAGCCTCTTAAGAGACCCAAGCCAGAACTGTCTAGCAAAGCCACACCTGAATTCCTGACCCACAGAAATTGTGAGAGATAATAATTGGTTATTGTTGTGTTAATCCACTAAGTTTTGAGCAATTTGTTATGCAATAATTTTAAAAACCTAAAGCTCATATATTTTAAAGTAAACATTTATTCAAAGACCACATTCAAGCTTCCGCTTATCTCCTTTGAGAAGTTTTTCCTAGACAGCCTAGCTGAAATAACCCCTGAACTCATTCTATCCCTTTGCTCTGCTTTTTCTTCTTTACATTTATACCCAGAAATTTAGAGTTCTGTGTGTGTGTGTGTGTGTGTGTGTGTGTCTTTCTTCTCCACTAAAATGGAAGCCCCATGAAAACAAGGACTATTTGTTCACTACTGCCCCTAAGACCGAGAGTGCTTGGGCACTCTACCAATAATTGTTGAAAGAATGAATAAATTAATAATAACAAAATCATTAATATTCTCATTTGCCTTAATAGTATCCTTGGATTCTATTTTGGGGTTGCAGATATGTATAGAGACTATGAGCAATGTGTGAATTTGTACTAACTACTTTTCTTAATGTTTGAATTAGGATCATTTTTACAGCAATATTTTTTGTTGATTCCCTTTTCTTAACAAGGCATTGTGGTAGGCAGCCTCTAAAATGGCTCCCAATGGCTTTTGAGTCCTGGTATTCATGTCCTTGTACAGTCCCCTCTCACACTGGATAGGGCTGACTTGTGCAACCAATAGAATATTGCAGAAACGAATGGGACTTCTGATCATAAAAGACATTGGAAATTTTAAATGGAATATCTCATTCCAACTGAATTTCTTCAAACAATTTAAAAAATGAAAAAGAGGCTTTAACCAAAGTTTCTGAGTGACTCATTATGCAAGCAGGGAAAGTCATTTACTGATGTCAGGTTCATTACAACATGTTTGATTGTAGCAGCCAAAGAAATATATCCACAGAAAATAAACTTAAGATTATTAGCCTTTCTGTGAGAACAGTTACTCAGAGCTGAAGACATTGAGAGCAACATCAATAGTCAATTAAGACACAAGCTAAGTCATATCGACTGGTTTTCCTTGACTCTTTAATTTTTTTGTAATAGCTCCTTGAGATATAATGAACATGCCATACAATTCACCCATTAAAAGTATACAATTCAGAGTTGTACAACCAACACCAGAATCAATTTTTGAACATTTTTATCACCCTCAAAAGAGACCTTGTATCCATTAGCAGTCGTTACCCATTTCGCCCCCAGGCACCCAGCCGTAGGTAACCACTAATCTGTTTCGGTCTCTGTAGATTTGCCTATTATGAACATTTCATATAAATGGAAGCATACTGTGTATTGTCCTTTGTGCTGACTTCTTTCAGTCAGCATAAAGTTTTCAAGGTTCATCTATAGTGTAGCATATATCAGTATTTCATTTCTTTTTATTGCCAAATAATATTCTATTGTATGGACATGCCACATTGTTTATCCATTCATAGTTGGACATTGATGTTGTTTTCCATCTTTTGGCTATTATGAATAATATTGCCATGGACATTCATGTGCAAGTTTTTTGAGGACTTTTAAAAATTCTCTTGGGTGTATTCTTAAAACTCTGGGTTATATGGTAACTTTATGCTTAATCTTTTGAGGAAAGCCAAAACAAAAGAAAACAAAACCTCTGTGCATTTTTCAAAAACCGGGTATTTGTCTTTTGTCTTTTCACTTTGTTGATGTTGTCCTTTGAAGCACAAAACTTTTTAATTTTGTTGAAGTCCAGTTTATGTTTTTCTTTTGTTGCTTGTACTTTTGGTGTCATATCTAATCTAATAAACCATTGAAGATTTATGCCTATGTTTTCTTTTAAGAGTTTTATAGTTTTAGCTTTTACAATTAGGGCTTGGATTCATTTTGAGCTGATTTTTGTATGTTGTGAAGTAGGAGTCCAATGTCATTCTTTTGTATATGGGTATCCAGTTGTCCCAGCACGAGTTGTTGAAAAGACTATTGTTTGCCAATTGAATTGTCTTAGAATCCTTGTTGAAAATCAACTGACCATAAATATGAGGACTTATGTCTAGACTTTCAATCCTATTCCATTCATATATATATGTACTTGACTCTTGATGAGTACACAGAAGTTACTGATACCAGTCAGTTGCTTATTCAAGGAATCAATGTTGAGTTTGAAGAATTACCACTAAGAGTAGTCTGTGTGGGACAACTACACATGAGAATATTTTCAAAGAAGTTAAGGAAACCCTAATTCAGTATAACCTGCCGTTGAGCTGAATAAGATGTGTTATAATTGATGGTGGTACCAATATGTGTGGAGGAGAAAAAGCTTAGTTGGACAGATTTACAAAGCTTTTGAAAATGTAAGGTGTTTAAAGCCTGTTGCAAATATTTGAATTTATCATGTGTCATCAGACCAACATTATCAACAGTGAATTTCATTTGCTCTTCTGGACTTAACCACCATGTGTTCCAGGAATTTTTTTTAGAAATAAACCTGAATATTCTGACTTGCTGTACCACACAGCAGTTTGATGGCTTAGTAATGGTAAAGTATTATTGTGATTATCTGAGCTCTGGACTGAGATAGAAATTTTTTAAAATTGTGGTAGAATACATATAACATAAAATTTAACATCTTAACCAATTTTTAATGTACAGTTCAGTGGTATTAAGTACATGCCCATTATTGTGCAACCATCACCACCATCCACCTCCAAAACTTGTTTCATCTTGCAAAACTGAAACTCTATACCCATTAAACAATAATTCCGCATTTCCTCCACCCCAGCCCCTGACAACTGTATTCTCCTATCTGTCTCTATGAATTTAACTACTCTTGGTATCTCTTCTAAGTGGAATCATACAGTGTTTGTCTTTTCGTGACTGGCTTATTTCACTTAGCATAATATCCTCAAGGTTCATTCATGTTGTAGCATGTGCAAATTTCTCTTCCTTTTTAAGGTTGAATAATATTTTGTTAATGAATATACCACATTTTGCTTATCCATTCATCCATCAATGGACACTTGGGTTGCTTCCACCTTTTGGCTAATGGGAATAATGTTGTCAGATGGAAGTTTTTGTGAATAAGTGCCCTCAACGACTGTTGAACACTAAATGGCTTGGAAATTAACTTTTACTGAAGACCCAATAATGCTTATTAACAAGTTCAACCTAAGTTCCAAGGCAAACTGTTTATATGTGAAATTTTACTGCAGACAAGTCATTTCAGCAACAACTTTTTTGAATCACAATATCAAGTTGTTTTGTATACTTCCTGTGCTGTTCAAAGTTATAAGTAAAATGTCTATTACCATACAGATTTGCAGCATATATTTTTTCTAAGCTTGAACTACAGTGCCCATGAAGGTTTCTGGACTTTGAGGCAGTGAAAGCATGGAGTCCTAACCACTGGACCACCAGGGAATTCCCAGCAATGAATATTCTTAACTAATATCACATGCCAGTGTATCGATATCAGTATTTGGCAGTACCTATCTGTGTGAAGAGATGTTTTCAAAATTAAATACATAAAACTTTACAACAGATAAACATTAACAGAAGAATATCTGAAATCACATTTGATGATAGTAAATATAACTTTGAATCCCAAGTAAGTGAAATGTTATCCCCACTCCCTGCCAAAAAAGAAAAATTATTATTCTCATTAGTAGACTTGAATTACAAAGCTTAATTACTACATTTTGAATTTCATGAAAAATTGACAGAAAAAAATTTTAACCTATTATGTACCTACACGAAATCCTTGATTTTTGCCATTTGGCCTGTAAAGCCTAAAATATTTACTATCTGGCCTTTACAGAAAAAGAATACTACTCAGCAATAAGAAGGGATAAATTACTGAGACATGCAACAACAATAGACGGATCTCAAAGGCATTATGCTAAGTGAATGATCCCAGAAAGAAAGAGAGAGCAAAGAGCTAAAGATCAAGTCTTGAGACACCTCTATTCAGAAGTCAGGGAAAGGGAAAGGATCTCCTGCAAATGAGACTGAAAAGCAGCAGCCAGAAGGGAAACTTGGAGAGTGTGGCCTCTCAAAAACCAGGAGAAGGAAGTGTCTCAAACAAGAAAAAATGGTTAACTGTGTTAAACACTAGTAAGGTAAAGACAAAGATTCAACTTTTGGATTTGACAGTGTGGGAACTGATGGTGATCTTGGTGAGTAGTTTCAGTGGCATGCTGGTAGCGGAAAAGATAGAGAGGAAAAGGTTAAAAAAACTAAATAATGCATCTGAAAATGTTTAGCTTTGTGCCCGGCACATAGTATGTACAGTAATTATCATTGAAGCAGACATGGATGTTGCCCGCCCATGTCCCTCACCTCTACCATTTCAGGAATAACAGTGTAACTTTGAATTATGCAGATGTTCCTGATTTTATTTGCCTGAAAAACGTCTCTGGCTGCTGTAGTTTGCTCTACTTACATGTAACAGGCTGAAGTTGCTAGAAAGCCCTCAACAGTGATCAACAGGAGTAGTTATATAAATACCCCAGGGACTTCCCTGGTGGCACAGTGGTTAAGACTCCGGGGTCCCAGTGCAGGGGGCCCAGGTTCAATCCTTGGTCAGGGAACTAGACCCCACATACCGCAACTAAGAGCCCGCATGCAGCAACTAAAAGATCCCGCATGCCTCAACGAAGATGCTGCACACGGCAAGGAAGATCCCTCACACGGCAAGGAAGATCCCGCGTGCTGCAGCTAAGACCCAGCGCAGACAAATAAGTGAATAAATAAATAAATAACAATTAAAAAAATACTCCAGCTTCCTTGCCCCTCAGATGTGGTAACTGAGATATGTGTTGTCCAATGTTCCCCAGAAGGATTACAAATGGGAAAACCTGGTACTTGTGCAATTTGAAACAACCATCCCCCAGAAATTTGATTCGTAATCATGACACCTCATGTAACAGTGAAGATTTGGACTGATCATGGCTCTAGATGTTAATGTTCTCCAACTCAGGCTGAAAAATGGCTGCAAAGTCAGACACTGAGAATTGAAACCGTCTGTATCCACATGGATTACTGTCAACATTAAATATCTACATGGATTACTGTCAACGTTAACATAATTTTATTATTTCATTGTCATCTTCAACATTACTACTATTCCAGGAACATTTGACCAGGAACAGAAAAATTGCAACTTTTCATTTCAGAAACTTCTCAAAGTCTCATTTAAATGAACAAAAACCTAGTCAACTTTTCAATAGATGACTTAATTTTACTTATTTATTTGGCTGCACCACACGGCTTGCAGGATCTTAGTTCCCCAACTAACCAGGGATCGTACCCCGGGCCTCCCGCAGTGGGAGACCAGAGTCCTAACCACTGGACTGCCAGGGAATTCCCTATTTATTTTTACTGAGGTGTAGTTGATTTACATTGTTGTGTAGTTTCTCCTGCACAGCAAAGTGATTCAGTTATATATATATACATATTCTTTTCCACTATGGTTTATTGTGCGACATTGAATATAGCTCCCTGTGCTATATGGTAGGACCTTGTTGTTTATCCATTCTATAGACAACAGTTTGCATCTGCTAACCTCAAACTCCCAACCCATACCTTCCCCATTCAACAGATGACTTTAAATGACAGTTTACACTGTGTGGTGGGCAGAATAGTGGCCCCTCAAAGGTGTTTACATACTAATCCCTGGAACCTTTGAATATGCTATGTTACATGCAAAATGGAATTAAGGTGGCAGATGGAATTAAGGTTACTAATTCAGCTGACCTTAATATAGAGAGATTATCCTAAATTATTTGAGTTGGTCCGCAGTAATCACAAGGGCTCTCAAAAGCAGAAGAGGGAGGTAGAACAGAAGGTCAGAGGATGTGATTTAAGAAGGAGTCAACCAGCCCTTGCTGACTGTGAAGATGGATGAAGGCGGTCACAAGCCGAGGAATGTGGGCAGCCTCTAGAAGATGGAAAAGAGCCTCTGGAAAAGAGCCTCTGGAAAGGAGCAGTCTTGCCATCATTCTGATCTTAACACAGGGAGACCTGTGTCAGACTTCTGATTTATAAAATTGTAAGATGATAAATTTGTGTTATTTTAGGCCTCTAAGTTTGTGGTAATTTGTTGAAGCGGCAATAAAAACTAACACACTCTCAAGACTCTTTAAAACCTTTACCTTGCTGTGTGTTCTAATCCTAACCTATTATACCATGATTCTTATCCAATCCTAATCAAGCCCCCTAAACTGAAAAACCCCCTTAGACCAGACCCCAAAACCTTATAAGTGTTCCAATTTCCCCTTGGAAACGCTACTGAAAACATCAAGGCACCGGTCTCTTTTATCAGTAAGTAATAAACTCAACTTTGCCTTATCAACCCACCATTTTAGTGCTATTTTTTTGGTGCCAGCATTTGATCATCATTTTATCCATATGCCTAGAACAGTACCTGCTATATAGTACATGTTTAATAAACATTTGGTACATAATGAATAAATTATCTGAGTTTCTAAAATAACATAGAATAATATTTATGTAGATATATTTATGACTTAGTAATTCCTATGTCTAGAAGTGACTTTCAGAAAATCATTTTAAAGACTGAGTGAAACCTTGTACGTGGATGTTTATATGTTTTATTCATAATCATTAAAAACTGGAAGCAACCCAAATGTCCTTCAATGGATGAATGCCTAAACAGGCTATGTTATAGTAATAGAATACTACTCAGCAATAAGAAGGGATAAATTACTGAGACACGCGACAATGATAGATGGATCTCAAAGGCATTATGCTAAGTGAACAAACGCAGACTTAAAAGGCTACATACTGTATGATTCTATTCATGTGATATCCTGGAAAAGGTAAAAGTATAGGGACAGAAAGCACATCAGTGGTTGCCAGGAACTGGGGTTGAGGTGAGGCATTCATTACAGAGGAGCAAGAGTGAATGTTTGGGGGTAAAGGAAATGTTCTATATCTTGATTGGGGTGGTGGTCACATAGCTGTATGCATTTGTCAGAACTCATAGAACCATACATTGAAAAGGAAAAATTTTACTGTATGTAAATTTTATTACTTTTTAATTTTTTATTGAACTATAGTGGATTTACAATGTTGTCTTAGTTTCTGGTGTACAGCAAAGTGACTCAGTTATATATATATTCTCTGTATGTAAATTATACCTTCACAAAAATCTGACTTAAAAACACCCCAGAACTCTACTGAGAATTGCTGCTGTAACAATATATACTGAATACTTTGTTCAAATATTGCCTGTTAATAAAAGTCATATTTTTCTTTGAGATTATTTTCTCTTAAAATTCTATGGTTTGTATTTTCTGATTACACCAAACTGTGCAGTTGACTTACATTGTTCTAGAACATGAAGTTAGAGACAGAAAATTCACTTTGTTAAAATGGATGCATCTGATTAAATAAAATGACAGAGTATTAAAATGTTACGGGTTGAGAAATATATAATTAGGAATTTTTTCTCTCATTGCTAAAAGGGAAAGAAATTCCTATTTGCCGAATAATTCCAAAGGAAAGTCTATTTTTTCCAACCCAGGCCCCCTTTTGTTTTTTTTTTTTTTTTTTGGCTGCATTGGGTCTTCGTTGTTGCGCACAGGCACTCAGTAGTTGTGGTGCGTGGGCTTCTCAATGCGGTGGCTTCTCTAGTTGTGGAGCACAGTCTCTAGGCACGTGGGCTTTAGTAGCTGTGGCTCGTGGGCTCTAGAGCGCAGGCTCAGGAGTTGTAGCGCACAGGCTTATTTGCTCCGCATGTGGGATTTTCCCAGACCAGGGATCGAACCCGTGTCCCCTGCACTGGCAGGCGGATTTTTAACCACTGTGCCACCAGGGAAGTCCCCTCTTTTGGTTTTTAAGTAAGGTCTCATTTATATTGAAAAATTATCGTGATAATTTATGGAACAAAAAGCATATTATCTTTTGGTTAGCCAAGTAACATTTACACCAGAATAAGTAAAGGAATATTCTTGTAAAGTTTACGACATATCTTCAATGTTTTAATACTTCTTTAATTGTGTAAAATGATAATCTTTCTTGTTGTCAGTCTCCATCTTCCCTCCCTTCCTATACAGGCTTGTAAATCTTCCAAGGCAGAATACAAAAGAAAACACGTGAAATTGGCACTACATCTATGGAGGACAATTTGGCAATCTCTATCCAAACTGAAAATACCTTTTGATTTAAAGATTGCAGTCTAATGTGTTATTGGTATATCATTTTATGAGACTATTAGTTGCGGCTTAGTTTGTAATTTAGTAATGGCTTGGCAACAACCTAAATGTCCACCTGTAGGAGATTGGTTAAAATAGATATTTGCATACAATGGAATATTATACTGCCCCTAGGAAGAATGAGACAGTTCTTTACACAGTGATATGGAAAGATATCCAGGATATTTTAAGTGAAAAAGGAAGGAACTTAACAGTGTATATAGTACGTTATCTTTTGCATAAAAAGAGGTACATATAAGTGTATCTTAATATATATTTACAACATATCTTGGGAAGGCTACATTAGAAAATGTTAAGTGATTGCCTCCGGAACTGGAGTAGTTGAAGGGCAGGGATGGGACTGCCAATTATTTTTCACTATATTTTGTCACAGTTCATTTTGAGTTTTGCATGAAATCATTTCCTAATTTATATAGATAGATAAAAATCTATATAAAGAGTTTAGCTTAAAAGAATATGTGGTCACTTCAGAATTTTAAAAAGAAAAATATTATACTACTATTGCTGCTGATGAATTACCAGCTTTTAGGGCTAATAAAAACATTTTCATATGCACACTCTTTATAGTTTATCATAAAGTTCCTCAAAATCCTTGAATTTTATTTCAAAAAATCTTTAAAATGCTTGCTTCAAAATTAGTAGAGAGTGAAAAAAACACCTTCATGAGGCTCCTTCATGGAAAGAAAACAGATAAGAAGCAGGAAATTATAAACTGTTTTCCAAAAGAATGAACCCAAAGTAGTTTCTCTGGACAGTTACCGTACTGGGTTCTATGAGACCCTTTGAAAATCCTATCTAATCTATAACTATGGCTTTACTCTCAATTAAATTATAGTTTGCCCTGACTGGCAGGATGTTAAGAACTGAAGAAAAGTGTTCGGAATGATATCTTGAAAAAAAGTATTAACAGTAGAAGATGTTTAGATGATCAAGAAAAAGGGCTGGCTTGGCTTCGTCTGAGAAGTTCAAGCGAGGTTCTAGGCGGCCTCCTGCAGAGAAATTCCCAGCGGACTTCCTTTTCCGGCCGGACCTGTCGAGGGCCGCCGCACTGACTCCGGTCTTCGACGGCAGCACCGCACCACGGGCCTGCGGGCTTCGACCACACCCTCAGGAGGGGCGGACTGCCTGACCTCCCGAGCCCCAGAACCAGTAGATCCGGCTCCACCCGGCCCCGCCCTTCTGAACCTCGCTAGCGGCTACGCGCTGGAGGGTGTGCGCGCCGAAGTGTGTGCGCGTGAAGCGTGCGCGCGCGAAGTGTGGAGGCCCGATCCTGCCGGTCCCGCCCTGTCAGACGGGGCCGCCGGGCTCAGGGGCTCGGACCTAGGCCACCTGGGCCAGTACCCGGCCAGCCCGGCGTCGTCGGAGCACGTCACCACCTCCAGCGTCACCTCCCGGCGCTGTAGGATCCGCAACCCTCCGCTTTTCTGACGGGGAGGGGCGCGGCGTCGCCACGTGACGCCTCGTCCCCGCCCGGCCCTGGTCACATGGGTGGCGCGGCCGCTGCGTCAGTCACTGTCCTGGTTGCGGGAGTGGAGCGCCGTCGCTGCCGCCGCCTGCGGACGGGGCGGGGGATCCCTGTGCCAGGTCCTCGTCAGCCCGCCCCTGCCTCCTCAGCCAGCCGTCCCGGTCTGGGCTCGACAGACATGGAGCGGGGCGGAACCTCCGCCTGTGCTGTGTGAGGTGCGTCGCCACCGCCGCCGCCTGCGCTTTTCGAGACCTGCCGAACCCCCGCCGCCGCCCGGAGCTCCTCGCCCTTGGCAGTTTGTCGCCGCCCCCGAGCGGGTTCGAATGCGCGTCCGGTGAAGGTGCAGGCCCGGCGCCGCCTCTGCCGCAGCCGGGAAATGGTTCGGGCCTAGCGGAGCCGGGACTGGAGGTGAGAAGAGCAGACAGACGGACTGAGGGCCGGGCCCGGCCGCGGGGAGGGGCTGGGGGGAGGGGCGGACAGGGTCCGTTTGGGGGCCCGGAGAGACCCTTCGGGCTAGGGCTGCTCGAGACGGCTTCCCTCGTCTTCGCGTTCCACCCCCCGACCCTCAAAAAAATACAAATCAATTAAAAAGGCTAACCCAGTCTTAACAAAAATTACCAGAAATCAGTCTTTTCACTGTTTCTCCTTTCCCCTTTCGTCCATTAATCCATTCCTTCCCTCAGAAATTCCATCGACTGATCTGTTACTTTTAATACCCTTCTCAATTTCAAGTTATTTCTAGTTAAAGATAAAATAGGCCTAGGTTCTGGCTATCATTACCCAACTAGTTCTCGCTTTCCTTCTCGCGATCCTGCGTACGTCCTCCTCCACCTCCTCCTCCACCTCCTCCTCCTCCTCCACCTCCTCCCTCCTCCTCCTCCTCCTCCTCCCCGCTCCCCCCGCAAAAAAAAAAAAAAAAGGAAAAAAAATTTCCGCCTTCGACTGGCGAAGGGGGTTGACTAAAATGGGAATGTGGGGGTGTAATACTTGAATACCCCCCCATAACTTCAGAATCGGTTAGCTAGTTACCCTGATACCTTGCATTTGGATATTGATGTGTAGGCCTTTCCTCCAGCTGCCTGTGCCCGGGGTTAATCTCGTAATTGACGTCAGTGCTTTGTTCCTTCCACTTTGCTGTTCCTTCCACTCTTTGAGGATGGATCATGGGATATAGGAGTTTGAGTTGTATCCTTATTGCCTTTTCTTTCACAAACGGTATCATTTGTGGGAATGATACAAAGGTGCAAATTTGTACAAAGATACAAATCTGAAATGCTTTTTTGTATGGAGTTCAAACTAAGATGAAGAGTTCGATTTAGGGTTCTCATGGTCACTTGCAATTAAGAATTGTGCGATTTCTTTTCAGCTGGCCTGTTGGAGATTTTAAACTAAGGCCAGTCCCTTTTCCAGTTACCACTGTTTTTCCTTACAGAATCTAAGCGATAGTTCCTTGTGAATAGGATGTTTGTAAATGTGACGTTTAAAATGTCTTGTTTTTGAGGGTTCAGATGTTAAAAGCGCAAAGCTTTGTTTCCATATTGATTCTGCAAAGCTTTGTAAAGTGCTCCTTTTATTTAACTGTCCTTTAACTTATCAAAATTGAAATATGAGAACTTTCTTAATTTGACATTTAATAAAGAGCCTCTGTGGCCTGTGAATCTTGCCTAGAATCATCTTTGGTTTTACATGCATGAAGAAGTGTTGGCAAGTGGCCATCTGGTTTTTAACAAAGCTGGCTTCTTTAAATTGCTCAGGTTTATTTTACTTATTCATCAATGCCTCCTTCAGTCTCCAAACATTAAAAAAAAATCTTAAGAAGTTATTTTAAATTATCTTTTAGCGTTAACTTACCTGAGGCAATAAAAAAAAATTTTTTTTTTTAACACCAACATTTTCATTCAGTTTGTGGTGGCTTGCAGGCTGACGGCTTTGGTTTTTGTTAGCTCTACTGGAACAGTAGGCAGATTTTGCTTTAAATGAAATTCTGTGTCAAGTGGAGGCAAGATAGGATGTTTGTGAGTGATCAAACTTTTACTGTTTGATTTAAAAAAAAAAAGAGCTTAGCTGTGATTATTCGAAAATGGTCTACAGTTTTGAGGTGTAAAGGTGATTCTACAGTACTTTGAAGCTGTGTAATTAAGCATTCTTAAAGATAGCATATTTTCATTCAGATTCAGTTTCTGCTTGTCAGATGATGTACATTCCCTTCTCTGTGCTCTTGAGATACTGTACCCCCTTTGTGACGGTTGATGCATTCTGCTTTTGTATTGTAATTTTTTATAGATCTGTCATGTCTTTAGAGCAAGAACTATATTTATACCTCTTTGTGTCCTCCCCAGTATTTTATACAATTACTAGGTTGAATTTGAATGTGATATCCACCCAAGATTTCACAAAAGGGTACTCTTAAAAAAAAAAGCTGTATGAGCAAGTGATCAGTATTTATTTGTAGGGGGAAAATGTAGCTATCAGCTACAGAAGATGACAGAAGGTGAAGCTTCTAAAATTATGTATCTTACATTTTTTTAAGAGTTAAGGTAAATGTCATGGTTTTATGTGTACCTGAGAGGAACAAAGAAAACAGGTATTTCTTCTTTTGTGACCACCTACTGGTTTAGAATGGAGTCCAAATGTATGAGGCCTTCTCTTCATAGTATTTTTCATAAAAATCAAAGAGGTAGTCTTTTCTTAAATATAAATTTATTTATTTATGTCTGTGTTGGGTCTTCATTGCTGTGCGCGGGCTTTCTCTAGTTGCTGCTAGCGGTGGCTACCCTTTGTTGCGGTACCAGGCTTCTCATTGCCGTGGCTTCTCTTGTAGCTCTAGGTGCGCAGGTTTCAGTAGTTGTGGCACACGAGCTCAATAGCTGTGGCTCGCGGGCTCTAGAGTACAGGCTCAGTAGTTGTGGCGCACGGGCTTAGTTGCTCCACGGCATGTGGAATCTTCCTGGGCCAGGGCTTGAACCCGTGTCCCCTGCATTGGCAGGCAGATTCTTAACCACTGCGCCACCAGAGAAGTCCCCAAAGAGGTAGTCTTAAATATCGAAGGCACACCTGGACAGTGACCCAGAAGTGCAGTGTGTATTATAAAAATTGATAACTTAGATTTGAATTTTATTTTACTATTTTATTTTTTATTGAAGGATAGTCGATTTACAGTGTTGTGTTAATTTCTGCTGTATAACAAAGTGACTCAGTTATATACATATATGCATTCTTTTTTATATTCTTTTCCATTATGGTTTATCCCAGGATATTGAATATAGTTCCCTGTGCTATGCAGTGTGACCTTGTTTATCCATCTGTATGTAATAGTTTGCATCTACTAACCCCAAACTCCCAGTCCATCCCCTGCCCCCATGTCTGTTCTCTATGTCTTTTGAGTCTGTTTCTGTTTTGTAGATAGGTTCATTTGTGCCATATTTTAGATTCCATATATAAGTGATATCATACGGTATTGTTCTTTCTCCTTCTGACTTACCTTACTTAGAATGATAATCTCTAGTTGCATCCATGTTGTTGCAAATGGCATTATTTTGTTCTTTTTTATGGCTGAGTAGTATTCCATTGTATATATGTACCACATCTTCTTTATCCGTTCATCTGTCAGTGGACATTTAGGTTGTGTCCATGTCTTGGCTATTGTGAATAGTGCTGCTATGAACATAGGGGTGCATATATCTTTTGGATATAGTTTTGTCCAGATATATGCCCAAGAGTGGGATTGCTGGATCATATGGTAGATTTTATTTTTTATTTCAGCTCTCTTCTACAGATAACTTACTATAGAAACTTTCCTGTATAATGTAAAGGATTTCTAGCTTTTGAACCCCCAGTCTTCATTATGGTTTTCCCATTTCCTTTTTTATTTTCTCTGAAAAGTTGGAACAATTATATTGATTTCTGGGAGGGTGTTTGCTAGTCTCAGTTAATTGTGAAATAAGGTGTAGTCAGTGACTAAAAATTGCTTAAAGCTAACCTGACCTGTTACCTTGCTACTTTTCCCTTTGGTTTAAGGAGAGCACCCCTACTTGCAGTAACTCCCCACACCCAGAGATTGACATGAATAGATTACTCTGGAAAGCCAGTATGGTTTGGCTACCCAGATACTGTCGTGATCTGTCCTGGGACTGGGCTTCCTCGGTCTGCTTTGGGCCTGAATGGGTCTCCCATGATTTTGTCAACTTGGAGCTGCCTAGTGGGTTATGACGTTTCACTTTGACTTTTCCTTTTCTTGTCATCACTAGGGTAGGGACAGTTTTATGGAAAGGTGAGTGGAGTCAATACTCTTCATAGATAGGCCTTCGCACCTCTTTCCAATTGCTATCATTTCTTCCATCTGGAATATCACTTTTCCTGACTTGTTCCTTGTCTCTTAACATTTCATCATCTTTAAGGCACAGTGCAAATACCATTGCCTTAAGTTTGCTTGATTCCCTACCCCAATAGTGACTTATCTCCTTTGAATCCCTGTATCGCTTTGTATCTCTCTAATATTTGTTATGCAGCTAACTATGGGACTGTAGCAGGCTGGATGACTTTGATGCACAATCAGTGAAGACTCACTAGTAGAATAAAGACTGTGTTATACTATTTTATTATATATCTCTAAGAATTAAAATATAATCCAATTAAGATTTTACTAAAAAAATTAACACTAATTCCTTAATATCATCACATATTCTAGTCGGTGTTCAAATTTCCTCGATTACAGTTTTTGTTTTGTTTTAACAGTTTGTCTGAATTAGGATCCAAATAGGGTTCATACATTTTATTGTGTTGATGTGTGTCTCAAACCCTCTTTTCTTTCTGTCTTTGTTTTTGTTCCTATACAATTGGTTTGTTAAAGAAAACAAGCCTTTGCCCTATGAGATTTCTCACAGTCTGGATTTTGCTGATTACATCCCTGTGGTTTCATGTAATATGTTCTTCTGTCCACAGTTTTTCCTGTAAATTGGTAATTACCTCTAGAAGCTTGCTCTGATTCAGGCTTGAATGTGTTTTTTTTTCAATGGGAAGAGTACTTCATAGGTAGAGTTGTGTACTTCCTATGTATTCTTAAACCCTCAATCTGGCTTCTCATCCTAGCATGCCAGTGAAATTGCTCTTATCAGGGCCACCTGTGACTTGTACATTGACAAATTGTATAATCATTGCTTACTCCTTTACCTCTTTCTATACTTGACATTGTTAACCATTGTCTCCTTGATACTGTTTTTTTTCCTTGATTTTTATGACTGTCCCTTTCCTGCCTTTCTTACTACTAGCTGCTTCTTTTGTAGACTCTTAATTCTCTGCTAATCATATTGATATTTATGAATTTCCACCTTGACCACCTCTTTTCACTCTTCCTGGTGATTTCTTCCATTTTTGTTTCTGTAGCTACCATCCTTAAGTGTTTTAAACTCACCAGAACTCTTTGATCCAACTGAATATCCCTGTTTAGATTGTCCAATAGGTACTCTGTTTTAGTTAGGAGAGCGACACATACCTAACTGAAGCAAAAAGAAGAATTTTTTGGGAAACATACGGGTATCCTATGAATTCTCAGAAAGGCAACCAAGCCATAGGAGGACAGCTGGAACTCAGGAACAGCTAGATCCAGGGACTCCATATGTGGTCAGGAGTATCTCTTTATGTCTCACAAGATACTCTTTTTTTTTTTTTCACACAAGATACTCTTTGTGTGTTCAGTTAGTTCTTTCTTGCTGCAGGTCAGTTTTTAACACTTACTAATATCTTTGAGTTTTAAATCTTATAGCTTCTGCCGTCAGAGAGACTGACCCTGATTCTCAGTCTCAAATCTCAGGAAAGGGACTCGTTAGGTATAGGTCCAGCTCTGGACCACAGCTCTGGCTAGGCGGGCTACATCGCAGAAAGAAGAGGAGTAAAGGACACTCTAAAACATAGTTGTCCAGTTCATTCATTCCATGGCTATTTAGCGCACCCACACAGAGTCCTACTTTCTTATATATATTAAATATTTTCTTTAAACATAATCTCACTATCTCTATATACCAGCAAACACTCTCATCTCTTCTATGGAAACAACCCAAATTCATACCTACTTACCACATCCAGAGGTCATTGTTCTCTGAGTCCAGATTCTAAAGGTGATGCTCTTTGTTAATCAGGCCTAGCTATGCTTGTCACATGTTTGAAAATTGTGGACTAAATACTGAATTTAACATCCCCAGCATAACTGATACACAGTGGTAGGAAAAAAAAATAGCTAAAACTCTTATAAGGGGAGGGAAGAGGAAGGTATCATTGTTCTGAAACTTAACACCGTATCTTGCTGGACAGGTACAGTAGAAGGTAAATGATAGAACCAGCAATTGCATGGGCCTTCATTTGTTGACTTACTTCCTTGCAAATGGAGTGAGTTCTTTGGCAGCCAAATGAAGATTTTCAATTTCTGTCCACTAGAAAGATTTTCCTTTTCTGACACTTAGAGGACATTTGAAAGAAGGAGAGGGCAGTTCTGTGTTACCTTAGCACAAGGGTTGACACACTGTTAGTAGGCCCAATGCTGCCTGCTTTTGTACGGCCTGAGAGCTAAGAATGGTTTTTACATTTTTTTAAAATGGTGGGAAAAAGTCAAAAGAAGAATATTTTGTGGTATGTGAGAATTATAGGAAACTCAAAATTCAGTGTCCATGAATAAAGTTTTATTGGAGCACAGGACAACACACCCATCTGTTTATGTATTGTATGTAGGTGCTTTTGCTGATACAGTGGCAGAGTTACGTAGTCCTAACTTATGGCCTGTGAAGCCTAAAATATTTACTGTGTGGCTTTAAAACAGTTGTCAACTTTTGTCTTAGCAGATCAAATGGCCCTTAGTGGATATTTGAGTCTGAGGATTGCCTTAGGGTGAGCAGTTAGTTACAAGGTCCTATTTACTATGGTGGTTGTTAGGGGATTTTTTGTGTGTGAGTGTGTGTGTGTGTGTGTGTGTGTGTGTGTGTGTGTATATATACATATCTCTGTGTGTATGTATGTATAAATGTGGATATACATGTGTGTATACATGTGTGTGTGTACATACCCATTTACATATACATATAAGAGATATAAATAAAACAGGTGGAGTCTGCATATTGGCCTAGCTTTAGTTAAGGATTCAGACTTATCTGTCAACTGTACCCTGAAGGTAGGATCACACTATAGGTTACATTGTAACATGGTTGCTCTTAGTACAGCTATGTGAATGGGGGAGAGAATTTTGAGGAAAGCTGGGGGTGAGTGAGGTGAGAGTAGAAGATGATCAAATAGTCCCTGTAAGTGTTGATTCTGCTACTTCTCAATCCCCTCACCCTTAAATTCTGCTATTTTCCTTGCCTTGGAGGATGTACCACTATCATTGTTTTTTCTAGAAACCTGCAAGTTGTCCTTGATTCCTCCATTTACATCTCACATCTGTCGGGCCCCAAGATTCTACCTCCTTAACATCTTTGAATCCAAACCTTATGTTACATTATCAACACTCCTACTATTACTGCCTTAATCTAGGCTTTCATTTCTTACCTGGGTTACTGCAACAGTCTTCTCATTTGTTTCCTTATAATCTACTTCATCCTGTACCAAAGTGATTTTTTTTCCCCTCTAAACTGCAAATTCACTTCTCTTAGAACTCCTTAGTAATGTTGTATTTTCTGTAGTATTTTTCTAACTGGGCATTCTTGTACATTAATGAGTTTTATGTAACTTCTAAAGGACTGCTTTATAGCCAAGTAATCCCTTGGGAGTTTGTTGCTGTGTTTAGATTTTGTTTATTATTGTGTTTGTGCCAACTTATAAAGCATTGTACTGATGATGCTCAGACAGGGAAAGATGGTGAGTTAAATTAGATCATGTCATGGTATATGTTAGTATAGGCAGGCCAAACCCCGGCTTAGTATTTAGTATCATATTTTCACTGTGAGATGTATCTGGTAGATCCCATCTTGTAATTAATCAATGTGAAACAGTTTGCAGTGTGCGTGTTTTATTCCAAACTTCAGCAGTGATTTTACTAGATACACATTTAATGTAGTTTTCATTAAGGTACTGAACCACAAAAGAACAAGAAAGATTGCCAGAGTTAACAAGTGAGCCTCTTTAAAACTGACATTTAAGGACCGCTAGCTGGTATGGTAGTATATATAAGGTTGTATTTCCCTAAATTAGCAAGTAAACATTTGCAGTTATTAAATCTGTTTAGTTTTACATATTTATAAGCATTTTATGCACTACTGTTATTGAAGTCAAATTACAGATGTGGTTTAAAAATATAGAACCATGAGAATTCCCTGGTGGTCCAGTGGTTAGGACTCTGCGCTCTCACTGACAAGGGCCCGGGTTCAATCCCTTGTTGGTGAACTAAGATCCCACAAGCCACGCGGCATAGCCGAAAAAAAAAATAGTGTGTGTGTGTGTATAAAACTAGACCTGAGACTACATATTTCCAGGATTGAATACATCATTGGTCTAGTTTATGTAAAACAACATAATCTGTTACATTAGCATTTTATTTATTTAATTTATTTATTTTGCCTGCACTGCGTGGCATGCAGGATCCTAGTTCCCTGACCAGGGATGGAACCCATGCCCCCTGCAGTGGAAGCATGGAGTCCCAGCCACTGGACCACCAGGGAAGTCCCACATTAGTGTTACTTAAAATTTTGTTTCGTATTTAATTTTTTAACGTTGTTTTAGTGTTATGGTTACATAAGAGCTATATAACATAATGAGTTCATACCTAATTTTATATCCATACCAGATTCTTAATATTATAATTTTTAAAAGATCATCACTCAAGATCTGGGATATATTAATTTTCTCTGGAAAGGTATCCTATGTCTTTCAGATTTCAGAAACAAACCCACAGGTCTAGTCTGATCCCATGTATTTCAACAGTCTTACCTTTCATTTTGTACTCCCCCAACCCTATTTTCCAACTACTCTTGATCTATCTCTGTTCCCTGGGTGTATGCTATGTTCTCTCTTCAGGGCTGTCCCACATGGTATTCTTCCCTCCCTTCCTCTTCTTCCTTCCCTTCCCTCCTCCTATCCTCCTGCCACCTTTCTGTAGTTGGTCTAGCTGCAACCAAATCTTGGAGATGATGGGTAATTTTTATTTTTATATCCTTAGCCTTAGTGCAGTGTGTGACACAACATATGCCCTGGTTAACTACAGTATTAACGTTGTACCGTATATATAATATTGGTCTATACTGAAGAGACAGATTTTAAAATCAGAGTTATAAAGCCTTCAGAATCTTCTGAGTTCTGTTTAAATATGTTATAAGTCTGAATTAGAAAATATTTTGACAGTAGGTTTACTCTTGTCACTTTATAAATTGATTTTTCAAAGTAAATATTCTCTCTGCCATAATAACTCATTTAATATATAAATTTGTATTCTGTGATTAAAGAGCAATAGCCTTAAATGACCTTAACTACCTTTTAAAGCAATATGTTTATTTACATTTTAATAGAACCTTATTAACAAGAAGTTAGGGTAATTAGGATAGGGGCTAATTTAAGTTCACAAGCCTTGAGTATATGCCTTCTTCATTCAGTCCATTAGCGTTTTCTCTCTAACCTTTTTTGTAATATTCTAAGACACTAAATATATTTTAGGAAACCCAGATACTTTATTATCACTTGTCTTCCACATATGCAGATGAAGATGAAATTAATCAGAAATAATTCCTTTTTAGTGTAAACTCTAAAGAACCTTTGCTGTGTAATGCTTTTTAACTTTTGTTTAATTTGCTATATGCATTTTAAGTAATAAAATTGCCTTTATTTTGCCTTTTTGACGTGTGTTATTTTCTCTTGGCTTCCTCAGGTACTATAAATGAAAGCAGTCTTGAAGTACTCTTTTGAACAGATCATTTCTTTCTGGGTGTTGTTACTGAAACACTCAGTTTTTATACCGTCTCAGTTTGCCAAGTATGATTATGAGATTTTACAGTCTAGCACTTGTATTTGGTGAACATTTGAGAGTGTAGGTTTTAAGTAAAAATAGAAATTGATCATTTCTGTACAAGTGTTTTTTTTTCTTGTACATATGTTGTTTTTTTTCTTTTAGATAAACTCTTTTAGAGAAATTGCTTTAAAAACAACCGAATTCATTTAGTATCAATATTAATGCTTTATTGGGTTGATAATATATTGAATGCAGGAAATGAGGTAGTAAATGAGATAACCCGTAGTAAATGAGAGAACCTCTACTTTCTAACCAAGTTGTGAAGTTCATTAGTTTACTTATTTAAGTGATTTTCTACTAGGTTATGTTCTAGGTATGCAATGCTGGAAAACAAGCACGTTCCCTGATTATTATCTTAATTGTGATCAGGTACTCTGAAGGAAACAGGAATTGTCTACATGAATTTTTTTAAGCTGGAAAGAGCGCCACAGTTCAAGAAGCCTAAAAAAGGCCCTTGGTGGGAGCTGGGAGGGGAGGGCAGTGAGATATAAAATAAATCTGATGAGATAGGCAGGAGTCACATCAGTAGAAAGTCAAATCCTGGCTTTGAAGGCCATGTTAAGTACCTTAAAGTTTATCCTAAGGCAAGTGGAAAGCTTACTAAAATTTTTAAAGCAGGGGTTGAGTGAAATTATCTTGTTTGTGTTTTAAAAAGATCACTTTAAAAAAAAATCACTTTAGGGTTTTCCTGGGGTTTGTGTTTTAAAAAGATCACTTAAAAAAAAATCACTTTAGGGCTTTCCTGGTGGTGTAGTGGTTAAGAATCCGCCTGCCAATGCAGGGGACATGGGTTCGAGCCCTGATCCGGGAAGATCCCACATGCTGCGGAGCAACTAAGCCCGTGCGCCACAACTACTGAGCCTGCTCTCTAGAGCCCGCGAGCCACAACTACTGAAGCCCGTGCGCCTAGAGCCCGTGCTCTGCAACAAGAGAAGCCACAGCAGTGAGAAGCCCGCGCACCACAACGAAGAGTAGCTCCCGCTCGCCACAACTAGAAAAAGCCCACGCGCAGCAATGAAGACCCAACACAGCCAAAAATAAATAAACAAATAAAATAAATTTATTTTTTTTAAAAAAGATCATTTTAGCTGCTGTATGAAATATGGATTAGAGAGAGATGAGGGGAACTAGGAGTCCCAATTAGAAGGCTGTAGCATTTGTCCAAGTCTGAGGTAAAATGATGGCTTGTTTTGAACAGTGGCAGTGGAGAAGTAAGGGAACTGATAAATTCAAAACATATTTTGGAGGCCATGGTTATGGAGTGGATGTGGAGAGAGGTTGAAGGGAGGGTTCAGCAAGAGCAGGTCGTTGGTAGGATGAGGATCACTGGAGCAGAAGTTGTTGGCGGTAGAGAAAAGAGATCAAGAAATCAATTTTGGATGTATTAAGATTGATATTCCTCAGTCAAAGGGCATGATCAAACAGGCTTGATGTGGAGTATATTTTGGTATTTGTAGTATAGACATATAGATGGTATTTTAAGCCATGAGAATGTAGGGAAAGAATGTAGACTTAATCAGAGTCTGAATAAGACCCCCGGCTGAGTGCAGAGGAGCACCAATTTTTAAGTCTGGTAGATAGAATGGGAGAAGCCAGAGGTGCTAGGAAAACTGGGAGGGCTGGGGTTATAGAAGCCAAAAGTATATTAAGGAGCCATTAGTGGCTGAATATGTTGAACAGTAGGTCAACTAAAATGATAGTGTCTATTGAATTTAGCAACTTGCAAATCAGTGTGATCTTGGCAAAGGAGTGGAGTGTGGGAAGTTGGAAACAATGTTGGGAGGTTGGAAACAATGTGGAATAGTGATTGGATATATTTTGGAAAGCAGTTTGTGTATATCAATTAAAATTGAAGATGCTCATTCCCTGCAACCTGGCAATTCTCTTGTAGGTGTCTCTTCCAGGAAAACTCTCACTCACTGGTACAAAGAGAAGTGTATAAAAATGATCATTACAGGGACTTCCCTGGTGGCATAGTGGTTAAGAATCCACCTGCCATTGCAGGGTTTGAGCCCTGGTCCGGGAAGATCCCACATGCCGCAGAGCAACGAAGCCCGTGCACCACAACTATTGAGTCTGCGCTCTAGAGCCCACAAGCCACAACTACTGAGGCCCATGTGCCACAACTACTGAAGAGCCGCATGCCTAGAGCCCATGCTCTGCGACAAGAGAAGCCACCATAATGAGAAGCCCGTGCACCACAACGAAGAGTAGCCCCTGCTCTCTGCAACTAGAGAAAGCCCCGCGCACAGCAACAAAGACCCAACGCGAGCCATAAATAAATAAATAAATAAAGTAAATTTATTTAAAAAAAAAGATAACTACAGCATTGTTTGTAATGGCAGAGAAAGGGGAAACTACCTAACTATCCATCATCTGGAGAGTGGATAAGTAAATTGTGTGGATACACAGTAGTGAAAATAAATGAACTACAGCAACATGTATCATGATGGATTAACCTCAACATAATGCTGAGAATTTAAAAGGCTCAGAGTCTTTAAAGTGTACCCTTTTTAAAGGTTGAAAATTACGCAGAACAATTCAATGTCTTACTTAGGGATACACACATATATAGTAAAAGTATACACCAAAATCAGAATAGTGGCTATCTCTTGAAGGGGAAGGGAGCACCGGAGATGTGATCCAGGAGGGGTACACAGTAGCCTTCCACTATATTGGCAATGCTGTATTTCCCAAGGTGGTTCATGGGTAACACAAGTGTTCACTATATTGCTCCTTACACCTTTCTGGGTCACTTTTTATCAAACAAATGGTTGCAGAGAGAGTGGGGAATCACCAAGAGTCCTTTTGGCTGTGAAGTTGAATAGAGGAGAGAGAGAGTGATAGCTGGAGAGATCTATGGGATCAGGGAAGACTTTTTTTTTTTTTTTAAAGAAGAATATATTTGAATGATGATGAAAGGGATTCATTAAAGAGAGAAAAGTTGAAGTTGCTGGAGAGAAGGCAGTAACTGATAAAGGTCTAGGAGAAGATAGCAAAATGGGCATAATTGTTCTTTGATAGAGAGATGCTTTTTCTTTTTTAGCCAGAGGAAAGAAGAGAATGGATGCAATGTTAATAGTTTGAAAGTTGATAGTTGATTTCTCTCTGGTCTTTATCTTTGTAATCTTTGTCCAGTAAGATAAGGTCATTTGTGGAATGGAAGCTAGGAGGAAGAGTCATAGAACTCCATGAAAATACTTGTGTGGAAAAGGAAAGAGCATTCGTCAGAGAAGGATAGTAAATTTCCGGGAAACTTTGAGGGCCTAGTTGAAAGTGATTCATGAAACATGATTATGAGAAATTAGATAATGTATAAAGATATGATGAAGAAAGCAAAAATGGTATGGAATTATCTTTGCTTTCATGTTTTTTACTACCTTTTTTTTTCTTGGTCACACAGCACAGCACGTGGAATCTTAGTTCCCCAACTGGAATCAAACAACCCCCCCCACCTCCCCACTGGAAGCACAGAGCCCTAACCACTGGACTGCCAGGGAAGTCCCTTTACTATGTTATTTTAAACCTGAAGGCTATAGAAATCTCATGACTAACTTTGGGTGGAAGGTCCTTTTATGCAAAACACCATTTTGGGACCTGATGTTCTGTTATTGTTGGCTTTGATCTCCAGGTGTACAACTTCTGTTTGCCTACCTTGTAGGAACTGACCTCTTCAGACTCTCATGGGTAGAGAAATAATGCCAAATGAGGCCAAGAGGGATTTCTCTACCTATAAGGTTTTTTGCTTTAAGGTAGTATATTTTAAAGTTACAGTTTAATAGCAGTTGTAGTAAACTGGATTCTAAAATAATTGAAATCTTAGCTTAAGTCTCATTTTGACTTTTGGAGTGTAAATCATTTAATAATCTGGTAGCTGAATGGCTTCATTTTTCAGTAGGATAGTTCTAAGATACTAATTGAAAAAAAACCATTGTAACAGGTTCTGAACACTTGAAAGGGGCAAGTTAAAGGTCACATTTTACTCTTGAAACTATTTTTGAAGTTTTAAATTTTAAAAGGTTATAAAACTAATACATGTTTTTATTAAAAGGATTATAGGAGATGAATTTCTGGTTCATTGGGAGTGCACACTTTTTTTTGAACTGTGAGTACTGTAATTTTTTTTATTGTGATATATGCATAACAAAATTTATCATTTCAGTCATTTTAAATGTACAATTCAGTGGCCTTATTTACATTCACAGTGTTGTGCAACCATCACCATTGTCCATTTCCAGAACTTTTTCATCATCCTAAACAGAAGTTCCATACCCATTAAATGGTAATTCCCTATTCCCTCTTATGCCCAGCCCCTTGCAACCACCATTCTACTTTCTATCTCTGTCAGTTTGCCTTTTCTGCATACCTCATGTAAGTGACTGCTTCATCCATGGTAGCATGTGTCAGAATTTCATTCCTTTTTAAGGCTGAATTATATTTCTTTTATGTGTATACCACATTTTGTTTGTCCGTTCATCTGTTGGTGAACACTTGGGTTGCTTCCACCTCTTGACTGTTGTGGATAACGGTGCTATGAACATGGTGTGTACAACTACCTGTTTGAGTTCCTGCTTTCATTGGCCATATATACATAAGAGTAAAATAGCCGGGTCATAGGGTAATTCTATGTTATACTCTTAGAGTGACCATCAAACTGTTTTCCACAGCAGCTGCACCATTCTACATTTTTACCAGCACTGCACAAGTATTCTAATTTCTCCATTTTTGCCAACACTTTTTTTTTGTTTGTTTTTTTAAATTTTAATTTGTTGATAATAGCCATCCTGATGGGTGTGATGTTGTATCTCTTAGTTTTGATTTGCATTTCTCTAATGACTAATGATGTTTAGCATCTTTTCATGTGTTTATCGGCCATTTGTGTATTTTCCTTGGAGAAAAACTTATTCAAATCCTTTTCCCATTTTTTGACTGAGTTGTTTGTCTTGGCATTCTTGTGGAAAATCTGTTACAAATGTGAGGTATAGGGACTTCCCTGGTGGTCCAGTGGTTAAGACTCTGCTTCCACTGCAGGGGGCATGGGTTCGACCCCTGGTCAGTGAACTACAATGCCGCATGAGGCATGATGCGGCCAGAAAAAAAAAAAAAGTGAGGTATATTTCTGGACTCCCAGTTCTCTTTTCTTGATCTATAGGTTTGTAGTAAGTTTGAAATTGGGAAGTGTGTGTCTTCCAGCTTTGTTCTTTTGCAAGGTTGTTTTGACTGTTCTGGATCCTTTGAATTTCCATGTGAATTTTAGTATCAACTTGTCACTTTCTGTGAAGAAGTCAGCTGGTATATTGATAGGGATTCTGTAGAAACTGTAGATCAATTAAGGGAGTATTTTCATCTTAATAAATTTTCCATTCTGTGAATAGGATTGTTTCCATTTATTTAGGTCTTTAATTACTTTCAGTAATGTTTCGTAGTTTTCAGAGTGTAAATTTTGCTGTTCTTCTGTTAAATTTTTTTCTAAGTATTTTATTCCTTTTGATGATATTGTAAATGGAATTGTTTTCTTAATTTCATTTTTGGTTTGTTTATAGCTACTGTACAGAAATACAATCCTTTTTTGTGTGTGTATCGATCTTGTATCATGCAACATTGTTGAACTCGTTTATTAGCTCTAACAGATTTTCAGTGGATTCTTCATGGTTTTCTATGTACAACATCATCATTTTACTTTTCCTTTCAAGCTCAGATATCTTTTATTTCTATTTCTTGCCTAATCGACTGACTAGAACCTCCATACAGTATTGAATAGAAGTGGTGAAAGGACATCCTTGTCTTGTTCTTGATCTTAGGGGAAAAGTATTCAGTCCCTCACCATTAAATATGATAGCTGTGTTTTCCTTGTAGATGCACTTTATTAGCTTGAGGAAATTCCCTTCTCTTTTTTTTTTTTTTTTTTTTTTGCGGTACATGGGCCTCTCACTGTTGCGGCCTCTCCCGTTGTGGAGCACAGGTTCCGGACGCGCAGGCTCAGCAGCCATGGCTCATGGGCCCAGCCGCTCCGCGGCATGTGGGATCTTCCCAGACCGGGGCAGGAACCTGTGTCCCCTGCATCAGCAGGCGGACTCTCAACCACTGCGCCACCAGGGAAGCCCCCTTCTCTTTTATTCATAGTTTGTTGAGTGTTTTTGTCAAGAAGGGATGTCGCAACTTGTCAGATGCATTTTCTCCATCCGTTGAGATGGTCATTTGGTTTTTGTCCTATATTCTGTTGTTATGGTGTATTACTTTAATTGATTTTTGGATGTTAAGCCAATCCTGCATTCCTCACTTAGTCATGGTGTACAGTCCTTTGTAATATTGCTGGATTTGGTTTGTTAATATTTTGTTGAGGATTTTTATGTATATGTAATAAGCTTTTTATTGATCTGTAGGTTTTTTTCTTGTAATGTCTTTGTCTGGTTCTCATATCAGGGTACTATTGCCCTTACAAAATGAATTGGAAGGAGTTTCCTCCTTTTTCCATTGTTTGGGAAGAGTTTGTGAAGGATTAGTGTTAATTCTTCTTTAAACGTTCGTTAGAATTCAGCAATGAAGCCATGCAGTTCTGAGCTTTTATTTATAGGCAGTTTTTGGACTACTAATTCAGTCTCTTCACTTGTTATGGGTCTATTCAGGCTTCCTGTTACTCTCTTTTTTTCCCCTAAATAAATTTATTATTTATTTATGGCTGGATTGGGTCTTTGTTGCTGCGCGTGGGCTCTCTCTAGTTGCGGTGAGCAGGGGCTGCTCTTCGTTGCAGTGCGTGGGCTTCTCATTGTGGTGGCTTCTCTTGTTGGGAAGCATAGGCTGTAGGCGCACAGGCTTCGGTAGTTGTGGCACACGGGCTTAGTTGCTCCACAGCGGGCTTAGTTGCTCCACAGCGTGTGGGATCTTCCTGGACCAGGGATCGAACCTGTGTCCCCTGCATTAGCAGGCGGATTCTTAACCACTGTGCCACCAGGCAAGTCCCCCCTTTATTCTTGTATAGTGGGTTTTATTTATTTATTTTTTATGTTAGCTGTTTGCTGTATTTGGTTACAAGTGAGGTGTTTACTTTTTTTTTTTTTAATATTTATTTATTTATTTATGGCTGTGTTGGGTCTTCGTTTCTGTGTGAGGGCTTTCTCCAGTTGTGGCAAGCGGGGGCCACTCTTCATCGCGGTGCGCGGGCCTCTCACTATTGCGGCCTCTCTTGTTGCGGAGCACAGGCTCCAGACGCGCAGGCTCAGTAGCTGTGGCTCACGGGCCCAGTTGCTCCGCGGCATGTGGGATCTTCCCAGACCGGGCTCGAACCCGTGTCCCCTGCATTGGCAGGCAGATTCTCAACCACTGCGCCACCAGGGAAGCCCTCTTGTATAGTGTTAAATACTCAACTACATTCAAATAGTTCTCTCATCTAATCCTTACCATCAGATTAGTATGAACAATTTATAATAGACGAAACTGAGGTTTAGGGAGATTATTTGCCTAAATCATATGTCTAGTATGTTATATAATCACAACTAAACATCAGGTATTCCTAATCGTCCCATTTATAAAATTATGGTGCCTCAGCTGTTTACAGCTCAATTGAAGTTTGGAAGTTACGTTACTTTGTTAAGGTATTTAAGAAGTTAATAAAGAGGTAATTGCTTGTATTGGTTTTTGGTTACTAGATGTTTTATGTTTGAGAGTTTTTATTAGCAAGGATACCACTCTACATCAAGATTATCCAATAGTCTTTGCTTATAACTAAACCACCTGAATCACTATGATTTGAAGAACTGTGTGTTAGGAAATAGAGGGTCATTTTGTGAATTAATACCTTAGCTTCTTTGATATTGATTATGGAGAAATAAGGGAAGACATCCCTTTTCCCCCCAAATATTCTTCCAATATATAGTTACTGCACATGTACCATATGCTCTGAGTTATTTTTGATGCTCTTCTGAGATTGGTATTCTCTTTTTTCTTTGCTTTTTTGGCTTCACCGCACGGCTTGCAGTGTCTTTCCGGATCAGGGATTGAACCTGGGCCCCGGCAGTGAAAGTGCCGAGTGCTAGCCATTGGACTGCCAGGAAATTCCCTGAGATTGGTATTCTTAACCTCTCTCTCATTTCCTTCCATTTTCTCCCCGGGAGGTCCCAAGGATCTTCAGAGAAATATAAATGACTGAGACATAACCACTTTCAAATTTGTCCAGTTCCGCTATAAATGCAGTTTCACTTGGACAGAGCTGCTAGTAGTGGGTGGATAAGACTTAGAATACCTGTAATGGGTAGCAGAGGCTGCCTATCAAAGCCAGCCCTTTCCTTCCTTTAGTACCTCAGCCCCATGTAGTCCATAGTATAATTCACTTTTAGTCTCTTCAGATACTAGGTAGCTGAGAAGTAAAGATACAGATAGCACATTATCTGTAGTATAGACATTTAAAGTTATTTATTTGGATTGATTTTAGTTAGACCACAGAAATAAAGAATGGAAAACTCCATAGAAGCTAAACAGATTCAGATCAAGGTGAAAGTCAAAAAGCCAGCCAGAGGGACTTCCCTCGTGGTCCAGTGCCTAAGACTCCATGCTCTCAATGCAGGGGGCCCGAGTTTGATCCGTGGTCAGGGAACTAGATCCCACATACCGCAACTGAACATCCCACGTGCTGCAACTAAGACCCAGGCATAGCCAAACAAATAAATTAAAAAAAAAAAAAAGAGCCAGTCAGAAACAAATCAAGAGACTTGGAGAGAGCATTGACAAACCTTGAAAACCACAGTGTGAAGTTTGCATCTTAGATTGAGGAGAGTTTAGGCATGGCCTTCCCGTAGTTTGGGAGTGGTCCTGAAAGAGGAGGCAGACGACTTGAAGGAGGTGGTCAGTAGAATTAGGATGCAGTTTAGCATAAGATTTAGTCCTAACCTTATATTCCTCAGCTAAGATATAGGGCAGGTTGGGAAAGCGTAGTTATTACATAATCAAAAGATTATCACTTTAATAGAAAAATGGGCAAAAGATGTAAATAGGCAGTTCACAGGAGAAGAAATATGAATGGCTAAGTAGGACATGAAAAAGATGTGTGGTTTAACTATCGGAGAAATTGACTAGAAAGCAGTTGACTATGAGCTTTATAAGGTCAAAGACCATGAGTCATTCTCCGTGTTTTATCTCTGGCTCCTAAGACAGTACCTAGACATAGTAGACAGGCTCATGTATTTGTTGAATGAATGAAATAAACAACGTTGGAATAATTTTTTTTTTTTTACTTCTTAGATTGGTGGCACAATTTAAAAAGACTCATAATGCCTGGGATTGAAAATGGCATGGTTAAAGGGCAGTTTCATACTCCATTGGGGCGCTGTCAGTTAACACATCTTTTCAAAAAGCAGTTTAGTGATATACGTTAAAATGGTATAGCATATATCCTTTGACTCAGCAATTTCACGTGGAGAAATTTATCTGAAACTGAAATAGTGTGCGGGTGCACATGTGCACACACACACACAATCATTATAATGTTTATCATACTAAATTCTGGATACAACCTAACTATCAGGGGCTTTCTGGCTAAATGAATACTATGCAGTCAGTCAAAGAATGAAAATTCATATGTATTGATATGGAACTATGTTCATTACTTATTAAATGAAATAAGAACTGTATGTGTAACAGTTTTCTACACGACTAATGTGTGACTCTTTGCAAAACTAAAGGGAAGTTTCACTTCCCTGAAACTATTGGTGACTTCTACTTTCTACTTTACGTTAATCATATTAGAGTTTTTGAGCAAAGAGCGAGTATTACTTGTGTAATTGGAAAAACAGACCCATCAAGGTTTATCTCTTTTGAAAAAGGAGGCCTCTACACTGTTGGTGGGAATGTAAATTGGTGTAGCCACTATGAAGAACAGTATGGAGGTTCCTTAAAAAAACTAAAAACAGAGTTACTATATGATCCAGCAATCCCACTCCTAGGCATATATCTGGAGAAAATTATAATTCAAAAAGATACATACACCCCAGTGTTCATAGCAGCACTATTTACAGTAGCCAGGACATGAAAGCAACCTGAGTGTCCATCACCAGATGAATGGATAAAGATGATGTGGTATATATACACAATGAAATATTACTCAGCCATCAGAAAG